>NC_141694.1:540441928-541797761 GCF_964263255.1 Lissotriton vulgaris | reverse complement strand
CAGCAGCAAAAAGTGGATTGAAAGGATAACGCCAGCAGCGTGGGTAATGTAATAAAGGGAGTGGCTTAAATAACGTGCAAAAAAATAATTGTGCTTAGCTTAGTGTGCTGCCCCACTTGTATTTTGGCTATTTCTGTCATTGCATCCAGATATATGATACAACGAGTAGCAGCATACTGACAATAAGTCGGGTCTTTTGGCTTTGTCAATGGTTGTTAGTTGCATGAGAAAAATAAGCAGCAACAATGGCTTGGGGTATAGTATGCAACAGGGTTGGGTATAAAATTTAAAAAAAAGAGGCCAAACTATGCGGTATAATGCAGCACATTTGGGTGCATGGAGGGACTAAACAGGCGCAAGCTGCGGAAAGATAGTGGGAACACAAGTCACTTGGGGGACATTACCTGGCCTGCATCTCCTCCTCAGGCACGACAACGGGAGGGAGGGAATCGGTAAAGAAGGCGCCAAAGCATGCCTGAGGAAGAGATGTGAGCACTTTCGCAGCCACTTTGATGTTCTCAGTGGCAGCGCTGCTCACTGAGAACATCAAAGCGGCCGCAAAATTTCTCCAGGCTGTAGGCAGACAAATGGTGCGCGTGCTGGCGCACATGCACTGTGCCCGACTTGCCCGCAGACTGGGAGCATTTTTAAAAGTCCCTTAGTATACTCTCGCTGAACAACGCATGCGCGTTGGTTCAGTGAGACCTAAAAACCTAGGGATAGATTTTAATGACAAATTGTCATTGAAAAGCAAATTAATGCCAAGACATCTTCATCTTTTATTGTTCAAAAGATCTTAAGGAAGGTTATTTCTGTTTATCCTGCAAGAGCTGCAGAAGTTGGTTATCGCCGCTTTAGTGCTTTTGAAACTGGACTATTCCAATGCTTTATATACCAACATGCAGCAGAGACTCTTAAATAAACCACAAGTCTTGCAGAATGCTGCTGCCACATGTTACTTGGAATTCCCAGGTATCACTCAGCATCACAAGCTTTAGTTCAGCTTCACTTGCTAACCATCCAAAAGCGCACTGACTTCAAGGCATTATGCATCGCTTTCAAAGCTTTGTATTGCTTAAGTTCAGTTTGACTGAAACGGAAGTACCATCCGTCCAGGACTTGTCGATCCTCTTCTGCTTAGAATCAGTGCTTTAAATGGGAAAATATAAGTGCAGGTACTCATTAAAATAAGCTAGAGGTGTAGGGAGGGGGCGGGGTTAGGGGTGGGGCTAAAGGCAAGACATGATGATACTTCATGACTTCTATATTAGTTGCGGTACAAAAGGGGGTGGTGATGGACGGAGCATCTGAATCAATCAAACACTCAGTTAAAAGATCTGGGTTTAATCCATCACTGTTCTTTAGCCCACTCTGCCACCCCAGTTCAGACATGGCTATATTAGTTGCAGCACACACCAAAACACATGAGAAATATGTTCATATAAACAAAGCAAGTTAACTCATTACAAAAAAATGAAAGAGAAATGCTATAATATGTTAACATTTCCTTTTTGCAATAGATGCACCTTCTTAATGCCATACTGTTAATTGCTGTGGTTTGGCACAAAACCATATATTTTTCAGCACATGAGTAGGAAGGAACTGAAAATACTCCCAGGTCGCACCAAAGCTCTTATGGTACCAAGCAAATGAAGCAAATCATCATGACCATCCTCAGAAGATATCTCTTGTCTCTTCCATACATCTATCCATTCATCCTTTCATCCTACCATTTACCTGCTGATGTCCATTATTTAACATTTACATTCTGTCTATTCTGTCTATCATCCATCATTCAGTTTTCACCATTCCATCTGTCCACCCTTCATATTCAAACCTAGCCATCCATCCATCCATCTCCAAACCTATCCATTCATCCTTTCACTCATCCATCTCTTTATCCACCCTTTCACTTATTTATTAACCCTTTCGCTCATCTATCCATCAACCCTTTTACTCCTTTATTCCATCCACCCTTTCATTCCATCCACCCTTTCACTAAATCTTCTTTCACTCATCCATCATCTACCCTTTCATCCATCCTCCCTCCCTTTCATTCATCCATCCAATCTTTCACTTATCCACCCATCATCCACCCTTTTATCCAATCATCCACCCCTTTCACACAGCCATCCATGCTTTCACTCACTCATCCATCCATCTATTCAATCATCCATCAATCCATACATCCACCCTTGTTCACTCATCCATCCATAAAATGTACACTATCAATCCAACGTTCATTGCCTCATCAGGTTCTCCATGAAAGTTGTGTCATCTGATACTTGTTTGCACAAATTTGCTGGATAGTTTGACTGTGATTGACAGCACAGGGCCTGAACGGACCCGTCTCTGTCAAGCACAGTGTGATTGTGAGCACCCGGACATTATACAAATGAGCCCCGCTGAATAGCTCAGCAGGGGCTCAGATGGGGCGGGGGGCTGGAGAAGCGGCGCCTTGGCTGCCAGACACATGTTCCACTGCGGCTCACCAGCACAGGCAATGAGCCTTACTTTTCATGAGTACCGACCGGTACTCTCTACGGCAGTAGAGAAGTGCCGGTACTCAGAGTGATCAATCTGAGCAGTGCCGGTACTCAGTACGGGTGAGTACCGGCCCATTTAAAGCACTGCTTAGAATGTGGTTATTCCCAAATACAAAAGAGCCCATTGCGGTGGTAGAAGTTTTGTTTATTTAATAGCAAAATGATGGAACTCCCTCCCGCTTCAACTGTCCAAGTCTTTTTTCTTTTAGGAAAGCCTTGAAAACATGGCTTTTTAATCAATAGCATTACCAGCTGGACCAGATATAACCCAAGCCCTGCCTTTAGGCTACCACATACACCAAATAGATAGACCAGAAGGAGGGGGGTTTGCTATTATTTTCAAAGAAGCATTTAAATGCCTACGCTAACATATTCCACTCGCTGACTGCAAAAGTATGGCATTTGCCTTCTCCCTGACTCCTACCCACACCTTTCTCGGGGTGCTCCTCCTTTGACCCTCCCGCCCATCTAGCCACCTTGCCCAAGCCCTTCCGAATATAATGGCTAGCCAGGCTTGCAATAGGTTAAGCTTCACATTAGTGGGTGACTTCAAAATTCATTTAGAAGAGCCAGCAGGCCCACTAGCTGCAGGGCTTCTGAATGATATATTAGCCTTACAAATGTCCCAAAGACTTCCTGCTCGCACACATGAGAAAGAGCACCTCAAAGTTTTGAACCCCTTATCAGTAGTGTGGTCAGACCAACAGCTAATCCCCTTCCTTGTGAACCCTCCAAGTTGCAGCCCCCCTCGTCCATTCACTTGGAGAGACCGCAGCTGGCCAAAATGTAATTTCAATAAGTAGAGGCCGGGCCTCAGGGGATCCAGACCTGATCTAGGTGAGGAACCTCAGATCGCGAATGACAAGATTATCCACTGCATACATCACTCACTGGATCACATCATTCTTATAAAAGCTCTCACATGGTACACCAAGACCAAATCTGCCCCATGGTATACCCCCTATCGTCTGATGTTAAAAAAGGCTTGGAAAGAAAGTGGAAAGTAAATGGAGGAGAGATTATGTTGAACTCAGTAAATCAGAATATAGAAATTACAGGTGCAGCAAAAAATAAAATTATAATAACTTGCTGTTATTATCACTTTGTTTTGTCCTGGTTCAGTATCTTGGCTGGGCAGGTGGGGCTGCTCTGCTGACAGAGCAGGGGAGGAGTGGTGGGCACACTGAAGTGTGCATGATGCTCTGACAGGCCCTCTTGGGCAAGCCAAACAGTCATGCGCACTTAGCATGTTATCCACCCAGCCTGCATTATAGCCTGGGTGGAGAACATGTCAAGGCCCCCAGTCCCCATCTGAGTGCCAAACCACAGCACTCAGACTAATCAGAATGCTGCATTGCAGAGTTGTGTTTGGCTCAGAGGAGCATGGATGTGCTTCCTTTTCGGTGACTTTGGCCAATGGAGGAGAGACGACGTGGGAGAGATGTGGCAGGAGGTAAGTGTATTTTTATTTTTTTAAGACCTCCTTACCCCCTTGCCCTACCACCCCAGATGAGTGCCTGCCATCACTGAGAGAGTCCATGAGGCGGTATCACCCCGAAATCAAAAAGGCACAAGCAGCCTACTATGAAGCAAGGATCAACAGCGCCTCCAATGCCCAGCCTGAAATGTTCCAGATTGTGGAAGCACTTATGGAACCCAAATCCTACAGCATCCTTCATGACCGCTCTGCAACAGGCTGCATTGGCCTTGCAAGTTTTTTCTTGAAAAAAGATCACTGATATCTACCTCACATTCCCTGAACGTAGCAAGGATCTCAGTCCCAGTCAAATCACCAATAACCAAACAGTGGAGAAAATCGGCTGGGTGGGCTTCCCCAATCTCACCTGTGATAGCTTTACACTTTTATTCAGTAAAGTCAAATCAGGTTCCTCTCTTGACCCAGATCAACCACACATTCTTGCTAAAGAGGCTGAACTCACTTTTCCGGTGATATTGGAAATGGCCAATCTATCTCTTGCATAAGGAATAGTGTCACCCACCAGGAAACATGCCATGGCCAAAGCCCTTCTTAAAAAACCCAGCCAGGACCACCTCTGCCCAGGAAACTATTGACCTATTTTCTTTCTGCCTTCTCTGAGTAAATTGGTAGAGAAACATGTAAACCAGCATCTATCTGATTCCTTAGAAAAAAAAACAATACCATTCACCCCACCCAGACTGGCTTTCGCCCTAAGCACAGCACAGAAACTGCCCTGCTGATGGTAGTAGAGGAGTCAAAAATGCTGCTTGACTGAAGAGGCATGGCGGCCATCATCATCCTTGACCTTAAGTAAGCATTCGACAAAGTGAACCATGACCCCATCATCACAGAACTCACAGTGCAGGTGTTAAAGGCCTGGCACTAAAAATGCTTACCTCCTTTTTGAAGGACTTTCCAAATCTCTGAAAGCTTCTTCTCATCGTACATCTTTCTATTGAGATGCGGAGTTCCGCAGGGCTCGTCCCTGAGTTCAACGCTCTTTAATATCTGTTAGAGCTGGCACCATTGGTGTGGGTCTCCCCTGCATTTTCTGTCTTGCCTGTGTTTTTACTGTATGTCTGACTCCGTTTTGCTGGTCTAGATGCTTTGGGCACTTTGCCTCTGCTGTTCAGTGCCAAAGTGCGAGTGCTCCCTTTATAAATTACTGTTATGGATTGGTGTTTCCATTATTGGTTATTTGTTTTACTAGTCAGCCCCTAGTACAGTACACCGTGTGTGCCCATGGCCTGTAAATCAAATACTGCTGGTGGGCTTGCAGCACTGATTATGCCACCCACAGAAGCAACCTGTAATTGTAACTCTGGCCTGCCATTGCAGAGCCTGTGTGCAGTATGGACTGGCAAGTCGACTTGGCAAGTGCACACAATTGCCAGTCCCTAAACCTTCTCTTTTTCACATATTAGTCACCCCTAAGGTAGGCCCAAGGTACCCATGTGGGCAGGGTGCATTGTATGTGAAAGGTAGGACATGCCCTGATGTGTGTGGCATGTCCTGATAGTGAACTACTGCCAATTTAGTTTTTCACTATTGCAAGGCTACTGTTTCCATAGGACAGAATAGGGAGTTTGTTTATAACATCTTATAAACATAACTGGCCCTGAGAACAAGGTAGAAAAATAAAGTTTAGTATGCCTGAACTCAGAATGTTAAAGTGCATCTTTTAGTGAGGGTGATTTTTACATTCTGTTTTTGAAAATACCACTTTTAGAAAGTAGGTATTTTCTTGCCTAACCATCCAGTGTGCCTCTGCTAGGCTTGTGTATTGCATGTCTGGCTTTTGGATGACAGGGGCTGGAGAGGGGCAGTGGCTCCAGAAGTCTGATGAGTCAGGGCTGGGCTGAATAGACCTGGGCTGCATTTAGAGTAGGGGGAGGAGATTTCCTTTCACCTGAATGGGCCTGGTCTGCCTTCAACAATGCTGTCTCCACCTCCTGCCAGGAAGCTGCACCAGTGAGGGTAGAACTGGTTTGGGCTGGGTACAGACACTCTCTGCCTTCAGAGAACAAAATATTTTGTGTATAAAAAGAGGGTCCCAGACCCCAGACTTTTAGATCACTTCTGGGAATCAAGAGGAACCTTTGCCAAGGAGAAGAGCCGGAGAAGCTGAGGAGGAATACTTCCCCGGTGCTGTTTGCTGTCTGGGGTTGGCCTGCAGTGGCTGCTTGCTGCCAAGGAAAGGAGAAAAAGGACTTTAGCTGTTTGCTTTGTCACCTGCTTGAAAGAAGATCTCCAAGGGCTTGAAACTGAACGTGCCTCCTGTTCTGAAGTCTCAGATACACAAAGACTTCACCACCATCTCCACTGAATTTCCTTGTTGGGAATTATAATCTGCAAAGAGGTGCCTGTTGCTGTTCTGGACCTCTAGAGACTGCTTTACACTGCGAGCTGAAAAATCGACGCAACTTTGAATAAGTGAGATGCATCCGCAACTGTTTCCAAAGCATCACTAAAGAAACCGTTGCAGCGCCTGCCGTGGCTTGAGAAATCACTGCACGCAGCATCGAGTGCACCGATCTCTGAGGTCCGAGATCACCGCACTGAGTCCGATGCAAGGCTTGCTGTGCGGCTGCAACAGTACACGCATTGTCACCGGATCGTCGCATCGTATCGAGGCGCCAATTCTGTCGCATTGTTGGGGGATGCAGTAAGAAACCGACGCATCACCTCCCCATGCAGTAATAAACAGACGCATCACCTCCTCTTCGGTTAGGAACCAACGCATCACCTTCCTTGCGCTGCAGAAAGGAACCGACGCATCACCTTCCCTTAGTGTAAGGAACTGAAGCATCACCTTTCCTGCAGCCCGTTTTGTTTGTTTGCGTGACGCATCCCAGGTACTTTGTGAGAAAAGATTTGCATCTTCGATTTTGCTTGAACTGTTCTATTTCTACCATCTGAAAGTCATATTTGGATTACTGTATTGTGGATTTTTTGTTGTTTGATCTTGTTTTGGTTTAGATAAAGATTACTTATTTTTCTAAACTAGTGTGGTGTCCATTTGTAGTGTTTTCACTGTATTACTTTATGTGTTCACAAATGCTTTACACACTGCCTCTGAGATACGCCTGTCTGCTTATGCCAAGCTACCAAGGGGGTGAGCAGGGGTTATTTTAGCCTCTTAGGTGCTGCGCCTATTCCAACGGCCGACGGCACCACTACCTCAGGAGTGCTGCCGTCGGCCGTTGGACGTTCGAACCTCACCTGCGCAATGGAACGTTCAGCACTGGAGCTGGACGTTCCATAGCTGCTAAGGTGCTATAAGTGTATCCCCCTCACCCTGATTAGAAGCAAGGGTCCCTATTTGGACAAAGGTACCTACCTCAGCCAACTAGAGATCCCATTTCTAACAATATCTACATGCGTTCATTAGCAGATATAGTACTGTCATTCGGGGTATCGCTGGTTTTGTATGCCGATGATACCCAATTGGTGTTCTCTCTATCCCAAGGGCAAAACCGCAATGCCCCGCACTACGACCCTTCCTGAAGGAAGTAGCAGTCTGGATGGCAGACTCCTGCCTCAAACTCAACTGAGAGAAAACAGAGCTCATGGTACTGAGGACTTACATAAACCTGGCTTAGCCTAATAGCTTAGGTGCCATCCCTACCCCCAAGGCAGTTATTAAAAGCCTGGGGATATGGTTGGACAAATCATTAGACATGGAAGCCCAGGCTACTAAGCGCTCTGCATGCTGCAAAGACATTCTCAGAATGATCTGAAATATACTACCCTTTCTCCCACCGCACAATCCAGAAGGCTCTTGGTCCAGGCACATATTCTCTCCCGCTTGGACTACAGGGATTCGCTTAACCTGGGAGCTCCAAAATCAGCAATCAAAAAACGACACGTGTTGCAGAATGCATCAGCCTGAGCTCTGCTGAATATTCCCAGACTCCACTGTGCCCGGCAGGCCCTGGCCACCCTGCACTGCCTACCGCTAGAGCTAAGGTTCGAATTCAAAGCCCTATGTATAGCCCAATCGGCACTCCAAATAAAAAGCCCTGTAATACTCAGATCTCTGACCTCCCACTACACGCCTAACCGAGCCCTTTGCTTCACCAATGCTCGCCTGGCCAGCATCCCATCCGTATGTAGAGCGAGAAGAAGTGGGCACTCCTCAGGCTACACGGCGGCCAAAATATGGAACACCCTCCTACACTGACTGAGACTCACCGACAACAACTTCAGGGGTGGCCTTAGGCATGTGCAAGCTGTGCACCTGCACAGGGCCACCAAACCCTAGGGGCCACCACGCCAATATATATCCTTAATATAATAATCCACTGAGGATGGATACATATTTGCGTGGCGGCCCCTGGCAGGGATTTGGCGGCCTTTGGCTCTGTTCCACTTCCAAACACCCTGATCCCCCCTTCCCCTCTTCACTGGCCTCCGCGCTCCGCCCGGACCCCCTCTTCCAGGGCCCCCTACCTACGCTCCGTGCCCAGGGCCACCTTGAGCCTACAGCCGCCCCTGACAACTTACATTATGAAACCTCCTAAAAACATGGTTGTTTGATAGTTAATGCCCTCCTGAGCACATGGGTGGACTCGGTGTTGCGTTCATGGCGCTGGGATGCCGCAGGGCGCCATGCACTCTATAAATGTGCATGGAATAGAAAGTACTGCCTGGCATACATTACGTTCCTCAAAGCCTGCTAGGTTAGAGGAAGAAATCAAAATGAAAAGCTCACAGCGCCAGCAGGCGGCTGCGTCCTGCTCGCTAACACTAAAGGATGTTTATACATGAGGCGGATCGCCCTTGGATGGGATCTAATAATGGATAATTGAGTCTGACAGGGAGATATTAGTTACTTAGAGAGCTGTTCTTCACCCCTTCCCATCTGTAGCGAACACGCTGTAATTATTCGCCTGGTAAACAACTACAACATGTCCTTGTATGAGAACGCGTGGCATTTTTCTCCTATAAAGGCTCCTCGGTCAGATGAATACCCGGTTTCACGGAAACGGCACAAAGCTGTGAGGCTGTAAAAACCAGCCATGCCTGAAGCAGACATGCTATAATCCTGGCCAGGCAGCTAATGTGCGCAGCCAATGGCACGGGGTAATCTAAGCTTTAACTTTAGCTCCAGGTGACAGAGAACGAATTATCGCGCCTACGTCGTTCACAGTGAGGCGCAGTGCACTGTGGGATTGGGAGCGCGCGCCTTCGACACCATGACTGCCAACAGTGCAAGAGCTCTTTATTTATAGATACGTTTTCCACAGAAGGCATTTCACTTCAAAGCCGTCGGGTGTAGTAAGTGAGCGCTATATAAAATTCACCCAAATAGGCAGAATGGGTGAGAAATAAATGCAAGCATTGGCAATGACTTCAGTACATGAGAAATATGGTTATTTGCGAGTTTTGCAGCTGCTGCACATGTTGTCTGATCTGTGTGTGAGGGGTAAGCATAAACTGCTGACACTAGTCCTGTACATTACAGAAACTTGCACTGCTCACTGCTGCTGCCCCGAAGCTGTGCTTCTGTGCCACTTCTGCTGGCCCTCGTGATCCAACAAAGCCACAGAGGGAGCAAATATTGGCGCCACCAATGAACCCAGGCCGTGCCCCTCCAAACAGCAACCACTTCCAGGGTCCTTTGGCAAATACCCTTTTATGCCACTCAAATGTAGCTGAAAATTCAGTTACGGCTGTTATAAGCTGCATATACCACTCAACATATATCTCTGGCCAGACATAATGCTTTTTGGATGGACACTGTTTCCATTTTGAAAAAGTGCACTGCCTTGCTTCGAACGGCCGCATGCGTCAAATGCTTTTGGTGAGCAGAATAGTAATCGAACGATTTGGAGAGGGGTGCTCTTGTACACTCCGGAATAGGTGTGATGGATAATGGTATAGTGATGTAGGCAAAGCAGCATTAGTGCAAAGTTTCTTCACATTCAGAGGTGACAAGAGAACAGAGCACTGCTGCTAGCTGTTTAAAAACCTCTTTATGTATGCATGTTAAAGGGGCATCAGGGCGTTGTTGGAGGGTGGTAGTGGGGGAAGCCGTGAAGAAGGATGCCATGGGGGTGGGGGTGGGGGTGGGCAAAAAGCAACTGAAGCACTGACGCCACAAGCGCTAAGCTCGAGCGACAATTTTTTGGGCACCCCAAACCCCATGACGTCCTTCTTCACGGATTCCCCCCACTACTGCCCTCCAACAATGGGCCTGATGCCCCTTTTAATATGCATTTCATTTGTTTTAAAGCGCTAGTTGGGTTTGGCTTAACTAATAAGAATGTATATCTACCCCCAAAAAACTTTTTACCAACATTAGGAAAAACTAATTAAAGACTGGGGAAAAGTACACATAACGTCCTAACCTATATTATGCGGTTTGCATGCAGAAGCAAACATAACGTCCTGAAATATTTTATGCGGTTTGCATGCAGATCCTGATGAGAGTTTATTTGTCCCTATTTTATGTTAGGATTGTAATTTATGAACTGCAAGCTGCAAAAGGATCTTCGTGACAAAAACAGTAACCCACTGAGCTATGGTACGCATTCTTTGCAGCTGGCGTATTAACCTCGGACCTACCCTATAATGCAGAGGTCTTCAAACTTTTGTAGGTTGAGCCCCCCCAGCAGAATTGTTTTCGATGTTGGGCCCCCCCACCACTTGACAGAAATTTCTGGAATCTAGTACACTACATAATCGACCGCCGCGTACATATCAGGGGCCATATCTATTAACTAAACTGTAGTTATCAATTACATCTTTTTAAACACTTATCCGCTGCTGCCGTGAATAGATTGCTGTTACAGTTTTTTTTAGCTATGGGACTAGGTTTGTGTAGTACTAGTAGTAGGGCAGAAAAGTACCACGCCACGGAAGAACACTATCACAGCATGGGGGATTTTAGTTTAGGATGGGCGCACCACCTTATGCTTTGGGAGGCCTACAGTCAGGAGCCACAAGTGATGACAAGAACACCATGCTGGCATGGCTGACCTGCAGGCATGATGTATTTTTTACTCATGTATGTATGTGTCTGTTTAACAGAAGACAACATCTCTGGTAAATTATTTCAGTCTGACTCACACAATCAATTTAGTTTCAAATCTGCAGGCCTGGCCGCAGGGCTGCTCTGTCTCCTCATCCTTATCATGGCCGCCCTGACTAACTAGATTTATCTTTACAGACTACGGTTGACAGTTTTACCAGCACACTCTCCCTGCTCTCTTGGCACTGGGGCCCGGCTGGGGGAGGGGAGGACAGGAAGGGGGAGGACAGGAAGGGGGTCTGTTATGGCTCACGTCATCATCATCATTCTTCAGATGCCCACTGTCCCCTCTCATTTGTTGTAACATCATTATTTCACAGCGTGGAGTGCACCACGCATTGCAAATGATTGAGATGAGATGAGATAAGATGATAATTAACTGAGATACAGAAATCTGCAGGCGCTGGGCCGCTCGTCATCCTTCAGGTTTACATCTGCAAGAGATCTCGGGTTTCATTTAATTCTGCAGACAGTAATCTCGCAGGCCTGTAAAACAGGAGCCCGTATTACTATCGATGCCCAGGCTGCTGGCGCAAGACGCCTCTTAGTTTCCATTCTGAATAATTACCAAATAAAGAGACGGGCGCTGGAAGCAGGAATCACAAGAACAGAGTTTATTTCTCATGAGGAGAGCCTGTCATTTCGGACACGAAACACAGTGTCTTTCGGGAGGTGCTCTAACAAGTGAGCTGAGACTCCTTCTTTTATACCTTACAAAACACTTGACATTACAATCAGGACAGTGTGACGCAAAAGAAAAGACATCCCTATAATCCTCGTGTCAATCCTACCCCACATATGTTCACAATAGGGACCCTTGACCTGCTGATAAGAGGGGAGGGCAATCACGCAGCTGAGTGTTCCGTCAACTGTTTAGGATGTGTGCGCCTGATCATAGCCCAGGGGGTGGGGTGGCCAGGATCAATAGTGGGTCCTTTGAAGAGGAGTGACTTCATACAATAAGGGCAGTAAATGGTATCTCCTGGCTTAGGCGATGGCCTCGGACATGTGTGGTCAGCCGGACTCGGGGGGGGGGGTCACAAAAGGAGTGGTATTCATGCCGCGTGGACAATCGAGCGCGGAGGGAAGGCTTGTCAACAGAGGGGCATTCATGGAAGGAAAGGAGGTGTTGGTCAGGCGCGGCCGTGACTCTCAAGGACAGGGTCTTGCAGAAGAAGGTTTATGACTTGCCCGTGTGAGGAGAAGGGAGGGGGGAACCAGGGTAGACACAAGGACAGAGTCGCGGAGAGAGAGAGAGAGATCTTATGACCCGTACATGAGGGAGCAGGGGCAGTCAGGTGCAGCTGGGGAGGGCTATGTCAGCTGAGGAGAAGGATGCCTCTTCAAGAGAAAATGGGGGGTTTGCGTGGGTCAAGCAGAAGGGCTGCCTTTCATGGCAGGGTCGCGCAAAGGGAGAGGGTTTCATGGTTTATGTATGTGAGAGAGAGGGGAGGGTTTCAAATACACGCAGAAGGGAAGCCGGTGATTCTAATCTTAGGCGGGCAAAAAGGCCAGGGTGCCTAAAATGGCTGTCATGTATGCATGGGTACAGGCCTTTGCTGGCAGTGGGATGTAGTTAATGCTTTACGGTATTCATGGTACGCGCAGGGAGGGGAGTGGGAAAAGGGAAATGAACGTTGCTTATGTACATCGATATTTCTAATTTTCTACAGTCGCCCCTTTTTACATAGCAAAAGTTCATTTTCGTAATCGACGATGGTACATATAAACAGGCGCGGTCGCAAAATTAGCATTGTCAATATTAGCATATGGCATATAATCATGGACAGTTGATGTGTTTGGCAGAATGCAGCACATAGGAAATCGCATTTCGTTGAGTTCCTAACAATTAAGCGCACTACATAGCATAAATCTTTCTGACTTAAAAATGTGACCAATGAACAGTTTTGACCAAGCAGTTGAGAGCGGAATTCAGTTCAATACACAAGATTTCTTCGTCACAGTGTCTTTTTATCAGTGAGCCATCACTGGTAGGCTCTAGTCCGTGTACTTTTGTTGGCGCTGTTGAGCACCGGCGGCGGAGCTATAGGTCCAGCTCGGTTCTATCCTTACGCGTTGCAGGGTGCGGTCAGTCCTCTGCTGTTAGACCACAGTCCTGTTCCCTAAACAATTCGTTTGGCAGCGCCTTATGCTCAGCACCTATATTTCCGTGGCAACACCCTATTCCCATTTGAATGCAGTCCTTCCTTTTGGCAAAAAGTCACGTGGAAAAGAGGGTGAGTGTGGTTCAAATAGTCGATAGGAGAGAGAGCGGAGTTGGGTCAGAGTTCCTGGGACACACAAAAGGGACCAAGGGAGCAAAGGATAACAAGCAGGCAGGTCCATCAATCGGGCCAAAGAAGGGGGACGGAGACTCCAGGCACACGTGGGTTAGCAGACGAAGGGCTTCAAGGCGGCCCATCATTTTTCATTCTCCACGTTGAAATTGCGGTCTCGTCCCGTATCTTGTTGCTCTGCAGCTCCACCTTTGGTCGAGGTCACACGTGTCTCAAGATCTGCAGCCAGGCTGTACGTCACGTCTGACCCTTCTCCTGGTGATCGTGAATCTTTGAATAGGTACAAAACAAGGTTTTAGAGAAATGGCAGAAGAAGATATCTACGTATGTGAATTCCTCCCTCAATTCTACGCATTTGGGAGATACGCTCATCGGTCACAGTCAGAGGTCTATTACCAAGCAGTGCATATGTCAGCATTCCTACTGAGTTCATGCTATGTTTATTCATCGTCCTATTTATAACTCAAGTGAGGATAAATGAGATTCCCATCAACTGTGCATTTCATCATATTCAACATTTCGGAGCATTTCCCTTCAAGGCTGGCTAACCTTTTCAAACAGGGCGGGGGTGCCATCATCGAGAGTCAGGTAAAACAAGGTTTTCTCGAGGGACAACAGTTACCCATGGTCATCATGTTTATATCCGGGACAGCAGCTGGGGTCTATCAAAATGGGGCGGGGATGCATCGGGCGCTCGCGCTTGGGTGCAAAGGGGGTGGGGCAATCTGGGCATTGGGGGTCAATCTAGACGTTGGCGTTCGTCTCTGAAGAACAGAAATGAGGTGCCATTGACATACAGTTCCCCTATAAATGGCCAGATTTGGGGGACCTTAGTCGTCTTACCTGTCCTTTCGTTCTTAGCCAATTCGAGTTCATTCATTTTGTAGAAAGGAGAGGTAGTAATATGGCAAATCACAATCATTTTTAGTTTCGGTCAATTTTTCTGAACACCTTCGCGTTCAATAAGTATCCAATCAGACTGGTGCCAGTGAGGCACTATTTTACCATAAAAAGGAAGAAGAAATAGGGAGACTCTCATAGAGAGTGAGAGCCGTCCGTAATCTAAACGAGCCATTTGGTACACGTATGACATGTAGAGAGAGAGAGATAGAGAGAGAGAGAGAGAGAGAGAGAGAGAGACGTGTACGAAAATAGGTCATTTAGTGCGCTCACAACACAGAACAGCAGAGGTCAGGTAACACGCAAATACAGACAGAGGGAAGACATAAATCCGCACATTACATACACACAAACTCAGACAAGGAAGACAGCACATGTATTACATATATATATATAAGACATTCACGACAAAACAGAAAACAACAGTTGGCCAACAAAATCCATATTATATCCTACGTATCTTTACTATCCTATTTATCTACGTGCTTAGCTCTTTCTACCCTTCCCTCCTTTTCCTTCTCGCTTGTTATCTTTGCGAGCGTTCTCAATTGCCAATACTTACACCTCGGTTAGTCGATCAGAAATTAACCTGGTCGCGCTATTTACCCATGGTTGGATCTTAAACCATTTTTCAGTTTCGTCCTTTGGTGGGAAGTTCTCCAGGCTGAGGCGACGGCAAGTATTGATCGAGAGAACAGTCGGACAGCTTGGCTATATCTATAAGAGGGTGAGAAGGAGGTGGTACATTTCGAACATCAACAATATTTCTAGCTTCCCTGACAGGGGGTGCCTGGGTACCCTTACCTCAGGACCTTTCCTAATCCCTTCCCTATCTAATTAAACGTCATAATCGTGTTATCTAGCGTGCTAATGTCGAGTCAATTTCCGTCATACAGCACCCGTCAAGTTTCTATGTCAGTCCATCCTCCCAGTCGCTATGCTCTAAGGAGGAACAGTCATGTTTTAAGTCTACGTCTTTTAAAAATTTTATCGTCATAAGGATTATGCACATATTCCCTCCTTCCCTTTTCGTCGGTGGTTCGATCATCGCTCTCCCACACTCCAGCCGACGTTTTGACGTGACCTGCAGAAGGGAGGAGAAAGAAGGGGTGGGGGGGGGGTGCAGCCTTCAAAACACATCAGCATGCAGTAATCCGAAAATGTTTTTACCTACCACATACTCGACCTATCTCCACGTAGTGCATTTCTTTACCATCTCGGCGTTTAAGCCCTGAGGGACCAGTAATGTCAGATAGATAATCATTGACGATCCGCGTATCTACATGAGTTACTTGGTCGCAACCCCTTTTGTTGGGTGCAAGGGTGGCGGTCAGGTGGCATTTCTGTGGTGTCGTTTTAAGGGCGTCTAAAACCCTTTTCCGGCTGCCTGTGACACATAATGTAGCTGCTAAGTATCTGGTCCTTTTTAACCTTCAGCTTTCATCATACTTATTCTTCGCTCACAGTAGCAAAACATCCAAAACTCATTAATGCAACCGCTACAACTATGCTTTCTTTTTCAAAATACTTTTAATAAAAAGTGTTGATGTATAAATACAGGCCTACAACCCAGTGGACCGGCCACGGAGCAGGTTGAAACTGTACATAAGAAGAACGAAGTTGGTGGCAGTTCATTGCATAAAGTGCAGCAGTGCAATAAAATCGTATTAAACTTCCCTACAGAGCAAGCATGATGCATGTCAAGAATTCAGTTTTTCAATTGACTCATTAATTCATTATCCAAATGCTCATTCACTGTCTAAATTACACCAATTCATTTTCCAAATCATAATTAGTACCCACCCTAAGTCAGTTCATTGTCCAAACATATGATCAATATCTGTATTGTTTTCTTCTCTAAGCACATAATCACTATCCATCTTATCAACTTTCATTTTCCAAAAATGCACACGTATCTCAGAGCATCAAGATTCGAGCAATCCGGGTGAACAGAGAGTTCGAAAGTTTCGTTTCGTGTATCGGCGCCATTTTGGGCGAGGTCAGGCAGGTTCCGGTATAGTCAGAATGTTTCCAATGACTCATGGTTGGACCAGAACCTTCCGTTGGCAGTTCAAAAAGTTTTGTGCAATGTGGTTAACAGTCTAACAATATGGACCATTAGTCAAAGAGTGGGGAGGGCGGCAACAATTTTCCTACCGGGTCATTCTGGTGTTCCACCGGAACTGAACAAGTCCGTGCCGTGGCTGTATTTTAGCCATTTCCAAACCGAGGCTGGCGCCGGCAGGAGTGCACCGATGTCGCGGTTCCCAGTGAGGGGGGCGGGGGCGCCCATGTGGAGGGATCGGGGTGCCCCCCGGCTCTCATAGAATCTTCAAAGTTGAGGAGAGAAGGCATGGGGCGTGTGCCCGTCCTGGGCAAAAGACCGCTTTTCGATGTTGACCCTCTTTAAGTAAGAGCATCGGGGTGTCGCTGGAAGCCTCCACCTGGAGGGAGGTGGGGGAGGCTCGTTCGCGCCGCCTCCCCCTTCCAGCGACCCCGCGCCGTTCTGCGGCTCCAGAGTTTCGGTAAGGCCGTGTCAGGCGATGAAGATGGGGGGGGGTCGGTGGCTGAGGCAAGACATCCCCCCCCCTTTTTGACATGTGGCGGGACTACCTGTAATTGTCCAGGCGTCGACATGTGGCGGGACTATCTGCAACTGTCAGGCGTTGGGTGTAGTTGCAGCCATTATAGCTCAAAGAAATGCCGCCATCCTCGCCTCGGCTTCGGCCTTCTTTGCGGACCGGACCAGGCGAGAGTGAGAGGGGGGGGGGTGGTCGGAGGCTGAGGCAAGACAGCCCCCCCCCGTGGCCTGCAGGGCAGCAGAAGAGGAGAGATGGAGAGGTCCTTATCATTCTTTGTGCCGCCTGCCCAACAGCCTCTCCTTCTGACCGCGGCCAGGCGAGCCCCGCATGCCTCGAGGCCTCGCCTTCCGGATGGGCGTAACCGCGGACCCGCTGCACTTCGGGAGCTTCCGGAATGGGGGTAGGTACCTATTGAATTGTTTCTATTTCATGTAACCGTTATTTGGGCGTGGTGGGCAATGAGGCAGACATGTTCGGAGCAGGAGTAGGCAGCGTAACTTAGCTACCTCGTGGCTGTCTTGCTGTCAAATCTCCGCCATTTTATATTTCTTATTACAAACTTTTTCTAATGTTTCTTATTTTTAGTGAAGTCAAGAGCTCATCAGGGGGTTACTGACTTAGCCTGATTTCTTTTTATTTTTCCTTCTCTTCCTTAGCGTGTTTCGAGCTAAAACTTTCTGTTAGTAGGGAACGGTGATCACTTCATATTTTTATGTGTCCTTTTCACTAGGGGGTACTTCTGGACGGACCAGACGAGTTCCCTCCAATAAATGGTCCGGGGTGGAACGAGATTATCGATCAAAAGGGGAACATATATTCCTTCATTAGGGTATCATCCTGGACAGACCAAGCGATGTACTTCCACTTACTAGGGTAGCCTCCTGGACGGACCAGATGGTCTACTTCCACTAAATGGCCCATGAGCGGGGAGCATATGTCCTCCATAAGGGTAGTCTCCTGGGCGGACCATGCGAGCTACCCCCCAAATAACCAATCAGTGGGGAGTGGGTAGGACTGACGAATTCACAAAGGGGCATAACCTACCCTTTACTACTTGCAAAGACTAGATAGAATATTTCTACTCCACGTTGTTTGCAGGCAGAAAATACCTCAAACGAAACAATTCCTGGAACAACAATGTCCAGGCAACCAATCAATCAGTGGGGAGAAAAACAGGCATGACGGATTACAACGGGGACAAACGTCTGCATTACCTGCCCTTCGCTATCCAGAAAGGAAGACAGAATATTTCTACTCGTCTCAGTTTGTAGACAGGGAAGATCTCAAAGAGCAACAATCGATTATTAATCGATTTCAAACAATCAGTGGGGAGAAAAGTAGGCATGACGGATTACAACGGGGACAAAAGTCTGCATTACCTACCCTTCTCTATCTGCAAAGAGGGACGAACGTTCCTATTCGCCGCTGTTTGCACACAGAGAATGTCTCGTTCTCAAGAAGAGAACCAATATTTCAAGTAGCATCCAAAGCTAAATGAACCAATACCAACAATATCAGTATACAAATACCGATTCCAATACAATCAATCAATCAATCAGATGGATAAAACCATCCTACCAATCAGGCGCAAAACGCCCTACGTAATCTTACCCGGACCGGACCATACGGACAGTTCTTCATCTTCCTCCTCCAGCGCCTGATCGTTCTCTTACTCCATGTAGCATTCCTGTGGGATTCCAGTCAGGACAATAGGTCACTC
Organism: Lissotriton vulgaris; assembly: GCF_964263255.1. Classification (NCBI taxonomy): domain Eukaryota; kingdom Metazoa; phylum Chordata; class Amphibia; order Caudata; family Salamandridae; genus Lissotriton; species Lissotriton vulgaris. The sequence continues at coordinate 541,779,200 of NC_141694.1, read as the reverse complement.
GAGAGAGGTCCGTTCAGAATTGGTGAAGTTCTTTCGATCGGCAGCCGGGCGAGGGCCCTCTCAAGGCAGGTATACTCCAATCATTTTAGATGTTCACTTCTTCGTCTGGATCTCTCTTACCGGACCTTATGTCACTGATGGACCCCGCGTTGGGACGCCAATTGTAAAACAGGAGCCCGTATTACTATCGATGCCCAGGCTGCTGGCGCAAGACGCCTCTTAGTTTCCATTCTGAATAATTACCAAATAAAGAGACGGGCGCTGGAAGCAGGAATCACAAGAACAGAGTTTATTTCTCATGAGGAGAGCCTGTCATTTCGGACACGAAACACAGTGTCTTTCGGGAGGTGCTCTAACAAGTGAGCTGAGACTCCTTCTTTTATACCTTACAAAACACTTGACATTACAATCAGGACAGTGTGACGCAAAAGAAAAGACATCCCTATAATCCTCGTGTCAATCCTACCCCACATATGTTCACAATAGGGACCCTTGACCTGCTGATAAGAGGGGAGGGCAATCACGCAGCTGAGTGTTCCGTCAACTGTTTAGGATGTGTGCGCCTGATCATAGCCCAGGGGGTGGGGTGGCCAGGATCAATAGTGGGTCCTTTGAAGAGGAGTGACTTCATACAATAAGGGCAGTAAATGGTATCTCCTGGCTTAGGCGATGGCCTCGGACATGTGTGGTCAGCCGGACTCGGGGGGGGGGAGGTCACAAAAGGAGTGGTATTCATGCCGCGTGGACAATCGAGCGCGGAGGGAAGGCTTGTCAACAGAGGGGCATTCATGGAAGGAAAGGAGGTGTTGGTCAGGCGCGGCCGTGACTCTCAAGGACAGGGTCTTGCAGAAGAAGGTTTATGACTTGCCCGTGTGAGGAGAAGGGAGGGGGGAACCAGGGTAGACACAAGGACAGAGTCGCGGAGAGAGAGAGAGAGATCTTATGACCCGTACATGAGGGAGCGGGGGCAGTCAGGTGCAGCTGGGGAGGGCTATGTCAGCTGAGGAGAAGGATGCCTCTTCAAGAGAAAATGGGGGGTTTGCGTGGGTCAAGCAGAAGGGCTGCCTTTCATGGCAGGGTCGCGCAAAGGGAGAGGGTTTCATGGTTTATGTATGTGAGAGAGAGGGGAGGGTTTCAAATACACGCAGAAGGGAAGCCGGTGATTCTAATCTTAGGCGGGCAAAAAGGCCAGGGTGCCTAAAATGGCTGTCATGTATGCATGGGTACAGGCCTTTGCTGGCAGTGGGATGTAGTTAATGCTTTACGGTATTCATGGTACGCGCAGGGAGGGGAGTGGGAAAAGGGAAATGAACGTTGCTTATGTACATCGATATTTCTAATTTTCTACAGGCCGTGGTACTTCACTTGAGGCCCAGGTATTTTCTTTAAACTACGGGTGCCGGTGTGTGATTTGCCACTAGTGTCCTTCCATTTCTGGTGCTCTACAGCAGTTTCAAGAAGTTTTTGGAGTTTTTTGTTCAAATGGCTGCAATTTCTGATATTTGAAAGTTTCCTTCGTGTTCATTGAATGATTTTTGTTCGCGAGAAAGTGTCACTCATAGAAGTTGGAATTTCACACATAGCAATCTGAAACCTTGACAGCTATGTCAGCGCTACCTATTAACCCCCTCCTGGGATGCTGAACCGTTAGCACTTCGCAAACAAAAGCATGGGCGCGTCGTGCCCAATGATTTCCCCTCCCTCCTCCCTTCAACCCTCTGTCACCTGGAGTTCTTTAATGAAGGAAATTCCCATTTGAAATGGGTGAAGACTTGCGATGAGGAGGACAACAAAGGTAAGATTTTAGTGCCGAGTGCGCGTCGCGCCCCCCCTAGGATGGTGTTGCGCCCCCCTGGGGGGGCGCGCCCCACAGTTTGAAGAACTCTGCTATAATGAGTCAAAACTGCTACTAGACACAAGGAACTCTGTAGCAGGTGCTTTTAAACCCATGGGATTTCTAAACACAGCGCCCCTTAACTGCCCCCAGACACGGCCGGCGTTTAGCGTGGGCGAGTTGGGCCCAGGGCACCAATTTTCTGAGGGGCGCATGGTGCTGTGTGCAGTAAGACATGCCAGCAGCTGCGGCTTTCTCATCTTGCTCCCGCCTTGTCAGTGTCTGTTCGTTTCTGTCTGCTTTGCCAGTTTAAAGTGGTTTTAGTCCTTCATTATCATACGGCGGGTGATGTTTTTTAACACCATTTTAACCCCCTTCTTTGCCCTCCCATCACCCTCTCACACCTGGTGCAACACATCAACAAAACCATCGTTTGCGTGAGGCAACTCCGCTATTGGTGAGTTAGGCGAGCTGGGGGAGGTCCGGGGATGTTTGTGTTCAGGAGCTAGACCCTGCTCATCCAGGTTCTGACCAGTGAACACAAAATAGACCCCCTGCTACCTCATTTAATTCACTACAATCAGCAATGGTGCCAAATTTCTCTCCGCATACGCTAAGGGATCTATCTGAGCCAGGGTGCGCCAGATGCAACTGCACCAGTCGCACTGCCCTAAAGCCAGCCCTGGAAACACAAACAAGACAGCTACAGCACAGATGCAGCGATACTTTAGATAAACAGATGCAGTAAAGGAAGAATGCGTAATTCGCTGTCAGATAAGTAGTTCATCGTGTCATGTTAAATTCTTTGCTCTTGCTTTGTGTCGTTCCAGTTTTAATTAAGCCTTTATAATTGCCGAACTGCGGGTACCAGAAATCACTAGCTAAGCAAAGGCTGCAAAACTGCAATGGCTAACACGAGCAACTGCAAGCCAAAGAGCAGGTAGCAATCAAGCATGGAGAGTTCCACAAATACACTTCAAAGTGGTCGCGTCACCGTGCTAGCTGGAGGTAGTTCACCAAGGTCCGTATGTCCTAACATGTTGTCCCATAGACACAGAACAGGTAAAACTCTTTGATACACCAGGCCTCAAGTGCTCTTATTTTGTTGCTTTCTGGAACTTGCAGTTTTATCTGGATTGTAGAGGTACACGCATCACAATGCACAAAGAGAAACTAACACAACACCACTGCATGGGCATCACCACACAGAAAAGTGCAGCAAAACGTTGGTTGGTTTTATACCGACTTCATTTCACGTATTTGTATCGAATTTATAAAGGGTTCTATTGGGTGGCATACATAGAAGAAGATTTGAAAACGTTAAAACTGAAAACCAGTATTATTTAGTGCATTGGTTTAGTTGAGATTTACATATTGTTTCTAAAGGGGAAGGCAAAGTTTGACCAGCTACCGGGGAAATGAGAAGTTTTTTGGATTTGATAAGGAGATTGCTCAGGACCTAGAGTTTCAGACAGAATCCCTGTTAGAAAAGGGCTGTGTCAGGGACGTGATTTAGCCCCGTCCTTTTCAGTCTTTTTATAGCAGATCTGCGAGGTAAACTCTCCTTAATTAATTTGTTTCCCCATAAGTGGAGGTAATCGCGTCCCTTGCCTTATGTATACCAATCACCTTGTCCCCACGGACCATACTCCATTGGCATGCAGGGAAAACTTAACACCCTCTATGCTTACTGTGAGACCTTTAAGCTCAGGAATACCATAAATAAAACAAAGACTCTAGTGCTTACTAAAATACCTCAAAAGTTTGTATAGTTTCTCAATAGCGCTCCTATGGAACAGGTAAGGATATATAAATACCTGGGGATTTATTTCTCTGGCAATCTGCGGTGGGACAAGAATTGTAGTATGCTAAAAACCTCCTTAATGTCAATTTCTAATGCACTAAAAAGGTTTGATGCCTGGTATGGTGGGTCAACAGACCCACTGAAAAAAGCTATACAGCATAAACTGGCCCCTCAAGTCCAATAAGGGGCAGGGCTACTGTGTCTTGACAATAGAGTAAGTTGAGACCCTGTGTAAAGGCGGTGTCTGAAGAGGCTATTCTTTGTCCCCCAAATTTCAATGATTCAAGAGTTGCACCTCGATCTAGGCTGAACACTTGGAACTTTATAGCAAAATCTTGTGCCCTGAGGGTTATATATTCCCTTTTAAAGAATGAGACTAGCCCAAACTTTTCACCCCAAATTGTTAGGAGTGCTCAATCCCTCTATGTACAATTTATAGACTCAGATGAAAATACAAAAGGTAAAAATGTTTCTTGACAAAACAGCTAGAGTACTTAGCTTATCGTCACGGAATTACATGTTGCCTAAAAAAGCTGTAATCCATTCTACTGAAAATTTGGGAGACGCAAGGGTTTTACCATTTATTTATTTATAAGTTTTATATAGCGCTAGCTAGCGCCGGGTTATCAGAGGGCTTTACATACATAGGGGACAAAAGTTGCATTGCATTGCATAGCAGGACATAGAGATGCATAACGAAATAAGCCAAACAATATAATTAGGCAAACATTACATAGTAGGACATAAGGGTGCATGCAGATATAAGCAATGCTTGAATATAAGGCACCGTGGTGAGGGGAAGGGAGGGCGCTCAAGAGGTTGAAACAATCCAATAACCGCCAATCCTTGATGGACGAGTGAGCAGGGAGCCCGCTAGGTTATTGAAGTTTAGGTTTGTTGGCTTTGACAGTAAAGTATTTCTTGTGGAGAAGGAGTTTCCGGTCCCTTTCGAAGCAGGGGAAGGAGGGTTTGCATATGAGGTCAATCGGGAGAAAGTTCCATAACCTGGGTACGCTGCCAGAAAAGGATCAGGACAGAGTGGTTTTCTTTTTCAATTTCGGAGGGATGAGAAGAAGTGAGTTGGAGCTTCTCAGGGATCGGGATCTTCCAGCTTTAACCAATTTGCTTTATAGGTAGTTGGGAGAATGCGAGTGAAGGGTTTTGTGTGTGATGCAGGCCAATTTGTAGATGCATCTGCCTTCAATGGGCAACCAGTTGAGGGAGTGGAGTGTTAGTGTGATGTGTTCAAACCTTTTTACCCCAGTTAAGAGTCGAGCTGCCATGTTGAGGACTGACCTTAGTGGGGCTAGGTGAGCTTTTGGCGTCCCGGTTAGGATGGGGTTCCTGTAGTCCAGTTTGGGGAGGACTAGGGATTGCACAATAATCTTGAAATCATCCTGGGGATTGAAAGGTTTAATTTTCTTCAGGTGTTTTAGTGAGTAAAGTGCACTCTTGGTAGAGTTTTTGATGTGATCCTTCATCAATAAAGTCTTGTCCAGGGTAATGCCTAGTGACTTAACCGAGTCGGATAGGGCGAGAGAGTAGTTCAGGGCATTCAGGTTCTTGAGCCATTCTTGGATAGGAAGGTGGTTACTTTTTGTAGCGAACAGTATTAGTTCTGTTTTGTCCGGGTTCAGTTTTAAGTGGTTTGTGCTAAACCAGGATTGGATGTTGTTTAGTGCCGCATTGAGGTGTTGGATGTCACTGGGAGATTTAATTTTGTAGTACAGTTGAGTGTCGTCAGCATTTAGGTGATATTTAACTCCTGCTTGTTTCAGAATGATTGTAAGGGATTCCATGAAGAGATTGAAGAGGGCAGGGGAGAGTATCGAGCCTTGGGGGGACCCCAAGTGTGACTTCGAGAGACAGGAGTTGATTTTAATTTGTTGCAAACGGTGTTGAAGGTAGGAAGCGAACCATTTTAGTACTATGCCATTGATGCCAGAACAGCCCTTCAAAGTCTCAAGCAAAGCTGTATGATTGATAGTGTCGAAAGCTGCAGATAGGTCAATAAGGATAGGAAGACAGGCTCTGTGGATATCATCCGAAATATTGAGCATGGCTGTTTCTGTGCTACACCCTTACCTGAATTCCAATTGAAAGGTGTTGAGGAGGTTGAAATAATCAATATGTTTGTTAGTTGTTTGAGAACGCACTTCTCCAGGGCTTTGGCTAGAAATGGGAGGTTGGAGGTAGGTCTGAAGTTGTTAAAATCATTAGGGTCGGCCCCTGGTTTTTTGAGTATGGGCGTGATTTGTCCTAATTGAAGGGAGTCTGGGACACAGCCAGAATTGAGAGAGGAGTTGATCATTTTAGTCCTAAAAGGGGTAATGGTGTGGTTGCGTTTTGGTACTATTGTAGCTGGGAGAGGGTTCATAGTATGAGAGGTGGGTTTTAAGCTAACAATAATGTTGAAGACTTTATTTTACGTCACAAGTTCGAAGTCTGACCAGTACGCGTCATTTTTCAGGTGGCGACGGACCTGGTTGTCTTTTCTCTCTAAAATTCCCAATAAAAGAATCATAAATCACATTTTACAGATTTGTATTGGTGTAGATCCTTTATGGAGAATGTCTTCCCATTGGAAGAGACTCCACTAACGACAAGGCTACTGCCCATGCACTCTTGGTGTGAAACATAGTATAACTCATCTACTTCTTGACTTTACACTTTATTCGAAATGAAGACCTTTCATGTTTCAATTGCAGTAGCGAGGTTTATTATTGCTATTGAGAAAATAGAAAATATGCATGGCGATCACTATAACTTAAGACTTAGAAGTCGCATTTTGTTTGCAATGCTAGGAATACTTTTTACTTGTTAGGTAGAGTGAACCTTGTTGGCATTTTTTCTATTGTAAAGTACATTTTATATGAGTTTTTATACATGTAATTATGAATAATGTTGTAGAGGTAAAAGCTATTTTCCAGCTCAGTACTGATGCACTGCACTTTTCCTTTTGTAGTGTCTAGGACTGATAAGATGTTTTAGTAGTAGTCCCATTAATTGTTCAATGTTATGCAGTGGCGAATGCTCCCATAAAGCAGCAGTGGGGTGGGGAGGAGGCAAGAGGGGGAGGAGGGTTAAAAAAAATCACAAAAAAATCACTTACCTGCCAACCGGCTGGTCGGTGCCGCAACTTCTCCTCCGTCCTCTTCCTGGCTTCTTCTGTGGAAACAGGCAGCACCCGGGCTCCCAGGCTCCACATAGCCAATCACAACGCTGCAATGCAGTGTTGTGATTAGTCTGAACACCATGGTTCGATGCTCAGACAGGGCATGGACGATACAGAAATCAGGATTCAAGCAAGCCGGGCCGAAGAAGGCTGAAATGCCATAAACCGGTCCCCGGTAGCTTGTTTCCTTCCCAGTATAAGAATTGGCTTGGTAGTTTGGTCTGCCCTGTTCCCATGATGCACTGGGCCAGGGTCAGACTAATTTGCATATAGCCAAGTTCTGAGCTGGGATGGTGCAGTGAGCTAAAAAACGGTGATGGATCAAGCCCTTATCTTTGGACTGGGTAAGAGTGGTCTGCTTAATTCAGACACTCTGTTCATCACCACCCCCTTTTCTGAATCATTTTTGTCCACCATAAGCGTGGAAGGGTATACTCAGATGTGAGTCCCTAGCTCATTGCACCATCAGGATTCAAGCAAGCCGGGCCGAAGAAGGCTGAAATGCCAGAAACCGGTCCCCGGTAGCCTGTTTCCTTCCCAGTATAAGAATTGGCTTGGTAGTTTGGTCTGCCCTGTTCCCACGATGCACTGGGCCAGGGTCAGACTAATTTGCATATAGCCAAGTTCTGAGCTGGGATGGTGCAGTGAGCTAAAAAACGGTGATGGATCAAGCCCTGATCTTTGGACTGGGTAAGAGTGGTCTGCTTAATTCAGACACTCTGTTCATCACCACCCCCTTTTCTGAATCATTTTTGTCCACCATAAGCATGGAAGGGTATACTCAGATGTGAGTCCCTAGCTCATTGCACCATCAGGATTCAAGCAAGCCGGGCCGAAGAAGGCTGAAATGCCAGAAACCGGTCCCCGGTAGCTTGTTTCCTTCCCAGTATAAGAATTGGCTTGGTAGTTTGGTCTGCCCTGTTCCCATGATGCACTGGGCCAGGGTCAGACTAATTTGCATATAGCCAAGTTCTGAGCTGGGATGGTGCAGTGAGCTAAAAAACGGTGATGGATCAAGCCCTGATCTTTGGACTGGGTAAGAGTGGTCTGCTTAATTCAGACACTCTGTTCATCACCACCCCCTTTTCTGAATCATTTTTGTCCACCATAAGCGTGGAAGGGTATACTCAGATGTGAGTCCCTAGCTCATTGCACCATCAGGATTCAAGCAAGCCGGGCCGAAGAAGGCTGAAATGCCAGAAACCGGTCCCCGGTAGCTTGTTTCCTTCCCAGTATAAGAATTGGCTTGGTAGTTTGGTCTGCCCTGTTCCCATGATGCACTGGGCCAGGGTCAGACTAATTTGCATATAGCCAAGTTCTGAGCTGGGATGGTGCAGTGAGCTAAAAAACGGTGATGGATCAAGCCCTGATCTTTGGACTGGGTAAGAGTGGTCTGCTTAATTCAGACACTCTGTTCATCACCACCCCCTTTTCTGAATCAGACAGGGCATGGAAGCCTGGGGATATTCTCCAATCAGGCTGTAATGCAGCGTGCATGGAGAACATTCATGCGCACTTACATAGTGCTCATCACTCCTCCCCTTGCTCTGAGAGTAGAGCAGATCCGCCCGACCCCACCAAGACGCCGCAGCAGGAACAAATAAAATGATAATAATGCGAGTTATTATCATTTTCTTTTTCTTTTTTTATCACTGCAAAACACTGATTTTATGATTTGTAATTAGAGCACTAATATGGATTATTGATGTGCAATTATAGTGCTTGTATGGATTACTAGATCTAGAATTTTATGCACAAAGCCTTTGCATGCCTATGTGTGATTTAAAAAACTGATAACTTCTATAAGAGGAATTCTGGGTAATACATTTTACTAATTTATAACCCACTGTTAACAACAGAAAAATAATCTTAATTGACCTTTTACTACTGCTACGCCACCCTCCGTTTCCAAACAATTTTTACTGCACTACTCAAAACAAGGAGAAATAATAAACAAGCACTGGCAGAGCTGATAGGTCTGGCAATGATGTGCTAACACATGCAAACACCATTTGTGCATGTCTGTGTTTGCATATGTAAGTACACTGTGCATGGCTCTGATTGCACGCCTTACCACATTGAATCCAGAACTGTTGGCTCTGCCAAAGCTTGTCGTTCAACCCAAGCCATTAATTGATGTTCCCTATGAGTCATTTACAAGTCCTTGACGACTCTTTAACAAGGGTGCAGTGCTGCAAGGCAATACTTGATGCTCCTCTTGGCACAAGGCCATACCTAGAGGCACTACACCTCCCTCTCCCCTTCACAATCACTGACTAACAGAGAATTATGAACGGAGCAGACCGGCTTGAATGTGTTCTTTTGGTGAAAGTGCAACATAGCAATGGTGAAAACGAACTCACTGCTTTTGTTTTCAGCACGGCAAATAACGGAGAGAGCTGGCTTCAACATATAACTTTGCATATTCAATTTTCTAAGTAAATTATTTGTGTTAATTTTCTATGGCTAAATAAACATGTCAATGCTGAGTTAAGATGGTGATAACCATTACCATGACTCAGAGAGATGTTTATGTTTTGAAAGAAGCAGGTGAAGGCACCCTAATATTTACAGGTAATACCAGTCATTGGTACTTAGAAAGCACCTTTACGTTGTACATCCAATCCATTTGGTAGCTCTTTGTGTAGAAGATGTTCGTGAAAGAGACATAGCCAACACGGGTAGAGAAGCCACTCACAGTAAATAAATTGATATAGCTATTGATATCAGCATTGTTGAAATGTTCAGTAATGGTACACCTGGAGAGAGATGAGTTTTGTCAATGTAAGGCAAACATGGCCGTTCTGAAGTTAAAAAGAAAAATAAACAGTGAGGCAGCCGCATTGGGGGTTAGGCTCGTACTTGATTCATAACAAAACCCCTAAAAACGCCTGCTGCATTAAAAACAATAAGATTGCATTCGGTTCAGAGAAGATGTATGAGATAAATGTCTGAATATGGCAACAAGTGAGGTGATGGAGTGTACTTTCAGTTGTAAATTAGCCTCCACGCATTGTGATGTAACTGCTTCCTATGAGATGGAATGGTACAATAGCTTGAGGTGAGATATGTATACTCTTCTGGACCTGTACGGGATGTGATGGACAAAGTTGTACAATGAATAAAGTGGGATAGCCCAAATAACACAAAGGCTGCATGGGCCTGACCCAAAGCCCACTCTCTGTATGCTGGAGACAACAGTCAGTCAGAATAACTTTATTTCGCCATCACAATGAAGGCATAAAAAGTATACTACACATAAAACATTTCAATATTGGAATAGGCTTAAAATACAAAAATTACAAATTTCCAACAGCAAATACTTGATATAATACAATGGTTTCACTAAAAAGATTGAAAAATATATAATTCAGAAACACATGCAGTTATTGTGGCAAGTCAATAAATCTTATATTGAGTGTAAAGTTCATCGGAGTAAAGTCTTTTTTTAAACTGATATAAAGAAAGACGCTACTGAAAAACATGTAAAGGGGTTAGCTAATGACTGTAAAAAATAAAGGGCCACATGGCACTGTTTAAAATTCATTTTACGCAACAGGGGGGCAATAAACCTTTTACTTTCATCGCAGTAGTATTTGCAGAAAAACAGAAAGTGCAAATCGTTTTGGATAGATCGATCATCACATGTACAAAGTGGGAGATCGGAGACTGCATAGATGTTTCGTGGCAGGCCCAATATCAAAGGGATGTAATTTAACCGAAATCTCACCAATACATACCTGTGTTGTAAATTAGTAATGAACGATAAATAGGTTGAATTCATATCTATTTGCAAGATATTCGGGCCGTCAAGAATGCTCTAACTGTTGAAGCTTACTATTTGTAAAATTCCTTCTTGCTTGCAAACTATACAGCAGGTGAGTTTTTAGAACTTTTTTAGAGATAGACTGGCACGATACAGGGACAACAAAGAGATGGTGTAACCCTGATGCTTTTAATGTAGATTCAACATACCATAGCCAACTAACATTACCCACACCATCTAGTTTTAAAACGTCATTTATAATATCCCTTGTGAGAGAGAGAGTCTCCTTCCGCCATACCGAGTCCCACATTAGGATTGGCGCCATACAGATTTTGTCAGTTATATACTGGACATTTAATTCCATATGACAATTAAAATTGGAGCATGACTTTGGTAATGAGACTAACTCTTTTCAGAAAGTTGTCTTCTGTACATTGCAGTTGAGAGCTGTTTCTTTTTTTTTAGTTCAAGTGTTTTTATTAAAATATAAAGTGTACAAATCAAATGCCCCAGACAGCCGCTCCATAAGTGGCAGCAGATACCGTTTTTGCCTCATAGACTGTCTTTATTGCTTCAATGGGTTTTGAGCCAGTTTTGTTTTATAAATTAAACAAGCTTTTACAATGCAATAGTTTCGCCTTTTGAAAAGTTTGAGCTATTGGCATTGTAAATGACAAAATTTGTAATTATGTGTTGGTTCTGAAAACAGATAAATAAATGGCATTGTCATTTACAATGCCAATAGTTTAATCTCTGGCAAATGCCACACAAAAACGCAGACCCCCACACACACACACACAGACCCACACACATCAACAGAGCCCCACACACAAACACACACACAGAGCCCCACACACACCAACAGAGCCCCACACACACACCAACAGAGCCCCCCACACACACCCACACACACAGCCACACACACACACACACAGCCACACACACAGAGCCACCCCTACACCCAGAGCCACACACACCCACCCAGAGCCACACACACCCACCCAGAGCCACACACACCCACCCAAAGCAACACACACACACTCAGGAGAGCAAGCACAGCGAGGGGGCAGGTAAGCAAGCACAGTGAGGGGGCAGGGAAGCAAGCACAGCGAGGGGGCAGGGAAGCAAGCACAGCGAGGGGGCAGAGAAGCAAGCACAGCGAGGGGGCAGGGAAGCAAGCACAGCGAGGGGGCAGGGAAGCAAGCACAGCCAGGTGGCAGGGGAGCAAGCACAGCCAGGTGGCAGGGGAGCAAGCACAGTCAGGTGGCAGGGGAGCAAGCACAGCCAGGTGGCAGGAGACCAAGCACAGCCAGGGGAAGGGAAACCAGGGGTCGGGGGAGCAAGCACAGCCAGGGGGCAGGGAAGCAAGCACGGGCAGGGAAGCAAGCACAGCCAGGGGTCAGGGAAGCAAGCACAGCCAGGGGGCAGGGGAGCAAGCACAGCCAGGGGGCAGGGAAGCAAGCACAGCCATGTTTCCAGTGCTTGGCTATTCTGAACAAACCATTGGTATCCGGCCTGCCACTCAAACGAAAACAACTCCCAGAATACCTTCTATGACAATTGGTACCCAGGAACCTGCACTAGCCTAACTGACTTGATAAAGTAACAGTGACCAAGTGGTTAAATTTACCTTTGCTAAACTTTACATTTTGTCAGTTGCTTTTCTTTGATTTCGTCAGGTTACAGTCCGTCAAGAAGAACTAATGCTGTTCCGGGGCACGATTTGTTAGTGATGTGTGTTACTCCTGTTGGGGTATTAATTCTTCAGCATCCTGTGCATGTTGAAAGGGGACCAGGGGGGTGATGAGTGGGTTGGGCTATGAGTCGATGCCACCTCATAATGATGATGGGTTAGGGTTCTGCAGCAGTGACGTGAAGCTGATGCCTTTGTTTACCTCTCGTTTGACAGTTTGATTTTGTCTTGTAAAGCGAGGCCTTTGCTCCTTTACACCCCGAGGCCTTGGAGATCAGCCCGAAGCAGAGGCATGGTACATACAGACACTGTGCTTTAATCGACAGCCCCTCGCACTCTTCCGCAGGCTGCACGTCTGTCTATTAAAGCTGCTTCTCATCTCCCATATGACCTGGCTCTTGACTTCTCTGTTGGATTTTCTCTTTGCTACTAAAGGGTGCTTTGGGAATCTTTCTTTAAAATCTCTTCTGTCGCCCAGATTGTGTGGATCAGTATATACTCTGCTTGCAAGAACAACATGCATTCTTTTCCCCGGTAGTATGAACCCTTTTCACCGATAAATGAGTTAGCTTAGTTTAGGCATGTGGAGAATTACCCCGCACTCTGTGTGGCGGTGAAAGGTGTGCTGAGGCATGACAACAAGCCCCTTGAACAAATGCCCTCTCCGGCTGGTCCCACGTTCTTTGCAGCTTTCGCCTGCCAGGAGCTTTAAAAATCTGTCCTCGCAACAAGACTTGAGTGGCAGCAACGTTTGCATAGCTAGCGTTCTTCAGGCACTGTGCTGTGGACGGTGAGTGGAGACCAGGTCACCCGTAAACGGGTGGTGATCTTGATGACTAACCTAGTTTTCTGCAGAAATGTCTGTTACTTTGAAGAGCTTTGGGGACTCGGGGAAAGGTAAATGAATTTGAGCAAGTTGCAAGGTGACCCTTAAAGTGCTAGAGAGAGAGAGACTAACAAAATCGATAACTTTCTAAAAGCCACACTTAGAACTGATACAAATTATATTTTTAAACCGAAAATACAGACACAAACATATATATTTCGAAACTGGAATGGGGGACGGGCTCACGGACAGCGGGAGGGGGGGATGGGCTCACGGACAGCGGGAGGGGGGATGGGCACATGGACAGCGGGAGGGGGGACGGGCTCACGGACAGCGGGAGGGGGGACGGGCTCACGGACAGCGGTAGCGGGGACGGGCTCACGGACAGCGGGAGGGGGGACGGGCACACGGACAGCGGGAGGGGGGGCGGGAAAGGGATATAAAAAAAAATAATTAAAATATGCCGCTTACCTGCTAGCAACTCTACCTGCATGGCACACTGCTAGGCTGCGTGATGGTAGTGTGGGGGAGGGACGAGAGGCGAGAAGCTCGGGGGTAACATGGCGCAGCGAGGTTTCATGGAACGGGCAGAGTGCAGGGAACACTCACCACAGACCAGCAGAATAAACTAGGCACCGCATGGACAATATTCGTGAATAAAACATTTTAAAAAAACGAGTGCAGGGTTCCGGGAGTGAGCCGCGGGGGGGGGGTTGCAGGGCTGCGGGGGAGAGCGGGACACGTCCATCCCGGCAACAGACACATTAGAAATGAGAATGAGAAAAACAAACCTTGAAAAAAAATAAGTACACGCCCACAGTAGACACATCTTCATGACGTTGCGAAAAGCCTGAAAAACGCCAGAACGCCCACGAATCTGCTCCGGCATTGACGGACAGATCTCTGTTCCAATAGCTAGCCTCCATTTATGGAGCTAGCCAATGGAACAGAGGGGCGGGACATGAGCACACATACTCTAGACATAAGATTTCGCCTGCGCGAAAGGCTGCTTGCACAGCTTCCGACAGACGAAACCTAAAAAGTGCCCCAATATTCTTTTCGATCTGCAACTCCCTGTTTAAGACCATACTTAGCCATTTGTTTTGGCGATCGAACATAATCCCTAAATAATTAAAATAGTCCACTACTTCCAGCTTGCTTCCTTCAACAGTAGTTTGTGGTTGATTCCGCTGCTGGAGACAACCGGTCTTGCACACAGCTGCATTGTCATGTTTGATCTGACAATGTAAACTTTTCTGAAAGCTTGGTAAACACATTTTCACTATAGAAAAAACTAAATGAAAGGCACTATCATGGGACGAACACAGGGAGCAAGTGAAGGATTGGAGGGCCCAAGAAGAACATGGCAGACCACCAGAAGGGGATAAAAAAGCACAAGGAGTTGGATCACACCTCATCTATGAAAGAGCACAGTTTGCAAGGCTTGGTGCAGGGCTCAAGGGTGACCACATGGTTCAAAGGCATGGCTGAATACAAAGAGGAGAGTAGGGTGAAAAGTAAAGCCCAGGGTGTCAAGGGGAGTGGATGTTGTGAAGGAGCATATAAGGTGCAAGGGAGAATAGTAGGGTAAAGGGAAGAAGGCATGGGGCCAGTGCAAGGTGAAAGGGTAGTGCAAAGGACGATAGCCTTTAGCTGCAAGGTGGAACGCAAAATATAATGACGGGAACACAGGATGCATCAGGGTTCTTAGAGTATAAGGGGAAACACATTGCATGAATGGAGAAGGAAGTGCAAAGGGCAACAGCAAGCGCATCATGCAAAGAGGAACAAAGGTTGCAAGATGGAGTACAGGGATGGAAGGGGAACTCAAGTATTCAAGTGGTGTACAGTAAATGGGGGTTTGAGCTTCCCTTGCACACAGAAAGCAAGCACAGCACAATGCCAGACTGGTCATACGAATGTATGTCTGGCCTCTGGAGTTATTCCTCAGAGCATTCCCAGGCAGAACAGGTACTACCTGGCCATTGGCAAAGCAAGCTGCAATTAAGCAAAAAGAACAGAGCGCAGGGCGATACAAATCAGGCATAGAGCAAAAAGCTGCAGTGCCATATTTCTAGACACAAAGAGAACAGGTATCACATGGACATCAGGACTGGAATCTTCCCTTGCACGTACATAAAAGGTACAATATGGACATTGGGCGCCCAAGTTTTCCCCACACATGCAGAACATTTAACACATGCACATGTTCCCTTCATACACAGGTATCATTTGTAACCACTGGACCAATGACTTCTTTCCGTTTCTCCCTGGAGGTCTTCAGCCTGTCTTAGCTTCCCACATCTCGCTGAAAGCAGCAAGGCCCCAAGGATTCTACCGGCTTTCTGCCATATTATTGCTCCAAGCATGTAACAAGTTGAAGGAACTTTCCTTTCTCTCTGGCATCCCAGTGTCCTGACACAGCGGCCTTGGCCTCAACCCCATTAGCGTGTGGTCAAGAAGTCCCATGCGGTCTCAGAACTGGGGTTTCCAGCTGCCAAACTTGGAAGGAGTTCCGAGGTGGACGTGCAGGTAAGGTGGGATTGAGAGGTGAGGAAGGGGCTGTGAGTAGGAAGATTTAATTCATGTTGCCTGAGAAAGCAGTTTCTACTGTCATATTGTGATAAATAGGATAGAAGGAGTTTTGAAAGGTGAGATGGATACATATGGCGGCACATAATAATATGATAAATTGTTAAGAAGAGCAAGAAGTGCCTCTTATGTGACCCAAACTAGTGTAACCAACAGGCAGGGGGTGCACTATGATCTATTATTAGGGGCATGACACAAAAGCACCATAAGAACATGCTAGTGAATTCTATTGAGATGCCATGAGCAATGAGGAAAACCAGCAAATCATCAAGCCTTAGAAGAAAAGGTAAGTTCAAGATGCACCACAAAGGGAATATTAAAGCCCTTGAATAAAGATCAGAGTTACAACTGCAGGAGAAAGATAAGAATGTCCCAAAAACTGCGCTTGCAGCAGCAATGGGAAACAGACCTGGGTGAGTTAGAGGACGACGATTGGCGAGACGCTCTGGCCTCCCCTAGAGAAATAGCCATTCCCATGAGACTGAGGCTCGTTCAATTTAAAATTCTGCATTGTGTCTACCTTGCCACGAGGATTTTGGTCAAGATTGGTAGGAGAACTGATACATACTGCCTCAGGCAGTGCAAACAAGAGGGAACTTTCTTTCATGCAGTGAGGGAATGTCCAGTCGCTCAAACGTACTGGAAAGCAGTTACGGAGCAAATGGAGAGAGCAAGGGGAAAAAAACTAATTGCCACACTGAAATTGTGCTTACTAAACATATGGGAGGCCACGGATCTAACCCAAACTGAGAAATCTTGGGTTTCATTAGGATGGGCCCTAGTCAAGCAAAACATAGCACAAAAAAGGGGAGTGGGAGAATCACCAACAATTGCAGGATGGGTTGCAGATTTGGATAGAGCCATGATAGCGGAGAAGGATGTTTTTAAACACAGAGGATGTCCTAAAAAATGGGTTCGGAAGTGGGCGGCCTGGAATGTACACAGGGGTGAAATATGCGTATCCCCTACAGTGGAGCTCGGACACCGTGATGCAAGAATTCAAGATTTATTTAATATCGAGGGTGAGGTACCATGATGATTAAACGTTCCAGGGACAGTGCAAGGAGAGCAACCTATAACTACATTGTACCACTGATGAACTGTCTTGCTGTGTTTTCTTTGTTGTAGTATTCAATAAAAAGATATATCTAAAAAAAAAGAATGTCCCAAAAAGATTTGAAGGCTCCTCTACAAAGATCACCATCTGTCGTCTCCCTAGCCTCCTCAATAAAAAAAATCATGGATACGCACTTTGAGGAACAAGAAGGGTGAGGAGGATAAAAGAATAGTAAGCTGCTTCAGCCAGGAAACAAATGAGGGCCATGCAAGTAAGGAGAGATGATTGCAACAAACTTTTCCAAAATTTGGAGTCAGATCTTGATGGCAGCGGCTGCACAATTTTTTAATGGACTTTCAAGATTCACAAGGCCCAGATTTTGAAATGCATCTCATTAATCAACAGCTTTCATCTTCACCTCAATTTGCAATAGCGATGTTAAACCCCAGTGTGGGAGAGGACAATGCCATTTCCAAAACAGACATGCTAAACAAAATTTAAAAAGCTGATCTTGATAAAGAGATAAAGAGAAAGGAAGATAGTACACAGTACCTATTCTCCTCCTGAAACACCACTGATACTACAGGCTCTTCAATGCTTGACATGCTACTGTTAATGAAAAAACTCAACATGGAATTTTTGAAACTATAGTTTTAAATAATAAAGACATTAAATCACAAAATAAATTGTTAAATAGTATTGCATTTCAGTTAAAATAAATGAATAATACATGCAGTCTCTTGTTTAGCCAGTTGAAGTAACTTCCAGTGAAGAAGCACAGGTAATAGTTCAAGTTCAAGTTCAGGAATTTGTATAGCACACTACTCACCCAGAGGGTCTCAAGGCGCTTGAGGGAGGGTGGGTGCATTACTTATCGAAAAGCCAGGTTTTAGCTGTTTTCTGAAGGAGAGGTGGTTCTGTGTAAGGTGGAGGTTAGTGGGGAGAGAATTCCAGGTTTTGGCCGCTAAGTAGGAGAAGGATCTTCCTCCCTTGGTGGATCTATGGATGCGCGGAATTGCGGCGAGGGCTTGATTGGATGATCGTAGTTTGTGGGCGGGTGTGTAGAAGGACATTCGTGTGTTGAGGCATTCAGGTCCTAGGTCGTAGAGGGCCTTGTGTGCGTGGGTGAGGAGACGGAACGATATTCTCTTGTGGACGGGGAGCCAGTGGAGGTCTTTCAGGTGACCGGAAATATGAGCTTGACGGGGGATGTCCAGTATGAGTCTGGCTTAGGCGTTTTGGATGCGTTGAAGTTTTTTCTGTAGTTTGGCTGTGGTTCCATAATCCAGTCGGCTAGTGACCAGTGCGTGGGTGACTGTCTTTCTTGTTTCGGTGGGGATCCAACTGAAGATTTTTTTGAGCATGCGTAGGATGTTGAAGCATGAAGATGAGACAGCGTTGACTTGTCTGGTTATCGAGAGGGAGGAGTCAAGGATGAAGCCCAGGTTACGTGCGTGATCTGTAGGTATGGGTGCAGTACCCAGGGCCGGTGGCCACCATGAGTCGTCCCAGGCAGAGGAGGATGATCCTAAGATGAGGACTTCTGTTTTGTCCGAGTTTAGTTTTAAACGGCTGTTCTTCATCCATTCGGCTACTTCTTTCATTCCTTCGTGTAGATTGTTTTTGGCGGTGATTGGGTCTTTGGTGAGGGAGAGGATCAGCTGGGTGTCGTCTGCGTTGGAGATGATGTTGAGGTTGTGATGTCGCGCGATGGATGCGAGGGGACTCATGTAAACGTTGAAGAGGGTGGGACTGAGTGATGATCCTTGTGGTACACCGCAGATGACTTTGGTGGCCTCTGATTTGAATGGGGGGAGGCGGACTCTCTGGGTTCTTCCGGCGAGGAACGAGATGATCCAGTCCAAAGCTTTTCCTTGTATTCCGACATTTCTGAGGCGATGTATGAGGGTGCTATGACAGACTGTGTCGAAGGCGGCGGAGAGGTCAAGTAGGATGAGGGCAACTGTTTCTCCGTTGTCCAGTAGCGTTCGGATGTCGTCTGTAGCAGCGATGAGGGCGGTTTCGGTGCTGTGTTTGGCTCGGAAGCCGGACTGTGAGGGGTCGAGGGAGTTGTTGGATTCAAGGAAGGCGGCGAGCTGACTACTGACGGCTTTCTCAATGACTTTAGCAGGGAATAGGAGGAGTGAGATGGGGCGGTAGTTCTTAAGTTCAGAGGGGTCTGCTGTGGGTTTCTTCAGAAGGGCGCTGAGTTTGGCTTGTTTCCAGCTTTCCGGGAAGGTAGCGGAGTTGAGGGAACAGTTGATGACATCGCGGAGATGTGGTGCGATGATGGAGTCTGCTTTGTTGAAGATGTGGTGGGGACATGGGTCGGTTGGTGAACCTGAGTGGATGGAGTTCATCAGGCGGATGGTGTCTTCAGTAGTGATTGGGTTCCAGGTGCAAAGGTTGTGAGAGTGCTGTTTTGGTTCGGGGGTGGATGGAGTGGTCTGTTCTTCGGACTGGTTTTCAAAGCTGTTATGTATGTCAGCGATTTTGTTGTGGAAGAAAGAGGATAAAGAGTCCCAGAGGTCTTGTGAGGGAGTGATGTCGTTGGTGCCGGCGGTGGGGTTGGTAAATTCTTTGACGATGTTGAATAGTTCCTTGCTGTTGTGGGCGTTGTTGTCGAGTCGATCCTTGAATGCTGATTTCTTGGTGGATCGGATCAATTGGTGGTGTTTGCGGGTGGCGTCCTTGAAGGTGGTCAGGTTGTCAGTGGTTGGGTCTTTTCTCCAGGTTTTCTCAAGGGTACGACATAACTTCTTGGATTTCTTAAGGTCATAGTTGAACCAGGGGGCCTTTTTGCTACCTTGTTTGATCTGGTGGTTTTTCAAGGTGCTAATTCGTCAGCGCTGTGGGTGATCCATTGTGTGAGTTTGGTGGCAGCTTGGTTTGGGTCCGATGATATGGTAGGAGGGTTTTGGTTAAGCGATGTGAAGAGTTGGTCAGTGGTAATTTTGTTCCAGTTTCTTCGAGGGATAGGTTGTGGGGGGTTGTGGGTCGTGGACTTTTTGTAGTTGAAGTGAACGCAGCTGTGGTCCGTCCAATGGAGAGCTGTGGCATGATCGAAGGAGATGTGTTTGCTGGAGGTGAAGATAGGGTCGAGCGTGTGTCCGGCTAAGTGGGTGGGGGTGTTGACAAGTTGTTTGAGTCCGAGATTGGCCAGGTTGTCCAGAAGGGTGTTGGTGTTGCTGTCGTTTTTCTTTTCCAGGTGGAAGTTGAGGTCTCCCAGTAGAATGTAGTTCTCGGATGTGAGGGCATGTGGGCTGATGAAGTCAGTGATGTCTTCGTTGAATTGGGTGCGGGTTCCTGGTGGTCTGTAGATGAGGGTGCCTCTAAGTGTGGTCCTGGCGTTGGTGTGGATCTGGAAGTGAAGGTGTTCGGCGGTCGCGAGGTTATCGTCGGAACTGGTTGTGATGCGGATGGTGTTCTTATGGACGATGGCGATGCCTCCTCCTGTTTGGTGCGGTCTTTTCGGATGATCTTGTAAGCGTCCGGGATGGCTATGGCGATGTCGGGCGCTGATGAGGCGTTCATCCAGGTTTCTGTAAGGAAGGCGATGTCCGGCGATGTAGTGTCGAGTAAGTCCCAGAGTTCAGTGGCGTGTCTGTGGACCGAGCGGGTGTTCAGCAGGATGCACTTCAGGTAGTTAGAGTCGGAGTAGTGTTTGGTGGAAGTGGATTTGGTGTGGGTCCTGATGCAGGTGAACTTGCAGGAGTGGCAGGCGAATGGTCCATGGGTGGGTCCTGGGGCAGCTTTGCAGCATTGTGGTGTGCGATCGGGGTTGAGGGCAAAGAGGGGTCCCGGCATCATACGTTATGCGGGTGGAGTTGGTTTTGTGAGGACCAGGGGGTTTGGTGCTGGGCGCGGTCCAGGCGCGGACGGGCGTAGACGGGCTTACCTTTGGCGCACCTTCGGCGCGCATATGGCGCGTCCGCTGCGCGTGAACGCTGCGCGCAGATTCATCTGTCATAAGTGGATAGTGGAGGGGGGTGGGACGAGGGAAGAGTGGCGGGGCGGGGCGGGGCGGAGGGCAGGGCTACGATGCACAACAACAACAGATGTGGGATTAAAGGAAGCCAAAGTATAAAATGAGGGTGAAGTATATATCTTTCCTACAGACCCATGCTAGTTAGAAGGCGTGGGGTGTGTCCATATGGTAGTAAAAAGTTCATTAAAGGATGTAGAAGATATAGAAAACAAATAGATGTAGGAGAGAAGATCTCTGCTAAGAATGCAGTAGAGTATAAGGGGAAAAGAGAGAAAATAGGGAAGAGTATGATGAGGAAGGAAAATGAGAAACCAGTAGCAGTATATAGCTGTAAAAGTTCCCAGGAGAGGGTTCACATAAATGTAGGGAAAACAATCTGATCACATTATTAACACCAAAGGAAAGATGATTACATTAAATCTTGATAAAACCCCAGTTGTCCCATGCAATTCTATCAGGGATAACAATAAATCCCTTGACATTTTGGGGCATGCTGATAATTCAAAGAAGAAAAGCCCTAAAGATGTAAGACCAGAGAACTCAGTGACGAGACAAGTTAATGGAGAATCTTAAATAGAGCAATGGATTGTATCTACCTTTATATTAGTGTAGGTGTAAGAAAGCGAAAAAATTAAAACTATTAAATAAAAGCACCCTCCTACAAATCTTTAGAAAGTGTGTAACCTTGAACCTAATTACCTCCCAAGAACTCAACCGTGTAGGGTTTGTAAATGATCATTATGGGTGGGAGGGCAATGAAGGTCTGATCATTCTTTTGTTTGTTGAGAAGATTGGTAGTGACAGCAGAACAGGATTTGAATAAGAATGGAGTAAGGCTGGTTGAATTTGAATACATAGATACGTTGGAAGGGAGAGAGTTTTTAAGGAATCATGCCGCCCTAATCACAAGGCAAATCTATGCTTCTTGGGATGAAGGTTCAGGAAGACAAACTAAAAAACATGAACGACAGAGAAGAGGAAATTACAGTTATGGTATAAAAGTCTGAAAATATGTGAATTAAGATAAATAATTGCTTTAGGGTCCTTGAAAATTAGGCTAATACACACTCACTTCTAAGTGATAATGATTAGGAAAAAAGCAGCCCGAACATCTTCAGGGTTTTATGTTGAAATGTTCATGGGTTGCAGAGGCTAATGAAGTTAGTCAATATAACCAAATTCACACAAAACTATAAAGTATTATGCTTTTTAGAAATATGAGAGAGGGGGTAACCAGCTAAGGACAAGCATCTGAGGAGCAAGTTGAAAGAGGGTGGCTTAGGCCAGTCATTGATGGTGCACACTGTGAACCAAATCACAGCTGCTCAATACATTCTTTATTAACCCAGGCCCCTCCACCAGGAGGCCTGTTTTTTGGAACTTTTTTCTGTATTATAGAAAGCTGCATTTGCAGGGATTTCCTCAAAGCCCGTTCTTTGCAATATTATTGCAGTTATTTCCGTTCTGATGCAGAAATATAATTAAATGATCGTCATTCACTTTACGGAAGTTACTAATTGCCATAATGTTGAAAGCAAATCTCGATACAGAGGATCCTGGGTCATGGGCACTAATTGGTGTTAGCACCTGGTACCCAGGATTCCTCTTGGAAAAGGCCATGCTGGCCTTATCAGGCATTTCCCCAGAAGGCTAGAAGGGTGGGGGCAGTGGCGGCTGGTACAGGTATGCCCTGTGGGCAGGGGGGATGACAGACGACTCGGCGAAGCGCAAGGTAAGTGATTTATTTATTTTGCCTATTCTGCCATCTGTCACTCCCCCCACACTCCACCCCACCACGCTTACATGCACCAGCTTACCGGGGGCTGCTGGACACCAAGACCATGTCTCCAGAAAGTATTCTATGTCAGGGGCTTCAACTCCCTCAGGGAAACCAACAAAGCAGAGGTTTTCCCTGGGGGAGCGATTTTCAGTGTCCTCAGCTCATTCCTCCAATTGCACAGTCATGAAGAGTAACTTTGAAACTTGTAGCTTGAGTGCGGCTAGGTCGTCTTCTACCGAGAAGACCCGGGTTTCAGTCTCAATCATCTGAGTGGTGATATTCCGGCAAATTCTGGCGCAGCAAAGATACATCCACCTGAACCTCGCCCTTTTTGGTCTCTACTGCTTCGCGGGAGTCCTGAATCGCCTTGAGTATGGTGGCAAGGTCAGACTGCGCACTAGGTTGTTGCGCCCCCCAGAGGAGCATCAGGGGCACTGCAGTCGTCGAGGGCAGTGCAGTGTATTGATCCATCGTGGTCTGAATGGGCACCAGTGGCGGCAGTTTGTCCCGCCCCACGGCAGCGTATGCCCAGAGGTGCTAGGAGGCGATGGGGGACATTTTTTCCTACCTTACATCCATGTTGCATTGTAGAGAACACATACAAAGCAGGAATAGTGTTTAAAGTTAGTTTTTGTACTAGAAGAGTGCCCTTCCAGTACAAACACTATTCCTTATAAAATGCACACACCCTTGCACTAAGGCGCAAGTGTATGTGCAATTTTAGCATGGCAGCCTAAAATGCGCCAGCCTAAAATTCACCAGTTTAATTGTAACACAAAGCCTTTGCCATGACTAGCAGACCGTGTGAAAGGCAACTTTCTCTATAGAACGTCAACTGCAACTTACACAAATAACTAAGTAGAAAATCAGTTTTTTCATCTACCTTTCTTTTTTCTTTCCCTGAATGTTTAAAGTCTTTGTCTGATCGTGATACTATTGGCGATGTCTTTTTTGGCTGCCCTGCATGAGTTCAGTACTTGACAGACAACATCCTGCATACACATTACCACCGTCCAGTTTTGTGATGACTTACATCACAGTTTTCAAAATGTGCTTGCAACAAGTTACAATCTGCATTTTTGTGTATTTGTACAGAGAATGTCCTACACTTATTCTACATATGTACCCCAGAAGAGCTCTTTAGGTGACAGACCAAGGATTGTATGAGGACTGGAGAAAAGTGAAAGTGTGACTATGTATTATACAGAATAAACTTCTCCGTACCATACAATGAATGGATTTAGCATGTCTCCTCGGGATTCTGTGACCTTGAAAAGGAACTGTGTCTAGCCTTCTTCCTCTTTATAGACATTGAACTCCTCTGTAACATGCAATATGCTTATAGCTACGGTAGAGACTTCTTTATCCAGCATGCATTGTGCATATGGGAATACTTTAAACTGTATGCATTAATAGTCCTACTAGTAATACTATTGTTGCGTAAGCACAGCACATGAAAAACCTTGGAGATAAAAATATATGACCAAAATGTATCCAGAATCTCTTGACAGAACACCACTCCCATTCCTCAGTGAAAACTATAACAACATTTCGCACACATCTTGCAAGCAATTTACTCTAAGCAAAGCAGTTCAACCGTTACAAAACAACTATTAGTACACAGTAATTAAGCAATTCATATAATTGCAAGTGTGGAACACGCTCTGGAGAGCTTGCGTGGGCGTGAAGAGGGAAGCACTCGGGCACTCAGTAGAGCTTGCTGGAGACACTGAAGTGTTATTTACAAGCCCCCTTGCGCCACTTTTGCGTCATTTTTAACATGGGAAAAGTGATGTACTGGTGCCCCTGAGTGTTTGCACCAGATCCTGGTATTCTGAGGTCTGCAGGAATACCGCCCTCTGGGGTTGCCTTATGTGGAGCTCACCAGGTAAATATCCTGCAACATTTGGACAAGAGGCTGTAAGGAGGGAAATCTGCAGTGTCCACAGATAATCCCAAATTGTGACGGGGTAAACTTCGAATGAGGCGGTGTTTAGTCCCGAGAATGTGTTGCATATTGGACTAATCGGCTTCAGATAAATACCTCGGTCTCACTGATCACTAGCATGAAACCACCGTCAAAAAGAGGGAAGACGGTGCATCCAGACGGACTACAGGTGCCCGCACCCTTGTCTTCCGGCTAGGAATGTTCCACCCAGGATCTTTCAAGTGTTTGAAAGTAAAAATTATGGGATTACTCACGATTTTCCCAGAGTTGCAGCTATGAATCCAGAAGTTGACTGTAGGATCCGGTCTGCACGAACAGCCCGCAAGACAAGGAGGCGCTGTAGAGGAGTCAGTTCATCCAGCCCTTCTGGCCACCGCCCCTAAGATTCAAGAAAACAGGATCACAGCACTGGAGACTGTGTTCACACACACACTGACTGAACAACGGCGTAGCATTCATTATTGGGACTGAGACAGTGCACAATAAAGCCTCATACTCCCTGAAGAGTGCCGAATGATCAAAGCAGTGCAGGCCTCAACTTGTTCTAATGTGATAGCACAGAAGCAACAGAGCCAACGGGGTCAGTGAATTTACCCTCCCATAGCACTGAGAGGGAAATGCACTATTGTTCATGGAGCTTTGCCCTTGCAAATAAACAGATGTGTAGTTCACTAACACATGTTCCACTATATTCACTGGCTACGTAGCTTTTGCATTTGGTAGCACTGACTGAATACCACTGATTGGTGCTGGACAGTATGCGAGGTGGGAAGTCTGGCAGATTGATGGGTGGCGCTTTCAGGAGGTGCTGCCCTGGAAACCTCGCAGAGATAACTGGGGTGATTTGGCACAGATGTAGGTTGTAAGCATAGGTCCACACTGCATCCACCTGACACCACACCGCTGTCCTCAGCCTTCATTTAGGTGATGGTGCAGGGCCTCCTTGTAATGCCTTCAGGTGGGGCCATATGCTTTCCGCACCCCACAAGCGCTAACCTTGTTCACATGCACAGAGGGGTGGGCGACCACCCCATTACTTGTGTGCATCAGCTGCAAGAGGGGACATGCACACACTCCTGGAGTTTGTGCCTGCCTTCAACAAGTGGGCTAAGAATATGTAATGAGATGTAAAAAGCCCCTGAAAAGTTCTAGGGGCTTTCAATTCACCCAGTCCAATGTGGGCACTGGTACTGAATTACCAATTGTGTTTTTTCACACTGAGATTTCGGCTAGTTAAAACAGCTAAATCTCTGTGTAAAACAGAAGGAAAAACATGTGGGAATTGGTGCGCAAACATTAATTCCTGCATATGATTCTCCATGTTATTTCTCCACACCAGCAATTACCCGGCTCCCAGTAATATTAATTTCAGGGGCTTGGAAATAATGGAGAATATACAACTGTCTAATTTCAGGGCTTAGTCCTACACAAATAGAGTCAACAAGTTCTTAACCAGGAACCTACGAGCCTTCAGCCACCAAACATCTCACGCTAATACTTCCACTGCAAACCCCATCTAATGTTTTTGCTTTACCCTTCTCAACATTTTTGGCTGGTTTTATTGGCTTGGTTAGTTTTATTGTCTACCTTCTCTCACTGTTGGGTTCACACAACTGTATGTTTTCGCCCTTTACTGTTAAAATGCAAAGTGCAAACAATTTAAAGCAAGCACTGGAAAATCATATAGGTCTGATTTTAATATATACAATCAAAGGCATAAATACATTTTCTGTTTGCACTAGCTGCATGCAAAAATTGTATTTGCGATTTTAAAGCCACATTTACTGCCTTGAATTGAATGTGGCACTGGCAAATCAAATAGGTTTGACTTTAATGCATACAATCAAAGGCATCAATACATTTTCTGTTTGCACTAGCTGCATGCAAAAATGGTGTTTGCCATTTTAAAGCCAAATTGACTGTCTTGAATTGAATGTGGCAATCAGTGTAATATCTGAGTTTGCTTTTCAAATGAAAAATAGTCCCCCATGCCTAACGATAGAAGCACTTCCTAAAAGGTGGAATGATACACCAAACAGCCAATAGCCTGGTCTGTGAAAAAAAGACTTCTCTGTATATTTTAAAGAATTAGTAATAATAGGTAGTGCAGACAACCGTGCTGCCAATTGAGACCTAAAAAGGAAAGTTTATCTTAATCAGGGCCCGCTAATACTGACTTTAATGTCATAGAAACAGGTGGGCATTGGGGGCAGCTCCTCCGTTATGGCAGAAGAGTGTCGCCCCACTGCTCAAAAGCAACAACAAATGAAAACTAAAATGATGATAAAACTATTTTATTCTCTTTTTATTTTTCACTTACTCCAACTCGGCCGAGTCTAGGGAGGGGCGGGCAATGCTCTGTGTCAGCAGGAGCTAGGCCCCGGGAGGAGGAGTGGTAGGTGCACTGTAAGTGCACATGTAGGTTTTGGCTGACGTCCTAAGACTTTTCTCCAATTCGGCTGTCTTGCACAGCTGGATGGGGGAAAAGGCACAGGCTCCCTGTCTTTAATTGAGCGGCATTTCAGGCAGCTCAGATCAATCCCAACACTTCTCTCATGAGAGCAGCGACTGGATTGGGTGGGTAGGCGAGGGGAGCAGAGGAGCACAGAGGCGGCTGGAGCAAAGAAGCATTGAGGAGGCGGCCAGGTGCGGCAGGTAAGTTAATTTTTTTAAAGTTATTTATACCCCCATGCTGCCCTACCAAGGTTTAGTGGCAGCAGATACCACTGGAGGGCACGTGTGACACATTACAAATCAGTGAGAACATACAATCCTATGCTGTCCTTGAGCACATAGTAGACTTGACTTAATGTTTACTACTCCACTTCTTCTTCACTTATTTTACTTCTGTAAGAAAAGTTTGACAGACTGTACCATCAGCCATGATGGCTGGCCATCACACGTTTCACATTTATTTTGTTTTCCAAAAAAGGAAAACTCAAAGCTGGAGTTTGTTTTTGAAACACAAAAAAACGAATGACCCCGCCACACCCTGTGAGCTTTCTCCCAGGTTGTGAGGGTCATTTCTTTTCTCTTCCTCACCGCCAGGTTTTCCTGGCAGTGATGGACAGGAAAAACAGGCAATACACCATCAACCCTTAATTTGGGAAGAAGGTGTATTGCCTTCCTCCAACAACTGCTACACTGTCAGGTTATCAGGGGAAGTATTCCGTTGATGGAGCCACTAAGTGCTGTATTCACAGAAAACTTAAGGTCGGCCCATCTTTAAATGAGGCTGGTGGACCTAGGGTTTAGCGGACTAGGTACTCTGTCATATTTGTTTGTTTACAGCCAAACACTAAATAGGGCCCTTAGTCTTTATCTAATTTTAATGTTTTTGATGAGACCCACCTTGTTTTTCAAGATTTGTTAAAAGCATGTTTTAAAATGTACTATTCTATGATGTTTGAGATAAACAGCTTTTAAATATTACAACCCACCAAAAAGCAACCCACCAAAGAGCATTTGTGACAGCAACCTGTGACGGTGAGCAATGACTGTTATGTACAACAGGAGCCTGCAAACGCAATGTAATTAGGTTGGCAGTTAAACTATAATACACAGCCTTTTTTCAGTCGACACCAAATGTATGTTGTCCAAACTGTAAAATTGTTTTCAAATTAGTATATTATGCTTTACCTGCAATGATTGGTTTTCCCTAATTTTTGTTTTGCTAACAGTGTGTTCCTCAGGTCAGTGGGAGCCATAAAAGTGGCGGTCTTAAAACGAATATGAGATTTTACCCATAATCATTTCGGGGAAGATTGGAATCCTGAAAAAATATAGAGATTGCCTGGTGGAGCTCAGTCTGGTAAAGGATTAATGATATTATATGGTTTTGAGAGGCAGGAAAACTCGTGACAAATGAATTTAAATAATTAAAAGTAAGCCAGATGGTTTGTCTTTCTCAAGATTAGGGTCATCTGGCTGGCCCCGCTGGATGCTCGGATTGCTCGTCCACAACGCGTTTTAATAAGCTTTTAATAATGTATTTTTACACATCAAAAACGGAGTTTTATTATTTATTAATTGACACAGTATATCAAATTATCTTAAATGCACAATAGCAGAACTCGGAGTTCTAAAGGGCCCAACACAATGGCTCCCAATTCGAGGACCCCAGATAAAGTTTTGTGGCAGCTGAAGTATTGCAGCATCTGATTCCAGCTAGTACCCCTAAACCTATATCGAGGGATTACAACTTTTACCCCCAGAATGGCAACCAACAAACACCAGGGCTCCAATTCTGGGTGACTTTTCCCACTTCCAAGGGAAATACCGGGCCCACATCTGCACACATTTACCACCGGCAGGTTGTAATTGTGGGTGGGGAGTGTCTTTTCAGCTGTGGTGCAGGTAGTCGGGATGCCAGTAGGCAGAGTGAGATTCGTTTCACCATGGGGAGCTCTTTCTACTCCCCTCTTGCAGCAGTATGTGGGTGGAGGCTGAGCACAACGGGTACCCAAAGCAGGCGTAATTCTTCAAGTCCAGGCCTGGTGTCTCTGGGTCCAGAGGATCTGAAGTTTGCGGGCCAAATCATTCTGAGCCTGAAGATACTGGTCTGGTGGTGCAGTGCATCCCCAGTTGACGCCTATCGGCCAGGCCCCTACTGAAGGGGATAGGGGAGGTTCTAATTTTTCTATGTGCTCCGGGCATCAGGACCCACACAAAGTTTCATGGGTGCCGTAACTTGCTTCTACTGACAAGTCACATAACACGATGCTCTAAATGTGTACAGAGGTTGCTGTGCAGAACACAATGGACTTACCTTGGAAGGATTCTCAGGCTGCTCACTCTCACAGAATGTCTTCCAGGTCAAGTCTTTTCCGTCCCTGTACATCCGGTCAAAGAGGTCCCCAAACCAGCTGTAGTACATATCTAGAATCTAAAGGCAGAAGAGGATATCATTAAAATAAAAAACAAGGGCCATCGGTTGTATCTTGCTACCTATTTGTAACAAGGTTTCCAGACAGGCAACTGCACCCAAGGAACTTGGCTGCACCACCAGTTAAAATAACAAAAACATTGCATTCCCTCTAGTGATACTCCAGTTCTGACAATTCACAAGGTCACTGTAACACGATGAAGGATCCCCTTCATGTCTGCAGTTCTATTCACTCTACGACTACACACTTTTGTTGCTAAGCACTTTGATGCTACGCCCATGCAATTATCAACTGCTTTACAGCTCATAACATACAATTTCAGACAGATCTCCAGCAAAAGTAACAGAACCTGACTGTGAACCCAATCTTGTTTGCAGCAACTTCACCGTTTTGCAACATGACCATGCCTTGACTTAACCAGGAAAAACAACAGCAACCCGCTCCGGTAAGCAATTTCCAACACCAAAAGGCACACCTGCACCTGTCCATCCTGGGCCTTGGTGAACAGCCAAAGGTGTCCCTACATCCCTGAGAAATCGCTACATACTTTCCCAGCCATTGGTTTCCTTTCGATCGGCCTCCTGGCCTGAGCCTGCACCCGGGTGCCCCTGTGCCGCTGGTGGTGTAGTGTTGGTGCTGCTTTGGGCCCCGTCCAGTGTTTGATTCAACTTCCCGGAGATGGTCCCCCAGGTCTCCGCTACTTACCTGTAAGCAGCCTCTGTCCGATTGCCACCAATCCCCATTGATTTGTATTTAGCCTCTGGTGCTGCACTGTTGGTGCTCAACTGAACCTTGCCCAATACTGACCTTAGCATCTGAAGATTGATCTTGTAAGTCAATGTTTTCCCTATGTATGCTGAATATTTTCTTCCTCCCATTGATTAACATTGCAAAGTCTTGTGAAACTGAAAACTATTTCTATTGAAAAGGAAAATGTTACTTACCAGTATGCATCTGTTCTTGGAATGTAGAGCTGCAGAGTTACACACTGTGCATAGATCACCACCTAGTGTTGGGCCCGGATTTTTGCAGTTGTTTTGTGTCCTGAAAAGTCTTTGGAAGTCATGAGATAGGTGACTCCTCCTTTGGACAATAGTGCGCATGGGCATCAGCTCCATCCAGCAGGGAAATGATGAAGTTTTGTAAGAAACAGGAAGGATGATCATGTAAGCTGTATCTAATTAAGATAATACTGGAACAGATAAAGGTAGCCTGTGAGGCGGGTGGGTGTGTGTAACTCTGCAGCTCTACATGCCAAGAAAAGATGCATACTGGTAAGTAGCATTTTCCGTTCGAGGCATATGAGCTGCAGATTACACACTGTGCATAGACTGTATAGCAGTACCCACTCTTAGCGGTGACGGAAATGCATGCTCTACTGGTGGGACGTCTAGCTTCTTTAATAATGTTTATACAGGCAGGAGGAAGGTTAAGATAACCAAACTCTAGGACCGCAGGAGCCAGATCGCTAGGTTGAGCTGAGCTTGGTTTGGATGTCTGATTGCTCCATAGTTCTGAGTTAGGAAGCGTGGAGACAGGTATCGCTTTTGGTGCGGTACCACAGAAAGTTGCAGCAGTGTGGTGTACCACGGTTGTCTGGCCAAAGTTGGAGCTACTAGAATGAGAGTGAGGGAATGTTGCTGAAGTTTGCGCAGCACTAATGGAAGCATTGGGAGCGGTGGAACAGCGTACGCAAATTTGCCAGACCAGTTCATCCATATTGCATTGCCTTTGGACTGCGGGTGTGGATACCTGGCGGCGAAGCTTGGGCATTTGGCGTTTTCGTGGGTGGAGAAGAGGTCTATCTGAGCTTGTGGATGAAGTTCCCACTTATGAATTTGTTGTGTCTGATGGCTTAACAGATCAGCTACAGTGTGTTGTACTCCTGGAACATGTTGGGCTAAGAGGAAGATGTTCAGAGGTATAGCCCATCTCCATATCTGCTGCGCTGAGAGAGTTGCAGAGAGTGTGTCCCTCCTTGTTTGTTTATGTAGTACATGGCTGTCATGTTGTCATGTTGTCTGTGCGGACTAAGACAGCTTTGCCCGATATGTGCTTTTGGAATGCTTTTAGGGCTAGAAAAATGGCTAGTAACTCCAGGTGGTTAATGGGGTGTAACTTTTGTTGCGGTGTCCACGTGCCCTGCATGGCGTGCTGCAGGAGGTGGGCTCCCCAGTTAGAGAGTGATGCGTCTGCTGTCATAACTATTTGAGGAACTGGCTCTAGGAACAGTCAGCTCTTGGAAAGGTTTTTGGTGTTCCACCATTGCAGAGAGCGGTGAGTTCGGCCGTCTACCAACCCTAGGTCTGTTAATTGACCTTGAGCCTGGTTCCCATGTCGTGCTAAGCACTCATGAAGAGGAAGCATCTGAAGTCTTGCATGAGGCACTATGAATATGCAAGAGTTGCAAGAACACTCGAGCTGTAAGAGAGTGCTGCGGTTGGAGTTTGGTTAGAAGAGCTTGCATATTTGCTAACCTGGCAGGAGAGGGATAAGCTAGCGCTGTTGAGGTGTTTGTTGAGGCACCGAGATATTGTTGTACATGGGACGGGTACAGGTGTCTAGTGGGTTGGTGGAAGTTCAGTATATGGTTGTGGCAGGCATGCCCTAGGTTGCAGATGGCTTTGTGAGGATCTTGAACAGGCATCTTTTCTGGATGTGGAGCCAGTGGAGGTCTCTCAGGTGAGGGGTGATGTGGGTTTGTTTGGGGAGGTCCAGAATAAGTCTGGCTGCAGTGTTCTATTTGGTCTGGAGACTTCTGAGGAACTGTGTGAAGATGCCAGCAGAGAGGACACTGCCGTAGTGGAGGTGGCTGGTGACGAGGGCCTAAGTGGCAGTCCTTCTGGTGTTGGTTGGGATCCATCTGAAGATTCTGTGGAGCATGCAAAGTGTGTGGAAGCAGGAGGAGGCGACTGCGTTAACTTGTCATTTCATGGCCAGTTGGCTGTTGAGGATGATGCCGAGGCTGTGTGAGTGGTTGGTTGGTCAGTGTGGGTCCGAGTTCCGCAGGCCACCAGCTGTGGCCTCATGTGGAGGTGTTTTTCCCGAAGAGCAGTACTTCAGTTTTGTCGGAATTGAGTTGGAGAAGTTGGGAATTAATCCAATCCACTTCCTGAATACAATCCAGTGGAACCCAAACTTACGATGGGGGACATCAGCAAGGGGATTTCTCAGCTATACTGGTCCCTCGTGAACAACACGCCCAACAGCATGACTGCCCTGAGAGACAAATTGGCCACTGACATTGGGGAGTTGGGTGAGGAAGACTGGGTAGAAGCTAAAATGGCAGCCAGACTGTTGGTGATTCCTGTGCGCCCAGATTAATCTAATCCAAATTCTTTCACAGGGTCTACTTTACAGCCCACACGTTATGGCAGATAGGTAGGACTTGAACCCCAAGTACCTCCGATGTGGAATCCCAATTGGGGGCTGCATACACATTGTGTGGAAAAGCCCGATCATATGTAAATACTGCTATAACATATTTTCCAAACTAGGGGATGTGATAGGCTTTCCAATAGAGGTTTACTAGCAATATCACTGGGATGGGATGGCCTCAGGGGACAGTGGATACCAGTGTGAATCGGCTGCGTACTCGTAAAACAAGATTTAGCTCAGCCCTGGAAATCCACAGCATCCTCACCAGTCAAAGAGTGGCTTAGGGGCATGGAATATTGTGCGATCACAGAAAAGGAAGTTTATAAAACATGAGGCTGCCTGCACATAATTACTGAAAACTGGGGATCCTGGATTGGCCACCTTCTGACACCACGTGGAGGGGTGAGACACAAGCTTTGGGAGGATGGGGTACCAGGATATACATTTTCCGCTCTTGGAGGGGGTGGGGGTTTGCAAAGGACTGAAATATGGTCATGTTATACTGTCTTGAAGTAGATTACATCTATAATCAAGAAAATGTACTGAAAATGGGTACAGTACCAGTTGCCTGGTTGGTTATCTTCAAAATAAAAGAGAATTTAAAAAAAGTAACATATAGCAAAAATCAGTGCGGGGCCTTAGACATATATTCCAACCTGCACATTTTTAAATTGCTCCTCAGCCATCCAGTCAAATGGGTTCTTTGCTTGTTGCCGTGATTCGGAAGGCTTGGCTCCCAGCTTCTGCAGGGTTGCAACACAGAGATCGGGAGCAATGACAAACTCTTTCTCCCCAGGCTTCAAATGTCCCAAAGATTCCTCCACCTGCAACAGATCAAAAGACAATAAATGTCTGCAAATGACATATACTATTCAAGTTTTACATATTGACAAGTCAACATCTTTGCCTCCATGTCAAAAAGAGTCATCTTAATCGCAAGTGTCCAAAGGAATGATCTTTGTGCCAGTGATTGTCAAGTGAAACGGCATCAAGCTATCTGACAGACAGTGCACTTTCTCATTTTGCATTTTGCCCTTTTGTGGATCATTGTATTGAATTACTTTCTTGTAACACAATAGCTATTGTAACATTATATGATGGTCAAACATCTAAGACTGTCAGCTGTCAAGTAGCTCACTGGAGCCAATGCTCTATGCCTCTTATCTAATTAAGGCCTCATCATCACATCATTATCATCCAGGTGGGCTCACACCTAATTTGGACGACACCTGGTCTTTATGGGTTACCTGCAAAGGTCTACCAAACATATGCCTCTCTTATTATCCCCCACTTGGAGGAAATGTATATGGTGGCCTGGGATGACAGCACCCTACTACCTACATGTAGGAATGCCTTGTGGATTCCCTCCCCAAGCCACACAAGAATCTGGAGGATACCTCAGCTTACTGCCCACTGTCAATGTTAAAATGCTTAGAAAGAATTAGCCTGCCGTGTACAACCTCATCTGCAACAGCTGATCCATGCGGATCGAAATGGATTAATCCCACAGTGAAATACATTCTTAAATATAAGACACCACTTTTGCATACTGGATGGGAAGGCTTTGTGGAAGCTGTGGTGCTTTCCATTGACCTCCATAAGGCCTTAAACACCATTCAATGGCGCTATATGCACACAGTAATGTGCCCTATGAACTTAGGAACAGGTTGGGATAAATGGATAGTGTTCCTACATGTCGGGCGCACACTAGAATAAAGGTAAGACAAAAGATATTGGATGCCTTTGAAATACAAACGGGAACCTGACAGGGATGCCCATTAACCCCGTTACTGTTTGCGTTGGCCATCGAATCTTTTGCAAATATCAAAAGTGAAGGTAGAGTGTACAGCGTCTTAGATTATATGCTCCTATTCCCTAAAGATGCCCCTACAGGTGCGACCTGAAGCATCCAAATGTTGCGGCTGTTGGGGGAAGTGACTGGTCTGTGCACAATAATTCCACCAGCAGTCGGGACACAGGGTATCAAATGGGAGCCACATGTGCTCCAATACCGTGGAGTCAAACTCTACCTCCATAACAAAGATTTTAGGGAGGGTAATTTTGGTAGGGCCTTGCACTCCTTTCAAGACCAATGTCCCATTTTGGCATCTACCGAAGCCCCAGATCATGGTACAGATAGCTCTCGCAAAGACGATTGTGCTTCCACAAGTAGTCTTTGTTTGCGATTCTCTCAATTTGGTTCTCTCAAACCTGCTTCCAGTCTTTAGACACGCTAATACATGATCTAATATGGGATGGAGGTAGCCATAGGGTTTCTTTATGAATTATGCAATGCACAACCACAAAGTGTAGTCTGGAGGGCCAGACTGTGAGCCATACCGTATTGTAGCTCAGCTGCAATGGTTGGCTCGCTGGGTAGAGGGTCGAGATGGAAGAGGTGGGCAGCTACGGCGTATGTCGAAGAAAAGGGACATCAGTGGCTCTCATGAGAGGGGCATGTATTTCTATGGAACCCCCACATAAACTGCTGGATATGGTGCCATGCGTATGGTGGAAACTCTTCAAAAGAACAAACATTTTCCCACTATACAAACCAACCATATCACTGGTTGGCCTCCCTTTACCAAGGGGTGGTTTCTTTATGGCACGGAGGCTGTTGGCATGGACGGATGCAAACCTGCTTACGGTGGATGACTGTTATGAGAAGGGGAAGCTGAAATCCCTTGAGACACTCACCAGTGAGGGGGACCTTTCAGATTCACACTTCCTGGTGTATGCAGCACTGACACATGCTCTGCAGGCACTGTGGAATATATGCCAGAAGGGGATTGGTGTCAGTACAACGCAGATTTTTACAACGCATTCCGTTACAACGGAATTTTTACAACGCAGGATCCATTACATCGGATACCATTACAACGCATGGCATTACATAGCAGATGCTATTACAACGCATGGCATTACATCGTAAGTATAGGTAAGTATACCTTTTTAAAAAAAATGTTATTAAGTGAATTTAATTAATTTAATTTAATTAATTTAATAAAAATACATTTTAAAATAGCCATTAATTCAATTTAATAAAATAATATCTATTTAATAAATGTAATTTTAATAAAAATTGGAAATAATTTAATTTAATTAAAATAATGAAATTAATTTAATGTACATATTTTTATAATTGAAAATAAATTAAATTAATTGAAATAATTTATTTAATTTAATAAATTTAATTTTAAAATGTAATTAATGTAATAAAATTAATTTAATTTATTAAATATATTTTAATTAATTTAAAAATGGTAAATATAATTTAATTATCCCAAAACACAAACCTACCCCTGAACCCTACAGCACCCCTGTACCCCAAAACCCAAACCCTGCCCTAAAACCTAAATACACCCCTGTACCCCAAAACTCAAAACCCTGCCCTAAAACCTAAAAACACCCCTGTACCCCAAAACCCAAAACCCTGCCCTAAAACCTAAAAACACCCCTGTACCCCAAAACCCCAAACCCTGCCCTAAAACCTAAAAACACCCCTGTACCCCAAAACCCAAACCCTACCCTAAAACCTAAAAACACCCCTGTACCCCAAAACCCAAACCCTGCCCTAAAACCTAAAAACACCCCTGTACCCCAAAACCCAAACCCTGCCCTAAAACCTAAAAACACCCCTGTACCCCAAAACCCAAACTCTGCCCTAAAACCTAAAAACACCCCTGTACCCCAAAACCCAAACCCTGCCCTAAAACCTAAAAACACCCATGTACCCCAAAACCCAAACCCTGCCCTAAAACCTAAAAACACCCCTGTACCCCAAAACCCAAACCCTGCCCTAAAACCTAAAAATACCCAAACACCCCAAAACATATACCTCAGTACCCCAAAACATATACTCCTATACTCATACTTATTAAAAAAATTACTTAAATT
Organism: Lissotriton vulgaris; assembly: GCF_964263255.1. NCBI lineage: Eukaryota > Metazoa > Chordata > Amphibia > Caudata > Salamandridae > Lissotriton > Lissotriton vulgaris. The sequence continues at coordinate 541,742,576 of NC_141694.1, read as the reverse complement.
AATATATTTAATTTATAATATTTAAAAACATAAATAAATATTTTTATTTATAATTAATAATAATTAAATCAATTATATAATATTAAATAAAAAAAAAAATGTATATACTTACCAATACTTACGATGTAATGGTATGCGTTGTAATAGCATCTGCTATGTAATGCCATGCGTTGTAATGGCATCCGATGTAATGGATCCTGCGTTGTAATAGCTGCGTTGTAACAGCATTACGACGTAAAAGTTGCGTTGTAAGTGTTACATACCGCCAGAAGGACCCACTGACACACAAAGTACTGCAGGTCCTCCTTATATTTTGAGAAGCTCGCAAATTAGTCTCCTGGCTTTGGAAATGAGCCGTGTATATGACCAAAGCAGACGTTACACAACTCGGGTTAAGGTGGGAAGATTGGATAGGCCAAGAAGTGCGAAAAAAGATTGGGTTAGAATTCTGGAACGTATACATAAAGTCACCTGAAACACTAAATTCCACTACACTCAATTCAATTTCCTACATATGTCTTCCCTTACACCACACAAACTAAACAAAATCCATGGAACAGAAGATAAGTCATGCCCATGCTCGCTCCTGCTGGGAGTTACTCAATCTGAGATCGTTCGCTTGCAGCGCGTACAGAACGCTGCTGCGAGAGCAGTGGTGGGTCTGCCGAGGTCCTGTCCCATTTCCAATACTCTGCGGTCCCTACATTGGTTACCGATCAAAAGTCGAATCCACTTCAAGGTCCTTAGCCTTGCCTTCAAAATTTTAAAAGGGTCGGCACCTGAGATTCTCAATAATCTCTTATCCGCCCATGTCTCGACTCGCTCTGTCAGATCTCTTGGGCAATCCCTTGCGGTTATCCCGCGTTTCAGGCTTAGCCGGATGGGCGGTCGCTCTTTTCGTGTGAGAGCTGCGGCTCTCTGGAACTCCCTCCCTTTGGAAATCCGCCTCTTAGAGGATCTATCAGCATTCCGTAGGGCCGTGAAAACTCACCTGTTTTAATTTCTCTTATACTGACTTTTTGCACTTTTCTGTTTCCTTTTGCGTTGTGTTATGTTCACCTTTTCCTTGCGCCAGGACGCTCCTTAGCTGGAGCATCTGTGCGCAAAATAAATGATAATAACATAACATAACAACCATGATGTGATGTACTCGATGCTGATTTTTTACATATGACTTAGGTCTGTACTCGGATAGCATAATTCCTTTTTTTTTTTACAACTCTTTTTATTAAACAAGCTCATCATACAGTATACAAACTGAGAGTTCACAGCGAACACAATGTTACATTTCATTATATATCTTCTAGTGAGAGTGGTCAAGGTACAGAAATTGAACTAATCTGAGTCATTTACAGGAATTCCCCAATTCGTGTGGATCTGAGGTTGCCCACGTTCATCAATTTTGCAATACATTTCAGTTCCTGCTATACTGAGGAATGGCATGGTTCTAATGGTGCTCCTCTGAAGTTCTTCCAGGGGGACCATATCTTATCCCACTTTCTGGGCCCGTCCGCCTTTATAGATCACTTCCTCCACCCTCTGACACCAGTCCATATAAGTTACCCAATCGGCCACCGATTGGGGAAGTGATGGCCCCCACCTCCTTGCTATGTTCTGTTTCGCTACCCCTGCCGCCAATGCCAACCAGAGCCTGTTATGTCGAGGTCAGTCTTCTTCGCCCTGGACCATCAGTAGCAACCACTTTGCGTTCATGGATACCCTCACCCCCAGGACCCTGGCCATCACAGCTGTCACCTCACGCCAGTACCTGTGAATCAAGAGGCACTCCCACAGGACATAGTAAAAGGACCCCCATGCACATCCTCACACATTGGGATGTCTCTACTGCCCCCAGTTTGTGCAGCAGAGTCCGTGAGTAGTACGGATGATGTAGGACTTTCAGCTGTGGATAGCATAATTCTGGCAGGCAGTAATAGACAAATTATAATGAACCTTTAGCTGCACTAACCTCCTGAAGTTGGAAATATGCTTATTGAGTTTATACCCCATTCCCTGAACGGCGAGGGTGACAATAAAGTTCCTAAATCCTAGCCTGGCCCTCACTAGGAGGAGAATTACAATGCAGTGGAGATTACCCAGAGGGTTCAGCTGAAGGGGGAGGGAGAACAGTGGGTGCTGGTGGAAGAGTCAGCTCTCAGAGACAAAGAACGTAGGAACCTGCGTACCAGCAAGATGGCCGATGACTGAGCTGTTGTTCTGGCGACCTTTGTGAGAGTGGAAGATGTTCAACCCGTAACTCTATAATTTCTGGTCCATACAGTACTGGAGCCATGGGCTGCCTTTGAGTGTGAGATGCTGGAAGTAAGACAGATGGTTTGAAACTGGACAAATACTAAATGTTGAAGCTTGAATAAATTGCCTGTTAACTGTTAATGAGTATTGATCGCAAAATGCAACATGCCAGTTCTATTGCATTGTCAGAGCACACCGGACACGCAAAAAAACGGACCATACAAGAGGATCTCAAATATGCAGAGGGGAGTTGAGTAATCCACTAGGTTACGGTTATATGGTACGGAATGCAATGTTAATCCTGAATCCTAACGACAAAGATGTGCATATTTCATGATTGAAAGTTTTGAAAAATAGTAAAAAAAATAAAAAAGAAGGCTTGCTCTGCCTAACTCCCATATCATGAGTTCAGCTCTGCAGAAACACTAGAACCCCAGCTAAAGTTATTGATTGCATAAAGGACCCCCTGGAATAGATGCACATTCTCTGCTAGCCCTACAAAATGGCCGCAGTCAAAGTGGAATTAGTGGAACTCGGATCATCATGAGATGTTAGTTAGCATGTACTTGCGGAGAGATGCATGTGGATGTTTGGACTCAATACGTTTTGTCAAAAAAGTCAGGTGCTGCACAACCCCTCAGTGGTTGGTCTGCCTGACTCTGTCACTGACTTTAGAATTAAGCTGGTCTTCTGAGTCAAAACATCAGTTTACCTGCTAAGTTAGTGGAGATCTGTGAACATATACAGGTGAAAGGATAACACCAGGAATAGATCGATTGGATGGACCCCTGTAGGAGCCAGGACACCACTCTGAGATGAGGAGGAAATGCCTGCTGTTGCTTGAACCTTGTTAAAAGGAGATAAATTGTTCTGCAAAATTAGAACCTCCCTGAATTCATCAGAAGAACTGCCTGGTTCATCAGCTGCATAGTACTTGTGTGAAGATCGGCTACATGTTCAGAAGACCTTGCCTGAGTCCAAAGTGCCACTGTTGCTGTCCCATTAGGCCCTGATTACACAGTGAAGAAAATCATCTTTCCTGGCTTTCTGCAATTCACTCTTCTAAGAGAGAAAATATCCAAAGCAGAGCAGTTTGTCATGTTGAGAAGGAACGAGCTCAAGGCACCTTACTGTCTCTCTGCTCTCTATGGGCAGTCACACAAAAGACACTCTTCCTTTCTCCGAATGCCACTGTCCATTTTTTGTCTCAGCAAGTTGTGGCGGCCGGCATGATTTTCTGCTTTTTCCATTGCCAGCTGGCTACCACCAACCAAAGAAAGATGCCATCATTCCTACACCTCGGTTGAGACTGTCTCCTTCCAATTGTTGTTGCGGCAGTGTGCCCATCCTGCTCCAGATTGAGTGAGGCATTCCGACAGGGCCAAGATCCCCTTCCCACTCTCACAGAATCATCCAGTACAGAGCACCCAGCACTAAACAAAAAACTTAGGGGCATATTAGCAAGAACCTTGTTAAAATTACACCGTTTTAGCGGCAGGAAACTGCCGCTTAAACGGCGATAATGGGATTGCTATTATGCGTTATAGAATGTCCTGCACATCTAACCCGGGCTTCTATTGAAATTCTATAACGCATATCAGCAAGCCCATTATAGCCGTTTTAGCGGCAGGAAACTGCCACTAAAACGGCGATAATTTTAACGGGGACCTTGCCAATATGCCCCACGGGGTCATATGTACAAAGCATTCTTGAAGTCACAAATTGCCCGATTTGGAGAGTTGTCTTGTTTGTTTTCAACTTCAAAACTGTTTTTTTAAATGTACATATACCAAATTGTGATTCAGTAACTTCCTATCGAATCATAGATGCATTAATGATTTGGTATTTGGAAGAGTGTGTTTAGGGCACCCATTTCAAATACTGAATCGCAGTGGTATGTATTAATATTTTGCAATGAAATTCAGGTCACAAAACAGTTATACTTTCACACAAATTCCAAATTGGTGGTAACCCATTCGCAAATGGGAAGGAGTCCCTGTGGGATTCTGTCCCCTTTGAGAATGTAAAGAACTGTTTTTTAAGAGCAGGAAGTGGTCTAAATGTGAGGTAGGCTGATTTGGACCTACAAGGAATCACTATTTTAAAATAAAAAAGGGCCAGTACTACCATTGGTAATAGCAATTACCAAATAGCAATTTTTTTGCGAATTATTATTTGGTAATCACTATTAATAATGTACTAAAGTTATATCTGCCCCTTTTTTCCTAATTAGCGATTCGTAGTGTGTCGTAAATAGACCGTAGGATCACTGCCTGTACAATTGTTACTGGGGTTGCAATAGGAAACACAATTCTAAACACAATTTAACATTGAGCTCAATAGGTTTTTCTATATAAATGCAGTTGATTACTTTTAGGATTACTTTGCTAACCACAGGACTGGATCCTGGATTCAGTCCCAGGAACTAAGCTGTAAACAGTTAAGTAAAAGCGTTTTGGTTACAGTTGTAATTTTTAAAGGATATAAATGTATTTTCAAAGTTGACACTTGAAAACTTTTCAGAGAAAAACTAGCAATGTTATCCTATGGAAGGAAATTTAAGTCACAGATAAAGTAGGTTCTCGTTACTTTTGTAATCCAGTACTGGACTCCTAGGTTCAGCACTGGGACCTCTACCTAAGACAGGTAATTAATTACGTTTCAGTAGTTGGTACGATTTTTAAGGAATATTTGTAATTTGAAAAAATCGACACTTCGAAATTTCTGAGAAAAGCATTCAATGGTTTCCTATGGAAGAAAATGCAGGTAACTGGTAAGTATAGTTAAGATTACTTTTGTGGTTCAGCACTGAACTAGATAGTACAGCACTGGCTTCTCTCCTGATCCCAGCTGAGTATTTTGGAAATCGTTATTCGGCTGATTTTAGAGTAATATTATAAAGTTTCAAAACTCCAGACTTAGAAGAAATTTCAATGAAAACCAGTCAATGTTAGACTATGGAAGGAAAATGAGTTATCGGCTTTCAGGTGAGTACTCAGCTGGTGAGGTTAAGTTTCTGGGCTTAGACCCAGGGGTCTCCCAGGGTCGGAAAGGTACAGTTGTTACACCCTCAGCGGCACAGGGGCAGCCGGGTGCAGTGAGAGTAGGCCCAATGCAATCCAATGGAGGGTAGGGGGCCTTTGGTTGGTGGCTGCAAGCAGGCAGGCCACGCGGCTGTAGGAGCTGAGCTCCTGGTCACTTACTCAGGGCAAATGGGGATGTAGAGTAGGGTAGTAGGTGCACTTCCAGCGGCACTCAGGCGGCTGGGTGCAGGGTGCTTTCGAGCCGTCGGGTGCTCAATGTTATCCAATGTGAAAGTTACAAAGTGAACAAAGGCTGCAGGCTCGGGACAGAGATTCTTCCGGTGCAACCACCACTTCGAGAGGTAAGTTGGGTTCTTGGAGAAGAGGTAAGTACCCCAAAGGAGAGCACAGGAAGCTGTGGGGCGCCGGGTGCAGGGGTGTCTTTGGATGTCGGGAAATCTTACCCTCAGCTGGTCGCGGTTGGAGGGATCCTGGTACTGAGGCTGCAGGTGTTGTCTGGGTCGTCGAGGAGGGTCTTTGGGCGCTGGACTTCGGGTCCCAGTCACTGGGGGGACGTCCTCGTGGTCTTGGGTCACTCGGGCACAGGCCGGGCTCGGCGGGTGCAGAGTGGGCTGGATTTGTGGTTCCTGGCTGGCACCAGGGGTATGGTTGTTGGAGCAGAGACTCTGCTCAGGGGAGTCCCAGTCTTTGAGAAGGTCAAGGCAGGCAGGTCCTTCGGGTTTCCCAAGGTTGCTGTCCGTAGGAGTCACCGGATTTAGCAGCGGCAGTTTCCAGGGTCGTCAGGCCGGTAGGGCTGGGGCCAAGTCAGTTGGTGTTGTCCTGTTGTTAGCAGCTGCACGGCGGGTCTTCTTCTTCTTGATCTTCTTTCTTGTTGTCTTCTGGGGATCTGAGGAAGGAAGGTTCAGTAAATACTGAATTTAGGGGTGTTACATGTAGGGCAAGGGAAGGGACCAATAGGTCCCTGTCCGGGGGTGGGTATACCCCCTAGTCTGCTCCTCTCCTGTGGGAGGGGGGCAGGAGCCTAGCTGTGATTGGACAGGGCTCCTCATCTTCAAGATGGCCGGAGCCCGGGGTCGTGCTTCACCTCGCCTATCCCACCTGAGGGGTGGGGTTGGCACAGGCTGGTACACTCCCCTTCCTGACGTAGGGTTTCCCGCCAGTCTTCCCGCCAGAGTGGGGGTCAGAACTGGAGGGGGCAAGTTTGCTGAGTACAGCAACTGGTCTGGAGAAGTTCACAAAAGCGGCAGGCCTTTGAAGCTTCCCCCTGCCCATCCTGGGGGAGGGACCTAGCACCTCGCCCAGGATGTGCATTGTTGCAGGCCCAGGAGAGCGGGAGGCTCTCCACCCAGGGGTCCAGCAACATGTCTGCTGTGGCAGCCTAGGCAGCCTCTCAGTCCAGATGAGGATTTTAGGTTAGGTTTTCAGGGGGCATCTCCAAGATGCCCTCTGGTGCATTTTACATTAAATCCCACACTGGCACCAGTGCAGGTTTAATGCGCTGAGAAGTTTGATATCAAACTTGTCAGTCTTCAGTGTAGCCATTATGGTGCTGTGGAGTTCGTAATGACAACCTCCCAGTACCATATACTCTTAATGGCATCACTGCACTTACAGTGCCCAGGAATCGCCCTGGGCACTGTAGGGGTACAGGGCTCATGCACCTGTGCCCACACCACTGGCATAGGGAACCCAGTTAGAGGGGTGACTGAAGTATGCCAGGGCAGTGGGTTTTGTGAGCATGGCACACAGGGATGTGTGCCATGTCGACATTTTGTTTACTTCTGTACGTAGACACTCAGCCTGCAAGGGCAGTGTGTGGGTGTCAGGGTACAGGGCCCCTGAGGGTGGCACAATAAGTAGTGCAGCCCTTAGGGGTCTTCTCTGGTCACCATGCCCTGGGCACCTAGGGTACCATTTACTAGGGGCCGACAGGTGGCCAGAGATGACAATTGGGTTTTATTTTCAACAGAGTTTTAGGTAAGGAACACAGGCCCTGGGCACCTGGTTGGCAGTAGCCCAGAGCACACTCAGTCAAAGTACATCAGCAGTTCAGCAAAAAATGGGGGCATACCAATGCAAGAAAGATGACACTTTCTCATAGGGGCACATAGGGATCCATTCCCATGTGCGAATGGGTTACCACCTCTTTTGACAAGGTGGTGAAATATTTTTGTTTTGCAACTGGAATTCGGTCTCAAAACTGTACCATTCGGTATTTGGAAGGGATGTCGTAAACATGCTCTTACCAAATACCTAGGGGCATATTACCAAGCAATAGCGATAATTATCGCTATTGCTTGGTTAGAGACAAAAATTTACCGCAGCGCTGCAGCGATTTTTACCGCAAATAAACCTTGGTATTACCAAGGTTTAACGCAAATGCGGTAAAAATCGCCGCAAAGCATGAATATCGCTGAAAAGTCAGCGATATTCATGCATTAGCGAGCTAATGCTCTTTGCCATGTTATCCACCTCCTATTGGATAACATGGCTAAGAACTGCTCAGGGCAGGTGTTAGCTTTTGGAGATATTCCCGCTTAGCGCGAATATCTCCAAAAGTTGGTAATAGGAGATAGCGATGTTAGCGACTGTTTTCAGTCGCTAACATCTTGGCATGCCCACTTTGCATATCATTAGTGATAAATATCACTGACATGCAAAGTGGGGCCCAAGATGGTCGTTATCTCCTACTAGCTGTCGCTAACTGGTGTTAGCGGCAGCTAGGTAATAGGGAGATAATTTTATCTCCGCTTTCTTGGCTTTTAAAGCCAAAAAAGCAGAGATAAACCCCCTTGATAATATGCCCCCAAATTCGTATTGGGCTACAAACCCAAATGATTCGGTAACTTGTTACCCAATCGCAATTTGGGAATTGTACATTGAAAAAAGCATTTTTGAGTTAGCAAACAATTAGAAACCTCAAATGTGCTCTGTACATCTGGCCCATAGTTTCTTACATGAGGAATTGCGATTTCCTAATCACGATTCGGTAAGAATTGTAATTAGGAAATCGCAATTCTTACTGTTAGTAAATCTGGCCCTAGACACCTTGCATCTGACTGCTGACTACCAGAGACCCATCCATGATTGGAGGGTCTATTACAGAATCAACGTACGAAGGTGCCTAAGAGGAAAGTAAGGCTTACTGCAGAGCTTGCAGAAAATGCAGAACTTTTTAGAGAGTAAAGAAGACGTGCCGCATCAAGGTGACGTCCAGCTGCAAACCTACACGTGGCAACTGTGCAGTTTTCACAAGTGCACAGCATAGTACTGAGCGGGTTAGGGTAGAAATATTTTTACCTGCAGGAGTAGTGCATTTATGCTAAGAGAGTGAAATTAATAAAGAATGAATGTCCTTGTTCTCTTTACTACCTGACAGGAGTAACTGGAAAACTAATGAACTATTTATGTGTTAACTATATCCTAGTTTCTACCTCACACCACCCACTGGAAACTACACGTCGAGCAGGGCCGGCTCTAGGCTCATGGTGGCCCTGGGCAGGGAGCGTAGGTAGGGGGCCCGGATGAGGGGGTCCGGGCGGGGCGGAGCGCAGAGGCCAGTGAAGAGGGGAGGGGGTCAGGGAGTTTAGAAGTGGAACAGAGCCAGAGGCCGCCAAATCCCTGCCAGGGGCCACCACGCAAATATGTATCCATCCTCAGAGGATTAATATATTAAGGGTATATATTGGTGTGGTGGCCCCTGGGGTTTGGTGGCCCTGTGCAGGTGCACAGCTTGCACATGCCTAGAGCCGGCCCTGCGTCGAGTCTGGAACCTCACTACACTCTGAATGTCAATACCAATGATAGCAGACTCCTGGGTCCTTTGGGCAACAGGCAAAAATTGCCTCTGAGTTTTTGGGGCCACTGAGAAACTGGTTTGACACCACAACCTTGCAGGGTCGGGTTTGAGATAATCGTCGTTAATGAGTTCCTACAATATTGGTGCTATGGCTCGATCAAACTTCCGACTTTTAAGAGATCCTAATAAAACTCAGCAGCACTTTTGTAAATCTACACAAGTATTTCTATAAGTAGTCACATGGATAAAATTCACACATGCAGAATGTTAATCTGGCTGAAAATTCTGCACGTGTATGCAACAAATGAAGAATATATGAATTGTGGTTACATTTTATTTTTTCCTGTGCAGAAAGCCTTTGCTCTGCACTGTAATTAAATATGGGGGAGTTTACTCCCACATTTTTCCTTATAACAGATTTACCACTGCATTTGACAGGAGCAAATGTGTGTCCATTTCCAGAGTGGTATGCTAACTGCGAGACGTATGTGCATACCCACAGACAGGCGAGTTTGTGGGTGTTTACTTGCACTTACAGGTCGGGCATCCAGAAATGCCCCTATTCCCATTTATGCAGGCTTAAAAACAGCCACCCAGGTGGGTTTATTGATGTCACACATGCACTTTACAAATTTGAAATGTTACCCTTCTCTAGCGCCCCTGTTGTCAAACTGCACTCACAAACGGCAAGTGTCACCCTACCGAAAAAGAGCTTTTACGCGGGGGTTGTACAAGCATGTAGGGCTGCCATAATAAAGAGTATTGATCCTGCTGACCCCAACTGAGTTGCAAGATGATGAAATATTGATCATTACACGAAAAAGCACTACAATTTAAATCGGAATGAACCCTAATGCAAACAGCTGAGAGGTCAACTGCCATGGAACGGACGGTGAAAAGAACACTGAACTGCTGCTAGTTAAGAGTTTAACAGAGTTAATTTCGACTGCCGAGTTAACCGCTGGGTTCTATTTTAGTTAAAACTCCCTGATAAGTACGTTCACTACTCAGATGGTGGTAGGATATTAGCACTGTTGTACTTTATTAGTGGACGTTATTGTCTATTAACTGATATTATTGTCTATTAACAATTCGGGAAATGTTTCATTTTTATAAAGCTCTGCTCATTATTTATGTATTTTATTCAACATATCAACTACTTTAAGTTTTATAAGTAACATTGCTGCGGTTTTAATTAACCAAAAGCTATAAAGAATTCTTTGATTTGATTTAATAATCTGCGCTCATCCTTTTGGTGCATGATATACATGCCATCGCTTGACGGCAACCCTTTAAGTGAATTGTACTGCCATCTAGGACGTAATTCCCCTCTGATATTTTATAGCTTCTTTGAGTGCCTGTTGGTCCTAGCTCATACTAAAGAAAAATGTCAAATTTAATAAAAACAAACCTTACCTCAAAAGTGACCAGTAATGCGTAAACTAATCGGTCCTTCTCCAACAAAGACTTGGTGACGTATGAGAATATGTTACGTGTTAAGGAGGATAACACTCCCTTGACAGAAGACCTGGGGTCAAAGAAAACACTTTCACTTATCTATACATAGATTCATTATGGAATACAGAAATGGACACTGGATTGCCACATCCTGACATTCGGGCACAGACCTCTCAGAATGGGCCACTGACGCATCGAAAAGCTCCATCAGTTGAGGGAAGCTGGTCTGGTACACTGGGTTGAACTGTCGAAGTTTTTGGGCTGTATCAAACATCACGGTGCCTCTGACAGCAATCTCTCGGAACCCTTCACGCACATGTAAAATTGTTTTCTGGGAGGCAGCGATTTTAAGTTTCCTACAATAAAAACAAGTATACAATCGTCACTGGGAAATAACAGAGAGATAATGATATGCAGTGTATTTTGTGCGTGTATACACATCCTGTGCAGCGTCTCAGCATTGCTTGCAGGGCAAACTGTAGGAGGGCATTGATGACAGACAATCCACAGGAGTATATGCTGAAGAAATTATCCTTATAGGGCTCTGCCTAGAAAAAAATCCTTCTCCTAAAGTCTACAAACTCTGAGAAAGTACACAAATTGGGAATCCTGTTCACACTATTTCCATACTTACCAATCGTTGTTAGCGTACGTTTCTGTCTAGAACAACTATTGGAAATGGCTGTGGATACCAATAAAGTTACACATTTGGAATGTTGACAGTTTTTCTAAAGGTCACGCCCTGCCCTTCTCCTAGAGCCACCCATGTTTCACATCCAGCCCTACGCCTAGTACTCCAGAAAATGTAACGAAATTGCATTTTCGATGCGTTAGAGTCTCTCTTACCCCTGGACTGAGACGCCTCCAGTACAAATTTCTAACACTCCACGCCCTCCACCAGGCTTGGCTATGCCGTGACAGGAGAATGGCAAGCACTGCTACACTGACTTCTGACTGGCATTCCAGCAAGGCTGCCTGGTGGAACACATAGCTTGCAGACACTCCCAACCACATTCAAATCCTCAAAAACGGCTTCACCTTATCTAGGGAAAGGGAACAGATTCAACACTCGTCTGAACATATGAACATTGAAGCGGAGTAGTGTCACTCCATTATGTCATGGAAGGTGTTTGGCAACCCACTGCCGGCATGGCCATCCTATTGGCAGTATTCCTACCAATGCACACAGAGTAAGGCCTGTAGGAGGTTGGCAAGTCCTTGGTAGATGGAGGGAAGTGTTTCCCTTTAGAATGTCTAAATGGCGTCATATGTTACATCTGCCAGTGCATGTGTCCGCAGGTCAAGGCAGTATTGGAGCATGCCCCCTATGTTTGACATGCAGCAAACTTGGATTAGCGAATTCAAAGTTACTTAAGAATTCTGCCAAAGGACCTCATATATTGCAAATCTTTTATTTATTTATTTGTTTTTTCATAATCTGTTTATTGAAAAATGACTGGGTACATTACATTTTGCACAATTCTGTTGCCAATATCAGGCACATAATTTGCAGTCATAAACGTTAACATCACATTGCTGTTTGCAAGTTTTTATTCTACAACAGTCAGCCCCGTTCTCAGGGGGGCCCATCCCAACCATCATTACCGCGCGACAATCCCCCTACTGGGTTCCCATACAGGACCACTCGGTAAGAGTTCCACTTACTCCAGACCTGTTCCCACTTCCTAGGGGAGCCCCTGCTTTCATACACAGTTTTTTCCGCTATCATACACCAATCAAGGTCTTCGATCGAATCTCATAGTCTTAGTATGTCTGGCGCCTCCACGTCTTTACTATATTGCGCTTAGCAATTACCTTCCAGTGTTACCCAGGTTAGTTCTTGGACACTGAGATCGGTGGTATCCCATACATTGAGGAGGCTCCATTTCAGGGTAGCAGACATCTCTACTCCTGCGACCCCACTCAGGTTGCGGACAATACTGTCCAGCACTGTTGTATGAGAGAGCAGTCCCATTAGGTGTGATAGTATGTTCCCTCTTGGCCACATCCCCTTACCATACAGCCACACTCCTGTACCAGGAGTGTGGTTGTATGGTCGGCTTAGTATGTGGTGTGTCCCTTTTAATATCGCGTGCTATACTAGGCATGGTGTAATCAGCGAACTCTACCCTCCCTGTCAATCTCTGATAACTTTTTTCAACCAGCAGGGATTGGATGTTTTTTCCTTCCCCTCCCTGCCATGAAAACAGTAACAATAAAATATACAATATGAAATACCCCCTCCCTGCAATCCGAGTCTAAAACGACCCGAGTCCCCAACTATGCAGAGTGCCTGTCGCCCTATCCCAGTCTGAGTGACCACCCATCCTCTATATCGTTGGGGAACCAGATTATATCAACAAGATAGCTTTTCCTGTCTGTTGGACTCGGCCCTTTTGGCAGGTTCACCCCTGAAACTTTTTTTCATTTTCGTAACCTGTTTCTGTAACCTGGTGTTGGTGATTTTAGACCGCTGCGCACTTTTCACTGTGGTCCAGTGTAAAGTGCGTGCACTCTCTGTGTATGTGTGGTGAGAGTGGCCTGCCCTTCCATAGGAATGCATGGGGAATATGTGTGTCCATGGTAGTTCCTGATGTGTGGGGAGTGCAGGGGCGAGTTTGGAATGTGCAAACTCGTGAGATTAAATACTGCACGATGATGTGCGTAGATTTAATGTGTCTAGTGTAGAAGTGCCACTTTTAGAAGTTGGCATGTCTGTGCAGAGAATGTGAATTGACTGTCTGGCTTGTGATTGGTTGGAGCTGGCTGGTGTGCCTGGCTCCAGGAGTCAGGATGGGTCAGCCCGGTGGTGCATGTTGATGGCAGGAGGAGTTGCACCTGGGACCTAAATAGGGCTGGGCCTTCCCTCCACAGTGCTGGCTCCACCCCCGGGGTGCGTCTGATGTCCCTGAACTGTCCTGTGAATAGGGAGAGGGGCTGAGCAAAACAAAGTGCTCCAGAACCAGTTGCATCTGGTTCGCCCCTTGCCTGTACCTTTGGAGACAAAGGAAAAATGTGTATAAAAAGGGGCTGTGACCCCATGTAAAATGTTCTTGTTCCTGACTTGAATCTACCAGGGGCATGCTGCTGCTGTGGCCCAGGGGAAGGCTTGCCTCCCTGGGCCCTGCCCAGCCCCTGGATGCCTGGAGTCCTACTTTTGGAATCCTAACAGAGGGGGGCCTGCTGCTGGTGGGGCCCAGGAGGAACCACCATGGGGGCTGCCTCCTTGCTGGAGTGCCCTGTGTGCTGGCCCCTGGGCCCTACATTGCCACCCCTTTTCATTGGACCTTTTGCCTGCCCAGCGCCCTGGGAGCGTTTTATTTTCCCCTAAATCTAGCCCAGCTGAAGGAGAGCGCGGGCTTCGCAGTGCCGAGCTGCCTCTCGCCTGGAGGGAATCCCCAGCGTAGGGATTCCCCCGTCATGCCGTGATTACGGGTGACACCCCGCCTATTTGGATTTAATTACGGGTGCCCACCCCATTTGTGGTGCCAGTGATTCTGCAGGAGCCCACCCTGCTTTGTGGTTTTAAATCCCGAGGGAGCCTACCCCTCATTTGCCGCCCCGATGGCCGCCGCCGTCCGGGGCCTGCCTGGTTGTGGGCGGGGCCACTGGACGGAAGCGGAAGTGACGCTGCGGCCGGGCCGGAGGTGGCGTGTAGTTGGTGCGGGGCTCCCGTGAGCTAATGGGAGCCCCGAGATGTACGACGCTGGAGGACGGGAGCCCATCCCGCCTCCCGGAGAATGGCAACTTGGAGCCTCACTGGCTCTGCACTGAAGCCACGGTCCCGGGAAGGGGGACCGGGTGAAGAATGGCACCGAAATGAGGCGGGGCTCCCATAGGGAGGGAGAGCCCCACAGGTGCCAGCCGTCGAGGAGAGAGCCCCGCGATGGAGATGTGGCGGCACCGGTGGTCAAGGCACATGGTTGGTGCTGGCCCCCGCCGCATATCAGAGACCACGCCAGGAGCCCGGTAAGGAGAGGGCTCAGGTGGTCCCAGTTGTGTCCTGAGCGGCCCCACATGGCAGAGGGCCGCTCCCCCGGGGAAGGCATTCAGTTTACGGGCCAGATGGCGCCAACCAGGGGCAAGTTCTTTTTAAACCCGTAGTGGCCAGAGGGAACCGTGGTGCCACGCCCGCATTAGTTGTTTGTAGCTGCCCCGATGGCTAGAGGGCAGCTGTTTCAGTTGGCAATACTTCCTGAGAGGGCCCAGAGGGGCCCATGCTTTTACCCGTGGAGGAAGCCCATTGAGTCCTGGGGTACAGTGGTGACTAGAACCTAGAGGGCTCCAACCTGTGGCGCTGTTTGTCCAAAGGGTCAGTGAGGGCCCATGCAGCAGTTTTCCTTTCCAGCTGCCCAGCAAGTAGTGGGTAGCTTCACCGTTTAGGCGCAGTTCCAGTGAGAGTCCCTGGGAGGGACAGAAGTGGCACAGAGGTGCCAGGCCTTCCACAGCGGCGCAGCACTTAGTGCCAGCTGCAGCGTTTAGGCCCTGTTATTGCTCTCAGCTGCCCAGCAAGTAGTGGGCAGCTGCAACATTTAGGTTTGCGCAGATGGCGCACCCCTGACTGGCGCTGCATTGGCAGCGCGCCCTGACATTCTGGACACAGGGCATTTGAGCCCTTTCTTGGATGGCCGGTTGGCCAGGGGGGCTGGTAGATGTATAGGGCGCAAGGCCCTAATGTGATTTATGTGCTCATGTGATGTTGGTGCTGGGAAATGTAACGCATTTAGTATGTTTTACGCACCCTGTGTTTGATACCTCCAAACTATGGTTTATGATTATGAGGTTGTTTAGCATACTATGTTTTATGCTAGTGAGATTATGTTTCACTGTGTGATGTACGCCCCTAATGTGAGGTACACTTAGGAGGTAGGGTCTAATGTGTTTAGACTAGTGGGAGATTCGATAATGTGTTTATGCTGGTGAGGTTGGCGCAGGATGTAATTCGCGCCTGATATGACTGTGCATAATGTAGGTTATGTTACAGGTTGAGGTGGAGTACAGTGATTACCAGTGGTTACTGGTTGTATGTTTAGGATCTATGTTACTTGTACCAAGTTCTGCTAAGTGCTGATCCTGACAGTGGGTCATGTGTAAATAAACCCTTGTGAATATTGCCCGTGCCAGTGGGCACAGTGTATGCTATGTGTTTACTATTCTAATGTGTTATGAGAATACACAGGCTATTTTTACATAACCTTGTGTGGAGTTCCTTTTGTAGTGTGCCTAGGATGTTGTTGCTGTGTTCGTGCGCAAGTGCTTTACACATGCCTCCGGGATAAGCCTGACTGCTCGTGCCAAGCTACCAAGAGGGGGAGCAGCAGTTATCTTTGGCGTGTAACTCCCTTGCCCTGACTAGAGTGGTGGTTTCTGCCTGGCTTTGGGGCAACCAGAAATCCCAGTTCTAAAACTGTCCCTCTGTGTGATTCCCTGTACTTCTTCCTGTAGTGTTGTGTGGTTCACATGTGACTAGATTGGTCTTCAGTATCAGCTGTGTCGCTCTTGAGTTAAAATAGTTCATTCTTATTGTTCCCCCTCTCCAAGACTTTCCTGACGAGTTTCCTGTAGCATCTAATCGCCTGATGTCGGCAGTCGTTGTCATTGTCTATCATGCCAGTCCTTAGGGCTGCTACCTCCCATCACCCTCCACCCTTCTATCCACTCCCATGACATCTCCGGCTTCTCCAACAACCATGCCTTGCCCTTGGCCTCAATTCTCAGTTTTGCTGGGAGGAGCATGAAGTACTTCACTGCCCTGTTACGCAGTTCATGTTTGACTTATCTGAAAGATCTTCTTTGCCTTTGGACTGGGACGGTAATGTTGGGGAGGAAGGTGATGGTGCTGTTTTCGTGGTGTACTGGCGCTGCACTCCTTGCTGTCCTCAGGTTAACATCCCTGTCGTAAAAGTTAAACAGGTGGGCCAGGACAGGTCTAGGTGGGTCCCTGCGCCAGGACAGGTCTAGGTGGGTCCCCGGTATTGGGCCTACCCCCGGGGACCTGGTGTGCCTTTTCCACCGAGAAGAATTATGAGCTCTTCCACGAAAAGGTCTGTTGCCGGCCCTTGTGCATGCTCTGGCACTCCGATTATCCGGACATTACTGAGCCGAGACCTTCCCTCGTAGTCATCTAGCTTCGCTTCCAGGTCATGACAGCTGGTTTATAGTTCCTTGACTTACTGCTGTGTGGTTTTTAAATCTCCCTAGAGCACAGTCACAGTGGTATCTACAGTAGTGACTTTAGCTCTCATTTTCTCCAGGTCTGCTCTGAGTAGTGAGACCTCAGTTGTAATAGTGTCCATTTTGTTCTCCAGTGATGTGTGTAATACCATAATCACTTTCATTATGTCCCTGAGGGAGGCGTCGTCATCCTCTGCCTGTTGCTGTTCAGCAGTGACAGATGGTACTGCTGCTTTCGCCATCTGATGTTTATATGTCATAGATTTATCAAGCTTGGTTTAATGCGCTCTTCTCAGCCCTCTCCCGCTGTCATCACTATCGAGTTGGAGGTTTTCGTGTGTCCCTCCGAGGTTTAGGTGTTCAGGGGTACTACTCGTCCCAAGACCATGGGGGATTTCCTCCTACATGGCCTGTCGGGTTTCCCCCTGATGTAGAGTTCGAGGTCTGCGTAGGGGTTCCACTCAGGTGAGTTGCCCCCGAATTGGTGACCGCGCCCTTGGGTCTGGGCGTATGGATGTCGTATTTTGTTAAGATGGCCCAACTACATGGGCCACTGATTGTACAATTTGTGGTTCGAATCAGTAAGTAAATAATACATATAATTAAAAAAAGATAGTTATAATTATAACATTTTTTAAATTAGAAATAAATATAATGTAAAAAAATATTTAGCATACATATATATAAAATGGAATATATATATTTACTTAATAATATTAATTAAAAAAATTATAAAAAATTATACAACGTTAGAAACATATACAAATTATAAATACATTTATATATATATACCAGTAAAATGAAAAAATAAAAATATATATAATAAATTAAAATATAAAAATATTTTCATTCTTTTACAATTACATTTTACACTACATTAACAGCGATAGTAGGAAAAATATTAGATAGCGGAGGGGATAAAATTACTATTCCCACTCCAGGGAGTGCAATAGTAGGGAAAGTGTTCGATAGCGGAGAGGTAAAAATTACTATTCCCACTCTAGCGAGTGCAACAGTAGGGAAAGTTTTGGATAGCGGAGGGGAATAATTTACTATTCCCACTCCAGCTAGTACAACAGTAGGGAAACTGTTGGATAGCAGAGAGGAATAATTTACTATTCCCACTCCAGCAAATACAACAGTAGGGAAAGTGTTGGATAGCGGAGGGGTAACAATTACTATTCCCACTCTAGCAGGTGTAATAGTAGAGAAAGTGTTGGATAGCGGAGGGGAATAATGTACGATTCCTACTCCAGGGAGTGTAACAGTAGAGAAAGTGTTGGATAGCGGAGGGGTAACAATTACTATTCCCACTCCAGCAAGTGCAACAGTAGGGAAAGTGTTGGATAGCAGAGGGGTAACAATTACTATTCCTACTCCAGCGAGTGCAACAGTAGGGAAAGTGTTGGATAGCGGAGAGCAATGATTTACTATTCCCACTCCAGGGAGTGCAACAGTAGAGAAAGTGTTGCATAGCGGAGGGGTAACAAATACTATTCCCACTCCAGCAAGTGCAACAGTAGGGTAAGTGTTGGATAGCAGAGGTGAACAATTTACTATTCCTACTCCAGGGAGTGCATTTTAAAAAATATATTGAAATTCAATTATTTCCAAACCTACTCCCCTAACCCACAGCCCACTCTAAAAAAATTTCACAAATACCATAATTAATAATTATTAATAACCAATTAATAAATGAATAACAATATATTATTTACCACAATGTACAATATAACATTTTCAATGTCATAACTATTAAATTAAAAATATAAATAAATTCATTATTATTAAATTACTTCCCACCATACTCCCCTATAAACCCACAACCCACTCCTAAAAAAATAACACAATTTACATATTTACCAATTAATTATTTATGATTAACAAACAATTAATAACTAATTAATAATACATTATTTTCCACACTTAACAATATAACATCATAAATACTTAATTATTAATTAATAAAAATTATTAATTAATTATTTATAATTAAATTACTTCCCACCCTATTCCTCCATAAACTCACAACCTACTCCTAAAAAAATAACATAATTCATTTATTTACCAAATATTTTATAATAATTAACAACCAATTAATAACGAATTGACAATAAATTAATTACCACAATTAACAATATAACATATTAAATATATCAATATTAATTCATAAAAAATATTAATTAATTAATTATAATTAAATTACTTCCCACCCTATTCCCCTATTAAACCCACAACCCGCTACGGGAGTAAAACGCTAAATGTACTTAAAAAAAAATTAATAACTCCTTAAAATTTAATACATATATTAAAAAATAAATACAATATTTAAACAAAAATATAGAACACATACATTTAAAATACATACTAAAATATATAACACTAATATAAACATCGATATTATTAACAACGATATTTTTACAAACAATATGACTGTCTTCGAAATTAAAAAAATACTATATTTCTTACCTTAATGTCGATATTCTGGTCCACAATATTCTTGCAGCCGATATTTTTGTACCTCAATATTTAAAACTTGATGTTATGGTACTTTGAAAAAAACAACTCTATATTATGTCGGTTCACCTTGTGGTTCATGGGAGAGGGCCTTCTCGAGTGCTGCACCCATCGACTTGCCCACAGCTGAACTTCTGAGTCTTGCTACTGGTGGGACCTAGGATTTGCTAGGCTCACTCAGATGAGTGTGATATCTGCTGTATGGAGGGGGATGCTGGTGGACCCCATAAATGGTACTGGGTGCCCTCCCAGAACCTCTGTCCCTGAGGCTTCTTTGCTTATTGACTTCGGGCACGCCGCCTTACATGTGCGCCAATCAGGACCTCCAGGCGCATTGTCCCCAAGCCGCAAGGCCGCCTTCGCATTTCTCTGCATTCTCTGCGTTCTATACTGGGGCCCGCTCTATTCTCTCCGGGTCCCCAGAGCTTCGCTTTGGATGTGGGCGCACAATCTTATGTGCATGCTGATTAGGCCCCCAAGCGATTTCCCCCAAGCAGCAAAGACTCTGAGCGTTGTAATGTGTTCCACTAGGATGTGACCTTCTCGAATGCTGCACCCGGTAATTTGACACGGCCAGCCTTCTGTGCTTTGTTACTACTGGGGCTGTAAATTTACCCAGCTCCCTCAGGTGTATGCTGACTGGAGGCCGCCTAGGTCGTATTACTCCACTCTCCTGAGCACAATGCCTGCTGTATGAGTGCCTATTCTGGTGGACCCCTAAAATTGTTCTGCGTGCCCCTCCCGGGACTTCTGTTCCTGACACTGTTGGCTTCTTTGCTTGTGAACTGCAGGCACGCCGCCTTATTTGTAAACCAATTAGGGCCATATATGGGAACTCCTATTGATTCTAGCAATAATTATACAGGGTTTGTTAAAGGTGTCGTCAACAACAAAGAACTTACTGATCAATGTAATAAGTGAGATTTCATGTATCAAAATACATGTCTGTAGACTTTAACATGATTCAAAACCCACCCACCCTTAAAAGTCTGCTGGCATTAAAATATGTGATGTATAATAAATAGGGGAGAGGATGTAGCCTAACGGTTAGGGCGGTCACCTTTAAATCTGGGGAACCGGGTTCGAGCCTCAGCAACAACGCTCAACATTCTGTGATTCTGGGCAAATCACTTAATCTCCCTGTGCCTAACAAAAATGAATGTGTCCACATGCAACGCAACTAGTGCTCTGATGCCTGATTTATGGTCAAGTTCACTCTATACAAAACTTCAGAAAAAAATAAAAACATCCTAGTGAACAAATATAGACTTTCTCAATCCCTTATAACAATAATAAACTCAGATCTATTGCACTGAGCATAAACTTTCCCACTAAGCATCAATCAGGTATACTGTAATAAAACAAATCTGAGCAAAAATCATAGTTGTAAAAACAATATGCAATTCCTTCTAAGAGGGACTAATAGACAAGTTATTTACCTTCGGTAGCGCCTTATCTGAGACATGATCTAGCTGCGGATTCCTTACCTTTGAATTTTCCAGGCGTCAGACTGGATCCGGAATTTAATTTCTCCAAGCAATACCCCTGAGTGCCGATAGGTGGCATCGGTTGGCTCCAATCGATGTCGTCGGCGGCATCCGCGCCATTGTGACGCCCGCAAAAGACACACAATTGATGGACGTAATGCAGAACAAATCAAAACATTCACCTCCAGTCAAGAGATCTGGGTTAAATCCATCATTTGTCACCCGAGTGGGACGGGTATGCCCAGACGTGGGTCCCGAGCTCTCCATGCCACTGGGCTCAAGCTATCCTGGCTGATGAGGGCTGAAAGCCCGAAACCGGTCCTAGGATGCTTGGTTCCAGTCCAGGGAGAACCTGGCCTGGCAGTTTGGGCTGGACTGTTCCCATTGGGCGCAGGGTAAAGAGTGATTTACATAGAATGGCATGGTGAGCAAAATAACAATGGATTTAGGCCCAGATCTCTGTACTGGGCTGAATGTATGACATTGTTCTGCATTCTGTCCATCAATTGTTCTTTTTGCGGTTGTGACGCCCGCGGCACCTATATTGGCACCACCTGGGCATGCTGACGTCAGTACTTTCCACGCCAGAAGCGTGGAACCATGAACAGCACTGACATTGGTGTGCTTTGAACAACTAGGACCCTGACCCTAAAATCTGTCTGCAGTGCGGGGAGGATGGGTGGGTCGGTAAGGAATCTGCGGCTAGATCATGTCTCTACCAAATAAGGCGTTACCGAAGGGAAGTAACATGTCCATCAGATAGAGACATCTAGCAGCAGGTTCCTTACCTTTGAATAGATGCCCAAGCAATCACATCCCCGGCGGAGGGACTGAGGACAAGTTTTAGACCAGGAAGTCCTGCAGGACAGAGGGGTCAATAACTTTGTCCTTTGCGGACGTGGCTGTCCAGGCAGTAGTTCTTGGTAAACGTGTGCAGAGAGGCCCACGTTGCTGCCTGACAAATGTCGAGGACTGGAACTTCACATTGCAATGCTGTGGTAGCAGCTTTAGCTCTGGTGGAATGAGCCCTTAAGCCTTCATGAGGTTGCTTTTTGGCCAGAACAAAGCACATTTTGATGCAGATGATGACCGATCACAAGATCCTCTTCTGCACCGCACAACCTTTCTTTAATCCAACGTACCCCACGAAGAGTTGGCCATCCACCCAAAAATCTTTAGTGTGTTTAAGGTGGAATGAAAACGCTCTTTTTTGGTTCCAGAAATGGAGTCACTCCTCTTCTTTAGAAGGATGTGGAGGAGCTTAGAAAGTGGGCAAGGTGACAGACTGTCCCACTTGGAATGGTGTTACCACTTTCGGTAAGAAAAAGACCTTAGTGCAAAGCACCAATTTATCAGATGGTCAGATAAGGAGTCTTAGATGACAGAGCCTACAATTTGCTCACCCTCCTGGCAGATCTAATTGCCACTAAAAAGGCTATTTTGATAGTAAGAAGCTGTAGGGGGCGATTGTGTAGAGGTTCAAATGGAGCGCACATTAGAAAGGTGAGAACCAAATTAAGGTCTCACTGAGGCATAATGAAAGGAGAAGGTGTCCTTTGAGGAATCTATTTACTAAAGTAGATTTGAATAAAGAGGGTTGGTCTGGCAGACTCAGGAAGGCAAGTAGGGCTGAAAGGCACCCTTTTAGAGTGCCCAGTGCAGAGCCATGTTGGGAAATGGTCAAAATAAAAAGCAAAACTTGAGAAAGGGAAGCAGCAAGAGGATCAATAGACCTTTCTGTACACTATGTTACAAATTTGTGCCACCAGCAGGCGTACCCGGTCTTGGTAGAGGGACAGCCTGATCGGAGGATGGATGCTCAGTTGGGGAAGCCCGGGATACCAGACTCTCCATGCCTAGTCCGGAGACACAAGAATGACTTAGGCCCGGTTGCTCCTGATCTTCTTCAGCACTCTGGACATTAGTGGTATTGGCGGAAAGGCGTATAGGAGGCCTGAGCGCCACTCGACACAAAAAGCGCTGCAGACTAAGAGCCGCCTTGGATACTCCAGCGTGCATAACTGCTGACATAGAGCATTCTTGGCAGAGGCAAACATTTCTATTCATGCAAGTTGACATGCCTTTGTATGTAACCGGAGAAATCGGTTGAGTATTTAAAATCTCTTTAAGGTTTCTTGCTCTCTTGTAGGCAAACATGGGTATCTCTTGGAATAGATCTTTGAAATCAACTTCAGATTGTAGAAGAGACCATCTGTTGGTGATGATGTTTTTCAACTGCGATGATTGAGTGGAGTAAGTGGAAACAAACACTTCCCTCTTTGAGGTTGACACCTTAATGGTTTTGTTCAAAAGCTGCTCCCTTTTTGATGGTCTAATCTATGGCACACAAGCTGTTAGTTTTTCCATACATGTTTAGTTATGGTACTTTGGTTCTATTTCTGCATTCTGGTTCCGCCGTTCCCCTCTCACAGAGTCTTTTCCATCACTTATTTCGCATGATTCTCCTCGCACCCTTGTTTGAGTGGATATGAGCCTGCAGCTTTGATAAAATTTGAGGTTTAAATCTGGTTTATTGTTATTTCTCTAGATCCCCTGATGAAGGGCTTTTCCGCAAGCCCGAAATGCATTGGGATTTGTAATTTCATCATTTTTGAAGATTGTCATATCATGTCCTGGATTCTGTGATTTTCAACATTGTCTTTGGATATACACATTTCCTTCATTTCTTCAATACAACTCTTAAAAAGAAACACAACCAATGGTTTCATCTCGTCATTTTCTTCAATTGCACAACATGGGCAGCAATTTTTCTTGTACAATTTGAATAACTGAACATCATTGCAAAACTTTTTGATTTACACTCCCTCGAGTGATTACGCTGTGCACAAGGCTACTTCGACCCATGTCCAGTATTTCTCTGAATTTAACGACAAAGGGTTTGCAGGACCCTTTTCCTTGTGGCACGCAATTGATTAACATTGATGACTTGTACCTCTACTGGTATTCACATTGATTACCTGATCTAATCGAGTGCATTCAGGTTGCTCCTTTCTACATTCATGATCCACGAGGCATCGACGGCTGAGGTTGTCCATCCTGGCGTTCAGAGATCCTACTAGGTGTTGAACCACAAGTGATATGCCCTGCTGTTACAGCCACATCAAGAGATGCAGGGCATTGAACAGGAACAGTCAATGCAATCGCTCTGCCCAGCGAGTTAATCATGATGAGACCACACAAACGGCAAACTTTGCCATATCTCTCCCGTCTGGTACTGCTCGGGAGAGTATGGACTGGGCCTCCTCCGGGACCTGTGGCAACACTTGCACAACTGTTTACCACAAAGTGAGGGAATAACGGGCCATTAAGCATGCAGTGTTCACCAACCGCAATGCAAGGCTGGCAGAAGAAAACCTTTTCTTACCCAAAATATTCAGCTCCTTGGATACGCTATCAGGGGGTGTGGAAGAGAACACACCTTGAGTAGAGGCTGGGACCACCAAGTTCTCAGGAGTATGGTGTTTGGTGAGGAAATTTGGGTCACCCGGTGCAGGGCAATGGCAGTGGGCCATTGTCCTATTCACAGAAGCCCCTGTTCTGGGCTTGGAACAGGTTCCCAGTAGCACATCAGTTAAGGCCTCATTGAAAGGCAGCAAGGGTTCTGAGGAGTAGACACCAGGCTACAAGATCAACATCAAGATATTCATCTTGAGTCCATGTAAGGGAGCTGAAGGCCCAGGACCACACCTGCCCTTCACACCATCATAGCATAGCATAGCATATGATGCTCCCTCCTCTGTATCCATGGTGGGGGAGATAGCAGGCCTGAATATGGAGAGGTATCCAGCCTGCTGGCCTCACCCAACTCCTCATATCAGTCCATTTCTTGATAAGGCTGGTCTTGTAAAGGGTGCAGCGAGGCACATGGCATCATTGAATTCCTTGCGCTGGGAGGGGGTCGCTCCAGCTTTCGGGAAACCTGGGAAGCATGGAGCCGACCCAGATGCAGGTTCTGAGGAATGTGGCCTAGAGCACTGACACTCCTCAGTTGCATTGTCTGTGATGAGGAGATATTGAAGCATGCTTCAAATTTTATGTTTCTTGTGCTTCTTACCTGACAGACTTGATGACTTTGAGCGGGAGGACGAAGACTTGGGACTTCTGGAGCGGTGCCTGGACCTTCATCCAACCGAGAATGAAGCCTCTGAAGTGAAGGACCTGGTGATGAGCAACGGCCCGCAAGCAGCTATAGGGACCGCTCCCTCAAAGCTTTTGGAACCATGGACCGGCAGTAGGAGCACGACTTCGAGTCATGGTCGTGCTCCAGGCACCAGAGACAAACCAGGTGTGGGTCTGTCACTGACATGGCGCGGTGACCAACATGGCGCGGTGACAGGCGCCGCACAGCTTGAAACCATCAGTCTTCTTTGACATGAGGAAAAACCTACACACCAAAAAGGGGTCAACAAAACATTGAAAAAGCCTGTCAAAAAGTGACAGAGGGTAGCTCTCTTCACAGATCAGCCCTGGCTGGCGGGGAAAGAAAAAAACTGATGTCAGAGCGCTGAGGTGGTGCCTATATAGGTGTTGCAGATGTCACAACGGCGGGCAGCCATCACATGGAGCTGACCAATCACATCTACCGGCACGCAGGGGTATTGCTCGAAGGAAAATCTTCCTGATCCAGTCTGATGACTGGGAAATTCAAAGGTAAGGAATCTGTGGCTAGATTTCTCCATCAGCTAAGAATTCTCATAGTACAAATCTTCAATCCCACACACACACATGCGATGCATGCATGCACACACACACACACACACACACACACACACACACACACACACACACACACATTTTTGAGTGAAGGTAAAGGATAGTTTTGGGATTTGGTATAGGGTTAGGGCAGTCTTTAAGCTATAATGTGTTGTACATTATGTGGTGTAGGTTTGGGGGCCTCTCTAAAGTGTTAAAGTTAGGGAAAAGATATGGGGCTACAATTACGAGTATCTGTAGATTTTGCATTTTAATACTGACTAAACAGATTAGGGATGTTGAAATATGCAGACTTTCCCACTTTTTCATGTAACATATACTTTTTCGCCATAAAGGTTTTTCACCAAACCTTTTTGATCTCTTTTTGTAACTTTTATCCTAGATGGAATCACATGTGACTGGCTGTGATTAGACTAAAGGCCTTTCTGAAAAGGTTTCTAGCACTTTTTCTAAATTTTAAGATGTTTTCTATCAACCTACGATGGTAGGGGTAGGAATTTCGGAGGATGAAGCCTTGAGAGCATTTAATGGGGTGAGTAACAACATGGAGAATATGCATTAGCTGGGCTCAAGCTAAAGGACATGGTTTGGAATTATAGCATCTCCTCCATTTGTGGTACTTGATGGAGAGGAAAGTAGAAGAGGCGATTGGTATTTGGAGCTGGACATATTGAAGCTGGGTAATGCTGCCGAAACACATCAGCAAAAAGAACAATTGATGGAAAGAATGCTGCACAATGTCTAACATTCACCCCAGTACAGAGATCTGGGCCTAAATGCATCGTATGTTTGCTCCCCATGCCTTTCCAGTTCAGATCCAGCCATTTACAAAACAGTCTTGACCGTGTTCCCCATGGGAACAGTCCAGCCTGAACTGCCAGCCCAAGTCCTCCATGGACTGGAAACAAGCATCCTGGGACCAGTTTTGGGGCATCACCCCTCATCAGCCAGGCTGGCTTGACCCCCGTGGCATGGAGAGCACGGGACCCACATCTGGGCATACCTGTCCCACTCGGGGTGACAAATGCAAAAAGAACAATTGATTGGACAGAATGCTGCACAATGTCAAACAAACATTCACCTCAGTACAGAGATCTGGGCCTAGATCCATTGCTTTTTGATCCCCTTGCCTTTCCAGTTCAGACCAAGCCAAATGCAAATCAGTCTTAACCCTGATTTGCATATGTTTGGGTCCAAACTGGGGTGGCGTGGTGAGCAATGGACTAAAGAATTAAACCCAGACCTTTGTGACTGGGGGTGAATGTTTGCATTGCTCAGCATTCCGTCCATCATTTGTTCCTTTTGTATTTGTCACCCTAAGTGGGAAGGGTAAGCCCAAACATGAGTCCTTTGCTCACTGCACCACTGGATTCAAGCTAGGCTGACTGATGAGGGGTGATGTCCTGAAACCGTTCCCAGAATGCCTGTTTCTGGTTCAGGGAGGACCTGGCCTGGCAGTTCGGGCTGGACTGTCCCCATGAGGAACAGGGTCAAGACTGATATGCATATGGCTGGGTCCAAACAGGGGTGGTGTGGTGATCAAAAGAACAATGGATTAAACCCAAATCTTTGTGACTGGGGGGTGAATGTTTTCATTGTTCAGCATCCTGTCCGTCATTTGTACCTTTTGCACATCAGAGCACTTTCACAATTAATACCTTAATCTGCTTTTCCAGTTTTACCACACGTTGTTGTATGAACACGAGAGTAGTAAAACTGGTACGTTATGTGGGGATGATGGGTGGCATATAGAGCAGACAGAGAGATCCCAAGTGGTTGCTAGTAAGGAGTAGAGTGGTGAAAATTATTGATTGGCATTTGTAGACCTATGACTCAATCTGGGAGATTCTCCACCGAGTGTCCCTTTCCTTGCTGCCTACTATCTTGACAACTCCTTTAGTCAGAACGTCAAGGGGCCCTGTTCATGTCCCTTGTAGTTATACCAAAAAGCCTATAGGGATCAGGGCCCAAAACAAGGCAACCAAATAATTTCTTAAAACTGTTTCCAGCAAGGGGGAGTAAACAATAGATTAAGTGCATACATCAATAAATCACGTAAGAAGAGGTTTTCACATGGAGAGGTGTGAGAAGCCCTGGATTGACACATCCAGGATGAGGCGAGCAAGGCACACACAATCTTATAATCAAACATCTGCTAATTCACCTTCACTCCATCATGTTACTGCACCTTAGACATCATAGGGGCATGATCACACATACTCGCCCAAGGTCGTCCTTATTAACCTGTTCCCATTGCTTACCATCCTGAAATCAGTTAAAGTAGACATTCATTATCCCTATGTTGGAGCTGGCCCTTTTTGCAGGGTCATCCCAGAACTTTTTGCCTTCCTCCTGTATTTTTTCTGACCTGTTTTGGTTGGCTTTCTGACTTTGGACACTTTACCACTGCTGTTCAGTGCTGACTTGCATGTGCTCTCTCTAGTAAACTTGGTAAGATGGTCTACACCTGTTTGGCATATTTAATTCACCTGTAAGATCATTGTACAGTATTATCCCATATACCCAGGGCCTGTAAATTAAATGCTACAAGTAGGTGCGCCACCCATGGAAGTAGCCTTTCAAACCTGTCTCAGACCTCTGCCACTGCAGGACCTGCGTGCACAGTTTACTGCCGCAGTGACGTGGCATTTAAAGCAGTTGCCACATCTGAATCTTCCCTTTAACTACATATGTCACCCCTAAGGAAGGCCCAAGCTAGCCCTATGGGCAGTGTGCTGTGTAGGTAATGAGGTAGGAGTAGGACATGTGACTTAACTGTGTGGCATGTCCTGGTAGGGTCAAATAGCCTATTCCGTTTCTCACTGCTTTGAGGCTGCCCTCTCATAGGTGTGCATTGGGGAATCTCTGATATGTGCTTCAGTGGTAATTTCTGATATGAGAGGGGTAACATGGTCATGTTTGGTATGTTTGGAATAGTAGTAATAAATCCTGCTTATTGGTGAAAGCGGATTTGTTATTACTATTTTAGAAATGCCACTTTTAGAAGTGGGAATTTCTCTGTGCTTATGAGTCTTTGTGCCCTGCCTAGATATGTACTCCCCGTCTGGTTTAGACTGACAGGAGAGAGAGGATGTGCATTTACTCTAGACAGTCAGAAGGAGGGCTGGGGTGTGTCCTGCCTTTCCTGGTTGGCTCAGTGCTAGGGTGAATAGACCCTGGCTGAATTTAGAGTGTCGGGGGGAGTTTCCCTTGCACCTGAATAGGCCTGGTCTGAATTTAGAGTGGTGGGAGGAGTTGCACCTGCTTCTGAACAGGGTTGTGCCTCCTTAGTACAATGTAGTGAGTCTGGGGCCAGGACGTGGGATAAACAGTTTTTGAAGTGCCCCCAAAACCAAGACTTTTTGAACTATATGTACAGGGGCTGCGACCGATATTTTAGACACTTCGTGGACTTGTACCGAGACGCTGCTGGCTCTACAAAATGCGCATTGCCAGGAGGAGCTGTTGTGCTGCCAGGAGGAACCACCATGGGACTTTGTTTGTTGTGCTGACCAGCCCACCAGGACCCTATGGGCTGGATTACTGCCTGCCCTCCTTCTCTAATGCCCCCAGTGCTCTCAAAGGAGTGCTGTTATGCCCTTTGAATATTACAAGCTCTAGCGCAGGGGTCTGCCAACCGGTCCTGAAGGGCAGGATCCATGCCAGATTTTTTGGATATCCCATTGAGATACATGTAGTAATTTTAAAAATCGGGCATGGATCCGGCCCTCCAAGCCCGGTTTGGAGACCCCTGCTCTAGCGCCTAATGAAGTGCTTCATCTTGAAGCAACTGGAAACCTTTCTATGCTTGGCATTAGGGGAAGATTCCCCAGTGCAGTTACAGGGCTGAAGGTCTTGGTTGGGGCCTCCTATTCTGCTAGAAACCTCATGCGCTGGCTCTGTGTTCGCAGCCTGCACTGCCCTGGCTCTAAACTAAGCCCCCACCCACTGCGGGGCAAAGCTGCGAGCAGGGAGAGCCTGCTGGCAGAGGCAGGGATAGGAGGAGTCCCCCGGCATTGCCCGGCAACTATCCAGTAAGCATTGCCGTGGGCAGAAGCGAGCACTGCCAGGAAAACAAGTCTCGCCTGCCCTCGAGGGAGGAGTCACAATGCAAGCTGGAAGAAAGGAGTTAGCTCGGCCCGCTTCGAGCGAAATGTGTCCAAAGGAGAAAGGGGGCCATTCGCCGTCATCAGCCAGGAGGGCTGCGCCATGAAGAGAGCCGCAACAGCGCCCGTCCCGGCCCGGCTTCACCAAGAGGAAGCTGCTTGGGAGGCTGCACTGAGAACAGAGGCGCACCCGAAGGCTTCAGGTATGCCCGAGTTGGGGGCAGAGTAGCCCCACGGCCATCTACTGTAACGGCAGGTTGCGGCCAGCTCCATTGGACCCTTGGGTGTGCCAGCGCCGCGAGGTCGTGGGGACCAGTCTTTAGGAGTGGAGGTTCTCCCACCCTGCGTGGTCAGTGTAGGTGCCTCCCTCATTTGTTTAGACATACTTGGGGCATTGTTGCTGCATTGTTGGGATGGAGTGGAACCTTGATGAAGGTCCCCGATTCCCCGCAAGATTCCGCTGCATTCATGGTATAGGTGTGCAGATGCCTTGCACCCTGTATTCTCCTGGAGGTACTTTGTGATACTTGCGGGTACAGGCGCTGATCCATGAATGTTACCGCTGCATTCCATGCCCCGATATTGATGTAGGTTGTTGTAGACCCTAAACTGGTTATAACGAGACCAATATCATGTGTCTGCATAAATATGTACATTGACGTGCCCCTTATGAGGTGCTGGTACCAAGTGGTAATTCATGTAGCGTGCCCTGAACTGGTCCATTTTTCATGCCCTGATGTAAAGATGTATGATGTGGTTATGACTTGCAAGGAAAGGTTAAGAAGTATTCTTTCACGAACCGCATGATATGTACAGTGTTGGTGTAGCAGGGTCTTCAAACTGTGGGGCCCGACCCCTAGGGGGGTCATAGAGTGATAGAAAGTGGGTCCCACATTCCAGGTCACACTTCTGTCTATTATTTTTATTTCCAAAAAGGTATCCTGGGGCTAATAACCATCTGCTGGCTGAAATGGCAAATAAGAAACACACAGAAGGGGAAGGAGAATCAGCCAAATGGGGTAACCTACAGGGTATAGGGCCAGGTTTTTATAGCTTCCTAAAGGATAATAGATTAATGGTGGAGCGAAGCAAAGGTGGGTGAAAGTTTCATAACTGTGCAGCTGCACCAAAACAGTAAGGCCAACTATTCATTTTTTTTTTTAGATAGGGAACAATAAGAAGATTGGCACAGGCCGAGAGGAGCATACAGGTATGCCCAGTGAGGAGAGATGAGAGGATTAGAGTAGATGGAATGAAAGAGGACTGCATGGGAGCGAGAGAATTAGATTTAAGAGGTCAGGGATGAGGAGAAATGTGAAGTGCTGAAGAAGTGCAGAAACGCAAGAGGAGAAGTGAGTGTGAGCGAAAGGTGATTGCACAGAGAAGGGATACTGTTAAACGGTGAGAGAAGATAGCTGAGTGATGATCTGCGACAAAAAGAGAATTTGGTATGACATGAGTGAGGGACAACAGCGATGAGGGAAGATAGGGAGTTCTGAGGTGGGTGCTGAGGTAATAGGGGAGAGGGACGTTGGTTCAAGAAGGTGTGGAAGAACAAAGGGGAGATGTGAAAGATGAATGGTGGACTGGAGAGGTGTAAGATACAAATAGACAGAAATTTGAAGGAAGAGACTTGAGGTGAATGAGAGGTGCTGAGGGTAGAGAGAGGTGATGTGTCCAGAGAGGCCATGAGATAAATTCGAGAGGAGGGCAGTGAAAAGACAGAATGGTAAGAGGTGATTAAACATGAAGTGAGAGGTTGAATGGGGAGAATTCAGAAGTTGTAAAAAGGGGTGAAAGATAATGGCTTGCAAAGTGAGAGAGGGATCCAGGTTTGGAAGAGGAGAGAGGGATGGAAGGGAGGGGTGAGAGGAAAGTGGCATGGGTAAACTGCTTAACTCTGCATAAGGCTCCTAGGGTTTTAAGGGACCCATGCTGCTCCAGGCCAGTGCCATGTGAGCTTCTAATGTGGCAGCACTTATTCCTGCAGAGTGGAAGGTCCTTCACAGAGGCTGATTGTTGTATTTTCATTATAAACTGGTGCTGATGAGATGAAATCTTTCCTCAGTGTTACTGTGTGTATAAATGTCAAAATAATGCATTATTTATTTTTTCTCACCATACAATTTAGTAGAGCCTGCCGCATAATTTGGTCCTCACCTGCCTCATAATTTCAGTAGCTTTGCCAATAGGTTTATAATTGTTTGTTGGGGAGTCATTACGCCTGAAAAATTTGACTGGGGGGGGGTCTCTGCATCCAAATGTTTGAAGACCTCTGGTGTAGGGTGTTTTGACATATATGCAACCTTTAAGGTGTTTACAGTATTGCACTGCTTATGCTGTTATGACCATTGCCCTATGGCAAAGTGATTTATGATGTATGTGACGTCATGACAAGTGCCTAGTGGCACAATGATTTATGTGATTGTGGTCTAATGTGTTTTATGAACAATACAAAGGATATTTTTTTATATAACCTTGTGTGGAGTCTCCTTTGTGGTGTGCCTAGTGTGTCACTGGTGTGAGAGTGTGTTGCACAAACGCTTTACACATTGGCTCTGGGATCAGCCTGACTGCTCTGTCATTCTACCAAGGGGGTGAGCAGGGGTTATCTTGTGTGTGTAACTTCCTTACCCTGACTAGAGTGGTGGGTTCTGCCTGGCTTAGGTGCATACCCTAGCTAGAAACCCCATTTCTAACACCCGTCCGCTACCATTTCCATGACATGTTCTTATTTTGATTGTTTTCTCATTTTATGGCTCATTTCGACAGTTGTACCCGGTCTCATTAATCAGGGCAGAGCCATTGCCCTGAATTTGTGAAATTAGTTTGATGTACTTGCATTTGACATTCCACTTCTCTCTTACTGATTGAGATGTAGAATACAGAAAAACAATAAAACTGTAGCAATATCAGTATCCAACTACAAAAAGCATTTAACAAAGCTGCACTAAAATTGAATACTGTTGGTAGTGTTCTGGAAACCCTCTGCCGTCCTATCTGTAGATAATACTACTGAAATCAGTATGGCAACCAGTTCTCAGTGGCCAGCTACAGACCATCTATAGTTACAGCCACAAATGATATGAACATTATCCAGCACCTCTAGCTCCCAGGAAAGTGATGTCAACAAGATGTGGGAAACATTAGTAGGTCACCCTCGCATCATTTGAATTCACACCTCTCAAGCTTCTTAGTAAGTGCAGCGTGCTTATGGAGCTTGGGCAATAAGTTGAAAAAGTGCCTATGCATATTCTGAAATATATTCTAAGGTACTCTCCTTGTTGATTTAAAAGTTGTGGTCTCTACTTCTCAATGTTCCTTTTTGGTCTAATTCCTGGCCATATGAACCCCTCCTCCTCTAGTCATTTGCCATCATTACACAATGATTGTCAATGAAAGAAAACACAGGAGGTTTAAAGCTAGACAAAAAATACATGAAAGCACTTGTGATGCCCTGGGGATGCAACAGGCATGGGTTCCTGCTTTCTAAACCCCCGGGACTATATGGCATAATAGAAAGTGTTGCAGACAGTTGTGTAGCCCCTTCTTTAATATAGTGGTTGTACCCTCATTAGCATGGGTGCGTGGCCCTGGCGAAGGAGAGAAATAGATTACTTCTGCAGATACTCCATACTATGTTGTAGGCCTACAGGCAAAGAGACAGCCAGAAGGCACACTGACTGTGGGTCACAAAGAGGTGGTATATAGTCATTGTGCCCCTCTGGAGGATCAAGCCTACAAGGGTTGAAAGACATTCCCAAGGACCCCAAGTCCACAGACATCATCCTGCAGGTGGGTGCAGTCATTCAGTGCACCCGCATGCAGGGGATATCTTCCCCCTTTCAAAAGCAGAAACAGTTTCTCCCCCTCATGAAAGGTGGACCAGTTGCTACAAACATCTGGTCTGGCCTTTCACTAATGCGCTGCCCCAGGGCAGCCACAAGTTCGCAACTGTGCTGGGGGCAGTGCATTATATCTTATAGGGCACACTGTCCCCGTTTGCTCCCAGAGCACCAAGTTGAATGTGTGCCATGCCACTCACAAGGACAGTTTGTCCCATCTATAAAACAGTCCACGAAGCCCGCCAATAAACACAAAGATCCAAAATGGTGAAGGCCTTTAATTCTATACCTAACTAGACCCTCACTCCTTAGTTACTGTATGTCTGTGCGTTTTACTCACTATGACAAATATGTTCTTCATGTTCAAGATTATCCTTTCTACTGTATCCCCAAAAGTGTAACGTGTCATCATTCAAACCTTTTGTGACTAAACACCACCTATATCACATAATCAAATAACTTAGGTAGACATACATTTCAAGTGCTTCATCATGCTGTTGCTTCAAATCAATTAGCTTCTTGGTGACTGCCAGGTTATGCAGGAGTGTGCGGTCACTTTGAAGGGTCGTAACCATCTTTGCTTCCAAAGCTGAGAGCTCTTCCATGTTCTCCATGCACTCCTTAAATATAAAAAAACATTACCATTGGGTCATTTTGGTAACTGGAATATAATTTACATCTCAAAATGGCACTTTAGCTGATTGCTGTACTGAATTGTATACATGAAAACTTAACTTACTGACAAGTGTGCTAATAAAGTAACACTTAAGTTACATAAAAGTACCCTCTCCTTAACTGATCTATTCAGTATCTTTAACTGTAGAGGAAACTAATTCAGAACAGTAAATTAACCCAACTGCATCAACTGTTGCATCATCTCTGTTTGAACAAGAACAGAAACACTATTTTCAAATTGACATAAACGCAGGTTATTGGCTGTTGTAAAGCAGGTAAGTCTCTAGGTTTGCAATGGTTCGTGTGAGTTAGTATGGAAGAAAAGGCAGCTCCTCCTT
Organism: Lissotriton vulgaris; assembly: GCF_964263255.1. Lineage (NCBI taxonomy): Eukaryota > Metazoa > Chordata > Amphibia > Caudata > Salamandridae > Lissotriton > Lissotriton vulgaris. The sequence goes on along the minus strand of NC_141694.1, from coordinate 541,708,146 downwards.
CCCCAACCCACTAAGGGCCCCAGGGACTCCATCCCCTGGGCCTTTTTTAAATGAAGGGAGGGAGTCCATGGCCCTCCTCTATAAGCCGATAGCAGCCACTGCGACCCCATCCATGGGGGCCAAAAGATATTTGTAAAAGGGGACATGGCTCTCCTCCCCGAGCCACAAGCGGCCAATAACCCATTCACTGGGGCTCTTAAGGGGGAGGGGGAGGACAGCCCCCTCGCCGAGCCAATAGTGGCCCCAGAGACCCCATCCTCAGGGCCAAAACAAATATTTTAAGGGTTGGGGGTGTGCACCCCTCTCCTCTAGCCACTAAGGCCCAGGGGAACCCACATACCAGGACCTTTTTTTTGTATAAAAGAGAGAGGGAAACGTGGACCTCCCTCCCAGGGTGTAGAGAGACAAAATATCAAAATTAAAATATCGATATACAATAATATCAATGTTTTAATTTCGATGATATAGAATATCGATGTGCAATAATATCGAGAGACAGAATATCGATATTAAGGTATGTATGTTACCAATATCGAAAGTTTGTTTAGTGTTATGTATTTTATTATGTTGTTTATATGTTTGTTAAACATGTTTTTTAATGTATGTTTAGAAATTAGTAATTGTGTTTACATTTTGCGTTTTAGTATCAGAGCGGGTTGTGGGTTTATAGGGGAATAGGGTGGGAAGTAATTTAATTATAATTAATTAATATTTTTTTTTACATTTGTGATTAATAAATAATTATTAATTAATAATTGATTGGTAATTAATTATGATTAGTTAGGTAATTAAATTAGAGTTAATTTTAGTAATATGTATTATTTTTTGTTATTGTTAATTAATAATTAATTGGTAATTAATTATTATTAAGTGATTAAATAACAAATACATTTTTTATGTGATTTATTTATGTGTAGTGGGTTGTGTGTTTATAGGGGAATAGGGTGTGTAATAATTAAATTAAATTAATTAAAGAGATTGTATTTATTTATTGGTATGTATTTTTAATTAATTGTTAACTAATTAATTGGTAATTAGTTTTTTTTAATTATTTCATAATATTAATTATCAATAATTTATTAATAAATATTGTTTATTCTTGTAAATATCTTGTTATTTAATTATTAATTGGTAATTAATTATTAATTTGTAATTTATATGTGGTAATTAGTTAATTTATAATTACATCAATGTAATAATATTAAATGATTAATTGAAATTTATATTAATTGTTTTTTTTGTATGTGTAGTGTGTAAGTGTGTGGTGTGTTAAAGGGGGAATGGTATGGGAAGTAGTTTTTAACACCCATGTTATCCAACGCTTTCCCTACTGTTGCAGCCTCTGGAGTGGGAATAGTAATTTTTACCCCTACGCTATCCAACGCTTTCCCTACTGTTGCACCCTCTGGAGTGGGAATAGTCATTTTTACCCCTACGCTATCCAGCGCTCTACCTACTGCTGCACCCTCTGGGGTGGGAATAGTAATTTTTACCCCTCCGCTATCCAACCCTTTCCATACTGTTGCACCCTTTGGAGTGGGAACAGTAATTTTTACCCCTACGCTATCCAACGCTTTCCCTACTGTTGCACTCTCTGGAGAGGGAATAGTAATTTGTACCCCTACGCTATCCAACGTTTTCCCTACTGTTGCACTCTCTGGAGTGGGAATAGTAATTTTTACCCCTATGCTATCCAACGCTTTCCCTACTGTTGCACCCTCTGGAGTGGGAATAGTAATTTTTACCCCTACGCTATCCAACGCTTTCCCTACTGTTGCACCCTTTGGAGTGGGAATAGTAATTTTTACCCCTACTCTATCCAACGCTTTCCCTACTGTTGCACTCTCTGGAGTGGGAAAAGTAATTTTTACCCCTACGCTATCCAACGTTTTTCATACTGCTGCACCCTCTGGAGTGGGAATAGTAATGTTTACCCCTACGCTATCCAATGCTTTCCCTACTGTTGCACCCTTTGGAGTGGGAATAGTAATTTTTACCCCTACGCTATCCAACACTTTCCCTACTGTTGCACTCTCTGGAGAGGGAATAGTAATTTGTACCCCTACGCTATCCAACGCTTTCCCTACTGTTGCACTCTCTGGAGTGGGAATAGTAATTTTTACCCCTATGCTATCCAACGCTTTCCCTACTCTTGCACCCGCTGGAGTGGGAATAGTCATTTTTACCCCTACGCTATCCAACGTTTTTCATACTGCTGCACCCTCTGGAGTGGGAATAGTAATGTTTACCCCTACGCTATCCAACACTTTCCCTACTGTTGCACCCTTTGGAGTGGTAATAGTAATTTTTACCCCCACTCTATCCAACGCTTTCCCTACTGTTGCACTCTCCGGAGTGGGAATAGTTATTTTTACCCCTACGCTATCCAACGCTTTCCCTACTGTTGCACCCTCTGGAGTGGGAATAGTAATTTTTACCCCTACGCTATCCAACGCTTTTCCTACTGTTGTAATATGTGGAGTAAGTATATATATTAATTTATATGTAGAGTTTTTAGTTTATTTAAAATGTATATGTATTAGTTATTATTTTTTTAAATATCTTTTAATGTTTATATTTATAATTTGTTAAATTATATGTATTTTTAAATTATTTTTACATTATTAATACATTTTAAAAAAACGATATTTTTAACTTCGATATTTTTGTACTACGATATTTTTTTCCGATATTTTTGTACTTACCTTTATGTAGATAGAACTCCGATATTTTTGATGTCGATATTTTTGTGTCGATATTTTTGTATGTCTATTTTCTGTCTGTCGATATTATGTCATAGATTCCTCCCAGGGCCTATAGTGGCCCTGGGAGACCCATCCCCTGCGACCTTAGGTGCTTGTGGGTGAACGCTCCGGTGCCCCCACCAAACAATGCGTAATTGCGTCAGGCAGGAGCAATGTGTGTTTCCTGCCTGCAGGAGCGCTGAGGAAAACAAGAGTGCTCCTACCCAGCAGCAGCCTTTTTAAAGCTCCTGCCAAGTCAGAGCAGACATGCCTTCCCTGACCACATTCCTAAGAGCATGGATTGTGTGTTTGCTCCCTCCTGGCTGGAGCTTTATAAAAATGCTCCAGCCAGGTGGGAGCAGAAATATGTTTCCCTGCCTACACTGTTGTGAGTAGGGAAACTACCGTACCCTGGAGTTGGACATCGTGGAGCACAGTAATTGAGGCTTCTCAAGGGGGTGGGGTCCCCAGGGCCTTTCCAGGCTTGAGGAGGGGGGCTGCAACCCCTCCCCTTCAATTTTAGGTTTAAAGCGTTTTATTAAGGCAAAACATAGGAGGGAAGGGGACAAAGAAGGGAGGGGTATGCACATTACAAACAAAATGTAAGAGCGAAGTAATCAAAGCATGGTAATGGACAGTGGCTACTGCAGATAAGGTTCCGTTGAGAAAAGGCTGAACATGTTTGCCACTGTCGGTGAGGCTGCAAAGCTAAAGGAAGGAAAAGCAAAAAGCCAACCCTCTCTCCCCCCCTGAACCCTCCCCCCAACACCCTAACTCCCCCCAACTTCCTCCCAACCTCCCCCCGTCCAGTGCCGAAGCATTGATGCGTCCTGCTGCCCCACCCCACCCCCCCACCCCATGAGCCCCCATCTCATGTCTGTTTAGTTGGTTGGGTCTACAGGAGGTGTTAGTCTCAGGAGTCTAAGGTACCTCGGACAGGTAAGTTCTCTAAATTCTGTGGTCAAGAGCGCATGAAAGGGTCGCCACAACTCATCAAATTGCTCCACTTCCCCTGCCACCATAAGCGATAGTTTTTCCATGCCTAGAACATGCCAAAGTCTGTGGAGCCAGCCCGTGATGGAGGGGACTGTGGTAGTGCGCCAGTGTATCAATATGTTCTGGATCGCCGATCCCAGTGCTATTGCTATTTGCCGACCCCTATGGGACTTCAGCGGGTACATTAGCCCATTCGGGAGGCCCAACAAAACATACGCCGGGAAGTGTGGCAATTCAACCTCAAAGTGAGCATCTATCTCATCAATGATCTCCGTCCAGTATTCCCTCAACAGGGGGCAATCCCAAAGCACATGCTTGAGAGTCCCCGTCTGTCCACATTCCCTCCAACACGCCTTCCCAATATTCCTATTCATTTCATGTAGTCTCTCCGGGGTATAATACCAATACGTGGACACCTTTGTGAATGTTTCTGTGAGTCCTGTGTGGTATGCTGAGTGTCTCGCGCGGTATGCAATCTGATCCCATTCCTTATGACTGAGCATCCTCCCCAGCTCTCTATTCCAGCGTTCCCTGCCAGGGTTATAAAAATGAAATGGGGGGGGGGGGGTTGCAGGAATTTATAGACGTCCGTGATCAGTTTGGCGTCAGATGTGTGAGTTATTAACCACCTCTCGTACAGCCTCATCTGACGATCTGCAGTGTCTCGTACCTGCGGCGGAAGCGCCCAATGCCTAACCTGCATGTATCTTAACCTCTCTGCCTCCGTCAGTTGGAATTCCTGCTTCAAATGCTGAAAAGGGACCACCCCCTCCGAGTCATACATCTGGAAGAGCGCACGGCAACCCGCTGCCCTCCAGTGCGTAAACGCGCCCGGTTCTAGACCTGGGGAGAAATCAGGGTTCTCCACTATCAGCGTGAAAGGCGAGGGGAATGTGGTGAGGTCGTGAACTTCATTCATAGCGTCCCACACTCTCAAGGGGACTCGCGTGACATAGGAAGCGTATAGGTTGGGGGGGCGGTGGATCCGCCGCACGAATGGCACCTCCTGTAAGGGACGCCCCGCCACCGCCTGGTCCTGAAAGAGCCAATGCTTGTCAGATTCCCATTTGCTCCATTCCACCAAGTAGCGCAACTGCGCTGCCTGAAAGTATTTCCGGAGTCCCCTTCAATTTTAGAGCTGCTGGGGGATGGAGTGCCCATGGCCTTTGAATGCTCATGGAGGGGGATGTAATCTACCCTCCCCAATAGCTTTTACATCCCCAATATTGAAGTGATGGCCCCTGGGGATGGGGTTCCCAAGGCCTCTACACGCTTGGGGAGAGGAGCTGCACACCCCCATGTAATAAAGAAGTGCGTCCATGGTTTGGGAATCCCAGGGCCTCGATGAGGCTTGGATAGACCACAATCCCGGGGCACTACTGTTGGATCACTGCTTTTTAAAAATATATATATTTTGGCCTGCCCCCCACCTTCCTAAAATGGCCTAGGAGTCAAAGGTATCACTACCTTGCCCCCTTATATTATTTTTTACATTTAAGTTCAGGACAGGGGAATAAGTCCTTGAGTCCTGTAATAGCAGCCTGCAACATTTTTTGCCATGTTGCAGGCAACCAATCAGAGTGATTGCTCCCCTTGGCAGAGTGTCCCCTATGGGAGCAAATAAGCCTAAGGGATAAAAAGCCTCTTGGACCAATCAGAATGCTCTATTTTTAAAAAATGGGTTTGAAGGACTCTTGCAAGAGTACCTCGAAACCAACTGTCGAGAAATAAAAATGATTTCTATCTTAATAGTTCAAAAACTACTAAATGGATTTACACCAGATCACGAAAAGCACGCTTTCTGCCAAATTTGGTGTAATTCTGTTCAGTAGCTTTTTTGGTAGCCCTGCCTAAGACAGCCTACAGGAAAATGCATGGGGGATTTTACTTTTTGGAACACCCTTATTTCTCAGCCCCTGCTTGATGGATCACCCCGAAACTTTTCATGAAGAAGCTGAAGTGGATGAACTTTTTTGGGGAAAGTTTTAGGAAGTTTCGTCAAATAGCACTAAAGTTCCTAGCAGACCAAAAAACAAACTATAGAAATTCTCTTCTAAGTACCCAGTGGCGTCTGCCATTAGGTGAGATATATATATTACCTACTGGCGGTCGCCAGTAGGTTGTTATAGTTAGGACCTAGTTTCCATAGGAAATCCGCAGCATTCTATTGGGAATAACTTTGGCGTTGGTTGTTGAATCTTCGCAAATTTCTCAAAGAAGATGGCCCGCTCCGCTCCTTCCCTGAAAGTCTCGGGAAGATTCGTCAAGCGGGGGCCGAGAAAAAATGGGGGTCCCAAAACGTGTTTTCCCCATGTTAATTTCCATAGGACGATTAGACACGGCTACAGCCCGAACCGCTGAACGGAATTACACCAAATTTGGGAAAATGGTAGGGTCTGGTACGCAGATCACGCTTTTGGTTAAATGGTGTAAATCCCTCCAGTAGTTTTTGAGAAAATCAAAAGAAAATATATATATATCTGGGCGGAGCCTAACCACACATCTCATCGTGAAATCTGATAGGCTGTCAGCACTTCATCCAAGAAGTATTGGCAGCCATCTTGGGACCAATATACATGATAGCACCTCATTAAAAAGCATTGCAGTTAATAGATGGTTTTAGGACTTTAGTTACATTATAAATCATTTGTTGATGGTACCATACTCATTTTAGGAATTGTAGTGTGTTCCAAGGTGATTTTACCATGTGAAAAAGCCTTCTGCTGGGATATCATGAATCATGTTTGAAAGAAAACTATTATCTCATGCTTTTCCCATAGTGGTTTGGAAGGGGATCTATAAGCTAAACTGAAAGCATATTTTCTGTAAATTCACATTATCTTTCTCAGTCATGTGAGAATGAAGTATAACATTCTCAGTAAAACATGTACATCCAAGAAGGACAGAGACTGTCAGTTGATTCCTTTGTGTTCTACTGCAGCTTCTCAGAGTGTTCTAAAGAACAACTAGAGCGCTAACAGTCCTACTTGTTACAAAGGTATGGCACACCTGAAGCCATCTTGATTGGAATAAAGTGGTAACTCTTAAAACATTTAATTTAAAAAGGAACAAAATGAGGGGGTATATTTTGCCATAGAAAGTATGATTAGTGCTGCAGAAAGAAAAATGAGGGCACATTTTGAGTGGCTTCTCAAATCCTCATCTATTTCATTAAACATTTTTGACATGCAGTCTCCAAAGATGGCCACCAGAGAAAAAAGAGCCCAAATGGCACCCAAATATCACCCAGATGTAGCCCAAGTATAGCCCAATGACAGATTGTCCCAGAAGGTTCTAAAGAAAAACTAGAGCGCTAACAGTCTTACTTATGACAAAAGTATGGCACACAAGAAGCCATCTTGATTGGAATGAAGTGGTAAGTCTGAAAACATTTAATTTAAAAAGGAACAAAATGAGGGGGTTCATTTTGCTATAGAAAGTATGATTAGTGCTTCAGAAAGAAAAATTAGGGCACATTTTGACGGACTTCCCAAATCCTCTTCTATTTCATTAAACATTTCTGACATGCAGTCTCCCAAGATGGCCACCAGAGACAAAAGAGCCCAAATGTCACCCAAATATCACCCAGATGTAGCCCAAGTATAGCCCAATGACAGATTGTCCCAGAGTGTTCTAAAGAACAACTAGAGCGCTAACAGTCCTACTTATGACAAAAGTATGGCACACAAGAAGCCATCTTGATTGGAATGAAGTGGTAAGTCTGAAAACATTTAATTTAAAAAGAAACAAAATGAGGGGGTTCATTTTGCCATAGAAAGTATGATTAGTGCTTCAGAAAGAAAAATTAGGGCACATTTTGAGCGACTTCTCAAATCCTCTTTTATTTCATTAAAAAATCTTGACATGCAGACTGAAACATGCCCTTTCAATACCAGCAGCAGCCTTCCCTGGTGAGCAGTAGCTTTACTACAGTGATCTAATAAGCAACTAGCGTGCTAACATTCTGTATTTATGGCAAATGTGTGTCACATCTGAATGCCTTCTTAATGGAATCAAAGTAGAAAACTGAAAGTATTTCCTACTGAGGAGACTGTAGTAAATGAGGAAATTAGGAAACTTCATAACAAATAAGCCTCCCAAGAGGGCCACCAGAGACAAAAGAGCCCAAATGTAGCACAAATATCCCCCAGATGTAGCCCAAGTATAGCCCAATGACGGAAAGTCCCAAAGTGTTCTAAAGAACAACTAGAGCGCCAACAGTCTTACTTATGACAAAAGTATGGCACACCTGAAGTCATCTTGATTGGAATAAAGTGGTAACACTTAAAACATTTAATTTGCAAAGGAACAAAATGAGGGGGTTGATTTTGCCATAGAAATTATGATTAGTGCTGAAGAAAGAAAAATTAGGGCACATTTTGACTTCTCAAATCCTCTTCTATTTCATTAAAAAAAATTCTGCCATGCAGACTGAAACATGCACTTTGAATACCAGCAGCAGACTTCCCTGGTGAGCAGTAGCTTTACTACAGTGATCTAATGAGCAACTAGAGTGCTAACATTCAGAATTTATGGCAAATGAGTGACACATCTGAATGCCTTCTTGATGGAACCAAAGTAAACAAGCATTGAAAATGCAATAGATCTCGCCCTCGTTTAAGTTAAAGCCATCTGTTTGTAATGAGGTGGCTTTTTAGCTTTGCTTTTATTAGTGTTTTTCAAACTTTCATGTAAATAACATGCATATGTATGCATATATGTATATGTATGCATGCATTTATATTTGTATGTATATAGATATGCAGATTATATATGTTTATATATGTATGTATATATATATATACACATACATATATATAAATGCATATGCATATATATGCATATAGATATATGTGTATGTGTGTGCGTGTAGAGAGAGGTAGAGAGGTAGAGGTGTAGAGGTAGAGAGGTAGAGACTAGTAGAGAGAGAAGTAGAGAGAGGTAGAGAGGTAGAGAGTAGAGAGTGAGTAATAGAGAATGAGTAGTAGAGAGTAGTAGAGAGCAGCAGAGAGAGTAGCAGAGAGTGAGTAGTAGAGAGTAGTAGAGTGAATAGTAGAGTGAGTAGTAGAGAGTAGTAGAGAGTGAGTAGTAGAGAGTGAGTAGTAGAGAGTAGTAGAGAATAAGTAGTAGAGTGAGTAGTAGAGAACAGTAGAGAGTGAGTAGTAGAGAGTAGTAAAGAGTGAGTGGTAGAGAGTAGTAGAGAGTGAGTAGTAGAGAGTGAGTAGTAGAGAGTAATAGAGAGTGAGTAGTAGAGAGTGAGTAGCAGAGAGAGAGAATAGTAGAGAGTAGTAGAGAGTGAGTAGTAGAGTGAGTAGTAGAGAGTAGTAGAGAGAGAGTAGTAGAGAGTGAGTAGTAGAGAGTAGTAGAGAGTGAGTAGTAGAGTGAGTACTAGAGTGAGTAGCAGAGAGTGAGTAGTAGAGAGTGAGTAGTAGAGAGTAGTAGAGAGTGAGTAGTAGAGAGTGAGTAGTAGAGAGTAGAAAGTAGTATAGAGTGAGTAGTAGAGAGTAGTAGATAGTGAGTAGTAGGGAGTGAGTATTAGACAGAGAGTAGTAGAGAGTAGTAGAGTAGTAGAGAACGAGTAGTAGAAAATGAGTATTAGAGAATAGTGGAGTAGTAGAGAGTGAGTAGTAGAGAGTAGTGGAGAATATTCCAAAGTTTGGCACAGCACCACTTGCACAACAAGTCCAATCAAATCATTTCACTCAGAGTCCTTATTGAAGCGCTGAATCTTGGTGTATATTCAAATGCTTTTATTTTCCTTAAGTTTATGTACCACAGCCAGCCGACGCGTTTCGTTCTGTACAAGTTTAAGTTCAAGTTCAAGTTTAACATTTGTATAGTGCACTACTCACCCAGAGGGTCTCAAGACGCTTGAGGGAGGTGCTTTATTTATCGAATATCCAAGTTTTTAGTTGTTTTCTGAAGCAGAGGTGGTTCTGTGTGAGGCGGAGGTGGGTGGGGAGAGAATTCCAGGTTTTGGCCACTAAGTAGGAGAAGGATCTTCCCCCCCATGGTGGATCTATGGATGCGTGGAATTGCGGCAAGGGCTTGATAAGAACGATCGTAGTTGGCGGGTGGGGGTGTAAAAGGACAGACACGAGTTGAGGCATTCGGGTCCTAGGTCGTAGAGGGCTTTGTGTGCGTGGGTGAGGAGACGGTTATCTTGTTGACGGGGAGCCAGTGGAGGTCTTTCAGGTGACCGGAAATGTGAGCTTGGCGGGGGATTTCTAGTATGAGTCTGGCTGAGGCGTTTTGGATGCGTTGGAGTTTTTTCTGGAGTTTGGCTGTGGTTCCGGCGTAAAGGGTGTTTCCGTAGTCCAGTCGACTTGTGACCAGTGCGTGGGTGACCGTCTTTCTTGTTTCGGTGGGGATCCAACTGAAGATTTTTTTGAGCATACGTAGGGTGTTGAAGCATGATGAGGAGACGGCGTTGACTTGTCTGGTCATCGAGAGGGAGGAGTCCAGGATGAAGCCCAGGTTACGTGCGTGGTCCGTGGGTATGGGTGCGTTTCCCAGGGCCAGTGGCCACCATGAGTCGTCCCAGGCGGAGGGGGATGAACCTAAGATGAGGACTTCCGTTTTGTCCGAGTTCAGTTTTAATCGGCTGTTCTTCATCCACTCGGCTACTTCTTTCATCCCTTCGTGTAGGTTGGTTTTGGCGGTGTTTGGGTCTTTGGTGAGGGAGAGGATCAGCTGGGTGTCGTCTGCTTAGGAGATGATGTTAAGGTTGTGTTGGCGCGCGATGGATGCGAGGGGACTCATGTATACGTTGAAGAGGGTGGGACTGAGTGATGATCCTTGTGGTACGCCGCAGATGACTTCGGTGGCCTCTGATCTAAAAGGGGGAGGCGGACTCTCTGGGTTCTTCTGGCGAGGAACGAAATGATCCAGTCCAGTGCTTTTCCTTGAATTCCGACGTTGCTGAGGCGTTGTATAAGGGTGCTATGACAGACTGTATCGAAGGCTGCGGGGAGGTCAAGTAGGATGAGGGCAGCTGTCTCTCCGTTGTCCAGTAGTGTTCGAATGTCGTCTGTTGCTGAGATGAGGGCGGTCTCGGTGCTGTGTTTGGCTCGGAAGCCGGACTGTGAAGGGTCGAGGGATTTGTTGGATTCGAGGAAGGCGGCGAGCTGATTGTTGACGGCTTTCTCAATTGATTTGGCAGGGAATGGGAGGAGCGAGATGGGGCGGTAGTTTTTAAGTTCAGTGGGATCTGCTGTGGGTTTCTTCAGAAGGGCGCCGAGTTCAGCATGTTTCCAGCTTTCCGGGAAGGTAGTGGAGTTGAGGGAGCAGTTGATGACGTCTCGGAGATGGGGTGCGATAATAGAGTCAGCTTTGTTGATTTCCTTCAAGTTATTTCGGACTCCTGTTGTCATATAACTAGATATTTCTTCCAAATGTTAGACGAGTCGTAAGTACATTCTTATTCAAAGTGACTAGGTATCACTTTTACCCACACAATTCGGGCAGACTTGAGTAATTTATAGCATTCTCAAAGTCAGTCTTTCAAAAATTCCAAAGTATAGGACATGATAATCCAAATCCAAATGTTTCTCAAGAAAAGTCATTTTCAATCGTTCGGAATATCAGTGTTTGGGCAGATATGACCCACGGACACGGTTTATGACTTTTCTTGAGAAACATTTGGATTTGGATTATCATGTCCTATACTTTGGAATTTTTGAAAGACTGACTTTGAGGATGCTATAAATTAATCAAGTCCATGGATGCTGCTGGGAACGCCCCCAGCAACACCCATTGCACGCCCCTTTAATGAAGGCAGGATTACACCACAAAAAGTGGCTTAGTCCTGCCTGATAAATATCACTTAGTCTTCTGCGCCACCGGAACGTCACAAAAAGTGAGTTCTGGAGGCGCAAGGGGCTCGTAAATAAGGCCCCATAGGTTTCACACTCGTTATAGTTAGGTATTAGCATTTAAAAAGCCTTTGAAATACACTGAAAAAACCATAGGTTTCACACCAGTTATATATATATATATATATATATATATATATATATATATATATATATATATATAGTAGTGTATTTATAATACATATTTAAATATCAAAGCAAACCACATTCACTGGATGATGTCATCAGTGATGTCATCAGTGATGTCATTTGAGATGTCATCAGTGATGTCATTTGAGATGTCATCAGTGATGTCATCAGTGATGTCACTGACCATGTCATGAATGATGTAATATGTGACATCATCAGCAGTGGATTGCGGTCGCGCGAGTTATAGTGAGTACAACTAACTACAACGGGGGAATTTCAATGGTTTTGTATGAGTAAAATGTCCAGCTAACTATAACTGGTGTGAAACCTATGGTTTTTTCAGTGAATATATATATATATATATATATTACCTAGTGGCAGTATATATATTCTGTGTACTGTGTTAGACAAAGAGTAGAGCATTAGAATTCATCTGAAGAAAGTAAAGGATCAATATCCTAATTATCCAAACTAAGGGGCCCATTAGGATGGCGGGTGGATCGCTCCCGCCAGGCTGGTGGTAGCCACCGCCGGCCTGGCGGAGGCGATCCACCCGCCATCCTTGCTGCAATGAACCCCCGCCATATTAACATGGCTGGGGGGTCTGGGGCAGATGGAAAGACCGTCCGCCGCTTTTTCGGGCAGAAAAGGGTTTATATGGTGGCGGTGTCTATCAGACACCGCCAGCCATATCAGGATGTGCTTCATCAGATGCCTTTCCGTGGCAGCAAAAGCATACGGTCTTCACTTTGGGGGCCCGTTGCAGGCCTCCATGGTGAAGGCGAGGTGGGAGGTGCACATGGGGGGTACCTGTGGTACCCCCCTGCATTTGCATACACAATGCGGCAGGCACCGCGCGGTGCCTGCCACTTTGTGTATGCAAATGCATCACAAGCATTTTTAACATTGCGGCGGTGGCTGGTGTAAACACCGCCCGCCACAATATTAAACATGTATGATGCGCCCGCCACTGTGGCGGGTGCATCCTAATACCGCCCACTATGCCCGCCCGTCATCCTAATGACTCCCTAAGTTTTTGTTTTATATAGCGCAAACTAGACCTGAGACATCGGGTATCAGAGCACTTTACATGAGTACCAGTTTCGTTACAGATGAACACATTCATTTTATTTTTGTTAGGCACTGGGAGATTAAGTTATTTGCCCAGAATCACTGGATGTTGAGCGTCTTTGCCGAGACCCGAACCCAGTTCCCCAGGTCCGAGGTCAACCGCTTTAGCCGCTAGGCTACATCCTTTCCCCCTAAGTAATTTAATTGCTGCATTTTGTAAATCAAGTTCACTTCTTCAGGTAGAAATTAAAGAGCTTTGAAAGAAATGTTCACCAAGAAAAATATTTCATTTCCTAACCTATATAAATTACATAAAAGAATGTTAACCTGATAACCTGAACGTCTTAGAGGAACGTTACACTGGTAGTCGTAATTTCAACTTTGGTACTCACAGTCCTATAGAAGAATATATATAAAAAAAAATATATATATATAAAAAAAAAAATATATATATATATATATATATATATATATATATATATATATATATATATATATATATATATATATATATATATATACATATATAAAATACAAATGCCCTGTGCATTTGAAAGGCACAATATATATATATATATATATACATATATAAAATACAAATGCCCTGTGCATTTGAAAGGCACACGACAGCGCCCTGCCCTCCAGCTTTCTCACGCAGCCTTCTCTTTGGTTTGCTTGTCATTTCACTCCGCCGACGCGTTTCAAGGCCAGATGGCCCCTTCTTCATGGGCAAATAAACATACATTTCCACGGCCAAGGTTTGGTTTGCCAAAGAGAAGGCTGCGTGATAAAGCTGGAGGGCAGGGCGCTGTCGTGTGCCTTTCAAATGCAGAGGGCATTTGTATTTTACATTTCTGCACGGCAGCCTTGGCCGTGGAAAGTGCACCATCACCAGCAGGAAAGACTCGAGTACCTGCTGGGTGAGGCCAGTGCTTCGAACTATTCAGAGCTACAAATGGCACAGCGCTCCATACGCAGGAAGGAGCCAGACCTGAGGTTTTGCCACCTACTTAAGGAAATAATGAACAATTTAATTTTTAAACGTGCTCGAACCTATGGACTCCATGACCCATAAATCACCTTGGGTTCAACACTCACCTTCCGCTTTCGGGAGGGTCATGGAAATGAAATAAAAACCGGAAACGAAAGGAAAGTTTCGAATGTATGTTTATTTGCCCATGAAGAAGGGGCCATCTGGCCTTGAAACGCGTCGGCGGAGTGAAATGACAAGCAAACCAAAGAGAAGGCTGCGTGAGAAAGCTGGAGGGCAGGGCGCTGTCGTGTGCCTTTCAAATGCACAGGGCATTTGTATTTTATATATATATATATACAGAGAATATGCATTGCCAATTTTATATATGCTGTATTTTAAAAAGCATCAATCTCTTTATGATTGATGTAGTTCTTATTTGCAAAACACATGTATGTTGCTATAACATTCCTATACTGGAAAGATAAGTTTAGCATATATTGAAATTAATTTTTTTTTTTACTTGTAAGCACATGCTGCTGAGCGTTATGTTGTCCTTTCAGTCTAGCACATTCCAGACATAGATGTGGAGACATATAGGGCCCGTTTCACAAAAGTACTCTGAGACCAAATCCTAACTTTACGACTTTCGGTATTCACAGAAGGCATTTAGAAATACTAAAGTTAGGATTTGGTCCTAGTTAATCTTACATTTTGGTCTTAAGTTAAACTTAAGACAAACTTAAGTTTAACTGAGACAAAATCCTAACTTTACAGCTAGGATTGTGTCTCAGTTAAAACTTAAGTTTGTCTTAAATTTAACTTAGGACCAAAATTTAAGATTAACGGAGACAAAATCCTAACTTTAGTACTACTAAATGCCTTCTGTGAATACCGAAAGTAATAAAGTTAGGATTTTATCTCAGATTACTTTTATGAATCGGGCCGAAAGTCTTTAGATAACAGTTTCACTTCTAAGAGGCTGGTGTGGGTGTGGCTAAATCAGCTGCTTACCAGTGCCTAATTTGTGTTGGTGTTTGCCAGTGCTCAGTACTGACACTTATTTGTAAACACTGGCAAGTATTTATGAGAATCCATCACATGGTGCCACTGTGTGTGTATTTTTAACAGAGTTCTTTTGTGGAGCATTTAACTACTTAACATATCTTTAAAAAAAAAGGTAAATCTATAATTTAAGCTTACAGTTTAAAGTGACATGTGGGTACCGCCAGCTGCAGTGGACCCGTGGGAAATACCTTGGATCCTGACTCTTTTTTACACATTAAGCACTGGCGCTTATGTATGACCTTAGCAGCCATGACAAGTCCTCACATCCCAAAATCTTTTACAGTCCTTAGACAAGCATTAGTAATGCATCGGTTTCTGCTATGTGATGAATAAAAAGCAGTTTTCCATCAATTTTCGTCTGGGACGAAGGAAAGAGCTCCCTGACAAGTAAGATGGGAGTGGGAAGGATGTGGCGCAGCAGGCAGAGCTGATAACTTGCGAGCTGGGTATCCCGGTTTGAGTCTTGGCAGCGCAGCATCCTGTGATTCTGGGCAAATAACTTAATCTCGCCATAAGTTGCTATATAGATCTGCTGGAAGATGGAAAGGCAAAAAGAGGCAACACTTTATCAAAAAATAGTTAAGCGGATGGTAACAGTATTTCGGTTACGGGAAACACACAGGAACCAATGCAAAGCCATGAAAGAGAGGAGGCGGGTTGTAAGGCCCTTTTACGTTTCTATTAAACACAATAGATTTCACAAGCACGGTGCTGTGCAGACGAAACCTAATAAAAACGAACTGTGGCAGCAGTTATAATAAAAGTGTTTAACGTACTCATTTCTGCTGATGATGAGGGAGTGGGATGTGAACATGTAAGCAGGTTCAGTAAAGAGTGCTAAAAGACAGAGTCAGGGGAGAAGATGGGGTGTTTATTGCCGCTGTTTTAATGCTCTCTGCTCAAGGGCAACTTTGCATACCTGTCTCAATTGTAAATAGTTGGTGTCACTCTGTAACCAAAATACATGGAGTGAGTTAGAAAGGGAGCAACACATCCTATGCACTACGTATATGAGGTTGCTTAGCGATAATTACACAGCGCACATTTTCAGAGGTGCATAACATACAATAGATCCTTTTTCAAGTTTCAACACTGCATCAATGATATTATTTCCATATATCCTCAGAATGTTACCTGTTCTAAAGATTCCTGCTCTTCTTTCAACCTTGGCTTCTCTTTTAGAACAAATCTGTCCAGAAGCTGTTCCACCAGCCCCTCCTTGTCCTGGGAGAAGTATAGCATGCTGCAAAAAGCTGCCACCTCGGAGGGTATCTCATCGGGCAGGCTGGTGGTGTGCAGGTACATCTGGAAGCCAGGGTGGCACTCGACCTCGTGATCAGCAACCTGGTGTGAGGGGACAAAAACACCACCGTTAGCAGGACTTGAATGGCTGGCAGGATGCGCCATACAGATGTACACTGCATGTCAACATATTATGAAATACAATGCAAAATTCATATGGCAGCTTTCATTAATTTACTGAGCCAACAGACACCACCATATGCTATTTCAAAAAAGTTCTGCATGACATCATAACATCGTTATCATTACCATCATTTTAAATGGCACATTATGGTGCTGAAAGTCGGGCTTGGAGCGAAGAACCTGGGAAAATCTTGCATCTTTGGACAAAGTTTGGATGTCGCAGTAGGTAAGCAGCAGGGTCAGGCCATCCGTCAGGCAGGAGTCCAGTTGGGATCGAAGCTCCTAGTAAACAAAGAGGACAGTGATTGGTAGTGAATGTACACCCCTGAAAATAAGACAGGATTATCTAAATCCTGTACAGTGAGGCTTGCATAGCCATCAGCTGGGTGCATCAGTACTCTGTTATACTGCTCTCCTTGAGTAGGACCTAAGCATCTGCATCAAGACAGGAGAACTAAACTTGATCCCTCAGATGGACACAATGGGTCTGATTTACAAACCTTCTTACTGTGCACAGTATGTCTCACTCATGCTTCCCACTGAATTTGCACCTTAGTGGTACTGTTGGTGTTGTTCATAAACCGGTCTCCCTGGTTTAAATTTACTGTTTAACACAGGCTTGCTTCTTTTTTCGTATTTTTGTCATCTTATTGTCATTTAACTTATTAATATGTACTCTAGATTTCTAAATCGATTTGGGACTATTCTTGTGTTGTGTTTTGTCTCTATTACTGATTTGGTACAGCATAAACACTTTACACATTTAATCCAAGTTAAGCCTGTCTGCTGTGTGGCATAGCTACAAGGGAGTCTGAACTCACATTAATTTAGTGAGATTAGCCGATCAGCCTGACAAGGATTGTGTTTACTAATTAAGGTGGGTCACCCCCTCCCTCAACTATTAACCCAATTTCTTACAACCTCCCTCTGGAATGCTGCATTTTTGGATAAACCCACATTCTACAGAAGAAACCTGCTGCTGTGTATTCGCACCTAGAACAGGTGTCTGAACATGTAGAGTATATCCTTTATAAGTGCTGGAGTGTCAGGTAATTGTGAGCAAAGTAATTAAATTAAAAACAAAATTAATCAGGCATTCCTAGATCTCTTCCTTGTCAGTTGCAATGCAACAGTTGACTTCTAGTCATAAAGAATTAGTCCAAAGCCCAAATCTCACTTTATTTGCAAATTCCATAAGTCCATGTGTCGCTGCTTATGCTGCTTTATATGATTATGGGAGAAGTTTCTTAGCTCCACCTTGGGTCCGATTCTGATCCTGAAAAAAAAACGTCCGTACGATTTTTATCCGGAGCCATCGCCGTACGATTCGTACCTGTCCGTCCGAGTCGTGTAGTACAATCCGTATTCCGTCAATCCGTCCGAATCGTCGCGATCCGTACGTATTGCAAGGCTGAAACAGTGAACAGTACGACTCGTACACATGCCGTACGGCCCGACGAGTACGATCCGGACCGGGGTATCAGGACGCGAGTCGTATGGTCCACGTCAGGTAAGGGCGATTCGTACGGAAAAGCGCACAATCACATACACACCGTAGGGCGCGTACCCCCCATGATCGGAGGGTTACGCGCCATAACCCTGCGATCAAGGGGGGTACGCGCCGTACACCCAGCGTATATGGGGTACGGTGCGTACCCCATGTACGCTTGGTGTACGGTGCGTACCCCCCATGATCGCAGGGTTACGGCGGGTACCCCTCCGATCATGGGGGGTATGTGCCATACCGGGGGGGGGGGGGGCCGTTCCATACCTGTTCTGTCTCGAACTCTGCTTTTATGGCTGTTTTCAGCTCCTGTAGAAAAAGGGTCGTACGGTGCGTACCCGACACTTATCATACTTGCTGGGTCGTGTAAACCAGCCGCGAACCGTACAGATGTCGCGTACAGCGGGTTCCGAGTGAGACGCGTACGGAGATTAGAGTTATACGGTCTCTGTACGATTTGTACGGAGTCCAGCTCCTGGTACAAATCGTACTTCGTCGTACGTACGCGGGACGTTGCAGGGTACGATTCGTATGGGAAAAACGCTCCGAACGGCTATTCGGAGCGCTTTTTACCGGATCGGAATCGGCCATCTAGTGTTTAGAAAAAGTGAGGGATGGTGTGAGTAGGTGGTTTAGCATCATTTTGGCCCCAAAATTAGTCGAGCAGCGCTAATCAGTGACACGTGTAAGAATGGGACTTCATATTCCTGCACCATGTCTGAGAAGTTAGATAGCTTTGCATTGACACAGATATATCCAACATGTACAACATCTCAAAATCTAGGGAGTCCTCATACTGGCATCTCACTTACATGTACAATATTAGTCGTTTTTAGCACCTTCGCTGCGGTGGCTATTCCGCCGCAGCGCTAACGGTCGCGGGGGGCGCACGGCTCACCTGCGCGGGTGACAGAACCGTTCCGTCACGGCTTGCGGGTGAGCTGTGCTTGTGACGGAACGGTTCTGTCACGGCCCCGCCCGCTTAATGAAACGTGCCGCGCAGGCGCAAAATCAGCACCGCGCAGGCGCGGCAAGCGGGCAGTGCTGGAACCGTTCCGTCATGAGCCCAGCCCACCCGAGGGGCGTGACGGAATGGTTCCGTCAATAGCGTCGAGAGAGTTATTATTGAGCACTCTGGGGCTTATTTATGAGAGCCCTGTGTCACTCTTGCACCATGTAAAGTGATACATGCGTGACACAGGGCTCTCATAAAGATTCATGAAGCTATGCAAAGCCACCCTGCATGGCTTTGAGTGCCTTTATAAATTATGAGTAAAGAGACGCAGCATAAAACGTGCCTTACCTTACTCTGCACCTGGGAGGCATTCCATGGACATTGCAGTGGGTTTCCCACACAACACCCATGGAATCTGACGCTGCCCCAGATTTACAAAGTGATGTAAACCTGGGGAAGTATCAAGTTCATATGCCTCCCAAGGTGAGGCGTAAGGAGGAGAAATATGTTCATTTCTCCTTGTTTTTTCCTCTTTTTATGTGTGCTGCATTCTGAAGCACACATAGAATGAAGAAAAAGCCTCATATGATTGCTTTTGTGCAGGAAGGTCCCCTTCCTGCACAAAAACAATCCTGCCTGAAACTGAGACATGCATGTACCAAGGTGCAAGGGTGCCTACATTGGCGCTAGGCTGTAGAACAGCCACCAGAGCAGGGAGAAACAACAGGAATGCACTGTATTGATTAAATAGAATGCATTTCTGCCCTTTCACCTTGGCATAGGGCAGCGCAGCAAGGTGGCTTACTTCGCTGCCCTACACCAAAATGCCATAAATGAGGCCCTCTGTCCTTAAGTGTGGTAGACATCATACCTCAGTACCAATTTTTAGCATGTCTTCACCCACAAAACTATTTCCTGTTTCTGTCTTTTTCCAGGTGCACTGTGGGGCTATCTACTATGTCACTGGAATGCATGGATGTGAGGAAGGACTTACCGGTGTGGCGACATGGGCGGATTCCCACCTTTTCCATTATGGGCCTCTCTACAGCCGGGACCGACAGGATCCAGTGATACGGCAAAACCCATTCCGCTGTTCTGTTTTTCCACAGCGCGGAGCCAACGATAACCCGGAAGTGCGCGGGTATGACCCAGGAAGTGCTTCGGAAAGACCAATTAAAGGAGGCGAGTTCGAAGAGGAGGCGGTTCAAACCGGTGGCGCGAAAGGAACAGGGACGGCGTCGGGAAGGAAGACGGAAGGAGACGAACCTTGTCCGCAGAGAACCGAAGGAGAGTCCAGGACGGAAGACCAGGAATCGGGAGAGCGGTGGCGTGAAGACTGGTGGAGTCCGCTGGAGGATGCTGGAGAGTGGCCGCAACTCAGGAGAGTTGCGGCAGAGCCGGTGAGTGGCAGCGTCTTTGGGGAACAGGAGGATGATGTAAGGGACAAGGGTAGTGAACCGGAAAGGGTGGCGGGTCAAAACCCAGAGGGAGTGTGGTGTGATTATCGTACCCTGTAGATACCGGTGAGATAGCTACGTGAGAAGTTGGCGGGGACCCTCAATACTGCGTGAATATCTAAAAGATACCTATTTTTGTTACTGTAGCCTATTGTTTCTTTTATCGTTTCATAATGCTTAACCCTCGCAATTGACTTGTATACTGTGGTGCAGAACTTCATACATCAAGCAGTGTTTAAGTTACCTTTTTTCCCCAATGAACACACGAATAGGCTCCCTAGGTACTAATAAAAAGACCATCTTCCCTACAACTACAACACAGCGATTCTTCTTGTGCACTTTGAGGTGTGGTGACGGGTTTACAAACACAGAAGTAACTGGAAAGCACATTTCTGACGGCTCCCTGCTTTTCCCTCTCTTATGAGCCTCCCGGGTGAAAACCTTGACCTCAAAGAAGAGGAGCCGGAACCATCGCCCTCTACTGCCCACTCCAGCTCTACCAGGATTACATCCGAAGAGGAAATGAAAGAATCACCTGTTGTATCACCAAATCTTGTTACTTCTGACAATAAAACTCGGTCTTTTGGTAAATACATATAGCCTCCTTGCCTGTATAACAAACCTGCCCTTCCACAAATGGTGTCAGAAGTGGGGTTGAAAGGCACCATGGAGGCGGCCCTAGCAGGAATGGCGGAAAACCAGCAGCATCTGGGGAAAGTCATGGAATGCTTCATAACAGTAGTTGAAGAAGATCGTGGAAAACTCCAACAAGACATTACGGGACAGAATCAGACACATGGAGCAGCTATGGATAACATCACGGAGGCTCTTGGACACCAAAGAGGACCTACCACCCATCCCTCTGTTGTGTTACAACGATATGTGAGTGGGGATGACCCAGAATCTTTTTTTAACAATTTTGTGAGAATAACAACCGCAGCATCCTGGCCCGCCGATCAATGGGGACAGTATTTAGGACCTCTCTTATCAGGGGACTTACAGGCTGCCTATCAAGCCGCCACAGTTCAAGGAGGAGTTTCCTATGGGGACATTAAGAGATGCATTATGGAGAGACTGGGTGTAGATGATGAGACCTAGCGGCTGAAATTACGGCAGATGAAGGAAGGACCACAAGAAACACCCAGAGCCTTGTACTTTAGGGTTAAAGACATGGCCGACCGTTGGTTACAACCGGCTACTGCAGACAAGGATAGGATTATGGCCAAAATATATCTGGAACAATATTTGGCATCTTTACATCCTCCTATCCAAAAATGGGCACGTCAACAGGCTAACCTGACCCTTGAAACAGCAGTGGAAATCACCAGTGCCTATAACAGAGCACAAGAATTTCAAAAAGGACGAGAAGACTCTACAGTGAAAACCGGAGGCCCTGGATCACATCAACCTTACCAACCCCCGTTGATGAAGCACCAATTGTTCGACCCCCGGTGATGGGTCCTCAATGTTTTCAGTGTAGAGGGATGGGACATATTGCAAGATTCTGTCCCCAGAAAGAAGAACCTATGGAAATGGGGATGGCCCGCAACTATTATTGCTCTCCCTCCGAAAAACTATCACCCCCTTATCATTGCACAGTATCAGTGAACGCTATGGCTGATACGGGGTGTTTACACAGCGTGGTTCGACCTCAAGACCTGGGACCTCATATTGGTCCAATTGACAGGGCTGTAGCCATCCGATGTGTACATGGGGATACGAAGCCATACCCCACCGCACAGGTACAAATACAACATCCCATGACCCCAGGACCACTCTCACGGTTGGTTTGATACCTCGTTTGCCTGAACAGGCGATATTGGGAAACGATTATCCAAAATTGTCTGAATTGTTACATGGCACCCGATCCCAAGGATGAGGAATGGTGGTCCACCACCCCTTTTTCCAAAGATGATGAGAAAGAATGACCCCCTGCCAAAGCCAGAAAGAGCAGAAAACAGCGGTGAGCCGAGAAAGAGAAACATCGATTGGTATTACCTGTAATACCAGACTAGAATCCCTGGGAAACCGATAGAAGTTTCCATGCGGCACAACGAGAAGATCCAGTTCTTCAAGAGGCTTGAAGCAAAGCCTTAGAGGATGAAGACCCCAACATGTAGGTCCTTATTTCTTCAAGAGAAATGGGTTGTTGTATAGAAAAGAGAACCCTAACCAAAAACACCAATTATTGATACCCGGTCCCTTTAGGGAGAACGTGTTATATTTAGCCCACAGCCACCTGTTAGGAGGGCATTTTGGGGTGGATAAAACAGAGAAACAAATCACGGAGCGGTTCTATTGGCCAGGAATATAACAGCAAGTAAAAAGGGATTGTAGGGAATGTCCTGTGAGTCAAAGAAACAGTAGATACCATCCTCCTAGGGTACCCCTACAACCCCTCCCAATTATAGAAGAGCCATTTCGTAGGATAGGTATGGATATAATAGGGCCTTTACTCCCTTCTCGTAGCGGGTGTCGATACGTCCTTGTTATGGTGGACTACGCCACTCGTTTTCCAGAAGCCATACCCTTACGACGTCCTGATGCTGCCAACATAGCAAAAGCAATGATTACTGTTTTCTCAAGGGTTGGGTTCCCAAAGGAGATTCTGACCGACCAGGGCACACCTTTTGTGTCCCGGTTACTGAAACAAGTATGTACCCAGTTAGGGGTCACACACATCCGTATGTCTGCGTATCATCTGCAAACAGATGGATTAGTCGAAAGATATATTGCCACTATCAAGACTACACTTAAAAAACTCTTAGCCCTGGAGTTCTGGAAATGGGAGGACATGTTGCCGCTAGCCTGATTTGCTATCTGGTGCAAAGAGCAAAAAAGCACCGGATACTCACCTTTTGAGTTGCTATATGGTCACAAACCCCGTACCTTGTTACCCAAGAAAAATGGGAAGCAGAACCCAATAATTCAAAACCCCTGACTGAGTATGTGTCCAACCTACGTACCCATCTTGGACAGATCAGGGCTATAGTGCATAACAACTTGGAGGGAGCTCAGATGGCCCAAAAGGGTCAATACGATAAAGGGACTAAAGCAAGAACCCTCCAAGTAGGGGATTCAGTACTGCTTATAATGGCCTCCTCGGATCACAAGTTACTGGGACAGTGGCAGGTTCCTTACACTGTAGTTGAACAGGTGACTCCTGTAACCTACCGCATAGAAACAGATCCGGTCAGACACACCTCTCAAGTGTATCACATCAACTTATTAAATAAATGGGAGGGTTCCTTACCGGTAGCTGTCAATATGACGGAGATACAGACACCCTTGTTTGACCAATGTGTGGATCCGGAGCTCTCTCCCACACTATGGGACAGCCTGTCACAAGTTTTACAGCCCCTACAGGATACTTTCTCTATACCTCCAGGCAGGACGACTCTTATTGAACATGCTATCAAAACCCCTGTAGGGAAACAGGTTCGCCTAAGACCCTATCGTATTCCTGAGGCTCGTCGGCAAACCATCCAGGAAGAAATTAATTTTTTTTTTACAAATGGACATAATTGAACCCTACAGAAGCGAGTGTAACTCGCCTATTGTACTTGTACCCAAACCTGATGGGTCGGTACGATTTTGCATCGACTTCAGAGAAGTCAATAAGATTTCAGAGTTTGACACTTACCCCCTTCCCCGGGTGAATGAAAGGGTTGAAAGAATAGGCAGGGCTAAGTACATCAGTACCCTAGATTTATGCAAAGGCTACTGGCAAATATCACTCAGGAAACAGGACAGAGAAAAAACAGCTTTCTCCAACCCGGATGGGTTGTATCAGTTTAAGGTGCTACCCTTTGTGATGCATGGGGCCACAGCCACGTTTCAAAGGGAGATGAATATAGTGTTGCAACCTCAGGAACAATATGCAGGAGCATATATAGATGATATAATCATCTATAGCGATACCAGGGAACAACACCTCTTACATCTATCCCATGTAGTACAGACATTAGGACAATATGGTCTTAAAATAAATCCCGCTAAGAGCCATCTAGCAGCCCAAACCGTTAGGTATCTGGGGTATTTATTAGGAGAGGGGGCTATAAGACCATAAGTCTCAAAATTAACCACCATTTCCCAAATTCCCTTACCTCTCTCCAAGAAGGATTTACAAGCTTTTCTGGGGTTGTTAGGTTATTACCGTTGCTTATCCCTCGGTTCTCCCAAACCGCAGCCCCTCTGACTAATTTACTACAGAAAAACGTTAAAACTAAAGAAATACTCCAACATCCTCCCCCGGATGTTAATCAGGCATTTGAGTCCTTGAGAACGTCCGTGACCTCAGATACAGTATTGACCAGTCCTGACTATTCCCTTCCATTTATCTTACAAACGGACGCTTCGGATCAGGGATTAGGAGCTGTCTTGTCCCAGGAAACACCCCAAGGTGAAAAACCCATATTGTAAATCAGCCGTAAGCTTTTTCCAAGAGAAAAGAACTATGCTACCATAGATAAGGAAGCCCTAGCTATTAAATGGGCCATAGATACCTTACGGTATTTGTCTTGAAGGCAGGGAGTTTACATTGTACACTGACCACACTCCACTCAAATGGTTAGCCAGAAATAAAGGTCATAATGAGAGAATCCTCAGGTGGTTCCTTTCCCTACAACCCTACCGATTACGAACCAAACACAGAAAAGGAAGAGAACAAGGAAATCTGGACTACTTATCCAGGTTTCCCCAGGAGGTGACCCCCTAGTAGAAGGACAGCAAGGGAAAGGGGATGTGAGAAAGGACGTGTGGCGACATGGGCGGATTCCCCCCTTTTCGATCATGGGCCTCTCTACAGCCGGGAACGACAGGATCCAGTAACATGGCGAAATCCATTCCGCTGTTCTGTTTTTCCACAGCGTGGAGCCAACGATAACCCAGAAGTGCGCGGGTATGACCCAGGAAGTGCTTCGGAAAGACCAATGAAAGGAGGCGAGTTCGAAGAGGAGGCGGTTCAAACCGGTGGCGCGAAAGGAACAGGGACGGAGATGGGAAGAATGACGGAAGGAGACAAACCTTGTCCGCAGAGAATCGAAGGAGAGCCGAGGACGGAAAATGCCGCGGAGGACGTCGACCAGGAATCAGGAGAGCGGGGTGTGAAGACTGGTGGAGTCCACCGGAGGATGCTGGAGAGTGGCCGCAACTCTGGAGAGTTGCGGCAGAGCCGGTGAGTGGCAGCGTCTTCAGGGAACAGGATGGTGGTGTGAGGGACAAGGGTAGTAAACCGGAAAGGGTGGCGGGTCAAAACCCAGAGGGAGTGTGGTGTGATTATCATACCCTGTAGATACCGGTGAGATAGCTACGTGAGAAGTTGGCGGGGACCCTCAATACTGAGTGAATATCTAAAACATACTTATTTTTGTTACTGTGGCCTATTGTCTCTTTTATCGTTTCATAATGCTTAAACTTCGCAATTGACTCGTATACTGTGGGCAGGACTTGAAACAGTGTTTAAGTTACCTTTTTCCCCCAATGAACACACGAATAGGCTCCCTAGGCACCTATAACAAGACTCTATCTCCCCTACAACTACACCACAGTGATTCTTCTTGTGCACTTTCAGGTGTGGTGATGGGTTTACAAACACAGAAGTAACTGCAAAGCACATTTCTGACGGCTCCCTTCTTTTCCCTCTCTTATGAGCCTCTGGGGGGAAAACCTTGACCTCAAAGAAGAGGAGCCAGAACCATCGCCCTCTACTCCCCACTCCAGCTCGACCAGGATTACATCTGAAGAGGAAACGAAAGAATCACCTGTTGTGTCACCAAATCTTGGTACTTCTGACAATAAAACTCGGTCTTTTGGCAAATACATACAGCCTCCTCGCCTGTACATGAAACCTGCCCTCCCACAATGCAATAGCTATTTATACAATACAGATGGAACTTACATGATACTGAACTTCTGTGCAAGCTTGTGGGAGATGATCTTTGATCCACTGGATGGCTTGAGCAGTTGGATCACAAACAAGAACCCAGGCACTGCTTCCCTCAGCACTGGTTAAAACACAGGAGTTGTCTAATGCCAACTTGTTCTTAGGAATTCCCTTCATTTCCAACTTCTTCAACTCAATCTAAAATTAAAAAAATGTATTTCATATTCCACTTGCACAATATGAATGCATTACATTGTGGCCCTTTCCCTGTTATGCTTTAGACAGAGTCATTATTTAATGTGAGGATGCTTATAGCAATGACACAGAGTTAATCCTTTGTGCTAAATAAGACTAGGAGCTCATACAAGTATCACTCCAACATGTAAAAGCAAAGTATTTGGCAACTCTTTTTTTGTAGAGATCATAGTCTCACAATCTGCACAAATACACAGAAGATCGAAGAGGTGAAGATGTGCGGACTAATGGGATATTGTTGTGAAAAGAAACTTTAAGAATTTTCTTTTCTGAAACTATATAATAGACTTTTGAAATAGATGGATTGATAAACAGACAGACAGATAGACAGATAGACAGACAGATAGACAGACAGACAGACAGACAGACAGACAGACAGATAGATAGATAGATAGATAGATAGATAGATAGATAGATAGATAGATAGATAGATAGATAGATAGATAGATAGATAGATAGATAGATAGATAGATAGATAGATAGATAGATAGATAGATAGATAGATAGAGATAGAGAGATAGATAGATGGATCGATAGCTAGATATATAGCCTTTGTCCTTTCTATAAGATCCCAGAGCAGCTTAAAGACTGTGAATACAACTAGCAAGATGTGCACTGG
Organism: Lissotriton vulgaris; assembly: GCF_964263255.1. NCBI lineage: Eukaryota > Metazoa > Chordata > Amphibia > Caudata > Salamandridae > Lissotriton > Lissotriton vulgaris. Next base: position 541,681,195 of record NC_141694.1, on the reverse strand, counting down.
TTTAAGTAGGCAGACGCTGAGATACTCAAGAACCCATAACAATACCTTACCCTTGAAATGCAACCACTTAAGGCAGATGAAAAGTCTTTGGCGCTCCCAGTCCTTGGACATAAAAACACCTTTTCAGATAAAGAACAATTACATTGCTCGTGTGTAGTGTTAACATATAGCAATGATTTAATCAGAGAGTTTGAATGGTTCACTGTCCATCTGTCCTTTTATCATTCATTACATGATAAAATCAATTGAAGATGATACAGACAAGCTGCAAACATGCAGCAGTTTCTTTAATATTAAGTTCCCCGTAGAACTTCTCCACACTCCTTGTTGTGGTGGATTGTTCACAGAGCGGACAAGCCACAGCAGTAAGCTTTACCTTATTTACCACAAATTCGTTTTCCACTACTGGGAGGCCCACCTCTTCTATAGGATAACATTGGGTTCCCTTACTACATGCAGTAAGATATAACTTTTGTTTGGGAACAGATGGAAATATCACGTTTAGTGTCTAAAGAATTCTAATTTAAAATCCTCCTCAATGGCTACTTAAAGAAAGTTGGCATTTTCTGGTCCTACAGCCTGTATCCTGGGCCAGATGACTAAGTGTTTTTAACAGTTGGCTTTGTGTAACACAAAGGAGGAATAGGCGTTGGCTGGATGAGCCATCCTGGCATGATGGGAGGGACGGCCCGTGTTCAGCCACATTTACATTTCAATGGAGCTGCCTCACCACCAACACAAAGTACTTCACACTAGCCTTTTGGAACCCCATGCCCAGTTGAGCAATGAAAGGGAAAAAAGAAGATTTCAGAACAATTTGTAGGGGAAAAAACTCCAGAAGTTTCTTCCACTTCAAAGCTGGCACTGAGTATCTAAATAGGACCCACAGACCTACTCTTCAACACACTTCAGGGCCTGTGAAGACCTCTCAGAGGACTGTTCTGCTGTCTTATGCCTGTTGCATACTTCAGAGGATTGCCCTGCAGCCTCAAGAGGACTGCCCTGCTGCTTGAGACCTGCTTTTCTGCTTGAAACCAAGACTACCAGAGTGACTCCAAGGGTTAGTTTGCTGGCCTCCTGTTCAGAGCTACAGGTACACAAAAATCTCCAACATCTTCCAAAGTGCACCTTGAACCTGCCTCAAGTGAGTAATGAATATCCAAGTGCTGCCCGTTAGTCCTGGAATATGAAAGTGGGGCTAAAGGTGCCCAACCAGTCAAAATCCCAAACTTAGGATATGCACATTGTATGCCAAAAAGTGCTCTTAAAACATAGATGAGACCGAGACCTACCTTCTCGCCAATCTGCCAAGGTGCATCATACATGTCATTTAGCCTGACATGTTAGCAACTCCCGCTATATTCTTCTCTCAGCAGAAAATCCTGTCCAGCGGCTCTTCTCTGGAAGGGTATCAGGCCTCCTGGAGCCCTAGCAGGATGCAGCCTGGAGCTTCATCCCGCTGGAGGTTTTTGACTTCCAAAAAAGTGACAAAGCAAGAACGCATAAATCGTCACTACACCTTCATTCAGAATCTCCCAGATGACGATGCCTCCTGGACTCTGCTAGCTTCCAATCCCCACTGAACCGTACTTTCTCAGACATGTTTCTTTAAAATTTCTTCTACGTCCGAAGGTAAGCTGAGACCAAGCCCAATCTACTTCTTGTATCTGAACGATGCTCCATTGCAGTCAGCTAGAATTCTTTACTTTATCCAGGTCTCACGCAACTAGATGTCCACAGTTGGTGTGTTGATCTTTTAGGCGCTAGATTGCACTAAAAACTTTCAAAATTTATAACTCCCGTTCTACTGATTGGATTTTTGTAGTTTTGGTGTCAAATGATTAATTAAAATGTACTCTCTTGTTCGAAACTAGTGTAGGATTTTTCTTGTGTTATGTTGTCACTGTATTGTTGTTTGTGTGCTGCATATATACTTTACACACTGCCTCTAAGTTAGGCTGACTGATGTTTGTGTCAAGCTATCAGAGGGTTAAGCAAAGTTAATTTTGTGACTTTTGTGGTTCACTTGACAGGGATTGTGGCTATGCTTGAGAAGGGCTCATACTCCCCTCAACCAACAATCCAATTACTCATAGTAGCTATTTGCCATAAATACATGGGGCCCCAATATCACCTAATGAGTCATTCTACACAACTCCAACGTGAGAGTTAACTGTCTATTTGCTATAGGTGGAGACCACGTACGAAAATGTGTGCTACATCTTTCTATTTTTCCAGTAATGGATATAAAAAAAAATAAGTTTGCTAATGCACAAATAAGGTAAAGCTTACTGCTGTGGCTTGTCCGCTCTGTGAACAATCCACTACAATAAGGAGAATAAGGAGAGGAAAGTTGAAGGATGATATATATGGAACTGTGGTTTTTCTTCCTACGTGTTTGAGATTTCCCAAAATACTTCCTAAAGGTGACTTTTGTTAAAACTCTTGTTGCAATTCTAATGGTCATCCAGACTTTTAAAATAAGAGCTTTGAAAAGGTTACATGGCTATCTTCTTCTCTCTAATGTGGTTCTATGGCAACCATAGATGTGCTGAAAATCTGAGTATTTGTTTCTGATATTATATTTAATATTGTTGTTTATGTTATTATTTGAAAATTTTTAACATGCACAAATACTCATTAGGCTGTCTGGCATTGTGGAAAAACATATGTCATGAGTAGAAATAAAATTGAGCAATCTAGTAAACAACCAAGTTTTCAGTTGTCATTGAAACTCAAATGATTGGTGACAGTACAGTGTTAAAGTTCCAATGATTTACAGCATTTTATTGCCTGAAAAGAAAAAGAACATCCACCCTGATAACATTTATGATTCTTAGGAACGATGAGACGACTGGTTGTAGAAGATCTGAGCGATCTTTGAGGAACATACAAAACAAGAACAGAAGTGAAATATTAACATCTTTTTGTTACATTTGGAATAAAGCTTGAAACATTGAGAGAACATATTTGAACCAGGTGTTGTTGAATGGTTGCATAGATTGATGCTGTGGTGGCGCTGAGTGATGTGATGGCGAATGAGTGATGCTGTGGCGTTCAGTGATGCTGTGGTAGCACATAGTGATGTTGTGGGGCCCCTGAGTGATGCTGTCGTGGTGTGGAGTGATGCTGTATGCTACGGTATGTTTTGTTTTTGTTAGACGGGGAACCTGAGGGTTGGCCGAGCAAGTGGGAGAGGCCTCCTGGCGAGGGTCCTCTCCTTAGATCGTACGGACGAGCAACCACCCCCCCACAGATGGACGCCACACAAAGATAGGTTCTCAGTACTTTTATAGGTATTCTTAGGCAGGGTATTCTTAACGATACAGAAGGAACAGGATATTGGGATCCCTTCAATTCTAGTCTCTGTGGGAAGGGGGTAGCGGGACAGTCTCGGTACCGGCCTGGTACGGGGATATCTGGCGTACAGCTCTCAATCCTCGAGCTAGATGGTTCTCTGGTAGGGGCCGCGGCAGCGCCAGCAGGACTCCAAAGGATGTTTCACGAAGACGGGCAGCGGCAGCGCCAGCAGGCCTTCAAGGATGGTTCACGAAGATGAGCCGCGGCAGTGCCAGCAGGCCTTCAAGGATAGTTCACGAAGATGAGCCGCGGCAGCGCCAGCAGGACTCCAAAGGATGTTTCACGAAGACGGGCCGCAGCAGCGCCAGCAGGCCTTCAAGGACGGTTCACGAAGATGAGCCGCGGCAGCGCCAGCAGGCCTTCAAGGATAGTTCACAAAGAGGGGCCGCGGCAGCGCCAGCAGGCCTCCAAGGATGAGTTCGTCTCGGTGTCTCTCGACTCCAGGATACAACTGCCTTCCTGCTCTGGAGCTGCCCCAGTTATAGGTGTGGCGCCCTTTGATGTCCAGACCCTCGCACTTGGAGGTCGGGGGGTCCGGGATGAGGGAGTCCAGACACCCAGCGGGGGGGTGGAGCCCGCGCCCAGGGAGGCCGGGGACGATCGAAACCAGGCGGATGGGGGCCCATTGAAACTCTTTCTCCCATTGACTCGCCAAGTGGTCTCTTTTATCCCCTGGGTGGATGGTGGTGCCTCGATGTCGGGGCTTGGCTGGGCCGGAGGCTGAGGTCGACACGAGGCCACGGGGCCTGGTTGTGGAGGGTCCAAGATGGCGGCTGGGCTGGAGACGGTGGTTCGGGAAAGGGCCAAGGCCAGCCGAGAGGGTTGCGGATATGAGTCTGAGTTCCGTCGAGGAAGAGCTAGGGGGTGGCCCGGAGGGGCAGAATGTGCGGCTCTTGTCCGGGGAACAGGGGTAGCGGTAGTCCGGGACCCGCCATGCGGGAGGGGTCGGACCACGCCACGAGGCCGGGTCCAACATGCGTCCCCCCCAGCTGAAGGCAGGGAGAGTCACCCATCCTCTTAGGTAATCTCCTCGCCGAGGCGGAAGAAGCGGGACAGGCCGTCTGCATTGGCGTGGTCGTGGCCTGGGCGATGCTCCACAGTGAAGTCCATCCCTTGCAGGGAGATGGACCAACGCAACAGCTTCGGGTTTTCTCCTAGCATCTGCATCAGCCATTGCAGAGGCCGGTGGTCTGTTTGCACCCGGAAGTGGGTACCGAAGAGATAGGGCCGGAGCTTCTTGAGGGCCCACACCACGGCGAAGGCCTCTCGCTCTATGGTGCTCCAGCGCTGTTCTCGGGCCAGCAGACGTCGGCTGATGAAGGCTACTGGCTGGTCAACTCCCTCTGCATTGATTTGGGAGAGAACGGCTCCGACGCCGTGATAGGAGGCATCGGTCTGTACTATGAATTCCCGGCTGTAGTCGGGGGCTTGGAGCACTGGTGCGGTGAACATTGCTGTCTTGAGGGTCTCAAAGGCGACCTGACACTCAGGGGTCCAGTGTACCTTCGGTGGGTGCTTCTTGGACGTGAGTTCTGTGAGGGGCCCCAAAATGCTGCCATAGTCTTTCACGAAGCGCCGGTAGTATCCGGTGAGCCCCAGGAAGGCTCTGACCTCCGTTTGGGTGACCGGAGGTTCCCAGGCCCAGATGGCGGCGATCTTGGGTTGGAGGGGGGCCACCTGGCCACTTCCCACCTGGTGCCCCAGGTAGGTCACGGACCCTTGGCCGATTTGGCACTTGCTGGCCTTGATTGTTAGTCCGGCCCGCCGGAGGGCGGCCAAGACCTCCCGGAGGTGTTGGAGGTGTTCGGCCCAGTGGAGACTGTACACTGCAATATCGTCCAGGTAGGCGGCGCTGAACTCCTCAAGCCCCGCCAGCACCGTGTTCATGAGTGTCTGGAACGTGGCGGGGGCGTTTTTCATCCCGAAGGGCATCACCTTGAAGTGGTAGTGGCCATCCGGGGTGGAGAAGGCGGATCGCTCCTGGGCGCCCGGGGTGAGGCCGATCTGCCAGTAGCCCGCAGTTAGGTCGAAGGTGCTCAGGTAGCGGGCGGCCCCCAGGCGGTCGATCAGCTCATCAGCCCGAGGGATGGGGTGAGCGTCTGTTCGGGTGACGGCGTTCAAGCCCCGGTAGTCCACACAAAATCTGAGTTCGGGGGCGACGCCAGGGGAGGCGGCCTTGGGGACCAGCACGACCGGGCTGGCCCAGGGGCTGTCGGAGGGCTCGATCACTCCCAGAGCCAGCATCTTGGATACTTCCGACTGGATGCAGGCTCGTACTCGATCGGGCACTCGGTAGGCCCTGTGCCGGATAGGGGGGCTATCCCCGGTGTCGACATCGTGGAGGCACCAGGGAGTGACCCCAGGGGTGAGGGAGAACAGGTCGGCAAATTGCTGTAGCAAGTCTTGGCAGCTTTGGCGTTGTGCTGGGATCAGGGCGGAAGAGAGGTGGACTCCTTCCACGGAGCCGTCTTTTTCGAGGGTCTTCAGGAGGTCGGGGAGGGGCTCGGAGTCCTCTTCAGCCCCACTGTCGGTAGCCATCAGGAGGCTAAGTTCTGAGCGCACAAAGTGAGGCTTAAGTCGGTTGGCATGGAGGACCCGGAGGGGGTTCCTGGGGGACTCCAGGTCCACCAGGTAGGTGACGGGGCCCTTGCGCTCCACCACCTTGTAGGGTCCTGTCCATTTGTCCTGGAGGGCGCAAGGTTCGACCGGGGACATGCCCAGACCTGTTGTCCCGACTCGAACTCAATGGACGAGGCGTTTTGATCGTACCAGCGTTTCATGTCCTCTTGGCTGGCTTCGAGGTTGGCCTTGGCAAGTTCCCTGAACCGCCGAGTCTGGTTCTGGAGGGTCAAGAGGTACCTGTACACATCAGGAGGAGTATTCTGGGGGGTCACCTCCCATCCCTCTTTGACTAGACTTAGGGGACCTCGGACCGGGTGCCCATACAATAGCTCGAAAGGGCTGAATCCCAGGGACTTCTGTGGGACCTCCCGGTAGGCAAACAGGAGGCAGGGCAGCAACACGTCCCATTGGCGTCGTAAGGGCTCCTCCAGGCCCATGATCATACCCTTGAGGGTGCGATTGAAGCGTTCCACTAGTCCGTTCCCTTGCGGGTGGTAGGGGGTCGTAAATTTGTAGGTGACCCCGCACTGTTGCCATAAGGACTTCATGTATCGGGAGATGAAGTTCGTGCCCCGGTCACTGACGACTTCTCGGGTGAAGCCCACCCGCGAGAAGATCCCCATCAGGGCTCGGCCCACCACGGGCGCTGTCACGGTCCGGAGAGGTATGGCTTCGGGATAGCGGGTGGCATGGTCCACCAGGACGAGTATGAACCGGTGACCTTGCGCTGTCCGGGGCTCCAGGGGCCCCACAATGTCAATCCCCACCCGTTCAAAAGGAAGGTTGACGATGGGGAAGGGTTGCAGGGGGACTTTTAGTTTTCGGCGGCTCTTCTCGCTGGCCTGGCAGGTGGGGCAGGCTCGGCAGTGGTTGATCACATCGTTCCTCATTTTAGGCCAGTAGGAATGGGTCACCAGGCGGCTGTAAGTTTTGTCCTGCCCCAGGTGCCCAGCGAGAGGTACATCATGAGCCAGGTTCAGGAGGAAGTCTCTGAATCGGAGTGGGACTACCAGCACCCGGCTGGCCCCTAGCTCGGCAATCTTCTGTTTGCTGTAGAGAAGCTCATTGTCCCAATAGATCCAGTGAGCTCCCGAGGCGTCCCCTGCGCTCTGGGCTGCGGCTTGCTGTTGCATCCCCTCGATGGAGGGACACGTTTTTTGTTCTTGACGGAACTGTTCTTGAGTGGGGCCACCTTCCTGGCGCCACTGGGCCAGCTCCGGAAGGTCGTGGAGGGGCTCCGATGCTTCATCGTCGGGTCCCGGTGGGCCGGCCTCGGGGGTGGTGTCTCCAGAGATGACGGGCGGTGGAGGTTCGGGCCACTCGGGTTCTTCAGTGGAGGGGATGGCGCGAGCGGCCATGGATCGGGTCGTCGCACAGACCCATTCAGGAAGGCCGAGCATCCCCAGGTGCTCTCTGCGTTCAACGGCGACCCAGGGGGAGCTCTCCAGGTCGTTCCCCAGAAGGCAGTCTACGGGGGCATCGTCTCGGACGGTCACTTTCAGCATGCCCGACACTCCTCCCCATTCGAAGGGGACGCGGGCCATCTGGCACATGCTCTCAGAGTTGTCCGCGGACCGTACTGGGCATAGTACGTTGGGCAAGATTTGATCTGGGGTCACCAGGTGGCAACGGACGGCTGTCACACTGGCACCTGTGTCGCGGAGGGCTTCGGCCCGGTGTCCATTAATGGTGACCCACTGGCTGTACTTCTGCGTGTTGGCCGGGATGGGGGCCAGCGGGACCATGTCTCTCTCTCCTAGACATACCAGGGACATGGCTGCGGGTTCCCACTCGGTCTGGTATGGCTCACAATCTTCGGCTTCCTCTTCGCCTTGTTCTTCTCCGAGGGCGACGGCAGTGATCTGGCGGTTCAGCGGACCCGTTGCATTGGCTGGCTGGTTTCGGGGACAGTTAGGGTCATTGGCGTAATGACCGGGTCGCTGGCATTTGTGGCAGACAACGTTGGAGCGGAATCCCGGCCACGTCGGAGGGCTTCCTCTTCCGGCCGGAGACGGGGGATTGCTGGCGGGGGGCACCATGGCGGTGTCCCTGCCCCGACCCTGGCCTCCTCCTCCTCCTCGCGGACGGTGGGACCCCTGGGAGGCTCGGCCTTGGTCGCCCGCCCAGTTCCGGGGGACCCGGGTGCTCTCCCATCGATCCGCTTCGATGGCGAGTTTCCGGGGCTCGGTCAGTTTGCTGTTGAGGAGATGCTGCCTTAGTTCAACGAAACAGTTATTGGAGAGGTGTTCCCACACAATGAGATCGACCAATTGTTCGTAGGTGGTGACTTGGCTGCCTTTGAACCACCCCTCTAAGGCTCTGCTAAAAAAGTTCACATATTCCACCCAGGTGGTACCGGGGATCCTTTTACAGTCTCGGAATCGCTGCCGGTACATCTCGGGTGTGAACCCATAGCGAGTGAGAAGGGCAGCTTTCATATGCTCGTAGGAGGTCATCTCAGCATCGCGGAGCTGTAGCAGGACATCTCTTCCTTCGTTGACGAATCACCCCCACAACCCGGCCCCCCAGTCTTTTCGCGGGACACGGTGGGAGGTCATGGCTACCTCGTAGGCCTTGAACCATTGCTGGATGTCGTCGTTCCGGTAGTACTCTCGGACGACATCTTTGGGAATGTGGACCTTGGTGTCCGTAGGGGGAGCGGAGCTCTGGTTCTCTGAGACGCCAAGATCCCTGTTTTATTTTCTAATTTCTAGTTCTTTTAAACCGCGCTCGTGTTCGTACGCGAGCTTCTTCTCCTCCAGCTCCCTCTGGCTTTTTTTCTCTTCCCGTTCTCCCTGTAGTCGTAAGTGTTCAAGGGCTATCTTCTTTTCTGCTAGTTTTACTTCCCCATCTAAGCGGAGTCTAGCCAGTTCCAACTCGTGGAGCCGGCTCCTCTATCGTTGTCGGGCCTCCTCGGGAGAGAGGCCCGCTCTTCTCTCCTCCTCGGGGGTTGCAACGGTTTCCGTGGTCTCGATGTTTTCGCTTTGGGGTGGGGACACTCCCGTCTCCACCCAAGATTCCAAGGCGTGCTTGAGATCGTCTTTGGTGCTTAGTCCCGTGGTAGCGATACCCAAGTCTATGCAGAATTGCTTCAATTCCTTGTGACTGTACTCTTCCAGCCGTTCCATCTGGAATTTTGCGGTTGTTCCGATCACTTTCGTCGACATGGTTGCTGTGTGTTTGTAGTGGGGCGAGTTTCTCTCCGTACGATTTGCGTCGGCTCGAATCGCGCCGCTGGCCACCAATGTTAGACGGGGAACCTGAGGGTCGGCCGAGCAAGGGGGAGAGGACTCCTGGCGAGGGTCCTCTCCTCAGATCGTACGGACGAGCAACCACCCCCCCACAGATGGACGCCACACAAAGATAGGTTCTCAATACTTTTATAGGTATTCTTAGGCAGGTTATTCTTAACGATACAGAAGGAACAGGATATTGGGATCCCTTCAATTCTAGTCTCTGTGGGAAGGGGGTAGCGGGACAGTCTCGGTACCGGCCTGGTACGGGGATATCTGGCGTACAGCTCTCAATCCTCGAGCTGGATGGTTCTCTGGTAGGGGCCGCGGCAGTGCCAGCTGGCCTTCAGGGATGGTTCACGAAGATGAGCCGCGGCAGCGCCAGCAGGACTCCAAAGGATGTTTCATGAAGACGGGCCGCGGCAGCGCCAGCAGGCCTTCAAGGATGGTTCACGAAGATGAGCCGTGGCAGCGCCAGCAGGCCTTCAAGGATAGTTCACGAAGATGAGCCGCGGCAGCGCCAGCAGGACTCCAAAGGATGTTTCACGATGACGGGCCGCGGCAGCACCAGCAGGCCTTCAAGGATGGTTCACGAAGATGAGCCGCGGCAGCGCCAACAGGCCTTCAAGGATAGTTCACAAAGAGGGGCCGCAGCAGCGCCAGCAGGCCTCCAAGGATGAGTTCGTCTCGGTGTCTCTCGACTCCAGGATACAACTGCCTTCCTGCTCTGGAGCTGCCCCAGTTATAGGTCTGGCGCCCTTTGATGTCCGGACCCTCGCACTTGGAGGTCGGGGGGTCCGGGATGAGGGAGTCCAGACACCCAGCGGGGGGGTGGAGCCCGCGCCCAGGGAGGCCGGGGGCGATCGAAACCAGACGGATGGGGGCCCATTGAAACTCTTTCTCCCATTGACTCACCAAGTGGTCTCTTTTATCCCCTGGGTGGATGGTAGTGCCTCGATGTCGGGGCTTGGCTGGGCCGGAGGCTGAGGTCGACACGAGGCCTCGGGGCCTGGTCGTGGAGGGTCCAAGATGGCGGCTGGGCCGGAGACGGTGGTTCGGGAAAGGGCCTGGGCCAGCCGAGAGGGTTGCGGATATGAGTCTGAGTTCCGTCGGGGAAGAGCTGGGGAGTGGCCCGGAGGGGCGGAAGGTGCGGCTCTTGTCCGGGGAACAGGGGTAGCGGTAGTCCGGGACCCGCCATGCGGGAGGGGTCGGACCACGGCACGAGGCCGGGTCCAACAGTTTTGCTACCCTATGTTTTGTTTTCTTATGCTATGCTATGTTTTGCTATCCTATGCTTTGATTTGCTATGTTATGCTATGCTGTGTTTTGTTATGCTATGCTATGTTTTGTTATGCTATGCTATGCTTTGTTATGTTATGCTATGTTTTGTTATGCTATGCTTTGTTTTGTTAAGCTATGCTATGTTTTGTTGTGTTTTGCTATGTTTTGTTATGTTATGCTATGTTTTGTTATGCTATGCTATGTTTTGTTTTGCTATCCTATGCTTTGTTTTGTTATGCTATGCTATGTTTAGTTTTGCTATCCTATGCTTTGTTTTTTTATGCTATGCTATGTTTTGTTGTGTTTGGTATGCTATGTTTGCTATGCTATTATATGTTTTGTTTTGCTATGCTATGTTTTGTTGTGTTTTGCTATGTTTTGTTATGTTATGCTATGTTTTATTATGCTATGCTATGTTTTGTTTTGCTATCCTATGCTTTGTTTTTTTATGCTATGCTATGTTTAGTTTTGCTATCCTATGCTTTGTTTTTTATGCTATGCTATGTTTTGTTGTTTTTGTTATGCTATGCTATGTTTTGTTGTGTTTTGCTATGCTATGCTTTGTTATGCTATGCTATGTTTTGTTATGCTAGGCTATGTTTTGTTATGCTATGCTATGTTTTGTTGTGTTTTATTATGCCATGCTTTGTTTTGCTATGCTATGTTTTGTTATGCTATGTTGAGTTATGCTATGCTATGCTTTGTTATACTATGTTTTGTTATGCTATGCTAAGCTTTGTTTTGTTATGCTATGCTATGTTGTGTTGTGTTTTGTTTTGTTATGCTATGCTCTGTTTTGTTGTGTTTTGTTATGCTATGCTTTGCAATGCTATGTTTTGTTATGTATGCTATGTTTTGTTGTGTTTTGTTATGCTATGCTATGTTTTTGTTGTGTTTTGCTATGTTTTGTTTTATGTTATGTTATGCTATCTTTTGTCATGTTATGCTCTGTTTTGTTCTGCTATGTTTTGTTGTGTGTTGCTATGTTATGTTTTGTTTTGTTATGCTACGTTTTGTTTTGCTATCCTATGCTTTGTTTTGTTATGCTATGCTATGTTTTTTTATGCTATGCTGGTGAGGGTGTGTGATCGTGAGTGAGGGTGAGTGAGGGTGAGTGAAGGTGTGAGGGGGTATGAGGGTGAGGGGGTGTGAGGGTGTGTGTGAGGGTGAGGGGGTGAGGGTGTGTGTGGGTGTGAGGGTGTGTGGGGTTTAAGGGGGTGAGGGGGTGTTAGGGTGAGGGTGTGTGAGGGTGAAGGGGTGTGTAAGGGTGAGAGGGTGGGTGAGGGTGGGTGAGAGGGTGAGTGAGGGTGAGGGGGTGTGAGGGTGAGGGAGTGTGAGGGGGTGTGTGAGGGGGTGAGGATGAGGGGTGTGAAGGTGAGGGGGTGTGTGAGGGTGTGAGGGTGAGGGTGGGTGAGAAGGTGTGTGAGGGTGAGAGGGTGTGTGAGGGTGAAAGTGTGTGGGAGGGTGAGAGGGTGGATGAGGGTGAGAGGGGGGTGAGGGGGGTTAGAGGGTGAGTGAGGGTGTGGGTGTGTGAGGGAGAGGGTGTGAGGGAGGGTGAGGGGATGTGAGGGTGAGGGGAGGTGAGGGTGAGGGGGTGTGAGGGTGAGAGGGTTTGTGAGGGTAAGAGGGTGTGTGAGTGTGAGAGAGTGAGTGAGGGTGTGTGAGGGTGAGGGTGTGTGAGGGTGAGGGTGAGGATGAGGTACGTGAGGGTGATGGGGTATAAGATTGAGGGTGTGTGAGCGTGATGGGATGTGAGAGTGAGCGGGTGTGAGGGTGAGGTGTGTGAGGGTGAGGATGTGAGGGTGAGAAGATGAGGGGGTGGGAGGGTGAGGGGGTGTGAGGGTGAAGGGGTGTGAGAGGGTGTGAGGGTGAGGGTGTGTGTGGGTGTGTGTGAGGGTGTGTGGGGGTATGAGGGGGTGTGAGGTTTAAGGGGGCGAGGGGGTGTGAGGGTGAGGGGGTGTGAGGGTGAGGGTGTGTGAGAATGAGGGTGTTTGTGAGGGTGAGGGTGTGAGGGTGTGTGAGGGTGAGGGGGTGTGAGGGTGAGAGGGTTTAAGGGTGAGATGGTGTGCGAGGCTGAAAGGGGGTGAGAGGGTGGGTGAGGGAGAGAGGGTGGGTGAGGGTGGGTAAGAGGGTGAGTGAGGGTGAGGGTGTGTGTGGGGGTGAGGGATAGGGGGTGTGAGGGTGAGGGTGAGAGGGTGTGTGAGGGGGAAAGTGTGTGACGGTTAGAGGGTGGGTGAGGGTGAGAGGGTGGGTGAGGGTGTGTGAGAGGGTGAGTGAGGGGGTGTGAGGGTGAGCGTGTGAGGATGAGGGGGTGTGAGGGTGATGGGGTGTGAGAGTGAGGGTGTGTGGGAGTGAGGGGGTCTGAGGGTGAGGGTGAGGAGGTGGGTGAGTGGATGAGGGGGTGTGAGGGTGAGGGGGTGTGGGGGTGTGAGGGTGTGAGGGTGAGGGTGGGTGAGAGGGTGTGTGAGGGTGAGAGGGTGTGTGAGAGTGAAAGTAATGTGTGAAGGTGAGAGGGTGGGTGAGGGTGGGGGAGGGTGAGAGGGTGGGTGAGGGTAGGTGAGAGGGTGAGTGAGGGTGAGTGGGTGTGAGGGTGAGTGGGTGTGAGGGTGAGGGGGTGTGAGGGTGAGGGGGTGTGAGGGTCAGGGTGTGAGGGAGGATGAGGGGATGTGAGGGTGAGGGGATGTGAGGGTGAGGGGGTGTGAGGGTGAGAGGGGCTGAGAGGGTGTGTGAGGGTGAGAGGGTGTGTGAGAGTGAGAGGGTGTGTTGGACAGGCCTCGTGGAAGGCCCGATCCCTCCCCGCATGCCGGGGCCCGGACCCCTGCTCCTCCTATTTACTAGACAAGAACTATCCCAGCAACCCATCGGGGCCACCCACGGCCCGTCCCCGACGGAACACCAGCTCCGGAACACCCCGGTGTCGGCTGGCCCGGGCCCCCTTCCAGAACCACAGCACCCGGCCCAGCCGCCATTTTGGACACCACACGACCAGGCCGCGTGGCCTCGGGTCGACCCCAACCCCGGGCCTGGCCAGGCCCCGACATCAAGGCACCACCATCCGCCCAGGGGGTGAAGAGACCACTTGGCAGGTCAATGGAAGGAGGCGCGGTGATGGCTCTCCTCCGCCAGGTGTTGATCGCCCCCAGCCTCCCTGAAGCGCTGGCTCCACCCCCCTGCTGGGTTTCTGGACTCCCTCATCCCGGACCTCCCGACCCCCAAGTGCGAGGGTCCGGACATCAAAGGGGGCCAGACCTATAACTGGGGCAGCTCCAAAGCAGGAAGGCAGTTGTATCCTGGAGTCGAGAGACATCGAGACAAACTCATCCTTGGAGGCCTGCTGGCGCTGCCGCGGCTCCTTCTCGTGAACCACCTTCGAAGCCTGCTGGCGCTGCCGCGGCCCTTCTCATCTTGAACCATCTTCGAAGCCTGCTGGCGCTGCCGCGGCCCTTCTCATCGTGAACCATCTTCGAAGCCTGCTGGCGCTGCCGCGGCCCTTCTCATCGTGAACCATCTTCGAAGCCTGCTGGCGCTGCCGCGGCCCTTCTCATCGTGAACCATCCTCGAAGCCTGCTGGCGCTGCCGCGGCCCTTCTCATCGTGAACCATCCTCGAAGCCTGCTGGCGCTGCCGCGGCCCTTCTCATCGTGAACCATCTTCGAAGCCTGCTGGCGCTGCCGCGGCCCATCCTTACGAACCCCTCCAGCTCGAGGATTGTGAGCTCCACCTCGTGCTGCTTCTGTACCGGATCGGTACTCAGACTGTCCCGCTACCCTTTTCCCAAGAGAGACTAGAATTGACAGGATCCTCGTATACTGGTCCTGCTGTACCGTTTATCACCTTGCCTCAAGATATATATATAAAAGTGTGCAGAACTCATCTCTGTGTGGTATCCATCTGTGGGGGGGAAGTTACCTGTCTGTACGATTACCGGAGAGGGCCCTCACCGGAGGCCTCTCCCCCTGTACTCGGCCGACCCTCCGGGTCTCCGTCTAACATTGGTGGCCAGCGGCGCGATCCGAGCCGACGCATAATCGTACAGAGAGTAACTCACCCCACGACACACAGCCACCATGACGACAAAGGAGAGTGGAACAACAGAAAAATTCCTGATGGAGAAGCTAGAAGAATACAGCCACAAGGGACTAAAACAGTTCTGTATAGAACTGGGCATTGCTACCACAGGACTGAGCACGAAAGATGACCTCAAACACGCCTTAGAGTCTTGGGTAGAGACGGAACCACCCTCACCACAAAATCAAAACCTCGAGACCACCGAAACAAGTACCGCTCTCACAGAGGAAAGAAGACCGAGCCTCTCGTCCGAAGAGGTCCGAGAACGGGAGAAGAGCCGGCTCCACGAATTGGAACTGGCTCGACTTCGCTTAGATGGAGAACTCAAATTAGCAGAACAAAAAATAACCCTAGAACACTTACGGCTCCGAGAGGAGCGAGAAGAGAAAAAGAGTCAGAGAGAGCTGGAAGAGAAAAGACTAGCCTACGAGCATGAGCGTAGCTTAAAGGAGCTCGAAATTCGACGGCAGAACAAAGACCTCGGCGTCCCCGGGCACCAGAGCCCCGCTACCCCTGCGGACCCCAAGGTCAACATCCCCAAGGATGTCGTCAGGGAATACTACCGGAACGATGATATGCAGCAGTGGTTTAAAGCCTACGAGGTAGCCATGACCTCCCACCGGATCCCGCGGAGCGACTGGGGAGCCGGGTTATGGGGGAAATTCGTCAACAAAGGGCGAGACGCCCTGCTGCAACTCCCCGACCATCAGATGACATCCTACGACCACATGAAGGCCGCCCTCCTCACTCGATATGGGCTCACGCCAGAGATGTACCGCCAGAGGTTCCGCGACTGCAAACGAATCCCGGGTACAACTTGGGTGGAGTACGTGAACTTTTTTAGCCGAGCCTTCGAGGGGTGGATCAAGGGCAGCCAGGTGACCACCTACGAGCAATTGTTCGACCTTATTGTATGGGAGCATCTCTCCAATAATTGCTTCGTCGAACTCAGGCAGCACCTCCTTGACAGTAAATTGACTGAACCTCGGAAACTCGCCATCGAAGCAGACCGATGGGAGAGCACACGAGTTCCTCGAAGCTGGCCCAGCGAACAGAACAGGGCCTCCCAAGGGCCCCACCGCCCCCGGGGGGGAGGAGGAGGCCAGGGTCGGGGCAGGGACACCGTCACGTTGCCCACCACCAGCAACACCCCGTCCCCGGCCGGAAGAGGAAGCCCTCCAATGCGACCAGGGTTCCACGCCAACGTTACCTGCCACCGATGCCAACGACCCGGCCACTACGCCAATGATCCCAACTGCCCGAAAAACCAGAGTCCCCTGCCCCGCCAGGTCGCTGCCGCCGCCCTGGGAGAAGAACCGGCCCAAGAGGACGCCGAAGAGTACGAACCATACCGGCCTGAGTGGGAACCCGCCGCCATGTCCCTGGTCTGTCTAGGGGAAAGAGACATGGTTCCGTGGGCGCCCCTCCCCGCCAACACACAGAAGTACAGCCAGTGGGTCACCATTAATGGACACCGGGCTGAAGCCCTCCGCGACACAGGGGCCAGTGTGACCGCAGTCCGCTGCCATCTGGTGACCCCTGAGCAGATCTTACCAAATGTACTTTGTCCAGTGCGGTCGGCCGACAACTCCGAAAGCCTGTGTCAGATGGCCTGCATCCCCTTCGAGTGGGGAGGGGTGTCCGGCATGCTAAAAGTGACTGCCCGCGACGATGCCCCAGTAGACTGCCTCCTGGGGAACGACCTCGAAAGTTCCCCCTGGTCCGCCGTTGAGCGAAGGGAGCACCTGGGGATGCTGGGCCTCCCTGAATGGGTCTGCGTAACGACCCGGTCCATGGCCGCCCGCGCCATCTCCAGCCCCGAGGAACCGGAATGGCCGGAACCTCCTCCGCCGATCGTCACCGAAGAAACAACCCCGGAGCCCGGTCCCCCGGAGTCCAGCGAGGAAGAACTTGATCGGCTCCGGGACCTCCCAGAGCTGGCCCAGTGGCGTCAAGAGGGTGGTCCTACTCAGGAACAATTCCGACAGGAGCAAAGAACGTGTCCCTCCCTCGAGGGACTCCGGCAACAAGCCCTAGCCCAGAGCGCAGGAGATACCTCGGGGGCCCACTGGATTTATTGGGACAATGAGCTACTCTACAGTGAGCAAAAGATTGCCGAGCTGGGAGCCAGCCGGGTGCTGGTGGTCCCCCTCCGCTTCAGAGACTTCCTCTTGAACCTGGCACACGATGTGCCTCTTGCCGGGCACCTGGGGCAAGCAAAACGTACAGCCGCCTGGTGACCCACTTCTACTGGCCGAAGATGCGGAACGATGTAGCAAACCACTGCCGGGCCTGTCCCACCTGCCAGGCCAGCGGGAAGAGCGGCCGAAAACTCAAAGTACCCCTGCAACCTTTTCCCATCGTCACCACCCCATTTGAGCGGGTGGGAATAGACATTGTGGGGCCCCTGGAGCCCCGGACAGCACAGGGGCACCGGTTCATCCTGGTCCTGGTGGACCACGCCACCCGCTATCCCGAGGCCATTCCTCTTCGGACCGTGACGGCCCCGGTGGTGGGGCGAGCCCTGATGGGGATCTTCTTGCGGGTGGGCTTCCCCCAGGAAGTCGTCAGTGACAGGGGCACAAACTTTATCTCCAAGTACATGAAGTCCCTTTGGCAACAGTGCGGGGTCACCTACAAATTCACGACCCCCTATCACCCGCAAGGAAACGGACTGGTAGAGCGGTTTAACCGCACCCTCAAGGGGATGATCATGGGCCTGGAAGAACCCCTACGTCGCCAATGGGACGTGCTGCTCCCGTGCCTCCTGTTCGCTTACCGGGAAGTCCCCCAGAAATCCCTGGGCTTCAGTCCGTTCGAACTATTGTATGGACACCCCGTCCGGGGCACCCTCAGCCTGGTCAAAGAAGGGTGGGAGGTGGCCCCTCCGAAGACTCCCCCGGATGTATACAAGTACCTCTTGACCCTCCGTAACCAGACCCGGCGATTTAGGGAACTTGCCAAAGCCAACCTCGAAGCCAGCCAAGAGGACATGAAGCGATGGTATGATCAGCATGCCTCATCCATCGAGTTCGAGCCGGGACAACAGGTCTGGGTGATGTCCCCGGTTGAACCTTGCGCCCTCCAGGACAAATGGATGGGACCCTTCAAAGTAGTAGAGCGCAAGGGACCAGTCACCTACCTGATCGACATGGAGTCACCTCGGAACCCCCTACGTGTCCTCCACGCCAATAGACTCAAGCCCCACTTTGTGCGCTCGGAACTTAGCCTCCTGATGGCTACCGACAGTGGGACCGAAGAGGACTCCGAGCCCCTCCCTGACCTGCTGAAAACACTCGAGAAGGACGGCTCCGTGGAAGGGGTCAACCTCTCCGATGCCTTGTCCCCAGCGCAACGCCAAGACTGTCAAGACCTTCTGCTCCAATTTGCCGACCTGTTTTCCCTCATCCCAGGGGTCAGCCCCTGGTGCCTTCACGACGTTGATACCGGGGATAGCCCCCCTATCCGACACAGGGCGTACCGAGTACCGGATCGAGTACGCGCCTGCATCCAGATGGAAGTCTCCAAAATGCTGGCTCTGGGAGTGATCGAGCCTTCCGACAGCCCATGGGCCAGCCTGGTCGTGCTGGTCCCCAAGGCCGCCGCCCCGGGCGTCGCCCCCGAACTCAGGTTCTGTGTGGACTATCGGGGTCTGAACGCCGTCACCAGGACCGACGCTCATCCCATTCCCCGGGCAGATGAGCTGATTGACCGCATGGGGGCCGCCCGCTACCTGAGCATCTTCGACCTGACAGCGGGCTATTGGCAGATCGGCCTCACCCCAGGGGCCTAGGAGCGATCCGCCTTCTCTACCCCGGATGGCCACTACCACTTCAAGGTGATGCCATTCGGCATGAAAAACGCCCCCGCCACCTTCCAGAGACTCGTAAACAAAGTATTGGCGGGGCTCGAGGAATTCAGTGCCGCCTATCTGGACGATATTGCTGTGTACAGTCGCCACTGGGCCGAACACCTCCACCACCTCCGGGAGGTCCTGAACGCCCTCCGGCAGGCCGGGCTCACCATCAAAGCCAGCAAGTGCCAGATTGGCCAAGGGTCCGTGACCTACCTGGGACACCAAGTGGGAAGCGGTCTGGTGGCCCCCCTCCAACTCAAGATCGCTGCCATCCAGGCCTGGGAACCTCCGGTCACCCAAACAGAGGTCCGAGCCTTCTTGGGGCTCACGTGGTACTACCGGCGCTTTGTAAAAGACTATGGCAGCATTGTGGGGCCCCTCACAGAACTTACGTCCAAAAAGAACCCCAAGACAGTCAACTGGACTCCTGAATGTCAGGCGGCCTTTGAGAAATTGAAGTCTGTCATGTGCACCGCCCCCGTGCTCCAGGCCCCCGACTACAGCCGGGAATTCATAGTACAGACGGACGCCTCAGATCAAGGCGTGGGGGCCGTCCTCTCCCAACTCAACACCGAGGGAGTTGATCAGCCGGTGGCCTTCATCAGCCGGCGCCTGCTGGCCCGAGAGCAGCGCTGGAGCACCATTGAACGAAAGGCCTTCGCCTTAGTGTGGGCCCTCAAGAAGCTCCGGCCCTATCTCTTCGGCACCCACTTCCGAGTGCAAACAGATCACCGACCCCTGCAATGGCTGATGCAGATGCGAGGAGAAAACCCGAAGCTGCTACGTTGGTCCATCTCCCTGCAAGGGATGGACTTCTCTGTGGAGCATCGCCCCGGCCAAGACCACGCCAACGCAGATGGCCTGTCCCGCTTCTTCCGCATCGGCGAGGAGAGTACCCAAGAGGATGGGTGACTCTCCCTGCCTTCAGCTGGGGGGGACGCATGTTGGACAGGCCTCGTGGAAGGCCTGATCCCTCCCCGCATGGCGGGGCCCGGACCCCTGCTCCTCCTATTTACTAGACAAGAACTATCCCAGCAACCCATCGGGGCCACCCACGGCCCGTCCCCGACGGAACACCAGCTCCTGAACACCCCAGTATCGGCTGGCCCGGGCCCCCTTCCAGAACCACAGCCCTCGGCCCAGCCGCCATTTTGGACACCACACGACCAGGCCGCGTGGCCTCGGGTCGACCCCAACCCCGGGCCTGGCCAGGACCCGACATCGAGGCACCACCATCCGCCCAGGGGGTGAAGAGACCACTTGGCAGGTCAATGGAAGGAGGCGCGGTGATGGCTCTCCTCCGCCAGGTGTCGATCGCCCCCAGCCTCCCTGAAGTGCTGGCTCCACCCCCCTGCTGGGTGTCTGGACTCCCTCATACCGGACCTCCCGACCCCCAAGTGCGAGGGTCCGGACATCAAAGGGGGCCAGACCTATAACTGGGGCAGCTCCAGAGCAGGAAGGCAGTTGTATCCTGGAGTCGAGAGACACCGAGACAAACTCATCCTTAGAGGCCTGCTGGTGCTGCCACGGCTCCTTCTCGTGAACCAGCTTCGAAGCCTGCTGGCGCTGCCGCGGCCCTTCTCATCGTGAACCATCTTCGAAGCCTGCTGGCGCTGCCGCGGCCCTTCTCATCGTGAACCATCTTCGAAGCCTGCTGGCGCTGCCGCGGCCCTTCTCATCGTGAACCATCCTCGAAGCCTGCTGGCGCTGCCGCGGCCCTTCTCATCGTGAACCATCCTCGAAGCCTGCTGCCGCGGCCCTTCTCATCGTGAACCATCTTCGAAGCCTGCTGGCGCTGCCGCGGCCCATCCTTACGAAACCCTCCAGCTCGAGGATTGTGAGCTCCACCTCGTGCTGCTTCTGTACCGGATCGGTACTCAGACTGTCCCGCTACCCTTTTCCCAAGAGAGACTAGAATTGACAGGATCCTCGTATCCTGGTCCTGCTGTACCGTTTATCACCTTGCCTCAAGATATATATATAAAAGTGTGCAGAACTCATCTCTGTGTGGTATCCATCTGTGGGGGAGAAGTTACCTGTCTGTACGATTACCGGAGAGGGCCCTCACCGGAGGCCTCTCCCCCTGTACTCGGCCGACCCTCCGGGTCTGCCTCTAACAGGGTGAGCAAGGGTGAGGGTGTGTGAGGGTGAGGGTTTGTGAGGGTGAGGGTGTGTGCGGGTGAGGATGAGGGGGTGTGAGGTTAATGGGGTGTGAGAGTGAGGGGGTGTGAGGGTGAGGTGTGTGAGGGTGAGGGGGTGTGAGGGTGAGGGGGTGTGAGGGCGAGGTGGTGTGAGGGTGAGGGGATGTGAGGGTGAGGTAGTGTGAGGGTGAGGGGGTGTGAGGGGGTGTGAGAGTGAGGGTGTGTGAGGGTGTGTGTGAGTGTGAGGATGTGTGTGAGGGTGAGGGTGTGTGGGGTGTGAGGGGGTGAGGGTGTGTGAGGGGGTGTGAGGGTGAGGGGTGTGAGGGTGAGGGTGGGTGAGAGGGTGTGTGAGGGTGAGAGAGTGTGTGAGGGTGAAATGGTGTGTGAGGGTGAGAGGGTGAGTGTGGGTGAGAGGGTGAGTGAGGTGAGGGGGTGTGTGGGTGAGGGAGTGTGAGGGTGAGGGGGTGTGTGAGGGGGTGAGGATGAGGGGGTGTGAGGGTGAGGGGGTTTGTGAGGGTGAGGGTGTGAGGGTGTGTGAGGGGGTGTGAGGGTGAGGGTGGGTGAGAAGGTGTGTGAGGGTGAGGGTGAGAGGGTGAACGTGTGTGGGAGGGTGAGAGGGTGGATGAGGGTGACAGGGTGGGTGAGGGTGGGTTAGAGGGTGAGTGAGGGTGAGGGTGTGTGAGGGTGAGGGTGTGTGAGGGTGAGGATGTGAAGGAGGGTGAGGGGATGTGAGGGTGAGGGGATGTGAGGGTGAGGGGAGGTGAGAGTGAGGGGGTGTGAGGGTGAGAGGGCGTGAGAGGGTGTGTGAGGGTAAGAGGGTGTGTGAGAGGGTGAGTGAGGGTGTGTGAGGGTGTGTGAGGGTGAGGATGAGGGGGTGTGAGGGTAATGGGGTGTGAGAGTGAGGGTGTGTGTTGGGGTGTGAGAGTGAGGGGTGTGAGGGTGAGGAGGTTTGTGAGGGTGAGGGGGTGAGGGGGTGTGAGGGTGAGGGTGTGTGAGGGTGAGGGTGTGTGGGGGTGTGAGGGTGAGGGGGTGTGAGGGTGAAGGGGTGTGAGGGTGTTTGAGGGGTTATGAGGGGGTGTGAGGTGAGGGGGTGTGAGGGTGTGTGTGAGGGTGAGGGTGTGAGGGTATGTGGGGGATGATGGTGTGGGGGGTGTGATGGGGTGAGGGTGGAGGTGTGAGGGTGAGGGGTGTGAGGGTGAGGGGGTGTTAGAGTGAGGGTGGGTGAGAGGGTGTGTGAGGGTGAGAGTGTGTGAGGGTGAAAGGGTGTGTGAGGGTGGGAGGGTCGGTGAGGGTGAGAGGGTGGGTTAGGGTGGGTGAGAGGGTGAGTGAGGGTGAGGGGGTGTGAGGGTGAGGGGGTGAGGGGGTTTGTGAGGGTGTGAGGGAGTAAGGGTGAGGGTGTGTGTGAGGGGGTGAGGGTGAGGGTGTGTGAGGGTGAGGGGGTGTGAGGGTGAGGGTGGGTGAGAGGGTGTGTGAGGGTGAGAGGGTGTGTGAAGGTGAAAGGATGTGGGAGGGTGAGAGGGGGTGACGGTGGGTTAGAGGGTGAGTGAGGGTGAGGGGGTGTGAGGGTGAGGGTGTGTGAGCGTGAGGGTGTGAGGGTGTGAGGGAGGGTGAGGGGATGTGAGGATGAGGGGATGTGAGGGTGAGGGGGTGTGAGGGTGAGAGGGGGTGAGAGGGTGGGTGAGGGTGTGTGAGGGTGAAGGTGTGTGAGGAGGGGGTGTGAGGGTGATGGGGTGTGAGAGGGTGTGAGGGTGAGAGGTGTGAGGGTGAGGGTGTGTGGGGGTGTGAGGGGGTTGTGAGGGTGAGGGTGTGAGGGTGAGTGAGGGTGTGTGAGGGTGAGAGGGTGTGAGGGTGTGTGAGGGTGAGGAGGTGTGAGGGTGAGGGTGAGGGTGAGGGTGAGGGTCCAAAGTAAAGGGCTGCAGGGCAGACATCATAAGACAGAGAGAAGAGACTGCGTGGTGACTGTGTTGGTCAGTTTCAGAATTAGGAGGGGCAGAGTCAGCACAGTCTGCGAGGGATCAACGTGTTTAGAGGAAAAGCATAGCGGATGTAGCATTGCAGCTAGCAAGTCAAGTGTTGTCAAGCTGAGTATCCCTAGAGAGATGGCAACACAGCAACAGCATTTGAGGAGGAAGGCTACTGTAAACAAGCACTGTAGGCTTTCACTTTCATCCAGAAAAAAACAAAAAAGGTGTAGAGAACGCCGAACAAAACACGGCTTCCCTGCGAAATGGATGCAAAAAAAACCCAAGCTCTCGGCATTGCTGTGGTGGGGGGGAAGCGGGAGCGCATTCCTTTGAAGTCTGATGCCAAGACTCAGACAAATGGTGGAGTGCGATGTGCACGCGGGGCGGGGGAGCGGCAGCCTTTGAAGTCTGTTGCCGAGGCACAGACAAATGGTGGTGTGTGAAGTGGCTGGCTCTGTGCACGCGCATAGCTCACATGAACTGTACGCGATCCGCAGGCTAGTAGACTTTTCTTTTCCTCTTACTATAATCTCTACCTATTTATCCCTGCGGGATATAATAGGTGAGACCTAAAAAGTGTTTGTAGGACCACTGACAACTTTGTGCATAAAAAAAGGCTGATGACAGTAGAGGGCTTGCACAGCTCAGTGGTAATTGATGAGGTATGCACAAAGGCCAAGATAGCATTAGTTGCAGTAGGAGAGGGAATCAGTACTTCCTGGATAACGGTAAACTGGCATGAGAAGGGTATGTAATACCTATTTACTCGATACAAGTAAAATAGTCAAAGCAATGAGATATAATTAACCTGGGAACTTGAGTCGGGAACTGGTTAAACAGAAATCCTAGATTCAGTACTAAGGCTGCAGCAAGCAGAATGGTCAAGACCAAAGTTACATCAGTCGCCACACCATGTCAGCGATCCTCCCACTTCCAAGACTTCTACTTTATCAAAGTTCAGTTTTGCTTGACCTTCATTCAATTGAGTAAGCAACACAACCATAAAGTTGTTAAAGTTGGATTGAGCAGACCAAAGAATTCCGTACAGCCTTAGTATGATATGCGTGTCATCATCAGCATAAGACCAGATGAGAGAGGTCAAGGAAACCATGTAGACACCGGATAACCTAGGGCTCCATGCAAAGCACTACATACTCCGTGGGTGATGGAGTGAGAAATAAGAAGAAATGGATGCAGAAACAATGCCTGAAAACATCTAGATAGAAATGATGTAATCCTGCTAAATGCCTAATCCATAATAACAACATTGGAGAAAAACGTACTCTTTAACCATGGTGCGCCTGCCATGTCCTACACCAAAAGGAGTCAGTGGTAAGAAACTGGCATAGCTTTTCTCATCTTCTACCTACCGGGCTGTGCAGAAACTGCATGAGAGGGATATCTCTGAGGAGCATTCTTGGTGGAATGGTCAGTCCACAGCTTTCACAGGCGCTGAAGAGAAATGCAGTAACACGCTTTCTGGAAAAGCAAGTAAAGAGGTTGTAAGAAGAGCTGACTCCACTGCACCGCATACATCAGAGCTCTATTTAAAGTCACAAAACTGCATGTTTTGAGTGTTCAGCTATCTGGGAAATATATTGAAGGAATTACAAGATGGTCTTTAGACCACATTCAAGAACAATACCTCTGTTATCCTTATTGAACATGCTAGTCAAGGTGGTTTCTCTCTAAGCCAACACCACTTAGAGAGTTTCTCTAGAAGAAAACAGTGGTCCTTTCCACACACAAAACTTTCATGCATTACAATTTAGACAAAATATTTTGAGGCACTATTATGACATCTTGTTTCACCACTGGTGAGTCTTGGGTTACCCACTGTCTGAATGGGCTGCTAATTTGTAAATCAGATTTAGTAAAATCTAAGAAAGAATAAGCTGTTCAAATAACAGGTGCTACGTTTACTGACAGAGTAGGAATACAGTGTATGCATTGTTCAAAAGATAAGTATTATCTGGGGCCTTAAACTGAATGTTACCTTCCATCGATGCTAAGTGGAGTGCAGTAAGTGAGGAAGGCCGCAGCAATGACACAATTGGTCAGGAGCTCAGATAAACTGCTTTGTTCCACTTTCTCTTTCCATTCTTGTTCCTGGAGGTGTAAGCTTCAAAACAAAAGCAAATTATTAACAGCCTGGCATTACTATCAAATTATAGTAAAAGAAACTGCCAGAAATAATTCGCCCTCCCAGATGTACACAAAGATGATGCCACCATTATCACTCCCCTCTCAGAATCAGTCCTTGATAATCTGCTATCTCTTTGGCCTTTCGCGGATGCCCAGATAACTGCTCTACGGTCTCTTCCATGCTGAGTTCCAGATACTTCCTATTAGAGTCACAGAAAGGTGTAGGCTTAAGCCAAGCTCCCATCTGCATATTGAGAGTAACTGTGATCCCTGATTTGCTGAAGCGTCCCAATGTTCCTAAGTTATGTGGTAGCAGTGGTCAATGACCTCGTCACAGGGCCTGAATAGATGTTAGATATAATTATACAATGTAAAAAACGAGCATATGTTGTCTAGTCCTGCACTGATTACAACTCTCATTGACCTTCTCCCATCACATTCTGGTTCCTGTAATCAGGTATCAAGTTAACTATACACACTGCACGTATGTACATCCCCTGGAGCCATATCATGAAGAGCAGAGCTGGCTCAGTGCTGAGGACCTATTATGCACGTTCAGTGTGTAAAGTGAATTAATTCGACCCTATATTTCTATGATTTAGTGCATTAATTTCGACAGTACAGCTCCTGACTTTAACTTTTACATGTTGTGCACCTTTAATGGAATTTAAAGTTTTCCTTCCATTTCTCTTCTTTATACATGATTTCATCCCGTCCTTGCATTTCTGAAAAGTCTCCGCTTCATAACAAAGTAATCAATCTCGAACTCCTTCCCATTATTTCTTTACCACTACAGAAAAGACCTCTCACCTGGAACACCTCCTTAACAATTCAAAGAGATAATTTCCTTGATAATGTTTTGAGAGTCACTCTGTAAGTCAAAAGAGTAGCACCTTTCAGTGCCAATTGCCTCGATTCCTTGGTATTCCTGTTGAACCTCTAAATTCAATCAATCAATCAATCAATCAGAGTACTTGTAGAGTGTGCTACTTACCCGTGAGGGTCTCAAGGTGCTGAGGGGAGGGGCGGGTGCTGCTACTGCTCGAAGAGCCAGGTCTTGAGGTGTCTTCTGAAGGGGAATAGGTCTTGGGTCTGCCGTATGTGGGTAGGAAGGGTGTTCCCGGTCTTGGTGGCGAGGTAGGAGAAGGATCTACCACCGGAGGCCGTTCGTTGGATGCGGGGGACAGCAGCGAGGGCGAGGCTGGCGGAGCGGAGCTGGCGGGTGGGGCTGTAGAAGCTGAGTCTGCTGTTAAGGTAGGCTGGTCCGGCGTTGTGGAGTGCTTTGTGTGCATGGGTGAGGAGCTTGAAGGTGATCCTCTTGTCGACGGGGAGCCAGTGTAGGTCTCTCAGGTGGGGGGTGATGTTGCTCCGGCAGGGGACGTTGATGATCAGTCGGGCAGAGGCATTTTGAATCCGTTGTTGTCATCGTAGGTGTTTGGCTGGGATTCCTGCGTAGAGTGCGTTGCCGTAGTCCAGTCTGCTGACGAGGGCCTGTGTCACCGTTCTTCTTGTTTCAGTCTGGATCCACTTGTAGATACTGCGGAGCATGCGGAGGGTGTTGTAGCAGGAGGAGGAGACAGCGTTGACCTGCTTAGCCATGGAGAGGGAGGAGTTGAGGATGAATCCTAGGTTGTGTGCATGGTCGGTGGGTGTTGGTGCTGTTCCCAGTGTGGTCGGCCACCAGGAGTTGACCCAGGCTGAGGGGGTGGGTCCGAGGATGAGTACCTCCGCCTTGTCCGAGTTCAGCTTCAGACGGTTGCTCCTCATCCAGTCGGTGACAGCCTTCATTCCCTCGTGGAGGTTAGTTTTGGCAGTGTGTGGGGCCTTGGTGAGGGAGAGTGTTAGATTGGGCGGTCCCTGGGGGCAGAGGTGAGTACATCTGTCCCAGCCGGGGCGGCCTCCTCTAGTTAGGATAGGGGGCTATCCCCTTAGTAGCATCACCAAGCTGTCAGACTGAACCTTGAGGGCCAGTGAAAAGCATTTATGATCATATACAGTAATATCTTGCCACACTACAAAAGGACACAACACCAGGTTTCTATGAAAATATAGTCTTTTTATATATTGATTTAACACAAGGCCCAATGACAGTACACTTCCACAATAGGTCAATTCGGATGGGGTTCGAGTAGCTAGGGTGACTCGGTTACTCACAGTTGAAGGGTAGGGGTGCGATTCTCAAGGTTCGAGCCGCGACGAAGTCAGCAGGGCTCGTGATGGGGAAATGCTTTGCGTACAGGAGGTACGATTCTCAAGGTCCGAGCCGCAACAAGGTCAGCAGGGCTCGGGATGGTGAAATGCTCCACGTACAGGAGGTACGATTCTCAAGATCCGAGCCGCGACAAAGTCAGCAGGGCTCGGGAAGGTGAAATGCTTCAGGTACCGGAGGTACGATTTTCAAGGTCCGAGCCGCGACAAAGTCAGCAGGGCTCGGGATGGTGAACTGCTTCAGGTACCGGAGGTACGATTCGCCAGGTCCGAGCCGCGACACAGTCAGCAGGGCTCGGGATGGTGAAAGGCTTCAAGTACCAGGGGTATGATTCTCAAGGTCCGAGCGGCGACACATTCAGCAGGGCTCAGGATGGTGAAAGGCTTCAAGTACCAGGGGTACGATTCTCAAGGTCCGAGCCGCGACGCAGTCAGCAGGACTCGGGTTGGTGAAAGGCTTCAAGTACCCGGGGTACGATTCTCAAGGTTCGAGCCGCTACACAGTCAGCAGGGCTTGGGATGGTGAAAAACTTCAAGTCCCAGGGGTACGATTCTCAAGGTCTGAGCCCCGACACAGTCAGCAGGGCCAGGGATGGTGAAAGGCTTCAAGTACCCTGGGGTATGATTCTCAAGGTCCGAGCCGCGACAAAGTCAGCAGGGCTTGGGATGGTGAGATGCTTCGCGTACATGAGGTACGATCCGTGAGCCGCGACGGGGTCAGCAGGGCTCTCTTGTGTCCCAAAAGCGATCTGATCTCCAGTTTAAGGGTTCCCTAGTTATTTCCCAGAAAGTCTTTGAAGTCTTTGATCACGTAGGGTGTTCCCCTCCACCCAGGTCTCTGTTGTCGGTCTTTTCGGCCAGATGGCACCCTCGTACTTTGCAGGAGGGAGGCCGGGGTGGCAGACGCTCCGCTGGAAGTGGGGCCGGCATTGTAGAAAGCAGGACACTTGCCAGGACTACCCCGCCTCTCTGATCTGGCGGAGGCCAGCTACCCCCAGGCTGTGGAAGATAGCCAGACACTTGACTACACATCTGGGGCCCACTACGAGGTTAGGAATCTGGACATTTCTCTGCAAGGGTCATTTCTATGCTCCGGTTCTAACCTGCATTCCTCGACAAGAATATCTCACATACACATAACGTTAGGGACACTAATCTGGAGCTACTACCATTTACTCCGGGTCAGATACACTGTTCATGGTTATACTTTGAAAGGCAGCACTCGCACCGTGGCCCTGGTTAGCAGGGGTGCTGTACGCAGCGCGTCGTAGTCCAGCACAAAGAGAAAGAGGTCATACATGAGAGGGCGAAAAAGTGGTTGGGGGACCCACGCCAAGGATGTCAGGTCTAACAGAGAGGATGAGCTGGGTGTCGTCGGAGTAGGAGATGATGTTGAGGTTGTGATGGCGG
Organism: Lissotriton vulgaris; assembly: GCF_964263255.1. Taxonomy (NCBI): domain Eukaryota; kingdom Metazoa; phylum Chordata; class Amphibia; order Caudata; family Salamandridae; genus Lissotriton; species Lissotriton vulgaris. The sequence goes on along the minus strand of NC_141694.1, from coordinate 541,652,908 downwards.
GACACTTGTGCGAGGGGGGGCATGTAGATGTTGAACAGCGTCAGGCTGAGCCCTGGGGGATGCCGCAGATGATGTCGGTGGCTTCTGATCGGAAGGGTGGGAGGCGGATGCTCTGGGTTCAGCCGGAAAGGAAGGACATGGTCCAGTCAAGGGCCTTCTCCTGGATTCCGGCTTCTCGGAGGCGTGTCTTTAGAGTGCGATGACAGCCTGTGTCGAAGGTGGCGACAGGTCCAGGAGGATGAGGGCTGATGTTTCGCCGTTGTCTAGTTGGCGCCTGATGTTGTCTGTGGCGGCGATGAGGGCTGTCTCGGTGCTGTCGTTTTGTCTGAATCCGGACAGGGACAGGTCCTAGATGTGGCGGGTCAATTGCCTGTTGACGATTTTCTCGAAGACCTTTGCCGGGAACTGGAGCAGGGAAATGGGCCGGAAGTTCTTTAGGTCCTTGGGGTCCGCCTTGGGCTTCTTGAGGAGGGCGTTGATTTCTACGTGCTTCCAGCTTTCCGGGAATGTCTGGAATGTCGCTGTTTCGAAGGAGATGTTGATGACCTTCCATAGTTGGGGTGTGATGGCTGCATCTGGTTTGTTGAATATGTGGTGTGGGCACAGACTGATCATTGTTTCCCGGGTGGGCCAAAGCTGCTTTCTTTTGTTTTATACCAGATTTTTTTAGTAACTCTTTAAATTTGTTACTAGTGAATTGAGTCCTACTGTCGAAAATAATAATCTTCGGTATACCTTCCCTGCAAAACAGGTCATAAAACAAAGATAGAACATTACCCAGTGACTCTTTTTGATATATGAACTTTCAGATATTTGGAAAAATAAACTATAGTGAACCGTACAAAAAAGCCAAAGGTAAGACAGAGAAAGGGACAATGATGTCAATGCCTAATTTCCTCCATGGACCATCAGGTAACTCAATTGGAAAAGCAACAGTATAACAAGCCTTGGCTGTTTTAACCCTGGACAAGCAATGTCTGCATTCTCTTACCCAGCTGTCAACAACATCAGAGATTTTAGGCCACCAATAACATAGCCCAATTAGTATTTTGGATCTCGACACACAAACACGAACTTAATGAGCTAGCTGAACTATGTTGCGCTTAATACTCTGAGGTGGAACAATCTTGTCTCTGCATAAGAATGACCTATTTATCCTTTCAGCTCACCTGACACACTGTACTCTTCTGGCCGTCCACTGGTTTTGAATCTGATCACATTATTGAGTGTGCTGTCTTTTATACATCCAGTAGACCATTCCTCCTGACTCATAACATCAAATGTATCCAAATAAACATGCATCACCAAAAATACAACTTATTTAGCTAGATCATCGCAATCACATGTATTACCTTCTCTAGGCAGTCTAACTATAAGGTCAGCAAGTACATTTCCTTTCTCTTGAACAGATTAAAGATCATATAAAAAGAACTGTAGTTTAGCAGCAAGTCGCACTAAATGTGCGGAATTGTTTTGCCTCCGCCTACACAAATAAATTAACTAATGGCTTATGATCTATTGACAGAAAATATTTGATCCCTCACACAAATATCTTATATTTTCTTACTGCCGCTCTGCAAAACAATACTCTGTATTCTATGACTAAGTAATTCTTTTCAAAGGGTGTCAGTGTGTGAGAAGAATAAGCCACAAACCAACCCTTGTGCTTGTCGTGCTGCATTAGTACTGAACCCAAATCACAATTACTTGCATTTAGTACCAAGACACATTCCTTTGCATGAATACGTGCTTTTAAACAAGGAGTTTTAGAAATTTCCAACTTCAAGGTTTTTCTAAATCAGGCATCTCCAACCGGTCGATCGCGAGCTACCGGTAGCTCGCCGAGGTCCGGTGAGTAGCTCGCTCCAGCATCCTAGTTTTGTAACCCTTTTTGGTCATTTTACGTTTTTCGGCTTTTTTTTAATAGCAGTTGCCCGCCCTCACCAAAATCAGCTGCTCCGATAGGCTGAATTGAAGTTAGCTGGGCCGGGCTTAAGAGTACGACGTAGTTCGTCATCTGCGTGATCTCTGCGCCACCTGCCTCGTCCTTTTGCAGTCTGGCACCACGCTTTTAACCTGCGCAACGTGTGCTAGAAGGGGCCGAAAAGTTTGGTAGCGTGTAAGTGGCCTACCTTTTCAAGTCCGGCACCACGTCTCTGATTTGCGTGAGGAGCAGCCCATTAATTGGTAAGTCCTGGCCTCAAAAAGTTGTGATTTCTTAGTTTGTTAGTTTGCGAGTAGTGGCGGCTGGAGGGGCAGCGAGGGAAAAAAACAACAAGAGCAGTCTGCCTGGCCTGAAAGGGTAATTTTCCCTGCTTGATGTCTCATACCCCGTGATTCTTACACTCATAATAAAGTCTGTTAAAATGCACACCAGGTATTGACAGCAATAGAGCAACAGAAATGTATATTTACCTATTTTAGGAGACAATTATTCATGGATTCGAGGCAGCTTCTTGTGGTGTGAATGCTGGTGCCTAGAGACAGCTGGAGCGCTACTGGGTTTACGTTACCGAATACCTCGGCTGACTAAAAAAAACGGCTGGATTTCTCCATCAGCAGGGGACAGAAACAGCCTAAATTGAAAAGGATTGGAAATGCAACTTCAGCTCAGCCCTTAGCGGTGATCTAAGGTACAGGTTCAGTGCTACATTAAGAGCACTGCAGACAGCTTTCTTACAGCTCTGCTACAGTATTCCTCAAGAGGACCCCAGGTTGTGTGCTGCACCGCGGGTACAACTGGTGGAACAGAAGTGAACTTTCCCCTCCCGCATTACTGCAGGACAGAGTCCATGTGGCACCTAAAGGTACCACGAGGGATGTATTTGGTTCGATACCTACATGCCCCCGTGTCAGAGGTTATCAGAGATGCCAGTTCCAATGCAAATGTTATATAGAGCGGGAGGAGTGAGGTGTGCCAGGTTCGGACCCACACCCTGGAACACAAATGTTTGGAGAGGTACAAATCTGGATAAGATGTATCTGATTTTAGCAATGCCATCAGCAACAGGTCCAAGGTGCCTCTGACTAGTTAGTAGGCCGTTCAGTGGACAAAAAGCCATTGAATAGGTGTTTATATTACTTTTAATCACAAATGGGTGTGACAGCGTTGCCCTTTAGTGATCAAGGAGTGGTCTGTTGTCCATGGTGCTGCCTGTACTGATTGTTTGATACCACATTCCTAGCCAGGCTGAAAGCTCTTGTGTGAGATGTTTCGCATTCCAGTGTCATATTTGGATAACTTTATTTGAAAAGTTCTAATGCAGGATGTGTCAGAGTGAATAGAGAAAAGTACTTTCAGCAGGTTAGCAGGCAGTACTGTGACGACTATGGCTTCTGTGCTTGGTTGCATTGCGAGGGTGTCGAGGGGGGTCTCTTATAAAATGTGCTAGCTGGTTGACCTTTAGTAGCTCACGATGATTTTCGCTGATCAGAAGTAGCTCTCACTACAGAAAAGGTTGGAGACCCCTGTTCTAAATAAACCCTGCATTTTTTCAGCAGCATCCACAAGGCTCAATCTTTTCCACACAGCCTTCCACAATTTTAGCACAGAATTCCAGCAAACCAAGAAATTAGACTAAATGTTCCCTAGTTTTGGGAGCGGGCACATTAATAATAGCATCAACATGAGTCTGTTGGGCTTGAGACCTCTTTTTACTGATATTATGTGCTAGGTAATACAGTTCAGAGCACCTAAACCAGCATTTAGAATACTTAACAGCCAGACCTTTCTCTGAAAGACCCAATAAATGAGCAGTGCATTTGCCGTGCTATTTAGGTGACATTTAAGCATATGCAGTAATGCAGAAAGCAACAGTGCTGCAATAGAGCCCCAGAATGGGTAGGTGCTGCAGGTGTTCATTCAAGGAGATCCAGGTCCAGGGATTGCTTTTTCATGGTTTTGGGATTTTGATGTTTAATTTGGATTAGGTGGCTCGCTTAGCCATACTCGGTTTTAAATGATAAAACGGGGAACCAGCGTATAAACCCATCGTCCATTAAAATATCTTTGGACAATGGCTAGTAGCTTGCATTTGATCCCCTCCACTCCGCTAAAAACTGTTGTAGGTCACTTAATGTATACTTTACATTGTCTGACACATTTATATGTTTTTCCAGCATCTGTGCATTGAGTACATATTTGTAGTCCAGTTAGTAAACTAGCTAGGTACCGGGAAGTTTGATTTGGTTCTGTAGTACCATCTCAACGTTATGAACTGAAAATTGCTGCTCCTTTTAACAGCTCTAATCTACTAATATTCGGAGTTGTTCATATTAAAGCACAGCCCAAGATGTTTCACTTTCTACTCAAGTGTGGGTTTCAGCTCAGTTCCTGTTGCCTAATTTTTGAGGTTGTTATTGTACCAACATCCAGAAATCAAAATGTCATTGACAAACGAGTCACTTATCTTCGGTAATGCTCTTTGAAGTAGAGACTCTATCTAACCACATATTCCTCACCTTTTTAATATTTCCCCAGACATCAGACTGGATCTGTGTTGGACCTGGCCTCGTGGCGTGGCCCCACTCCTCCCGCATGGCGGGTCCCGGACTACCTCGACCTTTGTTCCCCGGCCGAGAGCAGCACCATCCACCCTCCACGAGTGCCGCTCCTCCGGGCAGCCCCCAGCTCACCCCCGTTGGAACTCGACGACCTCTCCTCAACACCCTCGACTGGCCCGAATCCTACCCAGGGCCCCCATTCTCAGGCCCAGACTCCATCTTGGACCCTCCACGACCAGGCCTCGTGGCCTCGGCCCGACCCCAGCCGCAGACCCAGCGAAGCATGGCGGGTCCCGGACTACCTCGACCTTTGTTCCCCGGCAGAGAGCAGCACCATCCACCCTCCACGAGTGCCGCTCCTCCGCGCAGCCCCCAGCTCACCCCCGTTGGAACTCAACGACCTCTCCTCAACACCCTCGACTGGCCCGAATCCTACCCAGGGCCCCCATTCTCAGGCCCAGACTCCATCTTGGACCCTCCACGACCAGGCCTCGTGGCCTCGGCCCGACCCCAGCCGCAGACCCAGCGAAGCCCCGACTTCGAGGCACCACGATCCAACCAGGGGGTAAAGAGACCACTTGACGGATCAATGGGGGAAGGAGTTTCGATGGTCCCCCCATCCGTCCCCCGACGGCTGGTTTTGATCGCCCCCAGCCTCCCTGGGCGCTGGCTCCACCCCCCTGCTGGGTGTCTGGACTCGCACATCCCGGACCCTCCGGCCTCCAAGTGCGAGGGCCCGGACATCAAAGGACGCCAGACTTATAACTAGGGCAGCTCCGGAGCAGGTCGGCAATTGTATCCTGGAGTCGAGAGACACAGAGACAAACTCATCCTCGTGAAACCATCCTTGGAGTCCTGCTGGCGCTGCCGCGGCCCATCGTCGTGAAACCATCTCTGGAGTCCTGCTGGCGCTGCCGCGACCCATTTTCGTGAAACCATCCTTGGAGTTCTGCTGGCGCTGCCGCGGCCCATCTTCGTGAAACCATCCTTGGAGTCCTGCTGGCGCTGCCGCGGCCCATCGTCGTGAAACCATCTCTGGAGTCCTGCTGGTGCTTCCGCGACCCATCTTCGTGAAACCATCCTTGGAGTCCTGCTGGCGCTGCCGCGGCCCATCGTCGTGAAACCATCTCTGGAGTCCTGCTGGCGCTGCCGCGGCCCATCTTCGTGAAACCATCCTTGGAGTCCTGCTGGCGCTGCCGCGGCCCATCTTCGTGAAACCATCTCTGGAGTCCTGCTGGCGCTGCCGTGGCCCATCTCCGTGAATCCATCTCGGGAGTCCTGCTGGCGCTGCCGCGGCCCCTACCAAGGGACCCCCCAGCTCGAGGATTGAGAGCTGAGCACAGGGTATCCCTGTACCAGACTGGTACCAAGACTGTCCCGCTACCCCTTTCCCACAGAGACTAAGTTGAGAGGAACCCTGGATCCAGATATTCCTGTATCGTATGATAACCTGCCTAAAAGTACTGATAAAAACGTTAAGAACCTATCTTTGTGTGGTGTCCATATGTAGGGGGGTGATTGCTCGTCTGTACGATCCTAGGAGAGGAACCTCGCCAGGAGGCCTCTCACCCTTGCTCGGCCGACCCTAAGATTTCCTTTCTAACATTGGTGGCCAGCGGCGCGATCCGAGCCGACGCAGATCGTACAGAGAGTAACTCGCCCCACTACGAACTGAAGCACACGGCAACCATGACAACTAAAGAAACCGGACCAACCGCAGAGTTCCAGATGGAACGACTGGAAGAGTACAGTCACAAAGAATTGAAGCAATTCTGCAAAGACTTGGGTATCGCTACTACAGGACTAAGCACCAAAGACGATCTCAAGCAGGCCCTACAGATCTGGATGGAGACAGGCGCATCGCCACCCCAAAATGAAGGCATCGCAATCACCGAGAACACCGCAACCCCAGAGGAGGAGAGAAACACGGGCCTCTCCCACGAGGATGCCCGAGACTGAGAAAGGAGCCGGCTCCACGAATTAGAAATGGCTAGACTCCGCTTAGAGGGGGAACTGCAACTGGCTGAAAAGAAGATAGCCCTTGAGCAACTACGATTACAGGGAGACCTGGAAGAAAAAAGAAGTCAGAGGGAGCTGGAGGAGAAGAAGCTCACGTACGAGCACGAGCGCGGTTTGAAAGAACTAGAGATTAAGGCGAAAAACGGGGACACAGGCGTCTCCGGGAGCCAGAGCACCCCTCCCGCTACGGACACAAAGGTCCACATCCCCAAAGATGTCGTCCGAGAGTACCATAAAAACGACGACATCCAGCAATGGTTTAAGGCCTACGAGGTAGCCATGACCTCCCACCGTGTACCACAAAAAGACTGGGGTGCCGGGTTGTGGGGGAGATTCGTCAATGAGGGGAGAGACGCCCTGCTACAGCTCCCCGACGCCGAGATGACCTCATACGAACATATGAAAGCCGCCCTCCTCACTCGCTATGGGCTCACCCCCGAGATGTACCGGCAGCGATTCCGAGATTGCAAGAGGATCCCCGGTACCACCTGGGTAGAATATGTGAACTTCTACAGCAGAGCCTTAGAGGGGTGGATCAAGGGCAGCCAGGTCGCCACCTACGAACAATTGTTCAACCTCATTGTATGGGAACACCTCTCCAACAACTGTTTCGTCGAACTCAGGCAGCATCTCCTCGACAGCAAACTGACCGAGCCACGGAAACTCGCCATCGAAGCGGATCGATGGGAGAGCACCCGGGTCCCCCGGAACTGGGGGGGAGACCAAGGCCGAGCCCCCCAAGGGTCCCACCGTCCGCGAGGCGGAGGAGGAGGAGGCCAGGGCCGGGGCCTCGCCACGGTGCCCCCCACCAACACTCCCCCTTCCCTGGCCGGGAGAGGAGCCCCCCCTGCACGGCCGGGATCCCGCCCGAACGTTATCTGCCACTAATGCCAGCGTCCAGGTCATTACGCCAATGACCCCAACTGTCCCAGAAACCAGCCATCCAACCCCACGGGTCCGCAGAACCGCCAGATCGCCGCCGCCTCCCTGGGGGAGGAGCAGGGCGAAGAAGAAGCCGAAAACTATGAACAATACCAGACCGAGTGGGAGCCCGCAGCCTGTCTGGGCGAAAGAGACATGGTCCCCAGGGCCCCAATCCCGGCCAACACTCAGAAGTACAGCCAGTGGGTCACCATTAATGGACACCGGGCCGAAGCCCTCCGCGACACGGGAGCCAGCGTGACGGCCGTCCGTTGCCACCTGGTGACCCCGGATCAAATCTTGCCCAATGTACTGTGCCCAGTACGGTCCGCGGATAACTCCGAGAGCCTGTGCCAGATGGCCAGCGTCCCCTTTGAATGGGGGGGGAGTGTCGGGCATGCTGAAAGTGACCGTCCGAGACGATGCCCCCGTAGACTGTCTCCTCGGGAACGACCTCGAGAGCTCCCCCTGGGCTGCCGTCAAGCGGAGGGAGCACCTGGGGATGCTTGGCCTCCCTGAATGGGTCTGCGCGACGACCCGATCCATGGCCGCCCACGCCATCCCCTCAACTGAAGAACCCGAGTGGCCCGAGCCTCCACCACCCGTCCTCACCGAAGACACCAACCCTGAACCCGGTCCACGGGGGCCCAACGATGAAGAAGTTGCCTCACTCGCGACCTCCCGGAACTGGCCCAGTGGCGCCAAGAAGGGGGCCCCACTCAAGAACAGTTCCGCCAAGAGCAAAAAACGTGTCCCTCCCTCGAGGGGATCCGACAGCAAGCCGCAGCCCAGAGCGCAGGGGATGCCTCGTGGGCCCACTGGGTCTATTGGGACAATGAGCTCCTTTACAGTGAGCAGAAGATTGCTGAGCTAGGAGCCAGCCGGGTGCTGGTAGTCCCCCTCCGATTCAGAGACTTCCTCCTGAACCTGGCCCATGATGTGCCTCTCGCCGGACACATGGGGCAGGCAAAACTTACAGCCGCCTGGTGACCCACTTCTACTGGCCCAAGATGAGGAACGATGTGATCAACCACTGCCGAGCCTGCCCCACCTGCCAAGCCAGCGGGAAGAGCGGCAGAAAACTAAAAGTCCCCCTGCAACCTTTCCCAGTCGTCAACACTCCCTTCGAGCGGGTAGGGATCGACATCGTGGGGCCCCTGGAACCCCGGACATCACAAGGTCACCGGTTCATACTCGTCCTCGTGGACCATGCCACCCGCTATCCCGAAGCCATACCTCTCAGGACCGTGACAGCTCCCGTGGTGGCCCGGGCCCTGATGGGGATCTTCTCCCGGGTGGGCTTCCCCCGAGAAGTCGTCAGTGATCGGGGCACGAACTTCATCTCCCGATACATGAAGTCCCTATGGCAACAGTGCGGGGTCACATACAAATTTACGACCCCCTACCACCCTCAAGGCAACGGACTGGTGGAACGCTTCAATCGCACCCTCAAGGGTATGATCATGGGCCTGGAGGAGCCCTTACGACGCCAATGGGACGTGTTACTGCCCTGCCTCCTCTTCACCTATCGGGAGGTCCCCCAGAAGTCCCTGGGATTCAGCCCCTTCGAACTATTGTACGGGCACCCTGTCCGTGGTCCCCTAAGCTTGGTCAAAGAAGGATGGGTGGTGACCGCCCGAAATGCTCCTCCCGATGTGTACCGGTACCTCCTGACCCTCCGGAACCAGACTCGGCGGTTCCGGGAACTTGCCAAAGCCAACCTCGAAGCCAGTCAAGAAGACATGAAACGTTGGTATGATCAAAACGCCTCGTCCATTGAGTTCGAGCCGGGACAACCGGTCTGGGTCATGTCCCCGGTCGAACCATGCGCCCTCCAGGACAAATGGACCCGGCCCGGGGGGCGGAGCTTGCCGGCGTCCATGAAAGACGTGTGAGCGCTGAGCTCCTCGCCTGAGCCCCTTTAATATTCGACAAAACTATCCTTTTGGCACCTAGCCAGCCTTGGAAACTGCGGTGGACTCTCCATCTACACCCCGGCCTGGTGGGGGGCCTTTCCCCGGTCGAAATCCGATGTGGTTTCGCTTCGCTGTTGGTAGGAGGGCGCAGTGGCGGACCAGGCCGTAGTCCGCGGTCTATCCTGAGGAGCCGCCCGAGCTGCGTCACGCTACGTGCGGCCAGTGGAGCCAGAGTGGTGTCGGTCTGCCTATTGGGTGTCTGCACAACTGTTCCTGCTGTGTGTTATCACGCCGTGTTCCCTGGAGCGGCAGTGGTGAACTGGCCCTCGTTTGTGCCCTTGATGGGTGAAAGAGTGCTGATGCTTTGAGGTACAATTGGACGCTGCAGGAAGCCACCGGCGGGCCGGCGTCCCCTTGGGGAGAGTTTCATCGGCCGTTGCCTGCGCCATGCGCGTCTCAAGGACCACTGCGGAGCTGCGGATTGGAAGTGTGCTGGAGTGTGGGGCCCAGCTACCTGACATTGGTGTGACCTGGTTCTGAGAGAGTGCTTGGTGGCGTGCCTCTCTGGCTACTAGGCCTACTCGTGCTGCGGGGCGTTTGGCCGCCATCTTGGCTGCATTTCTTGCTGCGCAACGCCTCGCCCTTCGAAGCTAGCTCCCCCAGTGTCCCCTCTTCGCCCCACTAACACTCGCTGGCGATATTTTTGCTGGCGGTTGAGCGCCTTGCTGAATGTCCACTAGGAACGCTATGGGGAAAGGCGATAAGAATCAACCCAAACTGTCGTTTGATCAGCGGAAAGCAAAAGGTGCTGAGGGGCCGGCCCCGGATGCCTCGCCGCGGCCTACGGCAACCGACAGTTCACTGTGTGCGGACATTCGTGAAATGTTGGGCGCCATGGAAAGGGGCTTACAGGACAGCATGGCGGCAATTGGCACAAAAATTGACGCCCTGTCCTTCAGGATGGACCGAATGTCTGAGAGGGTGGATAAACATGCTGAGCGGCTGGATATGGCGGAACGGCGTCTAACGGAAGCAGAGGAAGCCCAAACGGAATGGGATAAAGACCGCAAGCAGTTCGGACGTCTACTCCAAGTCATTCAGGACAAGACGGAGGACTTGGAGGCACGCTCACGGCGCTCCAACGTCCGCATTACTGGGGTGGCGGAATCTACCAACACTGGCAAAATGGAGTTGTTCGTGGAGAAACTGCTTCAGACACTTCTGGGGGAGGAGGTCTTCTCCCCTATGTTCATCGTCGAGAGGGCTCATCGCACTCTGGGGCCAAAACCGCAGCCAGGACTCCCGGCGCGGCCGATCATTGCGAAACTTTTGAACTATAGGGATCGAGACTTGGCACTCCGGCTGGCGAGGGAGAAAGGAAACCTGCAATTCGAGGGCATGAACATCTCCCTCTATCCGGACTTCACGGCGAGAGTGCAGGAGGAGAGGAAGCGCTTCGCCCCGTATAAGAAACAGATGAGAGACCTAGGGCTGGACTACGCCATGTTGTACCCGGCGAGACTCCGGATCAACAAACAGGGACACTCGCACTTTTTCACTGACCCGGCGGACCTGAAAAAATCTCTAAAGGAGTGGGCCAAGGAACAACGCAACAGCCCGAGGGGCCAACGTGAGGACGCGGAGGAGGCTGCTTCCATGGATGGTCAGGGGTAATCTAATCTGCTGATTCTTCTCCGGGTCGGCTGGGCCCCTTCCAAGCGTTTATCTCTGCTACAGGTGCTGTGAACCTCTTTAATAGACAATGGGCGATGTACTCTTGCTATTGGTGGACTGCAATAGGGTCGTGGAGTCAACACTTTTTACTGTTAGCTGGTGGCTTTGGGGAAGGCTCTCCCGCGCGTGGGATACTTGTTATTTGACTGTGTGTTTTTTTTTTTGGGCTGGTGAGGGTGCTGAATGGTACTGGGGGGCGGGGTGGTGGAGCCATCGAGGTCTGAGGTCCTTGAGCTAATTGTACTGTTGTCCAGCTGGGAACCTCTGCCCCTGCGCTTTCGGCCTCTGGCTCTCCTGAGGGCCCTTGGGTTAGTAGTGTTTTTCATTGGGGTGGGAGGATGGTGGGTGGTGGTGGGACCTGTCTGACCGGGTTGGGGTTGGTCGGCTGTGGGTGGGTGGGTGGTTGCTATGTTCTTCTCTTGTTGACCATGTTATGTAGGTCTTTCGGGGTCTGTTGGGGGGAGGGTTTTGTAAGGCCTGCTACTGGATTGTGTCTACTGTGCCACCTGTGCTACCCTGATTTGTTCCCTGTCCTACGATGGTGGACGCTGAGTCTCTAGGGCCGGAGAGTGGCCCCAACTCTCTCAGACTGCTGTCTTGGAATGTGAGGGGGCTGAATGATTTCCGTAAACTTAGGAAGGTAATAGCTTATTTGCAGCGGCACCGGGTTGATCGCGCCTTGCTCCAAGAAACCCACCTGCCTCTGACCAGTCCTATGTTACAGACCAGGGGTTTGGGGAGTGCTTGTGTTGCTGCAGGGTTCACTACACATGCGAGGGGTGTGCTTACGTGGGCTAATCCCAAATCTCAGTTGACACTGCAGAAGGTTGTTGTGGACCCGGAGGGTCGGTATGCTGTTGCTCGCTGTGTGGGGAAAGGCCACGATTCGTTGGTAGTGAATGTGTATGGCCCCAATTACGACACGCCTGCTTTTTACACCGCGCTGGCGGACCTCTGTAGACGGTATGAGGGCTCCAGGTTGCTGTGGGGGGGAGACTTCAATTTTGTGTTGAACCCGGAGTTGGATAGGTCGGCTGGCGCTCCCAGGACCCCGGCGGCCTCGGCATTACTTATGCATGCGGAGCTAGTGAAACTTGATCTGCTGGATGTGTGGCGTCATAGGCACCCGAGGAAGGGTGGATTCACTCACTACTCAGCCTATCATAATGTGCACACGAGGATCGATTATTGGTTTGTCTCCCGCTCCCTCCTTAACTCCGTGAAGAGTTGTGCTGTGCTGCCCCGCACGTTGTCTGACCACTCGCCACTGCTTTTGATACTAGAGGCCCCGGCTAGAAGGATACCCCCGTTCACCTGGAGGTTCCCCCCGTATTCACTTCTGGATGAGGCCTTCAGAGGGGAATTGGCTGAGGATATAGATACGTACTTTTCGACTAATGTGGGGTCGGTGGATAGTGTCCAGGTGCTTTGGGATGCATTCAAAGTGTACATACGGGGGATGACAATGGCCAAACACTCCGGGGTGCTTAAGGCTATTAGGCAGCGGTTGAAATGTCTGGAAACTCAGTTGTCTGATCTGGAACGTCAAGCGGGGGGTGCAGGAGATGCGAACATAACTGAAAGGCTTAAGCCCCTGCTATCGGAATTCCATGATGAGGCGTATAGGGAGATACGACATATGGGAAAGTATGCCACGGCACGCACGTATGGGGAACGGGACCGCCCTGGCTCCCTGCTTGCTAAACTGATGCGTAATAGCAGACCGCCCCTGGTGATCGAGGAGTTATTAACAGCTAGTGGTGATGTGGTGACTGGGGAACAGGATATACTGGCGGAATTCCATACTTATTATACCGCATTGTATACGTCGCGATCAGGCCACCTGGAGGAGGAAATTGACGACTATCTGAGTTACATCCAGATGCCCTTTTTAGCTGATTGGCAACGAGAATTTCTGATGGCGCCATTCCAGAAAGAGGAGATCATGGAGGCGCTGGAGGGGATGAGGTCAGGCAGCGCTCCAGGGTCGGACGGCCTTACGGTGGCCTTCTATAAGGCTTTTCAAGACAAATTGGTACCCTACTTGATGCTCCTTTTTGACGACATTTGTCAACAGGGTAGCATGTCGAAGTCTATGAGGGAGGCGCTTCTCATCACCATCCCGAAGCCGGGCAAACCCCCCAACGAGTGTGGCTCATATAGGCCGCTCTCACTGAATAACGTAGACGCCAAATTATATGCAAAGGTTTTGGCGGCACGGTTGGCTCTACTTGTCCCAGAATTGGTTGCCCCGGAGCAGGCAGAGTTTGTCCCCGCCCGGAACTTGACTTATAATATTCGTACGGTGCTAGGCACCATTCAACATGTCCGGCAAGAGAACAAGGCTGTGGCTATTTTCCTGGATATGGAAAAAGCCTTTGACTCAGTGGAGTGGCCGTTTATGCTCAGGGTTCTGCGTAAGTATGGGCTCGGCGAACCCTTCCTTCAGATGCTAGGGGCTCTGTACTACAAGCCGACAGCGCGGCTAAAGATAGGGAACTCGGTCACTGCCCCGATTGAGATCAGTAGGGGCACTCGGCAGGGCTGCCCCCTCTCCCCACTTCTGTATGCTCTGGTGGCGGAACCCCTGGCCTGCGCTATTAGGGAATACCACGGGTTCGAGGGAATCAACTTCCCTTCTTATAAGATTGGCATATCAACTTATGCTGACGACACTCTGTTGTATGTCCGAGAGCCGGAGGTGAATCTGTCGGCTGTCTTGTTGGAGGTGGTAAGGTTCGGAGCCCTTTCGGGCCTTCGGGTCAATTGGAACAAATCTGTGGCGTTACCTCTGACTCCAGTGACCCTCCCATTTGACTCGGAATACCCGTTGCAATGGACCACGGACTCTATACGTTATTTAGGGATCCGTATTCACACCGATCCAGAGATCCTGATACGCGAGAACTATGGGGTTGCGTACTCTAAGCTAGTGGATGACGTAGAGGTGTGGTGCAGGCTCCCGCTGTCCCTAATGGGCAGGATAGCAATTATGAAGATGGTGGTGCTACCCAGGTTCCTCTTTCTCTTTGCTAACATACCTGTCGTACTCTCAAAGGCCTTTTTTCGTCAGCTTACGCAGACGCTTATCAGACTTGTGTGGGGGGGCAAACAGCCGAGGGTTCGATGGCAAACTCTAATGCTTCCCTATGAACGCGGGGGTCTGGGAGCTCCTGATCTAGAAAGGTACTACAGGATAGCACAAGGGGCTCATCTCCACACCTGGATCCATGGGGACCCTGGCATCCCGCATGTGAAGCTGGAGCGCCTCTTTGCGGACCCCACCCCGCTTCCGGCCACAATATGCTGTCCTGTCAATCGCAGGGTTGGTAATTTGGACTCACTTGCCGCTACAAACCACGCTTGGCATGAGCTAGTCCGCTCCCGTGAGAGCGAGCTGTTGTAGTCTCCCCTTCTGAGAGTGGAATGGGCGGTGTGGTTGGCCCCGCTGACAGAGAAGGGTGTCTTGAAGGCGTTACGGGACTTGGGCATAGAAAAGATGGGGGACCTCTTTTTGAACGGCACAGTGAAGACGTCGCGACAAGTCCTCCAATCCCACTCTGGAACGACGCTGTTACACAGCTTCCAATACCACCGGGTCCTTAGGGCGTTGCAGGAGTTGCTGGGCCCGGAATTGGCAGAGCCGCAGGAAGTGCCGGAGCTCACGTACGTTATTCAGAACCCCTCGTCCCGTAAATTGGTAACTAATCTTAAGAAACTGGGGGACCGGCACCGGCAGTACCCTCTCTCCAAGGCCAGATTGGCCTGGCAGTGTGATCTTCAGTTGACGATCTCGGATGAGATGTGGCAATACTGCTGTACGAACACTAGGAAGATTTCACTTAATAGTAGACATCGTCTGATACATTTTAAATATTTACAGCGGGTCTACTACACTCCGGACAGATTACATAGATACGGTTTGCGGGAGTCGGCGGAGTGTGAGCGATGCCATTTTCCCACAGCTGATTTCTTGCATATGTCCTGGACTTGCCCTAGTATCCATAAGTTTTGGCGGGAGGTATTCTCGGAACTTAGTTCTATGCTGGGTACGGAGGTTCTGCCGGCTCTGGCGCTGCTGGGTTTTTCCAAGCCGTTGTCTGTGGCGGTGCGGCGCTTGGCTGATATGGCCTTGCTGACGGCCAAGCGCCTGGTTGCGTTGTGCTGGATGAGGGGGCCGGTTCCTACTAAAAGGCGCTGGGAGACGGATTTGCTGTATTGCTGTACACAATCTGAGGTGTATAATGAACTGATTCCCCCAAAGAGTCGCCCTAGGAATTTCTGGGGGTTATATAGGGAATATCAGTGCGCTAAGGGGGGCGGTGAATCAGACCCCGAAGGGGAGGAGCTGGATGAGCTGCAGGAGGGCGGGGTGGAGGCAGCGGAGGCTAACATGATGCATGGTTGACTGTCCCTTTCTCGGATGTGGTTGTCTGGTCCCATCTGGGTGTCAGTTGAGAAGTTAGGTGCGTGAGTCCCCGGGACGGTTGTGCTGGGAGGGTGGCCTTAGTGGTCCCTTTTGAATTCTGCATCACACCATTGGGCCCTCGGGTCCTCCGCCATGGGTACTAAGTTCATCTATAGAATCAGTAGTTGGTGCAGGTGGGTGGGTGGACACGGGTACGGGTAGGCTGGCTTGTTTGAAGGGTGGGGGGTTGTTTAGATGTGGGTTTATTGCACCCTTTTTTCTTCCCTCTCCCAGGATATTTTGTTACTATGCTTCCGAGACTTTGTTTAGCACACACGAATTAACTGCATTATCTTTTTTGCACACCGAACTATGGTCATGGGTGTCGGCACCAGTATTAACTACTTTATTTTTGATGTCAGTCATAGGCTATTTCCACGCAACGGTCCTCTTTTTCTTTCTTTCATATGTGTACGCCGCCAGGCCCCCGGGATGCTGGCATTACGGCTGTGTATGCGACTACTGACCATTGACCTAGGTGCTATCTATTGTTGCCGCCGGCCTCCGGGTTGTAGGCGATGAGTGCTGTGTGCTTACATCTAAGGTGTAATAAAGTATAAATTTAACAAAAAAAAACAAATGGACCGGGCCCTTCAAGGTGGTGGAGCGCAAGAGCCCTGTCACCTACCTGGTGGACATGGAGTCTCCCAGGAACCCCCTCCGGGTCCTCCATGCCAACAGACTCAAGCCTCACTTTGTCCGCTCAGAACTTAGCCTCCTGATGGCTACCGACAGTGGTGCTGAAGAGGACTCCGAGCCCCTGCCAGACCTCCTGAATGCCCTCGAAAAAGACGGCTCCGTGGAAGGAGTCAACCTCTCTTCCACCCTGACCCCAGCACAGAGCCAAGATTGCCAAGAACTATTTGCCGATCTATTCTCTCTCACCCCCGGGGTCACCCCATGGTGCCTCCACGATGTCGACACCGGGGATAGCCCGCTGATACGGCACCGGGCCTACCGAGTTCCCGATAGAGTACGAGCCTGCATCCAGTCGGAAGTGTCCAAAATGCTGGCTCTGGGGGTGGTCGAGCCCTCCGACAGCCCATGGGCCAGCCCTGTTGTCCTGGTCCCCAAGGCCGCCGCCCCTGGCGTCGCCCCCGAACTCAGGTTTTGTGTGGACTACCGGGGTCTGAACGCCGTCACCCAAACAGACGCTCACCCCATCCCCCGGGCTGATGAACTGATCGATCGCCTGGGGGCAGCCCGCTACCTGAGCACCTTCGACCTAACCGCGGGCTACTGGCAGATCAGACTCACTCCGGGCGCCCAGGAGCGATCCACTTTTTCCACCCCCGACGGCCACTACCACTTCAGGGTGATGCCCTTTGGGATGAAAAACGCCCCCGCCACGTTCCAGAGACTGGTGAATAAGGTGCTGGCGGGGCTTGAGGAGTTTAGCGCCGCCTACCTGGACGATATCGCGGTGTACAGCCTCCACTGGGCTGAACACCTCCAACACCTCCGGGAGGTCTTGGCCGCCCTCCAACGGGCAGGACTGACAATAAAGGCCAGCAAGTGCCAGATCGGCCAAAGTTCCGTGACCTACCTGGGGCACCAAGTGGGAAGTGGCCAGGTGGCCCCCCTCCAACTCAAGATCGACGCCATCATGGCCTGGGAGCCCCCGGTTACCCAAACAGAGGTCCGAGCCTTACTGGGGCTCACTGGATATTACCGGCGCTTCATAAAAGACTATGGCAGTATTGTGGGCCCCCTCACGGAACTCACTTCCAAAAAACAACCACCGAAGGTACACTGGACACCCGAGTGTCAGACCACCTTTGAGACCCTCAAGACAGCAATGTGCACCGCCCCCGTGCTCCAAGCCCCCGATTACAGCCGGGAATTCATAGTGCAAACAGATACCTCCGATCACGCGTCGGAGCAGTTCTCTCCCAAGCTAACACCGAGGGAATTGACCAGCCAGTGGCCTTCATTAGCCGACGCCTGCTGGCCCGAGAACAGCGCTGGAGCACCATTGAGCGGGAGGCCTTCGCCGTGGTGTGGGCCCTTAAGAAGCTCACGCCCTATCTCTTCGGCACCCACTTCCGGGTACAAACTGGCCACCGACCACTGCGGTGGCTGATGCAGATGCGAGGGGAGAATCCGAAGCTGTTGCGTTGGTCCATCTCCCTGCAAGGGATGTATTTCACTGTGGAGCATCGCCCAGGCAATGACCACGCCAACGCAGATGGCCTGTCCCGCTTCTTCCGCCTTGTCGAGGAGACTACCCAAGAAGATGGGTGACTCTCCCTGCCTTCAGCTGGGGGGGACTTGTGTTGGACCTGGCCTCGTGGCGTGGCCCCACTTCTCCCGCATGGCGGGTCCCGGACTACCTCGACATTTGTTCCCCGGCCGAGAGCAGCACCATCCACCCTCCATGAGTGCCGCTCCTCCGGGCAGCCCCCAGCTCACCCCCGTTGGAACTCGACGACCTCTCCTCAACTGGCCCGAATCCTACCCATCTTCGTGAAACCATCCTTGGAGTCCTGCTGGCGCTGCCGCGGCCCATCGTTGTGAAACCATCTCTGGAGTCCTGCTGGTGCTGCCGCGGCCCATCTTCGTGAAACCATCCTTGGAGTCCTGCTGGCGCTGCCGCGGCCCATCTTCGTGAAACCATCCTTGGAGTCCTGCTGGCGCTGCCGCGGCCCATCTTCGTGAAACCATCTCTGGAGTCCTGCTGGCGCTGCCGCGGCCCATCTTCGCGAATCCATCTCGGGAGTCCTGCTGGCGCTGCCGCGGCCCCTACCAAGGAACCCCCAGCTCGAGGATTGAGAGCTGAGCGCAGGGTATCCCTGTACCAGACTGGTACCAAGACTGTCCCGCTACCCCTTTCCCACAGAGACTAAGTTGAGAGGAACCCTGGATCCAGATATTCCTGTATCGTATGATAACCTGCCTAAAAGTACTGATAAAAACGAACCTATCTTTGTGTGGTGTCCATCTGTAGGGGGGTGATTGCTCGTCTGTACGATCCTAGGAGAGGAACCTCGCCAGGAGGCCTCTCACCCTTGCTTGGCCGACCCTAAGATTTCCTTTCTAACAATCTGGAAAATCTTTAGCAGTACTCTTGCATACAGGCAGGTGGTGTCAATGGCTCTGCATCAACATTGATCCACGCTGGGTATGACATGCCTATTTAGGCACCTCCCATGCACGCTAACATTACTTGGTTTCTGACTAGTCCGCACCCAAAGACACCGAGCTCATATCTGATCAACTGCACCGTGTCCAGATCTCTAAAGTGGAATCTTACTAATGAAAGAGCCCAGTTCACAGAGCGAGGAGGCAGGATGTTCGGTGAGGAATCTGCAGTTAGATTGAGTCTCTATCAGAAAGAGCATTACCAAAGGTAAGTCCTTGTTCTTCTGCTAGAGACTTCTAATCACAGATTCCTCAACGTTTTAATAGCTACCAACGCCATACCTTCCAGCTGGTGGGTCTGAGAACAAGCTCAAACCAAAAAGCCCTGCAGGACCCAATGGGCAAATGCTCATGTTGACAGACCTGACAGTCCAGACAGTAGTGCTTTGTGACCGTATGAAGAGACAACCATGTGGCAGATGTTCAGGACTGGCCTAGCAGATGTCAAGGACAGGCACACATTTGGCTCTGGTAGAGTGACCCTGCAAGCCTCCAGGGGCGCAGCATTTTTGCCATATGGGCAGTTGATCTTAATATGGAAGAAGCTCCAGCAAGAGATGGTCCTCTTCTGCACTGCCTTGCCTTTCTTTTCTCCAGTGAATCCAATAAAGAGCTGATCATCTACATGGTGCTCTCTGGTAAGATCAACAGAGAAGCTGAGAGCCCTTTTCAGGTTCAGTCACAATGCCAGAGGACTGTTGTTCTGACTGACATGAAAGGGAGACACAATATTCGGAAGGAAGGAGACTTGAGTCTGCATAACCAGCTGGTCTAGAAAACAAGTGATATAAAGAGGGTTGACAGACAGGGCCTGTAACTTTTTCACTTCCCTCCCTAACATAATGGGGACAAGGAAGATCGTCTTGATGGTAAGGCGCCAAAGAGAACAACAGTATAAAGGCTCAAGGGGCACACACATTAGGAAAGTGAGGACCAAATTTAAATCCCTTTGGGGCATAATAAATAGAGAAGGGGAAACATATGTTGTAACCTTTTAAGGATACGTATCACAAGAGGTGACTTAAAGAGGGCTGGCCTGGCAACTGTAAAAAGGCAGAGAGAGCAGGTACCCTTTAATAGTGCCCAAAGCAAGACCTTGCTGGGCTATGAACAATACAAACAGAACTTCAGACAATTTGGCATGAAGTTGGTCGATCTGTTTAGCGTTGTACAAGGCTACAAACTTACCACAACAGCAGCCAAATACAGATTTGGTTCAGGTATGCCTGGCTGCCAAGATGATATCAACCACTTCGAGAGGAAGGTCAAAGGCACCCGCTGCTCAATCTCCAAGCATGGAGGCATAGGGTGCACAGGTTCTGGTGCATAACCCCACCCTGCAGCTGTGGGAGAAGGTCGTCCTGAAGAGGGAGCCTGATCGGAGGACAGCTGCTCATATACAGCAGTTTGAGAAACCATACTCTCTGTACCTAATTTGGAACTGCTAAGATGTCTCGGGCCAGGTCGGTCCGAATCTTCTTCACAATTCAGGGCAGGAGTGGTATTGGCAGAAAGGCGTACAGCAGTCTCAAGTTCCACTTTACATGAAACATGTTTCCCAGTGACAGATGCTTTGGAAACTCCAACATGCAAAACTGCTGACACTGTGCTCTCAGCAGCAGCAAAAGGATTGAACCAGGGTTCTTCCCACTCGCGAAAAATACCCTGCACCTCTTCTGTATGCAACTGCCATTGTGATCAGCAAGGCATCGATGGCTTAGTTAATCTGGACTGGAATTCAGGGAACCCGCTAGGTGGTGTGTCACCAGAAAAAAATCCCTTGGCTTGTTGCAGTACCACATGGCTGTGGTGTTCTCCTTAAGCACCTGCACCAACTTTGTTTTGATTGAGGGCAGGAAGGATTTCAATGCCAAGTTGATAGCTTGCAGTTGCAAATGGTTGATAGGGAGCCGGGCCTCTGACAGAGACCAGGAGTCTCTGATTTTCTCCCCCAGATGGCCTTCCCAAACCAGAAGTGATGCATTGGTCTCCACTGCGAACTCCAGGTAAGGTAAGGAGAGGGGTCTGCCGATGATCCAATTGTGATCCCTCAGCCACCACTAAAGATCTCTTTGGAGTCTCTGGTGAAATCTTGAGCAAATTGGAAAGATCCCCTTGGTGCTGTGCCCACTGGGACGCTAGATCCCACTGCAGAGCCCGCATTAGCCATCTGGCTTGCTTGGTCAGCAAGATGCAGAAGGCCATCAGTCTCAGAGTCATCCTCATTGAGATCCAGGATAGAGGTTGAAACATCAGGATCATAGCTCAAATGTCTGGACTCTCTGACAATAGGGATATGTGTGAAACTGCACTGTGTTCAAAATGGCTCCAATGAAGGGGGGCATCAAAGAAAGAGTCAGGCGTGCCTTTCGAACACTGATAGTGAACCCCAAGGATGTCAGGAGCTCAGTCACAGTAAGGCCAAAAGGAAATACAGCAAAATGAAAATGCTTGTGGCATACTGTGGATCCCGGGTAATATCTGGCGGCCCACAGGATGGCAATGTGTAAATAAGCGTCCTGCAGCTCTAGTGCTACCACCTAGTCTCCAGGGTAGACAGTAGACAAGACCTGGGCCAGGATGAGCATCTTGAACTTGTCTTTTCACAGACTGGCACTGGAGGATGAAGATTTAAAATGAGACGGAGGCCCAATCCTTTTTCTGCACCAGGAAGTAAGTGGGAAAATACAAATTTCTCACATCGGCCCCCTCTGTATGACTTCTTTAGCCGAAGAGCCTGTACTTCATGCTACAAGAGTGGCAGATGGTCCTCTGTCAGCTTGTCAGGGAATGCTGGAAGGAGCGGCAGTGTCTTGAGAAATGGTAAAACGTAACTCAGCTGAACAATTTGCAGAACCCACCTGTCTGAAGTGATCACCTACCACCCTGAGAGACAGTGTTGGTTCATGCCTCCGAATGAGTGGATGTGAGCTGGCAAGGGCACACTAAAGACCTTGGGAGGGGTAGCAGAGAGATGGGTTGAATGCTATCCTGTTGCACTCTGCAGGGGGTACTGCAGCAATGAAAAAGATGGGGAGATTGTTGCACCTGCTGGGGATGTTGGCAGTACTGAAAGCCCCTACTATAGCCAAGGAGGGGGCAAAACTAATGGTTCAGCTGAAACAGAGGAGCAGAAAGGCCTAGAGAGATCCTGTGGCCTCGTTATGATTGAAGCACTCCAAGGTCACAAGTGCTTTTCCCCAAAAAAGTCAGGAACCATCGAACAGCAGATACATAAGAATAACCTGAACATCTCCTGAAAAGTCAGTGGACCACATCCAGGCATGCCTACGAATGAAAAATAGCCCTGCTCAGTGTGTCAGTAGTATCCAGACTGTAGCAGATGGGGATCTTGGCCCAATCACAACCATATTGAGTGTCTTAAGAAATTATGGCTCGGGCTACACTGGGACCATGGGCAATACTTGGGCTATGGAGTCCCACAAGGCATGAGAGTGGTGGTTTATGAGCAGCAGGCATGTACTGAGTGCAGGACTAAACTCATAGAGGAAAGAAACTGCTTACCAAAAGACTCTATCCTCTTCATTCCTTTTCGCTGGAATAGTGGGGAATGAGTTTGGATTTACCCTACTGGCCGAAGCCTGCACCAGAAGGCTATCAAGAGTGCAGTGCTGGAAAAGGAGAGCTAGGTAAACTGGACCAGGGTGATGGGGTCTAGCAATCTGGTGATGCACAGGTAGGCCTGAGCAAGGTTTGGCCCAGGTACAAAACAGTGTATCAGTAAGAGCTGCAATGAATGAGAGTAGAGGTTCAGAACTCGACTGCCCAGGCTGCAACACCTCTGTCAGTACATTGTTTTTAACTTAGTGTGTGAAAAGTTGAAGGTCAAGAACCTCTGGTGCCCTCCACAAATTCATAGAAAAGGAGGAGCTGTCTTTCATGGCAGGTCCTGGGGGAGAAACTAGTCTAGTGTTTGGGGAAGTATCCAGACCACTGGCATTCTGGGGGTCCTCGTACAAGTTGTCATCTAGGTAAGCCTGGGCAAGGTCATCCCCAGCATCATTGTACTCAATATCTGAGTCTGTGCCAAACAAGTCATAAAGGACATGAACCCCTCCAGAAGATAAAAGCACAGTGTCTGAATCAGAAGAGGGTAAAGAGGCTGTGGCTCAGATAAGGGAGCATGCAGCATTCGTTGACGTCAGGGAGGTGACGCCTCAGCATCAAACAGCATTATGGGTTAGATGTCATTGTGCAGAGTAGATGGTGAGGACATCAGCATTGGTGGATCATGTTCTGGGGTGGGTTGTAGTGCTGGTGCGGGTACTGGGATAAACGACAGTCAGGAGCCCTAATACAATGCAGAGTGCTTTAATTGGTGCCAAGGTTGGAACCACCAGCCGAAGCCCAATTGGGAGGCCTCTTGGGTCCTTAAGGACTGCAAGCATGCCAGAAAGGGCCGTTAACATGCAAAAAAGTCACAGCATGGGCTTGCGGAAGTCCATGATTTGCAGTGTCATCTCTGACAGCCCCAGAAATTCCAGTTGCTGTGAAACAAGGGTCTGAATCGACTCTGAAGTAAAGCAACTTCAGGAGAGCAACCTGGAATCACAATTACATGTATTTAAATATTTACAAAGTTTTATCCTCGCACCTTCTCGAGAGATCAAAAGTGGAGGGATGGGCCCAAGTACTGCTTGGACTTCTTGCACTTCTTTTTGGATTTGGCCAAGGACTTAGATCATGAAGACAACCTGTTGCAGGAGCGAACTAAGGAGTAGGACCCACCTTTGCACCTTAACCAATCTAGTTATGGGGATTTGTGGTGCTTTGCCACAAAGAGTTTTGATTCCCACGTCTCGAATTGCATTAGCGTACATCAAGTCACCATCACTAAAGGCCTTAGAATCGTGGTCTGACCCAAGGCACTGCAGGCAAACCACATGCTGGTCAATTAAAGACTTCTGATTGCGAGATTCCCCCCAGGGGGTCCCTTGAGCACTGGGCTTACTGACTATTTTTTGTAAAAGTCTCCCAATGAGACAAACGAAAGTTCTGGTTCTATGTCTGCTGGTGCAGAAAGAACGGAACTGATGTCAGCACGCATGAGTGGCTCCTATAGGACCCACACAAATCATACCTGCACAGAATAACATCGAAGCAGACCTATCAGCACTAACTGCCAGCGTGCAGGAGACTGCTAAAGATTTTCCAGATCCAGTCTGGTGCCTGGGGGAATATTCAAAAGGTGAGCAATCTATGGTTAGAAATCTCTATCAGTAAGCTTGTGATTTTAATTCATTGATTGGGCTGTAAAAGAAGTAATTGGTTCCATAAAAGGGCCACTACACAGCTAAGCCTGAGACATCCACCCAATATTCTAGGTGTAGAGAAACATGCTGTGTTCCATAATGCTGCCAACAAGCCTAGAATAATC
Organism: Lissotriton vulgaris; assembly: GCF_964263255.1. Lineage (NCBI taxonomy): Eukaryota > Metazoa > Chordata > Amphibia > Caudata > Salamandridae > Lissotriton > Lissotriton vulgaris. The sequence goes on along the minus strand of NC_141694.1, from coordinate 541,628,808 downwards.
AGGACTTTAGGCTGCCCTGAGTCAAGGAGATGCTCACTGATATTATCCTTGAGGGATATGGCACCCAAAAACTAACTGCATCAACCGTACCATCGAGGAAGTTGTTGTTTGCGTTCACATGGTCCTGAAGCTGGTGCATCACTGTGACCTGCATGATCTTGTTAGGGAATCAGAGGGTGACACGGGTCAGTAGCTGATGAGCTCTTTGGGTTCTGCTCTCAGGATGGACCCTGTATGAACGATGCATGAACTTGACAATGTTTGGAGACATGGTATTGGCATATTGCCCTTGCTACATGCCATTCAGCATGCTTGGCTAGGAGGTTGGGCAATTTGATCTTTCCTGATGCTATAAGGACATAGAGAAGGCACGGTTTTATGGAAGCCACAAACACCAAGATCCTAAATGGTGGAGATATTCGGGGTGTTCTGGAAGGTGATCCATAGTTTCTTTATCTTCACATTAAAGGAGGTGAGAAATTGAAGGTATATGTGGAGTTTTCTGGCTGGTAGCAATTACTCAATTGTGGATATTAAAGAGCTCACTGGTTTGGTGCCTGGTTGACTGGCGAAGAGTACTCAAACTTTTTTCCAGCAGAAACTCCTTGAAGCACTTTCCTGATTAGTAGAATATGCCAGTAAGGGACAGAACATGGGTTTTATATTAGAGTGCACCTGATTTGCATTCCATTATTACATTCAAGTCGAAATATTTGAAAGAAGTAAAATATAGAAACAAACTTGCCATATATGTCATTTGCTACAAACAGAAGATACGTTTTTCAACAAAACAGTTACAAAGCCAAGGGGGAGCAGTGGGTGACATATAACATTCCGTACATGAGTGACAGGGTTACTGGGTAACAAAATCCCAATACCAGAGCAACAGATTTACTCACTATATTCCAACCAGGACAGAGAGAGTTAGTACAAAGGCAAACTGGTCCCTTGCAAGGTAAAATGAGCGTGCCATGGAGGTGGCCACTTGGCTACCGCAGGCGTCAATTTGTGTAAATACATACTCCTTGAACTCACACAAAAAGGCTTTCACCTCCCCACTTGAAAAGATGTTGAAAATGGTCGTATTTCAAATAGCCTTTGCTAAACCAATGGCTTAACAATGTCCACTGATTCTCTGGCACAAGAAATCAGATACTCCACGCTAGAAAGAAGAGGTTGCTGTGGCAAATTCAGAAAGTACAAAATAGCTCGAAATATTACAAAAACGTGTCACAAAACTATTTCAGTACAGCAATATTTTAGACGAATTCCAATGAGGACACTAAGAAGGTCAGGGGAGAAGATCATTTATGAAAAAGGATCAAAAGCAGAGGGGTTGGGGCAGAGCATCTGTCGAGCTCTGACTGTTTATTGGGCGTATAGTGAGACACTGACTTTGCTCACGGGAATTGTAAAAATCTTGTCTCTGGCAGACAGCAGTGCATCAAACTCTCTCCTTTCTGCTGATCAGTTGATAGTGATAGGGGGGAACCTTTCTGTTTGAATTTGCCGTGCCACGTTTATTCACGAAGCAAAGCTGCTTGCATTGCCCACTTGCCGCCTCGCTGCCACCGCAGGAGTCTTCCTGCATCCCGCCTCCCGCCGCACTCCTCCTTGGACATCGGAGAGCTGCCGCAGTGTGTTGGGCAGGCCAGGGGAACCACAAGCCCCAGCAGGCACTGCGCCTTCCGAGCACCAGCAACAAGCGCCAGGAGGCGCATAAAATTGGCGCACTCCTTGCAGAGCGGGGGAACCTTTCTGTTTGAATTTGCCGTGCCACGTTTATTCACGAAGCAAAGCTGCTTGCATTGCCCACTTGCCGCCTCGCTGCCGCCGCAAGAGTCTTCCTGCATCCCGCCGCACGCCTCCCTGGACATCGGAGAGCTGCCGCAGTGTGGAGGGCGGGCCAGGGGAACCACAAGCCCCAGCAGGCACTGCGCCTTCCGAGCACCAGCAACAAGCGCCAGGAGGCGCATAAAATTGGCGCACTCCTTCCCTCGCGGGACGCGAGCGGGACGCCAAGCGAAGCCCGGGCAAAGGGCGGGCCCTCTTAGGCCCTCAGAGGCCTGAGGAGACTGGACTGGGCCAGACCCCCAGGTCGTGGGACTTTATATAAGTAAGTGTGTAATTCCTTGCACTTTTGTACTATTGTTATCGCTGTTGCTATGGCTACTATTGCACTTAGTCCTCCCTCTGCTACTGTCCCGGATAAAGTAGGGAGTTCATTGAATGGCACCTTAGACAACTACTTTACTAAAGCTGCTTTTGAAGGAACAAAAGACTTATTTTGGGCAGAACGTCTGGCTGATCGCCGTCGTTCTATTGAACAATTCAAGAACAGGTCACTTTCTGAGCCCACTCCTGTTGTCACAATAAACAATGACCTTTGCGCCGATACCACGGACGCTACACTAATTGGGGACAGTGTGCCATTATTGCTAAGGGACTGTTTAGCACCTTCTATTGACTCAACCCAAGTTGATTAAGCTATTATTTCTCTTGATTCCTCTAGCACCTCTGGTGCTCCAAAAGTCTTGATTTCACCAACACCCAGGCCAGGGAAAGTTGTAAGAGGTAAAACCACGAGGCCCCTGCCACACAAATGGCCCTCCACCACCCAAAAAGAGACGCACTAGGATGGACCCAACTAAGTCTAAGATGAGCCACTCTGAGTTTGGGAAGAAGCTTAATTTTTCCAGCACTGGAGCAACGGTAACTACAGTTGCTAAAGAAGCTGCAGAAATAGTGCTAGACACTCCAGCACTCCTACCATCGACATCGCACCTGGTCGCTGAGAGAATTACTGAAAATACTCCAAATGCTGAAGGGTCTCCTCCAAACTCTACTAGTAAATTACTAGATAGCATAGAACTCATTGTGAGGAGTTACACGTTAGCTATAGTTGAAAGATTAAAAGGAGTGGAGTTAAGACTGGGGAAAATAGAGGCAGACTTGGCCACACATGGGAATCCTACCAGGACCATAGGAAATAAAGGTCCAACAACAGCTCTAATCTCCAGTCAAGTAACCACATCGGCGCATATTCCCTCATCAGATGTCGCTGTGGCAACACCTACTACCACTACTCCTTCTATCAATTCAAAAATAGCTACATTAGTTGCGACCAAAAACCAGCCTACAAGTACACTATCTGTACCCAAACAACCTCCTAATCTCAAAATAAATCAGACAAAAACACCAACACCAAGATTATCTACAACTTCGCATCGTACTCCTGACATCCCTGTTAATAATAATCTAGCAAGGGAAGTGGGCAATTTATCAAACGGCCTGCCAAGATTGGAGGTGGAAGATGCTAGATACACAAAAGGGGTCGAAGGCAGGAGACCCCCCACTGAACTCCCACCAGAAGCTGTACCTTATGTGGTGGTACTCACCGGGGTACCAGAACTGTCGGGAAACAAGCGGGAAGGCTTCTTTCAACTAAAGAACAAAATAATGCACTGGCTATCCTCATATAGACCTATAGCCAGTAATATCAATGGAGACATAGTTCATGTCCGACGGTTGCCTTGGTTAGGCGGAAGACCAAAGGACATAGGGGGAGATGTGGTTGTGGTGAATTTCAGAGACAAAAACGCAGTCCAATATATATTATCTTGGCCACATGGTAATGCGAACAATTGTATCATACAGCGCCCATTGACTTACTTTTACCCAAGATCCTTAGTATTTCCACAACAACCAGCATCTAGCAACGCCCTCTTTGACAATCATTTTTATAATATGGGGCTTGCTAGAAACCCTGTTCACATGTATCAACTAGTACCAGTCCCTGCCTTTTCCGGGTGGAACACCATACCCTCTAGACACGGCACAAGTGAATACAGAAGAATGGCTCATTTAATACCATTCACGCCATTGGAAATATCTAAGAGGTTTGATGTATTCAGTGGTCTGGATGAATGCGACTGAAGTTTAATGAACAGTGAGGTAGACAGTTGTGGTGTAAATAATCATATTACTGATGGAGCTAATGAGGAAGAAGGAAGTAGACCTTTTAGGTCAGAAAATATTGTTACTGTAACTGGCAATGGGGCTAATGGTAGCCTGTCTTCACCCACAACAGTTGGTATTTGTGGGGTAAATGAGGGTCCCTCCCTGTTTACACTAGTCTCATGGAATGTGGCGGGGGTGCGCACAAAAATATGTGACCCCGATTGGAACAACTACATGAACACCTTTGACATTTGTATATTACAAGAGACATGGGCTACGGACTAGATCCATAGAGCGGGTTATAAAACATTCCAAATAGAGGCTGTGCCTTCATCAAGAGGACGAGCCGCAGGAGGCCTACTTATATGGATCAGTGTATCTATCAACATCGGTATAAAGATCTTAAATACCGACTCTCTAGCTATACTAGGTCTGGAAATAACCACAGAGGACAAACGGGTGATTAACCTTATAAATGTGTATAACTGCCCTCATCCATCCCATAAGGTGTCACCATGTATTGAAAAATTGGAGAGTTTTATGGACACCCTAGAGCCAGATGCAAGTGTAATTTTATGTGGGGACATGAATTGTAACTTTGAACCGATCACGGGTATGGTCAATTTGTATGAAGATGAGGATGTGGCTAACGGGATACCTCTCCTGCTTGATAATGGGACTGTCGCTGGGACCACAATAGCCCTTCAGATTACGAGGCTGCTAGTGAACCATGGTCTGAGGGCTTGTAATGGCCGTATGCCATCCGATAGCCCGAAAGCACCTACCTTTAACAGGCGAGATTATAAAAGTAATTTAGACTACGTTATTATTTCTTTTGACCTGTGGCCATATACAATCGACCTAAAAGTTAAGGAGAGATTTGACAGCGACCATTATCCCCTTGAAACCAGTTTTTTCAATAACTTACTAAAGGGGCCGGAAAACACAGAGGGAGGCGACAGACAAGTACAGTTACCAACATTAGATAACATTATTGTTAGTAATAATCAAAGGGCTGTTAAATGGGCATATATATTGGAAAGAGAGGACCTCCTATCCAACATTTACTGTATTCTAGTAAATATATTTGATTCGTTTTGTTCACTCAGATGTGAATCTGGGGAATTTATTAAATTGCATAAAATATTTTTTAAACAACTGCTTGATCTCTTAACAAAAAGACCAAAAAAAGGGTCTGGGATAGTTAATGTAAAACCAGTTGGGAAACCCTGGTATAACAAGGAATGCCGTCCTGCCAAAACCGCTTTGATTGAGGCCATCAAAAGAAAAAGCCCTGTAGAAATTAAAGATAAAAGAAAATCATATAACTCACTATTGGTAAAAGCTAAATCCTCTTGGGACGATGAATTATGGTCTAGCATGCTACTAGCAGCTAAAACTAAGGACCAGAGGCACTTCTGGGAATTAGTGGCAAAGGGGAATAAACGAGAGAAAGGCTCAAGAGAGGTCTTTTTAGACGAGGCCACGTGGGTAAAACATTTTACAACGTTGTATGCAGCTAAAACCAGCGAGGTAATCTCTCTGGAAGAATCAACTTCCACTCAGTCTGCGAAATCATACCCACCGGTAGTCTTTGACTTACATGAAACTGAGCTGGCAATTGCTTCAGTCAAACCAGGGAAGGCACCTGGACTTGACAAAATTCCAGGTGACCTTTTTTTGCATAACACTGATGTTTGGGCACCATATTTAAATTTTTTATTCAATGCTATCGCGGCTGGTGACCAAATCCCAGACACTTGGGATGGTGCAGAAATTATCACTATTTTTAAAAAGGGGGATAGAGGCGATCCAGCCAATTATCGCCCCATTAGTCGTTTAGATATAACTCAAAAGATATAAGGCAGGCATATATTAAATCGTATAAATATGTGGTTAGATGAAAAATTAGTTTTATCAAAATATCAGGCGGGGTTTAGGGAAAAAACTGGGACCATAGACCAGGTATTAAGGCTGTGCTGCTTGTACTGGAAATATACACAACAAACAAGATGGCCAGACAGATATGTTTTTGGTTGTTTTTTGAACCCACTCAGTCAATCAATTCTGGAGGGTCATCTATTTTATTTTAGTGTTTTTTGTATTTTTAGAAAACATATATAACATTTACTTGAATATGTCATCAAACAGACAGTCAGCGAGCAGTGGAAAGCATATCAAACAATAAAATGTGCATGACTATACAAGTGCTATACAGTGTTAAAAAATGAATATTGTCATTTCATACAAATAACACCACAACAATGAATCAAAAGGACAGATAATTCAAATATCTGACAATAAATTCACATTGGGAACCAGTCCTTTACATTCAGTACAAAAAGAACAGACAGGCGGATACACAGTACAAAGAGCACTACCTGCCTATCTAACTAAGCCTGGAGATAGAAAAATAAATTGGAGGGTTACACAACCTAGGGATAGCACTGTATACATTTAAACAACCCTAGTAGCACCCTTTATTCATTTTCCCAGGCTTAGGGTCAACGCGTTTCGAACCTCAGCGTGAATAAGGGTTCTCCTCAGGACGTGGACTGGATAAGGCCAAAACTGAAAATTAACGAGGGAAATGGTGTAAGAATTGTGCACGGTCGTTTATAATTAAAAATCAGACTCGAAATTATCACACAAAGTGTCAGAGAGTACCTGAAAATAACAAGCAGTTGTCACTCGAAATTCTTAGTAGTGGAGTGGGGTGCCTCACACAGACCGGAGTTCTGTAACCGGATGGAAATAGTAATGAAAATCCATCCACACATGTTGATTTTTAAACAGCGTTATGCTCGGTCTGGTTAGCAAAAACATGGGCACACCTGTGTGTAGATGTATCATTTCAACAGGTGGAGAGAGTCTGCCAGATGATCCAAAATTATGGAATTCGGTTGGTTGATGTCTGGGCCAGCCTAAGGGGGGGGGTTGGGAGATCTTAGTAGATATCTCTTACATAGTGGACAAAAGTGACAGTAAGTTTAGCTCATACGGACATTGCACTTACTTAATCAAAAGCGGCCGGCATTGTGTGTTTTTTTTGGTTCAGTTGTACTTCCTTTTCTTTTTCCGTGAAGATAATCCACACGGTCTCGCCTAGAAAATACAATGTTCTGTATTTCACACACGTTTCCCCATATCACCAGTGTTATAAGCCGTCAGCCAATCGGCAAATCAAGGGTTGATATAGCGAGAATCATACTCACTATAGCACGGACGGACTTATCTCCTCGCTCGCTGGCGGCATCTGGCATAGGCACGCCGCGAGCTCCAAGGATTCACTTAAAGGGGCCGTTCGTCGCCGCACATGTCGGCGGGGGTTATGGGACATGTAGTCGGCACATCGGGGATTATAGCAAGGTTCGACTCACTGTGGCGTAGTCGGACCGGCTGCCGGCGTAAGAACGCCGCCGGCCCTCGGAAAACAATTTAAGGAGCCGTTCATGTGTAGGGATTATGGAACATCTAGTCACGGTGTTCACCACGGACATCCCACACACTCGAAAGGTTCTGGTGTGGGGGCCGCTAGTCACCGGCTACTTCAACACGAGTCCACCATGGGGGTTGTCATAACAGTTGTTGAGACCATTACGCAAGGCCATTAGAAAGGCTGGGGAATAACATCATAACTCGGGAGTTGTACGACAAGTATGTCACCCTGAGGCAAATTTAACGCCGTAGTGGGCGGGCTTTAATGGACAAAAATTTTACACTGTAACAGATCTGTGATTGCATAGAGAAACGCAAGAAACCAGGAACCTTGCCACACTGGACAGTCTTGCCAACGAGAGAATTAGACATGGAACCTGCATGACCAATTCATAGAAATCATAGATTGCTTATTTCAGACAAGTCATTCAGTCCGGAGTTAGCTGTATCAAATTTAAGAATTAGATATGCTTCTCTCTGAGATAGGCGTATGTCAGGATCGCCGCCCCCACTGACTTTGATCACAGACAACACTGTCCATTTTAGGTCTTCCACCTTGTGGTTCTTCTGTAAACAATGCGCCACCATCGGGGCAGAGAGAATTTTGTTATTGATTCTGGATCGATGTTGGATGATCCTTTGTCTGACTTCTTGCGTTGTTTTGCCAATATACAACTTCTGGCACGGACATTGGATGGCATATACCACATACTTTGTTTTGCAATTGGTATGTTCGTCGTGCCGCCAGAATTTCTTCCCGTCAGTGAACAGAGACCCTTCTATTGTAAGGTTGCACACAGAGCACGTGCCGCATTTACGATGTCCCTTTACTGGACTCATGCCAAATATTGTAGTCTGGGTGTCCCGTTTCTTTTGGGGTGTGTGGATGTAATCTGCTCCCCTGTACTGGAAATATGTCATCATCCGCAAGGGCCACTTGTATGTGACCTTTGTAGATCTACGAGCAGCATTTGACCTAATACCTCGTGATCTACTTTGGAAGTCCCTGGAAAGACAGGGACTTCCCGCGGAACTATTAAAACTGGTGAAGGGCCTGCATCGGGAGAACTATGCTAAGGTCAGGTGGGGCCCAAATGGAGAACTTACAGACCCAATTCCCATAAAAAGGGGAGTACGTCAGGGATGCGTATTGGCTCCCACACTCTTTTCCCTTTTTGTTAATGACATTGCGGTTTATATGGAGAATTGTGATAACGATTCGCCCCGACTAGGAGGGGAACGGGTACCGTCCCTCCTTTTCGCTGACGATAAGATCCTCATCTCTCAAACTCCTAGGGGCCTTCAGATTTTATTAGATAGGTTCCAGCAATACTGTACCTTAAAAGGGTTCGAAATTAACATTAAAAAAACTAAATATATGGCACTAAACCCGCATAAAAGTTAAAAAAAAATCTAATGTTAAACGGTCATAAGCTTGACTACGAACAGAGCTTTACATATTTAGGGGTATTATTAGATTCATCAATGGGATGGAGACCATAGCTGGAAAAATCAATAATAGTGTACAAACAAAATTGTCTCCCAATACTAAAAAGACATAATAAATGTATGAACAAGGCAGTAACCCCTGCATTAGAGATCTTTAGGTATAAGGTCCAATCAGCTGTTCTGTACGGGGCCGAACTATGGGAACCAGTATGTAGGAAGAACTTTGAAACACTGGAGAACAAGTTTATTAGGGGATTACTAAAAGTTCCCACTAATACCCCATTGGTACCATTATTTTTAGATTTAAACATCAAGCACACTGACCATCATGCAATGTTAAGACCTTTATTATTATGGGTTAGACTATGGACAACCCCTGAACTGATTGACTACAAAAATGGGTTAAAAGAAGTTCTGGACCTAGACAGTGGTAACCAAATTTACTGGTTCAAGCACGTGAGAGCGTGGTTATCCAAGTTAGGTCTAACCCATTTTTGGAGTGAGCCGGAGTCCCTTACCATGGCCTCCAAGAAAATTGTCAAATTGTCTTTCTGGTCTTACGTGAGCCATGACTCTGCGTATGTTAGAACACATGGCCCCCTAACTGAATCTTTCTTAATGGTTAAAAATGTGGCTTGTTTCGAACCATTTCTTGACGAGGTACAGCCACCGTTGGCTAAAACCCTGTACCTAAAATTTAGATACGGAACACTGAGAACTAAGACGATAGAGAAACGCTGGGGGAAGACAAATAGCGATTACTGCACTTTATGTTCTAACAACGTCAGGGAAGACGTTTTGCATATACTGTTTTTTTGTCCTAGCTATGGCAAAGCAAGGAAAAAATGGATAGTCCCATTATGTCATATTATTGGCTCTAGATCCCATAAGGAAGCTGGCAGAATTTTAAAAACGGATACCAGCCAAGTAATTGTGTTTGGAATCAGTAGATTTCTTCTGGCTGTAAATTTCGTTAGACTAAAAAAGTCTCTTTCTTTTTAAAGCTGCATCTGTTTAGAACCACGGAATATGTTTTTCTCAGTTTTAATTGTTTTGATAATTTTTAAATTTTATGTCTTGGTTGTTATAAATTTGATTTAATGACTTTTTTAATTTTGCATAATGTATTTTAAACTATTTATTCAATTATGTGATAATTCTAAACCACCATAGATTCTCCTAAATGATGACTTGTAGTATTGATTATTGGTTTTTTGGATTGTATATACGTATTTCTTTTATTGTATATCTTTTATGTTGCAATGCAACGAAATAAAGATTATTGAATTGAATTGAATTGATAGTGATATTATTTCCCATGCTGATTGATTTGACACGGATCTCCATATCCTCCATTGCTTTTTAAAACCTACCTCACTCGTTTCTCAGATCACATACATTATTCCTTGCATGCTGAAAGCAAACACATCTGTTTAAAACACAACAAAGGGCCTTTTTTGTCAAAAACAGAAACCATAAAGCATGGCCAGGATTCCGAAATGGACAAAGAAAATAAGATTCAACGGTGCTATAACAAAGACCCTCCGGGATACAAATGGCATGCTAAAACAATAACTGATACATCAAGAACTAGTACAATGGCCATATCCTAAAGGAGTGTCAAAAGACACTAAGGACAGATTCATCAACCAAAAATGGCGCAAAGCGATGCAAAGTCTTGAATTGGGATTTACTATCCAGCATAAAACTTTCACTGAAAAGCAGCCCTACAGTAACACAAAGTACAGCTTTGCTTTACTTGGCCTTATTTTGTCTAAATGGGGCATCTCATTGTTGAGGCATGTGTGCTCTTATGCAACCGCCCTTGTTTTTGACCAAACGCCTTATTTTCTAAAAATTGTAAACAGAGCTTTGCACCAAATATCTGCCTCCTTGGGCAGGCTTAAAGTTGGAGAAAAGTATTTATCTCAAAACTTTTCACACTTTGCATGTGTGCTGTACTGTGCAGCACACATACAAAGCTGGAATAGTTTTAAACTATGACCAAGTTTAGCATTTTGTAGTAACAGAGTACCCTTCCAGTACATAACCTATGCTACAGTGCACACACCCTTGCACTAAAAGGCAGCCTAAAGTATGCCGGCACTATGGGAGACAACAACAGTGCCATATCTTAGTAGATATGGCGATGCCTGCTCTTATCCTTACATACAACGCAACACAGCAATGTTGTGTGCTGCACTGCGTTGCCTGCCTTTGTATTAAACATGGCCCTCAATCTTTTGTTCTACAGTTTATTTAGGAAGGTAACATTCAGAACAAATTCCGCCAAAAGAAAATTGTTGGCCGTCTCAATCTTCCACAACATTCCATATTTTGACTAGTAATAAGCTTACAGGACAAGAGTGGTGCAACGCCATAAACATATGGCCACCCCAAATTATCAAAGGGTCCAGGGCTAGATTTATTCGAAATCAGGCAGTGGAGCACTGCATGAAAATCTATAGTCTGCACTGGGTAAACTAAAATAAATTACATGTACCATTATAAATGTCACATGTCATTGTTGTCATTGGCTGAGCTTCACCCAAAAATGCCACACATGTCATTGTTGGCATTGGCTGAGCTTCACCCAAAAATGCCACTTTGACAAATATTCCAGTGAGTTACATTTTGTGTGAAATTTGTATTCGAGGTACATCCTCCACTAGAAAGTCTATGTGTAGCCACAATATTCCACTTGCCCATTCGTTACAACTGATTTGCAAAGCCAGGCCGTGTTGTTACTTTATTATATCAGGCATTGTAAAGAATTGTGAGGGTGTTTCACTATTTTCGCCCATTTGCGGATATTGGCATTTTGCAGTGTGCTTGTGTCAACTTGAGAAGCAATAATTCCTTCTGGGCGCAAACGTTGACTAGTGTAGCCGTTGACTAGTGTAGCACTTTATTTGATAAAGCACCACTCAACTGCAAACGCATGTGCTCTGTGCCAGTAAACCTGGGCCAAGGTCATCTTTCTATTCAGCACACCTCCTACTTCATCTCAGCAGGAGAAACAGAAGAAAAACGACCTCACAAGGGTAGCAATGGACACTATAACACGGTAACTTACTGTTACAACGCAACTTTTACGTCGTAATGCTGTTACAACGCAGCTTTTACAACGCTGGTTCCATTACATCGGATGCTATTACAACGCAGGATATTACATAGCAGATGCTATTACAACGCATACCATTACATCGTAAGTATTGGTAAGTATATCATTTTTTTTATTTTATTTAATATTATTTAATTAATTTAATTAATATTAATTATAAATAAATATATTTATTTATGTTTTTTAATATTATAAATTAAATATATTAATTTAAGTAATTTTTAAAATAAGTATGAGTATAGGAGTATATGTTTTGGGGTACTGAGGTATATGTTTTGGGGTATAGGGGTATTTTTAGGTTTTAGGGCAGGGGTTGGGTTTTGGGGTACAGGGGTGTTTTTAGGTTTTAGGGCAGGGTTTGGGTTTTGGGGTACAGGGGTGTTTTTAGGTTTCAGGGCAGGGTTTGGGTTTTGGGGTACAGGGGTGTTTTTAGGTTTCAGGGCAGGTTTTGGGGTACAGGGGTGTTTTTAGGTTTTAGGGCAGGGTTTGGGTTTTGGGGTACAGGGGTGTTTTTAGGTTTCAGGGCAGGGTTTGAGTTTTGGGGTACAGGGTTATTTTTAGGTTTCAGGGCAGGGTTTGGGTTTTGGGGTACAGAGATGTTTTTAGGTTTCAGGGCAGGGTTTGGGTTTTGGGGTACAGGGGTGTTTTTAGGTTTTAGGGCAAGGTTTGGGTTTTGGGGTACAGGGGTATTTTTAGGTTTTAGGGCAGGGTTTGGGTTTCCTGACATAGGCGTCCCCCTATTTGCACTCAAGAAGAACAGGAGCATTGGCCAAATGATCACATCCACCAGACCACCCCCAAAGAAGGTCTCTCAAAGTACCATCTTTGGAGCAAGCCCAGTTACAGGACATCGTAAATGTGGGACTTGCTCGGTTTGTGACCTCACGATGGAAGGCTCACTCTTTACGGATGGAAATAAATTTTGGCGCCACAACGAACATACAAATTGCAAAACCAAATATACAGTGTATGCGATACTGTGTCCATGCAATCTGTTATATATTGGTAAAACCACACAGGAGGTCCGTCAGAGAATTATACAACATCGGTCAAGAATCAACAACAAAATCCTGACGGCCCCCATGGTTTCGCATTTTGTGCAACAGAAACACTCTAGTCAGGACATGAGATGGACGGTCCTTGCAGTTATCAAGGGTGGCAATGGTGACCCAGACGCTCGCCTATCCCAAAAGGAGGCGTATCTCATACTCAAGTTTGATACATCCAATTCTGGCCTGAACGAGATGACTGAATCTACCAGCCTTTAAATATAGAGTTCGGCAGAGTCTGGCTGTGCGCTTACTTTGATCTGGGTCCTAGTGATCCCCCCTTTTAACCTGTGCCTAATTAAACATTTATGTCTGTTTGGCACGTTGAGGCATCCAGGGTGGGTCGACAGAGGTTTGCTTTTGGTCTGTGTGAAAACGTTGATAAGCTGGTTAGTTGTCCAGAACATCATTCATGGGGCTCATGACATTACATTGGTTCATGTGGTAAAAGAACTTTCTTTTCACTAGGCTACATAATGTACTCCTGATAATTTCTGGGCTGATGTATAGAGCATCCTTCATGAGAATCAGATTCCCGGTCTTCCAATGAAGTTTGAACCTGTGTCTCGGTTGAAATTGTTGTTGAATAATACATTGAGTTCCAACACCGCTTAGGTTTTTGATGTTGTTGTATAAAAAAGTTTCTAATGCGTACATGACAATATCACGATTTTGGCTCAGAGCATGTTTGTGTTGTGAATGCCAACATTTCCATGTTTGTGTTTGAACTTTTAATCAATGCCTCTGTCATTGTGTTGCTCGTTTTAATTCTATTTCGAGCTTGTGTATTATCAATTTAGGAACTCCGTGTGTTTGTTGTTTTTTTTTAAAAACTATTGCGGAATGCTCTCGCATTCACTGCTGCATTGTCCACACGTATGCCCCCACTCGCATTGAGAGTCCCCGCGACCGATACTTAATAACTACAAAGTCCAGCATTCCCTTGGACGATCCCCCGTAGCCACACCTCCCAACACCTCGATCAGGTGAGCTCATTAGCTATGCGCCCTAGCGCGGCGCTTCACTTCGAGTCTGAGTTGCTGCTCGAAAACGCCGGATTGATTCCGAATTGAAAGTAAGTGCCCTGCGCCCTTTGGACGCGCCTCGCGCTTCCCCCCCCCCCCCCCCCCCCCCCGGTGACGGTATGCCCCGCTGGTGACAATAACTAATTGAAGCTCGCGCTTCCCTCATTCCAGGTCAGCGCGAACCATTAACCCCTTGCTGAAACGGACCTGACAAGAAACCACAGATATTTTTCCTTTGGCTGGGATTTCAGGTAGGAAACTCTCCGTGTGGGTCGATGGTGACTTTCCACAACATATGGGCTAATGATAGTAACTCTGGGCACCGTGTGTTTTCTGTGGTCCTGCAGTTCCCACCCTCAGACGTTGGAACATGTGAGCACCGTTTGTGCACCGCTTCGTGGGCACCCCTATTTCCAGCTCAATAGCTGGTTGAAGCACAGGTAGGATTAGTTATAAGTTTCTACCATGGCCCCACACCACATGGCACCTCTTTCAGCCTCCCTGGCTTGCCACCGCGCTAAGCTTTCCATTTGTTTTTTCAGAAATCCTGCCCGGTCGAGTGTTACCGGTACTACGGCCTTCTTACGCCATTGAGCAGGTAATCAACCCCCCTCCTTCGTCCTTTGGAGTCAGAGTCTTGTATATTGTCCTTAAACTCACATCTGACACCCACCTTGTATATTTGTTACAGAATCATTATCCCCAGTCCCTGTCCTGAAGAGAACCTGGAACAACCCCGGTTCGAAACGCGTCGACACCTCCACCCTGTGGTAAACCTCCAAGGGTGCCACTAGGACATAATTACACCGATTCCGTTGGACCCTAGTTGTGCAACCCGCTTCAAAAAATTAACCACAGGCTTGGTTGACAGGCAGGCATTCCATTCCACCTCCCTGCCTGTCCCATGGTTTCACAGTCTGTAGGACTGGTTCATATTTGCTTTACACTTCAAAGTTTTGCACTGTATATAATTGCAATTAATATTGTTCACTGAATTTTGTATTGTTTTTTGTGTGTCTTGTTCACTAATGTGACCTCATTCACTATTGTATGTATTGTATATTTGTAAATTTTGTAAATCTGTAGATATTGCCATCATTTATCCACTGTCATAACAGTTGTTTTGTTTGCGCTCATGTCTTAGATTCCTTAAAAATTTGAGTCTCAGTAGAAAATAAATTTGATTTGGGATTCTTTCCCAGAGGTCGCGTGGGATTTCTTTGACTACGTGGCTGAAAGGTGTTGTTGATAATTATCCTGTCCAGCCACCCTGTTCTGTTTTCCCCACTGCTGAGATCCGGGCTGGGCAGACGTAGGATCCAAAACCTTCACTGTTCTACACACATGTCATTGTTGTCATTGGCTGAGCTTCACCCAAAAATGCCACTTTGACAAATATTCCAGTGAGTTACATTTTGTGTGAAATTTGTATTCGAGGTACATCCTCCACTAGAAAGTCTATGTGTAGCCACAATATTCCACTTGCCCATTCGTTACAACTGATTTGCAAAGCCAGGCCGTGTTGTTACTTTATTATATCAGGCATTGTAAAGAATTGTGAGGGTGTTTCACTATTTTCGCCCATTTGCGGATATTGGCATTTTGCAGTGTGCTTGTGTCAACTTGAGAAGCAATAATTCCTTCTGGGCGCAAACGTTGACTAGTGTAGCCGTTGACTAGTGTAGCACTTTATTTGATAAAGCACCACTCAACTGCAAACGCATGTGCTCTGTGCCAGTAAACCTGGGCCAAGGTCATCTTTCTATTCAGCACACCTCCTACTTCATCTCAGCAGGAGAAACAGAAGAAAAACGACCTCACAAGGGTAGCAATGGACACTATAACACGGTAACTTACTGTTACAATGCAACTTTTACGTCGTAATGCTGTTACAACGCAGCTTTTACAACGCTGGTTCCATTACATCGGATGCTATTACAACGCAGGATATTACATAGCAGATGCTATTACAACGCATACCATTACATCGTAAGTATTGGTAAGTATATCATTTTTTTTATTTTATTTAATATTATTTAATTAATTTAATTAATATTAATTATAAATAAATATATTTATTTATGTTTTTTAATATTATAAATTAAATATATTAATTTAAGTAATTTTTAAAATAAGTATGAGTATAGGAGTATATGTTTTGGGGTACTGAGGTATATGTTTTGGGGTATAGGGGTATTTTTAGGTTTTAGGGCAGGGGTTGGGTTTTGGGGTACAGGGGTGTTTTTAGGTTTTAGGGCAGGGTTTGGGTTTTGGGGTACAGGGGTGTTTTTAGGTTTCAGGGCAGGGTTTGGGTTTTGGGGTACAGGGGTGTTTTTAGGTTTCAGGGCAGGTTTTGGGGTACAGGGGTGTTTTTAGGTTTTAGGGCAGGGTTTGGGTTTTGGGGTACAGGGGTGTTTTTAGGTTTCAGGGCAGGGTTTGAGTTTTGGGGTACAGGGTTATTTTTAGGTTTCAGGGCAGGGTTTGGGTTTTGGGGTACAGAGATGTTTTTAGGTTTCAGGGCAGGGTTTGGGTTTTGGGGTACAGGGGTGTTTTTAGGTTTTAGGGCAAGGTTTGGGTTTTGGGGTACAGGGGTATTTTTAGGTTTTAGGGCAGGGTTTGGGTTTCCTGACATAGGCGTCCCCCTATTTGCACTCAAGAAGAACAGGAGCATTGGCCAAATGATCACATCCACCAGACCACCCCCAAAGAAGGTCTCTCAAAGTACCATCTTTGGAGCAAGCCCAGTTACAGGACATCGTAAATGTGGGACTTGCTCGGTTTGTGACCTCACGATGGAAGGCTCACTCTTTACGGATGGAAATAAATTTTGGCGCCACAACGAACATACAAATTGCAAAACCAAATATACAGTGTATGCGATACTGTGTCCATGCAATCTGTTATATATTGGTAAAACCACACAGGAGGTCCGTCAGAGAATTATACAACATCGGTCAAGAATCAACAACAAAATCCTGACGGCCCCCATGGTTTCGCATTTTGTGCAACAGAAACACTCTAGTCAGGACATGAGATGGACGGTCCTTGCAGTTATCAAGGGTGGCAATGGTGACCCAGACGCTCGCCTATCCCAAAAGGAGGCGTATCTCATACTCAAGTTTGATACATCCAATTCTGGCCTGAACGAGATGACTGAATCTACCAGCCTTTAAATATAGAGTTCGGCAGAGTCTGGCTGTGCGCTTACTTTGATCTGGGTCCTAGTGATCCCCCCTTTTAACCTGTGCCTAATTAAACATTTATGTCTGTTTGGCGCGTTGAGGCATCCAGGGTGGGTCGACAGAGGTTTGCTTTTGGTCTGTGTGAAAACGTTGATAAGCTGGTTAGTTGTCCAGAACATCATTCATGGGGCTCATGACATTACATTGGTTCATGTGGTAAAAGAACTTTCTTTTCACTAGGCTACATAATGTACTCCTGATAATTTCTGGGCTGATGTATAGAGCATCCTTCATGAGAATCAGATTCCCGGTCTTCCAATGAAGTTTGAACCTGTGTCTCGGTTGAAATTGTTGTTGAATAATACATTGAGTTCCAACACCGCTTAGGTTTTTGATGTTGTTGTATAAAAAAGTTTCTAATGCGTACATGACAATATCACGATTTTGGCTCAGAGCATGTTTGTGTTGTGAATGCCAACATTTCCATGTTTGTGTTTGAACTTTTAATCAATGCCTCTGTCATTGTGTTGCTCGTTTTAATTCTATTTCGAGCTTGTGTATTATCAATTTAGGAACTCCGTGTGTTTGTTGGTTTTTTTTAAAAACTATTGCGGAATGCTCTCGCATTCACTGCTGCATTGTCCACACGTATGCCCCCACTCGCATTGAGAGTCCCCGCGACCGATACTTAATAACTACAAAGTCCAGCATTCCCTTGGACGATCCCCCGTAGCCACACCTCCCAACACCTCGATCAGGTGAGCTCATTAGCTATGCGCCCTAGCGCGGCGCTTCACTTCGAGTCTGAGTTGCTGCTCGAAAACGCCGGATTGATTCCGAATTGAAAGTAAGTGCCCTGCGCCCTTTGGACGCGCCTCGCGCTTCCCCCCCCCCCCCCCCCGGTGACGGTATGCCCCGCTGGTGACAATAACTAATTGAAGCTCGCGCTTCCCTCATTCCAGGTCAGCGCGAACCATTAACCCCTTGCTGACACGGACCTGACAAGAAACCACAGATATTTTTCCTTTGGCTGGGATTTCAGGTAGGAAACTCTCCGTGTGGGTCGATGGTGACTTTCCACAACATATGGGCTAGTGATAGTAACTCTGGGCACCGTGTGTTTTCTGTGGTCCTGCAGTTCCCACCCTCAGACGTTGGAACATGTGAGCACCGTTTGTGCACCGCTTCGTGGGCACCCCTATTTCCAGCTCAATAGCTGGTTGAAGCACAGGTAGGATTAGTTATAAGTTTCTACCATGGCCCCACACCACATGGCACCTCTTTCAGCCTCCCTGGCTTGCCACCGCGCTAAGCTTTCCATTTGTTTTTTCAGAAATCCTGCCCGGTCGAGTGTTACCGGTACTACGGCCATTCTTACGCCATTGAGCAGGTAATCAACCCCCCTCCTTCGTCCTTTGGAGTCAGAGTCTTGTATATTGTCCTTAAACTCACATCTGACACCCACCTTGTATATTTGTTACAGAATCATTATCCCCAGTCCCTGTCCTGAAGAGAACCTGGAACAACCCCGGTTCGAAACGCGTCGACACCTCCACCCTGTGGTAAACCTCCAAGGGTGCCACTAGGACATAATTACACCGATTCCGTTGGACCCTAGTTGTGCAACCCGCTTCAAAAAATTAACCACAGGCTTGGTTGACAGGCAGGCATTCCATTCCACCTCCCTGCCTGTCCCATGGTTTCACAGTCTGTAGGACTGGTTCATATTTGCTTTACACTTCAAAGTTTTGCACTGTATATAATTGCAATTAATATTGTTCACTGAATTTTGTATTGTTTTTTGTGTGTCTTGTTCACTAATGTGACCTCATTCACTATTGTATGTATTGTATATTTGTAAATTTTGTAAATCTGTAGATATTGCCATCATTTATCCACTGTCATAACAGTTGTTTTGTTTGCGCTCATGTCTTAGATTCCTTAAAAATTTGAGTCTCAGTAGAAAATAAATTTGATTTGGGATTCTTTCCCAGAGGTCGCGTGGGATTTCTTTGACTACGTGGCTGAAAGGTGTTGTTGATAATTATCCTGTCCAGCCACCCTGTTCTGTTTTCCCCACTGCTGAGATCCGGGCTGGGCAGACGTAGGATCCAAAACCTTCACTGTTCTACACACATGTCATTGTTGTCATTGGCTGAGCTTCACCCAAAAATGCCACTTTGACAAATATTCCAGTGAGTTACATTTTGTGTGAAATTTGTATTCGAGGTACATCCTCCACTAGAAAGTCTATGTGTAGCCACAATATTCCACTTGCCCATTCGTTACAACTGATTTGCAAAGCCAGGCCGTGTTGTTACTTTATTATATCAGGCATTGTAAAGAATTGTGAGGGTGTTTCACTATTTTCGCCCATTTGCGGATATTGGCATTTTGCAGTGTGCTTGTGTCAACTTGAGAAGCAATAATTCCTTCTGGGCGCAAACGTTGACTAGTGTAGCCGTTGACTAGTGTAGCACTTTATTTGATAAAGCACCACTCAACTGCAAACGCATGTGCTCTGTGCCAGTAAACCTGGGCCAAGGTCATCTTTCTATTCAGCACACCTCCTACTTCATCTCAGCAGGAGAAACAGAAGAAAAACGACCTCACAAGGGTAGCAATGGACACTATAACACGGTAACTTACTGTTACAACGCAACTTTTACGTCGTAATGCTGTTACAACGCAGCTTTTACAACGCTGGTTCCATTACATCGGATGCTATTACAACGCAGGATATTACATAGCAGATGCTATTACAACGCATACCATTACATCGTAAGTATTGGTAAGTATATCATTTTTTTTATTTTATTTAATATTATTTAATTAATTTAATTAATATTAATTATAAATAAATATATTTATTTATGTTTTTTAATATTATAAATTAAATATATTAATTTAAGTAATTTTTAAAATAAGTATGAGTATAGGAGTATATGTTTTGGGGTACTGAGGTATATGTTTTGGGGTATAGGGGTATTTTTAGGTTTTAGGGCAGGGGTTGGGTTTTGGGGTACAGGGGTGTTTTTAGGTTTTAGGGCAGGGTTTGGGTTTTGGGGTACAGGGGTGTTTTTAGGTTTCAGGGCAGGGTTTGGGTTTTGGGGTACAGGGGTGTTTTTAGGTTTCAGGGCAGGTTTTGGGGTACAGGGGTGTTTTTAGGTTTTAGGGCAGGGTTTGGGTTTTGGGGTACAGGGGTGTTTTTAGGTTTCAGGGCAGGGTTTGAGTTTTGGGGTACAGGGTTATTTTTAGGTTTCAGGGCAGGGTTTGGGTTTTGGGGTACAGAGATGTTTTTAGGTTTCAGGGCAGGGTTTGGGTTTTGGGGTACAGGGGTGTTTTTAGGTTTTAGGGCAAGGTTTGGGTTTTGGGGTACAGGGGTATTTTTAGGTTTTAGGGCAGGGTTTGGGTTTCCTGACATAGGCGTCCCCCTATTTGCACTCAAGAAGAACAGGAGCATTGGCCAAATGATCACATCCACCAGACCACCCCCAAAGAAGGTCTCTCAAAGTACCATCTTTGGAGCAAGCCCAGTTACAGGACATCGTAAATGTGGGACTTGCTCGGTTTGTGACCTCACGATGGAAGGCTCACTCTTTACGGATGGAAATAAATTTTGGCGCCACAACGAACATACAAATTGCAAAACCAAATATACAGTGTATGCGATACTGTGTCCATGCAATCTGTTATATATTGGTAAAACCACACAGGAGGTCCGTCAGAGAATTATACAACATCGGTCAAGAATCAACAACAAAATCCTGACGGCCCCCATGGTTTCGCATTTTGTGCAACAGAAACACTCTAGTCAGGACATGAGATGGACGGTCCTTGCAGTTATCAAGGGTGGCAATGGTGACCCAGACGCTCGCCTATCCCAAAAGGAGGCGTATCTCATACTCAAGTTTGATACATCCAATTCTGGCCTGAACGAGATGACTGAATCTACCAGCCTTTAAATATAGAGTTCGGCAGAGTCTGGCTGTGCGCTTACTTTGATCTGGGTCCTAGTGATCCCCCCTTTTAACCTGTGCCTAATTAAACATTTATGTCTGTTTGGCACGTTGAGGCATCCAGGGTGGGTCGACAGAGGTTTGCTTTTGGTCTGTGTGAAAACGTTGATAAGCTGGTTAGTTGTCCAGAACATCATAGGAGTATATGTTTTGGGGTACTGAGGTATATGTTTTGGGGTATAGGGGTATTTTTAGGTTTTAGGGCAGGGGTTGGGTTTTGGGGTACAGGGGTGTTTTTAGGTTTTAGGGCAGGGTTTGGGTTTTGGGGTACAGGGGTGTTTTTAGGTTTCAGGGCAGGGTTTGGGTTTTGGGGTACAGGGGTGTTTTTAGGTTTCAGGGCAGGTTTTGGGGTACAGGGGTGTTTTTAGGTTTTAGGGCAGGGTTTGGGTTTTGGGGTACAGGGGTGTTTTTAGGTTTCAGGGCAGGGTTTGAGTTTTGGGGTACAGGGGTGTTTTTAGGTTTCAGGGCAGGGTTTGGGTTTTGGGGTACAGGGGTGTTTTTAGGTTTCAGGGCAGGGTTTGGGTTTTGGGGTACAGGGGTGTTTTTAGGTTTTAGGGCAAGGTTTGGGTTTTGGGGTACAGGGGTGTTTTTAGGTTTTAGGGCAGGGTTTGGGTTTTGGGGTACAGGGGTGTTTTTAGGTTTTAGGGCTGGGTTTAGGTTTTGGGGTACAGGGGTATTTTTAGGTTTTAGGGCAGGGTTTGGGTTTTGGGGTACAGGGGTGTTTTTAGGTTTTAGGGCTGGGTTTAGGTTTTGGGGTACAGGGGTATTTTTAGGTTTTAGGGCTGGGTTTGGGTTTTGGGGTTCAGGGGTATTTTTAGGGTTTATTTTTTTTAAAGTACGACTTTAATTAAATTAAATTAATTAAATAAATTATAATTAATTAAATTTATTAAATCAAATTAATTACAATTTTAAGATTAATTCAATTATATTAATTAAATTAAATTAATTAAATTTAAATAATTACTATTATAAAATTTATTAAATTAAATTAATAATATTATTTTAATTTAATTAAATTACATTAATTCCTATTTAAAATTAAATTAAACCTATTTAAATAAATTATATTAATTACATTTTTACAATTATTTTAATTATATTAGTAAAATAAAATTTATTAAATTAACTTAATTACATTTTTTAAAAAAAGTTATACTTACCTATACTTACGATGTAATGGTATGCGTTGTAATAGCATCTGCTATGTAATATCCTGCGTTGTAATGGCATCCGATGTAATGGAACCTGCGTTGTAAAAGTTGCGATGTTACAGCATGCGTTGTAAAATAACGCGTTGTAACATCATAGATCCCTATAACACAGAGTTTGTAACTGAAAGCTCTGCCCATGGTGTGGTTTGGTAGTGTAGCCGCCCATTCTATGCTCAAACCATGGGATCTAAAAGAACCAAGCGACAGGTCTATGATCGGCCATGGTTTGCCATGAGACCACACGGCCCAGTTTGGAGATCAGACGGTGGGAGTACAAGAGGCATATCTCTGGACACTGCTTCTCCACCCTCGCTGCTCACTGTTCTCAGTCTTTGATCAGACATTGAGGAATACCTAGCCTTTTCCAAGGTTATTTAGATCTGCCTCCTTATTGCTACCTTCTTATCTGATATTCTCCACTATCTGGTTACTGCTGAAAAAACCACATTGTGGTGTACGCTGGTCACTACGATGGTGCTAAATGATAAATAAGTAAACTGTGTTTAGGTTAAGTTAAATAGTCGCTCGTAAATAGGTTTCAAGTTTATTTTTATTTGCTTTGGTACTCAACTGAGGACCACAAATAATTTAAACATAAAATTCTGTTTTTTTACAACAGTAAATTTTCTTGTGCTAATACAATGTTAAAAAAGATTTAAAAAATGTATAAAAGTTATAACAGACAAATTCATTTGGTGGGGATTTACATAAAGTGATCAGTTCCTTTGCTAAGTTAATCCTACATTTAATGTATATGGCTTGCAAATACCGCTTCCTTGCCGTTACCACCTTTGGATTTGGACAGGCAAACATTAGGTGCTCGACATCTTGCTCTCCTCCATTACACAGATAAATCGCTCGTAAATAACTGTTGTATTCCTGAGGCTGACTCAAATTTAAATATCCCACCTAGGTGAACACTTGAACCAATAAATGAAAAAGAAAAAAGAGAATACCTTTTCAATCCTGACGTTGATTAAACGCAGGATACCTAAACCTTCACTCACCATGTCACGCGAGGTACTCAGGTAGGATTGCAACTGTTACATGACCTATATTATGAATGCTGGTATGTAGCGAATGGCATCTCTTCCCTTTGTGAAGATCACCTGAAACTGGCAGCACGTTTTAGTTGTCATTATGCTGCCCGAATATCATCTCCCCTCTCTCCCTGTTATTTTATAATCATAACCAACATTTGTGACAGCCTGTTAATTTTCACAATCAACTGCAGCCCACACCGGTCCCTCCCAAGATCAGTAAGTCATCTTGCATATTAAAACATTGTGCTTTGTTTTTTAAATGGAGAGTTGGCACTTTTTCAGCCTAGTGTACGTGGAGCAAACCTTTTCAACACATCCAGAGCTGCTTGAAGCCGCTCTTGGTGGGAGTAGAGCTCCTCTTGAAGGTGGTGCTTTCGAACGACAGCAACATCATACTCTGCCTGCAGCTGCTGCACCTGCAATAACAACCACAGCTTGAGTCATTCCAAATCCAGTTTAACTTTGTTTAACTCCCTCACAGAATATCACTAGGACTTCACCTTAGCGACTGGCTCGTCCAACCAATGCAAGCACCAAAATACCCCACACCAACAAAATATTTGCATTTCAAAATACACCATAGCAACCGGCTTCTCACATAAGGTATACAAATTAAATACCCTTATTGTTTTAGATCCTTGATACCCGATTAAAGGCACATAATTCAGGTATTATCTTACTGTGCCTGCTAATTGGTTGCTTTAAAAAAGAAAAGGGAGCTTTGAAATTTATATGTACAAACGTAAAAAGCACCATTTAAACATATATATGTACATTTATGAATTCTTATTGGTAGCTACTGAGATGTTAAATTGAATCTGTTTCATAGCAATATGATTACTTATATGTTATTCCTGCCATTGTGGGAACAACCCTATTGTTTGTCCTGATGAAGGTAGAAAGCACGGATGACACTACAAGGGGAATGTCTACCTCTGTTTTCTCATAACAGGCTTCCAGCCTGCCGATTTATTATGATGCCTTTTGATGTCAATGTACCTACATGTATGTCTTTATATTGTATTATTCATCCTGCCCCTTTGCAGCCTATCACCTAAATGCTTGACAAAATATAGTCTCTGAATAGGCAAAACTAACATGTAAGCACTTTATTCCTATCCATTTACTGTTATTATAATTACATTGAAAAATCCATATGTGGTAACTTGCACCCAATAAAAAACATAATTTTAAGAAAAGATGTTGCAAACATTTTTTCTCTAATTGTGTTTAATAGCGTTACAGTTTAAACTACAACTGGTACAAAGCTTTGCATCTCCTGTTCCTGGGGGTCAAACCCTCTAATGTATTTCTGAATAGGCCCTGTTATGTTTCTTCATTTGAGGAATGCTGTGGCAGGAGGTAGCTTTATTTTACGTCAAGTACAGTGCTTGTACATGTGACCACTCTGTGAAGGACCTTGAAGGACATTGAAGGAAAACAAAACCCTCCCTTGCATTTGCATCCCTCAGTCCTTTGACTTCCACAATAGAGGAAGCCATAGAAAATGTTACAACACAATATTTCAGAGATTGAGAAAAATACTGTTATAGAATAAACAGGAGGATAAATCACCTTTACATGATTCAGGAACTCAGAGAAAACCACACAGATATACAATGGCAGTATCAAACATGAGGAACTTCATCATGAAACAATTAAATGCTCGTAGTCTCGTAAGTTTTTTCTCACTTCCTGACAATTCCCAGGAATTGTCAGGTAGTGAGAAAAAACCAAGGTGAGCAGAACGACGAGCGAATGCAGCTCCAGGACACACTAGCAAGCACAACCAGCACCGTGGGACAGCAAAACTAATGCTTCTGCCTCCCTTTTTGCCCTGCAGATTACGAGCAAGAAAACGAAGTTTGCAGTACACGACGGCCCTGGTCCCATTTGTCACAACGGGCCATGTAAGACATCCAGACTAACTACGCAACCATGGCGCCGTGCGAGAGTTGCTGCAAACTAATAGCACCATCTCTCTTCTCTAATTTCTCCTGGAGATAAGCCTTTTTAGGTTTCGCCTGGCGATCCGCTGTGCAGCAGCGTTCGCGCAGGCGAAATCTTATGTTACAACAGTACTGGCTTTGTCCCTCCTCTCTCTTCGATTGGCTAGCTCCATAAATGGAGGCTAGCCATTGGAAGAGAGATCTGTTCGTCATTCACGGAGCAGATTGTTGGGCATTCCGGCGATTTTTTTCGCTCTCCGCCCCTTTGCGATCATCATTGCGGCGGTGGGCGGTGTTTTTTTTTATTTTAAAGGTTTGTTTTGGGCATTTCTTTGAAGATGGCGCCCGATGGAGAGTGATTTCAGCCCCTGCTCTGTATACCGCAGGAGAGTGAGCTCTGCCGGTAATGCTTGTTTTTTTCGCCGTCACCGGCCCTTCTAAAAGTATTCTTTCTTTCTGTGCCCTCACTGGCCCCCTTTCCCTCGGCTGTTGCCGGTGCGCATAAACGCGCCCTCCCTTTGTCTGTCTGCGGGTCCTGCTGGCTCTCAGAGGAATGCGCTGCCAGCTGCCCATGTGTGCTGCAGTCACTGAAGGGTGCCCATGGCTGCTTCTCGATCTTGTTTTCTTACTCTCTCTTCCGCCCCCACTTCCATCTCTCGCCGTCTCTCCCTCTTGCTGTCCTCTTCCCTCCCCGTCGCCCTCTGCGCTTTCTCCATTCATTATTTCTCGCCGCGGCCAGTGCTCACACTGCTGCACATCTGCCTGTTCTTTTCTCTGGCTGGGCTATTATTCCCTCGTCTCCACTGCAGGCAGCAGCCTCCTCACAAAGTAATTCAAAGCCTCCCCGGCAGCGTCAGCCGGTGCCCGGCCACGTGCAGCCCTGCTCCGAAAAGTCTGCGCCGACAATAGCCTGGCGCAGTGCAGAGCTGGCCGGGGCCTGATAAAGCAGAGGCTGGCCAGGAGGGGCACGAATCAGACAGCACATTCAAAACCGGCCTCTTTGAAATGGGACTGGGCTGAGAACTTTTATTTGCAGCAGCGACTTTGTCTGGGCTAAGAAATAACATCCCGACTCAATCCCTCTTTTATGTTGTTGCAACATTTACAATTTTTATTTTCAAACCGCGCCGACGTTCAGCAGGATTACTTGTCTTTTGTTAAACTGATCAGTAAAGTGTGACGCGTGAGACTGCGAGCGGACATGACAACCTTTACAATATCTTACTATGTGAGAGGAGTGTGGTGGCGTGGAATTTTGGGTTGCTAGCAAATAAAGACGCACACACCAGTACTCTGGTACATACACTGACCACGCCAGACGCGCTGTCAGCGATTTATTGGACCCTGCACATCGCCGTGGGGTAATCAGAGGTCGGTGACTCCAGTACTAATTTTGACCCCTGATCACAACTAGGGGCTAATTCTGTTTCCGATGAAAACCCCTGTTGTGGCCTGTTGCTTGTTGTGCATGTGCCCCCCCCCACCCCCACCCCCACCCCCTGACCGTCATTGTGCTCGAGTCCCCCCACCCCCCTTACCCTCGTTGTGCTCATCTCCCCCCACACTCCTGACCGTCGTTGTGCTCGAGTCCCCCCCACCCCCTTGACCCTCGTTGTGCTCGTGTCCCCCCCACCCCCTGACCCTCGTTGCTGCTCCAGCTTTTGCATATTTTCACACAGGGTTTACCTGCAGTCGCCGTGGGGTAATCAGAGGTCGGTGACTCCAGTACTACTTTTGACCCCTGATCACAACTAGGGGCTAATTCTGGTTCCGATGAAAACCCCTGTTGCTCGTTGTGTTCTTGTCCCCCCCTGACCGTCGTTGTGCTAAAGTCCCCCCACCCCCTGACCCTTGTTCGTTTCCTGCGTCTCTCCCTTGCTTTCCTCCCATCCATCAGACTCCCTTTCTCCTTATGCCTGTCTCTCTACCCGCCCCATAACACGTGGAAAACCTAGAAGCGATTTATAAAAAAAAAGTAAAATCAGTAAGATTTTAACCTGTTCAAAATGTATTTTAGTTTTTTTTTTAAAGTCGGGCTCGTGCGCTAAATGCGGCAGGCACTTCAAAGCTCTAATGCAGAAGTATAGTTTGTATACAGCACACCAGGAAAGGGCTCCCAGAATGAAAGCATGACAAGGTCTTAGTGCTCCGCATCCGAATTTCTACTCGTCTCTAGCACAATTAATTGCCTTTGATTTTACAGGACATCCCGGAGATGAGCGTTACGTTTAAAAGACAAACGCTACTAGCTTTAATGATAATCTGTGGCTTCCCTGGAATATCTTTAACTGTCAGGCAAACAAGGAGCCGCTGGTTATTTCATAATGGGCTGATGCTTAAATGTTTATAAATGCATAGATTATTATTTGTGGCAACTCACGCATTCCCATAAACCTTCACATGAGACATGAAATGTTTGCTTAAGAAATTAATACGTGCTTTGTTCACATATACAGACTCTCAAAGCTAGCCTGTGTAGCAAAGCATGAATTTCAGCTTTGACTATACATTAGGCCGTGGGGTAACTCCCGTAGGTGAGCTAATTAATCGCCACCAGGTCAGAGCCCCATCCCTGTGAGTGCGGGCCCCACTAGCCCTGCGCCGCGTTGCCTGCTCCGCTGCACTTGCAGTGACCGCATTAACTGCCCCAGCCCCACTGACTTCTCGTGTCTCTCTGCCCCCGCCCGTCGCTCCCATCGACAGCTGCTTGTGTCTGGCTGTCAGTGCCCAGGTACAACGTTTCTTAGAACAACAAGCCCCTCCCCATTTGGCCAAATAAGGGCATTCCTGCGCTCGCACATAACCAACCCTTCAACCTATAGACTGGCCGACCTCACCTAGGCATGTCGGCTTTAAAGCAATGTGCATCACACAATGAGCCAGACACCATACTGGGAGGAGATTCTTTCTGCAACAGCTCCGTACACAGATCTCTACACACTCTGTTAGCTACGCTCTTTTTTTAACAACTGTTTTTATTAGTGTTAAAATGTTAAATGTTGTATACTTGTAAAGCGCACAGCTGCCCACACCGCGGGTGTCCCGGCGCTGTATACAGCTGGGGAACCCGTCTTGGCTTTCCCTGTGAGATGGTCCCTTCTGGGCACCCCCAAGGTGAGACCAGGCATCCCCGGCGTTGAAGGGGCCGTTGTGAAGATTAAGCAAGCTATTGCCCAGAGTTGCAGAGTGGAACCCAAGGTTAGAGTAGGCGCCGAGGCAAGAATTATCAAGCCCGCGGACATTTTGACCCAAGACCCTGCCGCGTTGGGAATCGAACCCTGGCCCCGGGCCGATCTCAGCTTCCTGGTTTGCCGCCTCTAACCATTGAGCCACACTTCTCCACGTTGTTGTAAAGGTATACAAAGTTAATTTGGTTAAAATTTGATACACGTATACAGCAATATCAAGTTACCATGCACGAGCCTGGTCATAGCAAACAGAGATTGACAGCACAGTTCTTAAATATTTATAATCAATAGAGGTGCTATTTCAGTCTCTAACCTCTCCTCCACCTCACACATGCACGATAGTGTAGATGGTGACAGCCCCTCGTTTCATAAATGCGTTTTTCCAGAAACCTACAGTCGTCCTGCGCGTCTTTGCAATAATCTCTCAGCAATAATAAGCCCCAATCTCACGAAGGCCTTATGGTATCTATAGGTAAAAATAGGAGAGGTACCCCTAAACTGAAGTCAAGGGAAATGGGGTTCACCAACCAATATAAAGGAGCAATTCCCTTGAACAAGGTCATTTACATAAACACCATGAATAAGAAAAAAGCAATAACTATAACAACTAAATTAGGAGTAAAAAACTGGCAGAATTTATTGTATACAGTAAAATTAAAAAAGCAGAGAACATAGTTGGCTGCTTGGCACAGATTAAAAGAGGTTGTAAAAAACAGTAAAATAACAATCCACATTCAATATTTACCAGAAATATTGCTGAAAACAGACAGAAACAACAGTAAGACATACAATTTGTGCAACACAGGGTGTGTGTTCTGTTATTCTTTTAAAACACCGGTGTTATGCACATTGGGATATTATTATGTCAACAACGGTGTTTGAGCCACGAATCACACTGTACTAGGGCGTCGACGCGTATCGGTAGTTTGTTGAACTTCTATCCATCTTTA
Source organism: Lissotriton vulgaris (assembly GCF_964263255.1). Taxonomy (NCBI): domain Eukaryota; kingdom Metazoa; phylum Chordata; class Amphibia; order Caudata; family Salamandridae; genus Lissotriton; species Lissotriton vulgaris. The sequence goes on along the minus strand of NC_141694.1, from coordinate 541,599,218 downwards.
TCAAGACAAAGTGTAAATTACTGTCGTAGTGTACATAGGTTCCTCTGAAGTGTGAAGGACCGATGTACAGTGTTAATACGGTCGTGCTCTAGAGAGGCGTTGTTACTCAGACCGTTAGTACTCGTAGAGAATTTTCGAGCTATGTCTTTGTTAGTGCCCCTTGTCCTTAATATGTTGGGAATTTATAGCAGAGCGGGTCGCATATGGTTCCTTTTGCCCCTTTTGAATTGGCTTGTATTCTAGTTTTGTTGTTGGATCTACCTGTTGGGTAAGGTGGCAATGTAATGCCAAACTTTCTCGATGCACAGCACTTTATTTTCAAACGCGCTGTGTCTCACCAGAGGCGCCTAAGTCTTGCCCCAGTGACGTGAGTATTAGTTCCCTCTACGTCTACTGCCGGCTGCACGCTTCTCTGGTCATTTTCTTTTTGAAAGTTTGGCATTACATTGCCACCTTACCCAACAGGTAGATTCAACAACAAAACTAGAATACAAGCCAATTCAAAAGGGGCGGAAGGAACCATATGTGACCCGCTCTGCTATAAATTCCCAACATATTAAGGACAAGGGACACTAACAAAGACATAGCTCGAAAATTCTCTACGAGTATCTACGGTCTGAGTAACAACGCCTCTCTAGAGCACGACCGTATTAACACTGTACATCGGTCCTTCACACTTCAGAGGAACCTATGTACACTACGACAGAAATTTACTCTTTGTCTTGATAAAGGTGGATAGAAGTTCAACAAACCACCGAAACGCGTCGACGACCTAGTACAGTGTGATTCGCGGCTCAAACACCGTTGTTGACATAATAATATCCCAATGTGCATAACACCGGTGTTTTAAAAGAATAACAGAACACACACCCTGTACTGCACAAATTGTATGTCTTACTGTTGTTTCTGTCTGTTTTCAGCAATATTGCTGGTCAATATTGAATGTGGATTGTTATTTTACTGTTTTTTACAACCTCTTTTAATCTGTGCCAAGCAGCCAACTATGTTCTCTGCTTTTTTAATTTTACTGTATACAATAAATTCTGCCAGTTTTTTACTCCTAATTTAGCTGTTATAGTTATTGCTTTTTTCTTATTCATGATGTTTATGTAAATGACCTTGTTCAAGGGAATTGCTCTTTTATATTGACTTATGGTATCCATGTCAGTCTGGTCTAGGATATTTAAATAAAAATATTTTTCGGAGTGGGAACATTGTATATTCCACAATGTCAGATACTTTCCCCCCACTTTTTTCCAGTATTTTTTAAGTGCCCGTCACTACCAGAAGGTATATAAGACCTTCCTATTTCATCTTGACATCCTAAGCTTAAAGGAGGTTGGTCCTTGCCTCTGTTGTCTGCTTGCGGTCCGGTTTTCTGTGTCCCTCTGTTGCCTGCTTGCGGTCCGGTTTTGTGTGTGCCTCTGTTGCCTGCGTGCGGTCTGGTTTTGTGTGTCCCTCTGTTGCTTGCTTGCGGTCCGGTTTTGTGTGTGCCTATGTTGCCTGCTTGCGGTCCGGTTTTGTGTGTGCCTATGTTGCCTGGTTGCGGTCCGGTTTTGTGTGTGCCTATGTTGCCTGGTTGCGGTCCGGTTTTGTGTGTGCCTCTGTTGCCTGGTTGCGACCCGGTTTTGTGTGTGCCTCTGTTGCCTGCTTGCGGTTCGGTTTTGTGTGTGCCTCTGTTGCCTGGTTGCGACCCGGTTTTGTGTGTGCCTCTGTTGCCTGCTTGCGACCCGGTTTTGTGTGTGCCTCTGTTGCCTGCTTGTGACCTGATTTTGTGTGTTTCTGTTGCCTGCTTGCGGTCCGGTTTTGTGTGTGCCTCTGTTGCCTGCTTGCAGTCTGGTTTTGTGTGTGCCTATGTTGCCTGGTTGCGGTCCGGTTTTGTGTGTGCCTATGTTGCCTGGTTGCGGTCCGGTTTTGTGTGTGCCTCTGTTGCCTGCTTGCGACCCGGTTTTGTGTGTGCCTATGTTGCCTGCTTGCGACCCAGTTTTTTGTGTGCCTCTGTAGCCTGCTTGCGACCCGGTTTTGTGTGTACCTCTGTTGCCTGCTTGCGATCCAGTTTTGTGTGTGCCTCAGTTGCCTGCTTGTAATGCGGTTTTGTGTGTGCCTCTGTTGCCTGCTTGCGACCCGGTTTTGTGTGTGCCTCTGTTGCCTGCTTGCGACCCGGTTTTGTGTGTGCCTCTGTTGCCTGCCTGTGACCCGGTTTTGTGTGTGCCTCTGTTGCCTGCTTGTGACCCGGTTTTGTGTGTGCCTCTGTTCCCTTCTTGTAATCCGGTTTTGTGGGTGTGGGTGTGGGTGCAAATGCAATAGGTGTCGCATTTGCGAGAGATTAGGCTATTGCCTTTGTAAATGACAATGCCATTTATTTATGTTTTCAAAGGCAACACATAAATAAAAATGTTGTCATTTACAATGCCAATAGCTCTAACTTTTCCAAAGGCGAAACCGTTGCATTGGAAATGCTTGTTCCATTTTGGACCCGACTTTGGAACAGTCTACCTATACACCCGCGACAGTGTCCGGACATCCTGTTATTCAGAAGACAGCTGAAAACTCTTCCCTTCTGATCTGTCTGATGGAGTGTCATTGAGTCCTAGCGCGGAGATACTCTTATGGGGTGACTCATGCGCTCTATAAATTCCTGAATAAATAAAAATCCAATGAAACGTAATTTCAGTTATTCGGGCTCGAGGGTTACTAAGAAAACTTCACACTTAGTGGTGTACATCACAGGCACTGTACAGCCAAAACAGCCATAAGTGAAGAGATCTGTCACACATTGCAGGACAATTCTAAGGACTGCAGGTCCCAAATATCCATACAATTCGACCGCTTCTTTATATCTTACAAAGATGTTCATATATGGATATGGTAATAAAAGTGCCCATCTCAACAGATCTCTCCACTTCTCTCTCCCTCCAATCCTGCCAGCTCAGGACCACAGCTATTCAGTAACCGGCTAAGCAGACTATATAATATGAAATACCAAATAAGGGACCTGCAGATCTGTTCTAAGCTGCCAGCATACTGAAAACCATAGAGCTGCACATTTGTCTCTCAAATGTCATCATCCAACATCTTGCTATGCACTGCATCCCATAACATAACTGCACCTTCCTTGGTCATCACACACAACATGAAAAGGCTTCCCACACAGGATCAAATCTAAGATAGAATTGTTCCGGCCACACACCTTGCACATTGTAACGTGCTACTCGTCTAGGCAAGTGCTTAGGCACCGCATAAAGGTTTAGTAAGTGCGATATAAATACTGCAACACAATACATGCCTGATCATGTATGCATGCACAAACAGCATGATGTGGTCGCTGTTTAGTGTTTAACTTGTTTACGATTCCAAAATGGCAGCACTCCAAATTCGGAGCATTACATAAAACGTATCTGTAGGCGAGACATAAAAAGGTTTGTGATCGGCAGGGCAGTATAACAGGTGAGTGGGAGAAAATGTTAAGCTGGGGTCTATGAATAACATATGTGGGGCATGGGACAGGTGTAGATTAGCAAAGTGAAAGTGCACTCTAGTGGAGACTAGACATCATTATTTGCATCAATTATGTTTTTATGCTTCCAAGATATCTACTCATGCAGAAAACACTTGAACAACCAGTGTCCTTTTGTTCACAGCACTTTTGAGATGCCTCTTTCATTACAATTAGGGATGGGCTGGAAAGAAGTCAAAAGAAAGAATGTTGAGAATGATTTCATTTATGGTCAAACTGAAAAATTATATACAAATTAACAAGTGTGAAGGCATTATGCACTAAGTCTGTGGGGCAAGAAATGTACAGACAACTTCATCCATTAAGATCTATTTGATGGTCCTCAGGCTTTTTGGGAATGAACACCAAGGAACGTAATTGTGGTAAAAGCAGTGGCACAAACAACCAACACTGAGCATTTTCTTACCTCTGCCTCCAGAGTTGGCAAATCCTCAGCATTTAGTATCCTTTCTTCTTGAAATGTTGGTACCAGTGTCTCCTCTTCTATGTTCTCAATCACCTGGAAGCACACTCGAACATAAGTTTGTAAACCCATGAACAATCACAGAAAATCCATCATATATAATATTTATGGCAAACATTTTTAGCCGTAGTGATATATCCTGCGTATGTTATCATATCTATCCCTGGTTACTTATCTCCTAGCCGCTCAGCCAGTGTGAGTGTTGAGAGTGGAATGTTGGTGTGACGGTGATGCTTGGAAGGATTCGGTGCCTGGGTGGATGTGGTGTGACAGTTGGAAGATGGGCTGAGCAGCATGAAGTCTGCTCCTGGTGGGGCTGGAGAATAAGGTACACCAGACTAATGGACATTTGTACATAATTACTATCCTACAACAAGAAGTTAATAAAGGAATACTTAAAAGACAACTCGGCTAGGTCTGGTAAGCTACAACACATTGTTATTCCTTTTAGACATTGGGCTTCATTTAGATTATGACAGATAGGTTACTCTATCATACGGTGACGGATATCCCATCCACCGAAATATAAATCTCGAAGGATATAATGGGATTTATATTCAGGCGGAGGGGATAACTGTCACTGCTGTAATAGAGTATCCCATCCACCACGATCTAAATGGGAAACATCCCTAACATTGCGGTCAGTACACCACGATGCTGTTACATTGCGGTCGTTACAACGACCGCGATGTAACCACGCTACGCAATTACAACGCCATCTAGCACAAGTCTATGTAAAGACTTGCGTTGCAATGGCATAGCGGGGTAACATCGTAGTTGTTGTAACGACCGTGATATAACTGCACGCTTTGTACTGACCCGCGTTGTAACGCCAAACACTCGATGTAAATCAGGCCCTAAGAACTTAGAAAATTCAACTTTCAGAATGTTGGCACTAGAATGTTATGCTATCAGGATTTGTAAAGCGCAACTTATCACCCATGATATATCCAGACACACATAGCACATAGTTTAACTTTGTTTTGATACTGCTAAATCTAAAATGGTTCACGCTGACTTAATACAAACATATGATTTTTTTTTTACTGTTAAGTGTGTCCACATGCCCTGAAATTCACTTCCCCATAAAACTAGACTACCCATAAGATACTCTAATTAAGGACAAAGGAGGTAGAAGAAAGGTGGCGGGGAGCTTCTCTGTTTTGTCCCCCACTATATTGAATATTATATTATAAGTTTGGAAAATGCTCAATTTGTTGTCTTTGAGTAAAGTTGTCAACACTTTCATAACTACTAGTTTCTTTTTTTTAAATTCAATTTTTTGGTTACTTCCAAAAGAAACTGTGGCACAATAAAGCCTTTTAGGAATATCAGCATTACATTTTTAACAAATCTTAATTAGGCAGTAAAATAATACACATTAGTTTGTTTTGCAAGTTTCTATGAAAGGGGTTTATGGTAAAGCTTGCGTGCATCCTCATCATCATCATCATGATACAACAGTATTCGTATTGCCTCTATAACATCTGCCCTTACCCCTCAGACATACATTTTTGAAGTGTACGTAGGTGAGATCTTCATCATGCATATAAAACGTGGCCAATTGTGGCTGTGCTCACCACATACTCAAAAACTTCTTTCCCTGCTGGCTACAGAGTATTAAAGTCATGAGCCCCAAGGAGAAAGACTAATAAAGTATGGAGGATGCTTTCTGTGTCTGGGATTCAGTCAAAAGAAGTATCTGTCTGCCTAGAAGAAGGATTTAACACTTTTTTGTAGGCACCTACATTTGTCACTTTCTCTTCTTCTTTGCTACATTCCTCTTTCTCCTTTTCCAGCTCATCCAGCTTCTTCAGACAGTCCCTCAAAGGTCCACAAAGCCTGGTGTACTCAATCACAGCAACAACAAATGTCACTAGTGTAGCAGCATCTTCAGAGCTGTAGCGGGCACCAGCAATGGTGATTCCTCCCTTATTTGAATCTCTGGTGGGACTGCTGTCTGAATGTGTGAATTTTTTGGCTGGTGTGACAGACTGCGGGGTGGCATCTGTGGACAAGGAAAGACAAACACCCATCCGATTAGTCAGTGAAATATGAATGTCTATGATTGATCAAGTAAGATACATTTTCTGATTTATAAGTGAAGAATGAAACCCCCCCTTAAATGATAGCAGCGGAAATAAGGAAAATGGACAAACTGGATGTTTCTTGGAAAAACACAAATGGAAGTTTCGGAAGCCAGTCAGGGAGAGGTAATCTATCTAAATACATGAGAAGGTATCTTCTCCAAAATGTTTGGATAGGTGATCCAAAATGATAAGTGCTTTCCTCTGCGATGGTTTATCAGTCATGTGAACCATCCGTGCAATATTAAAATGTTTACAAAGAACTGTTTGCATTTTAGGTCAAAATCAGCATGAGATGATTGAGGAAGCCCAGGTAAAAATATTAAGAGACAATGAGGTAAGTAAGAGAAGGCAGACAGAGAATAATGATAAAGTGACAAAAGAAATGTAACATTTGTCAAAAGACATGAAGTGAGAGTCTGTAGGCATCGGAAACACACAGATGAACACACTGCACATGCCAAAAACACATATTAAGTTCACGGACATCTGAAAAATTTCTAGAAACCCAGAGAGAGTATCATGAGTCACATTCTCTGACGTATGAAAGCACAGAGAAGTCAAAACTTCTCAAAAACCCTTTTGCCGACCCGGGCGAACTCAAGAACTTCTATCCCATCCCTATGCTCCCCTTTCCTGGCAAAGCTCTCGAAAAAAGGTTATCAACAATAATCTCACGAACCTAGAGATCAACAATCTTCCGGACCCCTCCAATCCAGATTCTGCACCAACCACAGCTCCAAAACTGCCCTGATCGCTGCCACTGACGACATCAGAACCCTCCTCGACCATGGAGAAACAGTGGCCCTGATCCTCTTCGAACTCTCAGAAGCATTCAACACCGTATCCCACCACACCCGTATCAAAAGGCTTCATCACATCGGAATTCAAGGTGATGGCCTCAAATAAATTGCATTCTCCCTTACCAGAAGTACCCAGAGAATATGCCTACTACCTTACACCTCAGAACCATGGAACATCATCTGCGGCATCCCTCAAGGCTCATCCCTCGGCCTTACACTGTTCCACATCTACATGAAACCCTTGGTCATTAGCGGCAGAATACACAGAATTAACATTATAACTTACGCAGACGACACCCATTTCATTCTCTCACTATCAAAAGACCCCTCCACCACAAAGGCCCACTTTCACAGGTTCATGACAGGCATAGCCGACTGGATGAATTACAGCTGCCTAAAACTCAGCACAGACAAAAGGGAAGGGCTGATTTCTGGGAACAACACCTCCACATGCAATGACTCCTGGTGGCCTATCGAACTTGGACTGGCATCCACTTTGAGAGACCATGCTCGCATCATTCTGGACAGCAAGCTCACCAGATCAACGCAGTGTCTCCGCCTGCTTCCTCACCCTTTGCATAAGATCTTCAAATGACTCCCCGTCAACACCAGACATACCGTCACTCAAGCCCTAGTCACCAACTGGCTGGATTACAGCAACACACTCTAAATAGGAATCACCTCATATCTCCTGAACGAACTACAGACCAAGCAGAATTTAGCATTCACTCATCCTCGACCTCCTCAAATGGATACACCAGCACCGACCTCAAGAAGCTACACTGGGGCTCCCCATTCAGAAGAGATGTCAATTTAAAATGCTGATCCACACCTGAAAGGTCCTTCACAATCAAGAGCCAGCATACATCAACCACCGCCTGAACTTCTACCACCCCTCCAGACACCTGCGCTCCCCGTCCCTCTCTCACACACACATCCTGTGGATCCAATAAAGCAACAGTGGAGGACGCTCCTTCTCCTACCTCTCGGAGAAATCCTGGAATGACCACCCCCTTCACCTACGGACCTCATCCTCTCTTCTGGAATTAAAGAAAGCACTCAAGACCTGTCTGTTCACCTAAGCCCCTTAACAGCTATGCTCTCAGTGTTTGGAAACCCTCTCCAATGATTAGAGCGCTCTATTAATTCTGTTTTAAGGATTGACTCATGATATAGAGGGTGATGTTATGAGGGTATGTTATTATCAATATCTTGGGGGAGTTGTCAAGATATAAAGGGTGATTATGCAGCACCCATATTGAAATGTGTGGTGTTGGCCATTAGATTAGTCCCAAGGGACATGAGGTGAAGGCATGTAACGTAGATTAAGTGTCACAGAATATAGTCCACATGGCATGATTTATGAGGCAACAGCTATGAGATGAGTGAAACAAGGAAGAAAGGTGAGAGCTTTGTAGCATGTCAGTGCTATTGAGTGGAGCAACCGACACAGCATATGGGGCAGCTGTTAGGGTTCACAAATTATGGAGACCCTGTAAAGTTTTATGAGATGAGTGCAATCTGACACAAGACTAACGTTGAGAGGCAGGAAATACTGGTGGACTGTTCCAAAGAAACATGCCAGGTGTTAGTAATCGAAGATCTAGGCAATGGAAGAGTTAACAAGAGATACAATTACAATGTCAGGCCTTCTGATTTATCGACCACCAGGCAACTCTTCTCAATGGGTATCCAATTTTGCCAATCTTATTACTCCCTACTATATGTCATCAAGCAATTTTTCTTTGCTGGGTGATTTAAACTTGCACCTAGAAGATCCCACCATCCCCTCATGCTCTAATCTGTTGGAAGACCTAGCGGCACTAAATTTGTCCATAATAAATTCTAGCCCTACTCATATAGCGGGCCACCTGTTGGACCCCATGATATCCAACATCAGGGAACTTACGTGCATTGCCACCTTGCCTTCCGGCTGGTCAGACCACCATCTTATTAATTTTAGCATTACTTTTCCACCCTCCCCCAGTTTGGAACAAAACACTGACGCCTCATACAGAAAAAATTGGAAGTCAGTAGACATTGATGCATTAAATGCGGCACTAAAACAAAACCCTCCAAGCCTCAACTCCAACATGGACTGCGTAGCAACTGAAACACATAACTGGCTAAGTAATGCAGCTAACAAATGTCTGCCTTCTACTTGCACCAAAGGGAGTAGGCATCGCCCTCCGGCCCCATGGTTTAATGATAACCTTAAAATTGAAAAATCAAAATGCAAAGTACTAGAACGCAAATGGCGCAAAAATTACGACCCCAATGCTAAAAGAAGCTATCAAGAAGCCAGGAATCATTATCACGCTGCCTGCACAAAAGCAAGAGCTGCTTTTGTCTCAAAAACAATTATCGAAGCAACTAACATGCCAAAAACTCTCTTTTCCAAAGTCAAGGAACTGGCGGGCGCACATACCACAGCTGCTGCACCCCCACTAAGCACACAACAGTGCCAGGCGTTAGCATGCTTCTTCACTGAGAAAATCGATAAAATTATCTCAGACATTAAGACTAAACATTCTGATCCAGAACTTCCCCCTCTTTCTGACTCAATACTGACTCAACCCACTCCTCCGGGTGAAAATCTACTGGAATCCTGGCCTGCTCTTTCAATAGATAAATTGAAAGGAATCCTAAAAACTGTGAAATCCGGTTCCCCTAGGGACCCCATCCCTATTAAAATCATTAAAAAATGGGATGACCATTCTTTGGAAATCATTGCTCACCTCCTAAACTCATCCCTCGACCTCGCCACTGTCCCAGCCTTATGGAAGCATGCCATGGTGACACCCCTTCTGAAAAAGCCAACTGCTAACCCAGAAATACTGGCCAATTATAGACCCATATCTCTGCTCCCAGCTTTTTCTAAATGTCTAGAGAGACACGTACACTCTACTTTAGCCACTTTTGCAGAAGAAAATTCCCTACTCCATTCTTCGCAATCTGGCTTCAGGGCTGGTTTCTCGACTGAAACCGCCCTGCTAGGTGTCACTGAACACATCAGAAAACTTCTTGACCAAGGCCAGACGGTCGCACTCGTGTTATTGGACCTAAGTGCGGCGTTCGACACCATCTCCCATGAAACGCTTATCAAAGAGCTATATACTAATGGTGTAAGAGGAAAGGCTCTGGATTGGATCAAATCTTTCCTGGCAAATAGAACCTTTCAGATCGCATCTGCACAAGCCGTGTCAGACACCCTACCTGCATCACATGGAGTGCCTCAGGGGTCCATCCTAAGCCCTCTATTTTTCAATATTTATCTCAAACCTCTGGCCGATCTTGTTGAAAAGTTAGGTCTAACGCTTATGAACTACGCCGATGACACCCAAATCATCTTTTCCCTATCTGAATCTTGTCCCCACTCCCCTTCGTTACTTAAGGAAGGACTATCAAAAATTTTGAACTGGATGACAACAAACCAGTTAAAACTTAACGGCGACAAGACGGAAATACTGATTTTGGGAAAAGATCAAGATCTCTGGAATCCCGTACATTGGCCGGATCAGATGGGCGCTTTTCCTACCCCGGTGTCCCACGCTCGTAATCTGGGCTTTATACTGGACAACGCCTTATCCATGAACAAACAGGCCAGTAAAGTAACCGGCCTTTGTCTCACCATAGCTAAATGGCTGAGGAAGATCCTGTGGATGTTGCCAGTGTCAACGCAAAAGACCGTAGTCAATGCCCTTATTACATCAAGGCTTGACTACGGCAACATTCTCTATTTGGGCGCTAACAAATCTGTGATCGGACGATTACAGGTAGCGCAAAACGCTGCGGTCAGACTCCTCTGCAATATCCCGAAGAACGCCGGAGTCTCGAACCATCGTCGGAATCTTCATTGGCTCAGGATCGAGAGCAGAATCCGTTTCAAGGCCCTGAATTACATGTTCAGAATAAAAGCAGGAACAGCACCAAAATATCTCCAATCTCTTGCCTGCCTCTATACGCCCAAGAGAAACCTCCGGTCACAGACAGCAGCCTGTTTCTGCATACCAAGGTTTAAACGAGCAAGAACAGGTGGCAGATCTTTTGCCTATCTGGGACCCTCCCTTTGGAACTCGCTTCCCCCCTGTATCCGGAAGGAAGAAAACTACTGTAGGTTCAGAAAGCTTGTAAAGACCTGGCTGTATGAACAATAACCACTTAACAGTCACCTCCCTTTCTCTGCCCTCAATCTAGCTGTGTCTAGGCGCCGGGAAACCCTTTTTGGGTAGCTGTTGCGCCCTATAAATTGATAAAAAAAATAAAAAAAAAAAAAAAATACAAAGTGAGTGGCACATTGTAGCACTATCAGGGTGGTGCCCAGAATGGGGTTGTGGGATCCATGTATTGAAGGACTGGCTCTAGGGGGTGACAGATAGCTATAAAGATGTTGAAGTCAAGTGGTGCAGGGAAAGCTGGTGGCCTGTGGTGTGAACCCAGGTCTATATGAGGTGTACACCATCAGGAGTGGAGTAGATATATATGGCATTAAAATGGTTTCCTAAACTATGTCTAGGAAGCACAACATTTTGAGTGAGTTTGGGTCGAAATCCAGCAATACATAGTGCTATGCAAGGTAGGAATGGCCCATCTCCAGGTGGTACTTATATATAGAGGAGATAGCTAGAACGTACATAAGATTTCAAGGAATTGTTGTGACTGTATCTAGGACCCTAATTAGATATTCCCGATTTATGCCCTTGTGTGGTTATAATAAATCATATCCTTATAAAGGCATAAGAATCATATCCATATTAAGTCATAGCCAACGCAGTCCAAATACGGCAAGGCTACTCCCATAGACTCTTAGAAAGTACAACACGTTCTTAAACAAACCAAGCCTCCAGCAGCCCGGGAATTTCCCCTGCTTCTGTTTTGATTTGTCCTAGAACTACTGAGAGTCCTGAAACAACTGCCAGTTCTTAGTGACGTCTTATGTCCAACCGAGTGCCGAAGGAAGCTGACCCTCCCTGCTGACGCACTGAGAAAGACGCTGTCTTTTCTCGTGCCGAGAAATCCAGCTCCAGTGTTTTCTGGTCCCCCTTGCGGGTTTCTGGGAGACCCAGTCCTGAGAGAGAGATACAAGACCTCCTTCATTCTATACCTAAGGTACGGAGCTGATTAGACCCATAGAGAATTCTTGATTCAGATTCTTGTCAAAAACTGTAACTCATCTACTCCTTCCCTGTACTAGGCTTAGGTTAGGTACACTGGGGTAGGCGTATCTTAGAAACACCAGTTGAGTACGTTTAGTCATTATTTTATTGTTGTATGTATTTTATCCATTTTAAGTATCATATGGCTTAGAAACCATATAAATGCTTTTACAGTATTATTTCAGAATGCTCCTTTTACTGTACGCACTTTACTTTATGACAAGTATTGCAATTGTGGCAATTCATTTCTCTTGCATGAGAAAGAAGACTGCTCAATAAATAACCCTTTTATTGAAAACGCCCGTCTCTCTATTTCTCTGCATCTCTGGTAAAACGAAGCATGCAGGATTGACTGAGTAAAATAGCTATCTATTGTTTCAGCGACTCTAGAGATATATTCCTTATTGCAGGGGGAACAAAGTTGTCATGTGATATGGTTGTCAGAAGCTAATACCTTCTTGTCTATTCAGGAAAGCTAAACGCCTTCTTGTTTACTCGAGAAAGTTTCTAGTTACCTCTGAGCTAGCTGGCACACACAATTAAGTCTAACATATTCAATAGAGACCTAGTCGACCTCAGTCCTACGTCTAAGATATCGTTTATGTTATTCCAATGCGCAGAGCCTATTGGGAATATAGGAACTACACTACAGAATCATGTTTAATTATAAAACACATAGATCTCATGCCACACTTGTTAAACATATAAAGCATTCACATGGTAACAGGGCCTTCTTAGCAGTTGCATAGTAAGTTTGCCCTATGTTATTGCTCTCCACTTCTCTCTGAAGAACGCTCAGCTGAGGGGGACACAGTAAATCCATAGGAGATGTGAGTCCTAAATGAGAAGATTTGTTTGTCTTTTGAGTTGACATGATACAGGAGTGGAGAAAGGGTTGAACTGAAGCTATAAATAATTTACACGCATTAAGTAAAATACTAATATACATTTACAAGAGCAGTACTTAACGAAACAAATCAGTGTAGTGGAACCCAGCAAACTGACGTAGGAATGCATGGGGACAATGCTTTTATAGTCTTTAATGCAGGCACTGCAATCTGTTGTCAAAACAAAGACAGAGGTTTAAATACCTTGATAATGAATTGAAATGCCCTGTTGTACAAAACAAAATGAAGAAAAAAGACAAAAGGAGGATGGGATGAACAATGGTCTACAGTGAGACAATATACAAACTGTATGTAAATAATTCACAGCCATGAATACACCCTAGGCACATTTGCCACACAGGGTAAACATGTTAGCTGAAGTCCTGCTCTTTTTCTGTGAAAATACTAAGATCTATGTAGGTGCAGGATCAAGAAACATGTCCAGTAAATACTATTTGCTTCTGAAAACCCTAATACTTTAAGAGCCAGAGGTTACAACACTTGCACCCTGCAAATGGGAGAACTGAGATGGTGGCCTGGTTTCACACGTAGGATTTCATCTCAACATCGTCACCTGATTTAAAGGATTCGCAAAAGGAATCCTACCCCATTGAATTTAGAGAATAGCTAAATTCAATGAATATTTGGATCCGTAATGCTTTGGATGTGCAGCATTAATAAATACAATATATTCTCAGGGAATCCTGCCTTGCTACAGCTTCCAGCCATGCACGCAAGTGAATTTTGAGAATCAAAAATGAGAAAGTAAAACCTTGGGCCAGGGTTGGTGGAAAAAACCTCAACAGCTATGAAATCCAGGAGCTGCTCCTCAACTATGGCAGAGGAGCATCACCCCACTGCTTTCTCGCAGTGCGAGAAAGACAAAATATAAAATGGTAATAACTTTTGGTTATTACCATTTCATGTTTCTTCCTGGATTGCAGGCGTGTGGGTGAGCTGCCCGGGCAAGGCAGAAGTGGTTTGCCCACTCCTGAGTATGCATGACTGGTTTTGTTGGACCTCTCAGGCTGTCCAAACCAGTCATGCACCAGTCATGCATACTGTGCACTTCTCCATGCAAGCTGCATTGCTGCTGGCACGGAGAACATGCAATTCCCTACAGCCACTGGCTGGGCGACGTCCCGACTAATCACAATGCTCCACTGGAGCATTGTGAGTGGCTTAATGGAGGAAGGCTGTCTGCCCCGTGCCCGCCCTCTCTGCCCCGTAAGCCATGCCGGCCACGACTGTGGGAATTTACCGTTGTCCCGCTCTGAGATTTTAGCTCTAAAACAAAACACTTCAGCGAGGGCTTGATGATGATGTAGCCGACATCCAGGAACCCTTGCTGGCTTCTATAATGGAAAGTTTGATGAAGGCACAAGGGCCATCAGAAAACTGTCAGCGACTACAGGATGCGGTTTCCCTCTTTTAGAATGTTAGTGTTTGACGGATAAAAGTCTGCCACCTCCATCACTTTTTCCTTACTCTGTTGACAGCAGCTTATCCTAAACAAGACAGACAGACCAAAAGATAGTCAGTACCCCCTTCACCATATTGAGAGTATCATTTCCATTGACCGAAACATGGAGGTTAAACCTCCACAACAGTGTTGGTGTAAAAAAAACAAAAAATAGCCTAACCCAGCACATAACACCCACAACATCACCTCAATTACCATGTCCCTGCTATTGAAAACTCTGGGACTCTATCATGCAGTGGTGAAGAAAACTAACACAATGCAAAAATAAATAAGATAAGTACAGCTTTTAAAACTTTTTAAAAATTCACTATGCTAACTACTAATGTCACTAAACCGATGCTCATGCACACCAAAGCATATATTTGAGCAATTTCGTTTTGTCACTTTCTGTCCACCTTCTTCACATAAGCTACTCATACAAAATACTCATCTAACACAATTTTACTACCGCGCCTCAAACCTGTAAGGTAATGCACATGTTTTTTAAATGTAGCTGGTCTGCCCAACACATAATGCAAACACACAATAACTAGTTTATATTTTTAGCAATATATAATCAGACTTGAAATAAAACAGTAGTTTGAATAAAAAAGACACCTAATATGAGACTACTCTCTATCCCTGTATATGCATTTACCAAATACTACACATTCATATGAAACAACCAGGTACCACAAATAGATATTGCCACAACCCACC
The DNA here is from genome assembly GCF_964263255.1 of Lissotriton vulgaris. Lineage (NCBI taxonomy): Eukaryota > Metazoa > Chordata > Amphibia > Caudata > Salamandridae > Lissotriton > Lissotriton vulgaris. The sequence goes on along the minus strand of NC_141694.1, from coordinate 541,584,123 downwards.
CATTGTCATGTTATGTTTGAAAATATTGTACACAGTATTAGGAGCAGGAGACACACCAACCTTGCAGACACTGTACTAATATATGCTACCTAGGTGTCTGCATACTTAGTATATGGCAAGTACTCCATTTGAACCTCAAATGTAGGCATAGTATGCCAATATGTTTTCACTTATGTAATTATGCATAATGAAGGCATACACACTACCACTGTGCATGCCACACACTGTCCCCTCATATCACCACTCCCACCCTCATTAACACACATTGGCAAATTACGCATCACCTATGAAATCAGAAGAGAAGGACATTGAATACATTGTTTAACATAAGCAACTAGCAACATTTTGAAATATGCAATCAGATATAGAGAACATTTTTTGATTTTCTACAACCACTAAATTACATTTTTTATTGGTGCTGTGTCTTTAGCGTCTTTTGTCTTCAAACCTGTCTTCGGCCCTCCTTTTCCGATATTGAGAATTTTGGTGACTTTTGCTAATTTTTACATTTGTCTCTCTTTGACTAAATTGGTTTCAAAATGTTAATATATTGATTACTTGACTTCAAAATTGTTGGTACTGCTTGAACATAACAAGCATGTCTTTTGGGCATATTCTGCAGCACATGCCACAGCTACTGGGGGTTGAATTGGGTTTGCCTTAGAAATGTGTTAAAACCTAATTAGGGTATGTTTATTATGCTGGAAAGGGTACCACCTTTCCCAAATGAATAATTCCCTTCTGAGCATGTTGAAGAAATACTGTGCAACCTGTCAGTCACAAATTACACTCAAGGTAAATTGGCTTAGTGAGTTATACACCAACTGCAAGCAGCTGCATGTATTCTACAAGGGATAAGAATGTATCTTAGTAAGTTGGAAATCAAAGTTCTTTGTTGCAAGGCTGGCACACAAGGTTAGTTGAGTGTTAATAAACACGTCATTAGGTGCCACAAAACAATTCAGTTTGTATTGTGCGCTATATAAATTGTTATGATTAGTATCCCACTTGATGCTCCCACACTGCATTCATGGATACAGAGCTTGACAAAAGCCAAAAACACTTACAAATCATCATTTGTCTCTTGCCATCTTCCAAGGTTACATGCTATGGGTTTCTTTCTAAGCCCTGACATGATGACAAACTCAGAGGCAATGTGATAGTGTCCAAGTGAGATCAGTTTGACACTCGAAAACTGTTCCCAGTATGAGCACAATTATCGACTGTCAGAGGTGGGGCATGTATAGTAGAACAGCAATCCCTAGTGGGATCTTGCTTGCTTCTGATACACAGCACACAATGACGTTGAGTGGGTGCTCTCTGATGCATGTGACACCTATCACCATTGAAAGACAATGAGGGCCATGATAGCAAGTTGTACTGTACTCTCAACCTCCTCCACTTTACATGATGGGTGCTGATGACTACAGTTCAGCCTCTCAGTGGCTGCCTGGAGAGCCAGGGTGCTGTGTTCCCCTTCACCTTCCTCCTTTTGGGAAGCTCCTTTGAAGTAACAAAGACAAAGGCCCATCCCTGACATGTTCATGGAGCACACTACAAACATCAAACAATGTCTACCCAGGCCAGCGGTTTGTCATTCTGTGTGTGAAAGTGGACGGGATGTAAAGCGTAAAGCACGTGCACACATACACCTTTCAAAGGATGCCACAGCCTTCGGTAATGAAACAGGTAGGCTGATAACATGCTTCTTCGGCTAGGAAAAAAAAGCCTGTTGTCTGGACCTCAGTCATGGGCCTATCACCCAATGCCAAAATGCCTGCACTGTAATGCGACTTTGTGAAGGTAGAAAAGTTCACGGCACATCCACACCTTTGCACTTTTTCATTTGTTACAGATAATTTGGGAGCCATAAAGCGACCTAAAATGGGTATAAAGCGGTTTGACGAGCTTGGTAGAAGATTTGTTTGGGATGTCAAGGATATGGTCATTTAAGTGTATTTGCATAGACACGGTGCATGCTGCCGGACAGACTTCTCAATAAGTCAGCTAATAAAGTATATAAAAATAACCACATTTTAGTCACAGCTGCTCATAATGTTATAAGTGATACATAGGGCATTAATTATGTTACTGAAAGGGCAACATAGTGTTAGGACCTAAATCTGAAAGGTGGGACATGTATCTGGGTAAATGGCTTAAAATCGTCATGTCATCAGTATTTTATGTGCTGCATAGCCCTCCACCGCAACTCCCCGCGGACTTCCCGCTTCGGATTTCGGAGGATGCATTTAAATATCTGATTCAGAAAAGGGGGTGGTGATGAACAGAGTGTCTGAATTAAGCAGACCACTCTTACCCTGTCCAAAGATCAGGGCTTGATCCATCACCGTTTTTCAGCTCACTGCACCATCCCAGCTCAGAACTTGGCTATATGCAAATTAGGCTGACCCTGGCCCAGTGCATCATGGGAACAGGGCAGACCAAACTACCAAGCCAATTCTTATACTGGGAAGGAAACAAGCTACCGGGGACCGGTTTCTGGCATTTCAGCCATCTTCGGCCCGGCTTGCTTGAATCCTGATGGTGCAATGAGCTAGGGACTCACATCTGAGTATACCCTTCCACGCTTATGGTGGACAAAAATGATTCAGAAAAGGGGGTGGTGATGAACAGAGTGTCTGAATTAAGCAGACCACTCTTACCCTGTCCAAAGATCAGGGCTTGATCCATCACCGTTTTTCAGCTCACTGCACCATCCCAGCTCAGAACTTGGCTATATGCAAATTAGTCTGACCCTGGCCCAGTGCATCATGGGAACAGGGCAGACCAAACTACCAAGCCAATTCTTATACTGGGAAGGAAACAAGCTACCGGGGACCGGTTTCTGGCATTTCAGCCGTCTTCGGCCCGGCTTGCTTGAATCCTGATGGTGCAATGAGCTAGGGACTCACATCTTAGTATACCCTTCCACGCTTATGGTGGACAAAAATGATTCAGAAAAGGGGGTGGTGATGAACAGAGTGTCTGAATTAAGCAGACCACTCTTACCCTGTCCAAAGATCAGGGCTTGATCCATCACCGTTTTTCAGCTCACTGCACCATCCCAGTCCCTTTCTCACTGCTCCATCAGTATTCAAGCAAGCCGGGCCGAAGACGGCTGAAATGCCAGAAACCGGTCCCCGGTAGCTTGTCTCCTTTCTGGTGAAGAATTGGCTTGGTAGTTTAGTCTGCCCTGTTCCCATGATGCACTGGGCCAGGGACAGACTGATTTGCATATAGCCAGGTTCTGAGCTGGGATGGGGCAGTGAGATAAATAACGGTGAATGATCAAGCCCTGATCTTTGGACTGGGTAAGAGTGGTCTGCTCAATTCAGACACTCTGTTCATCACCACCCCCCTTTTCTGAATCGTTTTTGGCCACTATAGGTGTGGCAGGGTATACTCAGACATGAGTCCCTTTCTCACTGCTCCATCAGGATTCAAGCAAGCCGGGCCGAAGACAGCTGAAATGCCAGAAACCGGTCCCCGGTAGCTTGTCTCCTTTCTGGTGAAGAATTGGCTTGGTAGTTTAGTCTGCCCTGTTCCCATGATGCACTGGGCCAGGGACAGACTGATTTGCATATAGCCAGGTTCTGAGCTGGGATGGGGCAGTGAGATAAATAACGGTGATGGATCAAGCCCTGATCTTTGGACTGGGTAAGAGTGGTCTGCTCAATTCAGACACTCTGTTCATCACCACCCCCCTTTTCTGAATCGTTTTTGGCCACTATAGGTGTGGCAGGGTATACTCAGACATGAGTCCCTTTCTCACTGCTCCATCAGGATTCAAGCAAGCCGGGCCGAAGACGGCTGAAATGCCAGAAACCGGTCCGCGGTAGCTTGTCTCCTTTCTGGTGAAGAATTGGCTTGGTAGTTTAGTCTGCCCTGTTCCCATGATGCACTGGGCCAGGGACAGACTGATTTGCATATAGCCAGGTTCTGAGCTGGGATGGGGCAGTGAGATAAATAACGGTGATGGATCAAGCCCTGATCTTTGGACTAGGTAAGAGTGGTCTGCTCAATTCAGACACTCTGTTCATAACCACCCCCTTTTCTGAATCGTTTTTGGCCACTATAGGTGTGGCAGGGTATACTCAGACATGAGTCCCTTTCTCACTGCTCCATCAGGATTCAAGCAAGCCGGGCCGAAGACGGCTGAAATGCCAGAAACCGGTCCCCGGTAGCTTGTCTCCTTTCTGGTGAAGAATTGGCTTGGTAGTTTAGTCTGCCCTGTTCCCATGATGCACTGGGCCAGGGACAGACTGATTTGCATATAGCCAGGTTCTGAGCTGGGATGGGGCAGTGAGATAAATAACGGTGATGGATCAAGCCCTGATCTTTGGACTGGGTAAGAGTGGTCTGCTCAATTCAGACACTCTGTTCATCACCACCCCCCTTTTCTGAATCGCATTTAAATATCTGGGCATATATGTCACTACTGACTCAGCGCAATTCTTTAAACACAATTTGCAGCCATCGTTAGACTACCTCAAAAGAGATGTACGCCACTGGGTACCCTGCCGCTGACTCTGCTAGGGAAAGCAGCACTTTTTATGATGATGTCCCTACATCGCTTCTTATATGTACTGGAGAATACGCCGTTCCAGGTGTCACCCGGGTACTTCCGGACAATAGCGGCACAGGTCACCAGCCTTCTGTGGGGCAACAAACCAGAACATATCGCACAATCCAAGTTCGTGAGAGGCTGTTATGATGGGGGGATAGCGCTTCCAAACATCCAACTCTATTACTGGGTGGCTCAATTAAAGGTAATCAAACCAGTGGCTGCATGCTCCGCAGTCCGACCCAGCATTTAAGGCAGAAAGGGAAATATATGGGCATAAACGGAATGCTCGCCCTCCTCTATGACAAAACCACAGCACTCATTGGACCTCTAATGCACACCGTGCTCATTTGGCACGCCGCCCAGGCCAAACTGGGTTGGCGAGGGACTCTGACCCAGCTTATCCGTTATGGGACATAAAGCGCCTAGGTAGACTTAGAAACCGTAAGGGCTTTGATAGATGGGACGATATTTTTATCTCTACGGTGGGCGACATGAGGCACAATGGTGAAATAGTTACATTTGAGCCCCTTCAACAACAATATGCACTGGTGCCAACAGAGCTGTTTTGATACACACAGATCAGACACGCCTTAATGTCAGCACTCCCGCCCAGCACGGAGGTCCCGGAGGCATCCCCTATGGAGGATAGATTGTTGACAGAACTCAAGCAAAAGAAGGCAACATCACTCACATACCGCAAACTAGTTAACAATCTACCACACTCGACGGGACCCCAACGAGATAAGTGGTCTCATGATATAGGCGAGTTTGACGACTCGGAATGGCAGGAATCGCTGGCTTCTCCATGGGAGGTGGGCATACCCTCACGGCTCAGACTGGAGTAGTTTCAAATTTTACATCGATCATATTATACCAGGCAGACCTTACACAGAATAGGTAGAGCAGCACACCCCTTCTGTCCGTGCAGATGCGAGGATGAAGGGACCTTTTTCCATTCACTATGGGAATGTCCCAAAATCAAGGAATACTGGGCTCGGGTGATGAGGACAACGTCACAGTCGGCGGGGGTATCAATAGTGCCGGAGCCCAGACGATGTTTGCTAAATATATGGGAACCAAATGACTTCACTCGTCAGACACAGAGCTGGGCTACACTGGGGATTATGATTGCTAAGCGGAATGTGGCCCAGAAATGGGGGGCAGCGGAGGTGCCAACGCTTACTACATAGGGAAGGGACATGGATGCGGTTGTGCTAGCTGAAAGAACAGTGTTCATTAATCGGGGGTGCCCCCAAAAGTGGAGTAAAATCTGGGGGGCATGGAATAGCTTCAGATGGGGCCTATGCGAACCACCACCCGAGCAAGACGATGAGAATTCGGACTCAGAATGACAACGGTATACATGTAAATTGCAATTGGGGCTTAGATCCCCAAAAAAAGTAATGCTGGCGAGATGTGAATTAAAAATATTGATTGTGCTTTTATGTACTGCAATACTGTATTTAGCTGAAACATTATGTGTACGGTTTTTATACTGCACTGCTATTGAAAAAATAAAAATCTCCCCCCCCCCCCCAAAAAAAAATGGTCTTTCACTCTGTACCATGAGGTTAGTGCTAAAGGTAATGAGCCTACATGGTCACATGTGCTGGGACTTCTCTAGCATAATATGCTTCAGGAATTATATTGTTGGAAGGGTGAGGTTGAATCCGAGACTGCACATTACTTAGGGCCCGATGTAGGTAGGCATTTACCGGTCGGTAAATGCCTTTTCCTATTTAGGAGGCATTTATTTACAGATTCTGTATTTTTACCGATTCTGTATCAGTAAAATTACTGAATCGGTAAATACAGACTCGGTAAAAATACCGAATCTGTAAATTCTAATGTAGGTAGCACTTTTGACAGTGCTAGAGGCCTCTAAGAATTCGTTATTTACCACCCAATACACTGGCAGATGCATCAAAGTTATGTTTTGCGAGTCCTTAATAGCACTCGCTAAACGGGATGCATGTAGGAATCGCAATGTAATTAGAGATTCCTACATATTCCTTATTTGCGATTCGGTAATAGCTAATCGCTAATAAGGAATGGCTTTCCCATTCATTCCCATGGGCCTTAAGGCCCATAGGAATGAATGGGAAAGATCAGGCAGATGCTCCCGGTATTTTTGCATTTGGGATGCATCATCCCAAATGCAGAAATCGCAATTTAAGGAATCTCTAAATAGCGATTCCTTAAATTGCTCTAGCATTTAAGGAATCCCAAAATGAGATTCCTTAAATGCAATGCATGAAACCCAAAAAAATAGCGATTTCGCTAATAGGGGGAGCAAATTACCATGAAGTTGACCTTCGTGGTAATTTACTAAAACTTTGAAAAATGCACTTCTGTGCATTTTTCAAAGTTACATGTTGCACACACACATGCCCTTAGGGCATGTGTGTGTGTAACATTTGTGCACAGGTCCATTTCAGGGGTGCAACAGGGTGTCCTTTGGACACCCTGGCACCCTTGAAATAGCAGAACATTAGCGATTCGGTAATAGCTAATCGCTAATAAGGAATATCCTGGCAGATGCATCAAAGTTATGTTTTGCGAGTCCTTAATAGCGAATTTTAAGGAATCGCTATTAAAGACTCGCAAAACGGGATGCATGTAGGAATCGCAATGTTATTAGCGATTCCTACATATTCCTTATTTGCGATTCGGTAATAGCTAATCGCTAATGTTCCGCTATTTCAAGGGTGCCAGGGTGTCCAAAGGACACCCTGTTGCACCCCTGAAATGGGTAAAATGGGGAAAGCCCTGCTTGCTTTGTTTTGATTACTAATAGAACTCCTGCGAGCACTGTAAGAACGACCAGTTCTTAGTGACATCTTTATTGACGTCTTATGTCCAAAAACATACGTCAAACTCGGCACCTTTCAGGTATAAATAATACCAACGTTGCCTTAAGCACACACGACGGTGGTGGTGAATACTGGAGCAGAACAGCTGTCCCTTGCAGAAAGCCCAGCAGATGCGAGAAGCCCACGGACGCTGCCCCTCCTCCTTGACGCGCTGAGAAAGACGCTGTCTTTTCTCCTGCCGAGAAAATCCAGCTCCAGCGTTTCCAGCCTACCCTTGCGGGTGACTGGAATATCGAGTCCTGAGAGGAGATACCAGACCTCCAACATTCTATTCCAGAGGTACGGTGCTGACTAAACCCTTAGAGAGAATTCTTGAAGCAAACTCTTGCCAAAACCAACTTAAACTTAAACTGCTACTTACGTACTCCCTCCCACGTATTATGCTTAGGTCAGGTACATTGGGGTAGGCGTAGTTAGAAGCACCAGTTGAGGACATTAGCCAAATGTATATATGAATGTATATATTTTATTCATTTTAACTATCGTATGGCTAAGAAACCATATCAATGCTTTTACAGTATCATTTCGTAATACTCCTTTTACTGTACTCACTTTTTATAATAACAAGTCTTGGAATTGTGGCAATTCATTTCTCTTGCATGAGAAGGAAGACTGTTCAATAAGTAATACCTTTTATTGAAAACGCCCGTCTCTCTATTCTCTGCATACTGGTGAAAGTAATTCTGCACAACTGACTGAGTGAAGTAGCTGTCTATTGTTTCACACGACTCTAGAGATTGACTCTTATTCTGAGGAGCAAAGTTGTCATGTTAATGCGGTTGTCGGAAGCTGAATCCCTTCTTGTCTGAGACAGGGAAGCTGATCACTTCCTATTCAGTCAAGTAAGTTTCCAGTGACCTCTGAGCTAGCTGGCGCAAACCTAAATTAAGTCTAACATAGTCAGTAGAGACCTAGAAGACGTTTACACTGCTGTTTATGTTATTCCAATACGCAGGGCCTATAGGGAAAATAGGAACTACACTACACCCCAGATATAGGGTTCTAAGGAGTCAAAGTAAGAAAATAATGGTACCAATGAGTGTAGTTTAGTAGTCATACATATGAAATGGTAGAATCTTATACAAAACAGATGGAGATGCAAATACCAAGAGGCTCACATCCGTCACGTCTAGATATCAAATGAGGCATTTTAGTTGTAAAGGCTGTACAGGTTTTTTTGCCCTGGGGACGAGGGCAGACAGAGAATCCAGCGGGTCAGACCGGAGCCTGCTCGTCCAGCAGGACTAGTCTCCAAATTTCAAGACCACATTCTCCTTACAGTTTATTTTCAGAACTTTCTTAGCCATCCAGTTATATATATATATTCACTGAAAAAACCATAGGTTATATACCATATATAGTTAGGAATTCGCATTTACAAAACCTTATTTTACTCACACAAAACCATTGAAATTCCATATATAGTTAGTTGCACTAACTATATATCGCGCACCCGCAATCCACTGCTGATGATGTCACATATTACATCATTCATGACATGGTCAGTGACATCACTGATGACATCACTGATGACATCTCAAATGACATCACTGATGACATCTCAAATGACATCACTGATGACATCACTGATGACATCTCATTTGACATTACTGATCACATCACTGATGATATCATTTTTTTTTTTTAAATATATTTTTATTGCAGGAATCAGTAAATTTTTACAAAGCGGACCAGCATTATAAGTTCAATCAAAAGTAGTAGAATACATTCCTCCGTCCCCCAGCAGGATGAACCATTACACAGCCATTCAGCCCACAACCCAAGGGTCGGGCGGCGATACCCAATGGGGACTCAACAGGAAGTCGAAGCCGGTCCGGATGATCCACTATCCGTCATCTGCTTTTCTAAACCATCCTACAAAAAAGGCCAAAAGAAAACCCCCCCCTCAAAACACTATGAACCAAACCAAACCCCCCCCCAACCCCGCCATCAGTGCACGGTAACAGCCGTAATAGGATCTGTGAGAGGACCCACGATGAAAGCAACAGACATGTAAAGTGCAATCGTCTATCGGGACTCGGGGCGAGCTGCATCCTCACTTTCGGAATCGCTGGGAGCGCAATAATCCCTGAGGGCCTGCACTAATGTCTCCCATTCTAGCGCTGCCTCCTGCGCCTTCTCGTTGTGTTGTCTCCTAGCTAACTGGTATCGCAGCGTGCTTTCCCCCGCCGCCCATTTCAAGAGTTCGCTGTGCCATCGGGCCCCCGTTGGACCAACCCGTGCCTTCCAGTTCCTGGTCACCTCCCGTTTAGCAAGGAGAAGCCCCAAATCAATAAATTTACTAGTGATTTTATTTTTGGGGGTATGTGGGAACCAGTGCAAGAGCCCCACTGCCGCATCAACCGATAAGGATCTCCCCGTTACCTCCTCCAGGGTATCCCCCACTTCCAGCCAGTAGGAGGACAGACCCGGGCAGGACCACAACATGTGGAGAAGGTCTGCAGCAGGCGCCTGGCACCTGGGGCAGTCCGCGGCAAAATATTGTTGGATCTTCGCCGGGGTCAAGTATGCCCTATGGAGTACATAGTAGTGGACCAATTGAAAGCGGGCGTGGCGCGTGCCCTTCCAGGCCCGCCTCATGAGTTGGGACCAGGTCGTCTCCGGGATCTCCTTCCCTATGTCTTCCTCCCATTTGGTTCTTAAGGTAGTGAGGGGGGCCAACCCCTCATTGAGCAGTCTGCCTTATAGGCAAGTGACCGCCTTAACCGTTCCCGCAGACATCATGACGTACTGGCACACCGGAGATATAGGAGGTTCCTCCTGCCCGTGCTTCCAGTGCGCCTGAATCGCTCGGACCAGGGCCGAGTGCAAAAGAAAATCGCCGCGAGGAACCTCGAAGCGATCAATGAGCTCCTGAAAGGGCAAAAGTGCCCCGTCCTCGTAAAGGTCACCCACCAACTGTAGGCCCGCGTCCTCCCAGTCCGCTAATCGTGACCAATCACCGCCATGAGGCAGGGCCGTCAGCATGCCCAGAGGTATTTCAGGTGCATACGGTATCCTCAACTGGCCCCGGGCGTGGGCTCGGTTCCAGCACAAGCGAATGGTCTTCTCTTCAAGCGTCAAGTCCTGCAAGGCCAAACGCTGTCGCAGCGCTATGAAGGAGAGAACATGCCTAGCCATCCCTGTGCCCCTCCTGTCCTCTGGGCCTCGGAATTCCCTGGCGACCTCCTGGGTGAAAGTCTGCAGCTGCGCTGCCAAGTAATACTTTTCAAAGTCCGGCACCGCAAGCCCACCCTCAGCTTTCGGCCTCCTCAGGGTCTTGAGGGCCACTCTTCGGCGGCCCGAACCCCAGAGGAATCCGACCACCATTGACCGTAACAGTCGAAATGTGGCTGGCGGGACCCAAATCGGCAGCGCCCGGAAATAATACAGCAACCGGGGGAGCGCCACCATTTTAAGCAGAGCGATCCGTCCTGCCACCGAGAGCGGTAGAGTAGCCCAGAAGTCCATGCTACCACGCAGCGCGCGAGTGCTGCGAGCTATGTTTCCATCCAGGAGGTCAGACGGTTCATGGTAGACGTACACCCCCAGGTACTTAAAGCAGTCAGGTTCCCACCTAATCTCTCTACTGATATCAGGGCTAGGTGTACCCTTGCGAACCGGGAAAAGACAGGTCTTAGCCCAATTCACCCGAAGGCCCGAGACCTCCCCAAACGCCGTGAGCGCCGTCGCAGCTCCATTCAGGGCAGCAACCGGGTCCTCAAGGAAGAGCAACAGGTCATCAGCGTACAGCGAGATATAATGTGGGCCCGAAGGTGTCCATAAGCCATTATAGTGGGCCCCCGACCGGAGTAGCAGTGCCAGTGGCTCCACCGCTAACGCGAAGAGAAGCGGGGATAATGAACAACCCTGTCTCGTGCCTCTCTCCACCGGGTATTGCGAGGAGATCAGCGGGCCTGCCCGTACCCTGGCCGACACCGAGGCATACAGTACCGTGGTCCATCTAACGAAACCCTCACCGAGGCCGAATCGCAGTAATACAGTGCGCAGGTAGTCCCATTCCAGGCTGTCAAAAGCCTTCTCCAAATCTACCGAGAGGACTACCGGGCATGGGGCGTCCACGAGCGGTTCTCCCAGCAAGCGGAACAGCCTACGGATGTTCATGGTCGTGTTTCGCTTGGGGATGAATCCAGCCTGGTCCTCATGTACCAGAGAGCTCATGTGGCCCAGCAATCTCGATGCCAAGATGCTGCTCAGTATTTTATAATCGACCGTCAACATTGATAAAGGACGGTAGGACGCCGGATCGGACGAGTCCCTTCCCGGTTTGAGGAGGGGAACCACTAAGGCCTCGCACATCGAGCCGGGGAGCCGACCAAGCCGCTTCGCCTCTCTGTAAACTATCAGCAACCTCGGTGCTAGGAGATCAGCATAAGCGGCATAAAATTCAACCGGAAGGCCGTCCAGTCCCGGGGTCTTATTCCTCGCCATCTTTTTAATGGCGCTGCGAATCTCCCCCAGCTCAATGTCGGAACCCAGGGCTTTTGCAACGTCAGGCTCCACCACTGGCAGCTCTAGGGGTCGCAGGTAGTCATCGAGCAGGTCGGGGTCTCTGGCAGAGCGACTGCGGTACAAACGTTCATAGTAGTGCAGGTAACAGCTCAGAATCTCAGGCTGAGTGTGCACTTCGGTCCCATCCGCCGTACGCATGGACGTCGTAAGAGAGGTCTGGCGCGTAGGATTAGCAAGCCACGCCAGCAATGCGCTCGATCTATCCCCCTCTGCGAGGGACCTAACAGTATAGGCCTTATAGTCGAAACAGCGCAGCCGTTCGACCTCCGCCGCTACCGCCTCCTTCGCCGCTGCCGTGCGTTCTTGGAGTTCAGGGCGCCCGGGGCGGCGGAGTTCCAACTCACGGAGTTTCCGATCAGCCACATCTAAATCGTCGAGGATGATCCGCCTCATGCCCACCTTTTTGGAAATGCAGAAGCCCCTGACCACCACCTTAAAAGCGTCCCATTCCAGCACCCTCGAACCCGTAGTGCCCCCGTTGGACGCGAAGTATTCCGAGATCTTATCTTCTAGGTCCGCTTTGAATACAATGTCCTCTAAGATTTCGGGACGCAACTTCCAGGTGGGCACAGCAGGCACCCCAGGAAACCAGCGAAGGTCCAGCAGGAGAGGGTTATGATCTGAGATGGTCCTGGTCAAATATTCAGACCGGACCGCCGCTGAAACCAATTCTGCCGAGCCCAGAAACCCGTCCAGTCGGACGTGTAACTCGTGCAAGCCTGAGAAGTAGGAATAGTCCCTAGTGTCGGGGTGCTGTGCCCTCCAGATATCCCTCAGACCCCAGTGCGTCTGCCAGTCCCTCCTATCTTTAGCCACACGGCGAACCGGAGAGTCAGGGAGGGGGGGATGTGAGCGGTCATTCTCCACATCTACTACTGAATTGAAATCCCCGCCGAGCAGGAGGGGCCCGGAAAAGAAGTGGGCCAACGAGCCCGATAACCTGGAAAGGAAGGCAAGCTGGTCCACATTGGGCGCATAAACACAGCAAACGTTTAGGTCCCTCCCCCCCAGAGTGCCCGAAATGGCCACGTAACGACCCTCCGGATCCACCACTGATTTCGTAACCTGAAAAGGAACCCCAGCTCTGATCCAAATTAGCGCTCCCCTGGCATACGCGGAGTACGAAGTGCAAAAGACCTGCCCTCTCCACCTACGCTGTAGCGCCGCCCCTTCCGCCTTGTTAAGATGGGTCTCTGTTATATCCTGATCATCTCTTTCCCTGCTGCTCAGCCTGTGTGTGTGATGTCATTGGAATGTTCCTGTGTGCATGGTTTGAATGTGTGGTCAGTTGAATGAGAGGGGCTGAGCAGCTGGATGCTGCTCCCGGTGGGGCCTCCTTCTTACCTTCCTTATTACCTACTTTAACCAATAAATACCTACTTAAGTATACCAACGTCTACTGGATCTACTTACATAAATAAGTACCTTTTTGAATGCAATAATGGCGACGAGGCAGAAAGAACTACGTGTGCAGGAACTACATTTGAAAAATGGAACTACAAAGATGGAAAGTAAAGCTTTTAAAAGAAGACAAGCAACGCTTTTGATGCCCCACCGGTGTCATGTCACATCTGACAGCCTACAGGAAACATCTATAAAGGTATGTTTCAAGCGTTGGACTTTGTGTAGCTTATTGAATTTTAAAATGGCAGATTTATTAACAAGAGCGTCAAAATTTCAAGTTATGACTGTGGGTCAGTGTGAAACAGTGGAAAACTTAAATATCCTTCGTGCTACGATGTTCTGAGCCCAATTTAAAATGACTATTTATATTATCAAGGGCAAAGATGTGAACCTTTCAGCAATTTGTCTGAGGCGGCTGCTGTCATTTTGTCTATAGCCTTTGAAGATAATTGAGACAGATTACTAGTCTATTTAAAAGTGGATTGTAGTTGTGAAACAAATAAGCGGCACTTATTAAAGAAAACTGCCTGCAAGTATTGTGTACACGCTGCGACCTTTATCCACACTAAAGCATCTGATCTTGTTAAATTAAGGAAATAATCAGACCAGCGTTTAAGAGGTAATTTGGTGCCAGCGCGCTCGCTTTTATTAAAAACTCTGACACTCACCGTCCAGTTTGGGGATGACGGTTGAGTAGTCGGTTGGTCTGCAGCGATCCTTGCCCTTCCCCTGCTTCAAGCTGTTTGATGACGTCTTCTGAGGGCTTCGAGGAGTTGGCGAAGTGAAGCTCTCCTCGCGTTCTACTTCCGTGATGTCAGCCTATGAGTCACCGCCTTCACTTCTGTGATGTCAGCCTATGAGTCACCGCCTTTGTTCAAGCACATTTTCTTCGTGAGCCATCTGGCGAAGACGTGACAGCGTGATGTTTGCTGTGTGCTGCATTCCTTCCGCTTTCATTCCTACAGCGTTTCCGTCCTAATGCTTTGCCTTTCTGAGAGTCTGCCATCGTATTTCACCATCGTGTCACAGCGACTGGCACGCTATGTTGTTTTTGAAACCCTGCATTCAACAAGTCTCTGGGATGTTTTCGTTTTATTTCAAAGAGACAAGGTACTGTTTATTTCTTCAAGTCTCACAACGTCTAGCATGACAACGGTGACTACTTTTATTATTTTAGCTTCTTATTTTCTATCATTTGCCATACATATATGTATTTATGTACATGTTTGTGTTCTAAGTGATTTACTTATTTACTTTTGCTGTATGGAACTGTTATGTGCTGAAATTGATGAATTAATTTATTTATACTGTTTTCTTTAAATGTCGATTTAATGGTCAGGTTTTGTTATGCTGAGTCCTGACAATGTTAGATTTTATTTATGGAAATGAACCACATATGTGCTCAATTAATTTGAAGTGTTCATTAAGTGTTGAGATTTATTTATGCTGTATATTTTTTTTTTATTTGAGGTGTTCATTCTTTCTAGAATTGGCTTTAATTAGTTGAGCCATAGGAGTACGTTAATTGAATTGAGATGCAAAAATTTAAATTAATTTTAATGATCCTAAGTTGGAGCGTTTGGAACTACTATAGGTAGGTCTTGTGATTTAATTTTGTGTATTTTTGATGAACCACTGATTTAATAGTGCTCTATTTTAAATAGAGGAGTTCACTTTTTACTGCGATGAGTCCTGCAGAGTCTATATTTATGGCTTGAACTTTGAGGAGTTCAATGCCAGTGAGTCTATATTTATTGCTTGAACTTTGAGGAGTTCAATGCCAGTGTGTATTGCGATGAGTCGTGCAGAATCTACATTTATTGCTTGAACTTTGAGGAGTTCAATGCTAGTGTGCATGTTGTGCAGAATCTACATTTATTGCTTGAACTTTGAGGAGTTCAATGCTAGTGTGCATGTTGTGCAGAGTCTACATTTATTACTTGAACTTTGAGGAGTTCAATGCTAGTGTGTATTTTGGATTTTTAGTATGCATATTGTGCGGAGCCACATAGGTGCTCATTTTTTGAGGCGCTCCATTTGTCTAAGTGTATTTTCTGAAGATTAGTTCTTCCGTTTGGATTTTTAGGATGCATATGTTGCGGAGCCACATACGTGCTCATGGTTTGAGGTGCTCCATTTCTTTGAGATCAAATTATATGAGGTTGCAGAGTTCTCAGTTCTTTTTATTCTTGTTTTATTTTCTTGAACCACGCAAGTTCTCTATTCAGTTAGAGGTGTTCAGTTATAGAGAGTCGCTAGGGAGCCATGTACCCCATGCACTAGGTGTTATGCGCTTTGTTCTTATGCTTTATTTAAGTGTGTTTCAGGTAGCGTGGTAACTCCTACGTCCTAAAAATGTTATTCTATTGGGACGCCATTTTGTCTAGTTTGATTCCCTTTTTATTGCTTATCGTGACAGTCTGGCCAACTGGCATGATTTGTGATATTTTTGGGTTTTTGTTTGTGATGGGGGATGGTTGTTATGTGATTCCTCTCTGGTTTTGTGCGAGGAGTTGTTATTCCTCTCTTCATCTTTTATGCAACAATTTTTATGTTATGATATATTGCTATTTCATGATATTATTTACAGTCATTCATTTTCTTATGTTGACTGCTTGATATTATTTACAGTCATTCATTTCCTTATGTTGACTGCTTATTTGAAATCCTGACTTTGCCATCATCAGGACATACTGTAATTAGTTTCTCTTTCTCTCTTTTGTTTTCATTGTTTCAAAAGAGGGAGATGTGTTATATCCTGATCATCTCTTTCCCTGCTGCTCAGCCTGTGTGTGTGATGTCATTGGAATGTTCCTGTGTGCATGGTTTGAATGTGTGGTCAGTTGAATGAGAGGGGCTGAGCAGCTGGATGCTGCTCCCGGTGGGGCCTCCTTCTTACCTTCCTTATTACCTACTTTAACCAATAAATACCTACTTAAGTATACCAACGTCTACTGGATCTACTTACATAAATAAGTACCTTTTTGAATGCAATAGTCTCCTGCAGCAGCGCCATTTGCACCCCTCTACGCACTAAATAAGCGTGGACTTTGTGACGTCTAGACATAGTGTGAAGCCCCCGTACATTCCAAGTAATGCATTTCACATTAGCAACATCAGCCATTGTCCCATATTGTTCGTGCAAAGTCTCCCCATCCGGGTCCCAACAAAGAAAGAGCAACAATCAACCCAGCACTGATGGCGGCCATTTTCCCCAACCAAAACACAACAACCCCAGTTCGACCCAAACCCTTGCCCACCCTCCCCAGAACAGGACCCAAATAGTACCATCTAGTTCCCATCCAAACCATACCCCCAACAAACCCTCTGTCCCCGACTAATCCTGCAGTCGCCACCGCAGGAAGGCCTTAAGGGCCAGGTGCGGGCTGGGCGTTGGCAATGGGCCCTCGATTCTCGGGCTACCGAGACTAGAGTGAGCCCAAAACAATAAGAGAAAACCCTCATGGCACGAGCAGGGCACCCCACCTCCACTTCCCCGGGGTTTATGAGCAATCGACTACCCCCGCCACCCCCGCTACGGGCCCCCACCCAAATGGACGCAGCTCACCCCGTCAACCCTGTCCATCCAGAAGGTCCTCAACCGAGTTCGGAGTGATCACCGGCGTGGGGACACTGTCGGTCACCGATTCCTCCGAGTCCGTCGGTACCCCCTCGTCACCAAGGTCCGCTTCCTCTTCAATGGTACCGTCCCGTGAGCCAGACAGCGCAGACAACACCTCCAACACTCCCTTCCGCTCCGTCGACGTCTCCGCAGTCGAGGGTCCGCCTGACCGGCCACGGCGACTCCGAATTCTTTTGGACCGCCGCCGCTGTCCAGGCTCCACTGCTAGTTGAGATGAGGAGCCAAAGCCATCTTTTCCGGCTCTATAGAGTTCGAGCCAGTTACAGACATCCTCCGGGGAATCAAAGAACTGAGTCTTGTCATCGACGATTATGCGGAGCCTTGCAGGAAACAGGAGCGAGTATTGGATGCCCTCGCTCCGGAGCTCGCGCTTGACCGCCAGGAATGAGAACCGCCTGCGCTGGGTCTCATAGGTGTAGTCCGGGAAGATATTCACCTGGCTATTCGCCACCTTGAAGGGGCCATTATGTCTGGCGGCATTAAGGATGAGGTCTCTGTCCCGAAAGTGCAATAACCGTGCCACCACCGGTCGCGGGGCACGGCCCTGTTGTGGCGGCCTCGCTGGGACTCTGTGTGCTCGCTCCAGGGTGTAGAAGGAGGATAGACCCTCCGGGGCCACCGTGTCCCGTAGCCAGGCTTCCAAGTAGGCCACCATGTCGCCATCTTCAATCTTCTCCGGCAGGCCCACCACTCGAATGTTATTTCGCCTATTACGACCTTCCGCGTCTTCCGCTCGTCGCTCCAGGGCATCAATCCGGGATAGGGCATCCTTCATCGTCGCGGCCAGGGTTCTCTGTGCCGGCTCCAAGGTTTTTATCGAGCCCTCCACCTCCTTGACCCTATCTGAAAGCTTGCCGTGGTCCGCTCCAAGGAGGCCTAGACTCGTCGCCACCTGGGCAATGTCCTGCTGGAGGGCCGAGCGTGTAGTCGCGATCGCCTCCAGGACCCGGTCAAATTGTTGCTGCAATGGCGCACCACCAGAACTCTCCGGGTCCCCACGATCTTCTTTGTCCGGGGCCTCCGAGTCTGAGGCGGCTGGGGTGGTCCCCTTGGCTCCCCTCGGTTTCCCCATGGCGCAGGAGTCACACGGTGGAGAGCCAGTCAGAGGCGCCACCGAGTGCGGGTGTCGGCTATATCTCTCTCGGCTAGTGGCCTTCGGGCCGAGGGCCGGCGATCTCCGTCTCCAGGGCCTGTTGGACCTCCACAACCTCGGGCTGCGCCTCCACCACGTCGTCGGAGGGCACTGAGGAGGAGGCGGGGACAATCGGCGCCAGGTCGGGCAGGCCCGTTTGGCCGATGAGGACCTGAAACGAGGGACACCAACACCACCGGAGACTTTGTGGCGCCAAGGCGCCGTGCTGCCCATGGAAGTCAGTCGCTCGGGGGGATGCAGCCAGGTGCGGCTCAGGGGGTCGGCACCGCAGCCAGGGCCGCCAGGCTTCCGTGAGTCGAGGTCCACTATAGTGCGGGCATCCGATCACCCAGGAGCGATCACCGTGTTCAAAGTCCGATCAGAACGACACCCAGACCATCACATCACAGGGAGATAAAAAGGTGGAGGGTGCGCTGTAGCTAACGACGCTCCTCTAGACTAAAGGTCCCGACCAAGGGGACAAAGAGGTCCGGGCGCCATGTTGGGCCGCACTCCGCGGGTCCACAAACTTCGATTTTCCGTCGGATCAACTCATGTTCGAGTTGCACCAGGTGCCTCGGCAGGTCCCAATCGGTCTGATCAACGGTTTGCGGGGACTAGGGTGCCCCACGGCCTCCGATCTGCAGGATAATCACGGGCTCAGTCCCGGAGCCGAGCTCTCAGGCGACCATCGCCATCGGCGTCCAAGCCACGCCTCTCACTGATGATATCATTCATGTGATAATACGATGAACCTCTTCAGACTCTAATATAACCTTAGATACAATCAGTGTAAACAGACACTCACAGACTGTCACTCATCCACGGAGTTACTCACACACCTAGTCAGTCATGCAAAGAATCAATCACACCTCCATTTCCTCAACTATACAGTTATACAAACTTTACTTATTCAAACATATACTAACACATATTTACTCTCTTATACAATCCCTGATACAAGTTCACAATGATCCATACAGCCACTCACACATTCACTGGCTCTTATGCACAGTTATTTATATATGTCAACTCTCACATGTACTGTGTTTTACATATGTACTTACTTTGACATGTAGCACTGAGATATCCATTCACTCACCAATACACTCATGCACACAGTCAACCGCCCATACAGCTGTTTCCACATGCACTTTTGAAACCATACATCTAGTGAATCAACTGCTCACACATCTATGCACAGAGTCATACACCTCCCAGCCACCCACACACACACTCAGTCTCCCATACAAATACTTGGGCAACCAATCAATAACCCATATAGTTACTCATATAGCTACTTATCAACACAAGCAACAGTTAACAGAACAACAGACATAATGATGCACAAATTAAGACAGTTTAGTCACTAACCCATGCACTCAGTGAGACACATTTAATCACTCACTCATACAGTCAGTCATGCACCTACTAAATCCTTCATCCAGACACTTATACATCCACTCATTCTTCAATATGTAAGACATATTTTAACTTTACAGAAACATACAGTCACTGGATGTTGTCATCAGTGATGTCATCAGTGATGTCATTTGAGATGTCATCAGTGATGTCATCAGTGATGTCACTGACCATGTCATGAATGATGTAATATGTGACATCATCAGCAGTGGATTGCGGGTGCGCGATATATAGTTAGTGCAACTAACTATATATGGAATTTCAATGGTTTTGTGTGAGTAAAATAAGGTTTTGTAAATGCGAATTCCTAACTATATATGGTCTATAACCTATGGTTTTTTCAGTGAATTTTCAAGGTTTTGTAAATGCTAATTCCTAACTATATATGGTCTATAACCTATGGTTTTTTCAGTGAATTTTCAAGGTTTTGTAAATGCTAATTCCTAACTATATATGGTCTATAACCTATGGTTTTTTCAGTGAATATATATATATATACATACATATATAAACATATATCATCTGTATATCTATATAAATACAAACATAAATGCATGCATACATATACTTATATGCATACAGATGCATGTTATTTACATGAAAGTTGAAAAAACACTAATAAAAGCAAAGCTAAAAAGCCACCTCATTACAAACAGAATGGCTTTAACTTAAACGAGGGCGAGATCTATTGCATTTTCAATGCTTGTTTACTTTGGTTCCATCAAGAAGGCATTCAGATGTGTCACACATTTGCCATAAATTCTGAATGTTAGCACTCTAGTTGCACATTAGATCACTGTAGTAAAGCTACTGCTCACCAGGGACGTCTGCTGCTGGTATTCAAAGTGCATGTTTCAGTCTGCATGTCAGAATTTTTTTAATGAAATAGAAGAGGATTTGAGAAGTCACTCAAAATGATCCCTAATTTTTCTTTCTGAAGCACTAATCATACTTTCTATGGCAAAATTAACCCCCTCATGTTGTTCCTTTTTAAATTGAGTGTTTTCAGACTTACCACTTCATTCCAATCAAGATGGCTTCTGGTGTGCCATACTTTTGTCATAAGTAAGACTGTTAGCGCTCTAGTTGTTCTTTAGAACACTCTGGGACATTCTGTCATTGGGCTATACTTGGGGTACATCTGGGTGATATTTGGGCTACATTTAGGCTCTTTTGTCTCTGGTGGCCATCTTGGGAGACTGTATGTCAGAATTTTTTAATGAAATTGAAGAGGGTTTGAGAAGTCACTCAAAATGTGCCCTAATTTTTCTTTCTGCAGCACTAATCATAATTCATATGGCAAAATATACCCCCTCATTTTGTTCCTTTTTAAATTAAATGTTTTAAGAGTTACCACTTTATTCCAATCAAGATGGCTTCAGGTGTGCCATACCTTTGTAATAAGTAGGACTGTTAGCGCTCTAGTTGTTCTTTAGAACACTCTGGGACATTCTGTCATTGGGCTATACTTGGGCTACATCTGGGTGATATTTGGGCTACATTTGGGCTCTTTTGTCTCTGGTGGCCATTTTGGGAGACTGCATGTCAGAATTTTTTAATGAAATAGAAGAGGATTTGAAAAGTCACTCAAAATGTGCCCTAATTTTTCTTTCTGCAGCACTAATAATACCTTCTATTGCATAATATACCCCCTCATTTTGTTCCTTTTTAAATTAAATGTTTTAAGAGTTACCACTTTATTCCCATCACGATGGCTCCAGGTGTGCTATACCTTTGTAATAAGTAGGACTGTTAGCGCTCTAGTTGTTCTTTAGAACACTCTGGGACATTCTGTCATTGGGCTATAATTGGGCTACATCTGGGTGATATTTGGGCTACATTTGGGCTCTTTTGTCTCTGGTGGCCATTTTGGGAGACTGCATGTCAGAATGTTTTAATGAAATAGAAAAGGATTTGAGAAGTCACTCAAAATGTGCCCTAATTTTTCATTCTGCAGCACTAATCATACTTTCTATGGCAAAATATACCCCCTCATGTTGTTTCTTTTTAAATTAAATGTTGTAAGAGTTACCACTTTATTCCAATCAAGATGGCTTCAGGTGTGCCATACCTTTGTAATAAGTAGGACTGTTAGCGCTCTAGTTGTTCTTTAGAACACTCTGGGACATTCTGTCATTGGGCTATACTTGGGCTACATCTGGGTGATATTTGGGCTACATTTGGGCTCTTTTGTCTCTGGTGGCCATTTTGGGAGACTGCATGTCAGAATGTTTTAATGAAATAGAAAAGGATTTGAGAAGTCACTCAAAATGTGCCCTAATTTTTCATTCTGCAGCACTAATCATACTTTCTATGGCAAAATATACCCCCTCATGTTGTTTCTTTTTAAATTAAATGTTTTAAGAGTTACCACTTTATTCCAATCAAGATGGCTTCAGGTGTGCCATACCTTTGTAATAAGTAGGACTGTTAGCGCTCTAGTTGTTCTTTAGAACACTCTAGGAGGCTGCAGTAGAACACAAAGGAATCAACTGACAGTCTCTGTCCTTGTTGGATGTACATGTTTTACTGAGAATGTCAGACTTCATTTTCACATGACTGAGAAAGATAATGTGAATTTACAGAAAATATGCTTTCAGTTTAGCTTATAGATCCCCTTCCAAACCACTGTGGGAAAATCATGAGATATTAGTTTTCTTTCAAACAATATTCATGATATCACAGCAGAAGGTTTTTTCACATGGTAAAATCACCTTAGAACCCACCACAATTCCTAAAACGAGTATGGTACCATCAACAAATGATTTATAATGTAACTAAAGTCCTAAAACCCTCTATTAACTACAATGCTTTTTAATGAGGTGCTATCATGTATATTGGTCCCAAGATGGCTGCCAACACTTCTTGGATGAAGTGCTGACAGCCAATCAGATCAGATGTGTGGTTAGGCTCCGCCCAGATATATATCTTTTTTTGAACCTAAATTACTCAAAATCCACTGGAGCGCATATATTGAGACCTAGCAAAGGCACATCGGGCTAACAGTCCCTACAATTTTGCCAAGTTTCGTGCAAATCCATTCAGCCGTTCGAGCTAAAAGTGAGGCCAACCGCCCTATGGAAATTAACATGGGAAAAACGCGTTTTGGGACCCCCCTTTTTTCTCGGCCCCCCCTTGATGAAACCCCCCCAAATTGTCAGGGGCTGCTCAAAAACAAAATGTTCCATTTTCCTGAAAATTTCAGCCAATTCCGTCCACAAACGCCAAAGTTATTAGACATAGAATTTTCAAAAATCCCATAGAGAAAAAATCCTAACTATATATACCTACTGGCGACCGCCAGTAGGTAATATATATATACGGCACTGTTCAAAGTGAGCAATGGAATTACAGATACATTGATCCTAGTTCAACAAAATGCCAACATCTTCCATGTTGGATAGTGCCCTGAGGCACACTGACCAATTTTTCTACCCCCTTGGCCCTTAACATTGATTAGGTGAAAGTGCTGATTCTTGTGGTACCCCACAAATGGCAGTGGAAGGAAGGAAGATGATCACTCAGTGTCTCTTGGTAGACCATGTCAAAAGCATTGGAGAGATGGAGTAGTCAAGGCTGTTGCCATCATTCCTAGTGGCCAACAGGTAAGTAAGGGTGGCCTGTAGCACTTCCTCAATGTTGATTTTCAGTTGAAATCTGGCCTGTGTCCCGCCAAGAAGATAATGGACGCCCAAATAATGAGTTATTCAAGTGGCTAGATGTTTTTTCAATGGGAAACCTATTTTGAATGAATTCATTATCAAAACAGCCGAAAGCAACATCCACTATGTGCAACCTTTGCATAGTAGAAAAGAAGTACAAGCATTGGCAAAGCCAAATGATCTTACCTATGTGAGAGCAATTGGCTTTGACAATGTGTTTTAGCCATGTTGTACACCAGTGTGGCTGCTGTTCAGTATGGCCAAACGTGAGTGGGGTAGATTTGAGTGGGGTAGATTGGAGTGTGGTAGATTGTGGTATATTGTGGTGGGGGTAGGTTGTGGCAGATTGGGGTGGGATACATTGGGTATGATTGGGGTAGATTGGGGAATGGTAGATTGGGGCAGTTTGAAGTAGATTTGGACAGGGTAGATTGGAGTGTTGTAGAATGGAGTAGGTTGGGTAGGGTAGATTGGAGTGGGGAAATTTGAGGTATACTGGAGGGGTCGGTTCAGGTAGATTGGTATCCTGTAGATTTGGGTAGATTGGAGTAGTTGGAGTGAGGTAGATAAAAGTAGATTGAAGTGGGGTAGATTGGGATAAATTGTCATAGCATAGATTAAGATAGTTTGGAGTGGGGTAGATTGTGGTGGAGTAGATTGGAATGCAGTAGATTGGAGTGGTGTTGTTTGGGGTAGATAGGAATGGGGTAAATTGGTGTAGAGTGGGTGGGCTAGGTTAGTGTAAGGTAGATTGGAGTAGGGTGGGTGGGGTAGATTGAGGTGATGTTGATCGGGTGTGGTATATTGGGGTAAAATGGAGTGGGTTAGAGTAGTGTAGATTGAGGCACATTGGAGTGAATTGGAGGGGATAGGTTGAGATAGGTTGAAGTGGTGTAGATTATAGTGGATTAGTCTGGGTAGACTGAAGTAGTTGAGTGGTGTAGGTTGGAGTAGAGTGGGTAGATTGGGAAAGATTGGTTGGGGTAATTTGGAGTGGGGTAGATTGGGGTAGATTGCAGTGAGGTAGATTGTAGTGGGGTAGAGTAGGTTTGGTGGGGTAGATTGGGGTGGCGTAGATTGATAGGGTGTAAAGGATTAGATTACAGTGGGGTAGATTGGGGTGGGGTAGATTGGGGTCTGCAGATTTGGGAGGGGAGAATGGGGTGGGAAGACTGGGGTGGGGTAGATTGGGGGTGATTGCGATGGAGTAGATTGCGGCAGGTTGGAGTAGATTTGGATGGGGTACACTGGGGTGGGGTAGATTGGGGTGGGGTAAATTGGGGTGTGTTGACTGGGGTGAATAGATTGGGATAGGTTGAGTGGGGTAGACTGGAGTGGGGTAGATTGAGGTAGGGTAGATTAGGGTGGGTAGAAAGGAGTGGGTTATATTGGCATGGGGTACACTGGGTAGATTGGAGTGGGGTAGCATGGGGTAGAATGGAGTGGGGTAGGGTGAGGTAGAGTGGCATCAAGTAGATTTGAGTGGAGCAAATTTTGGTAGATAGGAGTAGATTGAAGTGGGGTAGATTGGGGAAAATTGTAGTGGCGTAGATTGGGGTAGAGGGGAGTGGAGTAAATTGGAGTGGTGTAGGTTGCGGTAGATTGGAGTCGGGTAGATTGGGGTATATTGGAGAGGCATAGATTGGGGTAGATTGGAGTGGGGTAGATTGTCATGAACTAGATTGGAGTGGGGTAGAGTGGTAGACTGGGGTAGATTGAAGTGTAATGGATTGGAGTGGGACTGGTTTGGGTAGATTGGAGTGGGGTAGATTGGAGTGGGGTTGATCAGAGTAGGTTAGGAGGGGTAGGTTGTGATGGGGTTGATTGGGGTAGAATACAGTGGGTAGATTGGAGTGGGGTTCACTGGGGTAAATTGGAGAGAGGTGTATTTGAGTGGGGTAGACTGAGGTAGATTGAAGTGAGTAGGTTGAGGTAGACTGGAGTTGTATAGATTGTAGTGGAGTGGATTGGGTAGACTGGGGTAGTTGGAGTGGTGAAGGTTGGAATAGTATGGAGTGGGGCAGATTGGGAAAGACTGGAGAGGTAAATTGGGGTAAATTAGAGTGGGGTAGAGTGGAGTAAAATGGAGTGGGGTCGATTGGGGTATACAGGAGTAGGGTAGGGTGTAGATTGGAGTTGGTAGATTGTAGTGGGGTACAGTGGGGTAGACTGAAGTAGGTTTGGTGAGGTGGATTTGGGCGAGGTAGGTGGAGGTGGGGTAGATTGAAGTGTGGTAGTTTGGGGTGGGAAATATTGGGTAGAGTAGATTGGGGTAGATGGCGGTGGGATAGGTTAGGGTAGATTGGGCTGGTGTAAACTGAGGCAAATTGGGGTAGATTGTTGTGGGGTGCATTGGTGTGGGGTAGGATGGTTGTGGTAGATTTTGCTGGGGTATATTGGAGTGGGGAATATCGGAGTGGGGTAGATTGGAGTTGGTCGATTGGAGTGGGTAAGATTGGGGCAGTTTGAGGTAGATTGAAGTGGGGTAGTTGAAGTAGATTGGGGTGGGGTATATTGGGCAGATAGGGGTAGATTGGATTGTGGCAGATTAGAATGGGGTAGATTGGAGTGGGGTAGAGAGGGCTAAATTGGAGTGGGGTAAGGAAGGTTAGATTGGGGTAGATTAGAGTGGGGTAAATTGGAGTGGAGTAGATTGGAATAGATTAGAGTGGGGTTGATTGCGTGGGGTAGATTTGAGTGTGTTAGACTGCCGTAGATTGGGGTACATTGGATGGGTAGAGTGTGTTCAATTGGAGGGGGTTTAGACTGGAGTTGGGTAGATTGGTGTTGGTTGGGTGGGGTAGATTGGAGTGGGTAGATTGAGATGGATTGATGTAAATGGGAGTGGGTTAAGTTGAGATAGGTTGTAGTGGGATAGATTTGAGTGGGGTAGTTTGGGTGGACTGGAGTAGTTGGAGTGTGATGGATCAGAGTGGTCTAGTTTGGAGTGGAGTAAAGAGGGGTTAAATGGAGTGGGATAGATTGGTGTAGAATAGAGTGGCATATGCTGGAGTGGGGTAGATGGGGTAAAATGGAGTGGGTTAGATTGGGTGCGATAGACCGGAGGTAGAATGGGGGCGGGGTAGATTGGAGTGGGGTAGATTGGAGTGGGGTAGTTTTGTATTGGTTGGGTGGGGTAGATTGGGGTCACATAGACTGGAGTGGGTAGATTGCGGCAGACTGGGGTAGACTGGAGTGGGGTAGATTGGAGTGGGGTAGTTTGGGTAAATTTGAGTGGGATAGGTGGGGTAGACTGGAGTGGGGTAGATTGGGATATGTGGGGTGTGGTCAATAGGGGTAGACTAAGGTGAGGTACATTGGGGTAGGCTGGAGTGAGGTAGATTGGGGTAAACTGGGTGTAGGTTGAGGTAGACCAGAGTAGTTTTAGAGGGGTGGAGTGTGGTAGAATGGAGTGGGGTAGACAGGGGTAGATTGGAGTAGGGTAGTGAGGTAGATTGGAGTAGGGTAGACTGCAGCAGAATGAAGGTAAAATGCAGTTGGGTGGATTGTGGTACGATGAAGAAGGGGCGCTTTAGCACATGGAGGAAAGGGGAGAAGCAGTGCCATAAAGATTGAGGAGCATTAGTGCCATGAGGATGTGGAAGCATTATTTTTTAATTTTGTTTTTTTTTAAATGTTGTCCTCATTCGCCAATACCTATAACGCGCTGACCTTCTGTACATTACCCTTTCCCAATGGGCTAGGATGACATGGGCTCCTCCCTCGGATTCTATCGGTCCCATCAGCCCAGATCCCGGAGGGGTGTATTTTTCAGATCAAAAGGCACTTCCTATCGATTGGTTTGGGGAGGTCAGGTATCACTCCAGATTGATAAAAAGACCCTGTGGACCCTCTCAATGCTCCGTAAGCCATGGGTATATCCGATTTGGTCCAAGGAGTGCCCAGTTGGCATAATCATAGGACCATACAAAAAAATAAAAATTTATTTTAAAATAAAACTCATCTCCACTGCAATAAGAAGTCCCAGTATGCAGTCTTTTTCCTGCTACATACTCTGCCATATCCATTTTAGATGTTTCATACAAAGAAGTCAACCAGCCCGGTGAGTGGGGGGGGGGGGGGTCAGAATCTACCCATTGTTTATTTACATATTTGTCTTCTCGCCAGTAGAATTGAGTAAAATAAAAGGAGTCTGGCTGGACCATCAACCTCCTGTTCTATGGCCCAGTACCAGTAGGAAACTTCCTTTTTACCTGCTGGCCTTTCCACAAGCTGTTGCTTCCAACTAGTTCCTTCCTTTATATTGTTTTCCTTTTTTAAGCTAGGAATGTATCCAACTATGTAACTGGATGTATTTGAATCTTGAAAGGTCATTGCTCACTATCCTTTCTAGATCTACCCATAGGATAAGTGTATTATTGCTGACTAAATCTCCCCATACTTTGATTCCAGCGTCTCTAAGTGGAATAGCCAGCCGATCACAAAGACTTTCTGGGGAGCCTGGAGGTTCCCAGAGTGGTGTCAGTTTGGAAAAATAGCTAAGACCTGTCACCTTCCTTAATGATAACCACATCCTAGCAAACCCCTGCAGGACCTTAAGTTTGACTTTTTTAAAGAATTTTTAATCACTGAAGTTGTACATAAACCCATCTGCTTGCAGCCCCGTCCCTTCCAGCATGGCCAGAAACAAAGCTCCACTCCCTTTATCACTTGGCGTTTTCAATAGCATATGAGAGTGAGTGAGTTGAAATGCCCAAGCATAGAATTGTAAATCAGGTAACACCAGCCCCCCTTTTTCCCTCCTACGTCTTAGTTTCTTCCAAGCGATTCTGGTAGATCTATATGCCCAGATAAAGGAATTGATTTCTCGTTGGAATTTACCTATAATATCTTTATCAAAATGGAGAGGTATTGTGTTAAAAAGAAAAGTGACCCTAGGCAGTATAGCCATTTTGTCTAAGTTAACTCTCCCCTGAATGGATAAGGGGAAGTGCACCTATGACTTCATTTGTTTGTGACAATCCCGAATGGTTTGTGATAGATTGATATCTGTCAGTTTAATAATGTCCTGGGTAATTGTGATCCCAAGGTAGCGCACACTGCGGCTAGTCTGGTATGCAGGGTTCGGGATATTCCAAGTCATAGCTTCTGTCTTGCCAACGTTTATCTCGTAACCAGAGACCCTACCAAACTCCTCCGCCAGTTTGATTACTACCGGGAGAGTTCTATCTAGGTCTGCTGGCAGTATCAAAATATTGTCCGCATACAGGGCTACCCTTCTCTCCCAATCCCCATTTCCGAAAGATTCAATATCAGGGCTGTCCCTAAATTTCTGTGCAAATGGTTCAATATTCATATCGAACAATAGGGGAGAGAGAGGGCAACCCTGTCGGGTTCCTCTAGTTATACCAAATGGCTTTGTGAGAGAGCCATTCACCAGGAGCTTAGCCGATGGAGATTTATAAATCGACTGTATAGCCCGGCAGAATGTTATGTCCAGGTTGAATTTCTCCATGACTTCCGATAGGTAAATTCAATTTACTCTATCGAAAGCCTTGGTGGCGTCTAGAGTCAAAGCAGCAAGGGGTAGCAAGTGTGTGGAGGCTATATCTATTGCACTGACCAGGTCATAAGCGACGTCTGCTAACTGTCACCTTATCACAAACCCCTTTTGATCGGGGTGAAGAATGTCTCTGACCACCTCCCCCAATCTAGTAGCCAAAATAGTTGTATAGATTTTATAGTCTGCGTTCAATAGCGATATGGGCCGATAAGACCCACAGCTAGAGGGGTTTTTACCCGGTTTCAGAATAAGGACTACAGTAGCATTATTCCATGTTGCCGGTGGACAAATTCCACCCATAAAGATTTTATTAAATAGAAGAGCCATTGTTGGTATTAGACTCTCTCCAAGTGCACAATATAGTTCTATTGGAAGCCCCCCTTACCCCTTTTCCCACTTGCTAATGCTTTCCTCACTTCTTCTTGTGTAATGGGCTGCCCCAAATCCAGTTGTTGTTTGGAGCTAATAGGTGTTAGAGTGATATTCTCCAGACAAAGCTTTGCCTTGGATTTATCGTCTGTGGAAGCCTCCTTACATATCTCCTGGAAATAGTCCAGGAAGGCCTCTCCTATACCTGCATCTGAAAAAATGGGGGGTTCTCCATTACCCACTGAGTTCTCCTTAATGTGGTTCCGGAGGTGGTCTGCCTTGATTTTCCAAGCTAATAGTTTACGAGCTCCTTCCCCATACTCAAAGTGGGCCATCTTGCTCACTTCCCACCTGCGCATAAGCCGCCCCTGGAGAACCGACTCCATTTGTTCTTTCAATTTCCTACTAATTTCCGGATCTTCCTTCTGTCCGATTCCCTCTTGAGCATTTAGTTTTATTTCCACCTTCCTCATTTCTTCCTCCAAGCCCATGATCTCTTCTCTATATTTCTTGTATCTATAGCTTGCCCTGTTGGTTATTATACCTCCTCAAAAAAGCCTTGAAAGTATCCCAAACTGTAGAGATGTCAACAGTTCCCAAGTTGATCTCTAAAAATTGGTTTGTTTCCCAAGAAAGGAAACTCATCTCATTTTCTTCTAGTAGGAGAGTACGATCAAAAGACCACCCTCTAACCTGTTGAGTACCTAGGCTCTGTAACATCAATAAAATACAGGAGTGGTCTGACATATGCGATGGCAGATATGTTATATCCTTTACTTTATCTCAAGTGTATAACTAATCAGTATGTAGTTGATTCGTGACCTGTGTTTATACTTAAGATTCCTAAACAATACACCCATCTGTTGCCCGGATGTGGAAGCATTATTGTTATTAAGTGTACATTCCTCTCTATTATCAAAGGCTCGGAAGCCGATTTGTTTTGAAAAGTGAAAAAAAGACTTTTCCAACCCAGGACACATTTATCCCATAACTAAACTATCCAGTTTCAAATGCTTGGCAGCTGTTTTAAATTAGGTATTTTGGTAAACAAATGATCCATTTTGAATCATTTTTGTCTTTGCATACATTTTATGTTGCTCCAAGCAAATAACTGCAATCCATTTCTTACTAGTCCGTAACTGCAATCTTGAGAAAGCTGTTCCAAGGTTCATTTGCATGCCCATAATGCCATGGGCTCTGATTGCCAGTTTAAGCTGCTTCCTCTTTTTCAATTGTCTTTTAGCCACACCAGAAATATGTTTGAAAGTTGTCAGTTGACAGCCCTGAGTGACTCGGTAGCAGGCCCTAGCTTTCAACATCACTCTCACTTTATGTTTTGATGTAGTTCACGTTGTGCCTGGAAAACACTGCTGCTTCTTCCGCTTGCTGATCTCACAGGTGTGAAGTGTGGGGTGTTGTGGGAAGCAACATGGAATACCAAGTCAGTGGCATTTGCTTGTTGTTGTAAAAGAAATAAAAACGCAACCTAAGTAGCAGGCATGTATGCAGTGTTTAAACAGATTAAAGTTAGGCGGCAGGGTAAGTAAAGAATAAACGGGGTAGGAGGGTGAGACAGAAAAGAAGCAACAGGGATGGGGTGGGAAGGGAAAAGAAGCAACAGGAATTGGGGGCATGTGGGAAAGGAGAAAAGTGAGTGAAAACAGAAGCACACTTATGGAGTGGTTCAACACAATTTATCAAGTAGCTCTGAAAACGGGAGAAGTGGATGGACATAAGTACTTGGTCCATGCTCTAGGGGAGGGTCAAACCCAAGAAGAGGCATGATGCATGCATGCTATGACAAATGGGAACAAAGGATGTGAGGGTGACATTGAAGCAAACAAATGGTGATCTAAGGCCAGGCTGTAGCCCACTAACTGTAAACAACATGTCTCGAAGAGACGGCGCATGCGTGGTCTAGCAGAAACCTAAAAAACAACCTTCAATTTTTTTGTGCTGACATGATTACTTACGAGGTGCAGCGTCTTCAAGCAAGGATCCTTCTCCAGTAACCCCTTGTGAGCCTTCTTTGGCTTTTGCAAGGTAAGACTCAACATCCTTCAAGGTCTGAGTTGGCAGCCCATCCTCCAGCTTAGCAACACTAATAATTAGAAAATAAAATACAGACACGAAGTGAAAGATATTTCAAAACGATGTTATGATGGTCTAAGTAGCAAACCAGCATGTTTGGGTTAAACATGATAACAAATGCTAAACAAGATTCTCTCAACAACATAAAAAGCATTTGCTCATGATTAATAACATTTTATTATTTACTGTGATGCAAACTGCAGTTGATCACTTGCAAGTGTTTCAATAGACACAGTTACTAGTATATTGTTTTTTATGCTTTATAAGGAAATGTGTAGCTGCTTCTTGCTGTACCACAGTGCCCCTGGGTTTCAGTAGGCATTTCCCCATTAGGAATCCTGAACAAAACATAAGGGCAATTTACTTATAATTCATGCAATATGTTTTAGCCATGTTGAACACCAGCGTGGCTGCTGTTCAGCATGGCAAAAAGGTAGTGGGATAAAGGAGAGTGTAGTGAAGTGTCATAAAGTGGAGTGCTATGGAGTGGCATAAAGAGTAGGGGAGGAGCGTAGAGAGTAGTAGAGTAGTATAGAGCTGAATGAAGGAGAGTGTCATGGAGCGGCATAGCGTGGTGTGGAGTGGAGTGTTGTGAAATTCTAAAGTGAAAGGGCATAGAGTGGAGTAGAGATGAGTGGAGTAGAGTGTCAGAGTGGAGTAGAGGATTATAGAATGGAGTGTCATAGAGTGTCCTACAATGATATAGAGCAGAGTGGAGTGGCATAAAAGGGTGCTGAGTAGACTGTTGTAGATAAAAGTGACATAGAGTGGAGTAAATTGTTGCATAGTGGAGTGGCATAGAGTGGAGTAGTGAAGGAGAGTGGGTGGTATAGAGTGGAGTAGAGTGTTGTAGTGTCAAGTGGAGTGGCATAGTGTGTCAGAGTGGAGTGGCACATATTGGAGAAGTGAGTCGTAGAAAAGTGTGGAGTACAGTGGCATAGAGTTGCATAGAGGGAGTTGCATAGAGCATCATAGAGTGGAGTTGTGCTGTAGAGTGGCACAGAGTGGAGAGAAGAGTGTTGAAAGTGGAGTGGCATAGAGTGAAGTGAAGTGCCAAAGTGGAGTAGAGGTTAATGATGTAGAGCAACAGAGTGGGGTGATTCGTTGCGCCTAATAAATAAAATTTAAAAAAAGAGTGGAGAGTGGACTATAGTGAAGTGGCTTAAATTACAGTAGTGCAGAGTAGATTGTGTAGAGTGCGTTGGCTTTGAGTAAAGTAGTGCAGAATCCATTGTCATAGGGTGCAGTGACAAAGAGTAGAGCGATGCAGAGTAGTCTGCAGTGGCATAGAGTTCAATGCCTGGAGTGGAGACGGGCAGAGTGGATCAGAGTGTCGTAGAGTGCAGTGAAGTAGAGTGGATTTTTTCAAAGTAGAGGGAAGCTGAGTAGAGATCAGTGGCATTGAGTAGTGTGGCATAGAGCAGAGTGGCACAGAGTAGAGTTGCAATTACCTCAGTGACGGAGAGTGCAGTAAAGGAGTATGACACAGAGTAGAGTGGCAAAAAGTAGAGCGATGTTGAGCTCAGTGGCAGAGAGTACAGTGACTGAGTAGAGTGACACAGAGTAGAGTGGCATACAGTGCACCAGTGTAGAGTGCATTGGTGCAGAGTAGAGTGGCGTAGACTGTAGTGGCATAAAGTAGAGTGTTGCAGACTAAAGTACAGAAGCGTACACAGAAGTGGTGCAAAGTAGATTGACGTACAGTGTATTGGTTTTGAGTAAAGTGTTATAGAGTGCAGCAGAGTAGAGTGCAGTGGCATATAGAGTGCATTGGGATGGAGTGGAGCCGAGTGTAATAGAGTGACGTAGAGTAGATTGTTTCAAAGTAGAGTGAAGTGGCATAGAGTGCAGTGTCAAAGGGGCATATTATCAAGGACCGGTGTTAAAATTATCGCTGTTTTATCGGCAGGAAACTGCCGATAAAACGGCGATAATGGGCTTGATAATATGTCCTTGTTAATTCCCATAGAAGCCCATGTTCTTGTGTTAACATGGGCTTCTATGAGAATTAGCACGGGCGTATTATCAAGCCCATTATCGCCGTTTTATCAGCAGTTTCCTGCCGATAAAACAGCGATAATTTTAACACCGGTCCTTGATAATATGCCCCAAAGTGTAGTGGTGCATAGTAGAGTGGTGTAGAGTAGAGAACCATTGAGTGAAGAGGTGTAGAGTGGAGTGGTGCCGACTAGAGTGCAGTGTTGTGGAGTGGTGCAGAGTGGAGTGAGGTGGGGTCAAGTGGATTATGCATGGTGTGGAAGCGCACTGTCATTACAGACAACACATCTTCAATTGAAATTACCATTACATTTGCACAGACATACAGTTTTACTAATAAAAGTATAAAGCCCACAAACAATGTGTGGAAATGTCATCACCTAGTGTATTGATTTGTTTTGGTCGTATTCAAATATTTGCTTTCACCACACTTCAGAATTACCAAAAAATTTTGCTTCATTTGTGTTTTCCATATTCTGAAATATCGGCACAGTTCATTTACAGACATTCAAATGTTGTTTGTGCTAGAAATAAAAATAACATTGTACAGCACACCTGAGAAGCTAACTAGAAAAAATAAATTACATACTACAGTCTTTTTCTCTCACATGGGTACCCAGCAGGATTGTCACAAACAATCCTCTGTCTTTGAAGCTAGAGAAAGAAGATAAACACCAAGCTCCCTGGAAGACAGAGCCTGAGATCTGGCCTCGGTCTTTGAATGCACAGCAAATGTGACAAGATAAGAATAGGATGTAAAGGCTTGTTTAAATTCAGTACTGGTGGAAGAATACACTAAACAGGGTTTGAGCAAGGGAAGGGACAAACCCAAGCTGGATGGCCTAAAACAAATAAAACCATAATATAGAAAGCAAACATGTGATTTACAAACCACAAAGCCAATTTTAAGCAATGGGAGGAATGCATTCCCAGAGAAGATTTTAAAATGTTCCCAAGATGTTGCTAGCAAACCTGACAGCGCAGGTAGCCTTCGAGCTAAAAGGTATTGTGAATTTTACTGCCTTTTCAAAATGCAAAAAATTCTGAATCTCTCCTGTATTTAAAGGATGTCTCTATGCCATTACTGTGCTCTCATGTGGTGAGCGATACCTAGTTATCTACAGGCTGAAATGAGGATACCTTTTCGGGAAATTTACTTTGTATTTGAGGAAATGAAACGGGTTGAGATGTACAGTGAAGCAGAGTGACAGCTGATTAAGACTTCCCAGGCAAGTGGAATAAAACAAAATATATGTGGATTGGGTTTGTGATGAGTCTTTACTCAGTATTCAGCAATGCTCATTCCTGGTAGGTAATGTGCCATATTTAACATTATATAGCGCATTCCTGTCCTCCTCTTCTGCTAGCGCACAATGCAGCCGTGGTCCGTGCAGGTAACAGCGGGATAGGGGGATTTCGAGGGACGATGTTGAGGGGAAATCAAATAAATATTAATTTCCCTCGGCATTGTCCCTCAAAATCCCCCCTTACCCGGCCCCAGCACTGTTACCTGCACGGACCGCTGCTGGCACAATGTGCTACCTTGGGCCAATGCAAGCACCCTAGCACCCTGGAGCAAGGGTGCCTCCGCTTGCAGGAATGATTGTTTTGTGCAGGAAGGGTTCCTTACTGTACAAGAACAATCCTCTGAGACTTTTTCCTCTTTCTACGTGTGCTGCAGCATGCAGCACATGTACAGAGGAAAAAGAACAAATAAATAAAGATATTTCTCCTTGTTACATCTCCCCTGGGAAGGCGTAGCATTTTGACGCATGCCCAGGTCTATCACTAATGGTAAATCTGGGAATGCGCCAAAATCCATGGGTGGATGTGCCTCCCTGAGGCAGAGTAACGCAGGGTAGCAACCAGCGCTGCCTTGCGTTACTCCAGATTTACCGAGCACTGCAAGACCACACGCTGTGGCCTTGTGCTGCTTGATACATCTGACAATAGAGCTGTGTTGCCCTTAAGTTTCCTTACATGATGCAAAGGCAACGCAACACTATGACAAATCTAGCCCTCAGTCCTTTCAAAGTGCACACTGGAAGTATACATGGTATTCAGACAGAGGGGGTAAATAATACTGGTAGAGCGACAAGCAGGCCTACAGGGTGGCAAAGAGAGAATGAGAGAGAGAAAGTAAAATGATAGATAATGTAAACAAGAAGAGAAAGATATGGGAAAAGGAGCAATAGAGGTGGTCTTGCAACACAGAGAAAGTAAGAGATAGAGTACACCAGACAGACTAATATGGTAGCAGGAGGAAGATGGGGACTAGATATTTATGTGCAAGGGGACGGATGGACAGACATGAATATAGGCAGGCAGGCAGGTAGATAGATAGATAGATAGATAGATAGATAGATAGATAGATAGATAGATAGATAGATAGATAGATAGATAGATAAAGAGATAGATAGATAGATAGATAGATAGATAGATAGATAGATAGATAGATAGATAGATAGATAGATAGATAGATAGATAGATAGATAGATAGATAGATAGATAGATAGATAGATAGATAGATAGATAGATAGATAGATAGATAGATAGATAGATAGGAAAAATCCAAATCCCACACTGCCATCGTGTGGCCATTATTTTTGATGTTTCAAGTAAAGCTGCATCTTACTGGCGCATGTAAAATTACTCATATGTTGAGCTTCGCTGATAGAAAAAGGACGCAATAAGAGACGAAAGCGGTAACTGCGCCACATGGTTTTGGCAGTAAAATTTAAATGAGGCCGTTAACGTAATGAACAATGATTATCAAGTTACATGGGCTTAAATGTGACTCTGTCACACACATCGCATTCGAAATCTAACATAAACCATATCGTCCAATAATGAACTCGTACCAAAACTTCTCCACGCCGCTTCTTTTACAACACTCTTAAGGACCAGCTCGCCTGCTTCCTAACTTTTACCCCAATAACTCCACTAGATAAAATACCGCCCAAGTTTAGATAGCTCTCATGATTTACAGTTGCTTTTTAGGTCTTGACTATAGAGACCTATTGGTTCCAATAAATGATATATACATAGAGTGGAATTTGGGTAGGACCTTTGCTCATGATTGGATGGCTTTGCTTCCCTGGTATTGATTCGTGGCTTTCCTGCCTGTTCCTGTGTTGATCCCTTACAGGAGCACTTCCATTTCACGGTGTTTGAATGTTTGGTGTATTCGTCCACTGCTGACGCCAGACTTAGCCCTGCAGTGCATTTGAGGGACTGTTCCATCTCCCCTTCTCTCTCAGTGCTTCTTATTCCCCATGTCGTTTAGCCTCTCCCTCGTTTTAGCCCACAACCCCATATGCAACCCCACCCTGAGTCCTCTTAAACTTCTCCACACTGCAAATGTTTTCACTCCCCAATGCACTATTGTCAGGCAGCTATCTTCAAATATTTTTTGACCATTTCAAGGTATCCGCCTATGCACGCACATGCTCATGCATCCATGGAAGGCATCTTTAAATGACTTCGTTTTATTTTTAAAAACATGTCCGCTGTGGAGGCATGCACATCCACATCGGCTACTTATGATTACATTTATTTTGACAACCCCCGTTCAAAGGTTGCCAGCATGTATGGATGTGAATTCGTGACACCATCTACGAAAAAATCCAAAAAGCATAGGCAAACCCAATCGGATTCATGGCTAAAACCTAGTGACTTCGCCAACGCTTATTTCTTCTGATATTACAGTGACCCATTAACAGTGCTCCCGTAGCGGCCCGCTCTGAAACAAGACAAATCCTGTTTTCCCACCGGACTTTTTAGGTCTCGTATAAGTCATCGCGTTAGCGATGCTTAGGTGAGATATTAAGTAGGGGCTTTCAAAATTGCTCCCAAAGTGCGGATCGGGTACAGTGCATGTGCACCATTTGTCAGCCTCATTAAGCGCCTGAGATCACTTTCGCCGGCAATCACTTTAGCAGCGCCCCTTTGATGTTCTCCTTCAAAGAACATCAAAGAACATATGTTACTTCGCCCGTGAAAACTTTAGCAGCTTTGATGTTCTCGTTCAAAGAACATTAACATTAAAGAACGTTGTTGTGTTAATGCTTTGCTGCGCCCGTTTCACTTACAATGTGCTTTCTCTTTCCACAAACTCGATGTTTGTGTTCCTTTATTTTGAGATGCTTTTAGTATTAATGTCACACAAACATCCCCCCACACACACACACACAACCCCCCCCACACACACACAACCCCACACACACACAACCACACACACACACAACCCCCCACACACAACCACAACCCCACACACATATAACCCCACACCACACAACCCCCCACACACAACCACAACCCCACAGACACACACACACAAACACAACCACAACCCCCCCACACACACACCCCCCACACCCCCACACACACAACCCCCACACACACAACCCGCCCACACACACAACCCCACACACACAACCTCCCACACACACACGCACAACCCCCCGAAACACACAACCCCCCCACACACACAATCCCCTCCACACACCCACACAAACCCACAAGTACACAACACCTACCCACACAACCCCCCACACACACAACCCCACACAACCCCCACACACACAACCACACACACACGCACAACCCCCCCACACACGCAACCCCCCCACACACACAACCCCACAACCACACAAACCCACAACCCCACACACACACACACAACCCTAACAAACAACCCCACACACACAACCACAACCCACACACAACCCCACACCACACAACCCCCACACACAACCACAACCCCCCACACACACACAACCCCACACACACAACCACAACCCACACACGCAAAACCCCACACCACACAACCCCCACACACAACCACAACCCCACACCACACAACTCCCCCACACACAACCAAAACCCCACACACACACACAACCCCCCAAACACAGCCCCCCACCCCTCCCACACACACATACAACCCCCCCACACACACAAACACACAACCCCACCCACACACAACCCTACCCACACACAACCCCACACACAACCCCACACACACACACAACCCCACACACACAACTACACACACATACCCACACACACACACACCCACACACAATCACACACACACAACCACACACACAACCACACACACACAACCACACACACAACCACTCACACACACACAACCACACACACACACAGCCACACACACAACCACACACCAGGATAGCAAAACATAGCATAGCAAAACAAAACATAGCATAGCATGACAAAAGATAGTATAGCATAACAAAACAAAACAAAACATAGCATAACAAAACACAACAAAACATAGCATAGCAAGACAAAACATAGCATAACAAAACAAAGCATAGCATAGCATAATAAAACACAACAAAACATAACATAGCACCACAAAACATAACATAGCATAACAAAACAAAGCAAAGCATAACAAAACATAGCATAGAATAACAAAACACAACAAAACATAGCATAAGAAAACATAGCATAGCATAACAAAACGTAGCATAACATAGCATAGCATAACAAAACATAGCATAACAAAACATAGCATAACAAAACAAAGCATAACATAGCATAACAAAACATAGCATAACAAAACAAAACCTAGCATAACAAAGCATAGCTTAACAAAACACAACAAAACATAGCATAACAGAACATAGCATAGAATAACAAAGCATAGCATAGCAAAACACAACAAAACAGAGCATAGCATAAAAAACACAACAAAACATAGCACAACATAACATAGCATAGCATAACATAACATAGCCTAAAAAAACAAAGCATAGCATAGCAAAACTTAGCATAGCATAATAAAACACAACAAAACATAGCATAACAAAACAAAACCTAGCATAACAAAACAAAGCACAGCATGGCATATCATAACAACAAAACACAACAAAACATAGCATAACACAACACAACATAGCATAGCATAACAAAACATAGCATAGCATAACAGAACACAACAAAACATAGCATAACAAAACAAAACATAGCATAGCAAAGCATAGCATAACAAAACAAAACACATGAGGCATGGCTTGGTAAGCCACGATGGCGGCGGTGTTTTGCTGAGGCTCCGCGATCGGGCTTGCATCCTGCCGGTTTCCAGGGATCGCCGTGAGCCTCAGCCAACAAAACGGTGACCGACGGAAGCGGCCACACCAGGGGCTTCACTCGAAAGAGCCGTGACCGCTGCTGAAGTGCGGCATCAGCGAGGGGAAACTTTATCTGCCGGAGCGGGGAGCCGGACCGCAAGATGGCGGCCGCGTCCCCGACCTTCTAGACCAGAGGCGTCTGCACCCTCGTTGCCGGACCGGAGACCCCGGGGAACACGCGCACAGATCGGGGCTGCGGAGCTCCTGGCAGGGCGGCGCGACTGACTCCCGGAGGCTTGTTCGGCACTGGGCTCGCCGCGGCGGGCGCGCATCGGCGCAAGATGGCTGACGCCGGACCGGACCCTCGCCCCACCAGCACTTCTGCCCGGCTGGATGCCGGCCCGGCCACTGAGCACTGAGGGACGCCAGCAAGCACACCACCATCGCGGCGCCCGGACCCTCCTGCGACGGAGCATCTCCTGACGGGTGGTGAGTGCCGGCTCCCCCCTTCCTCCCTGGGGACCCCCACCGCTACCTCCCCAGTGGCCTCCAGCCCCCCCCTGAGACCCCCAGCGGTCACCCTACACCGCACGTCCTGGGCGGGGGACCGAAGCAGCATTGACCTCCCTGGCGCAGCAGACAGCTCTGCTAATCGGGCTGCCTGACCTCAACATGGCGCCCGGAAGGGCTTAGGTGCCGGGCCTGGTCCGGGCTTCCCTACAGCGACGGCGGCGGTGACCCGCCCTCCGGGACACGGCGGAGGCACACCGCAATAAGACCAGCGCCTCACCACCACGGTCCCACAGGCACCCTACACTCAGCCCACTCTACCTCGACTCCCGCCATAGACTGTTCACAGCCTCGAGGGGAGGGGTGTGCAGTTGGCCCCATACCACGTCAATAGCCTGCTGCCGTGAGCCTGCAGACGCCAACGCAGGCCCCACCACCGAACCGGGGGACCCCGAGCAAGCCCAGGGGTACCCTGACTGCCACAAGAGACTGCTTCCTTGACCCCCACAGGATTGACCCTCGACCCACCTAACCGTGGCCTCCGGACCCCACGACGCCGCGGCGCCCTCTCCCACAGCCCAATGGGGAAACCAAGGGGCACGCAGGTGACTGCCGTCCCTGAAACGGCCATCGAGAAAATGCCGCACACAAGGCCATGGACCCAGGCAAACACGCCAAACGCGGACCCCACGCTATCGGCGAAACTGGATCAGGTACTGGCGGCTATCGAAATGTCCTGGCTCTCTATGGAGGAACGTCTGGGCGCCCTGACGACGGACATCAGCCTAATCCGCGACGATCACCGCAAACTGGTGGATAGAGTGAAGGAGGGAGAGCGAAACGTGGCGGCGCTTCAACCCACGGTGAAAGCGCAAGAAGCAGACATGAAGGAAGTCATGCGCCGAGTGGCGGCCCTCGAGGAGCGCACCATCGATTTGGAGGGACGCTCAAGACGCTGCAACATCCGCGTCCTGGGACTGCCGGAGGGGATTGAAAACTCGGACCCGCTGACCTATATGGAATCATGGACCAGATCGTTTACCCCCGAATCGGAGCGGTCAGTGTTCTTCTCAATCGAAAGGGCACATAGGGTCCCAGCCCGGAAGCCCAAGCCGGGCCTACCCCCACGCCCTATGCTGGCTAAGTTCCTACATTTCCGAGACCGGGATGCGGTGCTTCGCGCGGCCCGGGTGGCGGGCCCCTTGCAAGTGGAAGACCAGCAGGTCATGGTGTTCCCAGATTATGCCCGCGAGGTACAACAGCAACGCTCGACCTATCTGGAAGTTAAAAGGCGTCTCCGCGAAAATGGTCTTCTATACTCCCTACTGTTCCCGGCCCGCCTTAAGGTGCTTCATAACGGGAAATCCATATTCTTCACCACGGCGGAGGAAGCACAGGACTGGGCGGAATTCCACTGTCCGTTGATCCCCAAGCCCGGTCCCCTGCGGAGACAAAACAATGACTTACGACGATCTAGAAGGCGAGGCGTAAATCGCACCCGGACAGACACCTCCAAGAGTCAAGCATCCTCACCCTCGGGCTCACCCGATCTCACGCAAATTATGCAGGAGCGACGGGACGCCCTACGGGCGGTGACCGAACTACACACTTCTCCTCCAGCCTCGGACCTGGAAAGCCAACCACACCTGTTCACCCCTGAGAAGGACCGGGACAGTGATGGCACAATGTCAGGATTTGGTCCGATTTCATCTCCCCTCCTTGCGGTGCACACAACGGACGCTACCCAAGCAGGCCAACCTGGCACCTCTTCAGGATGAACAATTGGACGATTGCTGTATCCTCTTTCTTTATGGTTGTTGATCGCGCTGTGTGAAGTTTGCGCGCCAAAGAGGCTTAGTTAGTTGGTTGTACATGCACACGCGCAAATGCCATTTCTCCTACAACAGCCCGATCCGCGAATAAGCCCGGCAGTAACACACGCTGCCACCCCCACAGAATTTTGTTATATTTCTCCCCTAGTGGGACACTAGTTTGGATATGCCACCCCCGGTGATATATCCCTGGCATTGGGACTGTTCCCCACTTTTGGTTCTACCCGTTGTAGCCCCCGTTAGACCCTCCCCCACACATACGGAAGCATGGCGCGCAGGAGCACATACGAAACACAGGACCACATGGTCCTTGGGAGGTACAAGGGTGTCCCACTCGCAAGCGCGAAATCACAGCAATGGCGACTTCACGATCGGACGTTAACGTCCTCACGCTGAATGTACGGGGCCTCCACACACCTAGCAAACGCTACTCCGTCTACTCCTACATTAAGCGCATGTCAGCTTGCGTAGCACTGTTACAAGAGACACATACCAACGCTGCCGAACTGGGCGGATTACAGGCCAAATGGCGAGGGACCTTTTGCGCCACGACCTACTCAGCATTCGCTCGTGGCGCCTTAGTGTGGGTTAGGCCAGGCACCCCTTTTCGAACACTTAGACGGGTGGTTGACAGGGAGGGCAGATATGCATTGTTAGAAGGAATCTTAGACGGGCAAGGGGTCTTCCTGGGCAGCATTTACGCCCCTAACACTGAACAAGATAAATTCTGGGATCAACTCACAGTAGTCCTGGCCCAATTCACTACAATTCCATGGATTTTGGGGGGTGATTACAATTGCACGCTGAACCCCGCTTTGGACAGATCACACCCCCCTCCCGCAGGCTCCCCAACCCCCCGACAGGCGGAACTCTTCAGGGCCTGGACCACACACTGGGCACTCACCAACGCGTGGCGACACTTACATCCGCTGGCCCGTGTCTACTCATTCCACTCGATTCCACACAACCTTCGGGTCCGTCTGGACAGGTTCTTATGCTCTGCGCCTATCTTCCCAAGGGTCACGTCCTCGGACTATCTGGATCGGATCCTCTCGGACCACGATGCTCACATTTTACGCCTGATCTGGCGCCCCCCACACCCGCCAGTCCCCACCTGGCGCCTCCCTAAGGACTGCTTGTCAGACCAAGTCTTCAGAGACACGCACAAAACCAGAATCCAGGATTACTTCCTACACAACGCGGATTCGGCATCATCGGCGTTAGTGGAATGGGATGCATTCAAAGTGGTGGCACGGGGGGAATGCATACAACAAATCGCAGGGGTTTGCCGCACACTAGAACAGACACTCCTCACGTCGGAACGGCGTCTGGCTACGCTTACAAAACGAACCGATGACTCGGAAGAGAGCGTTGCGCTCACGGCCGAGGCGAAGTCGATATACTAGGCTGCCTGCGCCGATCTCCGGAAGTATAATTTTCGGGCCTATGCCTCCAGAGTACACAAAGAACGGGACAAAACGGGGGCAATGCTTGCCTGGCTGGCAAGGCAGGATACTGAGACCAAGCCGATTACGGATATTATCAATCTGGAAGGCATATTGGTGCGATCCCAGGCCGAGATCCTCCTGGCGTTCCAACACCACTACGCACAGGTATACGAGGCCCCAACCCGCTACCATCCAGCATGCATGGATTGCTTCCTCGATTCGCTGACGCTGCCCGCGATATCGGACGCCGACAAGCGCACGCTTGACACTAAAATAACACCCTCGGACGTCACTTAGGCACTACGTGCCCTGTCCCGGAATAAAGCCCCGGGACTCAACGGCTTCCCACTGGAGTACTACTCGACGTTCTCTGCCCTGTTAGCTCCCCGACTGGCTCGGATTTTCGCGGCGGCTCTCGATCTGGGTGTGCTTCCTCAGTCACTGCGGGAATCCGTGATTGTGACCTTCCCCAAACCCCACAGGGACCCTCTCCAACTGGGATCGTATCATCCTATCACGCTCCTTTCGGCGGACTGCAAGGTCCTCGGGAAGATCTTGGCTGACAGGTACACCCAGGTCATACGCCCACTGGTCCACCCTGACCAATGTGGGTTCGTACCGGGCAGGAACACCTCACAGAACATTCGCCGTGTCTTCCATGTCCAGGATCAGGTTCGGGACAGATTCCCACGCGCCGCTTGCCTGATTATGGATTTGGAAAAGGCGTTTGACACTCTCACCTGGCCGTACCTATTCGCGATCCTGAGTAGTCTCAACGTTGGCCCGACACTCATGGCATACACTCGCCTCCTATACACCGACCTGACAACGCGAGTGCGGATTGGGAAACACATCTCCTCTGCATTCGAGGTCCGCCGAGGCACGAGACAGGGGTGCC
Source organism: Lissotriton vulgaris (assembly GCF_964263255.1). Classification (NCBI taxonomy): domain Eukaryota; kingdom Metazoa; phylum Chordata; class Amphibia; order Caudata; family Salamandridae; genus Lissotriton; species Lissotriton vulgaris. Next base: position 541,540,113 of record NC_141694.1, on the reverse strand, counting down.
CCCTATCACCCCTTTTATTTGCCCTGGCCGTCGAACCGCTGGCGGTTAGACTGCGTCAGGAGGGAGTCCATTGGGGCATCCCGCTCGCGGACGATACGCATTGCGTCTCTCTGTACGCAGACGACCTCCTGATATATGTCCGAGACATAGAAGCGGATCTAACTCTCATAGGAGTGGCGCTGACAGAGTTTGCGGACGCCTCGGGGCTCCAGGTGAATTGGGACAAGTCCACTGTCTACCCATTCCACCCACGCTTACCACCCCGAGACGTCGGGCTGGGAACCCATAAGCTCTCGTGGTCCGCGGAGGCTCCTCGGTACCTCGGTGTCCGCCTGTACCACTCTCCGGCGGACATCTTTGATGGCAATCACCGGAAGGTGCTTGCTAATCTACGCCCGACTGTAGCCTTCTGGAACAAGATCCCGCTGGCCCCGATAGGACGGATAGCCCTGGCAAAAATGGTGATGCTCCCCCGACTTCTCTATCACTTCACGAACCTGCCGGTGGTACCGCCCAGATCTTTCTTTCGGGACCTCAACTCTCTGCTAGGTACCCTTATTTGGGGCGCGAACCGACACAGAGTGGCCTTGAAAACCCTCCAACTCCCCACAACACAAGGCGGACTCGGAGCTCCTTCCTTTGAGTCCTACTTGCTGGCGGCACAGCTCCAATGGCTATCGTACTGGACAGCGGACCGCTACACCCTGGAGACCTCTACCCCGACCGGCAGAGTTCCGACCCCGGAGCTCATCCGTCTCCTTCTCCCGGGCACCAAACCCAGACGGACATACCCTCACCATGTCACGATAGCGCGCCAATGTATGATGCGGATCCACCGGATGGCCCCTAGTAGGACCCCCTACTTCCCGTTGCTACCACTGGTGGGCTGCCCCAGACAGGACTCCTATTTCTCGACGCCAATGTTGGCTGAGTGGACTCGTTGCGCTATCATGGATATGGAGTCGCTCTTCGAGGAAGGACGGCTGAAACCAATCACTCAGCTGGCCGCAGAATATGACCTTCCCCCAGGTCAATTCCTCAGGCACCGACAGCTACTTGAGGGATTCTGCCCCTACCATAATCTTAGGGCAGGGGAACCAGATACACACCCAGTAATACACACTATCCTACACATGGGAGTGGGACGCCACTTGGTCACCTAGTTGTATAAATCAATCCAGGAACTCTCACACACCCCCCTGGCGGCCCTACGGGCCACATGGGAGGAGGACATCGGTCGCGCACTACACGACTCAGAGTGGACCATGGCGCTCGAGGCCCCGAAACACGTCTCCAGGAATGCCAGATTCAAAAACATCCAATACTATATACTACACAGGGCATACCTCACACCGGCGCGCCTACAACGGTTTTACCCATCCACACAATTCCTATGCCCCAGGTGTCGTTCCCCCGATGCAGATTTTCCGTCACATGTTCTAGGACTGCCCCGACCTCCAACAAAACAAAACACATCATAGCATATCAAAACATAGCATAGCTTACCAAACCCAACAAAACATAGCATAGCATAACAAACAACAAAACATTGGATAACAACACTAAACAAAGCATAGCATAGCAAAACACAGCATAACAAAACAAAACCTAGCATAACAAAACAAAGCACAGCATGGCATATCATAACAACAAAACACAACAAAACATAGCATAACACAACAAAACATAGCATAGCATAACAAAACATAGCATAGCATAACAGAACACAACAACACATAGCATAACAAAACAAAACATAGCATAGCTTACCAAAACAAAACACATCATAGCATATCAAAACATAGCATAGCTTACCAAACACAACAAAACATAGCATAGCATAACAAACACAACAAAACATAGGATAACAACACTAAACAAAGCATAGCATAGCAAAACACAACAAAACATAGCATAGCATAACAAAACACAAAAAACACAGCATAACATAGCATAACAAAACATAGCATACCATAACAAACCACAACAAAGCATAGCATAACAAAACACAACAAAACAGAATAGCATAACAAAGCATAGCACAGCATAATAAAAAATAGCATAGTATAAAAAAACACAACAAAGCTTAGCATAGCATAACAAAACATAGCAAAACACAACAAAACATAGCATAGCTTAACAAAATACAACAAAGCATAGCATAACAAAACATAGCATAGCAAAACATAGCATAGCATAGTATAACAAAACACAACAAAACAGCATAGCAAAACTAAACATAAAATAACAAAGCATAGCATAACAAAACATAGCATAGCAAAACAAAGCATAGCATAATAAAACACAACAAAACAGCATAGCATAAAAAATAGCTTAGCATAGCAAAACACAACAAAACAGCAAAGCATAATAAAACATAGCAAAACAACAAAACAGCATAGCTTAACAAAATACAACAAAACATAGCATAGCACAACAAAACATAGCATAGCAAAGCATAGTATAAAAACAAAACATATCATAGCAGAACATAGCATAGCATAGTATAACAAAACAGCATAGCATTACTAAACATAGCATAACAAAGCATAGCATAGCATAACAAAACATAGCATAGCAAAACAAAGCATAGCATAGCATAATAAAGCACAACAAAACAGCATAGCATAAAAACATAGCACAGCATAGCAAAACACAACAAAACATAGCACAGCATAACAAAACATAGCATATCATAACAAAACAAAACATATAGCATAGCAAAACATAGCATAGCATATTATAAAAAACACAACAAAGCAGCACAGCATTACTAAACATAGCATAACATAGCATAGCATAACATAACAAAACATAGCATAACAAAACATAGCATAACAAAACATAGCAAAACAAAACATAGCATAATAAAACACAACAAAACAGCATAGCATAACAAAACATAGAATAGCAAAACACAACAACACATATCATAGCATAACAAAACAAAGCACAGCTTAACAAAACACAACATAACATAGCATAGCATAACAAAACAAAGCATAGGATAGCAAAACAAAACACAGCATAGCATAACAAAACAAAGCATAGGGTAGCAAAAAACATAGCATAACAATACAAAGCATAGCATAACAAAACACAACAGATAGCATAACAAAACATACCATAACATAAGAAAGCATAGCATAGCATAACACAACACAACAAAACATAGCAAAACAAAGCATAGCATAATGAAACACAACAAAACATAGCATAGCATAACAAAACATAGCATAACAAAGCATAGCATAGCAAAACACAGCATAACATCGCATAGCATAACAAAACATAGCATCGCATAGCATAACAAAACATAGCATCGCATAACAAAACACTACATAGCATAGCATAACAAAACAAAGCATAGGATAGCAAAACATAGCATAGCAAAACAAAACATAGCATAGCATAATCTATCTATCTATCTATCTATCTATCTATCTATCTATCTATCTATCTATCTATCTATCTATCTATCGCTGTCAATCTATCTATCGATCGATCGCCATCACTCTATCTATCTGTCTATCTATCAATCTCCCTCACTCTATCTATCTTTCTATCTATCTATCTGTCTATCTATCTGTCTATCTATCTGTCTATCTATCTATCTATCTATCTATCTATCTATCTATCTATCTATCTATCGCTGTCAATCTATCTATTGATCGATCGCCATCACTCTATCTATCTGTCTATCTATCAATCTCCCTCTATCTATCTATCTATCTATCTATCTATCTATCTATCTATCTATCTATCTATCTATCTATCTATCTATCTATCTATCTATCTATCTATCGGCGTCACTCTATTTATCTATTGATCGCCATCACTCTATCTATCTGTCTATCTATCTATCGCCCTCACTCTATCTATCTATCTATCTATCTATCTATCTATCTATCTATCTATCTACCTATCTATCTCCTTCACTCTCTCTATTGCCCTCACTCTATCTCTCTATTGCCCTCACTCTATCTCTCTATTGCCCTCACTCTATCTATCTATCGCCCTCACTCTATCTATCTATCTATTGGCCTCACTCTATCTATCTATCTATCTATCTATCTATCTATCTATCTATCTATCTATCTATCTATCTATCTATCTATCTATCTATCTATCTATCTATCTATCTATCTATCTATCTATCTATCTAATGCCCTCACTCTATCTATCTATAGCCCTTACTCTATCTATCTATCTATCGCCCTCACTCTATCTATCTATCTATTGGCCTCACTCTATCTATCTATCTATCTATCTATCTATCTATCTATCTATCTATCTATCTATCTATCTATCTATCTATCTATCTGTCTATCACCCTCACTCTATCTATCTATCTATCTATCTATCTATCTATCTATCTATCTATCTATCTATCTATCTATCTATCTATCTATCTATCACCCTCACTCTATCTATCTATCGCCCTCACTCTATCTATCGCCCTCACTCTATCTATCTGTCGCCCTCACTCTATCTATATGTCGCCCTCACTCTATCTCTCTATCTATCGCCCTCACTCTATCTATCGCCCTCACTCTATCTATCTATATATTGCCCTTACGCTATCTATCGCCCTCACTCTATCTATCTATCACCCTCACTCTATCTATCTATCTATCTATCTATCTATCTATCTATCTATCTATCTATCTATCTATCTATCTATCTATCTATCTATCTATCTATCTATCGCCATCACTCTATCTATCTGTCTATCTATCTTTCGCCATCTATCTATCTTTCGCCATCTATCTATCTATCTATCTATCTATCTATCTATCTATCTATCTATCTATCTATCTATCTATCTATCTATCTATCTATCTATCTATCGCCCTCACTCTATCTATCTATCTATCTATCTATCTATCTATCTATCTATCTATCTATCTATCTATCTATCTATCTATATATCTATCTATCTGTCGCCCTCCCTCTATCTAGCTATCGCCCTTCCTCTATCTAGCTATCGCCCTTCCTCTATCTATCTATCGCCCTCCCTCTATCTATCTATCGCCATCACTCTATCTATTTATCGCACTCACTCTATCTATCGCATCACCACAGCATCACTCAGCACCACCACAGCATCACTCAGCATCACTATGCACTACCACAGCATCACTGAACGCCACCGCATCACTCGTCGCCAGCACAACATCACTCAGCGCCACCACCGCATCAATCTGTGCAACCATTCAACAACAACTGGTTCAAATATGTTCTCTCAATGTTTCAAGCTTTATTACAAATGTCACAAAAAGATGTTAATATTTCACTTCTGTCCTTGGATTTTCCTCACAATAAAATACACTGAACATAATCTCCACAAAAGTTATTTACAAAAGTTTAAGCTATTGCCATTATACATTACAATAACTTTTATTTAAGTATTAATTATTTAAAAAAATTAAAAGCCATTGTAATTTGTAATATCAATACATCTCAGTCACGTAAATACAACACATATTGCATTACAAATGCTATAGGTGTCACATTCACGAAAGTTATAACTATTGGCATTGTAAATGACAAAGCTATTATTTTCGCTATTTTCAAAACCAACACATAAATAAAAACTGTGTCCTTTACAATACCAATAGCTCAAACTTTCCTAATGCGAGACCTATTGCATTGCAAATACTTGTTTTTTGTAACCCTGGTCTACATTTGGAAGGCCAAAAAGCAATTGCGGCTAAACGTAAAATTTGAAAGGAATCTCCTTCAGTGTCATCGCTGCCAATTACTGGTTTAAATAGGTGTTAAAATGCGGTAGAGATGTGAAGTGTTTCATTTGTATTCATTTTCATCTGGATAAGCATATTCTCTTGAGCAGAACTTTTCCCTGCCTGTCCTAAACCCCTTAAACAGCAAAGACCAGAAAGGCAAAAGAGATAATTAAATACAACACTTTTCCACACATAGCACTGTCTCATAAAATCAATTGTCATTTTTGAATTCCAGAAAATATACTCTTTTCGTTCGAGGGCAACTAGGTGATTGGCCGACTGGGGCTTGACACAAAGAGAATCCAATGCATAGGCCCTCTAACAAAAAGAAGCAGACATTTTATGTTCGAGGTAATGGCTTACACTAAGCACACTTGGAAAATTTACAAAAATAAAAGACTAAACACTAACATCTATGAAAATCAGAGATTTTTGTGCACAGCTGACCCTTAACCGTAATTCCCATTTTCTTGCTTTTATTTAAGGTATACGTGTCTGGTTATTTTAAGGAGAACATGGGAGATTACCCAGGGCCAACCTCATCTACATCTTATTAACAGCTCTCAAAGACCTGATATAGCACAATGGTGCTCTTTCATTTGTAGGGGTGCATTATAATATTGAGTAGTTCGCACCTTCATTTGTTCTTTTGTTGTGTCAACATGACAGTAGAATATGTACTGAAATAATGTGAAACGTGATGTGCTAGGTATACTTTTTATATAAACGTGGAGAAATTAATGTTGCAATGCATGCATGTTTAGCCGAAAACATTAACGTGTACACTTGTGCTAAATGCTTGCACTTATACGTGCATCTGACGTGTTTATGTAACCTGCTTAGAAATGCTCAGTAAAGGTGCTCATTTGTATGTGGAGAAGTGTGGCTCACTGGTTAGAGGAGGCAGACCTGGAAGCAGAGATCAGCTTGGGACCAGGGTTCAATTCCCGGCTCGGCAGGATCTTGAGTCCTAAAATGTCCATGGACTTGACAATTCTCACTCCGGTGCCTACTCGACTCACGGGTTTGCACTCTGCGACTCTGGGCAATAGCTTGCTTAATCTCCACAACGGCCCCTCGCGGCGGGAAGCCTGGCTTTCACCTTGCGGATACCCTGCTGGAGTTATCCCACAGGGGAATACCAGGACGGGTTCCCTAAGCAAGCGCTTAGAAACCGGTTGGTGATTTGCGCTATATAAATTCATTTACATTTAAACTCTTGAGGCCTATGTATTATTTTCTTATGTTGGACGATTTCTGTTGCCCTGAAATGTATTCTCCATCGTGCTCTTTAGTCATAAAGTTGATATTTGAATTTCATGTGCATGTTATATTTGTTTCTTTCCCACGCTTCTGTTGCAGGTGGAGAAACCCGTCTTTGTTAGTTAAAATAACGTCTTTGTTTTAGGAGTTAGGCTCAGAGGCGGAAAGAATGCATTTACCCAAGAAAGCGTTGATAACGTGGGACTTTGTTCTTTCTCACTGGAGAAGGCCTGGGAATCAAGGTCATCGAGTCAGGAGCTGGAAGTTTCGACACTGGTGTTTGAATTTGGGACAGTGTCCAAGGAGTTGAGTCAGGAGAGGAGATCGATGAGGAGAGAAGGAGCATCTTAGATTGAGCTCTGTAGTCTTTGGCTACTAGACCCATACAACGTGAGTGTACTTCTTAGGCAGTCTTCATGCGCTGACACCTTTTCCTGACTTGCCAGGGGAATGCTAAGTAGGGATGTCACGATAGTGGTAGAGTAGCGTGGTAGAGATGGGGCAGACTAAGGCTTTTTACTTATAAACCTCCAATGAAGACCGATCTAGACATGGGGGCACCTATTGCCTGCATTCTGTTCTTAGAATTTGCCATCCTTTTCATGTTCCAGAAGCTAAATTTCGGTCGTAGTTTTTTTCAGATAAAAATTTTATTGTTGTGATAGGGAAGATTGCAAGGAATCCACGGGACTCCGAACACCGGAGGAGCCGTGAGCATAAGATCAAAATACAGAGATAAGCAATCAATGTAGAAATCAGCATCAAGCAATATTTTTAAACAACCCTCAATCCCCCATCCCGTAAGAACTACCCCCCACCCGGGTCGCCCCCTAGCCCCGTTCACGATGTCCGTCTGCCTCTGGTGAAGTAGTCTGTATAAAACAAAAAAGGCAATACACTCTTACCCACGCCCTGGATCACCAAGCATTTGTTCACTAGTGACATCTTGTTGCGTCGGCGGCTCCAGCCACTGCCCCCTATAGTCCGCCCACCTTTTCCAAATTTTGTAGCGCTTTCTGGGGCAGCCCCGGGCTTCAAACACCGGACGTTCTAGACCCATATAGTAGTCCAAACCCTGTTTCCAGGCCTCTATCGGGGGAGCTCGAGGGCTTTTCCAGGCACGGGCCACGTCCCTTTTAGCCACTACGAGGCCCAGGAGTAGTAAGTGTCTTTTATAGATGTTGCCCCCCACTTGCTCCAAAACATGTAAAAGGCCCAGCTGTGATGTACGGGGGAGTGTCCAACCCACCACCTCATCCAAACAATCCCAAACTCGCTTCCAGTATCTTTCCAATGCCCCGCAGGACCATACCATGTGTACGAACGTGCCCACCTCTCGGCCACAGCTCAGACAGTCAGGGGAGGCAATCTGACCAGCCCTATGCAATCTCTCTCTCGTATAGTAGGCCCTGTGCAGGTATTTAAATTGGATGAAACGCAGTCGTATAGCGATAGCCGCCTCCCTCGGAGCCGCTAGAGCCTCTCTCCAGCCCTCCTCATCTAATTCTCCTACATCCCTCTCCAAAGTAGACAGCAAGTTATCCAGGGAGGGAGAGCAGTGGGTAACTAGGGACTGATAGATGCGGTATATTTTCTTATCTTCCAGTTCCCCCATAAACAACTCAGCTTCCAGAGGGCTGAACTCCGGCAGAGATTCCAGTCCCTCCAGGGCGGGGGAAATAGCGTGTCAGAACTGCAGATATTTAAAGAATTGGGTGTGAGGCATATCGTACTCGTCTCTCAGGGCCTGGAATGATTTAAGGGTCGTTCCCTTCATGACGTGACCCAGTGCCAAGATCCCTATCGCATCCCAGCCGCGAAACACCTGCAAGGCTGCCAGAGCCGGTAAGCGACCATTGTGCCACAGCGGGGTCTCCTGCGTCAGCTTATTCCACCATCCCATGCGGCCCAGCGCTCAACGCCATACTTGGAATACCACCTGCGTAACCACCGGGAGTCTCCTCCTCTTTCTTGCTGAGTATAACAGCTCATGCAAAGTATCGGGTTCCATCAAATACCGTTCCAGGGCATAGGCCGGGTCACTGCGATCACCATACCACCACTCATTTAACACCAACAGGTGGGAAGCTTGGTAGTAAGATAAAATATCTGACGACGCCAGACCGCCACAATACATGGATATAAAGCAGGTGCGAAGCGCTACCCGGACAGCTCCCCCAGCCCAGATGAAGCGGCCCAGTGCCGAATTGACCTGGCGGAGCCACTGGGGTGAGACAGGGTAAGGGTGGTTCTGTAACTGATAGATCAGACGAGGGAGGGCCACCATCTTAAATATGGCAGAGCGGCCATACACATTGAGGGGCATGTGGGACCATGTCTTCATGTCGGATCGAACCCTGGCCCATACCGGAACGATGTTACGTTCCCACGAGACTCCCGGTATATCTGTTAAGAATACTCTGAGGTATTTAAGGCCTCCCACCGCCTCCTGTAAAGTCGACACCCAGTCACCCAGTGCCCCACCACCACCCAGGGTCCATAGAGTATATTTCTGTACATTAAGATGAAATCCCGAGACCTCTCCAAACACCCTCATAATTTCGAGGACTCTCGGGCCCGACCTATTAAGATCAGTGAGAAAGAACAGCACGTCGTCTGCATAGAGGGAAATCCTATCGGACAGCCCAGATTCCCACACAAACCCCTTCATCTGCGCGTCTATGCGTACCCATGCCGTAAGAGGTTCCATGGCGAGGGCACATAGATTTGGCGAGAGAGGGCACCCCTGACGGGTGCCCCGTCCAATAGGGAAGGCCTCTGAGGTCGCGCCCGCTACTCGCACCGATGCCGTCAAGTCTGTATATAGCAGCCGAATGTAGGAGAGAAAATGGGGTCCAAGATTCAAAGGAGGCATGAGCGCGTTCAGATAAACCCAGCCCAGGGAGACGAATGCTCGATATATATCTGCCAACAGAAGCGCCGCCTGGGTTCCGGTAGCTCTCATCATTTCCAACGCAACTTGGGCCCACCTAATATTATGCCTGGTAGCTCTGTGTGGCATAAAGCCGGCCTGGTCCGGGTGGACCAGGGTGGTAATTAGTGGGAGGAGGCGGTTAGCGAGGGCCATGGCCAGTATCTTCGCCTCGATATTTAGAAGCGAGATAGGCCGATAGGATTCGTGTTGATCTGGGAGTCTCCCCGGTTTGCAGAAGACCACTATCTCAGCGTGTCTCCAGTCTCTCGGCAGGTGGCCCGATCTATAGCAGCATCCAACGCCTTCTTATAGTGTGCCCCTAATTGGAGATGATATTTCCGGAAAAACTCGCATGGGAACCCGTTTGGCCCCGGGGCCTTCCCAGCGTTCATTTCTCCACAGGCCTTCCCCAGCTCTTCCGCGGACAGAGGGAGCTCAAGACTATCGCGCTCATCGTCAGAGATCCCCCGCGGTGGGAGATCCGCCAGAAATGTATCAACCTCTTCTGCTGGAAGGGATTCCCTAGGGGAGTACTGTGCTGCATAATAGCACGCGAAGCTGTCAGCAATTGCCCTTGGGTCCGAAAGAGAGCCTCCGGCCCTATCTCATAGCGCGGCAGTGTCGGCGCCTGGAACGTGCCCTGGCAGAGTCTATAAAGCATTGTACCAGACTTGTCCCCCCACTGGTAGATTCTGCTCTGCGTCGCGAGCCACACCTGACGTGACTCCTCAAGATGCAGGGATGCAGCATCTCGCTGCGCCTGCAGCAATCGTCTAATATCCTTCTCCACCCCCGTCTCCGTACATGTGCTCTCGAGGGTACGGACACGGTCCGCAGCTTTCTCCAGCTCCTCTCCACGCGACCTACGGGCCCTCGCGCACCAAGCTATATCCACTCCTCGTGGGTTTCAAGGCTTCCCAGAGGGTCACGTCATCCACCCCTGACCCCTCATTATCAGACCAAGAGTGGGCTATGGCTTCTCTCATATGGGACTGATAATCGTCCTGCTGGAGATGCCAGGTGGAGAGGCGCCATCTAAATGGCTGCCGGCTCCTGTCCAGGAGGATGTCGATTACAATGGGGGAATGGTCAGAGAGCCCACGCTGCAATATAGCCGTCGATTCCACTCTTCCTATCTTGGTGCAAGGAACAAACAGGTAATCTAACCTTGAGAAGGAATTATGGACCGCCGAGACTATGAGTATGTTGATAGCGCCATGCATCCGTCCAACCCAAGCTCCGTGCCATATCATGCAATTTCGTAGGGGTAGCTATCAGTTGCCCACCACCTGGTCTATAGCGATCTATCACACCATCCATAACATCATCCCAGTCACCTCTAATTGCGGCCAGTACATCCGGAATCTCAGTCCAGACAGCGAACAATTTCTCCACGAGGGACCACTGCAGCGGAGGGGGAGCATACACTGCCAAAGACAATTGGCTCACCACCAATCGTTCCCCTGACAAACACATATCTACCCTGGGCATCAATCCACTGCGTAGTGTGGACATAGGACACCCTCCGGTGAATCATTACTGCAACTCCCCGGACCCCCTGACAAATCCAGCATGGAACACCTGTTGATACCCATAGCGCTGCAGGCTATGGGCCTTGGTACCCAGAAGATGGGTTTCTTGCAATAATAAATCATCCGATTTCTCCCTTTTCCCATGTCTCAGCACAGCCCCCTCTTAATTTTATCAAGCATGCCTCGTACATTCCAGCTCACTATCCGTAGGGCTGCCCTGGGGAGCTCTGGAGCAGGGCCTCTAGCCGCCATCAATTGGGTAAGTTTGCAATCGCCTGGGCGCATGGGAGTGAATTTGCCTAGACCTCATCAATCGAACCAGGTGGACCATCGTGTAGTAAAGAGCTATCCCTAAACATTTCCCCAACTTGTCCCCAAACCCCCAGCCTCCCCCACCCCATACCTCAGCAACATTGAAGTACATGTCGCGGAATAAAACGTCTCCAGCCCCCAACGGGAGACCCGAGACCGTCTATCCCAACGGAGCCCCACCAACAACCCCAAGAACACCCCAATTGATCTTCTAAAAGATCAAGTCTCCCCTAACTTGAGGCACGTGTCCGCCTTCCAGTCCATCCCTCCCCACCCAACCAGCATCCCGTGTCTATAAGTCTTTAGTTTGTCACACCGTAGTGGTGCCCCTGAAGGTATACCTCATCTCCAGCCAGGCCATCAATGTCTGTCATTGCCAAATCTTTGGTGTAGGACGCAGCACTGAGGGTTAATCTGGGTTCCTTCACCCCTCACGGATCCACCTTCGGAGCGTCCGACGCTGCAGCCTCTCCTGCGTTCCCTCCCTTAGCAGGAGAGCCTTTCGAGGAGAGAGACCTCCAGTTACTCCTGCTCCGTGAACGTCTGGGGGTCCGTGGGGGCACCGTCGAGGAGGATGAGTCCGAGTCTCTGGCTGGCGGGGTATGTGGTCTAACTCATACTGTTTCGTCAGTCCATGCAAACACTTCCTCAGGAGAATTAAAGAATTGAGTACATGATTGAAAGACCACCCGCAAGCCAGCCGGGTAAAGTAGAGCATATTGAATTTTAAGATTTCTCAGACGGGCTTTAGCTGCTGCAAAGGACTGCCGCTGCACCAGTTTTGTATAATGTGGGAATATCATGATTCGCTGATTGTCGTACATTATGGGCTCCTTTAGTCGGGCCTGTTTCAGTATCGTGTCCCGGTCATGATAATTGAGAAGTCTGGCTATCACCGGCCGCGGGCGTTCGCCAACCGGTGGTTTCTGAGTTAGCGCTCTATGGGCCCGTTCGATGATAAAGCAGCGGGAGAGGGACTCTGGTGGGAGCCAGCTCTCCAACCATTCCGTGAGAAACGCCTCCATGTTGCTCTTATCGCAGTCTTCCGGAAAGCCAACAAATCGTAGGTTATTGCGCCGAGCCCGTCCTTCGGCATCTTCGGCTCGGAGCGCCAGGCCCCTCTGAATGCCCTCCATATTGGCCACTTTTTTCTTTAAGGTCACCATATCGTCTTCCACCCCAGTGATCCGTGCTTCTGCGTCTGTGATACGGGCCACCGCATTCCGTAGGTCCTGTCGCAGCAGTGTAACATCCGCCCCGACGGCCCCTATTTTGGCGTCCAGTCTGTCCCTGAATTGGGTAATCGCAGCCAGGAGAGCCGCATTGTCCGGACCCTGGGCCTGATGGCTTCCCGAGGCCCCAGAAGTCCCACTCTGGCCAGTAAATTTGTCAATGGTCCCTTGTTTCGAGGCACTGTTACCGCCCCGCCTCTGGTCATTTTTGGTTGTCAACAGGGTTCTTCCTATGTCTGTCGCGACTGTGATCTCTCGCCACCTGGGGCCCTTTCCCTTCAGATAGTGTCCTCCGTGTCCTGCCAGTTGCACCGCGCCTGGTCCCTGGACGTAGATAATCAAGTGGCCAGCAATCTAGGCCTCAACCGCAACTCCTAATGCTTGCCCCTGGTTTCTTCTCGGTTGGCTCACCAATGACCTTGTTTTGGCCCTGTCTGCCAGGGGGCTTCAGCCCCTGTATTCCTTGGCCCAACGTCGAACCCCCAGGGCCGATGAGGCGACGTCGCGGAGTTCACCACCAGAGCACCGAACGACGCCCGGAGCACAAAGCGCCGACGGGGCCCCAGCAGCACCCCAGATGCAGGCAAAGAGTCTGTCCAGGGGGGCTCAGCCCAGGGCGCTCCCTCCGCGCCGCGCCGCACCGCAAGGAGGGGCTCACTTGTAGGCCAAGATCCCACGTGGTCGCCGGGGTGTCCGCTCTCGCCTCCCGCTCCTGTCACCGCTGCCGGCGGTCACCGAGGCCCTGGGGAAACGGTCATCGCGTCCAGAGCACCTCCGGGCCCCAGCCTTCCCCCTAGGTTGCCACCTCCGCCTCCAATCAGTCCGGCGGTCGATCCGCAGTCTCGGCAGCACGGCTCACATCCTAGGCCACCGCCGCAGCCTCGATTCACCCAGCAGCGCCGCAGGGTTCGCACCGATGAAGCCGCTGCCGCTCCCGCTCCTCTGCAGGCGCCTCCAAGCTCGAGGTCCCGGCGTCACTCTCCGCGGTAGGCCGCCCTCCTCACGGAGACGATTACGGTGCGCCGCTGTCACGCTCTGTGCGGGTAAATTCGCCACAAGCCAGGCGTATACTTAGGTGCCGCGGTCCGATGTAACCGCCGAGTGGCTCAACACCCATTCCCTTTCAGGGGAGGCCCTTTCACCCCCTGGGATCCGGGGGGGGGGGGGTCCCCGCAGCGCTCACCGCCACAGGTCTGTTCACCGTGGATCGACACCACCACCAGGGCCCCTGCTAGTCTCCCTTCTACTGCCGCTTCTCCGCTGGGCCACTACACCTTCCTCCCCAGGTCAGCTCACCGTGTGGTTGCTGTGTCGTGCCTCTGCCGCACTCCGGCGACGCTGCCCCTGTCTCTGGTCGGCCGACTCCAGACTTTAGGGCCCGGTTGCACAGTGCCTCCCAGGCGTTTCTACCGCTGTGTCTCTGGGTGCTTCAGGCGATTCTCGCTGTGTAGGGCTCCTCTGTGCCCCGCTGTGTCAAGGAGCAGTTAGCGCTGCCAGACCTTTGCCGCCGCCGGAGAAATTACCTTCCCGCCGATGGCCCACGACTGTGCGTCTCCGGCCTCCGGCCGTCACGAAACTCGAGGTCCCCGGCTCGTCGTCTCGGCAAAGGCCGCTCCTCCTCCGGACCCGATTCTCGGACCGCCGCACCTCCGATTTTATCCAGCTTCGCCCCAGGTCCGTCAGCCCCCTTCAGCTGCCCTGTGCTTCGCCGGGATGTTCGTGGGTGAGGGGAAGACAGGATAATATGACGGATATCGTAGCAGCGGGACGGAGCTCACTCAAGCTGCGTCCGCCATGCTGGCTACCTTGGCCTTTCGGTCGTAGTTTTGGCTTTGCATTAGTTTCAGTGTATTTTTTCAGCCTTGTCTTGAGGTGCTTGTATGTCCAGTTGTTTTTAGCTTTGCAATAAATCCACTCAACTTGACACCATGGAGTCTGTGATTCTTCAGAGTCCTGATTCTTTGTGCTGGTGATTCAAACTGAATGAGTTATTTTTCCCCTCTACACTTCTAAAGCAGACACCAAAGGTCCATCGACCGAGGGTTCCAGAGTACAATCAAAAGAGGGAACCCAACTCCTTCAGACCTGAAAGCATGGTGGAAGCCCCTGCACTCTCACGAGCTATTCCGTGAACTTTCAGGATTATTCTTTGGCCTCATACTTTCCGTGGCTGTCGAAGTGTCCGCAAAGGGGTATATTTATTTGGAAATGGCGCAACACGGCGCTGCAAGCAATTTAGCAGCATCGTGCTCTGTCATTTAAAAAATGCAGGGACGAGCCGTATTTACATGAATATGGCGTGCCCCAGTGTTTCCATTTGCTCTGGTGCTAAACAAGCTACCTAGCACCAACATAGACAGACACCCTTGCGCCTTGGTGCAAGGGTGCCTACATTGAAGGGATGCTTCCCTGCAACGCAGGCTCCCTTGAACCATGGTGCAAGGTAATCTGTGTAGCAGGGATGATTGTTTATGTGCAGGAATGGACAACTTCCTACTCATAAACAATCATTACTGGTGTTGTGCTCTTTCTATGTGTGCTGCAAAATGCAGCACATGTAGAAAGACCAAAAACGAGGGGAAATAAAAGCATTTCTGATGGTGCGCGCTAGCTTTTATATGACGTTAGTTTTTGGTGCTGTCTCAGATTTACAGATCTTTGTAAATATGAGGCAGCGTGAAAAAGCAAAGGGTGTTGCGGTGGAACTCCACAGCATCACCCATTGCACGCCCCTTTCACGCAGATTCCTGTGTGAAAGGCGACAATATTTATAAAGCTGTGTTAAGCCACGCATATTGACTTAACACCACTTTGTAAATATGGAGCAGGGCATTGCGCCACTGGAACATCGGAAAAAGTGAAGTTCTTGTGGTGCAATGTCCTTGTAAATATGACCCCAAGTTTCTAACTGGGAAGGAGTACAGGCAGCAAGTGCAACTGAATCTTGCTGAATGAGAGCCCAGAAGGGGAGCAGGCTTGTGTTAACTGCCCCCCAGGCTTCTGATCTCACCATTGATGCCTCTCTTGTTCTTGAAGGGAAACCTCAATACTGTCTCAACTGCTGGCTGTACCTACACAAGAAATACAGCCGAAAGTGATGCCACTGCCTCGACTCTAAGGTTTTATACTGATATACTAGCTCAGACACCACACAACTTGCCTGTCCCACAGTGAGTGAAGGAAAGAGCTGACAACTGTTATTATACCTTTCTTGTAGAGTAGGATCAATAAAATCATAACTGAGAGGTGGGAAAGTGTTATATTCTTGATTGGTAAGATTTTTCACAAGCCATATAAATAATTAGCAGTTATGGTAGTACTAAAATGACTACAATGATTGGAGCTGATCCGCAGGTGGACTTGCTAAGCAAGTAATAGCACAGTCTTGGCTGAGAGGTTTGTCACCTTATTCTTGATACTTATGGTAGGATGATACTGACGTAGAGGCTACGCATGAATTTGTGGATGTCAAACGGTGCTATGGCTGGAATGTTCAGGGCAAGGCTGCCAAACATATGAGTAGCACTAATTCTACTATACGTTGTAATTTAATTAGGGCTGAAAAATCTCATGGTATTACAGATTTAAGAATTATCTGTAGATTCGAGATCAATCATGTATGGATCTCCGATCTTCACGATACGAACTGGGACAAAGGTAAGTAATGAGGTGGAAGAACTTTTACAGCCATTCTTGTTTTGTTCCACGTTCCTGTGGACCTTCTCTCCCAGCTCAAGGGAACAAAGTATTTCTAGAGGATGCAGCATAACAGCCACAGCTGCTGACCTTGGAACTGTGAAACAGTGTTCGAGTCTCGACATTGACTCCATTTCCCGTGATTCTGGGCAAATCACTTATTTCCCCATACCTACAAAAAAGTATGAATGTGTCCATGTGTAATGTAATTTGTGCTCATGTAAAGTGCTCCAATACATTAAGCTATATAAAATTGTAAAAATAAAACATGTAGTGTGGAAGAGTGAGGCTCCGCCATTAGTTGCAACCTGGAAGAAAGGCCTTGACTTTTGCATGGCGCTGGAGATCCCAGTCTTTACGGCGAGAGGGTGCCCCCAGAAACACTATAAGATATGGAAGCGGTGGGCGGATTACAGGGGTTTAGATCTAGAACCTCCCCCCTCTGTCTTTGCTGTGGAAGAGCTGCTGGGTTGAGGGCTGTGCTGCAATATAGACGTAGACTCTACCTACATATGTACCGAATTGCTTAGACCTGTATGTTCTAGGTCGCTGGGTGCTTCCAGTGATATTGTTACAGCACTATTGTTTGTTGTTTCAAGTTCTTTTCTAATGTGCTTATTGCATCAACACAGCTCAGTTATTATTGAAAATGTTAAAATCAATGCTGCTTATCATGATATACTGCTGGCGCTCTACGGGACGCCGAACCTGTATCGGATTTCAACAATAAAATTGAGTTGTGAAAAAATAAATAGAACATGTACTGAGTCTCAAAATTGCAACTGTAAATCAGAAATATCTTATATTTTCACATTTAAGTCAAATAAGAATTATCCAAATGTTTAAGTCGAGAAAACACCCAGCTTGTCCGAATTGTATTAAATATAAATAGAAAACAAATCATGTTTCCAAAATTGGCAGAGGTTTTCTGAGTTACAGATAAACGATGAGAGGAAATTCAGGTAAATAGTGGCAGACGGCACTTTTAACCAGAAAAAGCTTTCAAAATGCACTATTATTTCTAAAGTTGACTGTGCAATTAGGAAGGTGTATACTTACAAGTATTTCATTCATGAATATCAGACACTTCCTTCTTCACTTATTTCTCAGCATAGATGAACATTACGTACCTTCTGTAACACTCTTTATGTAGAGACTCTGTCCAGCTGCAGATTCCTCACCTTTTAAATATCCCAATGCATCAGATTGGATCCATATTTTTTTGTTGTAGTACCTCTGCACGTCGAAAGGTTGAATTGTGCGGCTCCACACAGAGGCTGTTCTGGAAGTGATATGAGGGGCCTATAAAGGCACTCAGACGTCAGTCGTTTTAAGACAGTTTGAAGATTCCTAGACTTGGAATAGATAGAGTCCAATCATAGATCGAGGAGCACGGGAGGGTCGGTGAGTAATCTGCAGCTAGTGTCTCTACTAGAAAGAACATACTGAAAATAAGTAACTTGTTCTGATAGAGACTTCTAGCCACAGACTCCTCACCTTTTGAATAGATACCAAAGCAGTAACTTTTTGGAGGTGATTCAGTGAATGGACTCAAACCAAAAAGTGTGCTGCAGGACTGAGTGGGGAAAAGGTCCCTCTCAGCGAACCTGTCCAGACAATAGTGCTTTGTGAACGTATGGAGGGACGCCCCCTAGCTGCCTGGCAGATGTTTAGTACAAGGACTCAGCGTGCAATCGTAGTGGTAAGAGCCTTTGGCCCTGGTGGAGTGAGCATGCAAGCCTGCCTGTGGCTGCTTCTTCAAATATGTAACAGATATACAGAGCATGATCCAGTATGAGAAGGTTTGCTTGTGCACAACCTTGTCTTTTTCCCTCTGGTGAGCCCCACAAAGAGCTGATTGTCCACCCGGTGGTCTTTGGTGCGATTGATGTAGAAAGTGAGCACTCTTTTAGGGTTCCAAACAATGGAGTCTCTCCTCTTCCTTAGAGTGGTCAGGGGGAGCATAAAAGGCCACCACAGTGAAAGTTTGACTGACATGGAATGGCATCACAACTTTGGGGAAAAAGGAGGCTATAGTTCACAGAATCAGCTTATTGGGAAGAAGGTGGTGTATGGTGGAGGAACACAGAACCTGAAGTTCATTCACATGCCGTGCAGATGTGATGGCAATCAGGAACACCATTTTCATTGTAAGAAAGTGCAATGAATAGCTGTGAAACGGCTCAATGGAGTGCACATTAATTAAGGAAGAACAAGATTGAAGTCCCATTGGGACATCACAAACAAAGAAGGAGTTTGCAGCCCTTTCAGAAATCCAACCACAACCGTTGATATAAAGAAGGAGGGCTGATCAGGCAACCATATGAAGGCCAAGCTGATTAGGCAACCATTAGCCAGAGAGTGCCAAAAGATAACCCATAACTGTGCCCAGAGCAAGGCCTTTCCAGGAAAGAGACAGAAAAAAATCAAAGAAAATCAGACAGTTCGGTCTGGAGGAGGGTCAACCTGGTGAGTGCTACACCAAACCACAAATTTGTCTCCATGACAGGCGTATACAGGTTCCTCGAGTGACGCCTGACTGCTAAGATTACATCAACCACCTCCGGAGGAGGGGGGGGCGCTAGAGAGCCAGGCGCAAGATGGCTGCACTTTAATTCAGCTCCGCTGGCCAGGCGGACATTATCCGTAAATAATCCTGTCATCCCAGCACCTGCAAGCTCCAAAAACTGAGACACAATCGCGGACGAAGCATAGCCTCAGATCCTAGCCGGTGGAGTAGAGTGGACACGTGGAATCGCCGCAGCTGAGCGATTGTAGTGGCGCGGCCTGCCAGGACCCGCGCGGCCTGCATGACGATCCGCATCCGTAGATGAGGACCCGCTGAGCTGCAACTCCACTCCCTGTGTCAAATCAACCCTGCAGAGGTGAGACAGCCGGCGAGTTGCCCCACTGCATCGGGAGGGACTTGTGAGCTGCCCTAGCTGAGATCTCCGAACACCAAGTGCAAGATTATCGGAGCAGCAAAATCCTAATTAGCGTTCGCAGCCTGTGAGGAAGTTGTTCGCTAGGGCCCATCCAGGAAGGAATTCGGGAGGAGGAAACGCCGGTGAGGACCTTTCTTGTGCCACATTGGAACGCCGCGGAAACCGGGCCAGAAGACCTCGACGACTTGGCAGGATGGGAAGAACGCCCTGATGCGGAAACAGCCAAAGGAGGAACGGATGGGCAGCCAGACCCTACCTGGCAACGCGGAGACTCCAGCCATGGCCCCGGAGGGACGTGGCTAAACAAAGTACGGGGACGCTTTGGGCTTTCGTGGGGTCGCGAAAGGGGGGCGAGCAAAGGAGGGGGTGTACCGCGGGTAAGGCACTAGCCTGCAGTTAAGCTACTGTTCAGCCCAGGCGTAATTGCACAAGCACACTGGTTAAGGTAGTGGTGTACAGACCACTTCCTTCTCTATACCCCCTGGCTTCCCACGACGCTCATCAACAACCCAGACCCCTTTTCTTACGACCTGTTTTGTTGTTTTGTTTCCTACTTATGTTCCGACCCACCGACGAGTCTCTGGAGCAAGACATCCACTCTTCAAGGCACAGAGAACACGAGACCCTCAGCCCGAAGACTGAAGAAGGAACAATAACAGACTACAAGTCCCACAATCCTTTGTGTTAAGCCTTTTTGAAATAAACCTTAAAGACCTTAATCACATACCCACTTGTCCTGGTCTGCTTCTCCACCGTGCCACGCAGCCCTATGGGCAGAAAAGGAAGGGTGCCTGCCAGCGCTGTGACCAAGTGTGTTGGCGAACACTACCCGCTGCACTTTCTGGAATAGCTGAGGGGCACGGCTGTGCTGCCTGCGGTCCCCGGTGTTCGGTTGCAGCCGCCATCTTAACTTCAGGCGCCTGAGGCCCGGGGCGACGGACTAGAGGTAGGTGCACACATCTTACTAGGCGGAATAGGAGGCACTGGGATGGCTGTACTCCCATACGCCTGAATTATCTGCTGACACCCCAAAACAGGAATGCAGCTAAACTATTACCCCGCACGCCTCACTCGTGGCTAAAGTCATACAATCTGGGTGGAGTTGAAAAGTGGCCGCAACAATCAGAAATAGTATCAGGACGATTGCTCGTTATGCTGGCGAGGTGACCAATGTAATCAATAAACACTGAACTTTGAGCACATGCTGCGGCCTGCCCAGGATTGTTATCATGAAGCACCACTCAGCTCCCCTGATAGTGTTGTGGTGCAATTGACAAACCGGATAAAAGTCATCCCCGGCTCACGTTCAACACGAAAAAATACCCAAAAACTGCGCAGGGAAGGCAGGACAAAATGGAGGGCCAGGAACAGGCCCCAGCTGCGCCGGACCTGATGCAGCTGGCAACAATGCTTCAAGCCGTGCAGCAAAGCCTCCAGTCCTTTGACAGCAAAATAGACACTCTAAATCAGCGCATGGACACCATGTCCACCAAACTTGATAAAGAAGCAACTCGCATTGCAGAGGCGGAATAGAGAATCTCCAACGTGGAGAATGTTGCCCAAACCACAGCAAGCAGGTGCACTGTATGGAAAAACTTCTTCACACATCCAAGTAAAAAATGAGGCCCTTGAAGCACGTTATAGGTGATGCAACATCCGCATTTTAGGCACCCCGGAGACCACCAACATGGGCAGGATGGAGCTGTATGTGGAACAACTGGAGTTCTGGACTTTTTGGTTCCGTCCAGAGGTGTCAGGGAACAACACCCGAAGACCCCGGAGTTCCACCTGTCTTGGTGCACAAATAAACAGAAACACGGGCTTCTCGATGGTGGCGTCAAAGACCAAAGGTTTATTACTGCAGGGACACAGAAGTCACAGAAACTACACACGGGCAGATTCTAGGAGCCTGTTCGATTTGTACAAAGAGGGTTGCTCCTTATATACTAAAAATTGGGCTTCAGGCAAATTCTTCGCATGTTAGTACATTCCCAAACCTTTGTGTCCTAAACAATAAATATTTGGCGTTGCACAGGAATCGTCGACAATATCTGATGTCAAAACATTACGAACGAGGGGTTCCCACTTTTCCATCATAATCTCATGTCAACTTTTCATTCAAGACCCGGACCGCCTCATCGTAAATTTCGTTACCTCCCCCTAATAAAGGCCCAGAAGGAAAGGAGCAGAGCCAGGTGCAGAAGATAGAAAAGCAGGATAAGGGATGTTTGTGGGTTGTAAATGGGCAAGGCTACCGGCTTCGGCCGCCTAATCATGATCAGGCCAACGACCACAAGAACCAGTATAGCAGGACTGGCCTCGGGCAGAGGAGGCAGCCTTTGTCGAGTCATGCAGCTACAGCGTGTTCTGTTCCAAGGTGCACGTGTCACTAAAGAGGTGAATCGCCGGCTAAGGCTACGTGTCCTTAATCGAAATGAAGTAATCAAAGGTTATTGCGTATGTGAGGGCAAGAAACACAAAATGGCTGCCATGATCTAAGATGGATGCCATGGGTAGATCGGAAAAAATGTTCGTAACAGTAGTACTCTTGCTCGTAGCGTAGCGAAAACACCAGGATATGCTAAATGGATCATTTGCGGTTCGCTGATACCAATATTATGTATTTCCGACAATATTGAAAACACGGGTTCAAATCGTCACGGAACCTCAGACCCTCCTTTTGCCCTTACATAGGCAATTACTCAGTCTATGTCAGAGTCTAATTCTATGCTCATCAGGTCAATGACATGTTGTTGTATCATCATCCTTTCTCGTGCCTTTTCTCCAAACGCAGGTGGTTTCCTAAAACAGGTTGCAGCACAAAGACTACACAGAGCAGGACCACACTGGATAATCAGGCAGCATGAGAATAGGAATACTAAGATGACACCAATGACCATCAGAACCTTCCATCCCCACGCTGATATCAGAGTCCAAAACCACTCCATGAAGGACCAGTTTCCCTTGTCTACGTGTATAGAGTCGGAAATCTTGTGTAGCTTAGAGATCGCCTCATAGACTGTTGGAGCATTATTGGGAATAAAGACACAGCAGCTCGATTGGATCATTCTGCATACCCCACCTCGATCTGCAAGTATTACGTCTAGAACCATACGGTTCTGCAACGTCATGAGTCTATCCGCCTGAAGCTCAGCTGTCAAATTGCTAAGGTCACCAGCAGTTTCGGTAATAGTAGATTCAACTACCCGTGTTAGCTGACGTATGTTTCTACTATTGGCCATAGGCCCCCAGAACGGAAGGAAGCCTTTGAAGAAGTCTCCAGCTTCCTGACCAGCGGTGTCTTCCTTGCTGAAAACACCTCTTGCTACTCTGGTTTTGTGGTAGTCAGAAGAAGCAGTGTATGTTGGAGGCAACAGTCGAGCAATATAACATGAACCTGAAAAGTCAGCAGGCAACCATGTATATGCTCTGTCTTGACAGATGAAGTAGGTACCCCTAGCAGTAAGAAAAGCAGGGGAAGAGTTAGACGGAAACACGTAAGTCTCTACGCACTCACTCCTCCCTAGCTGAGCTCTCGGATTTCTCCCATTTCCTTGCAAACAGACCTGACCTCGGTGAGGTACGACCCAGATTGGAGTGGAGCTTTTACGCTTGCTTTCTCCCAAACTAAGGCGATACTCTGAAGAATTCCAACTCAAATATACTCGTAATTCGTCTCTAGGGTAAGATGGAGTATTATTGACGTCCTTGATCATGTCAATAATTCCCTGGACTAAAGCTTTGTTGGCAGAGTTATATCTAGTGGAACGTGGTGGACGCGGAGGATAGGTTTCAAGGGCATAAGCAAAGATGGTTTGAAAGGCCTGAAATGATCCATTATATCTAAAAGGCAAGACCAGATAGGGAATGCCTTTATCCATAGTGTGGGGTATCAAGCCACACACCCAGCAGTCTGTAGTGTTAACTACCAGTTGGTGTTGGTGCAAGAGCTGTACAAAAGTGTTATTGATAAATTCTGAGCGTCGAGCTTGCTCATGTTCAGGAAACGAATGAAAAGAGTGTATGGAAGAAACAGTAGAAGTAGCAGAATTAAGGGGAGGTACTGTAGTTACTGGCACAAAGATTAAATTTATACCAAAAACGATTCCACCCACCAACGTTATTAAAACAATTAAAAATGTAATAGCACATTGCATCAGAAAACATTTACTATGAAGGATTCTGTAAAGTCTGTTTCTGCGAACATAAATCACATTTTCTCGTTGCAGCGCAGGAAGCTCCATCTTCTACAATCCGCTCGCGACCACTGATGATGTGTACGTAGATGAAAATGCCTCTATCAGCCCTGGGAGTTCCCAGAACCAACAGAAAGATCGACCTTGTGTCTGACCCCCGCAGATTCAACTAGGCACACAGCCACGACCCTACGGCTACCCAGACGGCAAGGCAATTTTAAAAACAATAAAACAATAGCAAACTTCCTGGCTGAAGGCAAAAGTTCAAAATTTCAAATATCACAATAGGCAGTTTCCTGCTTTATTTGTCCATCTTACGAGATCGTAAGTTGTATCTTAGTTTTGCAGGAACCGCTTGATCAGGAAACAGTGTGTTGTCAATAGAGTTTGCAATGTTCAAGTTCGCAGATGGCAAAGTTTCTTCTGATGCAGAGGGCAAGTGTTCAGGAGTCAAAGAAGTATTTTCAGGAGGAGAGTCAGAGTTCGGAGTGTCAGTTATCAATTCGGCATCGCTGAAAGGGATAAACTTGGGTGTTTGCTCGAATTCAGAGGCACCAATTCCCTTCTTCACCCAGTTGTCGTAAGGAAGTGGTAGGGGCACACGTTTGACATGTGTTGCATGTATCCAGTGCTTGCGACCAGCCACACGAACAGCAGTTCTCGTTGCTAACAACACCTGGAAGGGGCCAACAAATCTGGGCTGAAGGTTCTTTGTCCTTGTAAAATTTCGTACCACAACGTGGTCACCTGGTTTCAGCTGATGACCTGGACTCTCCGGAGGCTTTGGCAATGCATCGAAAACCTGTTGGTGAATAAGACTCAATTTAGCAGTCAAGTCGTAAAGGTAATCAATCAACATTGGGTATTCTAGAGAACAAAATTCTTTTGGCCTTGGCACTCCCCAAACATTAGCAGGACGGCCAAAAACAATTTCGTATGGACTAAGCCCTACTCTAGAATGCACAGTCGCTCTCGTGGATAACAAAGCCAAGGGTAGTGCGTCTGGCCAGGATAAACCTGTGGATGCCTGTATTTTAGCACGTTTTAGTTTGAGGGTGCCATTGTAACCCTCAACTAAACCAGCAGACTGGGGATGGTTTGCACTGTGAAATTTTTGCTTAATACCTAAACCGGCACACACACTCTGCATAACTTTCCCTATAAACTCACTTCCGTTATCCGACCATACAATCCATGGCATTCCAAACCTAGGGAAATATTCTTTGAGAAGAATTTTGGCAGTTGATAGGGCAGTGTTGTCCTTTAGTGGATATGCTTCGATCCATCTGGAGAAAGCACAAACTACCACCAGGACGTATTTTAAGTTATTGCACCGATCCATGTGAATGAAGTCTAACTGAATCACTTCAAAGGGGCAAAAAGGTGGAGCGAAGTGACCAGCAGGAGTAGGAGTTCCCTTGCCAGGATTATGCATCAGGCATACCATACAATTTTTCACCATTCTCTCTGCACATTTACTAATCCCATCATTCTTCCAGACCGGGGCCAACATTTTACAGATTCCTTTAGAACTTATGTGCGCTACTCCATGTGCCATTGTCACCACTGCAAGCACATACGCATCAGGCAACATCCAACGCTGTTGTTCCGACAAGTCAATCCAACACCCACTCGAATCCAACTTGCCCGTACTTTCTTTCCATGCACGTTTTTCCTCCTCAGTTGCCTCTTTCTGAATCTCTTTCACACTTTCCACTGTATCCTCACACATTCCTGACTCGGAAATCCATCTTGCAGACGTTGCAACATACATTCTACTCATCATATTTCTAGCTGTCTGTTTAGCAGTCTCATCAGCAAAAGCATTCCCACGACCAACATCATCCGTGATTGCTTTATGCGCACTGCATTTCACAATCGCAGCTTCAGTCGGCAAGGTTAGAGATTCCAACAAGTCGTTAACTAACTGACCATGTTGAATCTTAGTCCCATGGGACGTAATGAAACCTCTTTCTTTCCACAAACGGCCAAAACTATGGGCAACGCCAAACGCGTACTGACTATCTGTGAACACATTCACTCTCTTTCCCTTAGCTAGAACACACGCTCTTGTTAGAGCGATTAACTCTGCAGCTTGGGAAGAATTCTGACTCACTCTTGCAGTCTCCACAATCGTCCTCAAAGTCGTTACTGCATAGGCAGCAGTCACATCACCATTCTCCAATTTAAAACATGACCCATCAACATACAACGTGCCATCTGGATCTGACAATGGGGTGTCTTTTAAATCAATTCGTCCTTTTGTCTCTTCCTCGGTTCTGAAACAACAATCATGAGGTTCGGAATCACTCGACTCTTGATTAGCCGGCAACAGTGTTGCTGGATTCAATACATTGCATCTTTTGATCTGAATATGACTCGCTAGCAATGTCAGCTCGTAGCCAGATAATCTCGCACCTGTAAGGTGTTGTGTCTTGGTTCTGTTCATGAGTGTATCCACAGCATGAGGAACCAGGACCACTAGCATGTTATTCATCACCAAACCGGCAGATTGTCGAATGGAAGCCGCAGCTGCCGCTGTAGCTCTCAAACAACTAGGTAACGCTCTAGCTACCGGATCTAATGTTGATGAAAAATACGCACAAGGACGTTGTTTATCACCAAATTTCTGTGTCAGAACACTCAACGCGCAACCTTCTCTCTCGTGAACATAGAGCGTGAATGGCTTGCTGTAATCGGGTGTGCCCAATACAGGAGCTGAACAAAGTGCATTTCGTAACTCAGAAAAACTCTCCTGACATTCAGCAGACCATGGCACCGGACTCGGAACATTTTTCCCAGTCAAAGCTACCAATGGTTTTGCTAAAAGAGAAAAATTTGGGATCCACTGCCTACAGTAAGAGGTAATACCTAAAAAGGCACGCACTTCTCTCTGTGTGCGAGGAACACTCATCTGCGTAATTGCTTTTATTCTCTCTGGGGTCAACTTCCTTCCCTCCTTTGACAAGAGATGACCTAAGTAGGTCACTTCTTGGCAGCAATATTGCATTTTCAAAGGTGACACCTTGTGATTCAATTTAGACAAATGATGCAATAACGAAATTGTAGCTGCTTTGCAAGTTTCCTTGTCATCGGCAGCCACTAGAAGGTCATCTACATACTGTACTAGAGCAGAACCTGGAGGAAGTACAAAGGAATCTAACTGACTTTTTAATGCCTGACTGTAAATTGATGGGCTCTCACAATAGCCTTGTGGAGCGCGTTTAAATCTGAAGCTTCAACCTCCTAGACAGAAGCCGAAAATATCTCTGCTTTCTTCGGCTATCGGAATGCTGAAAAAGGCATTTTTCAGGTCGATGACTGAAAACCATGTAGCTGTTGCAGGAATCAACGTTAACAAGGCAGTAATATCTGGAACCACAGGAAACTGCGGGACCACAATCTTATTAACCTCTCTGAGATCAATGACAAACCTATATACTGGAGGCTTTGAAGGATCAGTTTGTTTCAAAATCGGTAATACAGGACTGTTACAGACATTTCCTCTAGTTTCTTCAACCACACCTTTCTTAATCAAATCTTGCACAATCAGTAAAAGTGCACGTTCACCTTCATTAGAGATCTTGTATTGAGGAATTCGTGGAAATTTTACATTTGCTTTCAAAGTGAATACATATGGTGGTATTTCTAAAAGGCCTACATCATTAGGACCAATCGCCCAAAGAGTATCAGGGAGTGAACGCAGCTCTGGCGGGAGTGCATCCATTGACAAGTACATCGGAGAGGTGATTCTTTTACCCAACGTAAGCTGTACTCCTTCCGGAGAACAGTACAATGTCGCATATAGGCGTTTTAACAAGTCTAAACCAAGCAGATTTTCATTACAACCTGTCGTCAAAATCAGGGGTGCTTTCAATTGACACGGTCCAACAGAAATAGACAAAGGACCAGATACAGGGTTGTAAACAGGGGCGCCTGAAAAACCTACAGAAACATTTGTTAAGCCAGACAAAGGTGCGCCAGGGAGTTTCGCATGCATGATCGAACTTTTTGCGGCACCAGTATCCAACAGAAACGGTTCGACTACACCTGATGTTGCTACTGCGACATAAGGCCCACTCTGATCCACTGGAACTGATACTACTCCCTCTCTCTGTCCATGGCTGTCCTAGTACTCATTTTGTTGAAATCCCTCATCATTTTCACAACAGTCTTCAACATGATACTGTTGAGATCTATTTTGTTGGGCAGACTGTCCATTTCGTTGATCAAAGTGATTGGAAGGGCGATCATTTGTCTGTGGAGGCATAGCACCTCGTCCTCGACCTCTAGAATTCTGCACAAAACCACCACGACCTCTCTGAGCTGCTGCTGCGTTATTTTGCGCTAAGACTGGACACTCATTTTTATAATGACCCTCTTTCTTACAATACGCACACTGATTCCACTGATATTGTGGCCTAGGTGAACTATAATCTGTCCTTTGATACGATCCTTGCTGTGTATTAGTCTGATTCATGCGAGGCGGATATGCCTGTTGCAAAAGGACTTTAGTCTTTAAGTCTTTCGTCTTCTTATCTGATTTCTCTTTCTCTTCTTTATCCCTATTTTCATAATACTGTGCAGTTGCAAGTATTTGCGCAGTTGTAGAGACAGCCCACGCACTCTCGGAATCTTTTAATTTATTGCATAGCTCAGGTAACAAATTGTGCACGAATTTATCGACAAACAGTCTCTGTCCTCCTTCTGTGCTCATATCCTGACCACTATGATCTACAAAAGTCTCTTCGAACCTCGTGAAAAAGTCGGAGACACTTTCGTCTTTCTTTTGCCTGCAGGCGGACAACTTGTCCCAATTAACACGCAATGCGGGCATCAGAGTCTTTATTAAGTCGATTATCCTACCTGGAAGATTAGCAATTAGAGGTTCGGGTTTGGAACCACCTATTTGCTGACCATCCGCTGCAATGATAGCTGCCCAATCACCACCTAGGGCAACTGGATGATTCTCTTTACGAATTTTAGCCCAAATTGGTTGCGGAACTACATTCCCAAATAACATGTCAATGTCCGCCAGATTCATCACACAGGCCTCAACTGTTTGCGCTAATTCCTTATAGTACTCAGCAGGATTCTTACGCGGGTCTGGCAAGGCCTGCTTCACTGCTAACACTTCGGCTCGCTTCCACGGAATGTGTATCCACACTCTTTGGAATTGCGCCGGAGCGGCTGCAATACCATGGGCCGCATTAGCTTGCACAGCTTCACGCCAAATTGGAGGAACCTCCCTCATTGGATATTGGCGATTCAGCTTCGTACTACTTTTCTCTAAGTCTCTCGGTGAACGAAGTGATGGATCATTCCTATAACTTAATTAACTAATCAGTTCCATCGCTTCTTTTATATTTTGACCTACTATCATTCCTGCAGCAAACTCTTTCTGAACCTTAATTAAGTCTTCTAAATTCAATTCAGAGTCATCTTCTTCTAGTTCCTCACGTACAAGAGAGCACATCTCGTCAAAGACATATCGTTGCGTTGGTTCATTCCACTGCATAAATGTATCTAGTACATCTCTCGTGCTATATCTCCTACTTTTCGAAATCCATCTGAGAGCCGTGGAATCTAATATTCCCCGTTCCTCAGTACTTGGGAGCTGACTACGTCTTTGTACAGAGTCAGAAGTAGGAGTCTTAATCAAAGATTTATAGAAAGGAGATAGAATGTTAGAGACAGAATCAGTGATTCTTCGACGAACAGAAAGCGGAGTCAACATACTGGCAGATGCAGAGAACACAGTAGCAGTTGGAACAGATAGCGGGACAGTAGGAGTATCGAGGAAGATAGCTTGTGAAACAGTAGGTGTAAGCGATACAGGTATAGGTAGAGAAGTCGGCAATCCAGGAAGAGGAGGTGCCGTAGGAACGTTTACATTAACCATAGGAGGTAAAGGAACTTGATTCTGAGGGGCAGGAGCAGGAATACCAGGTTGTCCAGCAACCGGCAATTGAACATTTGGTATAGGTGGAGCCGTAGTACCCTGTGCATACGGTGGTGGTGACCGTAACAAGTAAGACAACAGAGGATCGTTTTCGGGATCCTCTACTATCTTAGTCGTACTCGATGGCAAGGCAGGATAGCACTTATCTATCGCTAAGTTACGCTCTCTAGTGGCTATCTCCATTGCTTTCTCAGACTCGTTATCTTGCAGCTGCTTAGCCGCTTGTTCTAAAGTTAACTCTTGCTCTTTCTGTTCTTTTTTCAACCTTTTAATTTCTCTCTGTTTAGATTCTTTTCGCCAGTAACGGAAAGAATCAAACATTGCCGGCCGGGCTTTCTTCTTAAACAATTTCACTTCTAAATTGTCAAGGATTTCGGGTTCAAAACTACCATGCAGTGGCCAACTAAGGACACCGTCCTTTTCAGTGTATCGGACCCATACCTCATTATACGATATAGGACCCACACCATGCTTACAGTAAAGATCATATAGAGGAGTCCCAATCGGAGGAACCAGACATGAGTCCTCCAATCGTGAATCACTGTTGCAACCAAAACACGACAACATACAATTTCTCCGACTTACCATTTTGTAATCCGGAACACAGAACAGACAACACAAACAGGGATGTGCACTCGAACCAAGAACTTAGGCCTACCAAAAGCGAACAAATGTATCGATACCCAAACTAAACCAAATAGATTATCGTAACCAGAACAACCAGTGATAATCTTACGAAACCAAACCAAACTAAGAACCAAAAAAGGATTTTAACAACCCTCACGAAATAACCAGCTAGCAACCACTAAATACTTAACTGAGGCACTGAAGACGTCACCAAGGAGAAACCCGTCACGTTTCGCCGTACTAAGGACTGCACCTCGGGTCCAAGACAGGGCGACGGTCAAGGCAACGGCCCACTGCAGCCGTCCTGAACGGGAACCCTCGTGGAAGAGAACGTCGGGCCACTTTTGCGATATGCCGGGATCGATGAAGTGGGGCGCCTCCCTCAGGAATCTTCACACAAAGCTTCTCGAACTCTTCAGGCTTTTGGACCGGTACCGAATGACGTCGCCCTACGTTGGGCGCCAATTGGAGTTCTGGACTTTTTGGTTCCGTCCAGAGGTGTCAGGGAACAACACCCGAAGACCCCGGAGTTCCACCTGTCTTGGTGCACAAATAAACAGAAACACGGGCTTCTCGATGGTGGCGTCAAAGACCAAAGGTTTATTACTGCAGGGACACAGAAGTCACAGAAACTACACACGGGCAGATTCTAGGAGCCTGTTCGATTTGTACAAAGAGGGTTGCTCCTTATATACTAAAAATTGGGCTTCAGGCAAATTCTTCACATGTTAGTACATTCCCAAACCTTTGTGTCCTAAACAATAAATATTTGGCGTTGCACAGGAATCGTCGACAATATCTGATGTCAAAACATTACGAACGAGGGGTTCCCACTTTTCCATCATAATCTCATGTCAACTTTTCATTCAAGACCCGGACCGCCTCATCGTAAATTTCGTTACCTCCCCCTAATAAAGGCCCAGAAGGAAAGGAGCAGAGCCAGGTGCAGAAGATAGAAAAGCAGGATAAGGGATGTTTGTGGGTTGTAAATGGGCAAGGCTACCGGCTTCGGCCGCCTAATCATGATCAGGCCAACGACCACAAGAACCAGTATAGCAGGACTGGCCTCGGGCAGAGGAGGCAGCCTTTGTCGAGTCATGCAGCTACAGCGTGTTCTGTTCCAAGGTGCACGTGTCACTAAAGAGGTGAATCGCCGGCTAAGGCTACGTGTCCTTAATCGAAATGAAATAATCAAAGGTTATTGCGTATGTGAGGGCAAGAAACACAAAATGGCTGCCATGATCTAAGATGGATGCCATGGGTAGATCGGAAAAAATGTTCGTAACAGTAGTACTCTTGCTCGTAGCGTAGCGAAAACACCAGAATATGCTAAATGGATCATTTGCGGTTCGCTGATACCAATATTATGTATTTCCGACAATATTGAAAACACGGGTTCAAATCGTCACGGAACCTCACAACTGCTTATAGAACTGTTTGGCCGCAACTGCCTGTCAGATATGTTCGTGGTTGAGCGCGCCCACAGTACTCTTGCGACTAGATCACTGCCGGACACCCTCCTAGACCAGTGATCGCGAAACTCCTAAACATCGAGACCGCAACATGGTGGTCCGGCGGGCCAGCGAGAAGGTGGAATTGCAATACCAGGGATTCCAGGTTGCCTTTTATCTCGATTTCATGGCCAATGTTCATGCGGCAAGGAAAGAATTCACTGCGGTCAAAAAAACAACTACAGAAGGCTAACATCACGTACGCCATGCTATACTCAGCTCGGCTGCATATTGACTATGATGGACATCAGAAAATATACAACACTACCAAAGCTGTACAAAATTTCTTGAAAACGCACAAAAAAGAACATGATCCCAGAGCTCACAGGACCCGGCGGACTCAGACTGAAGATGAAAGCTGTCTTTTGATAAGTATATGCCCTAAGCACAAAACCTTG
Source organism: Lissotriton vulgaris (assembly GCF_964263255.1). Classification (NCBI taxonomy): domain Eukaryota; kingdom Metazoa; phylum Chordata; class Amphibia; order Caudata; family Salamandridae; genus Lissotriton; species Lissotriton vulgaris. The sequence continues at coordinate 541,507,757 of NC_141694.1, read as the reverse complement.
AGGTTGACTTCTCAATATTAGGAATGAGATTGACTGATAATCTGAACTTCCTGGCCACCTCCGGAGAGGAGGGAATCTGGGCTCCTAACAACCCCACGCTACAGTTCTTTTTCTTTCTGGTTTCGTTCTTAAAGTTGGGGTGGGGCATTCGGGAACACTGTCCTCAGCATAACTGGGGTGATGTTGTGGGTGGGATAGGGTGGGGGGAGGGTCTTTGAATCATGGGACAATTATGTGGTTTGCCGTGAATATGCAGTTTTCCTTTAATGTACCTGGTCGCACTTATATACACTGGAAAAATTCGAACTGTTAAATGGCGGGGGTAGTGCACATGGATAGTTTCTCAGTTGCATATATGACGTGGAACGCACATGGACTTAACATCCCGAAGAAGATCCGGCAGGTGTTAGCTCACCTAGATAGACACCGCATTAAAGTTGCTCTACTTCAGGAAACACACCTAACTACACAAAATTAAAGTAGGATGGGCGCCCACTGGGCGGGCTACAGGTTGTTCTCATCATACTCTTCATATGCGTGTGGAGTAGCTATACTAATCAGCAAAGACACCCCCTTTACAGTTATTAACTCAACTATAGATTGCAACGGCAGGTATGCCATGGTAAAATTCATGGGACATTTCTCACTATAGTGAACACATATGGGCCTAATATAGACAACCCTAAGTTTTATGAGGAAATTCTGTCAGTGCTGCGGGAGGGACCTGAATCAAAATTAATATGGAGAGGCGATCTCAACACACACCTTGACCCCACTAAATATAAGTCGAGCCAGCAGCGAGGACACTCACCCAAAGCCACGCACGTCATTAAAGTGGGTATGGAAGAATTAGGGCTCATTGACGCATAGAGAGTACAACATATGGACACATTGGAGGGCACCAGTATATCCACTGCACACAGGAGTTGGCCGAGACTAGATTACTGGTTCACCAGCGCTGGGATTAATACATGGGTGACAGATGTGGCTAGGCTTCCGCTGGCATAATCAGACCATAATCCGGTAGTGCTCATGCTCTGTATTCCAAACACAATGCCTTGTCAAATTACATGGATATTCAGGGTTGAGGCCATGATGGACCCAACATACATGGCCATAATCAGGGAAGCAATACAACTATATTTCACTATTAATGTGGGGTTGGTCAGCACAGTGGCAACACTCTGGGGAGCCTTAAAGGTTACGATTCGGGGGACGTGTATTAGCACTAATGCGGATATCCTCAGAGATATTAGAGGGAGGCTGATGAGTCTAGAAAATAAGTTTAAACAGCTTGAAAGGGCACAGGAGCTTGATCTGTGTTCTGCCATGCTGGTACAAATTAAAGATTTACAACAAGGGGTGGTGAGGGACAGAGTCTCTGAATTAAGCAGAAAGCTCTCACCCAGTCAAGAGATCAGGGCTAGATCCAACACCGTTTTTTAGCTCACTGCACCAGGATTCAAGCAAGCCGGGCCGAAGAAGGCTGAAATGCCAGAAACCGGTCCCCGGTAGCTTGTCTCCTTTCTGGTTAAGAATTGGCTTGGTAGTTTAGTCTGCCCTGTTCCCATGATGCACTGGGCCAGGGACAGACTGATTTGCATATAGCCAGGTTCTGAGCTGGGATGGGGCAGTGAGATAAATAACGGTGATGGATCAAGCCCTGATCTTTGGACTGGGTAAGAGTGGTCTGTTTAACTCAGACACTCTGTTCATCACCACCCCCTTTTCTAAATCGTTTTTGGCCACTATAGGTGTGGCAGGATATACTCAGACATGAGTCCCTTTCTCACTGCTCCATCAGGATTCAAGCAAGCCGGGCCGAAGAAGGCTGAAATGCCAGAAACCGGTCCCCGGTAGCTTGTCTCCTTTCTGGTTAAGAATTGGCTTGGTAGTTTAGTCTGCCCTGTTCCCATGATGCACTGGGCCAGGGACAGACTGATTTGCATATAGCCAGGTTCTGAGCTGGGATGGGGCAGTGAGATAAATAACGGTGATGGATCAAGCCCTGATCTTTGGACTGGGTAAGAGTGGTCTGTTTAACTCAGACACTCTGTTCATCACCACCCCCTTTTCTAAATCGTTTTTGGCCACTATAGGTGTGGCAGGGTATACTCAGACATGAGTCCCTTTCTCACTGCTCCATCAGGATTCAAGCAAGCCGGGCCGAAGAAGGCTGAAATGCCAGAAACCGGTCCCCGGTAGCTTGTCTCCTTTCTGGTTAAGAATTGGCTTGGTAGTTTAGTCTGCCCTGTTCCCATGATGCACTGGGCCAGGGACAGACTGATTTGCATATAGCCAGGTTCTGAGCTGGGATGGGGCAGTGAGATAAATAACGGTGATGGATCAAGCCCTGATCTTTGGACTGGGTAAGAGTGGTCTGTTTAACTCAGACACTCTGTTCATCACCACCCCCTTTTCTAAATCGTTTTTGGCCACTATAGGTGTGGCAGGGTATACTCAGACATGAGTCCCTTTCTCACTGCTCCATCAGGATTCAAGCAAGCCGGGCCGAAGAAGGCTGAAATGCCAGAAACCGGTCCCCGGTAGCTTGTCTCCTTTCTGGTTAAGAATTGGCTTGGTAGTTTAGTCTGCCCTGTTCCCATGATGCACTGGGCCAGGGACAGACTGATTTGCATATAGCCAGGTTCTGAGCTGGGATGGGGCAGTGAGATAAATAACGGTGATGGATCAAGCCCTGATCTTTGGACTGGGTAAGAGTGGTCTGTTTAACTCAGACACTCTGTTCATCACCACCCCCTTTTCTAAATCGTTTTTGGCCACTATAGGTGTGGCAGGGTATACTCAGACATGAGTCCCTTTCTCACTGCTCCATCAGGATTCAAGCAAGCCGGGCCGAAGAAGGCTGAAATGCCAGAAACCGGTCCCCGGTAGCTTGTCTCCTTTCTGGTTAAGAATTGGCTTGGTAGTTTAGTCTGCCCTGTTCCCATGATGCACTGGGCCAGGGACAGACTGATTTGCATATAGCCAGGTTCTGAGCTGGGATGGGGCAGTGAGATAAATAACGGTGATGGATCAAGCCCTGATCTTTGGACTGGGTAAGAGTGGTCTGTTTAACTCAGACACTCTGTTCATCACCACCCCCTTTTCTAAATCGTTTTTGGCCACTATAGGTGTGGCAGGGTATACTCAGACATGAGTCCCTTTCTCACTGCTCCATCAGGATTCAAGCAAGCCGGGCCGAAGAAGGCTGAAATGCCAGAAACCGGTCCCCGGTAGCTTGTCTCCTTTCTGGTTAAGAATTGGCTTGGTAGTTTAGTCTGCCCTGTTCCCATGATGCACTGGGCCAGGGACAGACTGATTTGCATATAGCCAGGTTCTGAGCTGGGATGGGGCAGTGAGATAAATAACGGTGATGGATCAAGCCCTGATCTTTGGACTGGGTAAGAGTGGTCTGTTTAACTCAGACACTCTGTTCATCACCACCCCCTTTTCTAAATCGGTACAAATTAAAGAGGCAGTGACAGAGTACAACGAGCTAGCGGCAGACGAAGGGAAATATATGTCGAGAAGGCATGTTGCAAGGGCCTATGGGGAGGGAGGGCGCCTGCAACACAATCTTGGAGCTTTAATTAGGATGAGACATGAACACCACACGATTAATCACATCACAGACGACATGGGGGTGGATCATTACTCACCACACAATATCACAATATCACAATATCACTGACCTATTTCGCTACTTTTATGCGGTGCTGTATACCTCCAGGGGCACGGCGGACCGCCGATTTCCATGAATACCTTAATGACATTGCATTAGCTTTGTTTTCTAGGGCACAACAAGACTACCTGGCCCGCCGAATAACGGCTGACAAGATTAAAGATGTAATCAAGACCCTCCCTAATAGAAAGGCGCCAGGCCCGGATGGACTCATGGGTGAATTCTATAAGGAATTTGTGGAGGAGCTAGCGCCCTACTTACTGGCATTGTTTGAAGAGGCATACTAAACGGGCTCTCTACCGCCCTGCTCCGTGAGGCCCTGATCATTGCTTTGTTTAAAAAAGATAAGGCGCCTTCCCGATGCGACTCATATTGACCGCTGTCGTTCATAAACACTGAAAAAAAATATTGGCAAAAATACTCTCTACCAGGCTTCAACCCTTACTCCCGAACATAGCCCTACCGGACCAATCAGGGTTTATACCGGAGCGCTCCACTTCATATAATTTACGTACCATTTTTCCTTATTCCATATATTGAACCCGGATTTGAGTGGGTGGCAGTGCTGCTTGACACAGCTAAAGCCTTCGATTCCATCGAGTGGGTATACATGTTTCAATACTAGGCAGAATTGGACTCCATGTGTCCTTTTGTAGATGAGTGAAACTGCTATACACAGATCCAACAGCGTGAATACGGATTGAGAGAAAAACTTTGGAACCCATAAAAATTCGCAGAGGGACCAGGCATGGGTGCCCCCTGTCGCCTCTCCTTTTTTCAATACTGCTGGAGCCCCTGGGCTGCATTCTCCGGCAGCGCCATGGTGCGTACACCCTCAGGTTTACACTGAGACCAGTAAATATCTCCTTATACGCGGATGACATGGTACTCATTGTCAGGGAGCCCCAAACGTACCTGGAGGCCATACTACGCAAATATATCCGCTTTGGATATTTTTCGGACCTGGCTTTAAATTGGGCTAAATCGATAGCTGTGCCTCTCACTGAAAGTACTGTCCAGCATCCTCTGGACTTTCCCCTCAAGTGGACGGTTGAGCCCGTAAAATACCTCGCTATATGGGTGCATTGATGCCCAGACACGGTAATCTGTGCAAATTATGGCAGGGCATGCTCCCAATTAGAAAATCAAGTCACAAGATGGGTTAGATTGCCTCTATCGCTGGCGGACAGGATCACACTCATTATTATGACTGTTCCTACACATTTTTAATAACATCTCCATTAAACTAACCAGTCAATTCTTCAAAGATCTACTCACACAACTGCTGAAACTGATTTGGGGTGGGAAGCAATCCAGGGTGAGCTGGGGTAAACTCATACTAGACTACAAAAAGGGGGGGCTTTGGAGTGCCTGATTTGCAATTATACTATCTATGTAATCAGGCACAATACGCTCACTTTTGGTACAACTCTCACGCATTCATTCTCCATGTAGCAGTGGAGGACGGTGATGCACACCCAACCCCTCTAAGATGCATCCTTACACACACTAAGTGCAGTACTCCTAAGGCTGCAATCAACACCATAGATTGCACCATATCAGCCTAGCATGATCTTGGTAGGCTGGCAGCGAAGTTACCATCATATGCGCCCCTGCTCCCACTTGCACATCACGCGGCGCTGTCGGTCACACAAGAGCCAGGGCTGCCCGAGCACTCCAGCTGGCAGGCATAGATAGACGGCAGGATCTGTTCCCAGAAAGTACCTTTTTAACCTAGAGGGACTGCACTGTATACAAACTAAATCTCTGCTGTTCCTGTTTACCTATTGAGACTAAGAGAAGCAGTAAAGGCACATTACCCAACTTTCCCACAGGAACCACAAGCGTTACACACTTTACACACACTACTATTCAGCCCAACAAGACACAAACTCATCACTAGGCTCTATTGTACTGCCAGGGATGAATGTTGGCCGGGCACCGACAGTTGCTTAGCTAGATGGAATTAACAACTAGCACCACAAATTACGCATAACGAGTGGGAATATACCTGCCAGCGCATCGAGGCCCTCACCCCTAATGGAAATTTACGTATCATACATTTTTTATACTTGCATCGAACGTACTATATGCCTGTCCGCCTATGGAAATATGGTCTTCGGGAATCAGATGAATGTAAGTGATGTGGCACCATGGGAGCCGATTGCATGCACCTCGTATGGCACTGTGACGGGTGCAGGAATTCTGGGTGGACGTGATTGATAGGCTAAAGACTATGACAACTTCTGTGTTGCCCTAAAACATGTCTGCTATGTATTGTACCTATACTTAAAGGTGTTACTGGTAGATTCATAAAAATCGCATTAAATACGGAAAAAAGGCAGGTGGTGATATGTTGGGAGGGCAAGGCACCCCCTAAGCCCGAGATGTGGATTAAGGTCTTAGTCTACTGCAAAGACAACTTGACACTGTCACTGAGGAGCTGCCGTCGCCCTCAAGACCAAGAGACATTTGGCCACCGCTACTGGACTACCTGAGAACTCGTGACACATAACAGCTCACCACTGACTAAAGCCCAGTACAGTTCCATGGAACAATACGAACTATACAAAACACCAACATACATCTTCACCTGCTGACGAGGGGCGATCCTGTATCTGTACGTGCACCAAGCCACTCGCTGTTTTTATGTCATAACTGTATGATGACAATGTTGTTAAAACTCAATAAAAACCTTTAAAAAACACCTCTGGAGGAAGGTAAAAGGTTTTCAGCTCCCTCTGTTCAATCTCCACACATGATGTTGGGGGTTGCAATGGCTTGGGTGCAGAACCCTGTCCTGTTTTTGCGACAGCAGGTCCTTCTGGAGGGGCAGCCTGATCAGAAGTCATATGCTCAAGTACAGGAATTCTGCATACCAAAGATTCTGTGCCCAATCCAGAGTTACTAGGATGACTCAGGTCCAGTCTTTTCTGATCTTCTTGAGAACTTGGGGCTGGAGTGATATCCACGGAAAGGCAGCCCAGCGAGAGATACTTTGGAAACTCCAATGCACAGAAGTACTGACATTATGCATTCTCTGTGGTAGCAAACATGTTTAGCCAATGCTCTCCCCATTGGCAGAAGAGACCTCACAGCACCTCTGGGTGTAACTGCCACTTGTGATCCCCTAGGAGTCGAAGGCTGAGCTCATCAACCCTGGCATTCAAATAATCTGCCAGGGGGTTCACCACCAGGAAAATTCCAGTTCCAGAGGCACAAGGCCTCCAAGCACAGGTTCCATAACTTCCACCTCTTCCAGGTGGACGCCCAGCCCAGGAGTGATCTATCAGTCCTCACTGTCAACTCTGAGTGGGGAAGGGAGAGGGGTATGACACTGACTCAATCACAGGCCAATAGCCACCACTGCAGAACCTTTGCAGTCTCCTATGAAATCTAGACCTATTTGGAGAGTTCACCTTGATGTTGGACCAACTGGGACTTCAGATCCCACTGCAAAGCCTGCATATGTCATCTGGCATGCTCGATAAGCAGGATGACGGAGGACATCCATCCCAGGAGCCTCAGAGCTGAACTCACTAAAAATCCGGGACTGAGGCTGGGAAATTGTGATCATAGCCTGAATATCCTGGACTCGCTTTCCCGGTGGAAAGACATGAAAAGGGACAGTGTCCAGAATGGCTCAGATGAAGGGACCATCTAGGAAGGAGTCAGGTGTGACTTTTGCATGTCTATAGTGAACCCCAAAGATGATAGGAGGTTCACCGTAGTGTGGAGGTGGCTGACGACTTGGGTGAGCCTACTTTCAGCAGCCAGTCATCGAGGTAGGGAAAGACTGGTACTCAAGACCTCCAAATGTGTGCTGCAACCACCACCATCAGTTTTTTTAACACTGAAGGGTGCTGATGAGACCAAGAAGGAGCACAATGAACTGAAAATGCTCCCCCTCCACCACAAACCACAGGTATAGCGGATGTGCCAGCAGGATGGGAATCTAGAAATAGGGGTCCTGCAGGTCCAGTGCTACAGTCCAGGCTCCAGGGTCGAGGGCAGACTAGACCTGGGCCATAGTGAAAATTTGAATTTCTTCCTCTGGAGGAAGAAATTGAGAGAACGCAGGTCTAAAATAGGCCAAAGTCCTCCAACCTTCTTGGGCTCCAGAAAGAAGCGGGAATTACAACCATGCCCTACTTCTGGCCAGGCACCCTCTTGATTGCTACTTTGGCCTAAAGGGCTTGCCGTTCCTGCCACAAAAAGGAGAGATGATCCTCCATCAGTTGTTGGTTAGAAGGTGGAAGGCACAGCGGGGATGAAAGGAAGGGTAAGGCGTAGACTTTGCAATCAATTTGGAGGACTCACCTGTCTGATATGATTGCCTGTCAACAGAAATAGAATTGGTAGATTCTGCCGTCCATCAGGTGACTGGGACCCTGCAAGAGTATATATATTGAAGAGGTTTAGCAGATTCGGTGTGGGGGAAGTGCAGTGGACGGGCCAATGTAAGAAAGTGTTTTCCGAATGTCTTCACTCGCTTTGATACTCTGTGAAGGGGAGTGGTAGGAAAATTGTTGGGGGTGGTCCTGCTGTTGGAAGTCTGCACCACAAGGCTCTCAGGAGAAGGATGCTATGATAAAAAGTATGGGTTGCCTGGAGCAGGGCAACGGCGACTGGCAATTTGCCAGTTAACAGGACAGCCAAATACACGGCCTAGCCCAACTCCTAATTAGGGTGCCTATCAAAGCCTCATTGATAGGTAGGAGAGGCTCAGAAGCAGTCGACCAGTCTGCAGGCCTTCCATCAAGCCGTTTGTTTTCACTTTTATGGTGGGGAGGTGCATATCAAGGACTTCAGCTGGCCTACACATAACAATGGTGTGGAATGTAGCTTCTTCCAAGGCTGTGCCAGGAGGGGAGAGCAAGACAGACTCAGGGGAAGTGTCCAGCTACCTTGCGTCTTAAAAGTCATCATGCCAATTTTCATCAGCATAGGTATGAGCAAATTCATCATCCTGGTCATAATCGTTATCAAATTACATACCAAAATAGAATGTAAAGAGTATTGTCTGCCTTGTGGTAAGGTGAGTGCAGAAACCTTAGTCGGATTCAGCTGTGTTGGCAGTCAAATTCAGACCAGCATTGAAAAGGGTAATTGGCCATCTCTTTGTGCGGCAAAGTTGAAATCAGCGTCAATGTACTTGGCCCGGCGGGATACGGGCACCAGAGGTGGCATCAGTACTGGAGCACAGGTCTAAAATAGGCCAAAGTCCTCCAACCTTCTTGGGTCCTGAAAGTAGCGGGAATTACAACCATGCCCTACTTCTGGCCAGGCACCCTCTTGATTGCTACTTTGGCCTAAAGGGCTTGCATTTCCTGCCACAAAATGGAGAGATGATCCTCCATCAGTTGTTGGTTAGAAGGTGGAAGGCACAGCGGGGATGAAAGGAAGGGTAAGGCGTAGACTTTGCAATCAATTTGGAGGACTCACCTGTCTGATATGATTGCCTGTCAATAGAAATAGAATTGATAGATTCTGCCGTCCATCAGGTGACTGGGACCCTGCAAGAGTACATTGAAGAGGTTTAGCAGATTCGGTGTGGGGGAAGTGCAGTAGACTGGACAATGTAAGAAAGTGTTTTCCCAATGTCTTCACTCGCTTTGATACTCTGTGAAGGGGAGTGGTAGGAAAATTGTTGGGGGTGGTCCGGCTGTTGGAAGCCTGCACCACAAGGCTCTCAGGAGAAGGATGCTATGATAAAAAGTCTGGGTTGCCTGGAGCAGGGCAACGGCGACTGGCAATTTGCCAGTTAACAGGACAGCCAAATACACGGCCTAGCCCAACTCCTAATTAGGGTGCCTATCAAAGCCTCATTGATAGGTAGGAGGGTATGTAACACTTACAACGCAACTTTTACGTCGTAATGCTGTTACAACGCAGCTATTACAACGCAGGATCCATTACATCGGATGCCATTACAACGCATGGCATTACATAGCAGATGGTATTACAACGCATACCATTACATCGTAAGTATTGGTAAGTATATAATTTTTTTTTATTTTATTTAATATTATATAATTGATTTAATTATTATTAATTATAAATAAAAATATTTATGTTTTTAAATATTATAAATTAAATATATTAATTTTAGTAATTTTGGGGTACATGGGTGTTTTTAGGTTTTAGGGCAGGGTTTGGGTTTTGGGGTACAGGGGTGTTTTTAGGTTTTAGGGCAGGGTTTGGGTTTTGGGGTACAGGGGTGTTTTTAGGTTTTAGGGCAGGGTTTGGGTTTTGGGGTACAGGGGTGTTTTTAGGTTTTAGGGCAGGGTTTGGGTTTTGGGGTACAGGGGTGTTTTTAGGTTTTAGGGCAGGGTTTGGGTTTTGGGGGTACAGGGGTGTTTTTAGGTTTTAGGGCAGGGTTTGGGTTTTGGGGGTACAGGGGTGTTTTTAGGTTTTATGGCAGGGTTTGGGTTTTGGGGTACAGGGGTGTTTTTAGGTTTTAGGGCAGGGTTTGGGTTTTGGGGTACAGGGGTGTTTTTAGGTTTTAGGGCAGGGTTTGGGTTTTGGGGTACAGGGGTGTTTTTAGGTTTTAGGGCAGGGTTTGGGTTTTGGGGTACAGGGGTGTTTTTAGGTTTTAGGGCAGGGTTTGGGTTTTGGGGTACAGGGGTGTTTTTAGGTTTTAGGGCAGGGTTTGGGTTTTGGGGTACAGGGTGTTTTTAGGTTTTAGGGCAGGGTTTGGGTTTTGGGGTACAGGGGTGTTTTTAGGTTTTAGGGCAGGCTTTGGGTTTTGGGGTACAGGGGTGTTTTTAGGTTTTAGGGCAGGCTTTGGGTTTTGGGGTACAGGGGTGTTTTTAGGTTTTAGGGCAGGGTTTGGGTTTTGGGGTACAGGGGTATTGTAGTGTTCAGGGGTAGGTTTGTGTTTTGGGATAATTAAATTATATTTACCATTTTTAAATTAATTAAAATATATTTAATAAATTAAATTAATTTTATCACATTAATTACATTTTTAAATTAAATTAATTATTTCAATTAATTTAATTTATTTTCAATTGTAAAATATGTACATTAAATTAATTTCATTATTTTAATTAAATTAAATTATTTCCTTTTTTTATTAAAATTACATTTATTAAATAGATATTATTTTATTAAATTAAATTAATGGCTATTTTAAAATGTATTTTAAATAAATTAATTAAATTAAATTAATTAAATTAACTTAATAAATTTTTTTTAAAAAAAGGTATACTTACCTATACTTACGATGTAATGGTATGCGTTGTAATAGCATCTGCTATGTAATGCCATGCGTTGTAATGGCATCCGATGTAATGGATCCTGCGTTGTAAAAATTCCGTTGTAACGGAATGCGTTGTAAAAATCCGCGTTGTACTGACACCAATCCGGTAGGAGAGGCTCAGAAGCAGTCGACCAGTCTGCAGGCCTTCCATCAAGCCGTTTGTTTTCACTTTTATGGTGTGGAGGTGCATATCAAGGACTTCAGCTGGCCTACACATAACAATGGTGTGGGATGCAGCTTCTTCCAAGGCTGTGCCAGGAGGGGAGAGCAAGACAGACTCAGGGGAAGTGTCCAGCTACCTTGCGTCTTAAAAGTCATCATGCCAATTTTCATCAGCATAGGTATGAGAAAATTCATCATCCTGGTCATAATCTTTATCAAATTACATTCCAAAATAGAATGTAAAGAGTATTGCCTGCCTTGTGGTAAGGTGAGTGCAGAAACCTTAGTCGGATTCAGCTGTGTTGGCAGTCAAATTCACACCAGCATCGAAAAGGGTAATCGGCCATCTCTTTGTGCGGCAAAGTTGGAATCAGCGGCAATGTACTTGGGCCCGGCGGGATACGGGCACCAGAGGTGGCATCAGTACTGGAGCATAGGGCAGAAGAAGCTCAGAGGGTGCAGCTGACGCAGAGAGTGAACTTGGCGGTGGTAATCTAGGTGGTAGACCTTTCGGCTCAGGGGGGCCCGAAGGCATGCCAGAAAAAGTCAGTAAAGTACTGAAGAGTCTGAGTAAAGCTGAGGAAAATCTTCAATCTGTGGGCGTGGTGGAAAGACTGTTTGCAAGAAGTCTTCTCAAGTCTAAAAACCTGTCGTCTTAGGCAGTGACTTCCCTTGCACACTGTTAAAATAAATTGCTAAGTGCAGTCGTGAAAAGAAAGCAATGCACAGAGGAGAGGCACCTTTATAGTCTCTGTGTTCACTTCTGGAGCAGAATGACATCACTGTGGAGCCGCACGACACTTGTTTCCGGTATTTAGTGGTACTAAGAAAAAAGTTTCCAAATCCAGTCTGACGCCTGGGGAATATCCAAAAGGTGAGGAATGTGCAGCTAGTAGACTCTATCAGATCACTAATTATATATGAAACCCTAAAAAAAGTTCTGTCTGAAAGGTGAGGCTATGATTGTGAATCAAAGGTTTCTTCGTTGGTGGACACATATCTTCTCTAGGATTTGTTACGCTATTTGTAGTTAGTGGCTCCTCCTCAACTGTTCACATGGGGTGAATCTCATAGTCCAACTATGTACCACCTCTTCGCTATACTGAAACCCTCTTAGAAACATATTTGCCTAGACACTGCTAACTGCCGTCCTGTTTGGAAAGAAGAGAAACAACACCCCTCCATTGATAGAAACTAGCACTTGAAAGGATCGATTTACAGTCACAGACTGTGGAACACTGATGGATCTTGCTTACAAAGCAGTAAGAAATATCAACCCTTTATCCTCATGATATTGTGGCTACATAGATTTTAAGCGGCATTCAAAGCTGTGGATCAAACTTATACTTTGGAAGAAATATTGCAAACTAGGTATTCCTTATTATGTATTTAAGAAAACCCAAGTGCCATTGGGTAGCACATGGGATTCTATCAGCTTAGGGCTTGGATAGGAATATACTTCTTGCAATACTGCTTTGAAGGGGGTTAGGCAAGGGTGCTTCTGGTCCTCTTTTTTTTTTTAACTTGTCCATCTTTGAATTGCACCATGAACCATTGTAAATGATAACCTTCTCTCCAAAAAAGCTGACAATGAGCATGTATGTAATGTAATTTGTACTTGTAAAGTGCACTAATACCCCAACTGGAGTGTCCTGGCGCTGTATCGCATACCGCTGTGGAATCCTTTGCCCTGTGAAATGTCCACTCCTGGGCACCCCCAAGGTGAAGCCAGGCATCCCTGCGCTATTGGGGCCGTTGTGGAGATTAAGAGTTGCAGAGTGGGACCCATTATTAGAATAGGCACCGAGGAAAGAATTATCAGGTCCGAGGAAATTGAGCCCAAGACCCACCGGGGCGGGAATTGAACCCTGGTCCCGGGCCCGACCTCTGCATCAGGGTCTGCCGCTCTAACCATTGAGCCACACTTCTCCACATCTACCATGAAGATATGGTGCAGATTACATGGACATTATCAGTCATTGCCCAAAAGGTTTGCAAAGTACGCTGGACAAATTAACAGAATAATGTGACTTAAATTTACTTTAAGCAAACTACTTGAAGTAAAACAAAGAGATGTTGAAAGATCTGTAACAAAATCCATTATTAGTGGTCTTATAACATTTAATAGCATATGTAGTCATTTTTCACTGCTGTATCTCATAATGACTTATAGCTTAAAGGATATCTATCCATGGCGTAAGATGCTGCTGCTTGGGGGCGGGGAGGCTTTAAGAAAATCGATATCTATGCAGACACTAAAAATATAACTCTAGCTGGGAAAACTACTCAGAACAATGGGGTAATGGATGGACTGACAGACGAGACACACCAAAGGAAAGGGGCCAACATGGGATAGTGGGGACAGGATCACAATGGATTTGGAGGGTCATGTGAGTGGAATCCTGGGAGAAGTTTTACGTGCCAGGCTGTCATATAAATGTTGTATATGACTGCCAGATATATGTAGCCGTCCAAAGAGGGGAGGGGGGTTGTTTTGTTTCGATGTTATTCAATGATATAAGATTATTCAAAAGGAGACTAGCTCATCTATTACAAAATTACCGAAAGTAAAGGACTCGGGTATGTTTCGTCAAGGGGTGGGAACACCTGGTAGGTGTGTTCATGAAGCCCTCACCCACCAACCTAGTTGGTGGCATGCTTCATCATCTGGCCCACCCAGTGACACCTAGCATGTCCAGGGTGTGCTTCGATGCCTGATTACAGCGGAGCAGGTATGTTGCTGAGTGTGCAGTGAGGACTGTCAGGGTGGTGATGTTAAAACGGCTTGGCGGGGGTCCCAGTACCCAAGGGTAAATTAAACTTTAATACCTGGGCCTCCGTCAGCGGTTAAAAAATAAGGCTATTGGATGTTGGAGGCAAGTTACGACCTCTCACATCCAGTGGTGGGTCGACATGTTTCAGCCAGTGCCTTATGAATATGCTGGCTTTCTTCAGGACCTAAATAAAACGGTGTGGGTGTGACTAAAACTAGTGGGTGTGTAATTCAGACTATGTGTATACACGCCCTAAAGTGTTTAGCTATGTGTGAGAGGGGGGATTCCCTGTAGTGCCTCCTTCGCATACCGGTGTGCGAAGGAGTCACTACAGGTCCAGAGCAGGCTCTGCCCAGAAAAGCTGGTCAACCACTTGCCACTTCTCCATCTTGAAGCCAAAAACTGCTAAAACAAGCGTGTTTTTGAGAAGGGAATCCCCCCTCTCACACATAGATAAACACTTTAGGGCGTGTATACACATAGTCTGAATTACACACCCACTAGTTTTAGTCACACCCACACCGTTTTATTTAGGTCCTGAAGAAAGCCAGCATATTCATAAGGCACCGGCTGAAACATGTCGACCCACCACTGGATGTGAGAGGTCGTACCTCGCCTCAAACATCCAATAGCCTTATTTTTTAACCGCTGACGTATTTACCCTTGGGTACTGGGACCCCCGCCAAGCCGTTTTAACATCACCACCCTGACACTCCTCACTGCACACTCAGCAACATACCTGCTTCGCTGTAATCAGGCGTCGAAGCACACCCGGGACACGCTTGGTGTCACTGGGTGGGCCCGATGATGAAGCATGCCACCAACTAGGTTGGTGGGTGAGGGCTTCATGAACACACCTACCAGGTGTTCTCACCCCTTGACGAAACATACCTGAGTCCTTTACTTTCAGTAATTTTGTAATAGATGACCTAGTCTCTTTTTGATTAATCATATATAAACCTCGGGGATACGGACTAGCTCCTTGGTCCTCTCTCTCTCTCTTGATACGCATTCAATGATATAAAACACAAACTCAATAAAAACAGATTCATCAAAAAAACAATATAACTCTACTTTTTCCACAACAAAAGCATCTGTTGTGCCGGATGCGACTTCTGTATGAATTATGTCAGCGGCTTACCATTGTATATATGAGAAAAACTAAACCAAGATCCCTGTCTTAAGTCATAAAATGTGTGGATATCTTATGTTTAATAGGAGTACTGTAGGATACTTCCATTACAAATGTCCAAATCAAACGGATGCAAAACAGAATTATGTTGTATCGAAAGAGAAATAGTGGAACATATGCTATTTAACAGGTATTAATGAGCAACTGAAAGAAACAACCATATTAAGATAATAAACACATACCATACACAATAGTATGCAATACTAACCCATATGGGACTTCCATGAATGATCCAAGATATATTAGTTTATGTCAATATTTTCACATTTTTAGCAAGTGCTCTGTGTAAAATGAAATGCGAAGAAAATTATGCTTTGAATTAAATTGTGCTCAACTGTATTACCTTGGTAGTCAGTAAAACAGGGGCGGCTCCTCCATGTGGGCGGAGGAGCATCGCCCCACTGCTTTCTTGCAGTGCGAGAAGCAGAAACATAAAATGGTATTATAAATACCATTGTATGTTTCTGATTCTTGCACTGCAAGAAAACAGAAGGGTTTGGTTGAGTGAGGGAGGGTGGGCGGGTCTGCTCGAGGGCAGGGGATGAGTGACTTGCCCATGCTGTGGGCCCTGACTCTTTGGTCGGCCCTCTGGGGCTGACCCAACCAGCAGGGGTGGCTCCTCCATGTGAGTGGAGGAGCGTCACCCCACTGCTTTCTCGCATTGCGGTATTATAAATGCCTTTTTATGTTTCTGCTTCTCATACTGCGAGAAAGCAGAAGGGTTTGGTTTGGGGTGGGCGGGTCTGCTCGTGGGCAGGGGAGGAGTGGCTTGCCCAATGCTGCAGGCCCTGACTGTTTAGTCGTCCCTCTGGGGCAGACCAAACCAGTCATGCACACTCTCCCTTTTTTCCATGTAGGCTGCATACAGCCTACATCAAGAAAATGGCCTCCCCATAGATGCCTGTGTGGTCGGCATTCCATCCAATCACGACGCTGCCATTGCAGCATTGTGATTAGCTTAGGGAAGGGGAGGGAGGCTGCCTGCTTCCTGGTCCTGCAGAGGCAAGAAAGCAGGAGCCAGAGCAGAAGCTGAGAAAACGCGGGACCAGGGAAAGGTAAGGTTTTTTAAAATTATTTTTTAAACCACCCCCTCCTCACATTACCCCCCTCTTCCCTCGTAACCACTTGACCGCCCCCACGCGCCGGACCCCCCACCCGTAAGCCATGTCGGGTGCGACTGCAAACCAGTCATGTGCACTGGCCTCCCCATAGACGCCTGTGTGGTCGGCGTCCCAACCATTCACAACGCTGCCATTGCAGCATTGTGGTTGGCTTAGGGAAGGGCAGGGAGGCTGCCTGCTTCCTATTTCTGCAGAGGCAGAAAAAAAAAAGCTGGAGCTGAGAAAACAAGGGACCCTGGAAAGGTACGTTTTAAAATTTTTCATTATTATTTAGAACACCTACTCCCCACGCGACCCCCTTCCCTTGCGACCACGAGGCTGCCCCCCCCCCCCGCCTTCCCACCCTGCGCAACCCAGCGCGAGCCACCCCCCCCCCCCAACCATGAGCTATGCCGGCATGACTGCAGTAAATTAATAAATACGATTGTTTGAGATATACTCTTTCATGCTTTTTATAAACCTAAGAATCTGTTTTTTAAAAGTAAAAGTTATCGAGCTCTGGACCTGTCTGTCTGAGAAAATTCCTCTTTTCCACCTCTTGACAATAAACAGAATCCACCGAACTTGGCGATGTTAATCACTTATTAGTTCTATCTTTCGGGGTAAACACCTACGAACACTGATTCAAGGAGGAAGGATCTGCCCTTTACATACATTTGTGACACATTTTGTGAACTTCAATTACACAGTTTGTGCATGACAGTTAGGGCCACAAAAGGTTTTGGCAACAAATCCATAGTGGATATGAACCATAGACCGCAACTCAACAGAAGAGCATTAGTCACAGAAGACAAAACCGCATATATTTTTGCAACATATAAAATGATGTACAATATGAGGGTTAGAAAATCCTGCAATTCCCAAGTCTGGCACTGTCTGTCCTTTTCCCATATGTTTGAAGTTGTGGAGACCGGCTACCAATATCAAGCATGAGTCTGGTGACTCCTACACTGAACGATAGTTTCTGTTCTGGGGTATTTGTATTAGGTCCCCACAAAATAGAGGACAGATGAGTGAAGCAAAAAGAAATGCACACTAATAACAATTCATATTTTACATTGAGATTTGATACTAGCCAGTATATCTGTCTCCCATTTCATGTATCACCGATATAGCTGCAAAATCTCTGAAATGTTATTAATACTTGCTGAACTTGCTCAAGTGGTGCTGCTAGCTCGCAGTGCTAACACCATGATCTCCTGTAGATACCAGGCGCTCTGCCCTGGCTAGCTGCACCGGCCACTGTGGAAGACGAGTGTCAAGGTATTTGCTTGAAACAGACTTACTTGTGAATCCTTTCAATGATTGTGCTGCTGTCACCAATGCGGTACTGTAAGCTTTTCCACTTCGCTTTATCTACCTTGTCATCTCTTCCTATTCCTGTAAACAAAGATTAACATATTTGTTATGACATTTCTAACATATATTTCATCTAGTTTTTGACAAAATGGTTAATTCCTATAGCAGTTTGTAAATTTATGTTTGCCGGAAATTTCATTTCTCTTAGTCAAAAAAACATTTTTCTAGGGCCTGATGTACTTAGGGCCAGATGTACGACGCATTTTACTGGCCGCAAAATGCCCTTTGGGTCGTCGTTTGTGACCAGTAAAAAACATTTTGAAATGTACCAACCCTATTTTGCGAGTCAGTAACCTATTACTGATTTGCAAAAAAGGGTTTGCGAGTTGCTATTAGGAAGGGGCGTGATTTGCACTGGTATGTAATTTCAAATTGGCAATAAGCCATTTACAAATGGGAAGGGGTCCCCAAGGAGGTGCCACCATTTTTTCAGAGCAAGTAGTGGTACCATAGACCACTGCCTTATCTGAAAAAATGAAAAGAAAACTTTTCATTTTTGAAGAGCATCTCCCTTTCCTTTACGGAAAACGGGCTGCATTAAAAACAAAAATCTTTATTTAAAAAGCAGTACCAAACATGGTGGTCTGCTGACCCCAGCAGGGCACCATCCTTGTGAGTGCCGGCCAATCCCAATGGGTCACAAATTGAGACCTGCCTCATGAATATTAATGAGGCAGGTCCTTTGCAACCCATTTAAGAATCGCAAACAGTGCCTCAGACCTTGTTGTACATCAGGTTTTGTGACTCGCAAATTGCAAGTCGTTAAAAATCGCATTTTGCGAGTCACAAATGCCTGATGGCCGTACATCTGGCCCTTGGATTCCATTCACAAAAAGTGGTCGCAAATTGTGCATTACATTTTCCTGAATGGAATCTGATTTTGCAAAGCAGCCTATGTATTATTAGGTCAGCTTTCAAATACATCATAAGTGAAGGGTTGCAGTCTGACCCACCTAATTAAAATTCAATAAGGAGGCCACAATTTGTGACCCCTTGTGATTGGCTACACACACAGGGATGGAGGCACACAAGGGACAGCAGACCATCATACCTGTGTTTGTATTACCACCATTTTTTAAAGCAGCCCAAATTCTTAAAGTGACCGGTGTTGCTTTAAAATAAAAATGTTTCCCATTTGGAAAAAAATTGACGGAGTAGACAGTGGGAATATGGATCACTGCCTACTCCTCTTGAGGCTGCCAACCTAATTCCCTAAAGGGGAAGGGGTCTCACAGGGACCCATCTCTCTTTGTGAATTAGTTACAACTTCCTGTGAGTCGGCAACAGATCAACGGTTTCTGACTCTAATTGCAGTTGTAAATTCTTGATACATAGCTTATCAAATAGTAATTTGGAAGGAGCTAATCTTTCACACCACTTTCAAAATTGCTGTTCAGAATAGGTCGCAAAACCCCTTAGACAAGTCTGAAAAACATTTTGTACATCTAGCTACCCAAAAAGAAAAAGTTACATACTTTTAATAACATTGGTCTGATGAATACTAGGTTTCCTATGTAGAACTGTTATCTTTGAAATGTAACACACCAGCTTCTTAACATACAGTCATGGTTTTCGGAGTGCAGGGAGGGTAGAAACACTTATGTTTCAGATTGTTACACTGAAGACCAGACGAGACAACACTTTAGTACAACGTTACCAGGCCCTACCCATAGTTACCTATGGTGAATTGATCCCTAAGGTACCTATGTATATCTCTTGATTGTGAACTGCTTTAGGTGCTTCAGCTGGTTTCTTACCTCTGTCTTTTCTCCTTGACCTTGCTGGTTTTGTCACTGAAGGTGCCAAGGGGGCAGGCTTGTCATTTGTATTTTCAAGATGTGGCCTTGCAGAGCTCTGGTGAGTAAATCTACTGTCCTCAAAGGGAAGGGAGTCCACCATGACCAGAACCATCTCCAGTACCTGCCAACAAGACATGAGAGATTTAGTGAAGATTAAACAGAAATTAGATTCAAAATCATGCATGCTTCATGATTTGCTTCTCATTTCTACAACTCTAACACGCAAAGAAAGGTATCACACTCACTCAAGTTGCGCTTTAGACACTTAGGATTTGGGCTCAATTTTCCATTTAACAGTGATTTGAATTACGATCCACAAATCCTAAATTAAAGGTACACAACACACATACATGCTGCCCAGAATGACTGACTAGACTGGATAATGACACACAATTGCTACAAATTATCACACCCATCAATATATAATGTAAGTGGTTACTATGCATGGTTTCCATTGGAAGCCTAAATCATGAACAACCGGGTCAAAATCTGGTTTCTCACTCTGTGAAGTAACAACAGTGGGTTTGAAAAGTGGTTATCTACTTAGCAGTAGGAGAAGCACTCACTTCCCATTTGTTCTGTAGTCATGGCTGGGTCTCAAGTGCAGAAGTGGACTGACGGTAACTCGTCTCATCCACCTCCTTCCATCTCTTCTGGGTCACCATAAACACTATCCCGCACCAATGGCTTTCTACCCTATCTGCAGTGGCCTGATCAGACCTGCGCTAATAGGAGGAAACAACCACGTAGTTGGTTCATTTGGGCAGGAAGGGGTTCAGTAAAAATATAGGGTGGTGTGGGTGGGTGGCAGGAGGCCAAGTATATGTTGAAAGCAGGGGAACATGATCTGAACAGCCAATGTTAATAACAAATTTAATATGGCTATAAACTGTGGATGGACATCACAGGCAACTTAACTTTAACATTTGTTATCTATCTGATACCACTAAGAAGCCCTAAAAAGAAAAACACCAATGCTATTCTGTTACTCATCTATAATTCTATGCTTTACATGTGCTGATCTGGCTAATAATACTCAGCCAGTACCACCGAGGTTTTGACTAGTTCCAGAAAGATGATCAAACTCAGGGCTGGACTGGATACCGGGCCGTTTGGAATGCTGCTGAGCTGGGGTCTGATTTCATTCATGGAGACGTGCGTGTGCTAAACGAAATTCGTTTTGCTTTAATTATTTCGAAGCACACTCACATCTCCATGAACTAAATCAGCCCCCACCGCAGTGAAATCAGCCCCCAGCTCGGCAACATTCCAAACTGTCTGGTAGCCAGTCCGGCCCTGATCAAACTGCTTGCAAATCCTCAGCCTTGATGGTTTTAATCAATATACATGTAGACACACTGCTGGTTATAACCTCCACCATGGAGTCAGTAATGATGCAACATAATACTCAAGCTGATGCTTTTAAGAGTTTAAACTGGTGGTCATTGGGAAGATGTCATCCGTTTCTTGTGTGGCTGATTCTAAATTCTAAATTGTCCCTATATGTGTTTTATCTTTTGAATCACTGGAGACTGACATGGACAGTCGTGTGATGGAATGAGATGGTTCCAGTCTTTAAACACTGAAGAAGGCTCACACACTCTGCTCATGTTATTTCAGTTAGTAGTTGTCTACCATATATTTTCAACTTTTCCTTGAAGACTAAACTGTTGTTGCACCCACAGGTGGCACTTGAGGACATCAGGAAACGGCAGGAGTATTGAACTGAGCACCCCAGATTTGGGCCAGTGACAATGAAACTGTCTCTGTGACATATGCATTCACTTGTTTCACTATCTGGAAAACATACTCATGGGACAGACCTAAGGAAGAGTGGTGTCCCACTGAAGCGCACCAAAAGATGGATGTAATTAAATACAGGAAAGTAGGATCTGCTTTCATGGTTAGCCCCACTTTTTGCTGGTGGTATTCTGTTTTCTGACTTTTCTGACTGGGATCCTTCTAATCAGGACCCCAGTCAGTGTGCTTTCTTCCTAAATTTGGCAGTGGTAAGTACTTTGGTACTTCCCAATTGGCTACTGGTGTACTCTTGTAAGTCCCTAGAATATAGTACTAGGGTACCCAGGGCATAGGTACACCAGGGGACTCCCGTGGGCTGCAGCATGTATTATGCCACCCTTGAGAGGTCACTCAAACTGTGACAACAGGCCTGCAATTGCAGCCTGTGTGAGTTGGTGCTAGCACCACTTACAACATATATAAGTTTCCTTATATCCGAGGTCACTGCACTTAAAACCTATAAGTCACAACTAAGGCAGGCCTTACAATCCTGAAAACAGGGTGCTAGGTTATAAGTGTGAGGGTGCTTGCATGAGCAGGGCACCCCTAACAAACCCCGGAATAACAGCGCAGACTCTGAAAACCCCACCTACTTCCTCGAAGACAACGCAAGACCTCACATTCTACCTTCTCGTTGATTGCTCCTTAATGCCAGCTTGTGCATTTCGACTCAAGGACTTTGCATCACCATGCCCAAGCCCACAAGGTACTTTTTTCAGCGGACTGAACACAGTTGTGTATCCGGTCCGCGCTCCATTGCCGTCAGCCTGAACTTGTGACTTGAACCTGGTCTACCACGACCAGATAACCACAGTTGCCCCTTTTTGCTTCTTGTTGCACATCTCCAGTTCCACTAATTTGACTTTTGTTGTTAGGGTGTCAAATCCATACTAATATAATAAAGAGAGAGCCCAAACCTTTGAAGCGGGTACTCTCAGGAACCACAGCACCAATCACAACACCCAATACAGCGTTGGAAAGGGCAGTTGCAGCAGAAGGACATAGGCTATGCAGATGCCCACCATATACATTTAAAAGGTAAAAGAACCGTGCCAGCAAAGTAGTCCTTTGTGGGCGTGTCTGCGTTGTGCTGTGGGCATGTGCTGGGGGCGTGACAAACGCTGGGGGCGTGCGGTACGTTCCGCCCTTCATGCCATGTCTCATATCGTGTGCTACTGCTAATCCCACCCTGCTCCCTTTAAATAACCCTGCACCCCATAATCATAACCCACCCTTACTCCTTAAAATACCCCAACACCCTTAAACAGTAACCCATCTTAACCCTATAAATATACCCTGTACCCCAAAACCCAAACCTATCCCTAAACCGTAAAAATACCCCTGTACCCCAAAACCCAAACCTCTCCCTGAACCCTATAAATACCCCTGTACCTCAAAACCCAAACCTACCCCTGAAACCTGAAAATACCCCTGTACCCCAAAACCCAAACCTAGCCCTGAACCCTAAAACTACCACTGTACCCCAAAACGCAAACCTACCCCTGAACCCTAAAATACCCCTGTACCCCAAAACCCAAACCTAGCCCTGAACCCTTAAAATACCCCAGTACCCCAAAACCCAAACCTAGCCCTGAACCCTAAAAAGAACCCTGTACCCCAAACCCACCCCTGAACCCTAAAATACCCCTGTACCCCAAAACCCAAACCTAGCCCTGAACCCTAAAAATACTACTGTACCCCAAAACCCAAACCTAGCCCTGAACCCTTAAAATACCCCTGTACCCCAATACCCAAACCTACCCCTGAACCCTAAAAACACCCCTATACCCCAAAACCCAATCCTAGCCCTGAACCCTAAAAATGCCCCTGTACCCCAAAACCCATACCTATCCCTAAACCCTAAAACTACCCCTGTACCCCATAACCCAAAACTATATCTGAACCCTTAAAATGCCCAAACACCCCAAAACATATACCTCTGTACCCCAAAACATATACCCCTATACCCATACTTGCCTTATCCAAACATTTTTAAAAAAACATGCTTTTACCATTCATGCATTTGCAACGAATTTCGTTGTAAATGTATGCATGGTAAAAGCATATAAAATGTAATGCCATGCGCTATAATGGCATTGCGGAGTCATGGTACTTTCGTAATGAAAGTATGCAGAATGAAGATATGCGGAAAGAAAGTTGCGGAATAATGGGTGTTTACCCTCCCCCGGTAAGTACATTGGTGGCACGGCGGCCCACATCTCCAGCAACATACTCATATTTTTTCACCACCCATTTGAAAAATGTTCAGGTCTCGCTCATTGATAGCCAGCACCGACATTCACTTTTAGACACACCTCCCGCCACAAGTTCTAGAATTGCGAACTTTAGAGCTGGGGAGCTACGTTCGAATTTCGGCATCAGCTCAACATCCTGTGATTCCAGGCAAATTGCTTTGTCGGCCCGTGCCTACCACAAATGAATGTGTTCTTCTGTAATGTAAATTGTGCTCATGCCATGTTGTCGAGTTTGCGCTATATAATATTGCAAGGAAAAATAAAGTAGGGAAACTCGAGTTCACACACTACTGAACGCGCACTCTTAAGTGCATCAGCAGTGCACTGTGAATCGGAGCGTTTCCCAGGCCTGTCACAGATAAGAAATGCTATCTAAACGAAATTCTGCAAAACAATATACTACTGGCCGGCAGCAATTTAATACCTGGACAACATCGGGACGGGCTGCTAGTCATTTAATAAATTTCACTCTATTTTTAGGTCTCACCTAGGCAGCGCTAGTGCAGTCTCTGTGAGACATGCTGTATTCAGGATATGGGCTTTAAAAGCTCCTCCCATTTTCAAGGACTGCCCGTTAATTGTGTTGTTACTCAGAGCTTGTGAGCATTATTTCTTTCTTTAATCTGGAGCACTGGAGACCAGTGCTTGTGGTTTACAGAGCTCTGCTGCAAACAGGGCAGTACATTTTGCTCTTATCTTGCCACATTTGCTGTGCATTCAAAGACCGAGGTCTGGCTCTCTCCTGCTTTCGAAATGTACAGCTTGGCATCACGGTCCTTACCTTCCTATGGCTGCTTCCACCTCCATTTCAGAGCTCAACAAGCACTTGCAATGCAATAGGTCTCGCATTTACGAAAGTTTGAGTTTTCTTGTTTTTACCTTAGTCCGTGTTTAGCTAGGATTCCGTGCGCCCCTCGGGCCGGTTGTTGATCTTGGATTGCTTTCGATCTTCAAACTCGCCATAACCTTTACACTGTAGCTTTTAATTTGTGTGTATTTTGTAGAAAATTTATATTTTTGGGTTAACAAGGATCTCGTTTAGAAGCACCATTCCGCTTACAATTGACAGTGAGTTACAAGTTTTACTGACCCTTGCAAGAAAACTACTGTTTTGGGTTTAACAAGGCTTTTGCTTAGATGCACCATTCTTCTTACAATTGATTGTGATTCACACGTTTTACTGGCTCTTGCGAGACATTACGTATTATATGCGAATGTTTGATAAGTGCCTGCTTGGTATTTAGCCCTACATTCACTTTTGTTTGCAGTTTTATATCCTGTGAACTTGCACACAAGGTAATGGAGCGCTTCCTTTTCATTCTTTTTTTTTTACTCTACTTTAGATCAGCTTGTGTTTAGCTGGGATTCTGTGTGCCTGTTGGGTTGGTTGTTAATCTTGAATTGCTAAATTCTGCATATTGTATAGAAAATTAATGTTTTGAGGTTTACCAGGCACTCCCTTAGAGGTACCATTCTGCTTGCATTTTACTGTAACTCACTCGTTTTACTGGTCTTTGTGGGAAAATCAATGTTTTTGAGTTAACAGGCTTTCACTTAGAAGCACCATTCTTCTTACAACTGATTGTGATTCACACGTTTTACTTGCATTTGCGAGATGCTGCATATTATATGTAAATGCTTGATAAGTGCTTCAATCTTATTTAGACCTACATCTAATTTTTTCATGCAGTTTTATATCCCATGAACTTGAACACAAGTTATCAGAGTGCTTTAGATAAGCACCAGTTACATTACACAAGGACACATTTAAATTATGGTGGGCACAGGGAGATTAAATAATTTGCCAAAAACAACATCTTTCAAGCCAACACTAAAACTCCACTCAGTTCCAAAGTTCCGACATCAGATGCACTAGCTGTTGCACCACAAACTTATGATTTATTCTGTTCCAGCCTTATAGGTGCCTGCTCCATCCCCAGCCCTATCTAACAGGCACAAATGCAGTTTTTTATTAATATTTCACAAAGAAACAGTTAGCTCTATCCCAGCCCTTTTAAGATACTGCAGATCTCACATCCCCAGTCCTTCTGGCAGTTCGGGAGCAGCGGTTTGTAATATGCACTGCCTTATCTTGCCCAGTCTGCACCGCATTACCAGCCTACCCAAAGCACTACTCCGCTTACAATTTGATACGGGGAGATTAAGTAATTTGCCCAAAAACAAATTATGTTCAAAAGCAACATTCAGCGTTAATTTTTCCTGTTGCATTTAAATTCTGCTTTTTTCATTGTTTTCAGCATAGCTCATGTTTTGCTGGGACCACTGCATACAAAAAAAACACGTAATTTCCAACACAAAAAGCTCTAATTTTCACCAATGTGAGAACTATTGCATTACAAATGCTTATTCTAAATTGGTGTGGGATTTGTTTCCACTTTTTTACTGGTTTAAGTGCTGCACAAATGCTTTACACATTGCCTCTAAGCTAAGTCTGACTGTTTTTTTGCGAAACTACCAGAGGTTTAAGCGCAGGTAAATTTGCTGTTAATTTGCTGTTTGCTTGTGTTTCACCCTGATATGAATTGTTGTTGCCGCTTGAGTAGGGTTTACCTCCCACGGTCAACAAGTAACCCAATTTCCTACAGTATACAATCGGATAAGGGGAGCAGAATGGCACTGTGCAGATCAGGAAATTAACTAAATGCTCTGTTCGGCTACTAGGAGTGCATTCCACCTTAAAGTGTCTTCATATCTAAGAATATTATGAGGGTTCTTTGGTGGGACTAAGAAGGAATTGGATGGCCTACAGAAAGCTCCCTCTGTGTCTATGTTAGTTAATGGTTATGCTGTAGTCCTAGAGTGCATTGTCTCGTCACAATAGACACTCTACCTCCTTGAATCTAGGTACAGAAGTCAGAGGGAGCCAGGGAAGAGACTCAAAAGTATGCTGGTAAGACAGAAATTGGTCAAAAGGCGTGCAGCCCGCTTATTGCTCCTCTTGGAATCCCAAAAGTGAGTATCATTTTTGGAAATCGAACAGCGCACACACACATACACACTTTCCTACCTGTCCAACAAGATATGGTGGGTTTTGGCATCGTAATAATCTCTCAATGCAGCCTTTATCCACTTTAGAGCACCAGTGCAACACCTGCAAGCACAAGGCATACACATTTCTTCATTGTCAAAAACAGATAACAAATCTTATCCACTGTAAAAGAAGCATTACACCCAGAGGGTCTCATCTGGCCTGTTACCTGGTTCTTTACATGTTTCAGATTGCTCCTCACTTCTTCCAGTTCACATTTTACTTTCTCAATTTTTTGTGTAATCTCATGAATTTGGGACACATTGCTGGCTGCCTTCATATTCCAAAAAGCTTCATCATACTCATCTGAGTCATCTAGAAAAAGTATAGTTTTTTCTTATAAGTATGGTTGTCACAATCTTTCTTTGTTCAGGTACAAAATTTGGTGACAACATATAAAAACGAAACTGAGAAAATGACTACCATTGTTTGTTTATATAGCCCTGTACCCACTGATATACATTAGGCATGCCCTTAAATTCACTAAAGTCATGCGTTACAATGCAAATCTCGGTAACTGAACATAGCAGGGGGGTTTTAAATATGAGGGCCCATGTTCTTTGACTTTCATACATAAAGGGGGGAAAAGAAATATCACTAAATTTTGTTGCCGTAAAATAATTTCTTGATAGTTTCTCCTACATGGCTCACTCTACAGCAGGAACAAGGCAATAGAATATATTTGGATGACCATTTTGAAGGGTTTTTGAGTAATGCTCTCTGGCAGCAACAGATCTGCCTCCAGAGTAATAGTACAATCATTTGTAACTTCACTGGTATTAAAGCTTGGATTTATTGATGCGCCTTCTTGCTTGATTCTTGGTGTCCAGGGGATTTACCCAAAATAGTGCATAACGAGAACCCCCATTTCACTTGCAATGATACCCATTCAATCCCTCAAAATTTTGGATTTCTAAGTCACTGCATTTAGCCCTTAAACTGCGGACTATGCAAACAAAATGTGTATGTGTGAGAACGAATGGTGCAAACAGGTAAACGCTGTTTCACGCAGTACTAAACAATTAAAGGTCCCCTTAGGAACATTCTCCCTGTTACATTAGAGAGACCAACGGGAACCCACAAAAACATTATTTAGAAAAGTATGTAATAAGTGAGCAGACAAACCTGACCTTAGCTTTAATCAATAACGTTTTTACACTTCGGGCCTCATTTAGGAGAAGTGACGCATCACTGTGTGAAAGCAGCGATGCGTCACTCACTCTCAGTGTGCCCTCCTTGCGACACCAATGATGCGTCATATTTACAGTATGACGCATCATGTCGCAAGGAGTTAGAGATACGCCAGTATTTCTGATGTATCTGTAGGCGCAAAAGTGACGCATTGCTGGAGTGTGTCACAAAAGTGACGCAACTCCAGTAATGTGTCCTTTCACATGGGGCAAGCCCCATGTGTAAGGGCCTGCATCAGTCTTAAGTCTGCAGTGAGGCAGGCACAAGTTTTTGACGCATTTTCACCCTAGAAGTGGCGCCGTGAAATCTCGCAGATTTCACTGTGCCACTTCTACGAGGCTTACTTACGTGGGAACGCCCACCCTGCATACATTATACCTGACACAGGTATAATGTAGCACATGGAATTACAAAGTGAGGCATCTGCTTAGATGCGCCACTTTGTAAATAGGGTGAACCAGGAGGCATGTTTTACGCCACCGATGTGTCACAAAAAAGTGACGTAACGGAAGCGCAAAACTGTCGCAAGGCCTCATAAATAAGGTCCTTCGTATATAGGAACACTTGTAACCTTGTGTAGGTACTCCAAACAATGCAACCTTAGTTAGGTCTACTGTACAATGGATCATCAAACCTTGGAATATTGGCTTTTGATTTATTTCCTTCAATACAATAATGATTCAATGGCAATACAAAAGAAACCTTTATCAGTAAAAGTGGAGAAATGCAAAAGACCATTAAATATTCTTCAGCCTCTCTGTGAAACTCTATCGAGCTTTACCTCTATATGGAAACAAAGCGAGTGAAGCTCTATGAGGGTGTGAAACCCTGTTTGCTCTGGCAGGCCTATGGTGCAAATCCGTGCATACCTCCTCATCAGTATGTGCCACCACCGCTAACTGCCTAGTCAATGGTAGGTTTACCACAGCTCCTTTTCCCCTCCCTTGCACAGCACTCCCAAGCTCCTGTTTCGGTGGTGTAAGCCATATGCAAAATAACACGATAGAAATATTAAAGTATACAGTGCTGAAGTGAAAACTAATTTGCCAAAGAAAGAACACATTATAAAGCCATTAAAGTAGAACGAGGGACAAGTGGCAATATTGCTGGACTAACCAGTTGAAATCACACCACTGAAAACTTTTTTACTATGCCTGCCCTTAAAACTGGCCATGGTGAAAAAGGGAGTAGAATTGCACCATAATATTTAGTAATCCTCTGCAAATTCATATTTATAAGGTGCAGCTGCTAAGGGGCCAGGGGTGCATCTGCAACTAGGGTATCGAACCCTGCCCTAAAATGACATCATCAGTTCCATGCAAAGTAAAAAGACACAATATTGGAAATCCCTGGGGATATTTTGGTCAGAAAATCATTGGAAGGGAGGATTTTTCATTTAACACATTGACAAATAATTGTGCTCTGGGCACATGCAAGGAAGAGGAAAGACCCTAAATAGCATTGTGTTGTCAAAGCCATCAAGAAAAAGTGAGAAGGAATATTTAGCCCATTTGTGTATCCAGGAAATGGTATGTGACACCTTTGTGAACACAGTGGTATTTACTTTCCTAAAAAGTGGGTGCAGTGTTACAGGTGTTGACAGGTCAGGAGGATCTTATTTCTCAGTTGTGTCTACTCGTGGCATTAATTCTATCTCCACAGTGAAAGTTTCAATGTTTTTGTTATTCTGCAGGTGCACAATCAAGCATAAAATGCTTTGGATTCGGGTGGCGGCCATTAAGGCACGCTTGCACCTTACATATGTTGTCCATACTTTGGAGCCGCACGCTGTTGGTAATTCATTGGCTGATGCAGCAGCCAAATCTGGAGTAGCCACTGTTACAATAGCAGCAGTTACTCGTTCTTTGACTTAAATTGATGATGACATTTTGGCAGCTGTTGCCGCAACTAAGGACAGCACTCCTTTTCCACAAGGATTCCCTTCACGCTACAATTAGCAGTTGACTACTGATATATTTCCCTTCATTTCTATTCATTTGGTTGGTGATCGTTTGATCCCCAACCTCAACCGCAGGCATTCTCCCATTGTGGCCACTCATGTAGGCATGGCATCTTCAATGTGTTAATTTAATTTTAATGACATACTAGAGCTTTGATAATTGTTTATGCATAGAGATTTTCTTGGGTCCTATTTGTACACAATTAGCAGTAAAGAATCAAGTGTAAGTTCAGAACAACCATGTCTCCACAGCGCTCCTTCATTCCAAAAAACACTGGTCAATGTGCAGGTCCAATCATCACTATCTTGATTATATCTTGATATCTCGCCACTAAGCATTGCCCATGAACATTGACTGCCTGCTCGCAAATGCTGGCATAATCCTTTCAACTCACAAAAAGCTCCTGTGCTGGATTACTTGTGAACATGAACACAACAGGTTAGTTGTAGGACGAAGCAAATATATCGAACTCATAGGGTGTGGACGGCCATATATAAACACTGAGCACTAAATATTACTCATGTTTAATTTTTTTTTTTTGTCCTCATCTCACCTTATCAAGCCGTTGCGGAACTTGTACAGCCATATTCTCTAACTAAGGACCACTTGGCTTACCGCATTCACTTGGGTCGCCTGACCTCTCCCCTTTTAGTACGGGGACATGGTGTAATCATTGGACCAACTGGGTGAGTCTTAGATTTCTTCCCCAACTCATTAGAGGATGCCAGATGTTAGATGGCTTATCCTCTACACCCTCATACTCCAGCCGGGCCATGACAAATGTTGCTTTAAGCCAGTTCTCTCTTTTAGGGGGGAGTGGGTCTTTCCATCTCCTGAAAATTTCTCTCCTCGCCAATAAGATCATATAGAATAACAGACCTTTGTCCTGCCACGAAGCAGTCTGACAGAAAAGACCATCATCTCCAAATAGGACCATGGAGAGATTAACCTCCACCCTGGTCTTCAAAACTCCCAACAGAGTGTCTCCCACCTCTTCCCAAAAATGTTCCAACTCTTTACATTCATAAAAACTATGTATGTCGATAGCTAACGGGGTCTGGCATCTCGGACATTTAGGTGGAGGTATTGGGGCAAATCTTGCTATTTTGTAGGGGTTGTAATAAAGTCTATTGGTGACAAAAAAGTGGTTCTTTTTCAAGCAGGCAGGTTTTATAAACGTATATACTGTCTTAAGAGATGGTTCAAAGAGGGCCTCTGCCTGCAATGCCATGGGGGATTGGCTGCACGTCGCCTCTGAGGGAGGGATCCCAAGATCTTCAGCCTTTAATAGGTAATTGTACCAGATAGATATTTATTTTTTAACTGGTTGGATGGATTGACACAGCCTCTCAATTTCCCCATTACCTTTTATCTCATCCCGTTCCGCAACATACCAGGATACTAACTGAAGATATTTAAATCTAGATCGTCCAGTCATTACCTTTGCCCTCAAATATTCCCATGGATGTACCCCCTCAACATCCATCAATTCCATCCAGGTAGTAATTCCTGCCCTCTTTATTGGTATTGCCAAGGTGTCTCTTAGACATGACGGGGTCCCGGGCGAATCCCAGACAGGAGTTAGATGTGAATAGTAACCGATCCCCCAGCTGATCCTTACCCTGTACCACATCTCCAGGGCTGCCTTTAGAACCTTCAGACGAACCCGCTTGAAGAATCTCGGGGATCCAAACTTATACATGAAGGCCCCTCCTCCACCTCCCGCTTCTACTCTCACCATTTCTCCCAACAATCTGCCCCAGGTTGACCCATCTGGTTTAATAAGTAGCATCCGAATGCTCTTGAACTGGAATGCCATTGCATACAGACTAATGTCAGGGAGAGCCAACCCCCCTTTAAGCAATCTTCGTCTAAGCTTTTTCCAAGTCAAACGGACCCCTTTGTCCCCCCATACAAAGCTTCCTATCTTGCTCTGCACCTTACTGATGATCTTTTTTGGAAAAGTTAAAGGTATATTGGAAAATAGATAAGTAAACTTGGGGAGAATGACCATTTTCACAAGGTTAATTTTCCCATAGATGGTTAATGGAAGATTCCTCCATCTACTAAACAGACAGTCTATTTCTCTGATCACTCTATTTAGATTTAGGTGGGGGATTTTGTCCAATTCCTTCACAATACATATCCCCAAATATCTGAACTCAGAAATTACTGTGCCCCTCCATTGATCCAAATTCCAACACATGACCTCTCTTTTTAAACTGTTAGCCTCATAGCCTGATATAGACCCGAATTCTGCCAACAACTCCTCAATCCGAGGAATCGCCACGTCTGGGTCACTTGTATATAAAATCAGGTCATCTACGTAGAGGGCCAATTTGGAACTATAAGGCCCAGACCGGAATGGGGCGATTGATTTGTTTAGCCTAATGGCTTGTGCCAAGGGTTCAATATATATATTGAATAGTAACGGGGAAATAGGGCACCCTTGACTGGTTCCTCGCTGTATATTAAGGCTGGATGTTAATACGCCATTTAAGAGGATCCATGCAGAAGCACCATTATAGCAGTTCTGTAAAGTCTGAATGAATACAGGGCCAAACCCCATTGCCTCCAGGACCGCCCAGAGGTACACCCAACAGACTCTATCGAACGCCTTGGCCACGTCCAATGCGACTACGGCCAAGGGTTCCGATCTTTGTATGGCTAGATCCATATTTCCAATTAAGAGGTGGGTCAGATCTTCAATATGCCTTCTGGCCACAAACCCCTTCTGGTCTGTATGGATCAACTTAGGTGCCAATTTAGCCGATCTCTCCGCTAGAACGCCCATAAAGATCTTGTAATCAGCATTGAGCAGGGAGATTGGCCGATACGAGTCCGCCCGTAAAGGGTCCTTACCTGGCTTCAAAATCAAGACAATTATTGCCTCTTTCCATGAATTGGGCACTCTGCCTGCAGGTGAATAAGCAGAATTAAAAATTGTACCCAACACAGGAGACAGCTCTTATATTTATAAACTTCACTTGGAAGCAAATCCGGGCATGCAGCTTTTTTGTTTTTCGATTTCTTTATCTGCTCTGCTATTTCCTCCACAGTGATAGGGGCATCTAAGCTACTCCTGCCCTCCTCGGACAATGTTGGCAATATTTTATTGCTCAGCCATATGCGTACGGTTTCAGAGGATGGAGCAATATTTTCTTTATATAGGTCTGAAAACATCGAGGAGGCAAGTTTGCATGTCCTCTACTTTACTCGATGTTTTCCCGTTGCTGTTTACGATTATTTCTTTAATATCGTTCTTAGCTTGGTCGACTCTAGCTTTCCAAGCCAATAATGATCCTGCCTTCTCCCCGTACTCAAAGTTTTCCATGTTTCTGGAATCCCATTGAGCTTCGCATCTCGCATCCAGTTTCCCTCTATACTGCAGTCTTGCCTCGTCCAGTTCCTGTAGAATTTGCGAGAGTCGTTCCGAGTTTTCACTATTCAGGCCAATACTATCCAGCTCTAGCTGACTAATTCTTCCCTTAATATCCTTCAGTACCTTGGCCTCTGCCCTGTTCTTTGCACATATAATGCCATATAGTCTTCCCCTTAAACAGGCCTTATAGGCGTCCCAGATAACATCAGAGGTTGAAGACCCAATATTATGTGGAAAAAATTCTAAAGAAAAGGACTTGATGGATTTGATTACTTCCGAGTTAAGAAGCATGGCTCTCTTTAGCGTCCATCTAGACTGTGCCTGCAGACCTCTGCTCAGAAGAACAAACTGCAGGGGGGCATGATCTGAAAGGTGACTCAGCTTAACAACTATCTCCTTAATATCAGAAAGGGATTGTCTGTCTATAAAGACATAGTCAATCCTAGAAGAGTGTCCAAATTTCTTACTGTAGAATGTAAAGCCCTGTTGGGCACCTTCCTTAGCTCTCCCAACATCCGCCAAATCTAAGTCGTGGATCATATTTAGCAAAGTTCGACGTATCTTAGGAGCCCCTATATAGTGGCTCAATTTGGACCTGTCATTTATGGGATTCAATAGCACATTGAAATCTCCACCGAGAATATAAGGCGGTGACTCCAATGTCAATATTGATTGTAATTTGAGCAGATAAGAAGAGTCATCAACGTTAGGGCCATAAAATGAAGCACATGTTATGTCTGTGTTGTTTAATGCCATTTTGACCACTAACCATCTCCCAGATGTGTCGGTTTGAATTCCCCTTATAGAGCAAGAAATGCCTTGTTTCACCAGTATTGCTACACCTCTGCTGTGTGAGGTCTGATGGGACACAGAGAAATATTTTATCCAATAGACTTTGGAAAAAATTAGTCGGCTTTCTGTTAGGCTCAAATGGGTCTCCTGCAGTAGACAGATTTGAGCGCTTGACAATTCCAGATATTTAAGGACTAATCTCTGCCTACGGGGACACCTCATTCCATTTACATTCCAAGTGATAAAAATGGTCTGTCAACCCCTTAATCCTTGGCCCACCACCATCTCTTCTGTTGCCTATATAGCTTATGTTCCTGACTGAGGTGAGATGAGAGTATTTTTTGGGTTTTTATCCAATGCTCCCCACCCAAGTGTCCCCCCCAACCCCTCCCCAGAACCCCTGTGCCTGTACCCCTCTACCCCATGAGGAACCCTCCCTTCCACCCTCCCTTCCAATAGGCTAAGCCTATTTGGCTCTACCACCCCTCCCGGGATGCAAGATTTTAGAAGACTATGTTCCTGCGGATATGTCACTCAGAAATACTATGTAATCTACAAATATAAAATGATTATCTTCTCTTTTCCATTACTTATCGCTATTCAGGCAGAATATACCAACCCTCTACCTCTTCACTTCCTGCTCCTCCTTGATCTTCACAATCAGAGCGTCAGCCTCCTCTCCAGACTTAATCAGATGCATATGATTATTCCACATCACCCAAAGGTGTGCAGGGAATTTTAACTGTGCCTTTGCCCCCAGTCTATTCAACTCTTCTAACCTTTTCCCCAACTCCCACTGTCTAGTCGCTGTTACATGGGAAATATCGGACCTAATTTGGAAGGTGAAGGGGTTGGAACTATTGAATACAGTTGACCTTTCCTTCAGGGCCAAAGACAAGATCTGTTCCTTCACTGAGTAAGTCAAAAAATTAATCAACATTTTTCTCGGTTTCTGTCTAGCCAGATTCCTTCGGAAGGGGTCACGATGTAGCCTTTGGATTTCTCGAACTAAATCCACATCGTCGGCTCCTTTTAGAACAGTTCCCTTCAACAACAAGATCACATACCCCTTTAGGTCTGCTCCTTTAAGAGCCTCGGGGACGTTCAGCAGTTTTATATTGTTCCGCCGAGAGTGTTTTTCTAGGCGCTCAATATCCTCTTTTAACTCTCGATGATTCTGTACACACAATTTCGCTACTTCCAATTCCGTAGATCGAAGCGAATCCCTTATCATCGGAATTTTCTTTTCCATAGCTTCTGTTCTTAGAGTGACCTCATCTAGTCTCTTGGCCAGCGCTTCGCAAGAGGCCTGAATTGCCGCCTGATTTGCTTCGGATGTTAAGAATCGACTCGCCATCTCAGCCTGATTATTTTCTGAAACTGTAAATCTGTTAGTTATTTCCTCCTTCATAGTCAGGAGAATATCTGCTAATGTAGATGAAGTCACATCTGATTTACTGACATCTGATTTGCTGGTACTTGCCCAGATTGTTAATGGGGGTTCATCGGAGATGATATCATTATTTACTGCTGCCCCTGGTGCTTCTTGCTTTTTCCCCTCTTCTGTTTAATTTCAAAGCAAAGGTTAATAGAAACTTAGTCCCAATTGTTAATCACAAACTACAATAGGTTAGGCCTAGCATGACTCTTAGAACCGATTTTAGCAGATAACAGATTATGTGCATAGGACGTTTCTACTTGCATTCCAAAAAATACCAAATGAACTATTACCTTCCTTCAACAATTCCTTTCCATCTTCATCATCTTCTGATTCACTCTCATTTTGAGCAAGAAAGACTTGAAGTATTTCACCTCCGATGCCTGTATCCACAGAGAAAGGGAAGGTTACACACAGACCTTTGTGCTGTTTTATGTCTCAAGATTTATAAACAGACAGGCTCCGATTGATGAAGAGAGAGTAAACTGAAAGAGATAACTGATAGAGATAAAAGGAGAGAAAGAGAGAGACAGAGAAAGGGAGTGAAACCGGGGTGGGGGTACGAAGTGTAAGGAAGGTATAGAGAGGAGAGAGGAGAAACAGGCGAGACTAGAGGCAGGCCAAAGGAAGAAACAGGAAGAAAGAGAGCTACTGAAAGAAATGGGGCATAATGGGGAGGGGCAAAATAGAACAAAATGGGAGGGAGGGCTAAAAGAAGAGTGAGAAAATAAAGGAATCTGAGATTCAGGGCGAGGAAGCGATAGTTTAAGAGACAACAAGAGAGTTAGTGATTCACTGAAATGGGTTACAAGAGAGCGTAAAATGTATACAGTCCTTTAAAATGCTACAAATTACCTTTTGCTCTACTCTAGTGTAATATGGTTTGGAGTAAATAAGGTCTGCTCGAATACATATTACATAAAGATTTTTCCTCTACGTTGAAAAAATGGATGACACTGTTTAAGCACTATCATTTCTTTTTCTCATAATTGGGAAAGGAACACATTATTTTTCACCAGTTTAAAACTGGACAAGGTCATTTTAAGTTTGAGGCAAAATCAGATGCCCCTGTTCTTTATTACAAATGAAGAATGAACAGCACGCTTTCAGATTAATTATAAATGAAAGCAAAGTTAGTCATTTATCAGTTTTCAGTGGTTACAAAATGTGTACACTAAATAGCTGGGAGTTTATACATTACGATCCCTACACCTTGGCTGTAGGAGCGGCAATTAAGGGTGCTCACAGCTGAGAAGACACAAGACTTCTGGGCCTGGCCTGTCATTTCCAGAATAAAGAGATACACATATAATATATGACACTACTCCGCCATTCTCCTCTGCAATTAAGGGCAATTACCAGCGCTGTCCTGGCATTAAAATGGCAGGGTAGAGTCAGGGTTTAGGTCTGGTTGGACGAAGTGCCTCTACCTACGTGAAGGCTTGAGATATACCGCTAATGGTTACCTTAGACGTCATCCAGGGGTCGCTGCTGTGTCCCCAGGCTTGCTCACTGTGCCTTTGCAACCCATGACGTCAGAGGTGGCAAAGAACAAGGTACTTACATTCAGTAATGCCTTATTTGGTAGAGACTCCATCTAGCCGCAGATTCCTTACCTGAGAATTATTCCCAGGCGTCAGATTAGATTCGGAAATTTTAAGTGAGCAGTGCCCCTGCAGCCGGTAGGTGGCATAGTTCAGCTCTGCGTGGCGTCGTCTTTACAAGAAATTACGTTTGCAGTGCCTATATAGAAGCCACCTAGGCACAGTAACGTCAGTTACTTTTCATGGCTTTGCATGTCAGGAGGGCGGAGCCAAGAAGTACACTGATGGCTGGCATGGAAAACTAGGGCCCTGAAAGAGGAAAGCCCTGTTTCTCAAAATTGATTTGCATAGCGTGGAGGATGGGTGGGTAGGTAAGGAATCTGTGACTAGATAGTGTCTCTACCAGATAAGGCTTTACTGAAGGTAAGTAACTTGTTAATCTAATAGAGACTTCTAGCCACAGACTAGTTAAATTAGAATAGATACTGAAGCAATACCTCCCCAGATGTGGATCTGAGGACCAATTTAACAAGAGGAGGTCCTGTAGGGCCCAACAGGCACAATGGCCATCACTACAGCCCTGACTGTTCAGACAGTAGTGTTTGGTAAATGTATGCAGGGAGGCCCATGTTGCTGCCGGGCAGATATCCAAAACTGTAACTCCACGAGCTAACAAAATGGCTGCATCTTTAGCTTTTGTGGAATGAGCACACAAACTCTTAGGGGGCTGCTTCTTAGCCAATGAATAGCAGACTTTAATACAGAGTACGATCTATTGTGAGATGGTCCTATTCTGTACAGCCTGTCCTTTCTTTGCTCTGACATACCCTATGAAGAGTTGGTAGTACACACAGAACTCCTGTTTGCAGTCAAGGTAGAAGATAGAATGACAATACTCTTTTTGAGTCCAGATGGCGAAGTTGCGCCTTTTCCTTGCGTAAAAAGTAGGCAGAGTAATGGTTTGACCTATGTGAAATGGAGTGACTACTTTCAGAAGAAAGGAAGTTCTCATACAAAGCGCCAGTTTGTCTGGGTAGATGTTCAGGTAAGGAGGCTTGGATGATAAGGCCAGAAGCTCACTGACCCTCCAGGCAGATGTAATGGCCACCAGGAAGACTGTCTTTATGGTAAGGCGCCTGAGAGCAAAGTTATGTAAGGCCTCAGACGGAGTGCACATCAGGAACACCAGAACCAGATTAAGGTCCCACTGAGGCATAATTAAGGAAGAAGGGGCAACTATACATTGCGAACCTTTCAAAAACCTATGTACAATACGTTTAAATAATAGGAAAAGGGACCCATCAGGCAAACGTAGAAAAGCAGACGATATCCCTTAGCAGTGCCCACAGTGGAGCTCTGCTGAGCAAGAGCAAGAACAAACAGGATAACCTGAGAAAGGGGAGCAGAAAGGGGGTCAGTCTGTGTCTCTGCACACAATGCCACATATTTGCCCCAGCAGCAGGTGTAAACTGTCTTGTTGAAGGGACACTTGGCTGCCAAGATAACATTACAGACTTCGGGAGGATAACTGATAACTGTCACTGCTCAATCTCCATGCAAGAAGAAGGAGCATTGACAGGTTCTGGTGGAGCACCCTGCCCTGCTGCTGTGACAGAAGATCCTTCAGAAGGGGCAGCCTCATCAGAGGACCGGTGACCATGCTCAAGAGCTCGGGATACCAGACTCTCTGTGTCCGAACCGGAGCCACAAGAATGACTTGGGCCTGGTTGTTCCTGATCTTCTTGAGAACTCTAGCCAAGAAGGGTATGGCCAGAAAGGTGTACATGAGGCCTAAGCTCCACTCAAGATGAAAAGAGCGAGAGCCACCTTTGACACTTCAGCACGCACAACTGCTAACATTGCGAGTTTGCGTCGGAAGTGAACAGATCTAACTAAGGCTCTCCCTGCTGCTGAAAGAGACCTTGTCCCACCTCAAGGTGGAGACGGTATTTGTGATCCACGAGGCATCTTCAGCTGAGTTTGTCCACTATGGCATTCAGAGAACCCACCAGATGTTGAACCACCAGGGATATGCCCTGCTGTTCCAACCATGTTCAGATACTCAGGGCCTCTAGACAAAGGGTGTACGACCCAACACCACCTTGTTTTTAATAGTACTACGTGGCAGTGGTGAACACCTGCCCCAGCCTTCCCTGAAAGGAGGGTAGAAACGCTTTCAATGGCAATCAGATTGCTTGGAGTTCCAAGAGGCTGATGTGGAGTCCAGATTACATCGGAGGCCAGAGTCTTCTGATTTCCACCACTCTCAGATGGAAGTCCCATCCTAGGAGTGATGCATCTGTCACTGCTGTGATGTCTGGTTGGGGAAAGGAGAGTGGCATGCCGATGACCCAATCAGGACCACCAATGCAAATCTTTCACAGTTCTCTCCGAGATCTGGACCATGTTGGAGAGATTCCCCTGATGCTTGGCCCACTGGAACTTCAGGTTCCACTACAGAGCCTTCATATGTCAACAGGCATGTGTCACTAGCAGTATGCAGGAGGCCATGTGGCCAGCAGCCTCAGAGTCTGTTACATCAAAATCCAGGATAGAGGTTGAAACATCAGTATCATAGCCTGAATATCTTTGACTCATCGTTCGGGAGGATAGGCCTGAAACTGCACCATGTCCAGAAAGCTCTGATGGATGGGAGCATCTGAAAGGGAGTCAGGTGTGACTTCGACACATTGATAGTGAACCCCAGTGAATGCAGACGGTCCACTGCAGTCTGGAGGTGGGAGACGACAGCCTGGGATGAGCCTGCCTTTAACAGCCAGTCCTCTAGAGAGGGGAAGACTAGCATCCCTGATCTCTGCACATGTGCTGCAACCACCACCATCACCCTGGTTAACACCCGAGGGGAGTTGGTAAGGCCAAATGGGAGCACAGCGAACAGAAAGTGCTCTAGGCCCACCATTAACTGCAGGTAATGCATGTGGGCAGGCAAACCGGGAATATGAAAATAGACGTCCTGCAAATCCAACGCTGCCATCCAATCTCCTGGGCTCAGGACAGATTGGACCCGAGCAAGAGTAAGCATTTTGAACTTCTACTTCTTGAGGAAGAAGTTGAGAGAGTGCAGATTTAGGATAGGACAAAGGCCTCTGTCGATCTTGGGCACCAGAAAGTAGTTTGAATAAAAAAACACAATCTGCTTCGGGTGTCTGTGGCTCCTGTGGCCAAAAGAGCAGTCACTTTCTGGCAGCAAAGAGATAGGTGGTCCTCGGTCAGTCTGTTGTAAGTACTTAGCATGGAAGGAGGGGTATTCTCGAAGGGGAAAAAGTAGCCCCCTTTGGGCGATCTGCAAAACCCACCTGTCAGAGGCTACGGACCACAAGTGCAGCAGGTGATTGGCAAATCTTGCTGCCCACTGTGTACCCATGATCGTAAACAGGCAGACTTAGAGAATTTGGAGGCTGAGGCTGCTGGGGGTGGAAGCTGTTGGTGGAATGACCCGTTTGCTGGCTACTCGACCCACGGGACCAGTAGGATCATGGCCACACAGAGGCTGTTAAGCTTGCATGCCGTCATGGTGATTGGGCGGGTAAGGATGCGGCCCTTCCACTGACACAAAAGGAGCAAAAATCAGATTGAGGATGGCGAGGGGCCATGAAAAGGCCCAAGGACTTGGCTGTAGCCCTGCTATCCTTAAAGCGCTCCAGTGCTGAATTGCCTTGTTTCTGAAGAGACCGGAGCCATCAAAGGGCATGTCCATGAGTGATGTCATCCCCAGAAAAGCCAGCCACTTGCGACAAAACTGCTCTACCTAGTGAGTTGATGGTGTCTAGTCCACATCTAATGGTAAACTAAGCTGAATCCCTCCTGTGCAACATCCTGGGAAATCATGGCCTGGGCCTACTCCGGGACCGTTGACAGCACCCGAGCAACCTTATCCTACAGGGTGTGGGAGTAGCGGCCCAAAAAGCATGCAATGTTCACCACCTGCAAAGCCAGGCTATGGGAAGAAAACATCTTCTTTTCTAAATTGTCCAGGCTCTTGGATTGCCGAACTGGGGGTGCGGTTGGGAATGTGCCAGAATTTATATGAGAAGTGGAGGTTTGGACCATCAAGCTCTGAAGAATAGGGTGTTCTGTAAGGATTTTGGGATTCCCTGGAGAGGGGCGGTGGTGGCAGGCAATTGTCCTGTTCACAGGAGCCCTTGTGTTGGGCTTGGACCAGATCTCAAACAGCACATCAGTAAATGATTCATTGAACGGGATAAGAGGTTCGGAAGTGGACACTCCCGGTTGAAGGACTTCCATCAAGACATTAGTCCTGACTCTGCTTCAGGACCTCAGCTGCCGTCCCCATCACCATAGCAAATGAAGCTCCCTCCTCCGTAGCCTCGGTACAGGGAGAAAGCATGCCAGTATCTGGGGAAATGTCCAGTCCACTGGCCTCACTCAGATTCTCACGCCAGTCCAAAGAGCTATAGGCTGGTATTCATCAGGGTCCAAGGACCCCTCTTATTTTTCTCCGAGTCCCGAGTTAGATTTACTATTCCTACTCCAGTCACCCCAATAATAGGGAAAGTGTTGCACTTCGATTGGGTGACATTTACTATTCCTATTCAGTCTAAGCAACAGTAGGGAAAGCGATGGACTTTGGAGGAGTGACATTTACTATTCCCACTCCGGTCTGCACAACAGTAGGGAAAGAGTTGGATTTCGGAGGGGTAAAATGTACTATTTCCACTCCAAACAGTGCAACAGTAATGAAAGTATTGAACTGGAAAGAGGTTAATTTTACTATTTCTACCGCAGTCTAAGCAAGAGTAGGAAAATACTTCAAACACATTACATTATGAGTAACCCCAGGAATGTAGACAAAATATTAAACTCTTAATAAAAAGAAAATCACCTAAAAAAAACTATTGGGTCTATTACGATGGAGGGCGGAGGCTTTGCCACTCCCATCGTCGGTTTCAATTCCGACCGTCTTATTATGTATAAACCGCTCAGAATTGAAACCGACTGGTCATTCCAGCTGGCTTCCAACGGCTCATTCGGAACTGGCTCGTAATCCCAAAGGTTTGGGCATGCATGGTTTCCCGGCCTGTCAGACATGGAAACCATGTCGAAAGGTGTGTTACGGGCACCAGCAGGGCCCCCTTGTGTCTGCAGCTTCCAGTTGGGGTGCACCCCTGTTGAACCCTGCACCCTGTGACAGGCACCTTGAGGTGCCAGCAATGGGGTGCAGGGATAAACAACACCTCTCATTTCCCTATGGGAGTATGTATTATGGCCGGTATATGGCCGTAATGCATGCTCCCAGAGGGAAATGTCGGAATGCAAGCAAACAGTGTAAGGTTGCTTCCGAATGAGGCGGGCGGAACCGCCGCCCGGAGTTCGGTCGGTCTAGTTTGCAAGACTTCTGCTCTACATTGTAATCACCCCCTATATGTATGCATTAAAAAAATAGATCTATTTACATAATTACTATTCAATAAAAGAATGACCAATTAACACAATTGTTTATTCAATTATGAATAAATTAACTCCTCAACCTGTACCCCTTCTGCCCTAGCATCTCACATTAAAAGTATACCTAAAAAATATAATTATTCCATAACTTACATATTAAAAATATATAAAATAATTAACAATAAATAATTAATAATTTCTTAATTACCTTCCCACTCTAGACCTCTACAAACATAGCATCCAACAACTACAATAAAATTAAATTAAATAGGTATTCCACAATGTACACATTTGAAAATTCAATCAAAAATGTATTTACAAATGAAAATTGAAAGGTAATTAATTATTACTTAATTGACTTCTCACCCTATATACCTAGAAACCTAAAATTAGGTAGCAATAATATATCTAAAATAAATCAGTACTCCATATTTTATATAATCAAAAATCAATTAAATTATTAATGATTATTAATAAATTACTAAATAAATATGACTAACTTAACTGCCCCCCTACACCCCTACTCATCTAGCAGCCCAACTAAAATATAAGTAAAATATATAAGGATTCCATAAATTACATAATTCAAAATTAATTAATTAAATATTAACAGTTAATCAACAGGGGAGTGGCCTGGCAATAATGAATTGTTAAATAATTATCACTTAATTAACTTACCACCCTATACCCCTACAAACCTAATGGCCCACAAATAACATAACAAAGATAAATCAGTATTACATAAATTAAACAATAAATATCAATCATATAATTCAATAAAATGTTTTTAAAAATTCTTAATTATTTATTACCTAATTAACTTCCCATACAAATCCAACAACCCACCACAAAGCTATTAAATTATTCTTAAAAACCAATACAACATTATAAATCATTTAAAATGATAAGCTTCATTTTAAAACCAGGTGATAACATTTAGATAAACAATAGTAACACATAAAATTAATACATCAACTAAAACACATTAAAATAATAAAACACATTTTTTAACTACTATATTACTGAAAACGATATTAAAACATCGATATTATTTACAACGATATTACTTACATCAAAAACAATATTCTTGTCAATGATATTTGAGCATCACAATATTTGTGTGCCACGATATTTGATTTCTGATATTTCTGTCTCCTGATTTAAAAAAAAACAAATCTTTGTGCAAACACCCAAGGATTTGTAAGCGTCCAATAGCTAGAGACTGGGACACACTCTGCTCTGATATTACCAATACGCCCAGTGACGAGGCATTATCTACTTAATCCCCCTGCACCCAATGTAGTACTATCTACAATCCCAGGAATTCCTGGGTGTTTTTTAGAGAATCAACTGTATTCCAACCACCTATCTTGCACTGCCTTGCAGACACTCAAAGTGACAAGTTCTTTACCTATGGATTTTATGTGCAACTTATTTGTGTCTTAGACCACTCCTTCCTGTCCTCCAGTCCAGTTTGTTCTTATCTGTTCAATATTTCCCTTTAGCCCACCTTGGAAGTTGTACTCAATCTATCTCGGCCCTAGAGGACAGCCTTTTGCATACCCTCAGCTCATATTACCCCAACTCTTGCTCAGTCACAAATATCAATGGGTTACACTCAGAGGGCACCATATCACTCATTTGCACATGACTTGCATAGTATATTTGATTTTCGATTGCTGCATATGTTGTGCTATCCTGTATAAATATGTATACAGAATGCACTGTTCATTTACAAAAAACGCCAATAAAAATGTTTTGCGAAATGTTAGAGGGGTACAAAAGTACAACAGCTCAAAATTAAATACTGAATAAAGAATGTAAACTCAAAGGTTTACAATCAAAACATGTTTAAGATACTAGACTTAAAAAGATGAAAACTAAAAAGGAAAATTGAAGAAAAATAAACATTTCGAGTGATTGTAAGTATTATGACAAACCTTTTCTTGTTTTCAATCCACCATTCTCAGCTTGCAATTATGCTTAGCTTCCACTCTTTTTCTCT
The DNA here is from genome assembly GCF_964263255.1 of Lissotriton vulgaris. Classification (NCBI taxonomy): domain Eukaryota; kingdom Metazoa; phylum Chordata; class Amphibia; order Caudata; family Salamandridae; genus Lissotriton; species Lissotriton vulgaris. The sequence goes on along the minus strand of NC_141694.1, from coordinate 541,463,557 downwards.
TTTTCCACCTTTTCTCCCCAGTATATTAAATGCCCTCGTATCTAAATACATGTGCACACTTTGCTACTTTTGAATTTGTAAGAGTAAATGATACCTCACCTCCATACTCTGTCCCTCCCTCCTGACAATTCCCAAATACTTTTATATTATTTTTTCGAACAAGTAAGGAAACTTCACTGTGTGGGAAGCTGGGCAAAATGTCTGGACTTCACCAGGGGAAAAGGTTTCTTTTACCTAAGCTATTTACTGCAGCTGGATGTCACCCAGGGCTTTTCTAGGACTGAGTGACAGCAGGAAACTCCAACTTCAGCCTTTGGGCACCAGGAACTGGAATATACACTGAGCCACTGCTGTAAGCCTCTACAAAGAAATGCTCTATCAGTGCAATGCTGCGCAGCAGCAGAAACCATCGCAGAGCCTCACTGCACCTTTCTCGCCCACCTCTGTATTGTATTTAACTTAGCCAGCATTGCCCTCTGCAAAGGTGGTTACATCTGTGAAGCTGTAAGATCTTGAGCTTTGAACCTTTCAACTGCACATACTTCTAGTCAGCACCAAAGAATAATTGTCATTAAGCCAAGGGATGTGTTGTGAATATTATTCCATTAAAGTTTATGGCAGATGCTGTGTAGTAATCCAGATAGTTCCTGTGCTGTATCACACAGAGAATTTGTTAAGGGGGTCTGAACACTGTTTTCTCTCAAAGTTTCAGAGGGAAGGTGGCAGACTGCTCTGTGCAGCTCTGAAGGATGGGGCAACTGTTACTTAATACTCACTTGATAATTTTAAATTATATATGATATATTTTATTTACAGGGCCAGACTAACATCAGAAAAATAAATATTATTTAGTTTACATGAGAATAAAACTCTCTACCATATTACAGAAAGTAAAATCTACTTTGATAATCCAATCAGCTTTCATCTCCTGATAACATAAGCAACTCAAGCTATTTTACACCAAATATATTGGTGCAGTATTAGAGTTCATACTAAACTATTTGCTTTGTGGAATTCCTGGCATGGTCACTGATCATCGTTCAACATATTAGAAAAAAGCCACTGCAGCATACTAATTATTGATGTTTTCACAGACAAATTATTTGCATTTGTACTCAAATTTCAGTGCAACAGACCAAAATAGTATTTTTGAGCATGTTTTGATTAGGGCTTAATAGGGTATCTTCTTCAAGATGATAAAGTTCTCCCTACAATAGAAAGTGATCATGAACTTTTCTTCTAAAGCAAAGGTGAACCGATGGTGAGCTAGGACTTGAATCTTGCTAACTATTAGGTTACTGAAACATCGATCTGGATGGCTGTTAAATGGAGCGATAAACCAATGTTCCAATTTCTGTGGTTAAGACCACGGATTTTGTCATCAAAATACTAGACTATAACCATTTTGGTCCAATGGTAATGTTGACAGTATATCAGAGTATAATGGTAAAAGCTTAGTGGTGCTTAAGGAACCCTGTCACAGATAAATTTAAGAGGTCAAAAGCACTAGATGAACGCTGTAGTCTGACTCGAATTGTGACAAGATAAGGGTTGGCGACTTAAAAAGTGATAAAAACCTCAACTATAGGGCTGTCAAAAGCCAGATTGGAAACAAAATTGCTGTTTCACATACAGAGACTTGTACCAGTGAGAAAATATAAAACCGGACATTAAATTTAAAGCACATCATGTTTTTTGTAGTCTAGTGACAAGCAGACAAAGGGACAAATGTTCCCTTCTCCCCAATTTAATATTTGAGGAAAAACAGAGAGAACATTTTCTATGTTTCATGGTCCTTACACATATAATCTAATAATGATACTCAGGCAGATATCCCGACAGGCACATGGGCCCATTTTACAAATAGAGCATATTGCCTGGCCTGCACTGTAGTGCACCTTTAAGTGGGTGTGATGGGAGGAGAGAGCGGAAATGTTGAGCCCTATTACAGTGAATGCACTGTTCCTGGGAATAGTGTGTTAGTGAAATGGGGACATGTTGTTTAAAACTGCTGGTCTGCCTTTCACTGCAGATGACAAACCTGACGGTTTTCAAGGGGACAAGAGAGATCCACGTACAGACGGGTGCAGTATGCGACTGTGGAAAGTGCCCTCTTTGTATGGTCACCCCCACACTTTTTTCCAAAGCTGATGGTTAAGACTCTGAAAGTGTACTGGAGCCTGCTAATCAGGCCCCAGTGCCAGTGCTCTCTTGTGATATTGTGATAGCCATGCCTAACCAGACTCACTGCATTATACTCCGCTTTTACAGTGAATGCACCCACCAATGCAGAAATGCATGGGTATGTCCTAGCACACGTCTTACTCCAAATCAAGAGACACTCTCTGGGAGGGTGCACTGACTGCACGCCAGCTCATGTTTAGCGCAGTCAGTGCACCTGCCGCTAGCTTCTTTCCCTCTGTGCATGTCTTTGTAATACGTAGCAGGCGCAGTGGCAAAGTGTTCCCTCATTTGAATTGGGCTGCACTGCATGGGACCACAAATGCATGCAAATGAGGTAACGTCACCCCCTGATCACTCCGGTGCAAAATGAGGACCAGTACAATCTGAATTATAGATGAGGCTGCACAAGTATCTGCGGCCCTTTCTATAATACCAAAGCCCCCAGGGTAGCAAGAACCATGGGCAAGTGCCCGTTGTGCCCCAGAGCATTTTTGTAATACAACTCCCGGTCCAGACTGAATTTCACCTGACCATTTCAGATCTAACCTAGGTCTCTTGGTCACTTTTGTTTTAAAAGTCGTAATGCTTTGAAGGTTGGTGTCACGTTGCTGACTTTGGTAGGGTTTATAAAAAGCTGGAGTAAATTAAACCTGCCACTTACAGGACGTTTTCCCTTTTAGATGCCATGGGGAAATTTCGGAGAAGTTACTGCGATTTAGAATCTAGGAATGGCACGAAATTGATCATAGTTCCTCCCTAATAAAGACAGGGATTTCACCCGAGGTGGGCACCATGGAAAAACATTTGCATGTACAGATCTTCCAGAAATATGCTAATCTTGGAAACTGCTACCTTTTCTTGCATTTCTGGAGTCTGACAGTTCAAGACTCTTTTCATTGTAGGGTTAGTGCCAGTACTTTTGAATCATTATGTTAACAACTTAGCAATGGTTATGAATGTATTCATATATGGATATTTTTATTCCGGATCATTGACAAAATATCGAGGATCAGAATATCGACTTCCTATCTACAAACAGGTAAGTGCAAACATATCGAATCCAAAATATCGAATTTTTAGAATGCCTTAAAAGTAATATCAAATTAATTAAATAATAAATATAATTAAGTAAAACATATTTAAAAATAATTTTAAATGTTACAATTAATAAATAATAAATGAAATGTAAACAAAACAAACATTTAATTTTTTACATATATTAACTTAATATAAAAAAATGAATATTTGTAATTATAAAATGTTAGACACGTAACTTAACATGTAATTACATATATATATAAATAAACCTATAATATCAAATCAAATCAATTAAGCTTTATTTGATTTTAAATAGCAAAATCATAAAAGCGTACATTTAAAAACCAATGTTAAAAGAGATCTATACATTTAAAAATTAGCAATATAAAAGGAAATACTATAATACAATTCATACAGGACCAAAAGATATCAAGGGAATCACTCCACACGATTCATTTTGTGTAACCAATATCGAGAGAAGGAAGGATAGGACATGTGTATATACATATTCAATTTGGAATATTTACAGTTTCTGTATACACTATGTACAATCTTTCAGGTCACTTTCTAATATAGAAAAATTCAATGGCCAAATACATTATATAGTGTTCCGAAACCTAATAAGAAGTTTTAAGAAAGAGGATACTGCCTTGATAACATATTCATTCTCTAGCTGTTTTAACTTGAGGCATGCCACTCTACAGGTACGTAGCTACCAGGCCTTTAATATGGAATTCAAAAATCTCTTCCTCGGTATCAGGTAAAACTTGCAGAACAATACACAGTGAATATTTGATTGGTATGAAGTATCATCGCATGGACAAATTACCCTTTCCCTTGACCAATCATTACGTTCTGGGAAAGTTATCAATCTGTAGAAGGTGTCAGTGCGGAAACGGGTCAACAGCATGCGAGTATAACAACTTGACTCTAGTAACAGATAAGGTTGGACCCCTCCACTGATGATAATTAGCTGGTTATCTGCAGCTGTACATTTGACCTTTTCCAGGAGCCACCTCTTATCATCTAAATGCTCAAAGGCCATCTTTTTAATGAATTTCTAGACACAGCTTCGATGCTTACAGGATTTGTGAAGAATTCCAGGTGCCCAATCTCATTTTGCATTTGTTTTACTTAATTTTATATTGACCGCTCCATCTAGCTTAAGGCAGTCTGTGATGACATCTCTATTTAGACTTGTCTCGGGTGTTACCCAAACTTTATGCCACAATAGTAAAGGGGAGATTTTAATGATACCATAGATATATGGTAGGCCCACTTCACTATGAGAGATATAAGTAGTTATGGATTTGGGGCTGCCAATAAATAGCGAATAAAATGATTCTCGCGGAATTCAATCTGTTCCGCTTGTTCAATCCCCCAAATGCCTGCCTCGTAAGTACCGGTGGAGACACATTTTGATTTATAAATTTGTAAAAGTTCTCCAACCGGTCTTCCACCCAATTTTTCAGCAAAGTTTCTCAGCGCTCCTGTGGCCCTGGAGAAGGCTGGTTTCCTTGCAGTCACAGCTGCCTGCCAAGTACCCTTTCTATCAAAGTTGATTCCTAGATAGGAAAATCTATTGGTACTCTGAATTTTATTCCCATCCAGAGAAATTGGGTACGGAGTCCTCTTCGCCCCAGTTCCACAGGACATGAAGTAAGTTTTGGAAACATTAACTTTTAGCCCTCTGCCACTCATATAATCAGCGAATTTAGCTACTGCCCTTTGGAGGCCAACCCTGGTCCGGGACATTATTGCGGCATCGTCCGCGTACAGGAAAATTGGTACCAGGATGCCCCTTACAGTTGGGTAGTCATACTGAAATTCGCTGAGATGTTAACCAATAGAATTAATATACAGGGTAAAAAGAAGGGGCGTTAAAATGCACCCCTGTCTCATGCCCCTCCTTATATAAAACTTCTCTGAACACTCACCTTTCCTGCCATACCGTACCCTAGCACCCGCCCCCCTATACAATTCCTTGATAAATAAAAGGATTTGTCTATCTATACCACTGTCGCTAAGTATCGCCATAATTTCTCGTGATCCACACAGTCGAAAGCGGAGCTTAGGTCCACAAGAGTAACAAAAAGGTTTCCCTTCTTAGCCTGTGTGTATTTGGCTATTACTAGTGCTAGGCTGAGGCCCTGTTCTATTGTTCCTTTGACCACCCGGAACCCATATTGTAGGTTAGAGATAACATCATTCTCCTCCGCCCACTCCTGTATCCTGTTTAAAATTATCCGTCCTGCCACCTTCATCAATGCATCTAATAACGATTTAGGGCTGCAGCAGGTGGGGTCGTACCTATCCCCTTTTTTAAAGATCGGGATCACAATAGCGTCTGGCCAAGTTGAAATAAATCCAGACCTATTTGAACAATTTAGCACATTGGTTAGCAAGGGTGCCCATAGGTCGATCTCAAATTTATAAACGTCAATCGGGACGCAGTCCGGACCGGGTGCTTTTCCTGAGGAGCTTTCCTTAATTGCCCTTATAACCTCCTCACACTCAAATACAATGCCCAGGGGAAACACGCTAGATGGATTATTGTCATCAAATGTGCCAATTGCGTTTTCAATTACTTTTCCTGAATCATCAATATTAGCCTTATCATAGAGGCCTTTAAAGTGTGTCACCCAAGTTTCGCCTGTAATTGCGAGGTCAATTGCATCTGCCTCCTTACTTTATAGGAACGGAGCATTAACCGCTTTCCAGAAAGCTATGTTCTCTTTTCTTTGGGAAGCTTCATGTAATGCCAACCATGCATCCCTCTTTAATTGTTTTTTCCTGGTAGTTATGGCGGTATGATAAGATTTTCTGGCTTGCCGAACTAATTCAATTGATCTTGGGGAGTCATGTAGGACGCGTTTCAAAGTAGTAAGTGCCTTAGTGCATGCAGACTTCATCAAACCAGCTATGAGCTTTGTTTGTACTAAGGCGATATTCCCTTGTTAGTAATTTTTTTGATTCCGCTATGATTTTATTGAAGGAGTCATGGTCTGTTTATATTTATGTTTATGTTGGTTTATATAGCGCCAAGTCACCGACAGGTCTCAGGGCGCTTTTGACCGCAATGAAATCACAGCTCGGGCAGCAACAGGAGGCGAGTCTATACTGAGCTCAGCGCTGTTCTAAATAGAGTTGTCTTTAGGGCTTTCCTAAAGAGGTTTCCTTCCTTGCGAAGAGCTTCCGGTAGCTCATTCCACATTTTGGGCAGTAGGACCGAAAAGGATCTCCCTCCTTTTGTTGCTAGCCTGAACCGAGGACATACAAGCAACTGAGCCTCGGAGGACCCTAGGCTTCTTTCGGGCCTGTATATAACTAGTCTTTCCTTGATATAGGAAGGGGCTTGCCCGTAGATGGCCTTGTGGGCTATGCAGAGGCTCTTAAAGGCCGACCTTTGCGTCACTGGTAGCCAGTGAAAACTTAGCAACAGCGGGGATGCATGTGATCTCCTTGGAAGTCTAAAGATTAATCTTGCCGCATCATTTAGGACTACCTGCAGTCTGTTTGTTAAGGCTTTAGGTAAGCCCAGGTAGAGCGCATTTCCGTAGTCCAGCCTCGACAGTATGGTGGCAGAAACTATTGTGCGGATCGTGGACTGGGAAAGAAGTGGAACAAGTTTGCGCAGTTGTCTTATGATGCCGTTACAGGTACCCACTACCGCAGAGATTTGATTGGTCATTGAGAGGGCGCCGTCTATTCTAATGCCAAGACTTTTGACCACGATTGCTGGCTTAGGGGTGGGCCCTAATTCCTGGGGCCAGTAGAGGTCACACCAGGGGGAGCAGATGGATGACACAATTAACACCTCCGTTTTCTCGGGGTTAATCTTCAGGAGATTCCTGGACATCCTGTGTGGGTTTCCTCTTTTTGTGAAAGGCAAATTAGCATGTGATTGTAAGTATTTATCACAAAATTTTGAAGAAATACCACAGGCTCCACTTTATCCCATTTAATGGAATATCCGTTTCTACTAGCCAGGCTGAACGGGGATTATAAGGAATGTTTCCCATCGATTTTTGCTCAACCCCCTTAAATTTTATACCAAGGAAGATAGAGTAATGATCACTCAGCATGGTGTTGAGTATTCCCCAAGGTGATGCTAGCCCTGAATGCCTCATGGATAAGAGGGCAAAATCAATAATCGAATTGCACCCTCTCCCATTAAAGGTGGGCTGGAAAGGTATAATAGGTGAACGTAGTTCGTTAGCGTATGACACACTAAAATGGAAAATCATGTTATTTAGCAAGTCCCCTTGTTTGGAGTGAGTGAAATGGGTGGGGGTATCCTCCTTATTGTCCCCTAGTCCGCAAATACCAGCGGCACTGCGGGGGCATAAGGTACAGTTGAAATCGCCCATCCAAAGCAAAACCATGTGTCTAAACACATGTTCCTCCAATCTAAATAGATTGCTTGTAAGATTGTTTATAACATTTTCCAATAAGGATGTTGGGATGTTATTATAGAAATGTATTATCGCCATATTTTTTACATTTCCCCAGGTAACTAATAGGATCTGATAGTACTCCGTTGACATAAATTTGGCTACTGTGATCCCGCGAGGTTGAAACATATGTACACAGCCCCCCTTTATTTCTGCCTTGTAAACTGGCGTTGGCCGGTGTATTAAAAGTTTGATACCCCTTGACGTGTAATTCTTTAATGGACCACATTTCCTGAAGGCAAAGTATACTGTACTTAGTTACTATATCCAGCCATGGGGGGTGGGTTACTTTGTCTAAGAGCCCCGCGACATTCCAGCTTAGAATATTCTTATTAGATTTTATCACTTTTGGGGGCATCCTTTTGTGGTTCACTATAATTGTGCCATCTTTTAATAAACCTATAATATACATTTTTAAATAAATTATGCATAATAAGTTACAACATTAAAATAAATAATATTGAAAAAATTATATTTTACATTACATTAAATATAACAACACTGAAAACGTTGCATATCGTAGAGCATAAAATTACTATTCCCACTCCAGCAAGTGGAACTGTAGGGAAAAGGATGGATAGCGGGTGGGTAAAAATTACTATTCCCATGCAAGCAAGTTGAACAGTAGTGAAAATGTTGAATAGCGGGTAGGTAAAAATTACTATTCCCACGCCAGCGAGTGGAACAGTAGTGAAAATGTTGGATAGCGGTGGGTAAAAATTACTATTCCCACTCCAGCGAGTGCAACAGTAGGGGAAGCGTTCGATAGCGGGTGGGTAAATATTACTATTCCCACTCCACCGAGTGGAACAGTAGGGAAAGTGTTGGGTAGCTGTAGAAAAAGGTAGGGCTAGGACCTTTCTCAAGATTTGCCCGGCGCTAACCGCCCTCGTACCATTCAAATTACCAAGCAATGAGGCAGGCACCGGAGACCAGAAGGCAGGAAACAGAAGTTTTATTCCGACGGAGCAGAACACATCAGATCGGACAACAAGGTATCGTCTCGAGGTGCTCTAACAGCCTCTCGGAGGCCTGGCCTCTTATACACTGGTTTATGGCATGTGACCTTTCTTTATTACAATCAGAACATTGTGAAATAAGGAAAAAGACATCCCCGTAATCCTCGTGTCAATCCCACCCCCATATACCTTTACAATAGAGGTCCTCAACCCGCTGATAAGAGGAGGGGGTCATCACGCAGCTGAGTGTTTCGCCAAGTCTTAGGATGTGTGCGCCTGATCATATCCCAGGGGGTGGGGAGGCCCTGATCAACAGCGTGTCCTTTGAAGAGGGGCGACTCCATACAATGAGGGGCAGTAAATGGTATCTCCTGGTTTAGGCGATGGCCTCGGACCTGTGTGGACAGTCGGACACGGGGTAAGGGGTCATCAATGGAGTGGTATTCATGCCGCGTGGACAATTGAGCGCGGAGGGAAGGTTTATCAACAGAGGGGCATTCATGGGAGGAGAGGAGGTGCTGGTCAGGCGCTGGTGTGACTCCCAAGGACAGGGTCATGCAGAAGGGTTATGCTCATAAGGGGGAGGGAGGGGGAGCCAGGGTGCGCGGAGGATGCTTGCTGGGTCAGAGGGCGCGCTGGCGGTCGATCGTGGACAGAGAGACCATGTTACCTAAAATGGCTGTTATGCATGTTGTACGTGGGTAACAAGCTGGCGCAGACGATGTTTAGCCCGCAAACTAAAATTCCACAGTCCTCCCTTTTAACATGTCTCGCCAACTTGTCAGTTTGGATTTATCCCCATAAGGCCACGTATTTCGACTTCGTAGAGGGGACTCATGTGCTCAGTTCGGAAGTCCAAAGTCTTTGGGCACATACAGTTAGAAATGAAGCTGCACAAGGAGGGTAGACACTGAATACCCAAGCAACACCCACATAATATCACAACAGGTATCAGCACGAAGGAAAACAACCTCCAACCCCAGTTCCTCAAAGTGTCCCAAAGCCAGCTCCCAAGCGACCATCCTTCCTGCTCTTGGTGAACCTCCGAGGAAAGTCTGTGGAGGTGTTCAATGGCTTTGTAGACTGAAGGCGAGTTATCTGGCACGTATGTGCAGCAGCTGGATCCGATGATGCGGCATGCTCCTCCTCGGTCGGCTAGGACCACGTCTAAGACAAGGCGGTTTTGAAGGGTCACAAGGCGGACCGCCTGAAGCTCCGCCGTGTTGTTGGCGAGGATGCCAGCCGTGATGTTGATCGTTGTTTCTACTGCCTGGGTCAGGTGTCGGATAGCGCGACTGTTTGCCATTGGGCCCCACAGAGGAACAAGTCCCTTTGCTGCATCTAGGAACTGTGCTCCGGTGGAGTCGGCTTGTCCAATGTCATCTGCACGCCTCTGCCGGTGATGGTTGGTAGGGGCTACATATGTGGGTGGAAGAACGAAGGCAATGTAACAGGCGCCCTTCCAACCTCTCGGAAGCCAGGTGTAAGCTTTGGTGCCACACACAAAGTACATATTCGGAGAAGCAACAAAGGAAGGGGGGTCAGCTGAGTCCAATGTTCTGGTGATTCGGCAGGCGCTATGACCCACCAGCTGCGTTCCATGGCCTTCGAGGCACACAAGACCTGTAACATTGATAACAGACAGGGCCACAGTCAGAGTAGCGGTAGTTTGTTTTTGCAGATGAGAGAAGGTGGTCCTGGCTGGATTGTGGAGCACCTGTACTTCGACTCGTTCTTTGGCAGGAATGTCTTTAAGGAAGGTGGCGCCCGTGAGCGCAGGACACAGGGCAGCAGAGGTCTTTTCGGTTTTGTTCAGCCAGAACCCAGAGTAGAAGTGCGACACTGTCCGGCTGGAGGTGGCGTTGTCCTTGTGGCTCTCTTGCATGAGGATCAGCCAGGCGAGGCAAGAGCCGTGAACTGAGAAAGGAGAAGGGATGAAGGGGATGGAGTGTCCAGCGGCATGCGGGAGCAACCCGCAGATCCAACAGTTCGTAGCATTTGCAGCGAGGTTGTGTTGGTGCAACAGTTGCACGAAGGAATTGTTCCAAAATTCCCTGCGCCTTTCTCGGAGCTGGGGCGACAGAGAGATTAGGTGATGCTCTTTCAGGGGTGTCGGTCGTGCAGTAGGTAGCAGTGCCTCATGGGCCGGTGTGTTTTCCTCCAGAATCCAGAAGGAGGTCATGAGGAGGAGGCAGAAGAGGAAGACAATGAAGAGTGCGATTGTCTTTGATTTGTGCAAGTTGTCAGTCTTTGGATTTCTATACTGGGTATTTCCTGTTGCTTCCATCATCTTCTTATCTGGCGCTTCCATCATCTTCTTATCTGGCGCTTCCATCACCTTCAAGGGGCTCGGTAGCGGGCAGAACCACAGACTTCGTTTAACTTCTCTCCCGGCAACCCTTGGTTGTGCTTAGGTCACCGTTCTGAGATTCAACTTAGTCCGTGGCCTACTTAGCCGAAACTCCCTCCTTTCGACGCAGGAAATACCCTTCTCTGGACGGCACAGTGGGATCAGAGAATTTTGCAAGTTCGAGTGCCTCAGTATCGGGATAACAGTCCAATATTGGTCGATCTTTGCTCAGGAGCTCTTCCTGGGTGCTGACACTTTCTGTCGTGGCCAGGTTCGCAGAGACCTTCCGGCAATGATGCGCGTGCAGCCAGTGCTTCTTCCCCTCCACTCGAAGCGCCGTTCGGGTGGTAATCAGCACCTGCCAGTGTGGAACATGAGCCCATAATTCTATCGATGCCCAGGCCGCTGGCGCAAACCGCCTCTTGGTTCCCATGTTGACTAACTACCAAATAAAGAGACGGGCGCTGGAAGCAGGAATCAAGAACAGAGTTTAATTCTCATGAGGAGAGCCAGTCATTTCGGACACGAAACACAGTGTCTTTCGGGAGGTGCTCTAACAAGTGAGCTGAGACTCTTTCTTTTATACCTTACAAAACACTTGATAGTACAATCAGGACAGTGTGACGCAAAAGAAAGACATCCCTGTAATCCTCGTGTCAATCCTACCCCACATATGTTCACAATAGGAACCCTTGACCTGCTGATAAGAGGGGAGGGCAATCACGCAGCTGAGTGTTCCGTCAACTGTTTAGGATGTGTGCGCCTGATCATAGCCCAGGGGGTGGGGTGGCTAGGATCAATAGTGGGTCCTTTGAAGAGGAGTGACTTCATACAATAAGGGCAGTAAATGGTATCTCCTGGCTTAGGCGATGGCCTCGGACACGTGTGGTCAGCTGGACTCGGGGGAAGGGGTCATCAAAGGAGTGGTAGTCATGCCGCGTGGACAGTCGGGCGCGGAGGGAAGGCTTGTCAACAGAGGGGCATTCATGGAAAGAAAGGAGGTGTTGGTCAGGCGCGGGCATGACTCTCAAGGACGGGATCTTGTAGAAGAAGTTTTACGGCTTGCCCATGTGAGGAGAAGGGAGGGAGAGCCAGGGTGGACACGGGGACAGAGTCACATAGAGAGAGAGAGATCTTACGACCAGTACAAGAGAGAGCGGGGGCAGTCAGGTGCAGCTGGGGAGGGCTACGTCAGCTAAGGCGAAGGATGCCTCTTCAAGAGGGAATGGGGGGGGGTTTGTGCGGGTCAAGCAGGAGAGTTGCCTTTCGCAGCAGGGTCGCACAGGGGGAGAGGGTTTCATGGCCTATGCATGAGAGAGGGGGTTTAGGATACGCGCAGGAGGGAAGCCGGGGATTCCAATGGGTAAAGGGCCATGGTGCCTAGAATGGCGGTACATATGCATAGGGGTATGGGCTCTCACTGGCAGAGTGATACGGTCAATAGTTTACGGTATTCATGGTGCTCACAGGGAGAGGAGTGGGAGAAGAAGGGAAATGAATGCTGTTTATGTACATCAATTTCTTCAACTTCCACAGTCGCCCCTTTTTACATTACAGCAGTCATTTTTGTAATTGATGGGTTTACAGGTAGTCAGGCATCGTTGATGAATTAGCATTTTGTCGATACTAACATTTGGCGTATAATCATAGACAGTTGAGGTGATGGGCAGAATGCAGCACATAGGAAATTGCATTTTCGTTGTGTTCCTGACAATTAAACGCACTACATAGCATAAATCTTTCTAACTTAAAAATGTGACCAATGAACAGTTTTGACCAGGTAGTTGAGAGCGGAATTCAGTTCAATACACAAGATTTCTTCGTCACAGTGTCTTTTTATCATTGAGCCATCACTGGTAGGCTCTAGTCCGAGTACTTTCGTTGGCGCTGTTGAGCACCGGCGGTGGAGCTATAGGTCCAGCTCAGTTCTATCCTTTCGCGTTGCAGGGTGCGGTCAGTCCTCTGCTGTTAGACCACAGTCCTGTTCCCTAAACAATCCGTTTGGCGGCGCCTTATGCTCGGCACCTATATTTCTGTGGCAACACTCTATTCCCATATGAAGGCAGTTCTTCCTTTTGGCAAAAAGTCACGTGGAAAAGAGGGTGAGCATGGTTCAAATAGTCGATAGGAGAGAGAGCGAGCGGAGTTGGGTCAGAGTTCCTGGGACACACAAAAGGGACCAAGGGAGCAAAGGATAACAAGCAGGCAGGCCCATCAATCGAGCCCAAAGAAGGGGGACGGAGACTCCAGGCACACGTGGGTTAGCAGACGGAGGGCTTCAAGGCGGCCCATCATTTTTCATTTTCCACGTTGAAATTGCGGTCTCGTCCCGTATCCTGTTGCTCTGCGGCTCCACCTTTGGTCGAGGTCACACGTGTCCCAAGATCCGCAGTCGGGCTGTACATCACATCTGACCCATCTCCTTCGGTGATCGTGAATCTTTGAATAGGTACAAGACAAGGTTTTAGAGAAATGGCAGAAGAAGATATCTACGCATGTGAATTCCTCCCTCAATTCTACGCATTTGGGAGATACGCTCATTGGTCACAGTCAGAGGTCCATTACCAAGCAGTGCATGTGTCAGCATTCCTACTGAGTTCATGGCAGGTTTATTCATCGTCCTATTTATAACTCAAGTGAGGGTAAATGATATTCCCATCAACTGTGCATTTCATCATATTCAACATTACGGAGCATTTCACTTCAGGACTGGCTAATCTTTTCAAACAGGGCGGGGGTGCCATCATCGAGAGTCAGGCAGAACAATATTTTCTCGATGGTCAACAGTTACTCATGGTCATCATGTTTATATCCAGGACAGCGACTGGGGTCTATCAAAAATGGGGCGGGGATGCTTCGGGCGCTCGCGCTTGGGTGCAAAAGGGGGTGGGGCAATCTGGGCATTGGGGGTCAATCTAGACGTTGGCGTTCGTCTCTGAAGAACAGACATAAGGTGCCATGGACATACAGTTCCCCTATAAATGGCCAGATTTGGGGGACTTTAGTCGTCTTACCTGTCCTTTCCTTCTCAGCCAATTCAAGTTCATTCATTTTGCAGAAAGGAGAGGCAGTAATATGGCGAGATACAATCATTTTAGTTTCGGTCAATTTCGCTGAACACCTTCGCGTTCAATATGTATCAAATCAGATTGGTGCCGGTGGGGCACAATTTTACCAAAAAGAGGGGGAGAAAATAGGGAGACTCTTATAGAGAGTGAGAGTCGTCCGCAATCTAAACGAGCCATTCGGTACATGTAGAGAGAGAGAGAGAGAGAGAGAGAGAGATAAGGGGGTGGTGAGAGAGAGAGAGAGAGAGAGAGAGACGTGTACGAAAATAGGTCATTTAGTGCGCTCACAACACAGAACAGCAAAGGTCAGGTAACACGCAGATACAGACAGAGGGAAGACATAAATCCGTACATTACACACACACAAACTCAGACAGGGAAGACGGCACATGTATTACACATATATAAGACATTCACGACGAGACAGGAAACAATTGTTAGCCAACAAGATCTGTTTTATATATCCTACGTATCTTTACTATCCTATTTATCTACGTGCTTAGCTCTTTCTACCCTTCCCTCCTTTTTCTTCTCGCTTGTCACGTCTGCGAGCGTCCCCAATTGCCAATACTCACACCTCGGTTGGTCGATCAGAAATTAACCTGGTCGTGCTAGTTACCCATGGTTGGATCTTAAACCATTTTCAGTTCCTTCCTTTGGTGGGAAGTTCTCCAGGCTGAGGCAACGGCAAGTATTGATCGGGAGAACAGTCGGGCAGCTTGGCTATATCTATAAGAGTGTGAGAAAGGGGGGGCAGTGCATTTTGAACATCAGCAACATTTCTAACTTCCCAGACGGGTGGTGCCGTGGCAACCCTTACCCGTATATTTTTCTTTCCCTACCTAGTCAAACGTCCAGTTACATTATTTAACGCGTCCTTTCTAGTCAATTTTTCGTCATTCAGTACCTGTCCAGTTTCTATGTCAGTCCATCCTCCCAGTCGCTATGTTCCAAGGAGGAACAGTCATGTTTAAGTCTACGTCTTTAAAAAACTTATCGTTATGAGGACTATGCACATATTCCATCCTTCCCGTTTCGTCGGTGGTTCAACCATCGCTCTCCCATACTTCAGTCGACGTTCTACGTGACCTGCAGAAGGGAGGAGAAAGAAGGGGTGGGGGGGCAGCATTCAAAACACATCAGCATGCAGTAGTCCGAAAACGTTTTTACCTACCACTTACTCGACCTATCTCCACGTACTGCATTTCGTTACCATCTCGGCGTTTAAGCCCAGAGGGACCAGTGGTCAGATAGATAATCATCAACGATCTGCGTATCTACATGAGTTACTTGGTCGCAACCCTCTTTGTTGGGCGCAAGGGTGACGGTCAGGTGGCATTTCTGTGGTGTCGTCTTAAGGGCGTCTAAAACACTTTTCCGGCGGCCCGTGACACATAATGTAGCTGCTAAATATCTGATCCTTTTTAACCTTCAGTTTTCATCATACTTATTCTTCGCTCATAGTAGAAAAACATCCAAAAACTCATTAATGCAACCGCTACAACCATGCTTTCGTTTTAAAAATACCTTTAATAAAAAGTGTTGAGGTACAAATACAGGCCTACAACTCAGTGGGCCGGCTACGAAGCAGATTGAAACTGTACATAAGAAGAACGAAGCTGGTGGCAGTTCATTGCATAAAGTGCAGCAGTGCAATAAAATCGTATTAAACTTCCCTACAGAGCAAGCATGATGCATGTCAGTAATTCATCTTTAATAAATTCATAAATTCATTATCCAATGTTCATTCATTACCTAAATTACACCAATTCATTTTCCAAATCATAATCAGTACCCACCCTAAGTCAGTTCATTGTCCAAGCACATACTCAACATCCTTCATATCTACTTTCATTATCCAAAAACTGCATATATATCTCGGGACAAAAAGCTGCGCAATCAGGGTGCAACAAAGTTTATTCAAAACGTCTCATTTTGTGTCGGCGCCATTTTGGGTGGGGTCAGGCGAGTCCCAGCACAGTCAGAATGTCTCCAATGACTCGTGGTTGGACCGGAGCCTTCCGTTGGAAGTTCAAAAAGTTTTGAATCATGTGGTTAACAGTTCTAACAATATGGACCATTAGTCAAAGAGTGGGGAGGGCGGCAACAATTTTCCTACCGGGTCATTCTGGTGTTCCACCGGAACTGAACAAGTCTATGCCGTGGCTGCATTTTAGCCATTTCCAATCCGAGGCTGGCGCCGGCAGGAGTTGCACCGATGTCGTGGTTCCCAGTGAAGGGGGCGGGGGCGCCCATGCGGAGGGATCGGGGTGCCCCCCGGCTCTTATAGAATCTTCAAGGTTGAGGAGAGAAGGCATGGGGCGTGTGCCCGTCCTGGGCAGAAGACCGCTTTTTGATGTTGACCCTCTTTAAGTAAGAGCATTGGGGTGTCGCTGGAAGCCTCCACCTGGAGGGAGGTGGGGGAGGCTCGTTCGCGCCGCCTCCCCCTTCCAGCGACCCCGCGCCGTCCCTCGGCTCCGTCGCTTCGACATTGGCCGTGCTGGCTATTGAAGATGGGGGGGGGGGTGGTCGGCGGCTGAGGCAAGACAGCCCCCCCCCCCCTTCCTTTTTGACAGGTGGCCGGACTACCTCCAACTCTCCAGGGGCGACATGTGGCGGGACTACCTGTAACTATGCAGGCGATGGCATGTGGCGGGACTACCTGCAACTGTCAGGCGTTGGGTGTAGTTGCGGCCATTATAGCACAAAGAAATGCCGCCATCCTTGCCTAGGCTTCGCCCATCAACGAAAGCCGGATCGGGTGAGAGAGAGGGGTGGTCGGTGGTCGAGGCAAGACAGCCCCCTCTCTCCCCGCGGCCTGCAGGGCGGCAGAAGAGAAGAGATGGAGAGGTCCTTGCCATTCTCTGGACCGCCTGCCCAACATCATCTCCTACTGACCGCGGCCAGGCGAGCCCCTCGTGCCTCGAGGCCTCGCCTTCCGGATGGGCGTAACCGCGGACCTGTTGCACTTCGGGAGCTTCCGGAATGGGGGTAGGTACCTATTGAGTTGTTTCTATTTCATGTGACCGTTATTTGGGCGTGGCGGGCAATGAGGCAGACATGTTGGGAGCAGGAATAGGCAGTAGAGCCTAGCTACCTCGTGGCTATCTTTGCTGCCAAACTTTTCGCCATTTTATATTTCTTATTACGAACTATTTCTAATGTTTCTTATTTTTAGTGAAGTCAAAAGCTCATCAGGGGGTTACTGACTTAGCCTGATTTCTTTTTATTTTTCTTTCTCTTCCTTAGCGTGTTTCGAGCTAAAGTTTTCTGTTAGTAGGGAACGGTGATCACTTCATATTTTTATGTGTCCTTTTCACTAGGGGGTACTTCTGGACGGACCAGACGAGTTCCCTCCAATAAATGGTCCGGGGTGGAACGAGATTATCGATCAAAAAGGGGAACATATATTCCTTCATTAGGGTATCATCCTGGACAGACCGAGCGATGTACTTCCACTTACTAGGGTAGCCTCCTGGACGGACCAGATGGTCTACTTCCACTAAATGGCCCATGAGCGGGGAGCATATGTCCTCCATAAGGGTAGTCTCCTGGGCGGACCATGCGAGCTACCCCCCAAATAACCAAACAGTGGGGAGTGGGTAGGACTGACGAATTCACAAAGGGGCATAACCTACCCTTTACTACTTGCAAAGACTAGATAGAATATTTCTACTCCACGTTGTTTGCAGGCAGAAAATACCTCAAACGAAACAATTCCTGGAACAACAATGTCCAGGCAACCAACCAATCAGTGGGGAGAAAAACAGGCATGACGGATTACAACGGGGACAAACGTCTGCATTACCTGCCCTTCGCTATCCAGAAAGGAAGACAGAATATTTCTACTCGTCTCAGTTTGTAGACAGGGAAGATCTCAAAGAGCAACAATCGATTATTAATCGATTTCAAACAATCCAGTGGGGAGAAAAGTAGGCATGACGGATTACAACGGGGACAAAAGTCTGCATTACCTACCCTTCTCTATCTGCAAAGAGGGACGACGTTCCTATTCGCCGCTGTTTGCAAACAGAGAATGTCTCGTTCTCAAAAGAGAACCAATATGTCAAGTAGCATTCAAAGCTAAATGAACCAATACCAACAATATCAGTATACAAATACCGATTTCAATACAAACAATCAATCAATCAGGTGGATAGAACCACCCTACCAATCAGGCGTAAAAACACCCTACTTAATCTTACCCGGACCGGACCATACGGACAGTTCTTCATCTCCCTCCTCCAGCGCCCGATCGTTCTCTTACTCCATGTAGCATTCCTGTGGGATTCCAGTCAGGACAATAGGTCACTCAAGGGAGGTCCGTTCAGAATTGGTGAAGTTCTTTCGATCGGCAGCCGGGCGAGGGCCCTCTCAAGGCAGGCATACCCCGATCATTTAGATGTTCACTTCTTCGTCTGGATCTCTCTTACCGAACCTTATGTCACTGATGGACCCCGCGTTGGGACGCCAATTGTGGAACATGAGCCCATAATTCTATCGATGCCCAGGCCGCTGGCGCAAACCGCCTCTTGGTTCCCATGTTGACTAACTACCAAATAAAGAGACGGGCGCTGGAAGCAGGAATCAAGAACAGAGTTTAATTCTCATGAGGAGAGCCAGTCATTTCGGACACGAAACACAGTGTCTTTCGGGAGGTGCTCTAACAAGTGAGCTGAGACTCTTTCTTTTATACCTTACAAAACACTTGATAGTACAATCAGGACAGTGTGACGCAAAAGAAAGACATCCCTGTAATCCTCGTGTCAATCCTACCCCACATATGTTCACAATAGGAACCCTTGACCTGCTGATAAGAGGGGAGGGCAATCACGCAGCTGAGTGTTCCGTCAACTGTTTAGGATGTGTGCGCCTGATCATAGCCCAGGGGGTGGGGTGGCTAGGATCAATAGTGGGTCCTTTGAAGAGGAGTGACTTCATACAATAAGGGCAGTAAATGGTATCTCCTGGCTTAGGCGATGGCCTCGGACACGTGTGGTCAGCTGGACTCGGGGGAAGGGGTCATCAAAGGAGTGGTAGTCATGCCGCGTGGACAGTCGGGCGCGGAGGGAAGGCTTGTCAATAGAGGGGCATTCATGGAAAGAAAGGAGGTGTTGGTCAGGCGCGGGCATGACTCTCAAGGACGGGATCTTGTAGAAGAAGTTTTACGGCTTGCCCATGTGAGGAGAAGGGAGGGAGAGCCAGGGTGGACACGGGGACAGAGTCACATAGAGAGAGAGAGAGAGATCTTACGACCAGTACAAGAGAGAGCGGGGGCAGTCAGGTGCAGCTGGGGAGGGCTACGTCAGCTAAGGCGAAGGATGCCTCTTCAAGAGGGAATGGGGGGGGGTTTTGTGCGGGTCAAGCAGGAGAGTTGCCTTTCGCAGCAGGGTCGCACAGGGGGAGAGGGTTTCATGGCCTATGCATGAGAGAGGGGGTTTAGGATACGCGCAGGAGGGAAGCCGGGGATTCCAATGGGTAAAGGGCCATGGTGCCTAGAATGGCGGTACATATGCATAGGGGTATGGGCTCTCACTGGCAGAGTGATACGGTCAATAGTTTACGGTATTCATGGTGCTCACAGGGAGAGGAGTGGGAGAAGAAGGGAAATGAATGCTGTTTATGTACATCAATTTCTTCAACTTCCACACCAGGGGCCCGTCCACCGAGGTTCCAGACTCTTGGTCCGCTGGAAATTTCGTATTAGGACGAAATCTCCCGGTTGGATGTCGTGGCCGGGGCCCCTGGAAGCATCGGGGATGGCCTGCTGCACCTGTTGATGAATGACAGACAATGTTTTAGTTAACTTGCACAAATAATCAGATAGTAGGACGTCTGGGACATCATGAATGGAGGTCGGTTTGGGAGCAGTCCAGAGATTCATCGGTCGCCCAAACACGACCTCGTAGGGGGTCAAATGGTGCTTGGTGGGAGTGGAACGCATCGATAACAAGGCCAGTGGGAGGGCATCCGGCCAGTTAAGTCCAGTGGTGGCCACTATTTTTGACAATTTCAGCTTCAGTGTGGCATTATGGCGTTCCACCAGACCGGCGGATTGGGGGTGGAAGACTGCATGAAACCTTTGCTTCACCCCCAACCCCTTTAGGATTAGTTGGATAACCTCAGCTATGAAGTGGGGGCCATTGTCGCTGCATAAAATTCGACAAAGGCCATAGCGAGGGAAGAATTCCTTCAGTAGTACTTTGGCAGTAGTCATGGCAGTGTTGTCACGGGTTGGATAGGCCTCTACCCATTTGCTGAAGGCACATACGATGACTAGTACATACTTCAGGCTTTGGCATCTCTCTAGTTGGATGTAGTCCATCTGAAGGACCTCAAAGGGGTGATTGGGGGTCCCAAACCCTCCCCGGGGTACCACAGTTCCTTTCCCGGGGTTGTGTTGCAGACAGATAAGGCACTGCTGAACTAGGCGTCTGGCTGAGTCAGGGATTTTGTCGTTGTGCCAGACTTTGGAAATGAGTTCGATCATGGGTGCAGATCCTATGTGTGCGGGGGAGTGTGCCATCGTCAGTATGGGGATCAGATATGAGTCGGGCAGCAACCACTTGTTTGCATCCTTCGTTCGCCAGCAGCCCTCTTCATCCTTCAAACCCACCCTTGCCCACTTAGTCAGCTCGTGAGGGGTGCTGGCCGACTGTATGTCTCTGATCATTACCCTTGTGTCACTCCATTTTTCTGCTTGTGACCTGGTCACATACATGCGTGTCACCGTCCTATTCTCAGCTGTGGTTCGTGCAGTGATGTCGGCCAATGCATTCCCTTGTCCGACTAAGTCTGTCACCCTTTTGTGTGCCTGACATTTGATCACCGCTAATCGTTTGGGGAGGAGAACTGCTTCAATCAGAGCGGAGACTAGATCTCCGTGGAGGATCGGGGTGCCGTGGGACGTCAGGAATCCCCTCTCCCTCCACAGGAGTCCAAAATGGTGGACCACCCCGAAGGCATACTGGCTGTCTGTGTATATGTTCGCGGTGGTCCCCGTGGCTATGATGCAGGCTCGAGTGAGGGCTATCAGCTCTGCTGCCTGGGCAGATCGTTGTGTGATGCGGGCTGCCTCAACTACTGTTCGGGCTGTCGTTACTGCATAGGCAGCTGAAGTGGTGCCATCTGGGAGTTTGATGCATGAGCCGTCTACCCATAGCTCTCCATCGGGGTCAGTAAAAGCAGTGTCTCGGAGGTCAACCCTACTCCTAGTCTGTTCGTCTGTTAGGGTCACACAGTCGTGGATGGGAGGAACGTCGGGGTCATTTTCAGGCAGGGGCAACAATGTGGCAGGATTCAAAGTCGTGCATCTCTTTAGTGTGATGTGGGGTGCAAGTAGCGTCAGTTCGTACCCCGTCAGTCGTGCGCTAGTCAGGTGTTGAGTCTTGGTTTGGTTCAGGAGGGTGTCGACAGCATGGGGTACGAGCACGATGAGGGAGTTGGAAAGTATGATTCCCTCGCTCTGACGGATAGAGACAGCAGCGGCAGCTACCGCTCGAAGGCAGGCAGGTAAGGCTCTGGCTACAGGATCAAGAGTGGCGGAGAAGTAGGCACAAGGGCGCTGCTTAGGACCAATTGATTGAGTTAGGACAGACAATGCACACCCCTCCCTTTCGTGGGTGAAGAGGGAGAAGGGTTTGGAGTAATCCGGGGTTCCTAGGACAGGTGCTGAACAGAGGGCATCTCGTAATTCCTTAAAGGATGCTTGACACTCAGGGGTCCAAGGGAGCGGGAAGGAGGCATCTTTGGTTAATAGGGCAAGTAGAGGTTTTACAATGAGACTGAAGTTAGGTAACCACTGTCTACAGAAAGAGGTTAGGCCAACCAAAGAGCGGACTTGCTTTTGTGTTTTTGGGATGGGGGTGTCTAGGATGGTTTGGATTCGGTCGGGTGTAAGTTTCCTCCCTTCTTTGGACAGGAGATGGCCTAGGTAAGTCACTTGTGGCTGGCAGAATTGTAACTTCTTTTTGGAGACTTTATGGCCATTTTCTGCAAGAAAGTGTAGGAGTTGGACGGTGGCTGTCGTTTCAAGCGGGATGGTGTCGGCCGCCAAAAGGATATCATCGACATATTGGATCAACACCACTCCATCTGGTAGCTGAAAGGCATCCAGCTGCCTTTTGAGGGCCTGGCTGTGAATGCTGGGACTTTCAGTGTACCCCTGGGGAGCTCTACAAAATCGGTACGAGCAGGATTTTAAAGTGAAGCCGAAGAGATAACGGCTGTCTGGATGGATGGGGATAGAGAAAAACGCGTTCTTAAGGTCGATAACAGTGAAGGTGGTGGCAGTGGACGGGATGAGGGTCAGAATGGTGGTGATATCGGAGACTACAGGATATTGGGGTACAACCACTTTGTTAATCTCTCGCAAGTCGATGATGAAGCGGTACGCTTTCTCATCTCCTTCACCTTGCTTCTTAACAATAGGTAGGATTGGGCTGTTGCAGACGTTGCTAACCACCTCTTCAACCACTCCTGCATCTACCAGAGACTGAATGATCGCTACCAGTGCCTTCTCACCCTCTGGCGATATCCGATATTGCGGGAGTTTCGGGAGCATAGCGTCCTGTCGTACAGTTATGTGAATAGGATCAATCATCATTCGCCCCACATCAGAGTCATTTTTGGCCCATAGGTACGGAGGCAGGGTGTCAAGCAGGGACAGATCAGCGTCAGTTATGGAGCACATGTGTCGTGGGGGACGGGATCTGGGCATGTCTGGGTTGTCGTACAGGATGACTCGTATTCCATCTGGGGAACACCTAATGGTAGCTCGAAAATGTTTCAGTAAGTCAATGCCCATAATGGCGTCAGGGGAGTTGGAGGAGAGCAGAAATGTCGCGTCAGTGGTGTTGTTTTCTAGGTCAAAGGTAATAGGTACGGACAGGGGGTTGGTGGAGGGCGTTCCATCGAAACCTATCGACGGTATGTGTGAGCCAGACAAGGGTGCCCTTGGAATCAGTCGTTTTGATAACACACTACGTGTCGCCCCAGTGTCTACCAAGAATGGAGACTCTGTACCCAGGACCTTAGCGGTGACATAAGGACCTTGCTGGTCAACACAGAGCTCGACTGGATCCCTCCCTTGCCCCTGGCAGTCCTATGCAAAGTCGGGGGCATTTTCACCTTCGGACAGCTGATATTGGTTCTGTCGGGGACGGTCAAATGTGTTCAGTCTCCCTGATCTGTCATTGTTGGTGTCGTTGGTGTGCCCTCGTCCTTGTACTCTATTTCTCGGACCACCTGCCACATCCCTGGAGTCCCTATTTCTATTCACTTCTAGCAAAACCGGACACTGGGATTTCCAATGGCCGAACCCTTTGCAGAAGGCGCATTGGTCATTGCTAATGTCTCTACGTCCAGTGTGGGGTGTTGGGGTGCGATCTTTAGGAGGTAGATCTCTGGGGGTGGTTGATTGGTAGTTCCCCCTTTGGTGTTCTCGTCCTACCGTTATACCTTGTATCTGGGCTATCATTACCCTTTCTTTTAAATCTTTCTTCTTTTTCTCGGACGCCCTATCATTCTCATTCTTTTGGTGCTCGTAATACTGAGCCATCTGAAGGATAGCTGCGGGTTTGGAGGCCCCCCAACTACTCTCGCTCGTCTGCAGCTTTTGGGAGACTTCTTGTGTTAGGCCTTTTACGTAATTTTGTACAAACAGGTGCTGTCCGGTTGCGGTGGTCATGTCTTGGCCACTGTAGTCGGAGAACACTGTCTCGAATCGGGAGAAGTATTCTGACACATCTTCCTGCGGTTTCTGTCGACAGGCCGTGACTATCGACCAATCTACCTTTCTTTCTGGGATCAGTGTCTTTAATTTCTGGACTAGTTTGTCTGGGAGTTCCAGTATGTCTTTTACTGGTTTCCTTCCAGGCTCTCGTTGTCTATCTAGTTTACCGAGTTGGTCCCAGGTATGTCCAAACAGATCCGTGTGGTCAGCCTTCCGGATTTGCTTCCACACGTCACCTGGCAGGCATAACCCAAAGAACAAGTCAATGTCCGCTAAAGTCATTATTGTCGAACCCAAGGCTGTGCCTAATTCGGTATAAAATGCTGTCGGGTTCTTTCTTAAATCGGGCAGGGTTTGTTTGAAGGTTAGGATATCTTGTCGGTCCCATGGTTGGTAAATCCAATTGTACACAACTCTCCCTTTTGCATCTGCATCGTTAATATCATCGCTTGTTCCCTGGCCACGTGGCGGGATCCAGTAAGGGGCCGCCTCTCTAATGGGCATCATAGTATTGGCTACTTCTACTGAGGTCGTTTCAGGGACTGTAACCTTGGCTTCTGGTTTTTGTTCCGTGAGATGGCGGAGGACCTCAAGTATCTGCATGAAGAGTTCCGTCGCCTCACATTCAGTCCCATCTCCAACATCAATCTTCCTATACAGCTTTGTTAGTTTAGCGGGGCCCTTACTCTGATACCTATCTTCATATGCGTTCAGGGTGTGGTAGCTGAATCGCAAAATGAAATGCCGTCTGTGGCTGTCGGCATGTGAATTATATATGCTCATTGTATATTCTTCGCTTTCCCTTCGTTCTACTAAGGTTTTTGCTATTTTGTCGATCCCATCCCGCTCATCTTTGCTCAACCTATTTGGTCTGGCTGGTGGTTGTTTGCTAGCCTCAGGGTCGTCTGACGATGTTGTTAATGTGGCTGGTGCAGAGGCCGTGACGGCTGGTGCACTAGCACTAAGGTCACTTTCGCTCGCACCCGGGGCTTGCAAACTTTGTTGGCAGGGGGCATATGGAGGGGGCATGTAGATGATTGGGGGACCTAGCAGTAACTCATCGTTCGCCCGTTGTTTGGAGGGTACTTCAGGGTAGAGCGTAGAGGGGGTCCTAACAGGACATTGACCTGTCGACCCTGGTTCGTGGTTTTGCGTAGCTTTCTTTCTTTCTTTTATTTCTTCTTCTAGTTGCTTAGCGGCTAGGTGGGCTGCCTTTCGTAATTCTTTCCCTATTTTTGCCTCTTCTCTTTTCTTTCGTTGTTCCGTTTCCTTGCGCCACATGCCGATACTGTCGAGCATAGTGGGCGTGGTCTTATTTTTCTGAAGCGCTATTTCTAATGCTTTTATTTTATGATCGTCAAAGGAACCTATCAGTGGCCACTGACTTTCAGGGTTCTTCTTTGTATATTTATGCCATAGCTTAGTATAAGCTATAGCGACTAGTCCATGCTTAGTGAACATGTCCTTATTAGGGGTGCCCTCCAATGGGGCTGGATGGTTCATCTCTAATAAGCGGTCCGGGCTAAACAGGCTACCAACCAGTGGGGAGAAGATAGGCATGACGGATTACAACGGGGACAAAAGTCTGCACTACCTATCTTATCACGGCGGGCAAAGACTAGACAGAATATTTCTATTCTCCGTTGTTTGCCGGCGGTGAATACCTCAAACGAACCAATACCGAACAATCGGTCAATCAAACAATCAGTGGGGAGAATAAGTGGGCAGGAAAAGTTATCGTTACCCACTCTTTCTCTACCTGCAAAGAGAGACCTTGTTCTTCCCTGTTTGCAGACAAACAATCTCCAGACAATAATCCACGAACGACAGTTCGGGAAACAGTGGGGGAGGAAGATAGGCACGACGGATTACAACGGGGACAAAAGTCTGCGTTACCTATCCTCCACTGTTTGCAAAGAGAGAGCCTGTTGTTTTCTCCGTTTGCAGACAGCGAATCTCCAGAGGTTTCAACAAAGCGTAATACTAGTATTATCCAAACAAAACAATTATTCCTCAATTCGTCGTGTTTACACGACCTTACCTGGACCGCATGGACGGTTTCCTGTCTTCTGAATCCAGCGCCCGATTGTCCTCTCTTCTTCGTGATGTCCGTGGCACTCCTGATGGTTCCCAGTCAGGACCTTAGATCACTCGAGAGAGGTCTGTTCGGAACTAGTGAAGGTCGGATGATCGGCTGTCAGACGAGGGTCTATCGGACACGAGCTCTTCCCGATCGTTGCAGTCGTTCACTCTGTCGTCGGGACCTCTCCCACTGGATCCACGTGTCGCTGATGGGCCCCACGCTTTGGGACGCCAATTGTAGAAAAAGGTAGGGCTAGGACCTTTCTCAAGATTTGCCCGGCGCTAACCGCCCTCGTACCATTCAAATTACCAAGCAATGAGGCAGGCGCCGGAGACCAGAAGGCAGGAAACAGAAGTTTTATTCCGACGGAGCAGAACACATCAGATCGGACAACAAGGTATCGTCTCGAGGTGCTCTAACAGCCTCTCGGAGGCCTGGCCTCCTATACACTGGTTTATGGCATGTGACCTTTCTTTATTACAATCAGAACATTGTGAAATAAGGAAAAAGACATCCTCGTAATCCTCGTGTCAATCCCACCCCCATATACCTTTACAATAGAGGTCCTCAACCCGCTGATAAGAGGAGGGGGTCATCACGCAGCTGAGTGTTTCGCCAAGTCTTAGGATGTGTGCGCCTGATCATATCCCAGGGGGTGGGGAGGCCCTGATCAACAGCGTGTCCTTTGAAGAGGGGCGACTCCATACAATGAGGGGCAGTAAATGGTATCTCCTTGTTTAGGCGATGGCCTCGGACCTGTGTGGACAGTCGGACACGGGGTAAGGGGTCATCAATGGAGTGGTATTCATGCCGCGTGGACAATTGAGCGCGGAGGGAAGGTTTATCAACAGAGGGGCATTCATGGGAGGAGAGGAGGTGCTGGTCAGGCGCTGGTGTGACTCCCAAGGACAGGGTCATGCAGAAGGGTTATGCTCATAAGGGGGAGGGAGGGGGAGCCAGGGTGCGCGGAGGATGCTTGCTGGGTCAGAGGGCGCGCTGGCGGTCGATCGTGGACAGAGAGACCATGTTACCTAAAATGGCTGTTATGCATGTTGTACGTGGGTAACAAGCTGGCGCAGACGATGTTTAGCCCGCAAACTAAAATTCCACATAGCGGGTATATAAAAATTACAATTTCCACTCCAGTGCGTGCAACACTAGGGAAAGTGTTGGATAGCAGGAGTGTAAAAGTTACTATTCCTACTCCAGTGAGTGCAACACTAGGTAAAGTGTTGGATAGCGGATGGGTAAAATTATTATTCCCACTCCAGCGAGTGCAACAGTAGGAAATATGTTGGATAGCAGGTATATAAAAATTACTATTCCCACTCCAGTGAGTGCAACAGTAGGGAAAGTTTTGGATAGAGGGTGGGCAAAATTTACTATTCCCACTCCAGCAAGTGGAACAGTAGGGAAAGTGTTGGATAGCGGGTATATAAAAATTACTATTCTCACTCCAGCGATTGCAACAGTAGAGAAAATGTTGGATAGCGGGTGAGTAAAAATTACTATTCCCCCTCCACCAGGTGCAACAGTAGGGAAAGTGTTGGATAGCGGGTGGGTAAAAATTACTATTCCCACTCCAGCGAGTGCAACAGTGGGGAAAGTGTTGGATAGCGTTGGAGTAAAAATTACCATTCCCACTCCAGAGAGTGCAACAGTAAGGAAAGTGTTGGATAGTGTAGGGGTAAAAATTTATTTTCCCACTCCAAAGAATGCAACAGTAGGGAAAGCGTTGGATAGTGTAGTGGTTAAAAATAACATACCAATAAATTATATATGTTTTGTAATTAAATAATAAGTTATTAATAAATTAACAATAAATTATACAAAAATACCAATAAATAACAAGTAATAATTACTTTAATAACATTAAATGACTTTCCGCCCTGTTCCCCAATAAACACACAACGTACTCCAATAATAATTAATACAATTAATATAATTTCAATTAATCAATTAATAAAATTAATTACCAATTAATAATTAACAGTAAAATAATTATAAATACCAATTAATAACATTTTATAATTACCTACTTACAATTAAATTACTTTCTACCCTATTCCCCTATAAACCCACAACCCACTCCTAAACGAAGTACACAATTAACATATTAACAAATTAATATAAAATTAATAACAAATTCATGTATATGGTTTACACAATAAACAATCACCAATCAATTATTATTTGTTATTAATAAATGTCTAATTAATTTATAATAAATTAATTAACTTAATTAACAATATAAAGTATTAACTACTAATGTATTAATTAATAAAAACCCACAACCCGCTACAGAATTAAATTACGCTAAAAGTAATTAAAATATAATTCATTCATTCTAAATCATTCTTAATTAATATATAATAATTAAATTACTTCCCACCCTATTCTTCTATTAACCCACATCCCGCTACGGAACTAAAATACTCAAAAATATTTCAACATAATATTCATTACTTTAAAAAAATTCCAACATACATTACAAAATTAATATATACTTTTAACACATATACTAACACTTAAAACAGTTTAAAAAATTGATATTCTTAACAACGATTTTATGACTATTGATATTACTGACTTCGATATTATTGAAAACAATGAGGGCCATTAGGATGACGGGCGGACTTTGTCCGCCCACCATCCTATCGGATAACGGGACCACCTGCCATAAGGGCGGGGGTCCCATGGGGGGTATTAGGATGCGAATCTACCTGCAGTATGATATGACTATCACATATCGAAAATAAAATATTAAATGAAAGAGAAGCATTTTGGATTTCATGCACCTTCTATACTTGAAGTGCATATATTGCAGATCAAGTTTGGATGCATTACCACTAGGCTACTGAAGTAGTAGACTGTGGGTATAGGACACAACATAATTGTAAAATTGCATGAGGAATGGCGAAATAATGTAATTTCTTGACCATTTCCGTTCTTTTTGTCTTTATAATATGTTTCTATGCATTTCATTATTGATACACTGCAACAACCATTCCATATACTGTTGTGATGCCTTTTCAGTGTTCCTTGGGCAGTTAGTAATCACGGGCAGATATCTGTGAAGAGCAGAGGGGCCGATTACGACCATCCGCCATCTCAGATGCAAAAGGAACCGCCCGTCATAGGTGCGGAGGTCCCGCTATACGAATTGGGATGCGCCCGCCACACTGGTGGGTGCATCCTGTATTTTTACATTGCGGCGGGCGGCAGCACCCGCCACAGTGTGAAAATACATGTTGTTCATATGCTGCATGTGGGGCGTACCTATGGTACCCCCTATATATGCATGTACATGGTGGCAGGCACCGCACAGTGCCTGTCATGTTGGCAGGCACTGTGCGGTGCCTGCCACCTTGTACATGCATATAGAGGGGGGTACCATAGGTACCCCCCACATGCAGCACCCCACCCCCCACCCCCCTGGAGGCCCGCAACCGGCCCCCAAAGGCATTCACCACCTGTCTTTTTGCTGCGGAATCTCCACCCAAAAAGACAGGCATGCAAATGCACACGGCGGTGCCTGCACGACACCAAAGCCATTGCCCCATAGTACCTTGTCCCACAAGGCGGGTGAAAAGGACCACCTTGCGGGACCACGGCAGGCGGTCTATTCCGTCCACCGCGGTACCTTTCCCATTCCCAACGCCATCCTAATTAGGCGGTGGGAATATTCAGGGTGATGGCGGGCCGGCCCAGCGGTGGCGGACTTTCCACCATCGTAAACGGCCCCAGAGTCTTTTATTGAAGGTGTTCCAAGTCATATATATATATATTATTGTTTTACGATTAGATAACCAAGTTGCTTTCTTTGTACTCTTAACTATCCAAAACTAGAATGTGAGAGCAGACAAGGCTTACTCCAAAAGGTGATAGAGTGTTAGTAACTCAGAAATTGTAGGATACAAATAAATACAGAAAATAAAATCAGTGTTCAGTCAGAGATACATCTTCTAAAAAGAATAGTTATTTATTTAGATGTAAGTAATTAGAAAGTACAGAGAAAGCCATATGATCGTAGCACCTTCTATGTGTGAGATACAACCACAAAAACATTTAAAATGCTTATGGGGAAAGCGCTATAATACAAACAACATGTGACTCCATGGCCAACATTATCCTATGTAGAAATATTCAGATATGTTCGCTGTTTTCATAAACACATGGCCACAAACATTTTAAGCAATAAAGTGTTTATAATATTTCATCAATGGGGCAAAGTTTCCAGACAGAATGCTACAGCATACCAAGTCAGTCTTACACCCCAGGTCCTAAGTGACCCTGTCTACAAGGTTGAACAACTCAGTTTGTTTGAGCCCAGGTCACCAGGAATATGGATCTACAGCCCCAAAAAAGCAATCACACAAAAATCAAGTACAAACAGCCTTGGGCTACTGAAGATTTGGTATATGCATTGGTTTTAAGTGGTGAAACATATTAAGGTAACAATCCTGCACAAAACCCCTGCAGATGGCTAGGGGCAACTAACTTGAACGATGAATGTGATCACTACAGCCACTCTCTCTCATACTAGAGGAAGGGAGACGAGGGGTCGATTCCGAATCAGGGAAAAAAACGTCCGTACGATTTTTATCCGGAGCCATCGCCGTACGATTCGTACCCGTTCGTCCGACTCGCGTAGTACGATCCGTATTCCGCCAATCCATCCAAATCGTCGCGATCCGTACCTATTGCAAGGCGGAAACAGTGAACAGTACGACTCGTACACACAGACCATATGACCCGACGAGGATGATCCGGACCGGGGTATCAGGACACAAGTCGTACCGTCCACGTCAGCTAAGGGCAATTCGTACGGAAAAGCGCACAATCACCATGATCGGAGGGGTAGGGCGCGTACCCCTGCGATCATGGGGGGTACGCTCCATACACCCAGCGAACATGGGGTACCCGCCGTACACCCAGCGTACATGGGTATGGTGCGTACCCCATGTACGCTGGGTGTACAGTGCGTCCCCCCCATGATCACAGGGGTATGCGCCGTACCCCTACGATCATGGGAGGTGCGCGCCGTACCCGGGGGGGCGTTCCGTACCTGTTTCGTCGCGAACTCTGCTTTTACGGCTGTTTTCAGCTCCTGAAGAAAAAGGGTCGTACGGTGCGTACCCGGCACGTATCGTACTTGCTGGGTCGTATAAACCAGCCGCGACCGGTACAGATGTCGCGTAGAGCGGGTTCAGAGTGAGACTCGTACGGAGATTAGAGTTGTACGGTCTCTGTACGATTCGTACTGAGTCCAGCTCCTGGTACAAATCGTACTTCGTCGTACGTACGGGGTACGTTGCAGGGTACGATTCGTACGGGAAATATGCTCCGAACGGCTATTCGGAGCTCTTTTTACCAGATCAGAATCGGCCCCTTGTGTAACAGCTGGGTTTACAAAATTTGGATAGTTGCAATTCTTTCTCAGTCCTCAAAGCTCAATTGTGGAACTCATACACCTGAAATGTGAGTCATTAAAAAAAGCTTATCCTTCCATAGGCCAATGAAGACCAGCTGTTCACAGCTCAACTACTATAGTTATAATATAACATCAATAAGCCATCTTGTACTCATCAAATCACCCAAAAATGAAAATGAACATAGGCAGTGCCTGAGCTGCACGGCACCAGCCCCTTGTAATGTTTATATTTCTTACTCACATCTGCTGTCATCCATATTTCTGCAACGCATAAGGCTTAAACTTTCATGAGCATAAGTGGAAATAAGTATTACTTAAATCAACCATCAATATTTTAGGTGTCAAACAAATGGCCAGGATTGGAAGCCAAATTATCATCAATGCAAACTTCAAATCAGGTTTTAATTCTATGGGAGTAAGGCTTTAAAGCACAAGTTATTTGTGTAACGATATACCTGTAAGAGACATTAGTTAGTGATAGATTCCTTACCTTAGAGTATCCCCAGGCGTCAGACTGGATCCGGAAAGCTTTCATCAGCAGTATCGATAGGCGTCGTTGTACGGCTCCGCATGTGTCGCTGGCGTCATATTCGCCGAGATGACATCACTGGAGCTACTTAGACACGCCCACACGGGCTGACGTCAGATCTGTACACAACTTTCCGCAACAGAAACGCAGAGCCTTGTAAGATACTGACCACTGGTGCATAGAAATTAGGGCCCGAAAGGATGACCTTAACCCTAGAAATCAGTTTTCAGAATGGGGAGGATGGGTGGGGCGGTAAGGAATCTATCACTAACTAATGTCTCTTACAGATATATTGTTACACAAGTAGTAACTTGAGCATCTGAAAGAGACACGTTAGTGATAGATTTCTTACCTTAGAAAAGATACCCCAGCAATACCAACCCCGGTGGTGGGTCTGCGAATAAGATTACACCAGAAAGTCGTAGATTACAGAACGGCCAAAGAAGCCGTCCCTCCGGACCTGACTGTCAAGGCAATAATGCTTTGTAAAAGTGTGCAGTGAAGCCCACGTGGCAGTCTGACAGATGTCTTGCAGGGGACACCACATCCCAATGCCGTAGTGGCTGCTGTGGCCCTGGTAGAATGTGCACGCAGCCCCACCGGAGGTTTCTTTTTAGCCATAGAATAACAGGCCTTGATACACAAGACGACCCAGCGGGAGATAGTCCTCTTGTGAACAGCCCGGCTTTTCTTCGCGCCTACATAGCTAACAAAGAGCTGGTCATCCACCCGGAATGCTTGTGTGCGATTCAGGTAAAAGGAGAGCACACATTTTGGGTCCAGACGGTGGAGCCTCTCTTCCTCTCTGGAAGGAGGCGGAAAGAAAGTGGGCAAGGTGATAGTCTGCCCGATGTGGAAGGCAGTGACAACCTTTGGCAAGAAAGAAGGATGGGTGCGAAGCACAACCTTGTCCGGATGAACCGATAGAAAAAGAGGCTTAGAAGAAAGAGCCTGAAGCTCACTCACTCTCCAGGCAGAGTTGATAGCCACCAGGAAGGCAGTTTTCAAAGTCAGAGGATGTAAAGGATAATTATGAAGCGGCTCAAAGGGATCACACATGAGATAAGTCAAAACATGATTCAAGTCCCACTGAGGCATTATGAAAGGAACAGGATAGAACATATGCGTAATGCCTTTTAAGAATATCTCTACAACAGGGGGCTTGAAAAGAGAAGGCTGATCTGGAAGCCTCAGAAAGGCTGAAATGGCCGAAAGGTAGCTCTTGATTGTGCCCAGAGCAGAGCCCTGCCGGGCCAGAGAAAGAAGGAACAAAAGGACCTCAGAAAGAGGGACAGAAAGGGGTCCCACAGTCTTGGTTGTGCACCATGCCACAAATGTGTTCCACCTGCAGGCGTATACCGATTTAGTGGAGGGACACCGGGCTGCCAGAATGACATCACAGACTTTGGGAGGTAAGTCAAATGGAATCAACAGTCGCCGCTCAATCTCCACGCATGTGGGTGGAGGCTGGGCAGGTTTGGGTGGAGAACCGCACCCTGCTGCTGCGACAGAAGATCCTCCCGCAGAGGCAGTCGGATCGGGGGATCCAGACTCATACTGAGTAGCTCGGGATACCAAACTCTTCGAGCCCAGTCTGGAGCCACAAGGATGACTTGGGCCCGGTCACGCCTGATCTTCTTCAGCATTCTGGGCAGTAGTGGTATAGGCAGAAAGGCGTACAACAGACTGCAACTCCACTCACGACGATAAGTGTTGCCGGACGAGTGCCGCCTTGGAAATTCCAACGTGCAGAACTGATGACATTGCGCTTCTCTTCAGTGGCAAATAGATCTAACCAAGGTTCTCCCCACTGTTGAAAGAGACCTTGCACCACCTCTGAGTGAAGACGCCATTTGTGATCCATCAGACACCGGCGACTGAGTTCGTATGCCCTGGTGTTCAAAGAGCCCGCCAGGTGTTGAACCGTCAAGGAAATGCCATGACGGGATATATGACGGTACCACGCGTACTTTTACAACGCGTACCGTTACAATGCTACTTTTACCACGCAAGTCGTTACAACGACTTGCGTGGAGGGGCGCTGGATAGTAAATTGTTTAATTTACTATTCCAACTCCAGTCCCCGTGGACTCTAGGGAAGGAGTTGGATAGTAAATTAAACTATTTACTATCCTGGAGCGCCCTCCAGCGCAAGTCGTGGTAACGACTTGCGTGGTAAAAGTAGCGTGGTAACAGCACCGCGTTGTAAAAAATGCGTGCTAACCGCTGTATACCGCCATGACGTACCAGCCAATGCCAGAGGCGCAGAGCCTCCTGACATAGGTTCCATGACCCGACCTGTTTGTTGCAATACCACATGGTGTCAGTGTTGTCTGTGAATACCTACACTTCCTTCCCCCTGACAGAGGGAAGGAATGCCTTCAGTGCAACCCGGATCGCCCAAAGCTCCAGAAGGTAGATATGGAGCCGAGACTCCGCCGGAGATCAGAGGCCTCTGATCTCAGCTTCTCCCATGTAGCCACCCCATCTCTGGAGGGACGCATCCGTCACCCCTGTGTGCTCCGGTTGGGGAGAGAAGAGGGATCTGCCGCTGACCCAATGCTGATTTGTGAGCCACCACTGCAATTATAGTGCAGTGCTCTCCGAGATCTGGACGTAGTCGGACAGGTTCCCCTGATGCTGTGCCCACTGAAACTTTAGGTCCCACTGCAGAGCCCGCATGTGCCACCTGGCATGGTCGGTGAGCAGGATGCAGGAGGCCATGAGTCCCAGCAGCCTCAAGGTCTTCTTGACCGAAACCCAGGACAAGGGCTGAAAGATCGGAAACATAGCCCGAACGTCCTCGACTCACTGTTTGGGAGAATAAACCCGGCACTGCGCCGTGTCTAGAACCGCTCCGATGAAGAGGAGGTTCTGGGAGGGAATCAGGTGCGATTTGGGCCCGTGGACGGAAAACTCCAACAAATGCAGGAGGTCGGCCATAGTCTGGGGGTGGGAGACGAGTGTCTGGGGGGGCCCGCCTTGAACAACCAGTCATCGAGATAGGGGAAGACTGAAACCCCTGATCTGCGGAGATGAGCTGCGACCACCGCAATCACTTTCCTGAACAAGCGAGGGGCACAGGTAATGCCAAAAGGGAGCACGGTGAAATGAAAATCTTCCTGGCTCACTGTGAATCGCACGTAACACCGATGGGCCGGCAGGACCGGAGTATGAAAATAAGCGTCCTGCGGGTCCAGTGCCACCATCCAGTCTTTTGAGTCAAGAGCAGACAAGACCTGAGCCAGAGTGAGCATTTTGAACTTCTCCTTCCAGAGGAAACGATTGACTTTCCAAAGGTCTAAGATGGGACGTAGACCTTTGTCCTTCTTTGAAACCAAGAAGTAGTTGGAGTAACAACCACGACCTGCTTCTGGCGTCGGATAGGTACTAAATGCTCCCTTGGCCAAGAGGGCCGCAACTTGTTGCTGGAGAAGTGCCAAATGATCCCCGGACATGCGGTGGAACTGTGCTGGAATGGCTGGGGGGGGGGGGGGGGGTAGACTTGAAGGGGAGAGGGTAGCCCCTTCGAACGATCACCAGAACCCACCTATCTGATGTAATGGTGCGCCGGTGGGGAGTTGATGACGAATCCTGCCCCTCACTGGTGTCTGGTAGGCCTGAAACACCGGACTAGGAAGGTGTGGAGGCACTGTCAGAGGGGTTTTTGGTGGACTGACCCGCACACTGGCCCGTGACCTACCTCTGCGAGCCCCACATCCGCGGCTGCGCTGGGACTGTTTTGCAAGCCTCTTCCGGAGCTTCGAAAGGAACAAATGTTAAAAGTGGAAGGAGTACGTGCGGCCGAAAGGTCTAAGGACTTGGCTGTGGCCAGAGTCCTTAAAATGCTTCAATGTGGAATCCGCCTTATCACCAAAGAGGTGAGTGCCATCGAAGAGCATGCCAATCAAAGTATTCTGGACATCTACAGAAAAACCAGTCGTCCCCAACCAAGCATGACGACGTAGCGCCACTGTTGTGGAAATCGCCCTACCCAGCAAATCAGCGGTATCAAGACCACAGCATATAGTGAACTTGGCCGCATCTCTCCCCTCGATTAGAGCCCGGGAGAGAACTGTCCGGGCCACCTCCGGACACTGAGGTAGCACCTGCTCAACCGCATCCCATACGGAATAGGAATAGCAGCCCAAGAGACAGGCAGTGTTCACAGACCGCAGTCTAGAACTTGCAGAAGAATAAATCTTCTTGCCAAACTGCTCCAATTTCTTGGATTCCTTGTCTGGTGGAGCAGAAGGAAACGCACTCGGAACATGGAGGCCTGAACCACCAAACTCTCAGGTGTAGGGTACTGAGTGAGGAAGGCAGGGTTGCCCGGGGCTGGGCGATGGCGTCGGCCCACACCCTTGTTCACAGGGTCCCCTGTGTTGAGCTGGGACCAAGTGCCCAGAAGCACACCAGTAAGTTCATCATTTAACAGCAACATCAGTTCTGTAGAAGAAGAAGCTGGCCGAAGCACTTCAGTCAGTATGTTGGTCCTGACAGCCACTGCAGGGAGCTCGAGGCCAAGAGCCTCGGCCGCCCTACGTAGCACCATGGAAAAGGAACCACTCTCCTCCATAGTAGTTGAAGGGTATGGTGAATCAGGCGCCGGAGTGTAATTCGGGCCACCGGCCTCTGCCTCCTCAACCCAGTCTGGGACGGACTCGCATTGTGCTGCAAGAGGGTCTTCAAATCCTTCCCAGTCCTCCCCTTCCTCCACAAGTGGATGAGGGCCTGGGTGAATAAAAGGGTACAAGTCCCCCTCGGCGTTGGGATCAGCATCGGGGGACATCCCACCGGCACCGGTTCGGCGTCGGAAAAGAAGTTGGCGACGTTGATGTCAGTGGGGGCCATACGGGGTCCACCGGCAAGAACGGGGAGCCCTGGCCGGAGCCATGGAGGCCTCTGGGCATCGACGACATTTGGGCCGGAGCCGGTGACATCAAGGAATGCAGAACAGTGGGGCCCGAAGGCGATCCGGCCGGGCCGCACGGGCCGAAGATACGTGCCATGGCATACTCGAACTGCAATTCGGCCGGAGTCGCTGATGGACCCGGGAAAGGTGGGTAGGCCAACGGTAACTGTTCAGGCTCCGTTGGAGCCGCAGGGACTGAGCCCCTTGCCCCCTTAGCCTCGTCCCTCGACCGGCGAGGGGAGGACGAAGAGCAGCGATGCTTCTTCGACTTTTTGTGCTTCGCCTTACCTAGCTTCGAGTGTGAAGACTTCCAATGACGGTGCTTGCTCTGCCACCGGGCCCTCGACCTCCCACCGGACCCGGGCCTGGAACGATGTGCGGCCGGCTCCCGGGCCTCCAGCCACTTTCGGGAACGCTCCCAGAAGTTTTCGGGGGCCATGGCCCGGCAGTGGGAACACGACTCGTGTTGTGGTCACGCCCCAGGCAGAAGAGACACTCATGGTGCGGGTCTGTCAGCGACATCGTGCATGGACAAGCCTCACAAAGCTTGAAATCGGCATCCATATGCACCAGGAGTAGTATACTTAGAATTTATATCAAACAAATACTTTAGTCAACAAGTGACGGGGTACCGCTCTCTCTGGATCTGCGTTTGCTGGCGCGGAAAAAGAAAGAACTGACGTCAGCGCACATGGGCGAGTCTAAGTAGCTCCAGTGGCGCCATCTCGGCAAATAAAACGCCAGCAATGCACGTGGAGCCGTACGACGACACCTATCGACGTGCAGGCGTACTGCTGACGAAAGCTTTCCGGATCCAGTCTGACTCCTGGGGATATTCTAAGGTAAAGAATCTGTCACTAATGTGTCTCTTTCAGATTTGAAGGTCACTCAATGTAATCATAGTCCCTAAATCAAGCCACTAAATGATATTTAGAACCCTTGCCACAATGTAGTTCCGTGAAGTGATTATCCTCAAGCTAATCCCATTTCCCTATAAACCACACGTGCATTTTTTTGTTATTTCTATACCATAACATGCCTCTTTTGTATGCTCTTCCAGCCAATGTACAGCACTCCACTGTTTTGTAGCTAGGTATACACACACACATGCCTAAATACATAGCCACAGGGGCAACTGGACCAGGATATCTAAGATGCAGAATCAGGCCATATGCCACCCAAAGCACTCTACGGTCATCCTCTGAAATTTTTTGTTGCAGCCTCCACTTTCAAACTGAAATCTAGAGGAGGCAATGCAATGGCTGTCCTAGGGACCAAAGCCTGGAATTCCCTGCCCACTCAGCTTAGACACACTCAAACTGAACTCACCTTCAGGAAGCTCTTAAAAACCTAGATTTTCGCCACCCCAGACCATATTGTGCTTTCTCTTATCTAATCTCTGCGTCTGCTGCTGTAACTTAGCTTTCTCTCCTCTACGGACTTTCAGATGCCCTTTCTCCGCAAAGCGCCAATATGCTCCTTTGAGTGAACGGTTGCGCTATATAAAACTACTCATAGAATGATAGAATGAAACATTTTGAGAGCCAAAAGGCACTACTAATCAGAAGTCCAAAACCGCTGAATGCATCATATACTCCTTTATGATAAGTGGTCCATATTCATTCTTGAGAATTGAGCAATAGGAAAATATTAAAAGAAAATGTAGAAAAATCCTCACCTAGTTCTGCCTTCAGTCTCTCCAAAGAGGAAGCTTTGGCAATCAGCTGATTGAAGGTGGTTGACACGGTGACCTTTGATTCCTCATGTTCTTGGCTGATTATGCTGATCTTTTTTTGGGTCACCCTTGCATCTATTCTGGTTTGAGCAAGGGTTTCTAACACCTTCCTGATAGAAAGAAAGTTCAAGATTGAAAAATCTCTATTGCAATATCGTGGCACTAGTATGAAGAAAATGGTTACCTCACTTTTTATTTAGAATGAGTCACAACTAGCCATGAACCAAGTGCAGCCAAATCAAAATGTTGTTCATCCCATAGCCCTGCTGGCAATGTATTTGCTCTTCCACAACTCTTCATCAATATGTTGGCTATGACCGTATCTCACTTCACATCATGATTCATGTTCCCTATGCTTGCTCACTGCACTATGTCTGTGCAAGTGGAATTGGATCAGAGGTTATAATACATTGCAAATAATTTTGTTGATGTTCCTACATCAGAGAACAGTAATGTAATCGCAAGCATGTCAAACCAGGTTTCCACAAAAATGGAGGCTCATTTTCCTTGTTTGTCCCTCCTTGATTCTATTAAGGTTGATGAAAAAGCAAACTTCTTCTATACTATTTGTGCAAGTTTCTTCTCCATACACCACAGTGAGTGAGACATTTGAATATCAAACATTATTACTGAATTTCAATGGCAATTGTAATCAGTAAGGCAATTGAAGGACACACTGTTTCAACCTCAACTGAAATGCCTCCGTTTTTCAAGTAGTTTAAAAGTATTTCAGTAAAACCATAATATGCCCAATGGGGTGGGAAGTTATTATTTTTTTTACCACATTCAGTATACCATCCTCTCTATACAGGTTATGTTGTAACATATTGGTATGTGGGTGGGAAATTCAGAAGATAGTTTAAGACTGCAAATATGAGTCTTTTGGGTCATATTTGTTAAATATGAATAATACATATATCGC
The DNA here is from genome assembly GCF_964263255.1 of Lissotriton vulgaris. Classification (NCBI taxonomy): domain Eukaryota; kingdom Metazoa; phylum Chordata; class Amphibia; order Caudata; family Salamandridae; genus Lissotriton; species Lissotriton vulgaris. Next base: position 541,424,153 of record NC_141694.1, on the reverse strand, counting down.
CCCTCTCCTTTTCAGTGTGAGAGGCTAGATGCTGTAAATGTATAATTGTCTATAACATTTCAATTTTCTTAAAAGCCCTTCTATAATTTTATTGCCTGCTCCTACATTTGGGGCTGCTTGATTAAAAATGAGATTTGTACATGGAGAAGCATTTGAGATCTGTTAGTTATCTCGGTTGAGGTGTGTTGGTGGCTGCACCTCCATTGGAAGGGACCAAAGTTTCCCTAAAGATTGGTGCTATCACAGAATCCATATGCCCTCTTCAGCAAGGTAGTACATGTCGTTTGTAGGTTGTGTACACATACCATCTCACTCAAACTTTAGCAACAACTTGGGGTAAAATTGAATTTGCTCTCAGTTGACACAGAACTTATAAAACAAACATAATATTTAGGGCTCTGCTATTATTTTGTTGCATTCACCTTTCCACATCTTTTGATGGGGGAAATAAATGTCACTTACTTCAACCCTCTCTCTGTTTCTTCTTGCTCAGCCTGCTTTTTACGGTAAATATATTTGAATCTGTCCAAGAAACTGTATAAAGTGCCTGGTCCCAGGAAAACGTTGTTATTGTGTCCCAGGATTTCATGGTTGTTCATATGTCGAATCCTTTCCTAAAGAAAATAAATTAAATAAACAGAAATGTATGTAAATCTCATAGTGGAGCAATATGTTACTTACATCTTTGGTGTCAGGAGTAGCTTAAATTGGATGGCTTAAATTTACCCGTGAATTTTAAGTTTATTTAAAGATTAAAACACAGCTCCCACATATTGTGGCTAAGGAAGTGTGGTGCTGGATCGGAGGACAAAGACATATTTTTTATTTTAATGTTTGATTTACTGGATACCAGTCAGTAGAACACTCTACCATGGTGCATGCGTTTGAACTACTTGGTATACATTCTTAAATTATCTTATGCCATTGTTATTCTTGGAAAGCCATTTGCAATAGTTTTAACAACTATTAACTGCACGCATGATAACAAAATATATAAAACATGTCATTTACTTATTTGAAGCACATCTAAAGCACAGCTAAAAAAGAACTAACAGTAGGACTCAGCTCTCTAGACGTGCTTATTAAAGCCAGTTCGTCCAAGTGCAGGAATTGGCCCCAGGAATCATGTTGCCTTATGTTGGCACCGTTAACAATCATAATGGAAGGATAATGTTAAATTATCAGTTCATGTGTGTATAGTAATATTGTGCAGCTCTGTTTCTATACATAATATTTTCTGAAATGCTATTACTGTAACTGGAAGTAAACTATAGCTGTTTTTGTTATACCATCATGTAACCAGAGATTTTCAGGTGTAGATCCTAAACGTATGTATGAATGCTGTTGTTTTTGTTTAGTACAATGAAGGCTAGTGGTGAGTGACTCATTCATAGCTCACTCTATATATAGCTGTATATGTATATGTACATTAATTATATGAAGGTTTACCGTATAACATCTTTAAACGTATAGTATCTAAATTAAGGCAAACTGAAAATATTCAAATACAAACGTTTCATAGTCCCAAAGCATTTTATGAATGTGTAGTCTTAAAAAGAACTTTATTTAGTTCTAAAGCATCCGTGCTTGCTTCATAAATCCTTGACTTCCAAGCCAATAATTAAAACATCAAGGTATAGAGGGGAGTGTAATGCACATAATATCTTTGTCATTATAGTGTGTTATGAATTATCCTTATAACAAGCACTGTCTGTCTGGAGACAGCAGGACCCTTCATTGTATGTGTGCTAACTCAGCTGTACTTAGAAAGCTGACATTGCACACAGTGCAGTTATTTCTAAATGACATAGGAATACTTTTTTTAACAAAACGTACGCCTGTTTATTCTGAACAAATTGCAATTGTGTCTACATTATTGTGCATATTTGAGTAGCTCTTTCCATTTGAAAACAGGCCTGACAAACCATGCAGTTTTTAGTTTTTTTTTAGTTTTCTTTATTGGCATTTCAAAAAGAAACATAACAAACTACTAGCCAGTAGACAATAAGTACAGAATCATAAGCAAGACTGCCAGACATATACATTTTGGATGTTATTGCTCACACACCCCACTCGCTTACAACCCTAATAGATGAGTAATGTCCACCACACATCCATTCCTGTCTTGAGAAAACCCATGACGGCATGGTCCGTTTTCCAGGGTACCTCCCCCATATTGTGCGTAAGTAGTGAGACTTCATGTACGAAGCCCTGCTTCCCTATCCTTTCCGTTCTGCCCGGTAGCCCCCATGTCAGACGGCGTGTTCTCGTCTGCCCCCTGGCTTTCCCTGGCACACGTGAGGAAAGGTTCCCAAATGTCCCTGGGTCTAGAGGTAGGGTACATTAACTTCCAGAATGTGGTCAGTTGGGAATGCCCGTATGTGACGTCCCTGAGCCATTCCTTAATCGAAAGCGCCCTCTTCCTCCCCCAATGTACTGCAATTTGACGGTTGGCAAAAAGGAGAAGCAGTGGGTGCAGTTTGCGAACCTTGACTGAAGTGCCTTTGACATAGCCCAACAGACCCAGGAGGGGAGTAGGATCTACCGGTGTGTCAATTATCTGGTGAATTATTCTAAAAATCGTAGACCAGAACGATGTCAGCCATGGGCAATTCCATGCCATGTGTAAAAAGGTTGCTGGGGTGAAACTACACCTCCAACAGCCATCGTCTTCAAACAGTCCCATACAATGTAGACTAACTGTGGTCCTGTAAAAACAGGTCAGAAATTTGAAGTTTATTAGTCTAAGTTTATAGTTTGGGGATAAGTCAATAAGTTGGCGGCAGCAATACAGCCACTGGTCCTCCAACAGCGGAGTGGGGAGTTTGTCGTTCCACGCTTGGAGTGCCCTCGCCGTGTCAAGGGAGCCGTGGTTTGCATGTGTGTGTATAGTCGTGTAATAAGTCTATGAGGCAATTACATTGCAATACTGAAAAATATATGCTAGACGTGGCCCTCTTTGCAGGGTGACCCCAAAACCTTTTGCATTTACCCTTCCTTTCTTCTGAACCCTTTGGGCTGGCTTTTAGGACTCTGTGCACTTTCAACACTTCTAACCAGTGGTAAAATACATTGGGGCATATTATCAAGCCTGTGCGCTAAAATTATCGCCGCTTTATCGGCCGAAAACGGCCGATAAAGCGGCGATAATGGGCTTGATAATATGCTCTGTGGAATTCCAATCGAAGCCCATGTTAGATGTCTTCACATCTAACATGTGCTTTGATTGGAATTCCATAGAGCATATTATCAAGCCCATTATCGCCGCTTTATCGGCCGTTTTCGGCCGATAAAGCGGCGATAATTTTAGCGCACAGGCTTGATAATATGCCCCATTGTCCTTTAAACCTCGTACCATTGGCTTACATCCAATTGGCATATATAATTTACTTTTAAGTCCCCAGTAAAGTGGTACTACATGTACCCAGGCCTGTTAATTAAATGCTACTTATGGGCTTGCAGTACTAATTATGCCACCCACTTGTAGCCAGTCAAGCATGTCTTTGTCCTGCCATTGCAGCCTCTGTGTTCACTGCCAATTTTACCCTCATAGGGCAGGGCGCAGTGTATTTAAAAAGTTGGACATGCACTTTTAAGTTTTGCGTGTTCTTGTAATGAAGCACTCTTTGATTTTTTTTTCACTACTGCAAGCCATATCTCCCCCATATGGTAACATTGAGTTACCGTATTAAATTTAATAAGTATAACTATTGATTGGGAACAGGTGGGAATGCCATGTTTACACTTAAATGAATTGTCGTCTAAAACCCAATTTAAAGTCAAGTCAGATTTTAAGTAACAATTCTGAAAATTACACTTTTAGAAAGACAGTATTTTCTTGTTCTAACTATTTGGCACCTACAGTCTGCATCCTGGGTCTCACAACTGGGTGTAGTTGGCCTTTGTGTATTGCTCCCAGTCAGTGAGACAAAGGGGAAACAGCTGTCAGCAGGATGAGCCATCCTGACATGTTTCCTGCCCTAATTAGATTTCAAAAGGGTCGCCTCTAGCACACTCACAAAGAACTTGCCACTATCCTATTGTCACCCCAGACCCCTTGGAGCCTGGGCAGGGAATGAAAGGAAATTACAGAACCATATGTGGAAGGAGGTCTGTAAATTATATAAATATTGGACCCTCAGGCCAACTCCTAACCTGTGGAGAATACAGAAGAAGAATTGCCATGCTGCCAGTAGAGTGCCCTGCTGCTTGAGGCTTGCTTTGCTCTCCGAGGTGGAAGACTTGATCTGCTACCTTCATCCCAGGCTAACCTGAGTGATTCCCAAGAGTCAGTTGATTGACCTCCTGTTCTGAGCTACAGGAACACAACAAGCTCTAGAGTCCTCCCTTGAACTGCCCTGCTGCCCTGCTGCAACTTGACCTGCCACTGGACCTGCCTGAACCCTGCTGGCCTCTGCTAGAGTGAATTCCTAACCCCTATCAAGTGTTTCCCAGGTCATGAACAGTTGGTGGGCATAGACTGCACTCCTGTAACAAAAAGAGAGAATTCTTGAAGTTTTAGTCTCTTTGCGACCGCAAACAGGCCCATTCTCACCAAGCTCTTGCCACCTATGACAGCCTCCAACATAAAGCTCTTCACGCTACAGTGACCACCAGTGATGACTGGCAATGCGAAATTGACAGCCCATGGTGACCACAAATGTGAAGCTCCAACAACGACCCTTCAGACTGGATCTTTGCGAAAGCAGTGCCCGTTCCTGATGCCTGCACAGCTCTTCACGTTATAGCGGTGACTATTCAGGAAGCTTTCTCTGCTCCTCATGGTCCACTGCACTGCCAAATGCACTCGTTGCGCCAGACTTTGAGAAGGTACCTTTGTCAGCAGGACTAACCTAGTCCCTGCATCTGGCCCAAGCTCCGGCGCAATAAACCTGAAGTTGTGACTTTCCACCATCTAGTATGATCACATGACCACAAGTGGTGCTCCGTGCTTTTAGGAGCTATACATATCTAAATCTTTGAAACTGCATATCTCCATTCTCCCAATTTGATCTTTGTTGTTTAGGTGTCAAACTATTTATTACATTTTACACTAGTTTTCTAAATTGGTGTGGGATTTTTATTGTGTTGTGTTTTTACTTTACTGCTGGTTGTGTGCTGCGTAAATAATTTCCACATTGTCTCTAAGACAAGCCTGACTGCCTTTCTTCCAAACTACCAGAGCTTTAAACACAGGTTAATTTAGTGACTGTTGTGGTTCACCTTGAAAAGAATTGTGTTTGTTGAATTTCAGGGGGCGTGGCCAACAGCATGGCCGACTGAGACGTGTCTCCCGGCAGCTCCGGTGAGCTGATCCTAATCAGACGTGAAAACGGCGCCTGATCGTCCCATACCCGAACCCGGGGATACCTAAGGGTCCCGTGAACACCTGGAGGGTGAATTTGTACTCCCGGCAGACAACAGAGGGGAGTATCGCAGCGGGATCCTGGAGGCGAGCGAGGCGGACTCCAAGATGGCGGCGACCTATTCCTGTGGAGGAGCTGATCGGGAAAGAGGACCCTGAGCTGCGGGCTGCATTGGAGGAGTGGGACCGGAGGTGCCCGAGCCTTGCACTGTGGTGGGACCCCTGCCGAGTTTTGGAGTGCTACAGTCGGGAGTGCAGTGACGGCCGGTGAGAGCACTGGAGGCCTACTGGAGATTGCGTAGATGGACCGCGGAAGGATCTGCCAGCAGGGACTAGCGCGGGAGGCGGCGCTGGGGGCATCCCTGCCTGGAAGCCTTAACCCGCCCGAGGCGGAACACTTGAGGAGGAGGCCACCACTGGGGATGCTGAACTGGTGGGGGAGCAACCGGAGGTCGGCCCCACACGGGCGGTCCAAGCGGTGGACGCCGCATACCCACGCACGGGGAGGCTACGGGGGGGACCTGATCGGATGTGTCCCACTCCTTGCGGACATCTGAGGAGACTGCCTTACGCATCCCCCCTTGAGCGCTGGACTGCGGCAATTGAGTGCCCCACACTGGCCGGGGTGGCAGCAGGGCACGGACACAGCCGGCGGGACACCAAAAACGGCCGCAGGAAAGGTTCAGCGTGTGTGGAGGACGTCACGGGGGCACCTGAACATTGGGAGTCACGGAGCAGATTGGGGGCGCGACACTGAGGCCCGGCCGCTGCGGCCCCCGCCCTTGAGCGAGAGACATTGCTCGCCTCGGACCCCTTCCCCCCCGCCCCCCTCCCCGGCACCTGGGAGCTAGGGTGGACCGGCTGATATCGTGCATTGCAGGTCCAGGCGCATCCTAGGGTACAGAGACACATCTGGTGGCAGGTGGCGAAGAGCGGGAGTCCTCCTCTGGTGGCAGCCAGCATTAAGGCGGCGAGTGTTAGATAAGTGTTCTACTGCCCCTCAAAGCCCCAGATATCGGCGATCACACAGTTTGAGTGCTGCTGGTGCAAGGTGGAACCGGGAATCGCGCTAGACAGGGGCCACATACGCGGAGCACCCTGCGAAGGTATTGACCATGGGGAAGAAGGAGGCAGCTGCCAGGACTCCACGACAGGGGACTTTGGATAGATATGCATCAGCCCCTCCTGCTGTGGAGACGGAACCACAGGGGTCCCGCTCGGACTAGGTGCTTCTCATGGGGGCTATCCAGGTGTCACAAGAGGACATCCAGGCATCAAGGGCGGCCTTAGAAGTTAAAATCAGTGAGGTGGGCTCGGAGGTCAATCTGTTGCGGCAGGACTTCCGTAACCTGACGGAAAGGGTGACCACTGCGGAAACCAGGCTGAGTGGCGCGGAAGACATCATCCACACGTTAAAGAAAGACGTAGCAGAGCTCCAGGCCTCCCACAAGCACCTCCAGTGGAAGGTAGATGACGCGGAAAACAGGGCACGCCGCAATAACCTCTGCTTTGTAGGTTTCCGTGAAGGAATTGCGTGGAACAATATGGCGGCGTTCCTCCATGCCTGGCTGTGGAAGACCTTCCAGAAGGCGTACTTCTCCAACTGCTTTATAATAGAAAGAGCGCACCGGGCACTGCTGGCAAAAGCGCCGGAGGGGGCGAGACCAAGGCCGGTTATTGCCCGTTTCTTGAACTTTGCGGACCGCGATACGATACTGCGAGAGGCTAGAAAGCTTGGGGAGATCCTTCTTGAGAACACACACATCATGATTTTCCCGGACTACAGCCAAGAGGTACAAAAGCAGAGGTGCTCTTTCGACCAAGTGAAAGCGAAATTGAGAGACTTACACATCCAATATATGTTGCTCTTCCCGGCGAAGCTGAAAGTGGTATTCCAGGAGAAAACACACTTCTTCACCCACCCGAAAGATGCGTGGCAGTGGCTTGAGCAGTGTCCACCTCTGCGGAGAGTGGAAGACAGGAGACAGGAGGTCATATCGGGCGCGTCGGCTATGGGGAACCGATGGGAGCTACCGAAGACGCAGAGATCCAGTGGGCCGCGAGGCAGCAGGAGGCAGAAGGCGACACCGTATCCCACGCACAACTCGACTCAGAGACGGAGGAGGAACTCGTCATCCCCGATGCCAGGAGATCAAGTGCGGTCTAGGTTTCAATGCCTAGCGAGGAATGCCCGCTCAGAAGGGGAAGAGGACACTGGTGGACAATCCTCAGGAGATGACGACGCAGGGGCTTCATCCATGCACCATCTGGTAGTGGCGATAAACGAGATGGAACAGGAGGAAGACAAAGAGACCCGGGCTTCCCAAGGCGATCTCCAGGACTCTCATTCTTGAAGCTGGGACTGTTGTGACTATGAAGAGACTGGCTTTTGTCCGGACTGCGTGCAAGTAGACACATACCCCCCCTTATCCCATTTGGGTTACTGTTCTCCGCGGTAGTCTGTTCCCCTGTAGACAGCTACAGCTGAGGGGATTGCTGCACGTCCCTGGAATTTTGTCCTGGGACTAGCTTGTTAGGGGGGTTCTGGGGTGGGCGACAGACCTTCTCTGCCCAAAGTCCTGTAAGTAGCCATTTGGCTGAGATGGGGCTGCCTGGGGGGGGGAGGAGTTGGGGTAACGGACAACAGTTTGATGTTTGGGGTTCAGCTGGGAGAGACAGGCGATTTTTTCCGGTCTTATGTGGGAGGGGGGAGTTGGGGAGGGACGGCAGCATGTTTGCAGCATGTCGCACTACTCACATATACCTACAAACTGACGGCCCTGTGCGCCCACCCCTTACACACCACTGGCCTCGAGGTAGGAACCGCTGATGACAAGTCCGATTGTGGAGGATCTGACCACGGGTGGGACTAGGATTCTCACATGGAACGTAAACGGCCTTGGCTGTAAGATTAAACGGGGGATAGTTCACAACGCGGTGAAGAGGGTTGGAGCAGATGTTATACTACTGCAAGAAACACACATACAGGGCACCAAATGCGCCTTCCTCGTTAGACGACAGCACAGAGTCCTCGCACATGCAGGGATTACATCAGGATCAATGGGGGTAGCAATTCTGATTAGGAAGCACCCGCCATTTCAAGTGACCCAGACTTGGTTAGATCCCCAGGGGATGTATGTAGGAGTGCGGGGACGCTGGAGGAGACGGGAATACACATTTCTTTCGGTCTATGCGCCACCCAAACTTTAGGTTGGTACACTCAGAGCTATCACTGACATCCTCTTACAAACATCGGACATGGTCTAAGTACTAGGCGGTGACTTTAACGATGTCATGGAACCTGCGATTGACAGGACGGGAGACAGAGATAGGGCCTCGACACCAACCTTGCTAGCAAGGACAATGGCGGCCCTGGGATAGGTGGATACCTGGAGGTGGCTTCATCCGGAGGCTCGAGTCTATTCGTTCTTTTCTGGGGCGCATAAAGTATACTCCCGACTAGATTATATATTCATGGCACAGCGGGAACTACAGGTCACTGATACGGTGGAGTACCAGGCGAGGGGCGTCTCGGACCACTCGGCTCTCCTGGCTACGATAGGGGGGGAAGGGAGAACACAAGACGTGCCACGTGGCGTCTAGCGGCATGGGATCTGCAAAATGCAGACATTCTACGCGATCTGCGGGTAGACGTGAAAGTATATGTCGCGGAGAATGAGGGCACAGTTTCCTCCCGGGTAACGTTCTGGGAAGCACTTAAGACGGTCCTGAGGGACAGAGCTCAGAATAGGATAGCAGTGGAAAGGAGGAAGGCGGGGGAGGAGGCCCGACGGCTGGAAATCCAGATTCTGGCCTTGGAACAGAAACATCAGACTGAGAGAGATCAGGGGCCCTCAGACAACTCTTGGACGTTCAACATCAATATAGACATCTGGTGACAGGGGAGGCATGGACACAGGCCTTGGCGATGCTCCACCGTCTATATGATGTTGGGGATAAGTCCGGGAGACTTCTGGCATGGCTCAGTAAGAAAGAAAGAGATGCGAGGTGGGTGGAGAAGGTAGGAGACGGGCAGGGAGGCTGGATACGGACAGACGAACATATAGCAGAGTCTTTTGTGAAATATTATCGTGCCTTCTACAAGGCTAGGGATCTGGGGTTGCAGGAGGACGCGCTGCGATACATGAGCCATATTGAGCTCCCGAACCTTGCAGAAGACAACCAACGTGAGTTGGACGCAGACATTACGATTGATGAAGTTAGGGAGGCCCTGGGTAAACTCAGGGCGGGGAAGTCTTCGGGCCCCAATGGTTTCCCGGCGGATTAAAAAAAAAAACAGTAGATCTATTGTCCTGCCATTTATTGGGACTCTCGAGGACGCGGTGGCAGAGGGTGAGTTGCCGCTAGATCTCCGTCAAGTGACTATTGTCCCAATATACAAGGAGGGTAAACCCCCTGAAGATTGCGCGTCGTATAGGTCCATCTCGCTTTTAAATGTGGAGGCGAAACTCCTTGCAACGATCTTGGCTCTCCGCCTGCGGGGGTGATCACAGGCCTGGTGCACTTGGACCAAACCGTTTTTTTACCGGATAGGGCGACCAGATGCAACCTACGACGGACACATAACTTGCTAATGGAGGTTTGTCATAGGGAAGATCCACACATGTTTTTATCCCTCGATGCAGAAAAAGCATTTGACGTCGTACATTGGCCCTTTTTAGAAGGGGTGTTGACTCGATTCAGCTTTGGTCCCAAGTATAGGCAGTGGGTGAGGCTGCTCTACACCGATCCCAGGGCGAGGGTGAGGGTCAACGGGGTGCTGTCGGAAGACTTCCCTATACGGCGGGGCACCAGGCAGGGGTACCCCTTGTCTCCGCTGCTATTTGCACTGACCATAGAGGGGATGGCTTGCGCGGTCCGACAAAGTGTGGAAATCAGGGGGTTCCGACTGGGTCAGGGAGACACCATAGAGGAGAGGATCTCCTTATATGCAGACGATGTTCTTCTGTACGTCTCCCATCCGGCCACTACGATCCCAGCATTGTTTACGGAGTTAGCACGGTACGGTGCCAGAGCTGGATACCAGATAAACTGGCATAAATCAATTCTCTATGATCCCAAAGGGGAAGGAAGGTGGCCCACTATTCCGGGGAGGCTGCAGACGACTGGGGAGGGTTTTGTGTATTTAGGGATTTTTGTAACGGCAGACAACACCCTGTCCTACGTCAGGAACGTCAAACGCATACTGAATAATTTTGCAGAGGATGCGGCAAGATGGCGACTGCTCCCACTTACACTGCTAGGCCGCGCTGCCATGTTTAAAATGATATCGCTCCCTAGATTTCTATATGCTTTCCAGAATGAGTATTTCCCCCTCAAGCGACGGGTCTTCCAAGATATTCACGCGGAATGGAGGGCCTTTCCTGTGGCTGGGAAAACAGCCTCGGATAGCATTAACAACTTTACAGAGACATCAATATGACGGGGGAATATTGCTGCCCAACATAGAAACGTATTATTGGGCATAACACTTGGCACCTATAAATGAGTGGATACATACCCCGGCCTCCCATCCCACCTATGCCTTAGAACGACACACAATGGAGAGACACACATGCTTACACTACCTATACGGCAGCAAGGGGGGAAATAGATTGCTTCCGGCCACGAGAGTTACGCTGGGGGTTTGGACAATGGCAACAAAGGTCATGGGGTGGGATGGTAAGCCGACGAAGCAAACTCCCCTATGGAAATGTGCCTGGTTAAAAGAATTAAATAAGTTGAAGGGATTCCGGAACTGGGATGCTATCGGCATCTCCACATTAGGTGATGTGATGAAGAAGGAGAATTGCAGTCCTTTGCAGCATTACGGAAGGAATATGGGCTTCACCAAACGCAACACTGTAGATACATGCAGTTGAAACATGCCTGGAGGGCGGAGGGGGTTTTGACAGAGGCACTCCCTGAGTACGCCACGTTGGAGGGACGTCTTTTACAAGAACTCATCCCTAATAGGGCGGCGTCTTTGACCTATAGGAAGCTGATAAATAATCTGCCGGATGGCCTGGGGAAACTTAGGGCCATATAGGAACGAGATGTGGGGGAAATGCATGAAGTGGATTGGGGCACGGTCCTGATGCACCCGAGGGAAGTAGCAATCAAATCACGCTTAAGGCTCATCCAATACAATGTCCTTCACAGAACCTACTTTGATAGGGCCTGACTATATAGAATAGAAAGGGCGACTGATCCATGCTGCCTGCGGTGTAGGCATGAAGTGGGGGACTTCTTCCGCACTCTCTGGTCCTGCACGAGCATACAAGTCTTCTGGGGGAAGGTATTAGGAGAGCTGGGAGAGGTGCTAGAAATTACCCTGCAGACCGACCCTAAGCTGGTCCTCCTTGGCATGACGAACGATGTGGACTTGCCACGTCCACAGTTGATATTCCTGGTGCTGGCCCTGGTGGTCGCTAAGAGGGATGTGGCCAGGAAATGGGGGGCTCCAGAGCTACCTCAGTTGGAGGAATGGCGGAGGGGTATGGATCTATACATGGCTGCTGAGAGGGTCACAGGCGAGGGGGTGCCCTAAAATGTTTAATAGAGTATGGGGCAAGTGGTGTCAATACCATTGAGTAGATGGTGGACTCTGAACTGAACGAAAGGTATAGGCCCCTGATCAAAACAGATGGGTTGAAGGTGATGCACTGCAGAACTGACCTCCAATGTTTTAGGGTAGGTGAGCAGATGGTAAAGAGGATTTCAGACGATTGTGTTGGGAATGTATGGGTGGTGGGGGGGCGGGGTGCTGAAGGGTGGGATATGATGAGTAATAATGACATGCTTGTTTTGTGGCTGCACAACGGAAAAGTTAATAAAAATATATATTTTTTTAAAGAATTGTAGAATTGTGTTTGTTACTTGAGAATGGCTAACACTCTGCTTACCCAATTTCTCACAATATGCTATTCATTTCATTGCACAATTTGAAAACATTTTTGTACAGCACCCTGACAATAATATGCACACTGACATATACTGCCACTGGTATAGTATTATAGCCTGAACAGCTATGTGGTGAAGGCATATTAAGTTTCTGTTTACAGTTTATCAATATCATCTTCATTTTGACTCCTGGAGTTAAACAGTCAGGTCAAGGCATTCCACGCTGAATTTTCAAGAGAGATAGCTGTCCTTCACTTTGGTCCCATTCTTAACTTCATTGGTTGATAAAGAATTCATAAATGAAGATGAGTTGCTTAAAGCAACACATACTCTAAATGTATTCCCAGGAGGTTCTATTACTAAAAACACAAGTACCCAAGGCCTTCTATGAGGCAATAAGTGATGTCAAGTATGTTTATTCTTTGTACTTGCTTACATGGATCCAAAGAAAATACCATAGGATTATAAACAAAGACGACAAGAGCAGGTAGGACTATATGACTGGTTTAAATCTTGGTCAAGTGTCAATGATATCTGCCATTCATACTACCATAATAAGGTTCAAATGCACTAAGCAAATCGGTACTTTAAGCTAAAGTATCAGCGTCAAATCAGAATTAAATGGTACCCTACATGACTTTTATTAATATGGTATTTACAGATTTTAAGAATGTACTCGTCATCATTTATTATTATATGTTTATACAAATATTTAACCCACTTCTGACTTTTACAAGGAAGCTGCAATGTTAGAATTTTGAATGCATTCATAGGGACATGTTCGAGCTCTAGTCAAGCAACTTTGCATTCTCGCTCTTATGACAAGGCTCCAGTGTCTTTTGTGTGTTAATTCTCAGTAACTCTGCCACTTTGTAGCTGTAATTTAAGCCACAGGGAGAACTCTGTTACATTTGTGTATCTATCAATGTTTGCAATGTTATATTTAGGCAGAAGGGTTACTGATGAATATCATCTGGCAGAGGATTACAAGGAGTGTTTCTACATTAGAAGCAAGTTCCACATGCAGCACCACAGATGTTAGTTGCCCAACCTTGCTAACACTTGACTACTAGTGGTGAGGGGGCAAAGTAACATACAATTGTAAGTGTGCCCCGAGAAATCTAGAGTTGGACTGTAGTCAGTGATTGATTCTGATTATTATCACAAGAACTTAACTGGCCTCAGTAGAGAGTGTTGACATTTCCAATGCCTGTTCACCTACTACCATCTTGGGTGCACGGTGCTCACACACACAATGAGGTAATTTGCCATCTTACCAAATGTCAATGCCACATATTTCTTTGTATTTGTTCTTTTATGAGACATTCTTTTCCCCTAGACAATGATGCCACACCACTTCACATATTGGAACAAACTGGCTTTAAAATCTGTACATATTAAACATAACATTAAAATATTTACAGGCTGATAATGACAAAACAGTTGCAGCTTTGCTATAGGTCATACTCGTATACAGCAGACATTAGGCACATATGTAAAGATCATGAACCACCAAGTTGTTACTACAGATGATTCTTCAGGCTGGTTTTCAGCAATGCCTGTACATCTTTATTGGTAGAGAGTTCTACATTTTAGGTGCATGTCCAGAAAAGGTGTGATCCACAGTGAAGCTTTTTCTATGTTCATATCAAGGTCAAGGTGAAAAGAACCCTTCCCCCTTTGGTCTTTTGGAGTGTCCTTAGTTCATTTCTTTTATATGATACATGTGGGATTGTAAGTGCTTTGTGCTTCTAGAGAGGGCCTGTTCAATGATGCTAGAATGTGACTAACTTTTTTAGATCTAGAGACAAGAGAGGCAACGGGCAGCATAGAGGACTTTTGATGGTGCAACTTGCAATTTCCAGAGGATAGTGAGTAAAGCGTTGGTGTATCTGATTTGGGATATAACCTTGACTTTAATTACATCTGTGAGGTTGTCTAATGTTCCATATGATTCAAAGATAATGCTGAGATGATAATTGATGCTTTTAGTTAGGTGCCCTAGTTGAGTCTAAGATGATACTCAGAGAGCAGATATGATGGATTTAGGTACAATACTCTTTTTAATAATATCTTCAGTGCAGTCAGTTGATAGTTCGCAATATTGGTTGCCCTTTTCTAGCAGGCCAGCGAACAACTAATGAACAGATTCTTAGGGAGGGAAAGCAAAATGAAGGGAGGCAAGGAGCTACCTTTCAAGGCTTGTATATCAATGCCAGATCTATTTCTAAACCTGCCACAGAAGTCTGGGATCTGCTAGATGATCGGAAACCAGACATCTGCTTTTTTACAGAGACGTGGCTACATAGCATTAATTTCCCTCCCTAGCTAACGCCTTCCCTGCTGAATATACGGTAGTGAGACTGGACAGAACAGGAAAGAGGAGAGGAGGCTTTGCTATAGCTACCCACCCAACCCTGCACATAAAAATCTTGGACACCATCTCATCTCCCAGCATGGATGATGGTGTTCTCAATGGAGCCCACCAAAGGCTTCAAGGTGATGGGTGCTGTAGTCTACCACGCCCCGGGTGATAGTAAAAAATCCTTTTGTGCCTCATTATTGGAAATCCTCGCCCCATATGCCATGCAAGCAGAACATGTATTACTTTTAGGGGCTTTTAATCACCATTTAGATACTATCTCCAATACTGATTTGGAGACTTGTTAGCAGCGATGGAATCGCTAGATCTCGCTCCTAGAATTTGTAGTCCGACAGACACAGCTGGACATAGGCTTGACAATATCTTTACGAACATGCATAATCCTATACCAGAATCACCTCAAGCATTAAGTTGTATTGACCACCTGGCCTTGGGTTTTTCTTTCACCACCCTGAAACGACCACCCCAGCCTCAAGGGCTTAGGAGTTCCCGCAGACTATAGAGGAAAGTCACACCAAAAGTATTTAGTGCAGTATTTTCTCCCCTGTCACTCAGTGACTGCAATGACAGCAACACAGAGGTGAATATGTTGGAGACAGCGACAATAGCAGCCCTTGACACCATCGCCCCGATTAAGGTAGCTACAATCCGTGACAGGATCGCCCCAGCTCCATGGTACTCAGAAAGTTTGAAGGCTGAAAAAGCTTCTTGTAGAGTTAGAGAACGTAAATGGAGGAAATCAAAATCAGAGGAACACAAGCAGGCTTATAACGTAGCACATAGGACTTACCTAAAGAATTGTAATACAGCCAGGCGAACATATTTAGCCACTCGAATCGACGAGGCAAAGTCCTCCTCTAAAGAGCTCTTTAGGACAATTAAAGAATTTACTGCTCCTAGAGCTAACAACTCTTCCTACCCTACCACACAGGGGTTGTGTGATGAGCTAGCCCCGCACTTTAGACAGAAGATTGATAACATTTATGTTTCCTTCGATCAGGAAGTGGAGATTAGGGTAGTAACACCGGTCCCGGACAATCCTCTCTCCCCCAGACTAGAGACTTTTGCAGCCATCCCCTCTGAGCAAGTCTTATCACTGCTGGTACACACTAAGTCAGGTTCCCCATTAGATGTGGCTCCCCCCACATCATCTCAGATCTGGCATAGGAGTTGGTGAATCCAAATATGGAAATCTGCAATCTGTCACTAGAGACCTCCTCCTTTCCGTCGAAATGGAAGAAAGCTTATATTAAGCCACTGCCCAAGAAAGCATCAGCGGACCCCACTGACTTACTAAACCAGAGACCCATCCCTCTTATCCCTTGCCTTGTTGCTCAAAATAATGGAAACCTTGATTAACCGACATCTTTCGGACTATCTGGAACATCATAGTCTGCTCGACCCCTTTCAGTCAGGCTTCCGTGCTGGTTATAGTACCGAGTCTGCCTTAATGGAGGTAACAGACTCAATTAGGATACTGTTAGACGAGGAAACACCTACAATATTAGTCCTCTTAGATATGTCGGCAGCCTTTGACACCATCTCTCACAGAATCCTTTTGGATAAGCTCAAAAAGAGATTGGTGTCAGGGGGATGGCATTAGAGTGGATGCATAGTTTTCTGTCAGACAGATCTCAATGTGTAAAATCGAACACATTTGTGTCCCAGACTACAATTGTGGACAAGAGGGTACCACAGGGTTCCATCCCAAGCCCACCCTGTTCAATATCTATGTGTCCTATCTGGCCACCATTATTAGATCTTGCGGGTTCCAAACCATCTCTTATGCGGACAACACTCAGGTGATAGTCCCCATAGAGAAGGACCCTGGTGTGACCAGAGAAAGATTTAAGATCTGTATACTAAAAATAGCCACATGGATGAGCAAGAACTCCAACAAAACAGATATCTTACTGTTTGGGAAAGCTGAGGAGTTATGGACTGAGGAGTGGTGGCTAGGGAAACTAGGAGAAGCTCCCACCCTAAACAAATGGGCGAAGAACTTGGGCATTGCAATTGAAAACAGCCTCTCTATGGGGGAGCATGTTAAGGCCTTATCAGGCAAGTGCTTTGGTTTGATGCCCATACTAAGAAAGATCTTACCTTGGATTCTCTTTCTACCAGAAGGGTCCTGATACAGGCGCTTCTAGTCAGTAGACTTGAGTACGGAAATCCTCTATCGGTAGGGATTAGGGAAGATTTGCTTTCAAGGCTGCGAGTCATCCAAAATCCAGCTGCATGCTTGGCATTGAATAAGCCAGCACGAATTCCATCTCTACCTCTGCTGAGAGAGTTGCACTGGCTCCCCATCAGGAAAAGAACAGTTTTTAAACTTCTTTGCCTGGTGTTTAAATCTCTTTATGGGGTAGGTCTAATATACCTAAAAAAATAGAATGGTATATACTGGCTCGCCAGTTAAGATCCAGTGGCCATAAGCTCCTTTGCACTCGAAGAATCAAGAAAGTTAAGATGGGTGCCCGTGCCTTTTCCTATCTAGCCCCCAGGTACTAAAAGAGTCTGCCAGAGGGTCTGCGGGCATGTCCCAGTCTGGCTCTCTTTACAAAACTTCTTAAAACCTGGCTGTTTTAATGTGCATTTCCCACACTAGGTTGGCTGCTACCCAGGTGCCGAGAGATCCCCTTGGGGATGATTTGTGTGCCCTACAAATAACAATAATAAATAAATTATACTAAGAGGAAAGAAGAGCTCAGTGTTATCGAATTTGAGTTGTGGTTTAATCATTTTCAAATAGATATGTATTTCTGATAACGCTTGTGGTTAGGGTTGGCAGAGTACTTGGACAGTACATTTTCAGGTGTAACTGAATGTCACATCTATGTAATGTTAAAAGAAGATACTGTGTTTTTGTATGTGTTCACCTAGGGGTTCAACACTAAGGAGAGGTGCCAATATGGTGCCCTCTGGCACACTAAAAGACAAGGGGGTGAATAATAAGGCTGAGGTACCAAATTTACCTTGAAAGAAATTGTAAATAAGGTAGGACTACTACGTTAGGTCAGAAACATATCTCTGACACCTATACACTCTGAAAGAAAAATGAGGAAGCAATCTTAATTATATCAAAAGCTTGGGATTTGTCAAGTAGCACTAGAAGATGTGTTTCCAGTGTCAAGGAGTTGAAAGAGTTGTCTATTTGAGGAGGTGTGTATCAGAACTGTATCCATATCTGAATCATGACTGAAAAGGCAATAACAGTTGGTGTTGGGGGACAGCATTTACAAAGCAGTCATTACATCGCAGTTCCTTTACAACGCGGTCGTTACAACGACCGCGTTGTTAGAATGCGAGGCCTTTACAACGCAAGTCATTAAATCGACTTGCTGTAGGGGACACTCTAACCTAAGGAATAGTATCATTTATTATTCCAACACCTTCCCTTCTGTTGCGTATGCTGGAGTTGGAATAGTAAATTATACTATTCTTAAGTCCAGCGCACCCCCTACAGCAAGTCGCTCTAATGACTTGCATTGTAAAGGTATTGCGTTCTAACAATGCAGTCATTTTACCAACCGCGTTGTAAAGGAACACGATGTAATAGCATGCAATGTAACATGCTATATTTGTTGGTGTTGATGTGCTCGTTGAGTTGGATGGGAAAACATTTTTCCAGTATTTTTGTCGGATAGGGGAGGCCACTGATGGATTAGTGATGGGTTGGAAATGTTCCTTTTAGTAGGGACCGGCATCAGCATTCTTAATTAGAGGAAGTACATGGCCAAGTTTGAGAGGGTCAAGTACTCTACCACTCTGAAAGAAATAGTAATGTAATTTAGCAAGAGAGTTCTAAAGGCATCCTATGACTTTATCCATATATGGTGGGATAGCACCATCTGAATACTGCAAATGCTTGGTCATGAGATATTTAGTTAATGCTTTAGTTAAGTCCTAGAATACTAACCTTATATCAATGAATTACTTTTGTGGGAGAGGAAAATATTCCAACATGTCTACTCTGGTAACACCACTTCAAGCACTGTTACTGTGATTGTTGTTGGCACTGAGAGTGTGGCCCCGAGTTGAGGAATAATGAAGGGTAAATCTCCGAAGAGCTTGATGCTGCACAGTATGGCTGTAATCAGCTTCTTTTGAATTAGCTGAACCCAAGATCAGGTATTTGGATGATCTATAGGAGGTTCAATGAAAAACCCTTGCTATTACTTCACAGGTAAGGTTCAATATTTTTTGGTGCAAAACATCATTTATTCTCTTACAGAGATGACATGTCATGATATGTAGCAAACAGTCATTTTCCATCTGACTGCTTACAGCACATCCCAGTCTATTTAGTCATTGGTTTTCAAGCATTGAAGGGCTAAGAATCCAACCAATATCTAAACGGGTTAGTTACTTAGCAATGTGCTGAATATGTTTTATTCTGTGAGACTTAGATGAATCTGTTATGTACTAACTAGTTAAGTACTTTTATTTGCCACAAAAGAATAGTAATCACATGAAATAGTAGAAATAGTGGGGTACGAGGTACCTGAGCCGATGTCTGCACTAAGCTATATTCAGGACTGTACGAACACTCCCCTTGTTCTTTGTGTTGCTTTAGTATTCTTGCTGATGTCCCAAAATGGGGAAGCTGCTCTGAAGCATGGTCTAGCAGATGCCAAACCCAAAGAGATGAGTAAAGTCAAGAAGTTACCCAAATCTGAACTAGAGTGCAACTAGAAACAGGTTTGCCCTCCTTTAGAATACCTAAGCCAAGTTGTTATGGTGAGTGTGAGTCTGGGTATGGTTTATATATAGAGCTGTGCCAAAGATGGCCACGGTCACATGGGATTTCCAAAACTCACAATAATTTCACAAGAGTTGAAACATCAGTGGACCCTTGCTTGGGCTCCACTTGATCACACAATTTATGTCGATCTGCTGTCGGAATCTGGGGTGTCAGGCTCAGGGAAAAAACTCTGCCAGGGCCACAAGCATGGGTTTCTGGGCTTGACTCACTTCTGGGAGGTGTCTGGTGAGTTGGTTCAACTGCAGACACTGTAGTATGGTCTAAGGCCTGCTTTGCGCGCATGTTATGTTAGCATGGCTTATTAGAAGTTTAAACGCCATTTTACCTTTTGCTGCTTTTGCACACGACATTGCATAGCTGTTTTTGTAAGTTAGCCTTCACAAAGGACAACACATGAGAAAAGGTTTTGTTTTTGACATCTCTAGACTTACATCGTGCCCCTAGTCTTCACAGTAAGTGCTGAAGCCGTCAAGGTTATCAAAACATGTTAGCTGTTTTTCTACATGTTCGAGTAACGCTTTCTAGACACAACAATTTGGCAGCTGTGAGCCAACTAAGATTCTGGCGCCCTTATTATTCCACACTTGTCATGATTTCACACACTTGGAAGGTTTCCGTGTCCAGGGATGCAGAGAGCTTATGCTGATCCAGATGTAATTTACTCTTACTGAGCGGAAAGGTAATGGGGTCCCCCAAACAAGCCTAAAAGACCTTCTTTAGTTTATAATACATAGTTCCTATATAGGGAGGGTGTTAAAACTAGGCGCTATAAGACCTGTTTTCACCATAATTGTAATACGATTTCTCCTTTTGTATTTTATGGAATTGTAACAATGCTGACCATATTATTTTTAATCATATGTCCGCTTATGTTGGCTAAGATACTGCACATGAGATCACGTCTGTAAAATAAATATTTTAACCTTAGCCGTGTCTCTAATTTACTCCTGTTGTGGACTGGTGTGAGAGTATTCTCACTTCCCAATATTCCTGAGATGGTCCTAAGTCACATGTTCTAGGTTGTCTAATCATTGGTTACTTTGCTATAGGACGAAGAGATAATGTGACGCTGACGCAAGCTGGTTGGGGTTTGTCTAGGTACTGAGGTGAGTTTCTGGTACACCACAATTCACTGATGTCCTAGGTCTCGGTGCACAGTTCTGTGTATGAGAAGGATCCTTGCAACAAACTCAGAGTTGTCCCACTTGATTTGGAATCTAGGACCATAGAGGATGTGGCCTTCCAAGATCCCTGGTCACTTTGTTTTGTGACAGGGTTTGTGCAACTGTGGGGAGGCGGGGGGTCAGCAGGGCACTAAGGAGATGTCTCAACAATTTGTAGGGTGACCAGAGAAAAAAAATTATGCCAATTTGCTGAGAGGTCCCTTGGTGTGCAAGTTGGTATATTTTCTTAAGTAATTGGTCAATGTCCATCTCTTTCTTGAGTGTTGTGATTTACTCATAACACCCAGATTGAGCTGGTATGTTGAAGCAGAGGAATGTTGCTTCAGAATGCTTAAAAGCTTTTAAGGACATGTTCTAACATACCCTACTTTGCTTTTAATATGTGAGGGTGTTTCCTCTATTTCCATTTCCACTGCTCTCAGACTTTGCGTGGATAGTTGTTGAGAGTACCAAAGGGAGATTTCCTTGCTTTTTTTAGTTTGGTAAGAGCAGATACAGTTGTATGCATTTACAGCTGCAATTGTAATCTTGGGTAAGAAGGCCAAAGTCAGAGCTAGTAGTATGAGTGGTCATTAAGTAGGCAATCATGTCAGTAATATTGGGAGGATTTTTGTTCTTGAAATGTCTTGTGTTCATCAAAGTTTTTCTGGGTGCAGTGCCATTTGTAGGAGTACACTGAACAAGAAAAGGGAGGTAGAACTTGTCATACCAATTTACTGACAGAGGGTGCAAACTCTGTACAATCCCTTGCTTGGCAATGATAAGGTCAATAGTGGATCCTTTACTGTGACCTTTCAGTTTTAGACAACCATTCTCCTCCAGAAAGACTTTCAATCAACTGGTGGTCTTGTGATTGCTATTGTGCTTAACACTGATAAATTGGTTATCATGATTAAAGAGGAGTTGGTCAGCCATAAATTTGCAAAAAAGTCAATGAAAGCATTATTATTAACTGGTGTGTGGTAGATGAGGCACATGTTGATCTTTTAATCCTTACTGGTGGAGAGGCATTTAAACGAGCCGAAGGGTTGAATGTTCATGATGCTGCAATTAAGGTGCTCTTTAAATAACTGTACTGCTATCTTTGCAGTTCATCTTTATGTAGAGTAGAAAGTAGGATGTCAGTTATAAGCTGGGATGCTGGGGTGAGTCGCATCTCAGTGAGAGTGAGATGGGTGAGGGTTGATTAGAATCTTAGAGAGCTCGTGGTATTGGTGATTGCAGAACTGCAGTTTATCAACGCACTGAGTTGAGCAGTTTTGGGTGTATTTAGCAGATCTTTGTTCATGTTGATAGTCGCAATTTTGCTTAGACAGACTGATCTTAGGTTGACTTGGGGCCATCTGTTCCTTTGTTTTTACGGGATCTGCATGTGCACTTCAGGGAGATCCATATTGTTAAAGCACTCATTCAGAAGGGAAATAGACGTTGTTAAGTTGCTTTGGAAGGTGGGATTTTTGTTGTCTAGGTAGAGAGATTAGGAGTTGGGGTCAATCTCAATGATGTATGTGTATGAAATGAAGATAAAGGGGTCTCAAGGATTGTTTGTGAGTGTAGGCTGTCACTCCTATTTATGTTACTATTAGTGTTATACAGGTGTGTAAATTGGTCTTTTTTGTGGAGAAAAGCTGGAATACGTCCAGGTGGCTGGCTGTTCATAGTGCCAGCTCTAAGCCAGTATGTTTTTAGGAAACTGTCAATGGAAGATTAAAGGACTTTTCTCATTTTTAAGATCATGCAAACATTATTCTTGTGAGATATGGGGTCAGTAATTTGCAAGGGAATGTACCATCTGTGGATCTGTTGCCATCATCTGTGATTTCCTCATTTTCTTTACCACAAGCATCTGGGAATAGTTCTGGAGATAGTTGTGTAACATGGTGTAGACTCTAGAAGGAGTGCTTGTGGTCTTTCAGCTTTATCCTGGTTTTTATTTGTGTTGTGAGCAGTGACATCCAGAGAAGGGAGAGCACATGGGTCAGTGGTAGATTTATGGAGACCTGGTGGACGAGTTAAGAGATTAAAGTTGGGGGAAGTAGAAGTAGAGGGAGTCACGTGAGGTGTCCTGGAGGGATTCAGGTGGAGGGTGATTCACAGATTGAGCACAGTTCTGTGTTCACTTAAAATTCTACCAAGAGCAGAAATTGGTTGTAAATATATAGTGTTGGTGGACTGCACCACTATTAGTATTCCATTGTTGTGCAGATTAATTTTGTGGTAATATCCAGAAACATGGAATTTCTATAAATAAGATAAGTGCTTTTTGTGTTGAAAATCGGTCAGAATGTTGTGCTCCACTGCCAACTATGTTTCTAATAAATAAAAGGTCAATCTTTGTGTCTCAAAACTTAATGTTGTGGTATTTAGTATGAGTAGCGTGTCTAGCAGTTTGGTTGTGATTTTGTTCTTGAGGGATTAGTTGCATTTTTTGTGAGTTCTAAGGGTGATGTTATTTTTAGCAATGCTGTGTAATCTCTCACAATCTGGGAATTTGGATATCACAACCCCTCACAGACATGCGGTAAGAATATTTCATTCAACATTGTGCCATCCATGTGCAGGTAGAGGTGCACAGAGTTCTTTTTCTCTTACCTCGATAATGCCTTTGGCAAAGGGTAGGTCAGAGACATTGTTTCCCTGCACATTTGTTGATTCCCCTCCAGCTCTTTCAGTGCCATTCAATGACATTTGATTTCCCGGGCTTCTCACCCAGGGAATCTGATTGCATTCCTGGAGCATGCTGGTATGTATCTGGGAAATGGTTTCTGCGACGTGGTCTCTGTAGCAGGCATGAGATATGAAAAACAACCTGTCAAACATTCTACAATCAGTAATATGACACAATTCCAAAATTAATAATATGCTAAAATGAGAATTCTGGTTATTCTACTCATCACTAGCTACCAGGGAAATAAGCTGATGGTAAATGACAAATACATGTAGTTAAACGACTGCGGCACGTGACCAGCAACGACGAAGTGCCCCGTTTTTCCCAACTGTCCAATTGACAATACCAACAATAGCTATAAGGAGATATCTAGTATTATTATGATTATTGTTAATATAATTTGATATCACACATGAATAACCCCTACAGAGATATCTCGGCGCTCGGTCAACCCATAACTAAGTATATGATCTAGAACAGTTCTGTTTTCAGTGCTTTCCTGAAGTTGCTGTAGTCAAGGCAAGTTCGGAGAGAAAGGCAAGTTTTTCCAGATAGTGGGAGACACATAAGAAAAGGCTGTGTCGCCACATCTAGACATTTATGACCAGCCCTCAAACAAATTCAATGTATTTTCCTTAGGAGGGAGGCACCATTTCTCTTAGTAAAACATTCCAAAATAGGTAAAATAGTTAAATGAGAATGCCGTTTCCTCATTGGTCGCACTAGTGACCACTGAGTATGAGCATAATTTCTTCTTTTCATCAGTGTGAAGGGCCGAGTGGAAGCTGTTGTGCCCCGGGTAGGATACATCTTTGTGGTTTCCCCAAAAAAAGCAGAGCATAGACATCAGCACGTATCTCTTGCTATTTGAATTCCCAACTACCTCCTGACCCACAGAAAACTGTGCATTTTGTAAAATGCTAAATAATAAGACGTCTGATGCCATCTTAAGTCACAGATAATCAAAATGTAACAAAGCGAACATTTAGCAAAATATTCCGTCAAATTATGAATTAATGTAATAGTTGTCCCTCTATCGCTAAATATTTATAAAAGGTGCAGGCACAATGTTTTGAATACTAACACTGCTCTAATCATAGAAGAAAACACACAGCCAAAATAACAGTATTAATTTATGCAATAATGTTCTAGAAAATTGGATCACATCTAAGTGCATATAATGTAGGAATGAACAGACAAGCACAGGTACGCGCATCGTTTGGCCACGCAAAGATTGATGTATCTATGATTCCGACAGAGAATTACAAAAGAACAAAAGGAAGGTTTACTTTACAGTACCTTGTTTCTCTGGTGTGCAATTCCAAAACCCGGTGCTTGGCAATGTAATGACTGGCTTCACTGTGACTCGTGGCTTTTGACCAATTGTCAATCCAGATCACTTGGCAGCCACACAGAAACCCTGGATATTGCCTGTAAGAGTAACAAATGGGCCAGTACCCGTCAGTAATGCCATCCGAAATAGGCAATGCATTAGTAGATGCCAGATCTGGTTCTGAATCTAGGCTCCTTATGAACACATTACTCTCTTCCTCTCGTTTGACTCTAATCCTGTTTAGGCATGTCAGAAGTAACAGCGTAGGACAAATACATTAAAGCCTGATGTCCAGTGCAGACATCTATCTGAAAATGGGAAAACACACAGCTGTACTCCAATATCAGAAGAGACTGCTTGTTCTGACAAATGCACCTGACCCAGATTTACCACATTGTGAGTGCAGAAACATATCACCAGTCAGACATGAAGGGCCGTTTCTAGGCCCTCAAATATTTTAATAATGCGGAGAGGCGGCGCAATTAAAGTTCCTGCAACCCCACCAGTACCCAATTTGACTAGCACAGAAAATAACATCCAATGGATTAACACACAAAAGGTTGTTCCTTGGTGCTTGAGGAGCGAACTCCGCTGTGAAGCAAGTCACACTATCTGGATGGGGGGTTTGAGGTCTTTTGCAACACTATGGACATTGGGGAGGCTACATAAACAAACACACTAAAACTCAAAAGGTTAAACATGTTCACTTGAAGCAGCTAGGACATGTGGCAGTCTTGGAATTTACTCTCATTCTCCCTTGGGTAAATAGGCCATTTAGGAATAAGCAAGTTTTCAGCTCTAGATTTTGCTGAGGACTGTGTAGGGACCTCACCCTCATAGTAGAAATCAGCGTCACCGGTTTTATTGATCCTAATTCTGAGTACAATCTTTTGCTCAGTGTTTTGGGTGCAGAATACTGACAAATTCTTAGATATTCAGTGAGGCATTCATTCCAATAGAGTAAATGTTTCGGCTAAAAGATAGAAAATGCTGAAATTGGAACTTTGTGCAAACTGAAAACACTCGGGCCGTATCACATAAAGTGGGCACTGGGAGGGCTAAGTTAAGACCCAGTCTTTGAAATAGTTTTGGTGTGGCTGGTTTCTTAAGTAGTTGAAGAGCTGGAGCACTGCTATTTCACCACATTAGACAGTGGTATGTGGTTGCTCATGGAGGGAGCTTCAAAGGCATGTTCTGCTTTTGTCTGGAAATGTATGACCAGTTGTTACCATAACTAAAGAAAACAACTGTAAATAACACAATAACATGAACAAAGCAAAATAACACAATTCAAACATAACAGGGCAGATCAAAACAGAATGCAACGTAACAACCACAGTACAGCAATCAACAAAATCACATTGCAATAGCAGAGTACAAAAGAACATCTGCAAGCACAAAACAACAGAATACATCAACACCACACCACATCAAAAATGCCACCCATCAAATGTGCACAAAAGTTGTTGTGACACATTTCCACCTCCAGAATCCTGGAGGTGAAAGGTGCATGGAGAAAGCACACCAATGACGTGAAATTGTGCCAGTCAGAAAAACAATTGTGATCCGACCCTAAAGCTCCTAATCACTTTAGAGTTTATGTAATGATAACAACGATTAACATCTCTGAATTTAAGCAAAACTGTATTGTAAACCTCCTATGTAACTAACACCAGAGCACAATTATCAGTTGACGCAGGGCAAGGTACTAGTTGTTTAACGTTTTAGCAAAGCTGAACAATTTAAGACAAAGAAACAGATATATAAAATTTGATATGATAAAAAGTTCAACCTGGCCCATCCAATCAACCATTTTCCTGTGTTCATTTATAACACAGAGCTTGCTTACTAGCTGCTTCGAACTTAAGGCAAGATGACAATCACCTTGCTTCAAAACACCCAATAAATAAACTTTATAGTATTGCTCTGCTCTGTACATCCCAGGTCCTTCTGTTTGAACTAATGTTCGCTTTTTCTCTTCATCACTTTTGTTGGGAGAATGTTCCAAGCAAGCTCTGTTTTTTCTCAGAAAATACAAGTTTTCTAAATTCACTGCTGTTTCATCTTAACCCAATACTCTAATATGCTGAAAATTACGTGTAAGTGTGGTATTTATTTTCTATTTATACCATATATGAATTTAAATTGGTCTTGTATATTGTTTTGTGTAGTGCTTGTATGATTCGATGGTTGCTCTAAAGTGCTTAAGAAAGCAGAAGGAGTAGTTTCTATCCTGTAACTCCAGTTCTGTAGTAGCGGTATCTCTGTTATAGTCATAATCTAGTGAATAGTCCCGCCCATGTGCGTGGACCCCGGCAATCAAAAATAATCTCTTAAATTGTCAAATCATGCAGAACTGCAAAGACACTTAAGAGAGAATTTAAAGACAAATAATGCAGCCTATATCCACAGGCTACACTGTCCAGTACTTCAACTAGAAATTCCACCAAAAAAAAACACACACAACACAGCCTGCCCAGTTTCTTCAATAGAGAAACTTGCCTCTACCAGTAAAAGACTCTGGAATTGAGGTAATATGAATTTCTATGGTCAATTGTGTCCCCTAACGTAGACCCCAACGGCTCCATGTACGTGCTTCAAGTACATGTATGTTCACTCCACAACCAGCTATGAAGACGCAAATACATTTGCGTCCAACGTTAACATGTCCTCTTTCAGATCCACCATGAATGGATCGATTATTCAGTTCCTATGTATGCCGTGCCACCGTCTTTACATGGTGCACTTCCACGTTTTCCTGGCTCTGGCGAGCTAGGCCCTGATTTCTGCCATCGAGCCCTTTCTGCCTTCAGCCTCCGAAAGCTGCAGCCTGGATCCGCATCCATGACCCTTGCCTTACTTCCTGCGTGGCGAGCAGTGCCCGGCTCGGCCTGCTTGCCTGCCAAGATAGTATTCAGCCTTCAAGTTATCTGCTCCGCTCCTCGAAAATACATTCCTGTCTAGAGATTTAGGTAAACACCTCCCCAGCTGCAGAGCAAAGGGCCCGGCCTTTCTGTCTCCGTGCAAGTAATTCATTGCTCCCGTTACCATGGTAGGCCCATGGCCCCTCGCATTTCTCACAGACACGTAGTCACATATATGCACGCACTAGCAGTCAGTATAGAATAGCCTCTGCCCGAGAGACCTTTCCTTCTAGATAATACAGTTCCTCAAACACAAGATACCAGATATGATTTGGGTTTAGGTTGTTCTGACACGCCAGACTTCTGTCTCCTCTTTTGGAGCTAAATGTCAAGTCCCCTTCACCCTCCAGTTCCACGTCAATCACACGTCATGCTGCTGCGTGCGCATCTCTGCCATATATTTCTGCTGACTCTGCAGGATTCTTCTATGGATCCACCCCCCTGTGACACTTTCATGTGACGTTGTCTAGCACACACCTCCGTGTACGCCCTCGTGCACGCCTTCTGTTACGCACATGTGTTCTTATCTCTTTTCTCTCAGCTGTTACGCCTTCTGTATCCATCACCACTGTATGCATTTACTATATATATTGTACTCTGTTAATAAAGCATTGTCTCTCCCTTCCTGAACCTTCGTGGTGATGGAACATGATACCTGGTTCGAACCAATTCCTTTTTAAGGAATAAAACCCTTATAAACTCAGAATGCCACGGACTCTGCCTCTCATTTTTTGATTGAGTTATTCTCATTGAACTTTACCGCATAGAAATTCAGCATAGGTAAATTATATTTACCACATAATTGGCGCCCGAACAGGGACCCCTCCCCCACCTTACGCGCCGGCGGTGCGTTGCAGGCCTAGTCCCCTGCCACAGCCGTGACGGACAATTACGCGTACCCGCAGGATTTCCTGTATCTCCCTCAGGCCAACGGAGGTGACTGAGGCTGCGATCGACACCCAGACGAGGCGGTGAGGAGTGCGGAGGATCCCGACCAGAGCCCAGCCGAGAGAGCAAGGTCCGAGGTGTTCAGAGGCCCACAGGTTCCGAAGTTCCGAAGTACCTACGTCACGAGTCGAGTCGAGTTCAGTCCGGTCCAGTCCAGTGTCGAGTTTCCGAGGCCTTCCGTTCCGTGCTTCCCGGTGAGTACCGTTGCTGGGGACGCATCTAGACGGGTGCATTAATTTGTGTCCGGTCAAGACGGGTTTGGGTACACAGACCCGGTCTGCACTGTTTAGCAGTGTATCTGTACTGTTTAGCAGTATATCAAGTTATTGTTCGTTTTCCGAAATGTTTTAATGTGTTTTAATGTCGTGGTATGAGTGATTGTTTGATTTTCATTACGGTGTTTATTGTATTAGTTGTGTCCAAATCCGAGTAAGTATCAAGTATCAAGTATCACGGCTCAAAATGCCGCTGTTTTCTAAACTGAAACAGATAGGAACTAGAAAAGGGATACTCGAGGAAGCTGTTCCCATCCCACCCAGGGACACTCCAGGATATTTTATGTACCACAAACACGGCTTAGACGCTGTATTATATCTCGACTTGTGGGTGGATTACACCAAGGATTTAGCAGAGAATCAGAGATGGCCTGTTACAGGGACATGGGATGCCGATTGCATCATGAGAGTAGAAGAAGCATTATGGAAAAAGAAAGCCAGACAGTCACAGAAAGATAGGTAAAGAAAAGGAGGCCCCCTTAACTGTCAACTTTGGGACAGGGGAGATAGCGTAAATTTTGTTAAAAAAATGTTTTAATAAATTTTTTGTCTTTATGCATAAAACCTAGTAGCACCTGTTCAAATGTTATAGCGAATGAAAATGTATTTGTTTTAGAAAATGATTCTGGAAAATGTTGGGTTTGAAATGATTAGTAATTGTATGTTTCCTTCTAGAACTTGGTCCTGAAGAAGGTTGTCTATCTAACTGTAACCGAAACGCCGCGTCGACCCCTGTTCTTTTGAACTTTTTTAACCTGAATGCTTATGAGTTGTTTTTTATAAAAAAAAATTTAATAAATGTAATAACATGCAACATGTATGTTTTTTAATGATTTGTTATGATGATGTTTTGATAATGTACTTGTTGTGTATAATTTGACAAATATATATATATATTTTTCTAAAACATTATCGTTTGATCTGTTTTTTTACATTTGATCCTTTGTGTGCATGTATGCAATTATATTTACAGTTTCTGGTGGTTTTATAGGTAGAAGTTCAAAAGCATATGCTGTACTCTTTGTCCTGAAGCATAATAGAAGTATATTTCTGGTATTGCAAGGTATTGCAGAACGCATTGCAGTTCACTACTCCATTTATTACCCATTTTGCGGTAACCCTGTGGGACGTTTTCAAGTTTCCTAGTCACAGAAAGATGCCATTGAACTATGGCGTAAAGAATCACACAGACGGACAGAGAAAGCACTCAGAAAAGCAGAGAAAAGTAGAGAGGATTCTGAAAAAGCCAAAGAAAAAGAACTACTAGAAGAAGGGGAACGAGTTAGAATGGAACAACACGATAGACGGAGTAACGCAATTATGACAGGATTGTATCCAGTCCTGGCCGAGGGCCTGCCTAAGGCTACCCCGGAAACACCGAAAAATCTGCCCCCTCCATTGGTTCCGACTAAATTACGTCACAAGACCGCAGCAGACATTTTTATTTCATCCTACTTGGATGACGTAGCTCCCGCATATGCTAGTATGCCTGCCCGTGTGCCACCTGCTGACGGTAATCCGCCCCCTGATCTTCAGCCCCCAGGTCCGCAACAGCAAACCCCTCCCGGTCTGCTTCCTCCACCCTTACCTGCACCCCCTATTAATCCGCATAATCCTTTTGGGCCTGGTGCGGTTCAGGCCCCAACTCAGTTACAGCAGGTACCAACCCTACAGCCAGGTTATGGTCAAGCCTCCGCTTCAGGAGGTGCTACCGGAGGTTATCAAACACCCCCACCGTTACACCGAGTGACAATGAGAGATTTAGCAAAGGCTCGGACACCCAAGGGTGCACCGGCAGAACAGCTTAGAAGAGAACTTACAGATTGTAGATATGACCCAGTGCCCGGTACAACAGGACCCATGTTGCTAGCGTCCCTACGTTTGCGACGTGTTACAGATTATCTGATGTTACTACCAGGTATGCCAGAACATCTAGACAAATTGTATTATTTTATTAGAACAGGAGAAGGAATGGAGTGTGTTGCCGAAGCCATGTCACGTCAGAAAGTAGAGAACAAAGGTTTAATAATGCGAGTTATGGTTAATTGTTTAATAAGAGAACAAGATCAGGCAGGTTTTCCGCAAAATGAAATGGATAGCCTGCATAGATGGAGCCAGAATATCGCGGATGGTAAACATGAGAAGGAGAACAGTGTACATATTATGGTTAGAAAGATCCGTAAAGAAATAATAGATATACATGCCCGGCGGGCCCCTGAAGAACATCTTGAATCAGACGGTCCGACTTCCTCGCAGGAGGAGGATGATACAGAGAATCTAGCAGAAACTTCGCATCAGTCAGACAAAAAGATGATAGGATATGTAGGGAGAGGGAAATTCCCTAGACCGCATCCCTTTGATAGGCCCTTCGACAGACCCATTCGTAAACAAGAAACGTGTGAAAACCAGAAACATTACCTCTGTCCAATACCAGAAACATTCCACTCTGCTATGTCAAATCCGAAGACCCCTGAACATCTATTTCAGGCTACCGATAAGGTACTTCAAGAACGAATGGGGTACCATGTACTCAATTCCATGGATGAACAAGAATTAGCCAGGTCAGCAGTACAATGGGCTGACAGTTCTGATAAATATAATGATGACACAGTAGCGCAAACATTTTTGAATCTTTCCCCAGACGAACAGCGACTAGCAGGTATGTACATGATACAGCATCTCCTTATTCTGTATAAAGGCCAACATTCTGATCCAGGTCCCCTACCTGATGTATTAATAGAGTTACTCATGAATAAATGGAGAGGCCTGGGTACCGATTTGATTAAAGTAATTCTAGAACATCAACACAAATATAGTGCCTTCCTGAATCCACAGTTTGTTTCAGCTCCACCCCCAGAAAGAAAAATGTTTTACATAGACAGACAAAATCCCTTGCGAGAAGTACATCCTGTCAGGAATGATGATAACACCCTTACACGTGTGTATGTATACACGCCCATAACTAAAATGGAATTGTTAGAAATGAAGAAAATAGTGCCCAGTCACGATAAAGACCCTGCAGGTTTTCACCGTGAAATAAAAGACATGTTACTCATGGGTGATTATACCTATCCCGACATTATGAAAATATTGAAAGTACTATTGCCTGCCGGCATTTACGAGAAACTCAAAGAAAAAGAATGGGAGGTGGGAGACACAAAGATTGATTGGGCTGCATTAGAAAATGAAGAAGAGACCCGAACCCCAGGGTTGGGACTTGGGGACAAAACTAAAGCATTACCAGGATTGTTAGTACAAGTATTGCCAAGGTTATTAGCAACGAAAAAGGAGGATTGGGATGCAATCTCAGCCTGTAAACAGAAACCCGACGAAGACACTAGTGATTTTTATTCCCGATTTGAGAAATGTTTTATTATTAATAGTGGCCTGAAAACAAGTAGCGAGTCATACCCACACCTTTTTGTATCTAAATTGGTCGAGAATTATTTACCCCAAGTTAAGAATCGTGTACTGAAAGTCGAGAGCACATGGCAAGCAAACACGCCTTCACAAATGTTACAAATGTTACAGTACCACCAGAACAGAATTAGAGAAGAACATGATCACGAACAAAGACGTATGAAAGACACGAAAATGAAAATGCTAGTTGCTCAGTCAGTTCCAGCGGACGGTCAGAAAAAGGGTATGCCACAGTCCAATAATTCAGCAGCTCCTGTTAAAGGGATATGCAACTATTGTAAACAGCCAGGTCACTATGTAAACGATTGTGCAGTTTTGAAAAACAATATAGCTACAGGTAAAACTAAAGAAAGACCACGTCAACCTAGACAAGACCAGGCCCAACAACACGTTCCACAGAATGTACAGCCTATGCATGCCCCACAACAGACAGTACAGACCGTAGCGGTACCACAGCCCCAACCGATTGCCGCAACACAACATGCAACTCAGCAGATGTACCAATATGCACAAACTGATTATCCCGATTATCAGCGATACACATGAAACAGCCTAGAGAGGGAGGTTGGCTTGCCTCTTATTGAGGTTCCTGTAGATCAAGAGGGTCCTTACGTACATAGTCAGGTATTAGGGAAAGATAGAAAGTTTTTGATTGACACAGGGGCAAGCAGAACAACAATCAGTCACGACGAGGTTCCAGGGGCACCCCTCTCAGGCTCACAGAATGTTTCCCTTGGATTTTCAGGCAAGCCTATTGTAAATGAAGTATCGAAACCAGTACCACTTTTAGTTGGTCCATTGTCTCGCACTACAGATTTATTGCTCACGAAATCTTGTCCAGAAAACTTGTTAGGTATCAAGACACTGAAAGCTCTAGGCGCTGTGATTTGCTGTTCTCCGGAAGGAGTAAGATTGTTTCTGCGTGACTTTAAGGGTCACTATGTGTTGAGAGATATTGATCCCAGATTGCAGAATGTTCCTGCACATTTGTGGGCACAAGGCCCCACTGATGTAGGTTGTATGCACATCACTCCATATCGTGTCACACTCAAGCCAGGAGTAGTACTACCACGAATCCGACAATACAAGTTACCCCCTGATGCTGTAGTGGCTTTACTGAAAATCATTGACAAGCTCATTGCACAAGGAGTGGTTGTAGAAACCGACTCGAATCTATGTAATTCCCCTATCATTCCAATTCTTAAACGTACTGATCCAAATGCACCTCCAGTTTATCGATTAGTGATCGATTTACGAGAATTGAACAAATGCATTGTCCCACAGTACCCTGTGGTTCCAGACATCTCTTCATTATTGACAGCTATTGATCCAGAGGCAATGTTCTTTACTGTAATTGATCTGAAGAACGCCTTCTTCAGTGTCCCAATCGACCCGGAAAGCCAATATCTTTTCGGATTCTGTTTAAGTGGCCGAAGCTTCAAATTTGCACGCGCACCTCAGGGATTCACAGAAAGCCCCAGCATCTATAGCCAGGCACTGAAAAGACAACTTGACGGTATTCACATGCCCGATAACACTGCCCTACTGCAGTATGTCGATGATCTATTGATCACCGCCCGAAGTGAACCAGAATGTGAGCAAGCATCACTGTCGGTTTTGCATTTCTTGGCTGACAAAGGACACAAGGTGTCTCCGTCGAAGCTGCAATTCTGTGTTCAGCAAGTGGTTTACCTTGGGTACTTGCTGTCCAAAGGGGGGAGACAGCTAACGCCTGACCGTATCCAGTTAATTGTAAACATGTCACAGCCCAAGACACAAAAGGAGGTACGAGCCTTTATAGGCCTCACTTCTTACTGTAGACAATGGATTCCTCAGTATGCATTTCTAGCGAAACCACTCATACAGTTGACAACCCAGGAGGCAGCGTCTTCGACTGTCCTCCCTTGGACTCAGGAACATACACAAGCTTTTGACGAATTAAAGAAAGCCTTATGTCAAGCATCTGTTTTAGCGACACCATGTTACAGTAAGCCTTTTACACTTTTTGTCACAGAACATGAAGGTACTGCATTGTCAGTACTTACCCAGGATCAAGCAGGTTCACACAAACCGTGTGCTTATTTTTCTAGTACATTAGACCCAGTAGCCCAGGCTTTGCCTGCGTGCTTGAAATCAGTTGCAGCAACAGCTCTAGCAATCAGTCAAAGTGATTCCATAGTGTTAGGACATCAATTGACAGTACAAGTTCCACATTCCGTGGAAGTTCTTTTAAACCGTACACAGACTCAGCACTTGACTATAGCACGACTGACAGGTTATGAATTGACATTGTTTCAGCCACACATAGAAATCAGACGTTGTAATACATTGAACCCTGCTACACTTTTGCCACTAAGTGAGACAGACCCTTTGGCAGATGATTGTATTGAAGTCATTACCATTACGACGAAACCCAGACAAGACTTGACAGACACTGCATTATCAGATCCAGACTTGACGCTTTATGTGGATGGTTCATGTATGAGAACAAGTACAGGAGAGTTAGTGGCCGCATATGCAGTAACGACAGAAACTGAAGTCATAGAAAAGAATTGTATTGACACACTGTCAGCCCAAGCAGCAGAGCTCATCGCTCTGACTCAAGCCTGTATTCGAGCAAGGAACAAGAGAGTTAACATATACACAGATTCACGTTATGCGTTCGAAGTCGTACCCTCATTCAAGCTCTGTTAGACGCAATACATCTGCCTACAGCGATATCCATCATGAAGTGCAAGGCACATACGAAAGTCACAGATACCATTTCCCAGGGTAACGACCTGGCAGACCGAACAGCCAAGCATACAGCTCAGACTCAGATTCGCACAACTGACCTGACAAGGACAATGGTCCCGACACCGACACATTGCATGACAGTTAGGGATCCCGCCCTAGATGTAATTGACATACAGACACATGCTACACCAGACGAAATAAAGAAATGGACTGAACTAGGAGGGATCCAGACAGAACAGGGATGGATGACGAAGGGGAAAGCCACATGGTTTCTCCCCGACTCTATGGTTCAAGTTATCATTAACACAGTACACAGTCCTGCACATTTAGGAGAAAAAGCCATGTTAGACAGTATTCAAAACCTTTGGTTCAATAAGCATTTACGAGCAGCAGCCAAACAGAAAGTGCGTACTTGCATGATCTGTTGTCAGTTCAACCCAGGGAAAAGCATTCCCGTAGAACAAGGTGGATTTCATCCTCCCGATCACCCTTTTGAAGTCCTCCAGATGGATTATATCCAGATGGAACGTTGTCGAGGATTCAAGTATGTCCTCGTAGTTGTATGTGCACTCTCCCGTTGGACAGAAGCATATCCAGTCCCAGATTACACTGCTCCGACCACTGCCAAACAGCTGGTTCGTGAATTCTTCCCCAGATATGGTTTGCCCAGCATCGTATACTCCGATAACGGTCAGCCATTCTCGTCCGAGCTTATGAAGCAGGTATCTCTCCTGCTCGGCTATCAATGGAAATTCCACTGTGTCCGACATCCCGAGGCAGCAGGTCTCGTGGAACGTCATAATCAGACTCTGAAAATTCGTCTTGCCAAGATCTGTAGAGAGAAAGGCGTCGACTGGATAGTAGCTTTGCCAGTTGCACTCTTTTACATGAGAATGGTCGCACACTCAAGAACAGGGCTATCCCCGTACGAGGTGGTCTTTGGTAGGCCACCGAATATGTGGGGGACGCCTCTGCCTCGTAAAATCACAGATGTTGACTGTAATATGCTGACAGATTACCTTGCCTCCTTGATGTCTGCACTACAATCATGTCGTTCACAGGTAGCTGCAGCCTTTCCTGACAACACCGAGGTGAAGCCCCACGAGATCGTCCCTGGTGACCTGGTCCTTGTACGGAATTTCGACAGGAGGAGTCCGCTGGAGCCCCGTTGGCAGGCGCCGAAGCTCGTGTTATTAACAACAAGGACCGCAGTAAAGGTGGAGGGCCGCAAGGGCTGGCTCCACTCGAGTCACGTGAAAAGACATTATGGACTGCCTACGAAACTAGACTCCCAGCCCTGCCCCCTTCCAGAGACTGATACTAAACTTCCCCTGGTAGAGAAAACTCCTTCCCAGGAATTTCGCATGAAGTTGAGGTCTAGCAAGTCAGACAGTTTAATTGTTTAAGTCCTGCCCTAGGTGAATCGGTTAGACAAGTTTCTGACATGTACCCGCTAGACCCCAATAGAGAGAGAGATAGACAGAAACAGATCAAGAAACATGAATATTGTAAATCTCTCCGTAGTCACTGCATTGTGACACTATTGATTATGTTTCTTCTGAGTCTTTTGATTATTGCTGCAAGTATACTGTTACACATATACTTTCCTATTTTCAAACGTGCACATTCTTCTTCAAATGTCACTGCCGAACATACTTTCAGTGAACTGCCCCCGCACGAGTTATCTTACCGACTTGCGCTGCGCAACAATACATTCATTAGTATGTTACATCATTCCCATCAGACCAGCAATGCTACCAATTGTTGGATATGTGGCCGACTCCCTCCCTAACAGAAATACAAGGGAGTTCTGCCCCTCTTTCCGTACCCGTTCACACATAATGGTTCCTGTGGTGCATGGTTTAGTTTAATGAACTCTTTAGATTCTGATTCCGTGGTATACCAGGGCAATTGGGTGTGGGGAAATCTGAACACAGTTCTGCATAAAGCATGTTTCCCTGACAAGGAGGGTCTTCCCCAAAGGACAGGGACTGATCTAGAAAATGAAGTATAGGGATTAGGTAACTTTACACTCAACCTCATGATTCTGAATGTCCAGTCCGAAGCCGAACCAGTCTTGCCCGCCATGTCCGTATTACCAGTCAAAGGTGAATTATGTGTCAGAAAGAATGGTTCAGTACACCTGGGTCATAGTAGATGTACTACTGTGATCGAATTCAGTGATAAAGGCAAGTCTACATTTAAAGCTTCCCGTCATTCCTATTTCATTTGTGGTCATACAGCATATATACGCTTACCTCTAGATTGGGATGGTACTTGTTACATTGCATTCCTTCTGCCACCTGTTTTCCTAGCCCCTCCTGATTATCATAGGGACTCCCATCTAGTACACAATAGACCACAGAGAGATCTCCCGATTGTCGAATACACTGAAACGGCATGGGAGCAGTATACAGACTTTAATAAAGGTTTCTTTCCCTATTTAGGTGCTGTCTTTAATAGTAAACTGATACGTAAATTAACCAGAACCCTCGAAGCAGTAGTGAATGAAACTACTTCCGCCCTGGGCAACTTAACAGAGGAGCAGTCTGCTATGCGGATTGTTGTTCTTCAAAATCGTCTTGTCCTTGACCTCATCCTGGCCGATAGGGGAGGAGCTTGTAGAGTCATCGGATCGAGTTGCTGTGTTTTCATTCCAGAAAACGCACCATCAGTATATAGAGCCATAACCCGTCTCCACAAGATTGCAAGTCAGATACACCAGAATCCAGGCACCTGGACTTGGTCCGGTTGGTTCTGGAGCGTGCTATCAGCCTGGGGATGGAAAGTCCTATCCTTCCTCGGAATAGCCCTTCTCATAGTATTCAGTTGTTGCCTATGTTTACAATGTGGGCCAGCGATTTGCGGCTTGTGCGCCACATCATGTATTCCCCATTCAAGTCCACGTTCAAAATCCCTCCAGAAGAAGGAAATGCAAATGATGTTGTATGAACAAATTGATAGATTAATGAAGATCGATATATCATGAAGGGTCCGTAGGGGACAAGGAGGGAATGAGGTAATATGAATTTTTATGGTCAATTGTGTCCCCTAACGTAGACCCCAACGGCTCCATGTACGTGCTTCAAGTACATGTATGTTCCCTCCACAACCAGCTATGAAGACGCAAATACATTTTCGTCCAACGTTAACATGTCCTCTTTCAGATCCACCATGAATGGATCGATTATTCAGTTCCTATGTATGCCGTGCCACCGTCTTTACATGGTGCACTTCCACGTTTTCCTGGCTCTGGCGAGCTAGGCCCTGATTTCTGCCATCGAGCCCTTTCTGCCTTCAGCCTCCGAAAGCTGCAGCCTGGATCCGCATCCATGACCCTTGCCTTACTTCCTGCGTGGCGAGCAGTGCCCGGCTCGGCCTGCTTGCCTGCCAAGATAGTATTCAGCCTTCAAGTTATCTGCTCCGCTCCTCGAAAATACATTCCTGTCTAGAGATTTAGGTAAACACCTCCCCAGCTGCAGAGCAAAGGGCCCGGCCTTTCTGTCTCCGTGCAAGTAATTCATTGCTCCCGTTACCATGGTAGGCCCATGGCCCCTCGCATTTCTCACAGACACGTAGTCACATATATGCACGCACTAGCAGTCAGTATAGAATAGCCTCTGCCCGAGAGACCTTTCCTTCTAGATAATACAGTTCCTCAAACACAAGATACCAGATATGATTTGGGTTTAGGTTGTTCTGACACGCCAGACTTCTGTCTCCTCTTTTGGAGCTAAATGTCAAGTCCCCTTCACCCTCCAGTTCCACGTCAATCACACGTCATGCTGCTGCGCGCGCTTCTCTGCCATATATTTCTGCTGACTCTGCAGGATTCTTCTATGGATCCACCCTCCTGTGACACTTTCATGTGACGTTGTCTAGCACACACCTCCGTGTACGCCCTCGTGCACGCCTTCTGTTACGCACATGTGTTCTTATCTCTTTTCTCTCAGCTGTTACGCCTTCTGTATCCATCACCACTGTATGCATTTACTATATATATTGTACTCTGTTAATAAAGCATTGTCTCTCCCTTCCTGAACCTTCGTGGTGATGGAACATGATACCTGGTTCGAACCAATTCCTTTTTAAGGAATAAAACCCTTATAAACTCAGAATGCCACGGACTCTGCCTCTCATTTTTTGATTGAGTTATTCTCATTGAACTTTACCGCATAGAAATTCAGCATAGGTAAATTATATTTACCACAGAATGATAGAGAGGAAGGCATGGACAGACAAGCCCCATAGGCTGCCATTATGTGGCTTAAATAGGATACTGTGCCTTTAAGAGAACTTTCCAGAACTTCTCCCAGTATCCCAGAATGCACAGCAGGTCCCTTTTACTTTCAGTTCTTTTTGAAGGCGTAGCACGCCAGACCTGTAGCATTCCTTACATGGATATCTTTCTCCACCGGGGAGGATGCGGGCGCTTATGACTATAACAGAGATACCCCTACTACAGAACTGGAGTTACAGGACAGAAACTACTCCTTCTGTAGTAGGGGATCTCTGTGCATAGTCATAATCTAGTGAATAGAATGGCAAGCCCATCCCCACACCAAAGCGGCGGTGGAGAGAAGAAAATTAACACCACTATTGTGCGAACAAATTCCGCAGCGAAGCCTGCCCAACCCGAGCATCTGCCCTGGCATCAGTGTCCAGACTTGTTGATGTGCAACCCCAGCTTGTTCAAGAGAACGCACGTCTTCTGGAAGTGTGCTCGAGCTTCCGAGAAGGAGGAGGCCTTGATCAACCAATCGTCCAGGTACGGGTAGACGAACACCTTGTTCTTCCTCAGATGTGCTGCTACCACCGCCATGCACTTCGAGAATGTTTTCGGCGCAGACTTTAGTCCGAATGGGAGTACTGTGTATTAATAATGATTGGTTATTCGCAGGAACTTCCTGTGTTTGTGTGCAATGGGCACATGGAAGTACGCATCCTGTAGGTCTATAGCACATAGCCAGTCTCCCTGTTGCAACTGACGATAAATCTGATGCAACGACAGCATGCGAAACTTCTCTCTGCGAATCCACTTGTTTGCTTGTCCCAAGTCCAGAATGGGCCTGAACTCGTTCTTGTCCTTCTTGCGGACCAGAAAGAACCGGGAGTACAGACCTCTTCCTCTCTGAGACAGAGGTACGTCTTCTATCGCCCTTTTCCTTAACAGGATATCGGCCTCCCCCTGAAGCTCGTGCAGCTGAAACTGCGAGCTGACCGGTGGAATTGCTGGAGGCGGGCTGGTGAACCGAAGACTGTATCCATTGCAAACAATATTCAGCACCCACTTGTCCTGAGTAATTTTTCTCCACTCTGCCAGAAAAAATTGAATGCTTCCCCCCATCGGAGTGGGTAACGTATGCGGGGGAAGTAAGCGCTCAGGGGCTAGACCCGGCAGGGCCTTTGGTCTCTGGTGCCGACTGTTGGCCGCCTCTGCCCTTCGGGCGCTTCTGGAACGGCCTTCGGAACTGCTGCTGTTGTTGCTGTTGCTGTCCCAAAGCTTGGCCACGCCCTCTGCCCTGTCCACCGAACCGTCTCTGGGACGGGCGGTACGATTTCTTTGTCTCTTTGGGCTTTTCCAGACCCACAGCCGTGAGTGTTTCGGCCTCCGCCTTCATGCGGGCCATTTCGTCATCCGCATGTTTCCCAAATAGGGTTTCGCCAGAGAATGGAAGATTGGCAACCCTTTGCTGTGCGTCAGGTTTCAGTGACGTAAGACGGAGCCAGGCGTGCCGTCGCTGGTTAATCCCATGGCAGAAGCCAT
The DNA here is from genome assembly GCF_964263255.1 of Lissotriton vulgaris. Lineage (NCBI taxonomy): Eukaryota > Metazoa > Chordata > Amphibia > Caudata > Salamandridae > Lissotriton > Lissotriton vulgaris. The sequence goes on along the minus strand of NC_141694.1, from coordinate 541,383,482 downwards.
GCGCCGCCAAGAGGGACGAACCGGCTGCAGCGCTGATGATCTGATTTGCCACCAGCATCCCCTCATTTAACACCTCCTGGAAATCCTCCCTCTTGTCCCGAGGCAGGTGTTCCACAAACTGCTGAAGGTAGTCCCAGAGGGCACGGTCATAGCGTCCCAACAAGGCTGTGGCACTCGCAGCCTTCATGGAGGTCGCCGACGTTCCACACACCTTCCTCCCAGCCGAATCCATCCATCTAGACTCTTTATCTGGGGGGACTGTGGATGATGGGGTGGTAGCATGCTGTTTGCGAGCCGCCGTCACTATCACAGAATCTGGAGGAGGTTCCTCTCTTAGAAAAGCCGGATCAGAATCGGGAGCCCGGTATTTTTTCTGTAGTCTCGAGGGGGCCGCCTTAGTCACCGCCGGGGTGAGAAAAAGGTCCATGGCCGGTTCCTCCAGGCCCGGCACCAGTGGCAATAATGGACGAGACAGATGTTTCTGGTGCAGCGTCTCAAAAATGACCGATGTCTTGGGCGTGGGCACCCTCAACGAGATGCCTAATTTTGCTGCACCTCTTAACAGGACATCATGAAAGGCCACCAGATCATCAACCGGCGACACCCTTGTCTCCGGTGACCCCGACAAAGTCGGAGAGTAGTCCCTGGTCCCTGAGGACCTCGTATGGGAGCGAGACCTGTGCCTCCTGTGTAAGCATGAGCAAATTTTGCGGATCTCGCGTTCGCGAATTTTGCGGATTTGCGGATTCGCAATACGCAAAATCCGCGAATTCCCGCGGATTTTTTTTTTTTTGTGTTCGCCCGTGTTTCTGCCAGTTCGCGAGGGTTTTTACAATTTCGCAATTTGCGAACTTACCTGTCGGGTCGCAAGTTTTGCGAACTTGTTGTTTCTACGTGTCCAGCCTGTTTGGGACACTCTTCTCTGTCACCACTGCCACTCTCTGACTACTCATGCCACCCTCTGGCCCACCCATGCCACCCTCTGTTTCATCACCACACCCTCTGGTTGTCCAGTGTACATTATTTTCGGCAAAGCAAAGCACACCTTCCCTGCCTCAAGTGACCTGAATTAATTTGGGGCTGATTAATGTGTCACAGAATATTTTTTTAGCTGGAACCTGCTTCCTTAGTGCGCCCTGATTAGTGATCTTTTGCACTTGCTAAGTGCTTTCATTGTTGCAAAATTAGTTACAACACCTGCCCTGCCCCAACTGACAATAATGAATTAGGGGCTGATTAATGGATTTTAACTTCCAGCCTGGCTCCTGCTTGTCTCCCTTAGCTGTAATTCAGGACCTTTGTGGCATATGTGTAACTATTCTGAGGTTCAGAGCAGGGTCACATAATAGTTTCAACTGGCAACTGAACTCTGGAGGGGCCCCTCAGGAAGCACTACAGGAAATGGCTACTAATGATGAGCCTGAACTTTTGAACCTGGTAAGTAGTTACTTTCAGTTTTGCTAAGATCGTATTTCTGCAATTTTGCACTTATTCGCGGGGCGCGAACTCACGCGAACAGTGCGAGCAGTGCGAGCAAAATCCGCTGCTCGCGGATTTGCGGATTTTGCGGGAGATTCGCGAATCTCGCGGATTGCGGATTTCCCGAAAATCCGCAAAATCCGCGAGCGGAACGGATTTTCCGCCCATGCCTACTCCTGTGGCGGCGTCTCGACCGCGTAGATGACCTGTTGCGCGATCGTTACCTCCTCCTGGAACGAGAGCCGGCCTCCCAGTTTGTGGGCGCTCCGCAGGTTTCCGTGGAGGCGTCTTCCGTGGCCTATCCTGGGGTTTCGGTCTAGGCGTCCCCTTAGGCGATGTAGGAAGAGGAGGCAGTGACGCCGACCTTGGGGGAGGAACAGGAGGTATCTCCGACCGAGGGGCGGGCCCATGCGGCGGAAGCGGTGGTGGTGGTTGTCCTGAGGGAGGAAGTGGTGGAAGCGGAGGGTTGACAGGAGGATCCTCCTTACGTACAGGGGGAGGGGGAGCCTTCGGCCGAGGTGGTGTATATACCACCAAGTACACCGAGCCCGGTGACTTATTCGGGGGAGGGGACTGCGAACCAGCCCCTCCCATAGGTGATCGCCGTCTCCGGCGCCCTCCACCAGACCCAGCGTGACTTCTGGCGCCAGAACTCCTTCTGCGCCGCTTAGGAGAGTTGGAACAACTCCTAGACGCCGATCTCTTCCTTCTCGACGCTGAGCGTCGCTTTTCCGGCGTCGAATGACGCTTCCGCGATGTCGATCTCTTCTTCCTCGACGCTGAACGCCGCCTCTGCGACGTCGACCGTTCCATTTTCGACGACGAGCGTCGACTCCTCCTTGACACCGACCGCTTTCTTGAGGTCCCCGACGTCGAGGATCCCCTCGACGCCGATCGTCTTCTCGACGGCGCCGACGCCTGTCGCTCCTCCTTCGACGCCGATAGCTCGACGCTGACGTCGATGACGACGACGAAGACGCCATCGACGGTGGTCTCGACGGCGGCCTACCCAGGCCCTTCGACATCGAATCTTCACGTCGTCTTGACCCGGAGCCCCGGGGAGATGGGGAACACACCGTCGTCATCCCTCTCGACGTCGTCGTCGATGCAATCAACGCCGACGGAGACCGGGACCGTTTGCTGGTCTTCCTGCCTCTGGGGAGCCCCCCAGAGGCCTCAGCAGAGGCAGAGGGAACCTTCCCAGCCTGCCCAGACCCACCTGCAGCTGCAGTCATCTCTCCTCCAGGCCTTGAAGCCTAATCTTCAGCCTTTCCCTCAGGGTCCTTGCTGAAAGTTGCTGGCAGAAGTCACATTGTTCAGGGACATGTGCTTCAGGGAGGCAGATAATGCAGACGTCGTGTGGATCAGTCTTGGACTTCTTCCTTCCACATGCTGGGCCTTTGTCGAAAAGACCAGGCATTTTAGAGCCCTAAAAAGCCTGAACAAACACACTGGAGTGAAGGGAAACACCAAGAAATATAAACTGCAAACACTTTTATCAAAAAAGTGAACAAAAATCCAATAAACCCTTGAAAAAGGGAGAGCTCAATGCCAGAGTCCTGTTAGCAGGAGACAGAAAAAAGAACTGAAAGTAAAAGGGACCGGCTGTGCATTCTGGGATACTGGTAGAAGTTCTGAAAAGTTCTCTTAAAGGCACAGTATCCTATTTAAGCCACATAATGGCAGCCTATGGGGCTTGTCTGTCCATGCCTTCCTCTCTATCATTCCAGAGTCTTTTACTGGTAGAGGCAAGTTTCTCTATTGAAGAAACTGGGCAGGCTGTGTTGTGTGTGGTTTTGTTTGGTGGAATTTCTAGTTGAAGTACTGGACAGTGTAGCCTGTGGATATAGGCTGCATTATTTGTCTTTAAATTCTCTCTTAAGTGTCTTTGCAGTTCTGCATGATTTGACAATTTAAGAGATTATTTTTGATTGCCGGTGTCCACGCACATGGGCGGGACTATTCACTAGATTATGACTATACACAGAGATCCCCTACTACAGAAGTCTCCAGTTAAAAAACAAAAGGTCTGTGGACTTACCAGGGACCTTATAATTCTGTAATCACCATTAATGTCTGTTACCAGTACATTTACCCTTACCAGGGACCAGGTAAGAATGTTCTTGAAATTAATTGTCATTTATCACTATTGAAGCCATAGCCGAGAGCCATAACACCATGATTTACTGTTTTAGAAAACATGCAACCTTTCTGTTGTTCGTCATACAATTTATACTTGTTCCAAAGACACCAAAGCACAGCAGCTGTGTTTCCTTTGAATCCAAACAGGTATCTATGCCAGAGCTGCACCCTTGACTTGGTTTTCATTTGAGAGGCATGGAAAAAAAAATTATACACTGACTCTTTGGGCTGGATCCCAATACATTTTTGTCTCGTACCGCTTCATATCGTTGGCAGTATGTAAGGCAGTACTTGGTGCAAACACTGTTTACCAGTGTATTATGAAAGCAAGTATCTGGAGAAAGTAATGTGACATAAGAATTTTTTTGCATATTTGTTATGTTGCATTTTGTTGTGGTGAAGATGTGTTGTTTTGTGCTTCATTATTTCATTGTTATGTTGTTCTATGGTTGCTGTGTTGCATTCTCTTTTGACTGGTTTGTTGTGTTGTGGCTTGTTATGTTTTATTTGAGTTTTTCTGTTCTGTTCTTTTTTTAAAGAGGTCAACAAATACTGCTACATTTCCAGCTAAAAGTAGCATATTTCTTTAAACTCCAGTCACAAACAACCATTTAACATTGTCTAAGGAGGTAACATAGCACTATTCCAGCACTTCCACTATTTCAGACAGGAGTTAGTCTGCCCAAACCTGTGGCACATACCAGACCTAAATTAGCATTTGCCATGCTCACCTTATGTGATTGGACCCCATACTCAACATAACCTCACATAGATTTGTGAAGCAGCACATTCACCTTGACAAGTATCTTGCTGCTGGAATTACAGTTGTCTATTGCTACCCAGCATAAAGTTACTCATCTTATCGACCTCAGAAGGACAAAAGGCAGAGCAAACATGCTAGAATTTAAACCTGTTTTCATGAGGCCAAACACAGATCCCTGCAATGAATATGTTAGTCCGGGCTATCAGACCCGGCTGTATTCGCTATTCAAAAACAGTCACTAACATTATTAATCAGTTCATAAGGAACCGATTATCTTAACAAAGGTGAGGCAACTTAATGAAGGATTTAACAAAATAAAGGATTTAACAAAATGACTTAAACATCTGGTATGTCTTGGTAATAGATGCCCATTTGTGTTCAATGGATTTAAAGCACAAAATCACATAAACTATTTGTTAGACTTACTCTGCTGCTGTCTTCAGAAGCTCGTGGTGTGGAGGGAGGCAGAGAATGACATGCAGGTTAGATTTCACCTGGGACACAAGGTACTTGGCTGGATCATAGGCACGGTTTGGATGCTTTCTCCGTGAAGCGGGACCTAGCACCTGTAAAGATGAAATAACTCTTTAACCATAACTATAACTATGTATATTAATGCTGCATGCGACCATTTGGCCACAGGTCTGCTTCATAAAGGTAACTTACACTTTTGAAAACGTTTATACTTTTAAGTAAGTTTATTACTTTGGGTATTCACAAAGTACACTTTTGAAGTAATTTACACTTTTGTAGTGAGTCCAACATTGCTCATGGCTACCCACTGGAATTGTAACACCCTCCCATAGAAAATGATCGATGTACAGCCTTAAAATAAAACTCCATTAATAATGACATGAAATTAAATTATTTAAATAGTTAAAAATATAAATAAAAAAAATTAAAATAGTACATATTAATAAATGAATATGTACTACTTTCATAGTCTTTACCATTAATTTATATTTATTTTTATTGTTCCCATTTTAAATAATTTAGCATTTCCAATGGGGTTTTAGCACCTCCGTTATTTTTTGTGGGAGGGTGTTACAGAACCAGTGGTTGGCCATGTGTATTTCTGGAAATATTACAAAAAGTGTAAGTTACTATAAAAGTGCAGTTTGTGAATACCGAAAAGTAGTAAACGTACGCAAAAGTGAAAATGTACTCAAAAGGAGAGTTTGTGAATAAGGCCCTATGTTGGTAAATAATAGTTTTTGATTCTGAAATTTGAAGCACATAAACATTTTCTTGTCTTGTATCTTTGGAAAGAGAGAGAGAGAGAGAAAGAGAGAGAGAGAGAGAGAGAGAGAGTGAGAGAGAGAGAGTGTGTGTGTGTGTGCATATGTACTTATAGCCCACACTGTAGGCAAATAATCAATCCTCAATGTGATTGTGACCTCTGACTGGTCCGGTCTTCCCACCATAATTGTGAGGAGCATCACGCTATTAGGACCACTCCCTGAACTGTGATTGGGTATTTTCGAGTGAGGGTTTTTAAAAAGTAAAACGAAAGAAACATTTAGGGGCTCATTAGGATCGCGGACGGACTTGAGTCCGTCCGCGATCCCACAGTAGGAGGAAACGTCCGCATGGGCAGCGGCGTTACCTCCGTGCAGATTAGGATGTGACCGCCAGGGTGGCGGTCACATCCTCTATCTTTAACATTGCGGCGGGTGCAGCTTCAAGCTGCACCCGCCGCAATGTTAAAAATGCATACATTGCATTTGTATGCAGAAAGCGGCAGGCACCGCGCGGTGCCTGTCGATTTCTGCATACAAATGCAGGGGGGTACCATGGGTACCCCCCATGTGCACCCCCCACCCCCACTTCACCCAGGGGGCCCGCAACGGGCCCCCAAAGTCAAATTCCGTATGCTTTTCCACGGCGGAAAAGCAGCCGTGGAAAAGCATCTCTTTTACTCTATCCTAATATGGCTGGCGGTGTCTGATAGACACCGCCAGCCATGTTACAGCTTTTCCGCTGCAGTTGTAAGTCAACCACGGCGGAAAAGTGGCGGACTGAAACCAGGACCCACCAGCCATCCTAATGTGGCGGTGGGTCTTTGGTAGGTCCGCAGAGGATTATCCGCATCCTCCGGGCCGGCGGTGGCTTCCGCCGGCCCGGAGGATGCGGAAAATCCTCCATCCTAATCAGCCCCTTTTTTCGTTTTTTTTTAATCACTCAGAGCAATATCAAAGTGCGCACAGAATTAGAATATTAACCACAACCTTCATTATGGTCAATAGCTGGTCCTTCTAAATATAAGTTTAAGTGCAAGAAATTGAGACTAAAACCACAGATCAACTGGAAGTCCGAACATGACGACAATTCCTCAGCTCATTTGGAAATGGGTCATACGCACCTGCAATAGATCAGTCATTTCTTCAGTGGAGAAGAGTGATGGGTATTCACCACAAATGAGAAGGCTGTTAATGGCATCCAGGTAGTATGCTTCGATCAAATCTTGAGCCTACAAAGAGAGGATACTTTCAGGGGGCTGAATGCTCATTAAAAAAGAAAATCACATGCTCCTCAGAAAATGACATTGTCCTGTTTTCCAATGTAAAGAATAAAGTTAATAAATATCTACTGAAACTAAACCGAGACTGATCTGATTTTTAGAGGAAGCAGGGCTATACCTAGTACAACTATATTATACAAGACAAACCATTGCAAGTACAAAATTTGCTTTTGCTTCATGGTGAATAGGTCTGGGAGCTAAAAGCGGTATGGAATGTTTTAATGCCAGGCCAGTATCTTACCAAGTGAACCGGATCCACACCAGAAGGGAGTGGAAAGGGGTACATCCAATAATTTTTTTTATAAAAATGAAGCTAAGAATATGTAAACGAAGACAATCTGTAACATACTTCTAGGCTGAATTTACTAACAAGGACTGGTCCACCTACTTTATAGATCGATGATGCAAAAGGTACTGCTCTGAGCTGTATGTCCCCTGGGTATAAAGCCACTATCTAACATGTAGGTGTACCCAATATATTGAAGACCTCTGGCAAAGGTGCACTGCCATGCCCAATATTAACATAGAGGTCAGTTAAGGGTTGTCTGGTGACACAGCGCCAAGCACAACATCTGCTTCTGATGATCTCAGGTTTTTTCTTAGTCTGTAGCATGCACAGCAGATAAAGCATAGGCACTCTACCACGCGACCCAGCAGGAAACTGAGGACCAGGCATTTATGGAACAATACGTGAAGACAGAGACATCATTCATTGATGGAGAGGGGCTGCATACACCTGAACCGTCAAGTGTGTCTGCATTCCTGCCTTTAACTATCGTTGTTACAGCACTGTAAGCAATAAACACATGTGTAACCTGAAAAATATGTGCACACAAGTGCTCGTGACACAGGAAGTGTACGACGCAGATAACAAGTGGACAGTGATAAATGTAGCAAGCGAAAAAGTGACGGCAATTTATAAGCAACTTGAGGTTCACAAAAGGGTATTTATATAAATTGATACAGAGTCAAATTGTTTTTGTGAACCAGAGTGAAGTGCGCCACAAATTGCGCTGGGATGTCATCGGCGTTTCGATCCAATTGGTATAGGATCATCATTAGGACCAGGTTACTGAATGAGGGGTGCTGTACAAGGGAAGAGTAAAGGAAAGTTAGGTGCAGGAAAAGAAATGTAGGAAAGTAAAGGAAGTGCAGAGCGGCTGAAAAGTACCAGTTCGCAGGGATCTGTAGGGAAGGACAAGAAGGGTAGCAGGGCCAGCGAGGCTTGGGCCCAATGGTTGTGCCGCCAAGGCAGAGAAGTGAATTGCTGTAAAGAGAGCAGTATAAATAGTTTGGAGGACGAGGGAGGCACGCATGTGGCCAGATGAGTAAACTTCAAGTTGCTTATAAATTACTGTCACTTTTTCACTTGCACCGTTTATCGCTGTCCACTTGTCACCTGGGCCGTCCACTTCCTGTGTCACGAGCACTTGTGTGCACATATTTTTCGGGTTACACATGTATTTATTGCTTACAGTGCTGTAATATCTGTTTTCAATTACTTTGTACCACCTTATGCCTTTTTGTTCCTTCCTGCCTTTATTCAATATATGCTGCCTCTGGCACGTTTAACTAAACCATGAGTCTCCCTATGTTCTTCACCTGCAATTTATTTATTTATTTATTTTGAAAGTTTTATAAAGCGCGAACATGACCCTTGCGGGTATCAGAGCGCTGTACAGATGGCAAAAGCATGAATAAACTCCGTACAATTGAGGTCAGCACAGTGACACCACAAGGAGTATACAATCAAGATCATGGACCAGGTAGTGGGCCACACTAGATCCATTTCTCCTATGGTGTAAAATATTTCCTGGAACATTCAGCAAAGCAAGCAAAGGTGCACTTGACACAATGATTGACAAAACTGTAGGGTGAGGACCCTCGGGTAAAATAACATCAAACATGAAATAAATGGAGAACGCTAGGGCGCTAGGTGGCGCCAAACCAAGATGGCCGCACTGGTGTGAGGCTCTCGCCAGACCGAGCACTATCACACGATCCTACATCATCCTGCCAAGTGAACACGGCCCGATTCTATCCCAACTTGCTCCTGACACCGAGACGAACACAGCGGTGCCTGGATTGTCTTCTACAGACGGCGGGAACTGGTGCTCCGGAGCAGCTATCCTTGAGCGGACTCGGGCGCTGGAGAGGGAGCTCGTAGTCGGCGGATCGGCCAACCAGGAAAGACCGGTGCTGTCAGGCCTGCTCACAACGGCCGAAAGATCTCTCCCGCTCCGAGATCCAAAGCGCGCCCCAACACTTGGGCGCTGCCGCCGGAGGTGCAACCCTGCTCGCGGGAGAGGTACGTGTGGCCCTGTTACCCCCCCACTGCCAAGAGCGACACTGATTGCCGGCGGGCCCAGCACACACTGCACCCCCGGAGCCTCAACATCCTGCTGACCCCCGGTGCGCGGCGGGTCTCGGAGGTGGCCCTAGTCACGCCCGCTGCAGCGCGCCGGGGCACCCACCTTGTGGACATCTTGCGGCATCATCGCCTGCCCCTTCCCGAGGCACCGGCAGAGTCTGCACTCCAGGCCGCGGCCGGCGGCCTACTAATCCGACACCGGAAAGAGCCGCCTGCACTCTGGCACATCCACGGGGCTCTGCTCATTACTACCCGCACCTCCAAGACACCTCACTGTGTGCACCCCAAGAGCCCACTCCCGCTGGCCCTCTACTAAACCCGCCTAGAACTGGGGCCCATCTGGCCTATTTCATCATAGAAGAGCCCTCCTCATCTGACCAGCTTGGAGCAACTACACCATCCTTATTGGGTCACCGTAGTCTAGCCCCGCATTCGCAGGTCAGCTCCCCAACTGCACTCGGCTGACCCTGTCTGGGCAATACCGTGTGGAGCCGGCACCAAGTGAGGGCTAGGGAGCACGTGCGTCCATCTCGCATTCTTTCTAGGCCCCGAGGAACGTGTGGCATTCGCGACACCCACCGGCCTAGCTCCCCCGAAACCTAAAGTGCGCCCAGATTACAGGCTCTTTCGCACCTGCCGCCCACCAGTTTCGGCTCGCCCTACTGCTGTCCTCGTCCCGCGCCCTGGCTTCCTCCTCAGCCGCGATATCACGGACTCTTCGGCGCAAAATGGGCCGCAACGACGCAAGACAGTCCAAAATCCCCTTTGAATCCAAAAAAGCGTCCAAAAAGCCATCGGAAGGGGCGGACAGCCCTACCGCCTCAGCACCCCAGGAAGAGGACTGGAAAACACTCCTATTGGGCATGAGACAGAGCCTTTCCACAATTGATGCCAAAATAGACACCATAAATTCGCGCATGGACAGCGTTGTGGCGAAGCTTGAACACCATGACACTCGCATTAAAGAGACGGAGGACAGGATCTCCGTGCTGGAGGATGGCGCTACTTCCACTGCCAGACAAGTCACACAGATGGACAGACTACTAAAAATAATAGCGGACAAGAACGAGGATTTAGAAGCGAGGTCCCGACGCAACAACGTCCGCGTCCTTGGCCTTGCAGAATCCACCAACTCCGGAAAGATGGAGATTTTCATTGAAAACCTTATTGTGGAATTGTTTGGGAAAGAATCCTTCTCTTCGCACCTCATAGTGGAAAGAGCTCATAGATCTCTCGCTGCCCGACCCCTTCCAGGTGCCCAACCACGGCCCATTGTCGCCCGCTTTTTCAATTACAGGGACAGAGACGCGGTGCTGCGCCGGGCAAGGGAGATTGAACAGTTACTTATGGCAACGCGACGCTCTCCTTCTTCCCTGACTTCACCCCTTCAGTCCAAGAAGCCAGGCGCAAATTTGCAGGGGTGAAGAAGAAACTCCAATCCCAGGAAATTCCATATGCCATGCTATATCCAGCCAAACTGAAGATATCACACCAGGGCACACAAATTGTTTTTCAAAATCCGCAGCAGGTGGAAGACTTCCTTAAGCGCCACAAAAAAGAACGCGCCAGAGATGAGACAGAGTTACGACGCTCTAGGTCACAGTCCCCAATGTCTCACCAGGATTAACGAACTGAGATACCATCCTGATCACGATGATGCTGACCGCTGAACATAGTAAGACCGGACTCTGCATTTCACGGTGAGGTACATGTACTGCTTTAAGTCTCACTGGACTATGATTACGAAAGTGCTCGGTCACCCGCCTCTGTCCCGCACATGACAGTTAGGTCCCTACCTGGCGTCTAGCAGGTGAAAGTAAGGAGGTGGATGGCAGGTATGGCGCCCCTGGATCTCCGTCCCCAATGGGTGATCCCCTACAAACCTTTGCCTTATCTTTAGTTTTGGGGTTGTTAACAGCTGGGAGGGGGGTGGGAGAACTAGATGCCCGGCCAGTTGTGGTTGCCGGTGTGGGTGGGGACACAATCCGCTCTTATACTGAGACAGCGAACGCGCTAGCCACACAGTTTATGCATAACGCGTCTCATGCTGCAACAGTACTGCATTACCGGCCTGTTGGGGTTGCCGGTGATGTTGGGTACATTACTTGTTTTTGTTCCGACAGCGTAGCCGCTGCGGATATTACTGGGAAAGAGGGGAATTCTGAGAATGGTTTGCTACGCGAAAGTATTGGTATTGTTACTATTGTCTGTTTACTGCTGAATGCTACATACATATGCCACATTTTCCTTTTACGATTGGGATGGGAGACGTAAATGACTCGCAGCCAGCCCTGCAATTCCAACTTGTCGCATGGAATGTACGCGGGTTGAATAACCTGAGGAAGAAGCAACAGATCCTGGGGTATTTGGATAGACAGGGAGTGTCTGTTGCAATGTTACAAGAAACTCACTTGGTGCCAACTGCGTCCCCCTTATTTGCTTCCTGCTGTGCCTCATGCAGGGTGTTCTCATCGTATTCAAATTACTCTAGAGGTGTCACGATTCTGGTCAAAAGAGGCATGGGATTTACCCCGTTTGGTACTGAAATGGACTCCAATGGCAGATACTGCATGGTTTGGGGGAAGCTACACTCACACACGGTCCTATTCGCCTGCTACTATGGCCCCAACACAGACGATCCGTCTGCGCTCCTCACCATGTGGGGCAAGATACAAACCCTGGGCATATCCCACATAATCTTGGGTGGGGACTTTAACACTGCACTGAAACCTGCAATGGACAGATCACGCCCACATTCTACCCATTATACACACACACAACGCGCCTTACTGGGCATTGTGGAAGATCATCACCTGACTGACACATGGAGGCACTCGCACCCATCTCTTAGACAGGGCACACACTTCTCCGCAGTCCACTCCACTTGGGCGCGCATTGATTATGTCTTCCTCTCCGCTGGTCTCACCCCATGGCTTGTCAAGACACAACACCTTGCCCGCACCTTCTCAGATCACTCGCCAGTCCTTCTAGCCCTAGACATTTCCCCATAACTGAATTGGCGCCTCAATCCCGCGCACCTAACTGATTCAGCCTTTAAAGCAGACCTAGAGCAGGACATAACAAAATTTTTTGACCGTAATGTCAATTCAGTCTCCAGTCTCACTACTGTCTGGGAGGCATTTAAGGTAACCGTGCGAGGCTGGTGCATTTCCAAAGGGGGAGGGGTCCTCAAATCCCTACGCGGTGACTTGCGAAAACTAGAAGCGGAAATAGGCAAACTTGAGCGTGAAATATCCCTAGGGTCAGGGGGACACATAGTTAAAGCTCAGCTATGGGAAAAAATTAATGAATATACTGAGGCTGCTGATAAAGAATGCAAATTTCTGGGGAAGCCCTTTACAGCACGTACATACAGAGAAGGCGACAGACCGGGCAGAGCGCTCGCTTCTGCAGTTAGACCACCTAGACACAATAAGTATGTCACCACACTACTCGATAGTCATGATATACCCCAGAGGGACCTCCCGGGACAACTCCGGGTCCTAACGGATCACTACACTGCACTCTACACCTCCCACAGACAAGCTCCGCTTGACCTATCCCACCTATCTTGACAACACAGCAATAGCTTGGCTTGGTCCGACCCAACAGAAGTTTTTGCATCTGGAATTAGAGGTGGATGAAATTAAAGACGCTATTATGTCCATGAAATCGGGCAAGGCCCCAGGCTCAGATGGCCTACCGATTGATTTTTATAAAACCTTTATACACTTACTGGCCCCGATTCTAAAAAATGTATACTATTCGGCCCTGGAAGAAGGCATTTTACCAACTAGTATACGGGAAGCCCTGATTGCCTCCCAGTTAAAGCCAGGTAAACCACCGGAGCACTGCGATTCGTACAGACCTCTTACATTGTTAAATACTGACGTCAAAATACTAGCGAAGGTCTTGGCGACCCGCCTGAACCTATTAATGGAGCGCTTGGTCCTACCGGACCAAGCAGGTTTCGTCCCGAACCGCGCCACCTCCCACAACCTCTGCACCCTTCAGGCAGTGCTACAGGATATAGACCCCAGGTGTGAAGCAGCCGCGGTTTTCCTTGACGCCACGAAGGCATTCGATTCCCTGGAGTGGGACTACCTTCTGGCACTTCTGGAACGCATGGGCACCCCCTTCAGTTTCATAGATTGGATCCGCCTATTATACCATATGCCGCATGCTAAAGTCCTATTGAATGTAGCCCGTTCAAAACCTTTTGAGATTCGTAGAGGTACACGGCAGGGGTGCCCTCTCTCCCCTGTCCTCTTTGCAATAGCAATTGAGCCTCTATTGGCCAAACTCAGGCAGCGCCACAATCACAGCTCCCTCATCTACCTGGAAAGGCAACTACTCATATCATTGTACGCTGACAATATGACACTCTATATTCACAAGCCACAAGAAAACTTGAACCCTATCTTACGCGAGGTCACCAAATTTGGCGCCATCGCAGGAATACAGATAAACTGGGCAAAGTCGGCCCTGTTCCCCCTAACGGACAAGACCCTGCAGTTCCATCTTGACTACCCGCTACTATGGGAAAACGAAGAACTAAAATATTTGGGGATCAATATCACTAGGAATCAGGAAACCCTTATTCGTGCTAATTACGGCACTGTCGTTGATAAACTGATTGATAGCGTCACTAAATGGATCCACCTCCCTTTGTCTATGGCAGGACGTATCTCCCTAATCAAGATGGTGGTACTCCCTAAGATGTTATACCTCTTTACCAATATACCATACAGCCCAGGAGCACACTTCTTCCGGGCCCTTGATTCCCAATTGTCTAGACTTATATGGGGAGGGAAACAGGCCAGAGTCGGGCTAAAAACTCTTATGCTCCCCTACCATCAGGGTGGATTCGATGTGCCAAATTTCCGCCTCTACTATGACTGTGCGCAGGGCCATTTTGCCGTGTACTGGCTTCACCCCCCTCCCTTTATGGCTCACCTGGCTGTGGAAGATGGATGCATGAGACCCGAAAAACCATCAGGCTACCTCTATTCGGAAACCCGGGTAACTGACCGTGACCCCACAACAGTGGACTGCACTGTGCAAGCGTGGCGCAGGATAACGACGGGTATGGGCATTGCCATTCTATACTACCCTCGCATGGTATTGGCACACGACCCTAGACTAAGCATTACCCATGAAGAAATAGGTCGCAAAATGCTCACTAAATTGGCACTACACACGTGGGGGGATCTGTACATACAGGGCCGATTCCGGACTGCGGCGCAATTCTTTGGGGCGCATACACTCTCAGTCATGGACACATTCCTTTATACAAGATTACACACTGATACTCCGACACATGTAGTCTCCATGCTGTACAAACACGCGTATGCGGCCTCCAACCCTCCACCTCTCAGAGCTAGACGAGATTGGGATGAGTACCTCGATGCCCCTCTCTCGGACGATCAATGGGAGGAAAGCTGCTCACACACTAAAGCAGTAACTGGCAATGCTCGCCTCCGTCTGGTACATTTTAAATTCTTGCTCCGACTTTACCATACACGTTTCGGTTTACGAGCTGATGACCGTTGCCTTCGATGCAAGAGAGCTGGAGCTGACTTCATTCACCTGGCTTGGACATGCCAGGCTGTGGCATCGGACTGGGTGGAGGTTTTTAAAGCTGTGTCTGATATGGTAGGAGTGGCAATCGTGCCCTGCCCCAAAATAGCCCTACTGGGACATTCTTCTTCAGCGCTTAAGAAAAACCGAAAATTCTTCGCGCTAGGATTCTTACTGGCAAAACGCCACTTGGCCTGTAGGTGGGAACGAGGACGCGCCCACAAATTCAAGACTTGGCTATCTACTATGTCTACTTGGCAGGACCAACTTCACAATTACTCTGACCTATTGCCCCACAAAATGCGTCCCAAGGACCTATGGGGCCCCCTCACCGCTTACCTTCTCCGAACTCAGGATGAAGAATCAGAAGGGCCGGACCCGCAAGTGACACCGGTCCGTGCTGAGCTCACGAACACACCCGGGCGTGAGCCTGACCCTCGATGAGTAAACCCTATTAGACCTTTTTTTCCTCCCCCCCTCCCCTCCCCCAGACCCCAGCCTACCCACCACCACACTGCTAGAATAAATGGTTCCTCAGGGTCTGTCGGGGGGGTTCAAGGCACAGCAACAGTAGCAATTTCAAGGATAACTCCAGGTCAGTACGCCAACACAGAATGTCTAGGGGCTTGCTGGTCGCTCTCCCATCCCTCTCGGGACACTTACTCACGAGTTCGTGCACAGCGTAATACATGGCATATACACAAGTAGCGCACTTTTCAGCTAGCAGATGTGTTTCCAGACTGCACTCATTCCATCCCCACAACAGTTCAAATTAGCCATTAGGCTGCAGAGCACTCTCAATCCACTTCCAGTCTATTCCAATGTGGAGGACACTCCACCCACGTGCTCTGCCCCGTAAATTCCTCTATATCACATAGTATGTATGGTGGCCACAGTGGGGGAAGGGACTAGACACATTGGTTTTCCTCAGTTTCAATCTCAGGTTTTGAAAGGGGGGGGGGACACAAAAAGAGACCTCAACGGTTCAGTGTTTATTTTGAGATTCGCTATGGGATTTACTCGCAAGATGACAAGTCATGTTACAGCTTTTATCATTTTACAACGCGGCCGGCCCGGAAGGGTTGTAGGCGACTTGCTGTGTTAACTGATTACGCCTCTCCAAATTGTAAATGTCAATTTTGACATTACACGCAGTTGCTGCCGGCCTGCCATTCAAGGTTGTAGGCATAAAGCTGTGTATTAACCTTTTTCACCTAATAAAGGTCATGGGAAAAAAAATAATAATAATAAATAAATAAATAAATGGAGAACGCTAAGTTGGAAAAGATGCCAGGTCGGTAAACAAGGTTACATGCAATAGAGAACACGATGATGCACTTAATGATAATTCAGAAAGATCAATTTGGGCTGTTTCTTGAAATAGGCAGTGGAAGGATTGGCTCTAATCTCAGTAGGAAGAGCGTTCCAAATTCTAAGTGCAAGGCCGGAGAAAGCATGTTTCTACGTACTTTTCTTCTTAAATTTGGGAGGTTTCATGAGAAGTGTGGACGTACTTTTTAAATTCTGACTTGAGCCTGAGGCTTTATGAGTGAGGTAAGCTATTTTAAAATGAATCCTCGCTTCAATAGACAGCCAGTTAAGCTGCACGAGGTCCGGTGTAATGTGATGTCTTGTGCATGCTTATTTACTAGTCTTACAAATAATACCAGTTGAGACACTGTTGTTTATGCAATCTAACTTACCCAAATCCCAACCTGGTTTATGGGTATACTCCTGTTGTCTTTACATGCCTTTAACTATCAGCATACTGAAACGCAGTTTGTATGAGGTATCTAAAGGACTACATGTCAACAAAGAAGCAATGTCCCAGTGCTGCGATTTTCTTTTTCAAATCATCATACTCAGGTGGGCTTGACCACTCGCAAAATGCATAGGCAGTTAAATGAAAACCCAGAACTGGAGCAGTGTGTGCTTAAAGATAAGTGTCTTCTGGTAACCATAAGCATGTAGTATTATAAATTGCAATTTACCATGTTAAAGGTTATTGATTTATGCTTCGCTGAGCAGCTTGGAGAAGATGTACTGATGTATGCCTAAAAACAATTGTCAGGCATAACTCAAGTGCAACTCAAGGGTAATTAGGCACTGCTTGTGTCAAATATTACAAATGAACTTCGAAACACAGGATCCAGGTACTACTGAGAGCTAAAAAAAATACATAGTAGTTCTTGTTTAGGCTTTGACTAGGACAGTGAAGTCAAACAGTTAAAGCTTCCTCTTGGAGAGTGGTGTGGGTAATACATCTAAATTAGGATGCATTTGTGTAACTTGCAATTCATTGAATTGTATATAGACTTTAATTATCATTTTAGTAATACGCCCAATAAGTTGGTATGATAGCTTCTCTATCTTCCGACTGCATATTTTACATTATTCTGCACCTAAACTGCATTCTCAACTAATGAGTATAAACAAAAAGTATCCTAATTGGGATAATCCACACCTAATAGCAAAGGGCAGCACCTGCTTACACATGTTTCAATGACTGACAAGCCTTTGCAATTCTCTTCAGAGGGGTGCAAGAGGCTGCGAAGAGAGGCTGACCGACGTTCATGGTTCAAACAGTTCTTGTGGGCCCTGGTCATGTGAGAGGCGAACAGAGACATGTTAACACATATGCAAAGTGGGCAATTACCCAGGGCCGCCACTTTCTATGGGGCCCTCCTGGGAAACTGAGGAGTCTCTATATCTGACCTCTGTCTATTTTATTAATCTCTCTATCTCTGTCTTCAGTTACTAGGTCCCAGGCAAGAAATATTTCAACAGTTTTTGTGTGACCCTGTTAAACTGCCACATACAACTTGGTATTATTTGGCGGATGTGGGTTTACATTATCAGGAAATACATAATATGTTTAAAATGTGTTCCATACAAGAACCACTAAAATATGTATTGACCTAGTCACACAAAACCCTTCAAATGGCATTGGTTACGGACAACAAATTCCAGGCCTTGCGAGCGAACAGGCAATCTTGGGGGTGGGTACATGCACACTGCTGCTGAGTCGGCCATGCAAAGATTAAGATAGGAAAAGCAGCAGCTGCAAGATGAAGGACGCAAAAGACACACAATTGATGGACGGAATGCAGAACGGCTGGCTAGGTCCAAACTGGAATGGCATGGTGAGCAAAACAACAATGGATTTAGGCCCAGATCTCTGTACTGGGGTGAATGTATGCCATTATTCTGCATTCTGTCCATCAATTGTTCTTTTTGCATTTCTCACCCCGAGTGGGACGGGTTTGCCCAGACGTGGGTCCCTTGCTCTCCATGCCACTGGAGTCAAGCTATCCTGGCTGATGAGGACTGAAAGCCTGAAACCGGTCCTAGGATGCTGATTTCCAGTCCAAGGAGGACCTGGCCTTGCAGTTCGGGCTGGACTGTTCCCATTGGGTGCCAGGTCAAGAGTGATTTGCATATGGCTGGGTTTAAACTGGAATGGCATGGTGAGCAAAAAAAACTATAGATTTAGGCCCAGATCTCTGTATTGAGGTGAATGTATGACATTGTTCTGCAATCTGTCCATCAATTGTTTTTTTTCCATTTGTCACCCAGAGTGGGACGGGTATGCCCAGACGTGGGTCCCGTGCTCTCCATGCCACTGGAGTCAAGCTATCCTGACTGATGAGGGCTGAAAGCCTGAAACCAGTCCTAAGATGCTTGTTTCCTGTACAGGGAGGGCCTGGCATGGCAGTTCGGCCTGGATTGTTCCCATTGGGTGCCGGGTCAATACTGATTTGCATATGGGTGGGTCCAAACTGGAATGGCATGGTGAGCAAAAAAACGATGGATTTAAGCCCAGATCTCTGTACTGGGGTGAATGTATGACATTGTTCTGCATTCTGTCCATCAATTGTTCTTTTTGCAAGACGAAGGACAGCAGTCTCACAAGCTTGGCCGACACTTGAATAATTATTATGCACACAGACCTCCCATGATCATTAGGCACTCTTTACACTCTTTACAGATGTGCTGATGCAGGGTACAGACACATGCACCACTTACAATCATTGGCCAGTGGCAGAGATGAGGGGATACAGTGTGCATGTCATAAGACTACATTGAATAAACAGGATGAATCATGCTTGTTTGGAGACCATCCATAAAGGAGAACAAGTTACCAGCAGCATGTCATAGCTTTCAGTCTCGGCATCTCCAACCTACTCCCATAACTCAGTTTCTGGATGACCAGTGCAGGTTCTCTTCAAGCAGGGAATGATACTGTCTGGGTCATTCAACAACATCAGCCACAGAGTGTCTTCTAAGCACAAGTAGTATGGTCCAGTCCATACCTGGTAAAAGGAGGACAGCTAAGGGCTCTACTTTTAGCTCTCACGTTCTTCTACACTGGTGTGCAACTATCCTAAAAAAGAAAACAGTGGATTTGCTAAGAAGCCAACATTCTGTCTAGTCCTGGGGGCAGTCCAGCAAAACCAAGTGTCCAGTCACATTTATTGGAAAGGAGATTGAATCAGAGCAGGGTACATTTTCCTTTCAGTCTGTCATAGCTCCATGAAAACCATTAGGAGATTAAACCATCACCTTCCTTTCATGGATAATAGGTAGACAGTTACTTCAACCAGCACAAAGCACATGATAATGGGAATGAGCAGACAGCCCAAGTCTTCCTGTACGGAGTAAGGAGGAAGTGGATGCCTTAGGCCATCTTTCCAGACCACTATCAGGTCACACCTTGACTTGTTGGAACATGTTTGGTTTCATGCCACTTGCAGCAAAAGGTCCTCTGGATGATGATGAATCAAACAGGGAAGTGCTCTTTTCTTCATGAATAATCCCAGAGTGAGGAAGAATTTAAGGAGCAGCACAGGTAAACATGCAATTGAGGGAAGATACCCAACTTTGACAACCACTACTGTATGGAGCACTTAACAACTTTAATGCCTGGCCTGTATTATTGACGCAGTGACAAAATGTAGCTCCAGTGATTCCATCATATAGCAGATCTAACACAGCTGAATATTTCTCTATGAAAGAAGTCAAGCAACTTACCGTCAACAAAATCGCAGTTGCATTCCCTTCCACAGCAGACATCTGAATGGCAGACTTTAGACTATTCATAAAGTTGTGGTGCCCAGATGTGTCCACTGGATGAAGGGGGACATCAGCCATATAAAGAGAAAGCTTGACCAAGGTGCGGAGGTGAGAGCCGACAGAGCCAACCAGCAATAAATTTCCACTGGGGTTTAAAAAAGATACATACACATTAAACGTTTGTCATGCACATTTAATAAAGGTACATCTTTAGTATCTTTGAATCCAAGCACTGTTACAAAACATTATATGGAATGTGTAAAAATTGCTGGTCATTTCTACATAGTTGTTGTTTTCCAATTCTTGACATATATGCAGGGCGATTTTATAGTGGGTTGTGTTCCTGCATCTTTATTAGCGAGGTCTTGTTATGTGAAGTAGAATTTATAAAGTGCATGCTAAAAACATCTGTAGGCGGTTAAGAGCATGTATCAGCAGTTAATGTACAGTCAGTTAACTTGTCATATTGGACAATAACTTCATACTGTGTGACCAGGACAAGAGAGTCCTTTTCTCACACACTCATGGGTATGCACACACATACTATATCAACAAACAATAACTGTGGGTCTACATGAAACTAAGGTCTCTGTGTACAAAAAGTGTCAACCATGTTATTAAAGTACGAAAAGGGGACTGATCACATTGTGATATATGTACCCATCAGTTACACACTCTGAACCGCCCTGTTGTCATCATTTGGGCGATT
The DNA here is from genome assembly GCF_964263255.1 of Lissotriton vulgaris. Taxonomy (NCBI): domain Eukaryota; kingdom Metazoa; phylum Chordata; class Amphibia; order Caudata; family Salamandridae; genus Lissotriton; species Lissotriton vulgaris. The sequence goes on along the minus strand of NC_141694.1, from coordinate 541,362,844 downwards.
TCACAAAGTGGTATGTCCACACTGTACATACCCAGTGGTAACCGGAAGCAGTGCTCAAAACAATATGTGTGAGTGAAAGTGTACAGATAAAAATGGATAGTGGAAACACAAATAATTTTAATGAAAGGCAACCACTACATGTATGGTGTGTGTTTCCTGTGTTACTTTTTTGTTGCTCCCCAGTACTGTAACCAACGTCCTCCTCTCAGCCCTTTTTCTACTTTCCCTCCCCACACCTTTGTCGCTGTACCTCTTACCACTCTTTTAAATCTTAATATTAAAACTATGTACCTAATCAGGATTCGCTATGGGGTTCACAATAGTTTTTCTTTAGAAACATAGTTTTACTGCATAAGCATTATCTGTTCTTGTTTTCCATTGGCTTCAATTAAATTATGTATTTCTATAAATTTGATTTTGAACTTTTTGGATGTTCAATTATGTGGGTTCTCATAAAATGGTTTTTTATTAATTTGTTTTTCTATGAATTTACATACTATAAAAATTAACACACAATGCTGCAAAACGAGCACCTTCAAAGAAGTGTACTAAAATGCTCCAAATAAGGAAAAATAGGTATGGGCCGCTTAAATGCTGGTACCCTTTAGTAATTAAATTCAGGAATGGCAAAAGAAACATGAACACTGACCTAAACAAACAAGTAGTGAAAACTTCCAGCGCCCTTCCCTTCAAAAACAAAGGCTGGCTACTAGTCGGCAGATTTTGAGTCTGAGGTATCAAAGGGTTTTACCTATTCTGTGTCAATCGTTAAATGCAGTAAAACATAAGGGCCAATATTCTACATTTATGATTTATTTACTGTTTACCTTAGACACAGATCACCGCAACGTAAGAGCATTTGGAGTGCCACAGGCAATCCGGGTATAAAAACCTGATGCAGTGATAAATGTCACTGGAATCGAGAGGTGTTGGTAATACCCTTGGATTTGAGGTTCTTGACCAGCGTTCTCCAGAGGCGGTCCTAGAGGGCTGGATCCATGCCAGATTTTTAGTATATCCTCATTTAGACAGATATAGTTATCAAACATCTGGCATGGATCCGACACTCCAGGACTGAGTTTGGAGAACCCTGTTCTTGACCAATAATTGAGAAAGCACTTGAGATAACTAACTAACACATATCTTTGAAATCCATGTGCTGATATTGCCACCCTTTTGCTTGTGGTAACCTGATATGGTCTGTCTCTGATATAATGGTGCCTTCCTGCATTTGAATAATGCAGCACTACCGCTTTACTTTACATTTGGAAGGGTGAAATGTGCTGTAATACCAAACTAAATATTTTTCAACCACTACTGCTGCACTTCAAAGGAGTTCGACACTCTATTATGTACGAATATATGACGTTATAACCAAATAATTACAACACACGCTTTTACAACGTGGTTTTTACATCGCAACTACCATTACATTGCATGATTTTATAATGCGTGCCATTACAACGCATTTTTTTAAAACTACCAGTACAACGCATACCATTACAATGCATACCATTGCAATGCATAATACTTGTAGGCCACTCGTAGGGTAAGTGTTGGATAATCTAGGGGTAAAAATTACTATTCCCACTCCCGTGAGTGCAACAGCAGGGAAAGCTTTGGATAGTGTAGGGGTAAAAATTACTATTCCCATCTACCCCAAAACCCATATCCACCCTAAAAGTAAAGAATCTCTATTACTTACCTATAATGCATTGTAATGGCATGCGTTGTAGTGACATCCGTTGTAATGGCAAATGATGTAAAGGCAGTTGCGTTGTAACAGCTGCGTTGTAAAAGCAGTGCGATGTAATGACTGCGTTGTATTGGATGTTACCCATTATGTACAGAACTGTCAGATTGCAACCAGGTGCATTCTGTAACTATTAGAGAAACACGATAAAGCACTACTGCAGAATCTCACCTGTTCTCACAGGCTAACACTCTGTGTATACGTATTATCTGTTCCACAATATTCTCTGACAACTCTATCTGAAGCTTCTGATGTCCCAGTTCTTCATTGTAGTGCTGGAGATAGGTTTGCAGGCACTCAGTGACTTCATCTAACTGTTGGACAGGCTGCAGCAAAACCTTGAAAAGAAAGAATAAGAAGTAAATATGTATTCATCATTGTTCGTACCAATCATTCAGCTTTTGGGGGCAGGATACTGTGACAATTTTGCTTCGGACTAGGCTTGCTTCACTGTGACAGCAGAGAAAATCAATATTTTTAAAGGCAACTACTGTTTCAAAATGCCAAGAAATTGTGAATTTGTTTTCAATGAGGCAAAGACAAAATAAGATGTGATTTACTCAGATCCTTCATAAATTGACAGCTTTGGGTGCCGAGATACTTTGTTTTTAATGTGGAGTTTGCTCTTCCTTTACATATATATGGTGTGTTGTAAGTTTTGCATAACAATTTAGGTTGAGCTACAGACAGCTTTAGCTGTTTGAAAAGATCTAATGACAGCACTGCACTATACACAACACACACAACAAAGAACACGCAGAAAGGGGCTTTGGCTCCACCAACTCACGCCATTGGCTTATTTGGGTGAGCCACTTTCAGTCACTGGATGAATGGTATGTCTGTCACGTTGTGGCTCAGCACATAGCGTTTACCAAATGAGTAATTTTTAAGGTTCGATTTTGGTGAAAGGATATTGAAACGGAGTATTTTAACATGAGGGTACAAGGTATCAAAGGAGCTTCTGATCATAAAAACTTCCGATTTGGGCTACCGTGCAAGCTGCAATGTTCTGCCAACCTCCAATCACCTGTTCTATACAACCGTGCAGCTAACACACCTCTCTCACAAAGTTTTGACATTGAGATGGGTTCAGAATTACAGATATGATGACCATTCCGTTATTGCTGCCAGACATGAGCATTGTGTGACCATTGCTGAAGCGCCTGTAGCCATTCTGAGTCCAAACAAATGCAAAAATAAATATTAGCAGACATATTAGAATGGCCTTTAAAGCTCAAGGACTGAGAGGTTGAGACCTACGATCTTGCAGTGACCCACAAACCTGGCTTGCATGGTCACACTCACAGCAGGGACTTCTTTGGTATTGGCAGCTTTACAGCTGCAACACTTTTGTTGAAATGGATCAGGCTATGGTGGGCATGAGATGAAATAGACAGAACAGGTCAGCAACTCCCATTTTTATTTCCGTTACATTGTAGCTTAACATTATCTGAGTATGAAGAAGAGGAATGCCACCACTGCCTGTTAGCTCCAACGGATCCGCCAAATCAAGAGCGAGCAGTCAAGCACCACCTGCACCGGAATCCTTTCCCAGTGCATGACGGGACAGTGAATACATGATGATGGCCAACACGGCTCATCTGGGAGTCACTTCTCCATCATGCCCAGGGGCGAAGCTTCAGGGGGATGTTTGGGGTGTTACACCTGCCTAGAAACATATTCTATAGTAAATAATTGGGTACAGGTGCTTTCAGTCGGCTATGGTGAGATGGATTTCACAGAGGGGTTTCATGCCCTAAAATTGTCTCTGTTTTGAAGGCCTTAAAACTGTTGGTCAGTTTGGAAAATATTGTGCTTTTGGTACCCCTAACAATCCACACTCCTCTCTCTATCCACTGCCGCTCTTACGCCCCCTCATGTCCTGCGTCTCATATAAGGTATGTTAACAAGGTATGGCAGTGTGATTGTTGTCAAATCTGAACTCACCGCCCCCCCCCCCCCAATCTTACTGACCAAGCTACGCCCCTACGCATAGCTGGAGGAGGGAAACCAATCACAAAGGTGGGCAAGGCCAACAGCTAAGATGAACTGCTTTCTATGACCCCTGGGTACTCCTAAGAAATGTAATAAGTATGTAATTTAAAAAAAGCTGGAAGAGAGAGAAGCCCTTTCTATAGGACAAGATATGTCCTGTCACATCTTTTGGCAGCGGTCATTTAGCAAAATCAGTGGCCTTGGGGTCCAGAAAGGCCTGAAGCAGCGAACAAAGAGCTAACTCTGTCCTGTCATCTCACAGGCTATTTTTCACCATTAAACAGCTGGAATGCCACTCGGAGTGGGGGCTGGTGTATATGCACTGGGATCACACAGATTAACAGAAATGTAAATATATGAAGTAATAGATTTTTTGCGTCACAATGTGTTTACATTTCTGCGCCTCAGTACTATGGAACTCAAAGCTGCCCAAATCTCTATCACAAGTCAGGAAAAGCAGTGGTGCTGAAGAAGAGTCGGTTTCCGGCCCTAAATTTACTTTGAATATGGTTGTCCATAATTAGCAGCCTTCTCGCCTTGGAGGAGTCAGCACATTGCGGGGCCCGCCTAAAGAGAAATAAGAGGGCTGTGGGGCCTAGAAGGCCTAATATCAGCAGAGTGCGCTGGATTGCTGCGTGCATGCTGCTCTTGGTCTCGCCTTGGAGGCCTTCCTATGGCAGTCCTCGTCTCAGACAACTTCTGGCTCAGTGGATGTGCCGTGCTAAGGCTCAGAGCGGAAGTAGCTAGCTCGAGAGTGCTATGCACCTGCAGCCACGGGACGCACATCAGAAACTAAAATGGGATTCTTACATCACAACTTTCCGTGACGAGTTTGATACAGGATCGTAACTACCTTTAGTGAAGCAGGCGCAGTGGCACCAGGCCCCTGATGCCTGAGGGGCACTGAACGCTGATTATTGCTGTATTTTATAGTTCGAATAGTAGCTACGAGTCCCATTTCCTTCCTTGCGCTAAGGCTAAACAGAATGCTTCGTTTCAAGCACAGGTGTTTACACAGTGCCCAGTTTTCAGTTAATCAACTGAATTACCTCTACAAAGACAATTGGAAAACCTTTGTAATTTTACTTAGACTGAATTCAAGTGAGTGTGCCTCTTGGCAAGTGATTTGATAGGCAAGGTAAGGCGTCTCTACGAACGAAGCAGGTTGCAAGAATGTGTGTACAGAGCCTATGTCCTTCTAAAATAGCGATGAGAGTTTCCGAATAGCAGCTTTATTAGGAAACAATAAGAAAATGTAACGAACTTAAATTCTACTTCAGTTCAGACTAAACTTGGCCAAAGAGATTAAGATGTGTTCTATCTAGTATGTATTGGTCGCCTTTGACCTTCTATGCCAATTTAAAGGTAACTAGATGGCATAATGCCATTACACACACCAAGTTCTAGTACTAAGTTACTGTCTACAAACCATTGTAATCTAATACTTTACTCTAATTGGTTGAATTAACGAAGCCAGACCTACTACTCCCAGAAAGCAGTGGTTGTTAAATGAAGGCCCAGGGCTGGAGATGAGCTTCTTTATGACGTAGAGACATCCGATAACATTTCTGTGCTTGCCGGCACAATTGTCATACCAGCCAGTAAAGAGGTGTAGCCGTGGTCCTCAAAGAGTGTGCCACAGATTAGGCCAGGGTCTTACACTGAGCCTACGTGCACATCCTGGAGGCACAAAGGGGCAGATTTACAAGGACTGGCGCATCCCTGCATATAAGCAGGGATGCGCCAGGTAAGATGCGTCATACAAGTTTACCCTTGCGTCACCACAGATGCGCCGCATTTACAATGCGACGCATCGTGGCGCAAGGATAAACAGAGGCGTGACACATCTGCTGGCGTAAGGACGGTGCATTGCTGGAGTCGTGTCGCAAGCACGATGCAACTCCGGCAATGCTCAGGGGCTGCCCATACCTAACATGCTGCGTCACGCCTTACGCCTGCTTCAAGCAGGCGCAGGGTTTTGACGCAGCAGCATCGGAAAAGTGACTCCGTGAAATCTTGTAGATTTCACTGCGTCACTTTTCCGGGGCTGTTTCCGACGGAACGGCCACCCTGCATACATTAAACCTGACGCAGGTTTAATGTGGCGCAGGGCTTTACAACGTGATGCATCTCACTAGATGTGTCACGTTATAAATAAGGGGCAACATGGCACATGGTTTACGCTGCCACTGCGTCACATAAGTGAAGCAACAGCGGTTTAAATGTGTCGCAAGGGGCTTGTAAATCTGCCCCAAAGTTTGGTAAGGCCTCAACAGTGGTATGCCAGTGCAGACTTCCACTGGGTGTGTCTTTTCGTAAGGGGTTTATTGTTGTTAATACTATTAAAAATGCTTTTCATTTTAAAACTGTTGATATGCTGCCGGCCACTTTTGTTGTGCAGTATGTAACGCTTCGAAAGTTGGGGGTCTCTGGTTTAGCTGTCCGTGTTTGGCTCGCCCGATGGCCACTGGGTTGAAAAGTGCCCATCCCAGCCAGTCTCACCTCCTCTCACCTAATCCAGTAATCGTTAAAAATAGCTAGCAAGAGAGAAACATCCTTTAACCTGCAGTCTTTACAATGACCAGCCTTTACAACAGTCAGTACCCCGCATGCGATGTTACCACGTGTTACTTTACTGCGCAAGTCGTTACAGCGACTTGCTGTAGGGGGCACGTTGTTGGACTGGTGTTATTTTTTGAAGTTCAACACCTTCCCTATTGTAGCGTACACTGGAGTTGGAATAGTAATTTACACTACTCCAAAGTCAAGCGCCCCCTAAAGCAAGCCGTTGTGATGACTTGCGTGCTAAAGTGACATGTGGTAACATCACAGGCAGGGTAGAGACTGCTTTATAAAGGAGTGTGGGGTAAATACCTACGGGGTTCCGTCATACTATCCTAGCAAGATAGATGAGGCTTTAAGGCCTATTAGAACATTGGAATGTTGGGAGCTCCATTGTAGACAATGGAGTGCTCCCTGCTTCTACGGGCCGGTAAAAACCCGCAGAGTAACATTCCAATGTTCTACAAAGGCTTCTCGAAGCTCGAGGGGATTTTTATCCCCTCGAGCTTCGAGAACCCTTTGTTTAATCTGTTAGAACATTCTGCCCTCTAGTGGCAGAATGTTCTAAAAGCCTTATAGCCCTTCGTAGTAGGGCTATACCGGCAATTAAAGTCCCGCTGTTTCGTTAAAGTCCCTCGCCTTCGGCTCGGGCCTTTAACGATTCAGCGGGCCTTTATTAGCCGGTATAGCCCGCTACGGCGGGCTATAAGGCTATAATATATCATCTACTCGCTCGTCTGATTAAATGACTGTGTTTATTGCTGCTTTATAAAGGGCCTGATGTCCAGTGGGTTCTTTTTATGAGTGTCAGGGGCTGGCCTAGGGGCGATGAGGCACCGCTGCAGGAAGCAGCAGAGAAGAATGCCCAGGCCCAGACATTCATTGTTTACAACACAACAGGTTAAATAGATACCGCTTGGCCTCAGCGGGGAGAGAGAGGAGTGGGGAGCAAGGAGTAGGACAGCTAAATCCCTGAAGCCTTTCACCAGACCTTGATGAATTAGTCCAAGACACCCACATTCTTGCATGGAACGGGGTTGTTTCTGGGTCGTTCAGTGTACGAGGGGAAAATTCTAAGAATGCAAATAATAACCTATAGTGAGGAGATACAATTCGGAGGTGATTCTGCTTATTTTGCACTAAAACGTTAATTTAAAATATCGATAAAGAGGGCTAGTAATATTTTTTTTTTAAACACTGACCTGAGAATAGGAAGGCTGACATGGCCTGCATCCCAGGTCTTTTGTTCTGGACCCCAGTAGTATGCCAGACAAACAGCTCCTGATCATTCGAAATTGACTGCGGTAAAATTCCAGTCAACGTGAAAGGGTTTGGGCATGAATGATGACCACTGCTGTGCAGAATAACCACATGGCTACCTGGAAAGCCAATCAGACGGCCAGTGACAGGCTAACACAAGGAAGCACAGGTAGGCACATGTAATGGATGGATGAGGATTTATGAAGCGGTCTACTGCCTGATAGGGCGGCCTGGTCCAAATAACCGAGGACGCAAGTGAGCATGCATGCATGTGTCAGTTTATCCCCAGGATTTGTGCAGTGTTCAGTCCATAGAAAAATTAGAGACTTATACTGGGACTTTTGGTATTATTTTAAAATACAAAAGCCAAATGTGTAACATACATTATAGATTTTAATCCAAGATTCCAAATATAATTATGTTTCTAAATATATCAATAGAGATCCCAATACAATCAATATAAAGGGCTGGTACATTTGATGGCTGTAATTTCAGAACATTGTCTCTAAGGGCCTTCACAGAGTAGCTCAAGATCTACTGGTAGCTCTTCAGCTCCCTGCAAGTAGCTCTCCTGTGTACAGTCCAGGCTACTAACTTTGAAGCTTTTTGTTTAAATGTGTATCTGTATACCAAAATGGTGAGTGTATATTTGAGATGAAATTCTGTGCATTTTCAGAACTCATGAACTGGTATTTGGAGAAAAACTGCTGAATTTCCAAAACATATTTAAAGCCGATAGCTGAGTGATAAATCATGTTGAGTTCGGAAGACTTAAGACTGATTACTAATATTATTACTTTGGAGCCAGGGGCATTGCAGCTGTGGCTGTTATGTATTACTTATGTAGAGGCATTCCACATTGAGAAAAAACGTTTTCACATTACTGCTGACACCCTCGCCTGAGGCACCAAGATGATCACTACTGGTAATCTTGCATTAGCTAATGCAACCTTGTCTGATGGGGTCATTATTGTAACACTAATAATATTAGTAGCTTGGGAGGATTTTCATTACACAAAAGTAGCTCTTATTACAGAAAAGGTGGGATAACCCTGGTCTATCCCATATCTAAAACACTTTCTACATTTTGCACCAGAATAGCAGACATTTGATTAACAAATCATAGACGTGTAGGTACTATTTGCATGGATTTCTAACTTCCTGAAAAAGCCCTTGGAATACACATAGAAAGACACTCCTCTTATGCCTGTCTTAAATATTGTCCACAGTGCACCTCTATTCAATCCAGCAGCCTCAGTCCAGCAGAAATATTACTTTATTAATGCATGGTGGGGAAATTACAAGTGTTGTCAATTATGATGTCATACCATCAGTGATGTCATTAATGATGTCAACTGTAATGTGGTGTGGCTTTTGGGCGTTTTTTTGTAATCCAAATATCCCTCTATAGAAAGAGATTTCAATTAATAAACATAAGTAGTTGACAAATGCCATCTAAGACCATGCAAGGCACCGAACACCTCTGAAACATTGCATATCGGCTGATAAAGCACTATTTGGCAGGGTAAAGTTCTATATGAAAGTTCAGTTGTGCATATATATGGGAAATAAAAGAAACTAACCGTGCATGTGGTCTTACCTTAATGCCTTTATTCAAATTTCCAGTATTTTTCTGATGGGAAAATGTCATTTCCAATGGGAATGTGACAAAGCGAGTCTTAAGTGACCCAAACTGGATATCTGAAAAATTCTTGAAAAACAAATAATATTTCTACATAAAGTGTAAACAAGTATAAGTAATTCTTTATTGCCAATAAATTAAAATCATTGCATTATAAAACAAATACGTATCAGCGAAAGCATTATTAAGATTAGCATGTGATGAGTTATGACAATTATTGAGTTAAAACATTGAGGCGTAGCCGGATTGTGAGCAGCAGATCAGGTTAAAAGCAGACTGTTACATTAAAATTAGTTTTGAACTGTTTGTTGTGGTTTGCTGGTAATTGAGCCAAGACTGCTTCTGGCTTAGGTTCATTGTTTGGTGTTAATTGGAGGGAGCTGTTTTTTTACGTCTCGCCTGGCGGACGCAGCGCAAAGCGCTGCCGCCAGTGAGAAGTATTGTTACTGAGTGGCCTCTCATGCGAGACAAGAGATGGGCACGCGCAAGAGACGGAGTGGAAATGTGGACGTGCGTGTGAACAGGAGATGTTCACGTGCGTAGGGCTCAGCTCGCTCCCTCTCTCCCCCTCCCTCCTTGTCTACGTGCACGCAGGACAGGAGATATGCACTGCGTGCTTTCACTCTCTCCCCCTCCCCCCCGTCGGCTCCATGGAGAAAGCTTGTTTTCCTGTTGTGTCCGATTCCTGAAAGCAGCCTGTAGGTGGCACTGCCATTTGAGGTTTCAAGGCCCCGCAGCTTGGTACCCGCTGCATCTGTCTCGTACAGCTGTACCTTCCCGCCCTGGATGTGCACCCATCCTTCCACCCCTCCACAGCAGTGCTCAAGGTAGGTGCTTCTCTTTCAGTTTTTGTGTTCGTTTCTTTCCTCCCTAGCAGGGTGGGGGGTCATGCAGGCCCCCGACCCCCCTGCGCTGGGCTGGCTGCACAGGACTGATGCTCCCTTCTTCTCTTTGGGTTCAATCCACACCAGGCACCTTCCGTAGCGGGGGTTGCATCAGGACCCTGCCCCCCCTCACACTTCACACGCTGCACGGGGGCATCAAAGGCTTTTGGGTGCTTGGAGATGTCTCATTGCACTAGTTGAATCAACATGCGAGATTGGTTGTAAAAAACGCGTGTTCACTATGATTTCATAATCTGAATTCTGGTCTCTTGAATAAAAAAGTGCTAGAATAACCAAACAAAGCGACTCAGACAACCAAAGATCGGAATGAGCAAACATCTACCTTACTATATATATATATATATATATACCATAGGTTTCAGGCCTTATATAGTTAGGAATTAGCATTTTAAAAACCTTGCAAATTCACTTTAAAAACCATAGGTTTCAGGCCTTATATAGTTAGGAATTAGCATTTAAAAAACAATTGAAATTGCTCCTATATAGTTAGTTGTACTAACTATATTTCGCGCACCCGGAATCCACTGCTGATGATGTCACATATTACATCATTCATGACATGGTCAGTGACATCACTGATGACATCACTCTATTAGTTACCTTTCACACATTGACCTCTTGCTTGCCTGGATGTTTGCACACCTCTGTGCTAGAGCATTTTTCTGAATATTTGGCATTAGGTTGACCAACCACAGTGTTTTTTTTGGTATATTCAGGCCTGAATACTGGTGCAAACTTTATGTCAAGATCACATTGTAGCCTGACGATAAATGTGGCAGTATTTTAATTTTTTTAATTGATTTGTTCAGTATTTTGATGCAGCTTTCAAACAAAAAAACGTAAATAACAGAACACTAACCAATAAAATGTTGCTCTGATTGTCTACAGTTTGAGCTATTGGCATTGCTAAATAATGCAACACCAATAGCTCAAACTTTAATAATGCAAAACCTATTGCATTGCAAATGCTTGTTCTGTGTAAGCAGCCTTGCTACATATAGCAGAAACCTTGTAGCATTGCATGATAACTGAATTCCTTGACCGTTCAAGAGTGTCCTTACTGCAGGCCGCAAAACCTGATCGGAAGAGTCCTTAAAGCAGGGCGTAGCAATTTTCGCCTTAAAGTGAAGTAAGCTTTCTGGCTATGGCGGCATTGGCTTTCCCGGCCAAGGCAGCTTCCAGGAAGGTACAAGGTCCTTTGATGGAAATAAGGCTACCCAAAATAGTAGGAGTGTGTGTTGAATGGGCGCTGGTATGTGGGTCATGAGATATAGCTTCGGGTGCCAAGAAGTGTAAGAATGCAAAACTGCACATGAGTGATGTTTCTTGGGCAAGCTCTGCCTTATTAATGATCTGAGATTGTTGATTTGCAGCCTTGTTAAAGATTTTTTTGAAGGTGGTAAAGTCCAGATTTGAGTTTGGGGCGTTTTCTAGTTTTAGATTGTGTTAAGCCTGCTGGAGGACCATTGTTCACGAGTTTTATTTTTGATCTGCCTCCTCATTTACGACCAACAGGTGGTGACCAATGAAACTTGTGGGGCTGCCGAAAGCTTCCAACCGAGTTTGATGAGGGTACCACTCCAAAACGGGCTTTGGTGGAACAGGCCAAACTCCAGTCTGACCTGGGATTGAGATGCATGCTACGGAAGAGGCATTTAAAGAGTGACGATTGAAGCAGGTTTAGTGCATTTGCGATGCTCCCTTTTAATAATTCAGAGTGTGAGTGATGGAAGAAATTTTGTTCTGAAGACCTGTAGCAAATAATGTTTTGATGTGCTGACAGTCTTTTTTTGAAGCAGTTTAAATGCAAACTGAAATTTGTAAGTGATGGCTCTTCTGTGGGTGAGGTGCTCTCTGCACGATAATCGGGCGTCCATTACAACACCTAAATATTTGTATGACATGACCAGTTCTAAGGGTTTGACAAAGGCTTTCCACATGAAGTTGTAATGTTTGTGTTCACCCCAGGAATCACAGGACACTGCGATGTAGGAAATACAATTATTTATTCACTTGCTCCAGGAGAGCGCCGGGAACACGTCCGATAAGTGTTCGGACTGTGCGCTCAATGCCGCACAAAATGGCGGCCACGCTCCACGTCATTACGCAGCCGCATAATAACTGGAGCACTACACTACATATATCCCTCCATTTTTATACACAACAGTTGAAAGTAAAGTCTCACAGTCTGTCTGCTGGTAGGACCATTTGCCTCCCCCCATCTCAAAGTCTCTGTACCTTGCTGGTCTTACCACATTTCTTCCCGACGGTGTGCGTCTCACCGGGGTAAGGGAGTGACCCTTAGGACTCTCTCCAGGCAGGAGTGCTCCCATTCTTCTGCCTCCCAGGGGAGTCTCTCTCCTTGGAGTTTGGCAGGGGCTTCCAGGAGATTCCACATCGACAGGGTTGTTTGTTCCTTCCCCTTCTCCTTCTCCTCCCCTTGTCCCGGAGTTCCCTTCTTCTTCTCTTGATGGGACACGATCCTAAGGTCGGACCCGATGCTCTGTGGGTTGTGATTCTTCTTCTTGGGCCCACTGCAGTATCTTATTGCATTTGGACATCCGATCTTGGGACAACTTTTTTCAATTGCTCAGCAGCGCCGCCCTGTTGTATACCTCCTTTACTTGCAGGGCGCGCTGAAATTGCTGTCCCCTTTTCTTCTCTGCTGGGCCAATTTAACTCGGACCCATGCCCCTCTTTCCAGATTGGTCTCCTTCACATTGCGCCTTTTGTTGAAGTGTTCCGTGTATATCCTTTGGGCTCCTTCCAAATTACGATGGACCACAGCAGGGGACCATTTGCTTGTGATGGTGCGTTCTTTCCACGCAAGGTTGTCTTTCGTGAAAGGGTCACCGCCGCGCAGGATTTGGAAGGGACTGTAGCCCATGCATGTTGGGGTGATTCGGTAGGCCCATAATGTACTCTTCACTTCCTTTTCCCAGTCCATTCCCGCTCCAGTCGCTGATTGTATGGAGCCCATTATGACTCGATTAAACCTTTCGGCCAATCCGTTGCCAGCCGTGTGATATATGGATGTATATTTTATCTTGATGCCATTCCTTTCCATGTAGTTATTCCACTTCTCCGACGTGAACTGAGGTCCATTGTCACTCAAGATGGAGCGGGGAATGCCTTCTCGGATGAATGTGGCAGTGAGGAACTTCAGCACCATATCCGTGTCCATTTCTTCTTGGATGTCTATTTCAGGCCATTTGGAATACCGGTCTTTGAGTACTACCACATATTTCTGTACTTGTCGCGCATCCAGCACAGGACCCAGGATGTCAATCGACAACTCCTCCCACGGATTGGGTGGGGTGTCAAACTTCTCCAATGAGGGATGCATTAAGGTTTGTGATTTGTCCGCCCCCTGGCACTGTCCACATTTCCGCACAAGTCTTTCTATCAGGCTGTCCATCGCCGGCCACCAGTACATCAGTTTTGCTCTCATCTTCGTCTTCACGATGCCTCGGTGCCCTTCATGTATGATAACCAGCAGGCGTGGTACCAATGAAGCGGGGGGCACTTTGTCGCCTCTGAATAAAAAGGTACCTTGGTCTCTGACGGATAACTCATCCTTTACTTCGAAGAACTTCCTATGCTCAGCTTTCATATGCTTCTTCTCAGGCCAACCTTGCAGTATGAAGCGCTTCACTTCCTTGATGTCTAGGTCGTCCTCATACGCTTTTTTCCACTCTTGCTCACTTTTTCATGGTCTTCCATGAACGCAACACTGACATCTTCTTCTTCCACGTAAGGCGGTGCCTCCTCTATGGCAGCAACCTTGTTCTTTGCTCCAGGGATGTACTCCACATTATACCAGTAATCTATCAGTTTCAATGTCATATATGCAACGCGTGGGGTGGCATCCGCATGCCCACAGGACGTGGGCACTTTGACTAGAGGCTTGTGGTCCATTTTGAGCCTGAACCTTGTGCCCCACAGAAATTGGCGGAACTTCCCCAAGGCCCATACTGCAACTAGCATTTCTTTCTCTATTACGCTGAATTTCTGCTCTGTAGGCGATAGTGCCCTTGACGCGAAGCTGATTGTGACCAACTCCCCATTTCTCCTCTCCTGCATGAGGACTGCTCCCAGACCTATTTCACTTGCGTCTGTTGTGAGTATGGACTTCTCTTGTTGATCGAAACCTTGCAGGGGAATGGCTTTGCTAATGTCTTCCTTGATCTTCTGGAACTCTCCTTTTGCCTCTTCTGTCCACACATAACTTGTTTTGTCGCGTAGGAGTTGACACAAGTGGTGTGTCTTGGTGGCGAAGTGCTGCACGAATTTACTGTAATACTCTGCCACCCCGAGGAACGACCTTACTTCTTCCTTACTCTTCGGAGGGGGTGCTTCGCATATGGCTCTGACATTGGCATGTTTGGGCGTGATGCCATGATCACTGATTTCATGGCCCAAATAGGTAACGGATGGCATTCCAAATCGGCACTTCTCTCACTCCGCCGTGAGCACGTTACATTCTAAGATCTGCAACACCTCAGACAGCTTTTTGTGGTGGTCAACTTGATCTTTGCCCATCACCAAAATGTCATCTTGGAAATATTGTACTCCCTCTATATCTTTAAACAGTCTGTGCATCAGTTTTTGGAATACAGCTGCTGCAGATGCCAGCCCGAACGGCATTCTGCAAAATTGGTAACATCCGAATGGCATAATGAAGGATGTGAGCTTGCGGCTCGTGTGGTGTAGGGCTATCTGATGATAGGCCGAGGTGAGGTCGATGGTGGAAAACCAACGTATCCCCTTTGTTTTTGCTAGCATCTCGTCTATCCGTGGTAGGGGGAATTTTTCGACTATTATGTTCTTGTTCAGTTCCCTCATGTCCACGCATAAGTTAACTTTGCCGTTGGGTTTCCTCGCCACCACCAGGGGGGCCAGCCACTCTGCACAGCTTATCGACTCGATGATGCCATTGTCCTTCAATATTTGCAATTCCTGTTGTACTACCTCTCTGATGGCCAGCGGTATATTTCTCACCTTGTGGGATACCGGTTTGGCATTGGTTCTGAGGTCAATTCTGTGTGTAAACTTCGTCAACTTCCTGACTTTGCCTCCGAACACCGTGGGGAATTCCTGCTTCAATCCTGTGACGTCCGGTTAACGTTCCAAGCTGGTCATTAAAATTTGTGTGGTACCTCCCGGGTTCAGCTGTATGCCTAGATCGCCCTGATCCATCCATCCGAGCACGGAAGTGCCCTTTTCGGCTACATACAGCTTGCACTCAGCACTGCGTTCTCTGAATTCAAATTTCAAGACAAGATATCCTACCATGGGGATGGACTCTCCCGTGTAGGTGACCTGCCGAATGTCCAGAGTTTCTAGTTGAGGCCCTAGGTCGCGTCTGAAGCGTTTGTTCCACACCGTGCGTTGTATTATGGTGTACGGGGACCCTGAGTCTGCTACCATCTTGATCGGTATCCCCCCTATCACTAGGTCACATTGTGGTTTCTTTGAGCGATTGCAGTCGATGCCCAGTACATGTTCTTCTATGCACAGCACGCTGTCCTCCTCTTCGTCTTCTTCATCTCCTTCTACTCCCGACTCCTGGGTTATGTACTTGACCGTCGGTCTCTTCTGTTTGCAGCGGCATACTTTCTCGAAATGTCCCTCGATTCCGCAGAACATGCACTTGGTGCAGAAAGCTGGGCAACATTCACCATATGCCGCATGGGATGGGCTGCCGCACCTGTAGCACACTTTCTGGTTCTCTTTGGCATGACTTCCTCCCTGCTCCGTCCGGGCTGTCCATTTGGCTCGTGTCTTCCCTTCCGCTGTTGCTGCTTTGCTCCTCCCCGGCGGCTCTAGGTCAGTAATTCTGTTAACCATAGGCCTCAACGCCGTCTCTCTCTTCGCCGCGTCTGCGTACCTCTTGGATAGTTTGGCCTTCTTTACCTTGGCGATGACTTCCTTCAAGGTCGCATCCCCATTCACCCACAACTTGTCTTGGATGGCTGTGTTTGTGGTGTGCATGACTATTTGGTCTTTGATGAACTCATCATGTAAGGTGCCAAACTTACACGTGATCGCCAATTTCTTTAAGGCTGCCACCTATTCGTCTATGGACTCTCCTACCGCCTGTTTCCTCTGTTGGAAATTGTATCTGTCTATGGATGTACACACCACTGGTCTGTAGTGGTTGTTTAAATCATCTATTGCGTGTTGGAACACGTCATCATCTGCTCCTTGTCGGGGTGCGGGGACTAGATTTTGGAAAACTCGGATGCCTTCCGGGCCTAAGTTGTGGAGTAATATTCTCTTCCTTCTCTTGCTTGGAAAAGCCTCTCCACTCTCATCCTCTAAGGCCTCCAGATAGTTCATAAAGTATTCCCTCAAGTCCATCTTTTCATCAAGGATTCCCCGGGCTTGGGTAGAAATGGGATCGGTGTCGTGAGCGATGATGCTTGAGCACACATTTCCACTCGCCTCTCTGGTTGCACCTCCTCTCCTCTGAGGCTGCCTGGTGCGCTAGACCTGCTGTGGCGGGCACTGTCTTGTCTTCACTGTGCAGCATGTGCTCAGCCAGGGCCTCCGGCAGGCAGGATGCATTTTATAGGGCCTAGTAGTGTAGACTTGGCGGGTACTTGCTCCCTCTACTTCTCCCCGGAAGCGCAGCTGCGGTTTTCACGATGGGTGGTTTTTGCTTCTCTGCCTCTTCCGCGGTCAGCGGTTGTGTCGTGGCCGGGTGCTTGCGGAGACTCCTGTCCTTGTCCCCTTCCTGGCCCTGCCCTCTCTGCTGTTTGCAGCCTTATTTCCTTTTTGCGGCCTAGGTCAGTTTCTCTGCGCCGCGACGCTGCCCACTGCCGCGCTCTCCTGGTGTGTCCTGCTGGATGCTGCCTCACTCGTGGCCTCCTTCCCTTTTTTTGGGGTGTCTGGGTTCGGTCCTCGGTGCCTCGCGTTTGTCTGTTTTATTTTTTTCTCTGTGTGTGCCAAGTCCCACTCTAGTCACCACTGTAATGTTTGTTTTCACCCCAGGAATCACAGAACACTGTGATGTAGGAAATACGATTATTTATTCACTTGCCCCAGGAGAACGCCGGGAATACGTCCGATAAGTGCTCGGACTGTGGGCTCAATGTCGCACAAAATGGCGGCCACGCTCCACGTCATTACGCAGCCGCGTAATGACTGGAGCGCTACACTACTGAAGTTTGGATAAATGCTCCAAGATGTGGATGAGAAGCATATCACTTTTGTTTATAATTGTGGTTTAATTCCAACCCCAACATTTGGATGTATTCTGCCAATTGAGTACTTAGAAGCTGGAGGCCGTTCAGGGCTTAGCTTAATAGGACAATGACATCACCATATTGAAGACACCTGCGACTAGTTTGGGAGAATCTCACACCCTTTCAGTTGGTTGTTGAGGTCGGCCATACAAGATATTGAATAAGCAGGCTTTAGGCCTGTGTGAGTAGGAATCAAAGTTGAGACACTCCTTATGTCGAAAATTGCTTAAACAGCAGCTTACATTTCATTCGTGTGCAGTGCAGCCCATATTAATCAACACAAACAACTAACAAGAAGGATGAATCTCGAAGTGAACCGCTGCACGAAATAAGAGTGAAGCGGAAGAGGAGGTTTTTATGCCCCTCGATCCTTGGAGGACAACTAAGTCAGGAATACTGGGAGAACAATAAAGTCGGTAGTCCCGCATTTACAGGCAACATAAAAACTTGGTGTCTTGAAACAGCAAGTTCAACATTTGAACCCTAACTGATGTTGGTTGTTTATACGAGGACTTGAAACTGGAAAACTACTACAGAGAAAATCAAAACTAAGGTCTTGATAAAGATGGAAAAATTCTAAAACCATCGAAACGCGTCAACGCAAATTTGTTAACATAATCCTCTGGTGGATTCAGTCC
Organism: Lissotriton vulgaris; assembly: GCF_964263255.1. Taxonomy (NCBI): domain Eukaryota; kingdom Metazoa; phylum Chordata; class Amphibia; order Caudata; family Salamandridae; genus Lissotriton; species Lissotriton vulgaris. The sequence continues at coordinate 541,344,839 of NC_141694.1, read as the reverse complement.
TGTATTTGTAAAATAAGAAGTACATCCAGGCTGGGTCTCTAAATAATTGACTTAGGATATGTTAATTTGAATGACAGAGTGTATTGTCTAAAGCCCTTCTTTTCTCTTCTTTATATATCAGTCCGTATTGTGATATTTGCTTGTATAATATTAGGAATGTTGTATCAACTGTGTTGATTATATGTATGAGATATTGGTGTAGGAAAAATTTCTTTTAAAATTGTCGAATGATTTTTAATGATAATATTTTAATAAAACATGTTTTGAAAATTGATATTTTTAATTGAATGTTTTAGTAAGTGTTCTGTGTGTTGTTAGTCATAATAGTGTGGGTGCTGCTAGGAAACAGATAAACTCTAACCTCTTATGTGTTGAGGTGGTATTGCAAATTATTTTCCTGAGGGATTTTTTGCTACACTTGCTAAGACTACCCTATTCCCTTGTCAGAACAAGGGGTCTCTCTCTGCTTGCTTTTCATTATAGATGAACCATGGCAGACTGTCTGACCTTTTTCACCTTCACTGGTTCAAAACACCATTCAAGGGTGTTCTTTGAAGTGTTTCCAAACATTATAAGATTGTGTGATGTTTGCCACAACCCATTGCCTGTTAACTACCCACTTTGAGGTTGCTTCATGAACTAGTGCTTGAAATGTACTTGATTGTGGGACTTCTGCCTCAATTTGTGAGTGTTTCCTGCATATACATTCCACATCCTGATGACGAATCTGCTCTAAGTACTTATGCCCAGGGGTCGAAACGTCAACAAAACAACATATGTGGACTGTGTTTTTAAGACTTTGCTGGAGGGTATCAGCACACGTTTAACAGGTGTTGATTTCAAACATCCTACTATCACTATCAGCCACATGTATCCTCTTCACTGCGGCATGAATTCCACCGCAGTGCTGGCCATTTCAATCGTGGGCGTGGTCATGACGGCTCCCGGCCGTCATGAGCACAAGCCCACTGTGACTCATGGCGGCCGGGAGCCATCATGAGCATGGAAGAGGTTATAGTTCTGTCCATACCACATATGCACTTTTTTTCACAATTGATCAGTTTCACTGCACCGTCACCTTTTTTTTAACCGGAGTTTCTATATAGCGCAAGCTTGACCCAAAGGTATCAGAGCACTTTACACAAGCACCAGTTGCGTTCCATGAGGACACATTCATTTTTGTTAGGCACAGGGAGATTAAGTGATTGCCCAGAATCACAAGATGTTGAGCGTCCTTGCCGAAACTCGAACCTAGTTCCCCAGATTTTAGGTTGACCCCCCTAGCCGTTAGGCCACATCCTCTCCCTTTGAGGAGCACCTTATCTTTCTAGATAGAATATAAGAATTGCATTTGGATTTTTAAAAAATATTTTCAAAAAGGGGATATATATAAATAAATGCATTAAACGCATTAATATAATTACTCTTGTGAGCAGTTTTCTCGTATCCCTATTCTGTTACTATTATCTTAGTGCTATGCTAACACAATTCCCGTGATGAATAGGACACGTTAAAACACAAACATTCACAACGCATGCCTTTACAACGCGGTTTTAACATTGCAACATACATTACAATGTATGATTTTACAACGCATGCCATCACAAAGCATTTTTAGAAATTACATTTACAATGCATTTTATTACAATGCATACCATTAAAACACATACCATTACAAAACATACTCCTTTTAGGGCAACAGTAGGGTAAGTTTTGGATAGTGTAGGGGTAAAAATTACTATTCCCACTCTAGTGCGTTCAACAGTAGGGTAAGTGTTGGATAGTGCAGGGGTAAAATGACTATTCCCACTCCAGTGAGTGCAACAGCAGGGTAAGTGTTGGATAGTGTAGGGTTAAAAATTACTATTCTCCATTACTTACCTCATAATACATTGTAATGGCATGCATTGTAGTGACATGCAGTGTAATGCCATGCGTTAGAGACAAGCGTTGTAATGGCTGCGATGTAATGGCATGCGATATAAAGGCTGTTGCATTGTAATGACTGTGCTGTAAATGTAGTGCGTTGTAAATGTAGTGCCAATGTAATGACTGTGTTGTAATGGTTGTTTCTGCTCCTGACAGGCACAACTGCCCTTCATGTGCCAAGTTAATTATTATCCATGCAAATGCATGCAAGTTATCCTGCGCAAAGCAGCCCTCAAAGACCAAAAATCCGATTCAGCAACCCACAACTGTTTTCTGTTCAGCTATCCAATCAGAATACTCTCTGTCACACTTGTCACACTAGAGAGAACAATAACTTTTTGTGTGCTCTTTCTTTCGTTGGTTGTGGTCTCTTTATACTGGAAAAACTCAGGGGCATATTAGCAAGAACCTCATTAAAATTATTGCCATTTTAGCAGCAGGAAAAGGCCTCTAAACCAATGGGCTTGCTAATATGCATTATAGAACTCCAATAGAAGCCCAGGTTAGATGTCCTGCACATTTATCCTGGGCTTCTATTGGAATTCACAAGCCCATATTACCAAGCCCATATTATCAAGCCCATTTTCGCCGTTTTAGCGGCAGTTTCCTGACGCTAAAACTGCGATAATTTTAAAGAGGTTCTTGCTAATATGCCCCTAATTGTCCCTTCTCTGCACTCCCATTTGAATCCTGCAGGCGTAACAGGCGCAGACAATCAGCTCCCACATATCTGAATCTTTGTGGATACTCAACTGAAAAACTGCCCTTCTTAGTCAGATCATCTACCATGTAATCGAGAGGAAGGATAGCCCTGCTAGACCCCTGAAATGTAACAACATGGACAAGATACCTGTGATCTGTATACTCTATAAAAAGGTAATAAGCTCCCACTCATAACCCCTCCTCCAGAAAATCCAAAGTGCTCACTAGCCCAATATAAATCCTGGGGCTCTGGCTCCACCACTGAAAAATTATTCTCATACCCCTCCAAGGTTCATCAGGCAAAAAACACCACCTTTCGTTTACCATCAGCCATCTCCACCAACACTGCACCTAAACATTTGGTACTTTATTTAGCTCAAGAGAAGTACATCTCATTAACTGTTGTCCCAAATATTTTGCTGTAAGCACTCTCAAATGAAACTATATTGAACTCTTCTCAGTACCTCAAATAGTACCAGATAATGCTTTTCAGTGCTCCAACCAAGCAACAAGATGGCATCTTAGAAAACATGAACATATCCATCCCCTCAAAGGTCACTGGCATAAAGTGCTGAAACACTGCTGCTGTGAAAGACAGGACAAAACATGCAGTGCCATCAGCATGTTAATTTGCAGGCCTATCCGGTAATAGGCTTAGTTGCAGGGCCAATATGTCCATATTACAATGCCCATAAAACTTTAATTCTCTTTACTAGGCAGAATCTAGTTACTATAGTCACTCTTTTCATTCATCTTTTCTTCAACATTAGGAAAACTAGTCACAGGTGACACTTCAGGAACATGTTCTGTCCTTTTGTTCTTTGTTTAGACGTCCTCATACAGCTTATCAAGGAATACATCTCTGCAGGTCTGTTGCCTTTCCACTTTTGTAGGGCCTATGGCCTTAAGTTTAAGCTTAATCTTTGACTGCGGCCAACCTGCTGAGATATCAGCAATTCTCATTTTGCTACATTTTGCAGTCGTTTAGTTAAATAGGCTGTAATGCCTTAGTACAAAGAATTGGCATAGTCTATATGGGACATTACCATGGCTAGGACTACCGGTATTAGAGCTTCCTGAGTGAGAAATCTACTGATTTTTCTTATTTTTCCCAGCTGAAAGAAGCACATGGAAGTCACTGAGCCAATTTGGGTCTTCATTGTAAGATCGCAATTGAGTGTTATACCCAGACTTTTAGAAGAAAAGGATGGGGTTGGAGGCTGTCCTAATTCATTTGGCCAAAAATGAGGGCTCCAAGGGTTGTGAGCTCCCCCCATTAGGATCAATTCAGTCTTGTCTGGATTTAGTTTCAGGTGATTGCTATTCATCCAATCACGAATGAGTAGCACAGTGGTCTGAAATTCATGGACGGAATAAGGGGAGTTACTGATGGAGAACATGAGTTTAAAGTTGTCAGCGTAGTTGAAAGTACGCACTTTCCTTTTTTTCAGAGCACGGATCAGTGGGAGATGGTGGAGGTTGAACAGATGGGGGGATAGTGAGGAGCCCTGCAGGACTCCACATGTAGTCTTCATCTTAGGGAACTGGCCTATGCTGACTGACTGAGATTGGTTTTCCAAGAAGGAACCGATCCAGTCAAGAGCTGAGCCCTTGATTCCCGCGTTTCTGACATGGTCGATCAGTATTTCATGGTCAACCGTGTCAAAGGCTGTGGAGAGATCCAGCAACACCAGAGCCTGCGGGGAGCGGTTGTCGGCCTCCCTCCGGAGAGTGTCCAATACTGTAAGTATGACAGCCTCTGTAGAGTGTGCTGGACGGAACCCTGCCTGATGGGGGTTAAGATATTCAGACTGTTCCAAAAAGGCAGAAAGGCATCTGGCCACATGGGCTTCAAGTAACTTAGCTAGGTATGGAAGCAGCAAGATTGGGCGGTAACTCATCAGAATTTTAGGATCAGCCCCTGGCTTCTTCAGGAGGAGAAGAACAATTGCCTCCTTAAAGGTTTCGGAGATTTAGCCCAGGGACAGTGACTTGATCAGAAGGGATAGATCTGGGCCAGGGAAAGCAGCAACAGCTTCCCTTAAGATCCGAGGTGGGCAGCAATGCCTGGGTGAGCCCAATTTTACCTTGACCAACAGATCCAGGAATACTTTGTGGCTTATTGTCAGTATTTGCTCAATGCTGTGAGGGTTCGTTTGTGTAGTCGAACATGCATCAGGGGTAGGACATGTAGGAATGCTAGCCTTAATTGCCGTAGTTTTGTTGATAAAGAAGATGTTCAAGGAGAGAAAGAATTGGTGTGAAAGAATGAGTATATAGGTAATTACTTAAATAAGTATTAAAATCCAGGCTAGTGAAAATGGTCTTATCAAACATTTGCACTAAAACTGGTTCAGCAAATTAACAGCTATAGGCTTGATTATAATGCCATGGTATTAGGTGGTCATTTAAACCATTCAATTGCCATGGTATTAGGTGGTCATTTAAACCATCCAATAACTAACAATACCCCATCGATTTTTATTTACAGGAGTTACTATACATATCACAATTAACTGTGGTACTTACAACCAGACTCTAGGCTTCTTTTAAGGTTGAAACACATTCATTCAATTTTATATGTGAATCATATAAGTATTACTTTGAGTAATAGGATTGCTGTTTTCCCAATGTTGTTATTCCGTTTTACAATGGATATCCCATACCAGGATCCATAATGCTTTTGATTACCAATTTATAAAATTGGGAGGATTTGAGTCCTTCTAAGCCATAATAATTTTTATGCTTTGCGGTCCCCACAGATAAGCAAATTGACATTGGAAACCTAAGGTCTATCATTGAAGTTGAGTCTACTATGGCAAATATTGCAGTGGGTGGTGATTTTAGTACATTTATTTCTGTGATATTCCTACAGATGGAAAATACTTTATTCCCAAAGGCCTCTGGTACTGGGCATGCTTATAACATATGCGTGTGATCAGATTTAGTATCGCTACAACATGCACACACATATGCATTTAGAAGCTAAATCTTCTGCAATTAAGGTCCTCTTTTAAAATATATGACACTAACAGCAGTGGGCAGCTCTTTCTTCTGCAGTTACTTTGCAGTTACTCTTGGATGCAAGGGCTGTTGATGCATTTAACCAGCTGGTCTTTGAATAATAATCCAACACTAATAACTTGTGCCTTGGAAAAAACACAGTGATACATAATCCTTATTGTCTGAAAGATCTTCTGAAATCTTTAAAGAAATTTCATATCGATCACTTGTATCACTCTACGATTCTTCAAAAGGAACCTTGGGTATAATATTGTAAACTCTATTTCCATGCATCTCAAAGGTTTGACGAAGAACACCTTGTTTGCCAACAGGTCGGCTTTTCCCCCCAACAATGGCCCACGAGATAGGTTTAAACACTGTTTTGGCATCGTTTTTATGCAACCAAGGATCTGTATACTTCTGGCAAGCTGTGGCATGCTAACAGCTGCCATGCCTCATATACACAAATAGATCAAATAAGAGACAAACACAGTACAGTAAATTAACTAGCTCACACAATTCCTTCACCACAAGAGCACAGCCCTTTGAGATATGCAGCAACAATTCCACTTCTAAATATTCTGAGCCCTGAAGGCCACCCAAGAATAAATTCACATTTGAAACTAAAACAACACTGTACTTTCCAGGCAGGATAGGGCTGTAGGTCCCAGAATATGTACTTGTGCACCCCGAAATCCAGTGTCACAACATCTCGAGGTGTGCCTTGCAGGTAGGGATGAGAGCACAAAAGTCATCTAGTGTGACTTGGTTACACAACTCCCCTACCCTATTGCTCAAAGTCTGTAGCACTTTTGAGGGGATGGGTCCAAACATTGCCATGACAACACACCTCGGGGCATGAGAGGGACTGTATTTCTGGTATAGGCCTATTTGATAATAGGCTTAGTAGCTTCATGCTCTGGAGAGAGGCAGTTACACCAGATACCAGTAACAAGGGATTAAATCACCATAACATAAACTTCATAAAACTGAATCCTTGCTCTCCTTTCAACATTACTTTGCACTGAGCAGAGTCTCAGGGTTAAGCGGCAGTCCCCTAAGACTTCCAAAAAACAAACTGCTTCCAGCAGTCAGACCCTCCAGGATATCGCGATTTGCCGCGAAATCGGCACTTTTTAAAAAATGCCGCGATTTAAGCAAAAGTGCCCGCGAAATCGGCACTTTTGTAGAAATCGCGGCATTTTGACAAAAGCCGCTATATCCTGGGGGGTCTGGGGCCAGTTACGTTATTTATTGGGGCGGGCAGGAAGGACACAGAAGCACTAAAGAATCACTTTCCAGGCTTAATGGGGCATTAGCAGCTCACTGCGACGGGCTTTGAAGTGCCCCTCCCGCCTCTGGCTCCCCGCTGGAGACCCTCCCGGTGACTGGGGCGAGGCGTGAAAACGGACCTCCTGCCAGCTGGAATACCAAGTAGGCTACACCCTCCTATTTAGCTAGAGACTCGGACTCCTAACTGTAGCCTTATCGGCAGAATAGTACAAAACCCTTTTACTCACTCACCTGCTCAAGGCCACTGGAAACCACACCCTCCTCCCTCCTCCTGGCCTGCAGCACATCTACCATTAGCAGCAGAATCATCGACTTGCTCAGCACATTGATGAGAGAGGGGTGCGTTCTGTGCCCCCTCCACTGTGCCCCTTTTCCGGAGGCCTGGGACCTTCACCTAGGCTCCGAGTACCGTGCTGGGCCTGCAGAGACCTGGGAAGGGGGCAAGGAGGGAGGATCCTAGCCAGGGCCGGACTGGCCGTTGCGCCGCACGGGTGTTTGACTTACTACGTCTAACATGGCAGTCAACAAAGGGAAAAAAGTTTGCTCACTATAAGATCTACTTCTGAAGACACCCGGCTCTGGTAGCGCAATTATGCAAAACTATCTGAAAAGATCCCAAATTAAGTGCCATAGAAAAAGGGCTCTGAAAACAGGGCAGAGAGCAACAGACAAAAACTTTCATCCATATATACTGTTTTGCCCAATAAACATTGTACAAAACAAATTGTGATATTTTTAAATACATAACATTCTGTCAGCAATGGATTTAGGAAGTGAGATGTTACACAAGAATATAAATATTTGTCTTGCTTTCCGTCTGGACACTGGTATTGTTAAAATACAAATACTAAAATATTCTAAAAGCATTCATTATTATTGTAATTTTTGCACCACAATTAAAATAGCAACTTTAAAATATATTGTATAAATTCATCCTTTAGCACACCGTTCTTCCTGCTTGCATCCGCTGGAAGAATCTTTGTACAGTAATGAAAACATGTGCTTCTGCCAACAGACTGCAGTCTTCCTCTTGAGGTGTTATAGCCTATTAACTATTGTGGACATTCATTTCGTGTAACTGTCAAGCTGTAGGAAAAGGGAATTACTTAAACCCACAATCAAGAGTGTTTCTATGGAGGAATGCTTACATTAGTATACATACACAGCTTCATGTTGTTAAATAACTAAAAAAGCTAAGATATCTGTGTTTGTTGTATGAAAAATGGCCAAATAAAATGCCGCAAAATTGCCGCTAAATTTCCATATTTGTGCCGCTAAATTTCCATTTTTGTGCCGCTAAATTTGCTAACCCATGCCGCTATATCCTGGGGGGTCTGGGACATCTACAAGGCAGGCACTTAGGAACAGATATTAGAAAGGCTGGTCATTTGGACTGGAAGCATTCACCTCCAAACACATCTGTGTTCCATCTACATTTGAGAAGATTTATAGAGTGTAGCTAAATAGGTTTGCCAAATTAGCTCATCTGTGAATTGATCAAAGTAAGGCTCAAATATGAGTCCCATGGTACTTCAAAGGAACCAACAAGTCTGAAGAAATAAAAGGTGGCATGGCAACTTCTTGGGTACAATCTATCAAACAAAATATGTCTATATCCACTCCTATCATCTCAAAGGGAACTAACCCCCTGTGGCAGTGGAACCAGACCTGTGTCGCTACTTCTTAACAAAGACACCAAAAGGAACAAGAAACCTCTCTTTTGCCTTTTTCATTCTCCAACCAAGCAAATTTCATGCATCAATCTGAGTTAAAATGGACGCAACAACTGGGGCACTACAAGCCTTCTGGTGGCCATCAGTTTGAGCTGTGCAGTTGCCATCCTATTAGGAAGCTGCAGAATCCAGAATCTCCCTTACCCCTCTGTAAGGTCTTAGTATGCTAGAGCAAGACCTTTAAGCGTGATCACCTCCACACTATTATGTATACCTTTTTGGGGATTACGTCTATAACAGGATCAGACAGACAGTTAGCGCTGCCATTGCTAGCTCCCGAATGAGAATCTCAAGTACTGGCATTTTAGCTGTGGGTTGTTCCTTAACTTGCTTTCTCAGTCTTTGTGTTTTGTGAGTTTATCGTTCACTGCTGTAGTAAATCACAGCACATAGCACCCATACAGGGCAGGCGGTGACAAGTTACAAACACTGATATCTCATAATCCTGATAGCATTTTTTAAATGTACTTAACGGCCAGATAAGGACAATTTACAACTCTCCTCAGTGCTATAACCCTTTCGCATTCTAAGGATACCTCAGCTAAAGGGAACCTCTCCTTGCCTTGCCTAGCACCTAGATAAGCTCATTCAGAAGAATTTTGCGAGCCTTGCTGGAGCAGACTCAGGGTGTTAGTAGCCTGGCTTCTATCATAGCAGCGCATTTTATCCTTTTGCAATGACTTCTTGAAAGGTTTTCTAGTATTCGTTTGTATGCGGGCACATCCCACCCCAGCTGTTCCCTTTAGGCCATTAATATTTAAGATTAAAACTTTAGATAATAGATTTCCTTCCTTTGTAAAACATTTCTTCTTACCCATCAACTGCGGGCTACATGATTACCACGTTAGTACATGGACTGCAACGGATTGTTCTGGAAACATGGGGGCATATTATCAAGACTCGGCGATAAAATTATTGCCGCTTTATCGGCAGGAAATTGCCGATAAAGTGGCGATAATGTGCTTGATAATCTGCTCTATGGAATTCCAATCGAAGCTCATGTTAGATGTGAAGGACATTTACCATGAGCTTCGATTGGAATTCCATAAAGAAAATTATCAAGCACATTATCGCCACTTTATCGGAAGTTTCCTGCCGATAAAGCGGCGATAATTTTATCGCTGAGTCTTGATAATATGCCCCATGGTTTGACATTCCTCCCCTGGAAAACTTAATTACCTTGATTTTGGTTTCCTGTTGGGGCTTCCTTTAGACACACTGATAACAGTGTCTACTGATTACAATTATCAAGCATTTTATCCACAAATGTCTAAAGTGCTATTGTCAGAACCTCAGATTTGATTTTGGTTAACAAACAATTCTACCTTCACATAATATGATTTGTTGTTTCAAGCACTTGTATAACATTGCCTATTGTATAAAAAAAAATGTGTTTCTTGATCAGTATGGAATATGCACTTTAAGCTTGCTTTTTAGTCACTTCATTTCAAATTGGCATAACATAGAATCTGCTATTAAAGGCATAAAATCAATACATAGGTGCATCTGTAGCGATTTGAGGTATTCTTGTGAATAAATCCATGCCCTAGTATTGAGGGTGTGCTGCTTGTGCACAGAAGAACTCTACTGCTTTATCGACCCAAAGAAGGGTATGTTCAGCTGCATCAAACAGACTGCGCCAAAGATCCGGTATATTGAGTAAAATTGAGAAGTTGTGCTGCCTTGATATTGGAAACTGTACTGAAACAAGCTTTGGCTGACCACTAGAATGGTCTGAACTTAACACATTTAGAAGCCTGATAACAAACAAAAAAGTAAAGCAATAGGTAAAATCAGAAGATTCTAACAAACTGTTCATTATAAATTGAGCCGATCAGTCTCCTCTCCTATTTTGAATGAGTTCACTTAAAGGCCTTTGGAATTTGCTCAGTAGAAAAAGCAAAATCACATCAACTGCACGTTGTCATCTTCTTGACAGAAAGGCATGTAGGCAAGTATGGACTGCTCACTTATTAAATTATGTAATACCCGCCATTGTGCATTGCAATAAGATCTCCATGTCTAGCAAAAGAAAGACATTCAGCTGAATTAGGGCCATGGGAGGATGAGTTGCCCATTCAACTGAAAAAAAATGAGTCAATGTCAATCAAGTCCATAATATGAACCTCATTGGGACATTCCACAGAGATTGCTTGGAGCACTTGTCATGTCAGGTCATACTTACAAACTAAAGGTCGGTATTCATGATGGATCAAACCTTTCAGTATGGGAATGGGAGGCATTTATGTTTCAAGCCTAGTATTATTTTGTCAGTGCTGCCCACATGTATTTATTCATTCGTCTAGGTCAGGCTTCAATAGGAGGTCAACTACCGGCAACAGCCAAGTGGAAATCCATACCTCTTTCACAACGTCTTCTAGTTCTTTGTTAAACCAGTTCAGATCAGCCTGGCGACACAGTCTGTCTTCTAGAATACGACGAAGCTCGTGCTGCCAGAAAGAGACTACCATAGTGCTGTCTTCGCGGTCTTCACTCGATAGCCTTTGCAGACACTATGTGAGGGTAACCAGAAAAAGGATTCATTGACATTTCTTGCAGAAAACGTTACTTGCACTCCTTCTTATGTAATCACATTAGGTTATCCAATGGTGGGTTACTACAATGCACACAGGATTTAGTCTCCTAAACGATAATTCAATGTTGGTCACATGATGGACACTGAGTGAGACCTACATTAAAACTAAGACTGTGAGATTCCTTCTCTACTATGTTCTATCTCAGAGCCCGCTTTTAAAGAAATAAACTATTCAAAAGATGTATGTTTCAAGGTGTAACTAGAATACCCTGTGACTGGATACTTTATACAGTTGTAAAATGTGCATAGGAATTTAAAAAGTGGGTGTCCTATGGGGCGTAATGAAGATTATAGGAGAGTGTTAAAGGCACTGCAAACAATATGCAGGCGCAATGTGACCAAACCCACAAAGTCTGGAGCTTCGGGGCCATTCACAAATGTTAAGAAATAGAGTTGTCACAGAGCACCTTACATCAACAGGTTCGGACCTTCAAAACTTGACCAGGTAGGGCCAAAAGAGAGATAAAGGCCACCAATCAATACAGAATTTTTACAGGAAGTGTGTAGGAACGTGTTGTATGAAAACTCAACACTGAAAAGCTGCCACTGAAACAAATGAAGAGTTACATAAGAATTAGGCGCATTGGAAACTGGTATGCGCTCTTAACAGGCTGAATCTAGTTCATTAAATTTGTCACAGTGGCACAGCAACCTGGGTACCTAAAGGAAGGGGGCGGTGTGAACATGTATCTTGTATAGCAACTCAAAATACCTTAAGAAGGAGTTATTCCTCCAAGCCAAGATCTAGAATAGACACACAGGGCATGGTGACAGACAGTAGTGGCACTGATGGTGGAAAACTCTAATAGTATGTAGAATTGTAGGTGTGGAGTTGGTGGTCTCAGCTCAGTCAAATGAGGGTGGGCAGAAGGTCCAGCACACCATACACTCTACAGTAAAACGTGGCACAAATTATCTTTTCCACAACTAGTATCATTTTGCTGAATGTTTATTGATGTTACCAGTTGTGCCTTTTTCGTTCCTTCACCCTTTAAGAATTTAGAAAGCCAATGTAAAACAAACGCTTCTCTGAATAGGTTTCCATGAGCAATTAGTCATTTGGAAATGTTAAGAACCAAAATTAAACTAGTATCATTAACTAAAGTAGTTTTACTCTTTCTGCATTCCCTTCCTCATCTGTTCAGATGTAGGGTAGAGACATCATATATGCGTCAAAAGCAAAAGTTGTATGCGGTAATTTTCTAGGGATTATCTCAAGTTATTTTTTAAGTTTTTGGTGGCACTTAAAACAGAACTAATTCTAAATATAAAAAAAAACTGTCAAATGTGTCTGCATAGTTTTTGGATAAGATGAATTCTCTGTTCTGAATGCGCGTCATTTCATCTCTGCCGTAAGCACAAACCGACCGGGTTTGAAAATGTCTATTTTTTACATCCTCGTCTTTGAAAACTGCGCCCCTTTGTTGTGGATTAAGATAAACACAGTGGGGAAGAGCCTTACCTGGAATGCTTTATTTATATCTCTCAAAGAGAAGAGGTAGTGCTGGCGCCCTGGAGTTGGAGATGGTAGCAGAGCCTTCTTCACAGATGCCACAAGCTGGCATGATGCCTTCACGAGCGCGACATGCAGCTCTTCCGCTAAGGGCAGTCCCTCCTTATCGCCCATGTTGGCCTGTTAATGGAAAGTTGAAACCCTCTTGAAGGTGAATACATGGGTATCTCGCATCTCTTTAATGATAATAACTCGCGTTATTATCATTTTATTTTCTCCTACACACACAGCTTTGCGTGAGGGGGCAGGCGTGGTAGGCAGCACCCTCCTAAGTGCGCAATGACTGCTTGGCCGGCCCTCTTGGTCCGCCAAAAACACTTTGCATGTTCTCCATGCAGGCTGCATTGCAGCCTACACAGAGACCATGCCCAGGCCTCCAATCAGAGTCTGAGCACCGAAACATGGTGGTCAAACCAATCACAAAGCTGCTAAGACAGTGTTGTGATTGGCTGACTGGGAGCCTGGGTGTGGTACCTGTGGCGCATCGAGAGAGGTATACGTAGGAGAAATGTGGCAAGGAAGCGGCAAAAGGTAAGTTTTTATTATTTTCTTATACCCTCTTCCTCTGCGTCCTCCACCCTCTCGCCCCGCTCTCCTACCTCTGATCTGTGCCCGCTGCTGCTGGTTTTGAGAGATGGGGTTTCAAAAAATTGTACTTTGGATTTCTGCAGCCTCTTCTGAAGGAAGAGTCTGTAATGAGAGTCCCCTCTGATCGGATATGAGCAGGGCCTGGTACACATAGCACAGCGTGCCTCAATCCAGGCATTTAAGTTGCAGTATACAATAGTTATTTGAGCTGCTGCTGCAGGCGCCACTGACCAGCTCCAATATCCTTTCCACACAGACTGGAAAAAACATACAGTGTATGATTTACATGTAATCCAATCACTCTTACTTCTAATATAGAGAAAATAACATTCTCGAGCTGCGTTCCTTCTGGATCCGGAAGATGAAATATTGCAAAGTGACGCTGAAATTAAAAGAGTTTTATTATGAAATGGAATATAAAATTCATTTAAAAAATATGACCTTAAATTGGGATCGCACTTTTCAAAGACAGCGAAAATCAAAATGCAAATAATACACATATGTGCAGTAAAAATACGGTAAAAAATCACAGAACCAGCAAAAGCCCTGCGAAGCAATCTCCTGTCATACATTTCTTGGGTTTCTCTCGGGGAAAATGTAAAAAAATCACCTGGCTTTTGTTGCCACGAAAGTAGGGAGGACTGCATCCCATTGGCTGTGCTGCTTCCTCTTTTTGGGCCTGATTAACAAAGGTACACTTACACATTTGTGTAAGTTTACGGTGGTTTACTATTCACAAAGGCATTTTACTAGTAGTATCTTTACGACTGCGGAGTCTCCACACATTAAAAGATAGGACAGTCTGAGTCAGTGCAGCCCGCTACAGAGGGCTGTATGGCTATTAAACAATCTGATCCCTAGAGGGCATAATTTTCTAATTAGTAAAACAAAGGCCTCACAGAGCCTGAGGGGGTAAAAATCCCCTCAGGCTCCGGGAGGCCTTTGTCCACAGCAACAACTGTCAAAGACAACATTGAAATGTTGGAGCTATGCTGAACTACCGGCCATTAGAATCCCCTAATTGTTAACAATGGAGCGCCCAACATTCCAATGTTCTAATACATACATAACTGATTATGTGAAATGATTTGTGAATCTCAAATAAACGTATTTAAAACATAATCATCATAAAGTAATATCCCATTGAATAATGTTTACATAGGAAATATGGTAATTAAAATGCAGCTGTCTAGGCACTTCTAAAATGAGTTACATTTAAACTATAGAAATAACTTTAACATAAGTCCAGGTCTCAGCAGGTCTTTTTTTCCTAGCCTCCTGGTGCCAAGAGACGTCTCCTCCCACCCACACTGAATGACTTGTGGTTTGTCCCAGCCAACATTTTAGACAAAACAATCCTCTGTTGCCGTTCTAAAGGCACTTTTTGTCCCAGTTTGAAAGTTGGTTGAGATGTGACATGACAGATTAACATACATATTAACAAAATGATGAACAGGGAGTAAATGGCATAATTGGGTACAAATACTAATGAAGGAGGTAATTTTACCAACCAGACTAGTGAACTTTAGGACTAACCTCCCTTGTTAGGGGATTAGAAGACTGTCCTTATAAAACTTAGGACAGTACCTGGTCGTATCCCATCATATGAGTGAATTCTTTCCACTGAATTTGAGGAAATGATGCCTAAAAACCGGTTGGCGGAAGCGTTCTACTACATTAGTCGCCTGTATACATCGTAACTTGCAGCATACTTCAGCTCACGACGTTGGAAGGGCTACCATCTTATAAAGTAAAAAATGTGCACTGGCCTGTGATAGACCCCAATACACAAACCGCAGAGACTTACCAAAAGCCTTTTGGCACACATTCTTTGTGGGCTGTTGGCATGTTGCGGTAACGACATGGCAGCTTGCACCACCAGCCCCTCTAGTGACTGCCACTCGAAGGGTTTGCTCAGCTTCACAAGAACCCGGTCATCCAGCAGAAGCCTCAGCAGCTGAAGAAGCAAGCCATGTTGTAAATATACCTCCAGAATATCATACAGACTTAGATCAAGAAAGACTTTTAAAAGGAAAAATGTATGGCAATATCATAATGAAATAGCACTGAAATATTCATGGTCTATTACTATAGAAATGCAGAAAACATAGGTGAATGTTGCTGACTTGGAGTAAGCTATAACCACAACAGGCAGATTTGCAAATGTATGTCCTGAATAAAATAGAATTATGATTACAAATTCTGAGATCTTGTACAAACATGGATGTCTTCTGGGGAGATCTGGGATGAAGACAGGGGCAATAGGAATTCAGTGAACACCCACAAAGTCACAACCTTGTGAGTGCTCAAAAAAAGGAGTGCTTGTAAAATCTTAAGTAAGTTTGGCTATGGTGTTTCAAAGCTTTCTGAATATCCTCATAATTGAGAAAGGGGTACAAGAAGGTATTTCTGCACAGGGTTAACAATTTTGCCTATGGAGAAAAAAATGCAATTGAAAATCTGGCTCAGGATTAGGCATTTGCATCGGTATATACAAACTGAAATAAAATCCTACGTGGACTTAGCTATGACATTACTGTGCAAATCTATGAGAACAGC
Source organism: Lissotriton vulgaris (assembly GCF_964263255.1). Taxonomy (NCBI): domain Eukaryota; kingdom Metazoa; phylum Chordata; class Amphibia; order Caudata; family Salamandridae; genus Lissotriton; species Lissotriton vulgaris. The sequence continues at coordinate 541,328,923 of NC_141694.1, read as the reverse complement.
TGGTCATGATAAATTGACAAGGTGCATTCTTAAAATAATTTTCTGTTTATGTTAAAAAGGGCATTGGATGGACAGTTTGGCAAAAACTTCCATTTAGATGGGACTTCTCAGGTCGTTCCTGCAAACTGTTTTGGCACATCTCAAATAGCTATGGGAGCATGGAGGCCTAATATTCTAAAGATAAGAAGCATTTCTTAATGACATATCATAGGTATTACATATGTTTCCAGAATTGGTCCCAAGATAGTAGTTCAAATAATAGTTTACAACGCATAGCAAGAGTACCATAAGGTTGTCATAAAACAGTGTTCTAAAGGGGCTTCAGATGAGAATAATATGTTTTTGTTTATGTGGGCTTGTCTTAGTGATTGGAAAAATATGTGCTGTTTATAATCAATTAGAAGGTTCTGTTACACCAGCACAGAATTACATACAGTCACTATGAGCAAATATGCACCAGGACATACATGATACAACACTTTGAGAATCCATGGAGAACATAGTAATATAACAATAAGGACAATAAATACATAAAGAGAACAAGCATTTCAGACTGCTTTGTGGCTTCTATATGCATCCCACACACCAGGCGCTTACAAGGTTCAGCAGAACATATCTAGCTTTGGTTTGGGATGATGACAACAGGAGGAGGTGGAAAGGGAAATACCTTTTTTAGGTTTAGCTGGAAAGAAGTATATCAGTCTCCCTGTGACCTAATCTGATTACATATTTTCTATGGTCCATTGCAACATGGCTTATGATTGGTAGGCTTTAGATGCTCCGCCATGCATTCATAGACTGCTTCCAAAAGTCTGTTTAAAGTGTCTGCAAGTAATGATTGTGTACATGGACTTTCATAAATATGCCATCATTTTGGGGCTTGCCAATATGCCGTGCCCAGACATTTCTTTTTTGTTATACAGATTAGGGTGCAAGTTATTTTTCTTATTCTGGGCTTGCTTTCCTCTGCATACCACAGTTGGAGACCACCCTTTTGTATAAGACTTAAAAACACAAAATACTCCCTTTAACTTCAGCCAAGATCCCTTTGAGGGACTGACCTCACCCAAAGGTTGGCATTTGGAGTAGTCACAAATGCATCACAAATTCAGCATGGGGGACTTGGGAACTCTCAAAGACCTTCAAACATCCATGAGAAACTCACCCCAAGCCACATTTACATCGATCCAGAGGACCTACTGGAGGTCTTTTATGGGCATTTTCATGGAGAACCTCAATAGTCACATGTAGAGTTATTACAGTCCTTCTGTGAAGCTTATTGAACAATGGAAACTTAGTTATCATTAGAGGAACTATCTATCACTATTACTAGAGAAAGATGTCTAGTTCCAGCCCAACATAAGGTACATATCTGCCAGAAATACTACATGACCAGTGACTTCTCGAATTGAAGGTCTGTTTGACAACTAGTGACGCCGGATCATTGTAGCCTCTCTGATTAGACTGAACATTGTTATTGTTCCAGTGGTGAAATTAGTATTTTGACATTTTTATTTAAAAACTCCAAACCTGCCAGAGGAAAAAGAGAGGTAAGTTCATAAAAGTTTATATAAAATAATCATTTATGAATGGAAAACATTAGGAAGTAAACAGGTTAGCAAGAGGAAATTGACAGTGCATGCTGTACTCGAGAAAGCTGACTCGCTCAGTGTTAGGATGCACTGAAGCTAAGGATCTAGCACTAGCCTAACTTTGGAACATCTTCCTGCTAGAGAACCAAAGCAGAAAACTAGAGGTATGAAAAGGAAATAAATAATACTTTTACATGGTGTTTATAACTTTATATCACTGTTATATTTAATCATAGTTGTTGTTGTTCTGTGAAGGTAGATATTGGGAAGTGATGTTCCATAGCTTTTAGACGTGGCATTATTGGCGTGGGTTTCCCCTGTACTTTTGCCTTTATCGCCTGTTATGTTGCTGTGTGTTGGACTTCATTTTGCTGGTCTAGATGCTTTGGGTACTTTGCCACTGCTGTTCAGTGCCAAAGTGCAAGTGCTCCCTGTAAAGTGTTGTTATGTATTGGTGATTCCATGATTGGCATATTTGATTTACTAGTCACTCCCTAGTACAGTGCACTATGGGTGCACAGGGTATGTAAATTAAATGCTGCTAGGCTAGTGGGCCTGCAGCACTGATTGTGCCACCCACATAGGCAGCCTGTAAATGTAACTCAGGCCTGCCATTGCAGTGCCTGTATGCAGTCTAGTACTGCCATGTCGACCTGGCAAGTGCACCCACTTGCCGAGCCCTAACTTTCCTTTTTCCTACGTTAGTCACCCTTAAGGTAGGCCTAAGGTACCCCTGTGGGCAGGGTGAAGTGTATTGGAAAGGTGGGACATGCACTGATGTGTGTGGCATGTCCTGATAGTGAATTACTGCCAATTTAGATTTTCACTATTGTAAGGCTATCTGCCCCCATAGGATAGAATTGGGAGTTTGCTCAGAACATCTTATGAACATTACTGCCAATGGGAACAAGATAGGAAAATAAAGTTTGATATGCCTGAACTCAGAATGTTAAGATGCATCTTTTAGTGAGGGTGATTTTTACATTCTGGGTTTGAAAATACCAGGCTTAGAAGGTAGGTATTTTCTTGCCTAACCGTCCAGTGTGCCTCTGCTCGGCTGTGTATTGACTGTCTGGCTTTGGAATGACAGGGGTTGGGGATTTGCATTCTTTTCAGACAGCCACTTGTGGAGTTGAGGTATGTCCTGCCTTTCCAGGGTGAGTCAGGGCTGGGCTGAATACACCTGGGCTGCATTCAGAGTAGGGGGAGGTGATTTATTTCACACCTGTAGGGCAGGTCTGCCAAGGACAATGCTGTTTCCACCTCCTGCCAGGAAGCTGCACCAGTGAGGACAGACCTGGTTTTGGCTGGGAAAAGACACACTCTGCCTCCAAAGAACAAAGGATTTTGTATTATAAAAAGAGGGGCCCAGACCCCAGACTTTTAGATCATTCTGGGAATCAAGAGGAACCTTTGCCAAGGAGAAGAGCTAGAAAAAATGAGGAACGTAGTGCCCCTTTTCTGTAGGCTGTCTGGGGTTGGCCTGTAGTGGTTGTTTCTGCCAAGGAAAGGAGAAAGGACTTTGATGTGTACTGTGTCCCCTCCTTGCAGAAGATCTCCATGGGCTTGAAAGAAGAGCTTGCCTCCTGCTCAGAAGTCTCAGGGACACATAGACTTCACCAGCAGTTTCCCTGAACTTCCTGGCTGGGAGGTCTAACACGCTAAGAGGTGCCTGCTGCTGTTTGGGACCTCTGGAAGCTGTTTGCCGCTGGGAGATGGAAAAGTAACACAACTTTGAAAAGTGCGCCCCGTATGTACCTGTTTCCGACGCATTGCCGAAGACATTGACGCAGTGCCTGTCTGAAACTCGAGGAATCGCCTGATGCACAGATCTATGAAGGTCGGGATCATAGCACTGATTCCGATGCAGGCCTGGCTGTGCGGCTGCAAGAACCAACGTATCTTGGGACCGCGGCTGTAGAAACCAAAGCAAGCACAATTGCCGCCGCATTAAGAACCGAAGCATCCCCAATCCTAATGCATCATGTCTGGGCACCATGCCGGCAAGAACACTGGGGTCACAGTAAGAAACCGAGGCATCACCTCCCTGCACAGTAAGAAACCGACGCATCACCTCCCCTTCAATAAGGAACCAACACATCACCACCCCTGCGTGGCAGTAAGACACCAACGCATCACATCCCCTGAAGTAAGGAACCAACGCATCACCTCCCCTGGGTGTAAAGAACCAAAGCATCACCTTACCTGCAACAGTTTTTGTTAAAGGGCGCAACACATCCAAGGTACTTTGTGTGAAAAGTGTCGCATATGCAATTTGCTTGGAACAGAACAATTTTTATTATTTAAAAGTCATCTTTAGTACTGTATTATGGATTTTTGTTGTTTTGGTCTTGTTTGGTTTAGATAAAGATTACTTATTTTTCTAGACTGGTGTGGTGTCTATTTGTAGTGTTTTCACTATACTACTGTATGTGTTCACAAATGCTTTACCCACTTCCTCTGAGATAAGCCAGTCTGCTGGTGCCAAGCTACCAAGGGGGTGAGCAGGGGTTATTTTAGAAGTGTATCCCCCTTACCCTGACTAGGAAGAAGGGTCCCTACTTGGACAACGTTGCAAACCATTGCCAACTAGAGACCCCCATTTCTAACAACACATTTTAGGAATAAATGTTGTTATATGGAGATGTGACGGTTGCATTCTACACCTGTACAGTACCTCATTGCAATGCTGTACTCCATTGGCATCAGGCTGAGGAAGATTGATGTCATCAATGAACATTTGAAAGGATTTTCCATCTGGGGCTCCATAGATAAATCCTGCAATAAACATTTCAATTAACCATGGAGACAGGATCACAATATTCAACCATTTAGAATGCTCACTGTAAAGGGACAATTAAATAGTTTGAGACAACTTAGAGAAGAGGCACAAAACAAAGGAAAATGTTCCAATCCATGTAAACATTGCATACATTTTTATATTAGACAGTTCAGAATGGTGGCCTCTATTTATGTCCAATTTGGATGTTACGCACTATATGCAGTGGAATACCTAGAGAAATAAGATTGACTAGGTTAAAAAACTGCTACAGCATCTTGCAGTTCTTCGCTGGATTGACATTACCCTCACTATTCTGAATTATGTAGGTTAAATGCACCAATAACGTGATCTGGTCTCATTGCACGGTAAACTGGTATGCTTTCCCTCGCCCCAGATTCCAAAACTCAGAATCTTGACATTTTTCATGTACAAATTTGGAGAAAAACCCACCTGTGAGAGTGAAATGTGCCCACGACAGAGAACATCAAATTGGGTGGAAGCACGATTTGCACATGATTTGAGAAATGTGGATTGGTCCCACAGCAGCAAAGAAGAAAACATTGTATCCCTTATTGTGATGTCGCTTTCAAGAACAACCCATAAGCATCAGGCTCCAGGTACATTAGACATAATCAAAAGCTTTATAGAAGAAAAGGCCAGCTCTGGTCTTCGAGGTTCATAGTTGAGTCCAGATTTCAGGAGATCCTATATCAATATTCAGGAGGTACAATTATGTTCTCTGAATGTACTTTGCGGTTTCTATAAACCTATCCTATTTGTGGCAAGCAAGGATTTGCCTAGATAATGGCAATTCTATTTCATTTTAAATCATATATAATCAACACAATGTTTCAGTTTCCCAGAAGGCAATATCACAAGCATTAAAATCCATTAAAATCCATTTTAAAAAGTTGATGCGCTTTAATACTGCATCCCACGTACAGAATGGCTCTTTAGAGCAGAGGTTGAATCGAAACATTAGCGCAAGCAATCATTGAATAAAACATGGCCACTATGGTTACCGTGATGTAAAAAATGTGAAGGTATACTAAATTATAAGTTGTATGTCTTTAGGTGCTCTATATTAAAGGGCTCTTTGACGTGTTGCTCATGTTGGACACACTAGTCCCATTCTCCTGCATTGCTTTTCAGTGCGCATTCACTTCCAGTTTGTGTTGCAAGTATCAGCGGCTAGAATAGTTAGACGTGTGTGTTAAATTCTGGTATGCTCTTCAATCCTTAAGAGAGGGTATGTTAACTCTGCTCAGGTATTTCTCTGTGACAATGAATCTTGCCTTAAAGTCTCTTCCTCTGGTAATTAAATGTCTCTTGAGTCTACTTTTGATCTAGAATGTTAACCAAGAAGTTTTAGTGTAAATTCACTAAAAGTAGAAGATTTTAAGGGTATACACTGCATTGCATAGTTTTTCACAACATTATGGATTCAAAGAACCCACAAAGAACTCCAGAGAAACTTCAACAGAAGGAGCAGGAAAAGAGTAAATGTGAAATTGTACATCTATGTGTTTGCTCTTTTTTTCAAATGAAATATGATTAGTACATAAATTCAGAAATGCAATGAATGTGGAAAAGGCATTGTTTTTTGTGTGAAAGAGATTGTGGATGTCCACCTAATTACATAGCCAACTTCAGTCGTAGTCCCATAGAAATATCAATTTTTATTCCCCAACTTTACACATACAACTTTGAAAAATCAAGCCACCTCTTGCATATACTACACTTTTAAGTGTAATCTTGGATCGATAACGTCTGCAGATCCTGATTCTGTAATTCTGGATAAGCATTTGCAGATGGGGCTCTTTGCTTGCTTTAATTTTTGATTTTTTCATTTCATCAAAATATTAGCACTTTGTGACCTAATGTTTTACAGTAGCATAAGCCCACTTAGATTGAATCATTCTAGTACTTAAAACAAGAACATGCTTAATTATTAATTTACTTTCACACCATACATTTTAATTATTTGGTAAGTTAAAAAAAATAGAAGAAAACACCTACTGTAGTGTGCAATAATTATAATTGTTAAGGTGCATATGTTTTTCGAAAGTATACATCCAGCACATTATTGATTTGTAAGCTACCCTTCTGTGTCAAATCTACAAAAGCATATCAACTGGATCAAATTGATGAACCCCAAATATGTCAAATGTGCCTCTGATTACTGCCCATCTTTAAGAGATATCTTATTTTGACTGGCAAAGATTAAAGCTTCCAGATTATGGCAATATTACGAAATTCTGTTTATAATCTCAAAGTGAAGGAAGAAGTTATTTTAAAGTGACAACTATCTAACTTGGTTAACCTTCTTTGACAAAACTCTGCAGTTTATTGTGTAGTGCGTAGATTTTGAAGTGAATGTATATTTTGTACTTCAAATCTAAGACAACAGTCTCTGTGCCTACCTGTAGTCTGCTCATGTAAACACCATTGTCTGCCTTTCCTTTGTTTTTTACACATCTGATATAGTGGTTGGCAACATTATTGGGATTTCATGTTCCTTCACTAAGACCAACCAAGAACAGCACCACTTTTAAAGACAGTTTATCTCACCTTGCCTGTGAACAATGTTGGTTTCTATGAGATTCTGAAGGTCGGAGGCCTTAGTGGATCCAGAAAACACCATCCTTTTTAACAACAGGTGGGATTTGTCTGAAAGCATAAACATATTATTTACAGTCCAAAGGACAGAACATTATTAATTTCTAGATGTCTGTATAATACTCCTAATTTTATGTGATGAGTTTTAGAAGATCTGAGGGCAAAGGGGAGATTTCTTACAAAGAAATTCTAAAGTCACATTTGAGTTTAATGTACCTTGTGTGTTGATAAAGTCATTGATCACAGATGTCCTTCCTGCTCCTGGAGGTCCAATTAATAAGACATGCTGGTTTCCCATGCTGGCATATTCCATGAATGTCCGAACTATCATCTGCGGTGAACATAATTATTTTATATGTATTGCTTCTCATTACACATACTTTGAAAAACAGAGGCCTTATCTATGTCAAGACATTAAATGCTTCATAATATATGGCTAAGGGAATATGTTGTAGCATATGAAGGTGATATAGAAGCATTGTTACCTAGCTACTATGACATTTTACCAAACATTAGTAATGATCCAAAAAGGATAGCCAAGTTTCACAAACTTTTAAGAAAGAAAACTACAAACATTCAACATAAAGTATTAACAATGTTGTCCACTCGCAATTATTGATGTAATATGGTATAGATACACAGGAACACAATTTATTTTCCCTTTTACCATCAGAGTAGATTAGTTTGTGTAAACCATACAGAATATTCAACTCAGTAAAACACAAACCTACATAAACACACTTTTTGGAAATAAAAGGAGCCTCTCTTTCTTCTTTTTACATTTCATCTATTGTTTACAACTTGTGTGCTAGAACTCAGTGTTCATGTATTGCAATGGCCAGATGTATAAAGCATTATTGTGGCCACAAATGCTTCGATTTGGAGTTTAAGGCCGCAAAAATGCTGTTTTCATTGTAATAAACACATTTTAAAAGTCAGTACCGTTTTTTGGAAGGGGATTGTTGTAGGTGTCCCTTACAAATAGCGAATCCTATCCATTTGTATCACTAATTTAGGACAGAAATCGTAGTTGTAAACCACTGAACTATTCGCAAAAGGGAAGGGTCTCATTTAGACCACTTGGGGGATCCGTTCACCTTTGTGAATTTAAAAAAAGGTCTGTTGGAGAGTAGGCAGTTTTTCAGTGGATCATTCCCAACTCTCAAACAAAAAAACCCTTTTTTTTAAAAAAACTCAGACCCCCTTTTTTTTTTTAAGGAAAATGGGCTGCATAAAAAAAAAATATCCACTTGATTACATAGTTTCTGGATTTTTAAAACTTTTTTTCCTATGATTTCTCAGCATTTCATCCTTGTCTCACTTCTTTTTACTTTGTTTTGAGTCAAAGGCAGAATACTTCTGAACTTTCCACTTACTATAGCATATTGGTGGGAGAAACGAGTTTCAATTCTCCTCCTCAAATAAACCTATTTTTTCTAAGAAAAAATGTGTTACCTACAAAAACTTTGATCACATTTACGTTGCCTGACAATCTGTCGGGCAACATGGCACATTCGAGGAAATGCTATGTCTCACTTACGGTGTCTAAAGTGTTGACAAACACCTCTCCCAAGATGTCTGTGTTCCCGATGTACGTCACTTCAGGAAGACGTGACAGCCAGGTGTCCCATTCTCCCGACTCGTCCACGTAATAATCAAAGACTGAGATCTCATTTTCATAATCTGGTAAACTACAGTATGGAAATGGAATAAACCAAAGGTAGTTGTAAGGAGAAATGTTAAAGATAAATATTTTTTTTGCATTCATTGCGTAATATCAGGAGCAGTTGTAAGCAGGGCTTTAAGTGGGCCGGGTCTCAAGGGGTCTGAGCACCGGCAGTTTTTTTCAGGGGGCCTCGAAACGGGTCTCAATCGGGCTCTGGTTTGAGCCCTGACACAGGCAGCCCGTTTTTTTTTTCCCGGACTGCAATGACCGCTGTTTGCTGTCACTGCAGTCCGGAAAAAAGTGCCATGGCGCAAAACAAAGCCTGATAGAGACCCGTTTCGAGACAGCACCAGGCACATGGATGTGCGCTGCTCACACTGCTCACTTCTCAGTAGTAGAGAAGTTACAGCATGACGTAATGCCAGGGGAGCATTGTGGGGGGAAGGGAAATCCTTTAAGAGTCATTTTCTTTCTGGATTCCCTTCTCTTTCTGAAACTCAGGAGCATCAACATTGTGGTAGGGTCACCAAGGATTTAATTGGAAGCTTTGTCAATATTATATACAAGTCATAGTTGCAGCTTATTTATCTTCTGCAAGTAATAACCATTGACAAAGCCAATACTCCTTACGTATTGTAGGTATGATGTTACTTGTATCAAATATCTGGATGCAATGACAGAAACAGCAAAATACAAGATGGGCGGCACACTATGCTAAGCACAGATTTTTTGCGTAAGCGAATCAAAGCCACGCCCCTAATTACATTGGCCACGCCCCTTTGAGAGACCCCCCAGTTTTTTGATCCCACTTAAAGCCCTGGTTGTAAGGCACAACTGCTCGTAATGTGCGCAGTTAGTACAAATGGATACGTGACAGACAGACAGACAGACAGACAGACGGCTAGATAGATAGATAGATAGATAGATAGATAGATAGATAGATAGATAGATAGATAGATAGATAGATAGATAGATAGATATCTCAAAGATAACAGGGAAATTAGGAACATAGAATGTGGCTGATTGGGGCTCCAAAAAGTGTAATCCTCAATAGTTAGATCACATATATAGCTATAACATTATTACCCTTCAAGAGACATGGTTTGTTAACCTGTGTCATGTACAAGGCTATATGTTATACTTTACACCAACTAACCTGGGGCTGCCAGGTAGGGCCAAGGGTGGGTTACTAACTCTTATATCTACCACATTTACTGGCCGAGTCATTAGAGCAAATTTAGACTCCTGTCATTTTCAAATTCTTTGGCTGGTGCACTGCACTAAGAAGCTTTTGTTAATTAACTATTATAATAATTGCTATGCCACTATTGCAGCATCATTATGCTGTGAGCAGGGAGGTAGAGAGATTTTCTGTCCATTCTGGGGAGTTCTTTTCTCTACTATGGATGTGAGCGAGCTCGTACGGCGATTTGTTGCCTAAGTGATATTCATGGCGAACCTTTAAAACACTTTAATCACAACCCCTATGGGGATGCTCCTAATGAGCTTGTTCTCAAATATCCATTATTTTTGACTCACTTGCTGGTTCCCCAGTCTTAATTCAACATACACGGGTAGGGAATGCCACAGTATCATTGACTTCATTTTGTTCACAGTAGATTTACTAGACTTTCTTTCTGGACGAAGTTTAGGATAATGTATTGTGTGATCACAACTTACTTGCAACTTTCTTTCTCTGCAGGGCAACACCCATGAAAGGTGTATTACAGAAATGGGAAAGCAGTCATAAACAGAAGCTGTTTAGCAGCATTGTCATATATGATAGGGAGGCACTCCTCATGGGTTTGGATGTTGGTGGGTGTCCCACGGAGATTACAATATGCGTCAACCTTAAGTGACTCAATTGGGGGGAAGCTCACACTTCAGATTGTGAATTTCTTCACTTAGCTTTTAGACGGTTCAATTGTAACTGCTCTAAAGAACATGGAGCCCTTTTAAAATATATTGAAATGGTTCCACATGTTGTTGAACTTGTTAGGAAGAGTCATAGGTCCTATAGGACAGCACGCGTGACCAGGAAAAGTAAGATCAGAACTGAGGCCTGCGAGTCCCTGATAGTAGCTAGTAACCTAAAGGATTCTAGCTCATTTTGAAAAATGATAAGCAGCTCTCTTTTTCCCGATTAATAGGGAAAGCACTTGTATGGAAATTCAGAGCAAACAAATTACCCTGGTGCCTTATCTGTGCAAAATCCAATGGAACATGCTGCAGAAATGACAAACAAAAAGAATGAAATTATAGCGACCAAACGTAGGTGCCCTGTATGGAAGACATTCGGCCCTGATGGGCTCCCTGTGGATTTATTAAAAGATAATGTTGCTTTTCGGGCACCTCTGCTGACTAATGTTCTGAATGCCTTCTGTAAGACAGAGCCACCAACGTCGTAGTCACAATCTCTGATTGTGCCCATATTCAAGAAAGGAGATAGAAGTAACCCAAAAAGTTACCATCCAGTCTCATTGATCAACTCAACAATAAAGATTATGGGCAGAGTAGTTTGAGACTGCTTAGAGATTTGGGCAAAGGAAAATAACACTGTGTCTGATTTGCAGCATGGATTTTGGGCGAGATTAGGTACTATTGAGCAGTGCCTGAATTTACAACTAATAATTAATAAATATATCCTTGCCAAGTCGTGGAATGGTTATCTGGCCTTTTTGGATTTAAAATCCAACTCTGACCACGTAAATTGTGCAAAACGTTAGGGCATGTTGACTGATATGGGAGTCGAGGTCAATATTGTTAATTATTAAAGGAACTACACAGTGAGGCATCAGCCAGTGTGAGGTACGGGCCAATTGTGGAAAAAAATGATTGATTTATGCTTTACTTTCTTCAGTTGTGTATTCAAGGTTGTGTCTTAGCACCTCTTTTATTTACTGTATATATAAACGGATTGAAACAATACTGTGGCAATCCAAATGAGGATGTACCACGTGAAGGTACCCCGCCAGTTCCTATTTTACTCTACGTGGATGATGCTGTCCTTATAACTTGGACGAAACTTGGGTTGCAAAAGCTCCTTGATAATGTTGTCAGTTTTATGAATGGACTGGAGCTACAAGTAAATGATGTACCATAAGACATTACAGTAATGTATAGAGTGTGCGGTACCTTTAAGAATTTGTTATGAGTGAGCGAGTGCCTGCTCTGTGGCGCGAGCTCACTTCTGAAAAATAAATGCATTTTGGTTGCTATGTTTTCTTTTAAGCACTGCTTTATGGCCTACGCCGCTGCCCGCATCGATTCCTCAGTCTTCGTTGGGCGTTTTATGCATGAGGACAGGCTGCGTGTGGGCTCCATATTTATTACCTTGTAATTCACTAAATACATTTATAACTATCTTAGGATTCAAACCTCTGAAGGAGCATGTGGCAGTATATCATGCCAAATGTTTAGCAGTAGCAACCTAATGTTCCAGTGTTTGGGGGCCTAAATATTACTCACCCATTCAGATAGTTGAAAATGGGTAGCTGAAAAGATTGATTGGATCCCCACAAATCAGGCTACCCATATTAGTCAAGCTGACCTTGGACTCAATTATGTAAATTATCTAATTAAAATTCAACCACTTCTTCTGTGGCTGTCTATTTGGACAAAGCCAGAGACCGATTTCAGCTGCAAAATGATTAAGGATTGTATGAAATTCAATAAGGACACCAAAATATCCTGGATAATGTGCATAAAGAATACAAGTAATGAATTGAATATCAGTCCAGAGGTCCATTCACTGGCCTTCAAAGTAATTTTAAAGGTTCGCGTCTGGAGCTGGAATAGAAACTGTACAGACTGTACAGAGAACATCAGATGTACAATTTGTCAGTGTAGCTTTTTAAATTCAGGATCAGGCATGGAGTTGTGTCTTATATGTGTAAATGATATTACCAGTGGGTTCTGTTGACTAGGTTGAGATTAAACACGTTGCACGTGCTTCTCTGGAACCATTTGGTTTTTCAGTGAGCCTAGAAGTGTGCCAATGGGACGGTCATTCTGCACAATCTACTTTGCACCTCATGTTATTCTGTACATTTTATACTGGCATTAGAAAACAAATTTTAATATCGCCTTTAAATGGAATTAATGTCAGACGTTACAAGCAAGTAATGTTTTATCACTGCACACTCTTTGAGTGTATGTCGGATAGTAGTGAACTATGTACAGAGTGTATTTAAGCACAGGAAATATGATTTTCAGAGAAATATGTTCGTCGGATGACTTTGCTGCACTTTACACGTGATACTTTCTGATGCTTTTTTTACTTGTATTTTAAACTTGAGATATATTTATTCACTAATTGTTATTTTATTTATAATTGTATTTATCTTTTATATTTTTTTGGCAGAATAAAGTACTTTTGATGATAATTTCAGATAGATAGCTAGCTAGCTAGATAGATAGATAGATAGATAGATAGATAGATAGATAGATAGATAGATAAATAGATAGATAGATAGATAGATAGATAGAGATGAATACATTGATAGATTGATTGATTGATTGATTCAATGACCGGAATCCCTTCTTCTGAGATCTGAGTGCATACAGGGTTCAGTTCCTGGTTCGCCTATTCTACTTTCTGGAGTTTGGAAAATAAGTAATATTGACTGAATTAGAGGTCATAAAAACACCTGCCCATTTCAATACAATGATGTTCCTAAGCAGGGTTAGGAAGTGCTATCACCGTGCAAGTAAAATCTGCCTCATTCACAAAAATAGAGTTCACGTTTCCCCTTCACAGGTTGACAATATAATGCCCTTAACAACAATTGCGCTTGCTGATAAACCAAAAGGTTAGCTTACTTGTAGTCAAACATATCTGATAGCACAGATTACAATGTAACTTTAAACCGAAATGTGTATCCTTTTTAAATAGCAAAATTTTCATGTTAGGAATAAGAATGTTATAAATAGTATGCATAAGGCGAATTAAGCAGAGCAAAACACCAACAATACTAGTGGAAGAGATAAATGGATGATTTGCGGTAAACAGAAGATTGACATTATTTCAGCTCCCCTTCTTTGGGACCACAATGCCACCACAGCAGATAGGTTTCCGCTTAGACAGGAACGAAGCAGATTACTGTGGTATCATCCATGCCTTTCTGAGGAGCTGACCAACAATATGCCATGTACTGTCTTGTTACTCGTATTCTTGCCCAGTAAATAGAGACCGAGTGTGGGTATGAATCTGTAAATTCCAAGCCCCAATATATAATAACCGTGCTAATTATCCCTGGCGTCAGATATACACATTTGTTTCGTGCAGTAGTTTTGATACAAAGTACCATTTGCAGGAAAGTAGTTGCATCCTTTGGCATCGACATCCAGCTGGGAAACATTTACAAAGTATTAAATGTAGAGAAAAGCGTTTTTGAATCTGAAACTAGTGAACTAAATTGTGTCAGGATTTCAGACCCAGCCAGTGCTCTCAGACATAACCCTAACTCTGCAATATGCCACCAGATCGATAACTAAATGTATACACATAAGGAGGAACGAAGGGATGGCTGCTGTCTGGGGGGGACGGACTGTTTGTGAAAAAACTATAATACAAAGAAAAGGGCATTGAGTCTTCCAGGCAGGGATACTTACACAGATGTGTAAACCTTTATGAGTTCATTAAACTTCTTCATCTCTGTGGTGTCCAGGAGTCCTCCCACCGACCAAATCAGGCAGAAGATAAAAAGCCTTTCAATGTGCAGTTGTCCTCCGATGCTCTGAGCCTTGTCATTCAACATGGCTGCCAGTAGGTTTGTGCAGGTACTGAACAGACCGACCTCAGTGACTGGCACCAGGGGCCTGAATGAAAATAAACAACACTTTTATGGAGGGGTCAAAGCTATGATGAAGAGAGTTACCACATATGAGATGCGACCATTGGAGGCATTAAAGAATGGTTATCTGGAGATGAGTCATGCCATACTTCTTGTGCACCTCACCTTCATCTAATGTAATAAAGGGCTTAGTAACAAAATATATAGCAGGGTTTTCGGCGGCCCAGTAATGACCATATTACAATAACATGATTATGTGTATGAGAAGCAGCTATTAAGCATTACTGAATACGGTTGGAGGCAATCACGACTGTTAATAAACGGATATTTTTGGCAGATATCATAATTTACATGAAATGCTATTTACAACAAAAAAATCTAAAAGCATATAACATCAACAACTCTTATAAACATCACAATACTAAAAACAATGACAGATATTAAATTATGTAATTCAAACTGAATTATACTCAGGGAAAGATCTCCACTGCTAAAATGGCAGGCTCTAAGTTTAGAAGGTCTGTTATTTTTTAGGAGCGTTTAATCACCCTAAGGTTCAATACTAAAAACACGGTCTCCCAATAGATTTATATTCCAAAGTGGATGTTTAGGCGCTTTTGTTAAAAGTTTGCAAATCCCTGTACAAAATAGGAAACCCATACACAAGAATCGATCAGAAATGTTCGAATTGGAACATAAAGGACTACAATAAATGATTCCTCTGCAAGCGGACCTTACCGGGTGACTGGAGACGTGCTTCCTGGTCCTTTGGGCAGCAGGGCAGACACCAACGAGAACTCGCGCCACGACTTGCCGGACCCGCTTCGCGGGTCCCGCTGCGCGGATCTCCGCGGAAGGTGTGTGTAAGGAGGGGCGAGTGAGAGGAAACCGGCAGGGCTGCGAGCTGGGAGCAGGGACTCCGTGGACCAGGAGTCCCTGCGAGAGCCTGATCAACACCAGCTGGCCGGCTCTCCCTGACGGCCCCGCCCCCACCCGCCCATCTTATTAACAGGGATTTAACACCGGTTGTACATCCGCTGCGCGGGAGCGCCCGGGGCGAAGCCCGGGCAAAGGGCGGGCCCTCTTAGGCCCTCAGAGGCCCGAGGAGCCTGGCCTGTGCCAGACACTCTGCTCGACTGCGAGTAGCCAAAGGACACCGAGACTTCATAACTGTAAGTTGGCTAAATCCTTGCCGTAACACACCGTTGTGATCCCGTAAGACCTTGATGTACTGAGATTGGTACCGGTAACTGGCCGTAACCTCCTCCTGCTTTACAGTGGGATATTTATTGGCCTTGCCATGAACCACCCAGAGACCAGAAGCATGGCAGCTGCTGGGGTAAAGAAATTGACTGGTACCTTAGACGATTTTATTGTGCGTACACATGCCCTCATTGATGAAGGGATCATACTGATGGACAGAAGGGTGTCCCAAGATTTAGCCATGGCAAAGCGTTCCTCTTTGGGCTATATTGCACAAGCTTGCACTCCTAATGGTCCATCTGCCCCAAACACACTTGTAATGGTACACAAGGACGGGGGGTGTGACATACCAGCCTCCCAGGAAGGCCTGGAGGCAACCCCTAATCTCTCCCTATTGGTGGTAAATGGCACGGCTGTAAACGAGAATGAAACTACAGTTAGTACCTTAATTGAAAGGGGCAGGAAAGAGGGGGCTATCCCTAAACAAAAGAGTAATAAACAAAAGCCCACTAAAACAACTACTCGAAAAGGGAAAAAAGCCCAGACTGGTAAAAACCACGACCCAACTCTGTTGGATCCAGTTCCTCTGAACATGAGCACCAACTTAGATGCCCAGACTCATATCGAGGACATCACGGGTGGGCCCCAGGCAAGTGTGGCCATAACACTAAGTCTGCCAGATGAAACTGTCTTGGATAGTAGTTTGGAGGGGATTTTGGAACTAAGTGGGGTAGTTGATAATCAAGCCAGAGGGAGTGAGGACAGTAATAGCCTAGTCATGGTTAATAATAACATCTTTGAAATGTTAAAAATCCTCTTAGAACCGATTGAGGTTAGGCTACGATGTCTGGAAACAATACTGAATAATATCCACAAAGATATTAGTGCCCCTAGCTTTAATTTGAACAATAAAGTTCCACAAAAAAAAACGATTACGAATAGACCATCCATAGCTGCTAAAAGCATCGCTACCACTAATCCACCTCCAAACCCCACCACTAATCCACCTCCAAACCCCACCACTAATCTACCTCCAAAACCCACCACTAATCTACCTCCAAAACCCATACCAACATCTAAAAACCCAACCACAACCGACAAAGTAGCGCCACTCATACAAACTCCCAAATTACAACAGGATAAAGATAACGCAGAAAAGAGGGAGTCGCGCAGAAACATACATCTACCTCCAGAAGCCTCACCATACGTTGTGGTCCTTACCGGAGTCCCTCAACCAGATACCAAATCAAATGAAAATAACGGGGGACTTGTAAATAAAACAATACATTGGCTTAATGATAACTACCCTCTCCCCCCAGCCTTCAAAAGTAACATTCTGATGGTTGAAAGGGCTCCTTGGGTGGGGTACAATAAAAAAAGGACACACGGTGATTGCGTGGTGATAACATTTGAGAACCCACGCACTGCTGATTTCATCACAACGAGGCCTCCAAGAAATTATGGTCTGTCCATTGTGGCTAGGGCATTATCCTATTTCTACCCTGAGGGTGAACACCCGGATAATAGGTGGAGCTGGACCAGGGATAATCGACACCATGGTGGTAATAATAGTCAGGCTTTTGATAATAATTACCATAATACACAGTGGAATGGGAGGCATGATGATGGCTGGAACATTGTGAAATACAAAGGGAGGCCTCCTTACTTTCGCCCACAAGGTTATGACTCAGGATGGGCAGGCAATCTGCAATTTCCACCGATTTTTCCATGTTACAACCGGTTTGATTGTTTGGAAGCGGTGGATTGACTCCCCAAGATCAAGGAAGATGTCCGGATGTCTAATAAACCTGTGGACTTGGGTCTTACAAGTTGTTTGGGGTCTGAGGAAACCCCAGAAACTCAAGTGGGGGATGAGATCATACAAGGGAGCGAGGTCGGACAACTAGATGACATTATAGACATTCTACCCGCAGCAAAAGATTATTGCAAGGTGGTCTTTTGGAACGTGGCAGGGTTAAAACAGAAGATTACCAATCCAACCTGGGACGAGGCCATTACCGACGTGGGAATTTTAGCCCTTCAAGAAACTTGGGCCACCACGCCGATACATCTTAATGGCTATAAAACTTACTTTACCCCCGCGGTGGGTGGAGTACATGGAAGACCTAAGGGAGGGTTGACTGTATACATATCCAATCTTCTAGTTTATGATACAATTTCCTTTTCCCCTGGATCCAGTTACTATCAAAAAATAGTGATAGACACAAGGAAAGGTCCAAAGATGGTTCTCTTGAATTTTTATAATAACTGTTCAGGTAGCATGATTAAGGACGTACTTGCTACACTAACTTTAGATATGCAATACGAACTTGATACGAGTAAAAGGGGCGAAGTTATGTTATTATGGGGGGGTGATTTTAATTGCACTCTTTGCAAAAAGGGCCAAAAGGGTATCTGCGCTTTAATGCTGGAACAAGATGTCAACCTGACGCATTTTGAACATACCCTAGTAGGTGACTCATTAAACAAGATGATTTTTAATTTTAATTTTGGGTTTTCAAATGAATTAGCACATCATCCAACGACATTTGCTCCAACCTTTGTTGGGCGGGGGGCCTCATCTATTATTGATTTTAGTTTTTGTACACAAAGCTCAGCGAGTAGAATGATTAGTGCGAAAATCATGGACTTACCACTGAGTGACCACCTGCCACAGGTATTAAAAATTGAGAATTTATTTGTTGTAACCGATACTAGAGAATGTCCCAACCAAATGGTTGAGGACGTGAAGTTGGGCACCCAAAATGGTTATAACCTTAAATGGAGTAGAGTGGTTCCGGATGATTTTTTGCTTAAAATAATGAGTAAATGCATGAGTAGTTTTTCGATCTGTTTAGATGAATATGCAGAGAGCAGCGAAATAATAACCCATTTTAATATCATCTCTAGTACAATTAAGGAAGCACTGTGGGTTGCCAGGAAAAATTCCCTAAAGTCCAATAGGAAATGGTTTGATAGAGAGTGCACTAAAGCCTTAACAAAGCTTAGACACGCAATTCATAAAAGACCACGGGATGTAATCCTAATTAGAATTGCAAGGAGGGATTATAATGCAGCATTGAAGGACAGGAAGGCCTCGATAAAAAGGGAAGCTTGGGACAATTTATGTGCGGCATCACAATCAAAGGATCCGGCTGCTTTTTGGAGGGTTATTAACACCCCCCTCCTACACGAACAAAAAGCACGCATGGAAATCGCCGTTTCAGAAGATGAGTGGGTGGCTCACTTTTCCTCCCTTTATAAGGTTGTGGAACTAACCCCTGAAATAGGCCAGGACACAGGGTCGCTAAATTTAGATACATCTAGAACCCTGGTTGTAACCCTTCCTGAGGTTATTGCGAGCCTGAAGGCGACTAAGGGGGGCAAGGCGGCTGGACCAGACGGCATACCAGCTGACCCCTATAAGGCTAACATCGAACTATGGGGGCCACTGCTAGTTCAGCTCTTTAATGCCGCTTTGGCAAATAGTCCAATTCCTACTTGGTTTACATCGGTAATAGTCCCAATTTTTAAAAAAGGGGATAGGCTAAGTTGTACTTGCTATAGGCCAATTTCCTTATTGGACTCCTCCATAAAAATTATGGGGAGAGTGATTTTAGCTAAATTGCAAAGCTGGGCTGAGGATGATGGGGTGTTAAGCGATTTTCAATTTGGGTTCCAGAAGGGTTTAGGGACCATAGAGCAAGGTTTGAATCTTTTCACCTTGCAACAGAAGAATATAAAGGTCAAAAAACAACGTCTATACCTGTTGATTTATCATCAGCTTTTGACTGTGTGTCACACACTAAATTATGGTCAATTATGGCCGAATTGGGGGTAGACAATGCCATCATATGCTTTTTGAGAGACTTATATTCCAGGGCCACCGCAAGTGTCAGATATGGGAATAATGGTGAATGCAGTAGACAATTCGAGATTGGTCGGGGTGTGCGCCAAGGGTACGTCCTAGCCCCATTTTTATTTTTGTTATATATAAATGGAATGGAGAAGCACCTCGTGCATGAGGGCAGGGACATGCCTATGGTGGGAGGTAGGCCTGTCCCTGCTCTGATGTACGCTGATGATGCTGTCTTGATGGCACGCACCCCAATGGCTTTACAAACTTTGGTCACATCCTTTAATAGTTTTATGCTTGGTTTAGATCTGAAAATCAATTTTTCTAAAACTTTGTCTATGTACTGTGGGTCAAGAACAAGCAAGCATCTGAAGCCAATTTTTATAAACTCCAATCCCTTAGAAAGGACCCCCACCTTCCCATATCTGGGGATATTGTTTCATGAAAGCGGCTCATGGACTTCTGCAATCCATGCTAGATCTTTGTTATTTTCTAAGACTATTATGGCCCTAAAATGCTTTATGAAAAAACTAGGGAAAAAACCCATAAAGGAGATTTTAACTGTTTATAATGCGACTTGTATATCTGTAGTCACCTATGGTGCAGGATTATGGGGTTACTCAAATATTAGCTCAATTCAAACCATGGAAAATAAGTTTTTATGTCACATTCTGTCCGTGCCCGAAAGTACTGCAACAATGATATGCCATGCTGAATTGGGAACACCTTATGTTACTGACATTATTAAAATTCAGCCAATCCTACTTTGGCATAGGGTTTGGACAAATGATGAATGTGTTGTTAACCGGGCTATTTTAAAGGACATTTTAGCATTGGACAACATCAATGACTTTAAATGGATATGCTACGTCAGAAACTTTCTTGAAAAATTACGTTGCCCCCAATACTTTGAGGACCCACAATCAATGGAATACATATCTAGAAGAGACCTGAAAAATCTGTGTATGGCGTACCTCAGGGAAAAGAGACATATAGAGGAGGCGAGAAAAAAGACTGTTTCTGCCCACCAGGACATTTTATGCGGAGAGAAATTGCAGCCATATTTATCATTGTATATGTCCAATCATGAACGTTTCCTTTTGACCCGATTTAGATTTAATATTGTTTTTAGGACATTATCGTTCCCCGTGATGAATTGTTGGTCGAGGGATCTATGTCTTTGTCCATGTGATGATGTATCCCAACAATCCGATATACATATATTATTTTTCTGTAAATTTTATACTCTCTTTCGAAAGAAACTTATCATCCCTATCCTCAAAGACTTAAATGTATATAGATGTCGCCTAGCGTTTTTAGAGTGCCAGAAAATGGAAACTGTTTTTATGGTAGCCTCAATTGCTGAATTTTTAAAATCAGTTTTTAAGTGTCGCAAATCAATTCAAATCGATTAATTTTCCATATTGTACACATGAACTTTATTTTGTTGTCTTCTTTTTTCTGTGATTTTTAAAATGTTTACTTGACCCCTTGTAAATTGTACCTTTCGCGCTACTTTTATGGTTATTTTGCTTTTATAACCGAATAAAGTACTTTTGAATCTTGAATCTAATCACCCTAAGGTTCAATACTAAAAACACGGTCTCCCAATAGATTTATATTCCAAAGTGGATGTTTAGGCGCTTTTGTTAAAAGTTTGCAAATCCCTGTACAAAATAGGAAACCCATACACAAGAATCGATCAGAAATGTTCGAATTGGAACATAAAGGACTACAATAAATGATTCCAATTTTGTTCACATGAGCCATGTACCAGGGGTATATGAGACTAGATGATGGGGCAACACGAGAAAAGTGGACTGCGTATTTGTAAAGGTGCCTCTGGGGGTTTTATTAATGACTGGTCCGCACTTCCTGCTCCAACATTTCGATGCTAGTCTTTCTGTTTTACCCTATTCAATGTAGAACATTTCACTCTTATTGGGCGGATTGTTCAAATAGCATAATCGCCCTTCTGCCTCGAATTATACTGATTGGTAAAGGCACTATTCCGGATTATAGGGCATTGCCTTTGGTGGCATTTAAAACGGTGCCTCATTCTTATACAAGACAATCATTCTGAATACATATAATGTGATTTTCCCAGTAATACCTCACTGCACACACAACTGCAAAGGCCTAGTGGCCTAACAATGACAACACACATCACTACCCTATACCACTCTCAGGTTTCCTGTCACATTTAAAAAGAATAAGCAGCTTGTGTTTTTCTATCTGGAATATGTCTGCCAGTAATCTACTTTAATCAGTTAGTGTTACGGCTCGCACAGGTAAACGTGGTGGGCGCTGAGGCAGGGCGGGGTGGGGTAGTGGAATTCGACATACAACGGGACAGGGAAAAGTGGCTATGCAGGGAGTGCAAGGTAAGCGGTCTTTTTTACTTTCTACTATCCCATCGTATGTCGAATTTCACTACCCCCACCC
Source organism: Lissotriton vulgaris (assembly GCF_964263255.1). Classification (NCBI taxonomy): domain Eukaryota; kingdom Metazoa; phylum Chordata; class Amphibia; order Caudata; family Salamandridae; genus Lissotriton; species Lissotriton vulgaris. Next base: position 541,306,965 of record NC_141694.1, on the reverse strand, counting down.
CGTCCTGCCTGACCTCCCCACCACGCACACCCGTGCGAGCCGCAACTGACTTTAACTACTGTAAAGGCGGGACACTGTGCGTGCACCATTAAGCGTCTGACATTTAAAGACTTTATCATTACTTAGCGTCATGAAGAACAAAATTCAGTATGGGATCCAAAGTCTTGTAGAAGGCTTTCGAAAGAACCTGGAGAGAGAAAAAGTGAAAATGTGATCGTCTATAAAAGCTTTCTTTATTTAAGAAATGTTCAAAATTAAATTAAAATCATATGTAATAGGCATATGCAGGATAGGTATCACCACAAAAGTATTATTGGCCTATTGTAAAGGGCGCTTAATTAAATCCCTAAACAAATACTGGCAATGCAGGCAGGACCTGCGCCCATTATGAGGCCATCATTCTTAACGCACGAAACAAGTTTACAGTGTGAAGGTAAACAGCATTGGCAAAGCCCCTAGGTCTCATCTCTGTGAACATTTGGCTTTTCCAATGCCTTATGTTGATGCTGGGAAGCATCAGAAAAGGCAGTATCCTTTTAAGCAAAATAATGACGTGGACATGCCGCTTACTGAATGTGTGGTGGCCATTTTCATCATTTGTAGTTTTTTAATCTACTGATCCTAGATGGCTAAAGCCACTTGGAGCAGAACAAATAAAAAATAAATGTTCACTTGCATAAAAGCGCCTTTCTTAAAGTGGAATTGCAGCAGAAAATGGGAGCTGCAGGGCTCTTCAAAAAAACTGCAAAAAAGCAACAAAGGAGGGGGGAGCAGGTAGAGTGTGGGTGAGGGGGGCATCATCCGATCTTTGGAGCTAGGGGGTAACTAAAAAGAAAAATTTAAAGCTAGAGTGAGGGAAAGGGGAGTAACAGAGCACTTGGGGTGGGGGGGGGGGACGGGTATCCAACAGCAAAGCAACACACAAAGACAGAGCATATGAAGGGATGCAGCAACACAGAGCACAGGGGCATATATTGGGGGGGGGGAGCAGCACATAATAGAGGCAGCTAGGAAACGTGCACTCCCATGGAGCGCCGAAGGACAAAGAAAAAGTAGTTCTCTTATCCTGAACAGAGGAACAATACAAGTCAGCTAATCAAAAGGATAGTGAACATGCTGTGTTACACATGATGGAAAACCCAAGGGAGAAATGCTTCAAATAAGAAGCAAATGAGAGTGACAATAAATCAAACCAATGGTAAGCAATGTGTGGGCTCTAGCTCACTGTATTTTTTTGGCATGGTCCACAAGAGGCTTTTACCTAAAAACAGCTATTAGCTGTCTGAAATGGAGACTTAAAGATGCATTCCCTGCAACAGCTCATAGTAAGTAAATAAAATCATTCTATTAACAAATAACACATAAAAGCAATATTAAGTATCTGTGCTAAATTGTTAAGAAACCCAGTCAGAAACTATGTTCTTGAAATTGTCATGCAAAGTATGCACAACGTTCTACAAAAAAAAACGTAGTTGTAGGTTGGTGACAGAGCAAAAGCAAATGGAACAACATTCGAGATGGAGGACGGTTAATTTTCGGGACATATCCCAGAATTTCTGAAGGCACTGTGACAAAATGCGATTGGACTGAAAATATAATATTTTGCAGACTCACTGCAAGTCACTTCTTACTGCTCCGCTTTCTAAAACTGCAACACGAGGCAGTTGTTAAAAAAGGGAGTACATCACATCAGCAATATCTAGGTGGTACAAACCCAACATTCAGGCTATGCACAATGTTGACGTACAACTCAGTACTGTTCATGTTTCTAGCTGGAACTGAAATCACATGTCCTTTAGAATGTTGTAACACTTCAGTACATTTCATGATGAGATGACAAGCTTTCTTCACATTTGGCATTTTTGGCAAAGTCCGTTTATTTAAAATAAAGACACATTTAGTACTTACAGTAATCTCTTGTTGATTTCGTCCATCTAGCCAGGTTTTTGCTAAAGGTTTCCAACCAAGCACTTCTCCTTCTAGATAGAGTATTCCCTGAACAAAGAAAACAAGGTATACAATTTGTCGGCCTATCGTACTCAAGGTGATGATTTACAAAAATAACTCTATAATCAAAATGCTTTGGTTGTCAGTAAAACTGAGTAGCCATATTGTATCTGCTTGTAACATTTTGGAGCAACTGACCCTTACCCTACCGAGCAGCAACTCGGATGTCTTTATTTTGTCCAAAGAAGTTTACAATTCTGATTTTTTTTTTTTTCATTTATTTTTATTGCAGAATTAGAAACCACAGAATACAAAGGCTCAACCAGTCCACTCGTAATGTCCCCCCGTTCAAGCATCAAAACGTATTACATACACAGCCATTCAGCCCGCATCCCGGAGGCCGGGCGGCGTAGTACCTTAAATAGCAGGAAGGCATCACGGTGGGCGTCCCTTAGGGACAATGGTCGAAAGGTCATTTTACGTATCCGCATTTTACCCCCCCGCCCACAACAAAGAACACCGTCAGCCATCCCACATACGCAGGTCAATGCTACCAGCCACTTCCTGACCCGCCCCGTGCACTGCAGGGCCCCCCATAACTGACCCGTGCTCCTGCACCACCTCCCTCTCATCACCCACGTTCCACAGGCCCTCGCAGCTCAGTGTCGCCATCGCGATCAACCAATCTCCTGGCTTCCGACCCACCCCGAACTCCCACTAAACAACCCCCCAGTGTCCTCCCCCGGCAACTGCTAATGGTTTGTGTCCCATCCGTAAGTGTAGTATGGATCCCGCTACAGTGTCATTGACGACTCCGAGTTAGTACGCCTCGCAGTGTCCACAGGTCCCTTTCACTCAGTCCTCATCCTCCACTAAAGAGTCACGCAAGGCTTGCACCACCAATTCCCACGCACGCGCTGCATCCAAGGCTTTCTCATTACCAAGCTTGACAGCCTGTTTCATTCGGAGCACACTCTCACAATCAGACCACCGCAACAATTCATTCTTCCACCTCCTCACCGACGGCCCGCTCCTGGACTTCCAATGTCATGAGATCTCCCTTTGTGCCAGTATCAGACCCAAATCAAGAAATTTGCTCGTCACCTTAGTGTGTTTGGTATGCGGGAACCAGAGTAGCAGACATGCCGCCATGTCGAAGTCCACCTCCCTGTCGGTTACTTCGTTTAGAAGGTCCCCCACCTCTACCCAGTAGGCCTCCAAATGTGGACAACCCCAGAACAAATGATCCATGTCCGCTTCCGGAGACGAGCACCTCGGGCACCGTGCGTCCTGCACCTGAAAGTACCGCCGTATTTTTTCCGGAGTCAGATAGGCTCTATGTAGCACAAAGAAATGCACTTGTTGGAAACGCGCATTCCTCGTGCCTTTCCATGTGCGCCGTAGAATGTGGCTCCACACAGTGTCTGGAATGGGTCTGCCCACACTCTCCTCCCATTTAGCTTTGAGCCCCTGGAGCGGTTCCAGTCCCTCGTTCAGCATCCTGTTATGGAGGCAGGTCACAGCCTTAAAGGTGCCCGCTGCCATCACCACATACTGGCAAGCCATAGTGGTATCCGGTTCTATGAGCCCTCCCTTCCAGTGCTTCTGTATAGCCGCTACCACCGCCGCATGCAACAGAAACCCCCCGTCTGACAGCCCGAACTGCTCCTGAAGCACTCCGAAGGGCACCAAGGTACCGTCGACATACAGGTCTCCCACCACCTGAAGTCCAGCCTCCTCCCATTCCAACAATGGGGACCAATCGCCCCCATGTGGCAGGGCCGTTAGCATGCCTATCAGAATTTCCGGCGCATAAGATCGAGTTGCCCTCGCTCTCCTGAGACTCCTCTGCCAGCATAGCCTGAGCGTCCGTTCCTCCATAGTGAGGCCCCGCAGCTCCAGCTTTTGCTGCATGACGATATAAGACAGTACATGGCGTTGTATCCCCAGCTCTCGGTCACCTTCCGGTCCCCTAAACACCCGGGCCACATGTTGCGTGAGGATCTGAAGCTGCGCCGCCAAGTAATACAGTTCAAAATCAGGAACAGCCATCCCCCCCTCAATCTTGGGGCGCAGCAACGTGGTCAGAGCCACTCTTCGGTGGCCATGTCCCCACAGGAAACCAATAATCATCGTCCTCAGATCCCTAAAGATCCTCTGAGGAATCCAGATGGGTAACGTCCGGAAGTAGTACAGGAGGCGGGGAAGTGCCACCATTTTCAAGAGAGCAATCCTACCCAGTACCGTCAGCGGGAGGGTCGACCAAAAGGACATACTGCCCCTCAGCACCCGAATGCACCGACCAATGTTGCCTTCCAATAGGTCCGCAGTCACGTGGTAGATGCGGACTCCCAGATAAGTAAAACAAGATGGCTCCCAGATTACCCCTAAGTCACGAGCAGGGCCGGGCGTCTCCGCTCTCAGCGGGAACACGCAGGTCTTCGCCCAGTTGACCTTGAGGCCCGACAACTGGCCGAATTCTGATAACAAGTCCATCGCTCCTTCCAGGGCCCGCTCCGTGTCGTCTAGGTACAGCAACAGGTCGTCCGCATATAGCGAGATGTGATGTAGCCGCCCGCCGCTATTTATCCCCGCGTATCTGTCACCCGACCTAGCGTGGACCGCCAAGGGTTCCATCGCCAGAGCGAACAGGAGGGGGGAAAGGGAGCACCCCTGTCTCGTGCCCCTACCCACCGGGTATGCCGCCGACACCAAACCACCCAAACGTACTCGCGCCGTCGCTGAGGAGTACAAGACCTTCGTCCAGCGGCGGAACCCGTCACCTATGCCAAACCTCTCCAGCACTCCATCCAGAAAAACCCATTCCAAACTATCAAACGCCTTCTCTATGTCCACGGACAAGACCGCTTGGGTCCCATCCTCGTCCAAAATGGCGTCCATAATCCCAACCAGACGACGGATATTCATCGCTGTGCTCCTCGTGGGGATAAACCCCGCCTGATCTCTATGTACCAGGCCCGTCATGTGTGGGGCCAGCCTGGCGGCCAGAATCCGGCTCAGGATTTTGTAGTCCACCTTCAGCATGGACAACGGGCGATAGGACCTCACATCTGTTGCATCCCTGCCGGGCTTTAAGAGCGGTACAATCAAAGCTTCCCTCATGGACCCAGGCAAACCCCCTGACTCATAAGCCTCCGTGTAAACCACCAGCAGTCTGGGCGCCAAGCTGTCTACAAACTGCTGGTAGAATTCTACTGGCAACCCGTCCACCCCTGGCGTTTTGTTCCGAGCCATATTTTTAATGGCCACCCGTATTTCCGTAAGCGTGATCGGGCCGCCCAACTCTTTCGCGTCCTCCTCACCAAGGACCGGAAGCTGCCTCGCCTCTAGATTCTCCGCAATTTCCTGAGCCTCCACTCCCAACTGACTCTGGTACAATTCCTCGTAATACACCCGAAAGCACTCCAACACCGCCGCCTGAAAATACACCGTCTCCCCCAGTGCGTTGTTAATGCTAAGGACCGGACAGCCCCTAAGTTCAGGAGTAGCGAGTCTGGCCAAGAGCTTGCCCACCTTATCCCGTTCAGCATGCGCTCTGATGGCGTATTGCCTATAATCATAACACCTCAACCGTTCCGTTTCGGTGGCGACCACCTCCTTCGCTTCCAACAACCGGGCCTGTAAGTCTGGCCTGGCTGGCCTGCGCCGCTCCAAGTCTCTCAGATTCTCCTCCGCTTTCGCAAGAGCATTCAATACAGTCGTACGAACATTCGAAAACCGACCCAGACATACCCCTCTCACCACCACTTTCATCGCATCCCATTCAGTGGACCTACACGTGGCCGTACCCTCTTTCTCGCCAAAGTAATTATCGATGCCCTGTTGGATAGCGTCACTAAACACTGAGTCAACCAGCGTGTCTGGCCGGAGCCGCCATGTTGGAATCGCTGAACGCTCCCGCTGCCACTGGATATGTACCAATAGGGGATTGTGATCCGAGATGGTTCTAGCCAAGTATTCTGTGTGTGAAATCAATGGGGCCAGGGATCCGCCACAGAGCATTGAATCTATCCTCACATGTTGTGCATGGAGAGCTGAGTAAAAGGAATAGTCCCTGGTGTCCCTGTGCTGTTCCCGCCACACATCCAGCAACCCCCACCTGTCCTGCCAGTCCTTCCTGTGCAAGGCCAACTTACGTACCGGGGAATCGACAAGGGGGGGGTGAGACCTATGCCATACCACATCCGTAATCGAGTTAAAATCCCCCCCCAGTACCACCGGGCCCGCTAGGAAAGAGGCCAAGGACCCAGAAAGGCCATCGAAGAATCGGGCCTGGTCAGTATTCGGCGCATACACACAACAGAGAACCACATCTCTACCATACAGCCTCCCCTCCACCGTCACAAACCTGCCATCAGGGTCCACCACTTGGTTCAGCACCTGGAACGGTATCCCTGCTCTCACCCAAATCAATACCCCCCTGGCATATGCTGAGTAAGTGGTGCCGAACACCTGGCCCCGCCATCTTTTCTGCAACGCCGCACACTCCTTTTTTGTCAGATGGGTCTCTTGTAGCATAGCAATCTGCACCCCCCTTCTCACCAGATATGCGTGCACCTTGTGGCGCTTAACCATGGTACGTAGCCCCCGGACATTCCACGTTAGGCATTTTAAGCTAGGTAACGTCCCCATACCAGCTGCAATTAGTCCAGATCAAACCACGCCAGTTCACATCCCCCCAAAAGCAGTTGCCCCCCCAAAACAAACTCTGAAAAGAAAAACACCCCAAACCCCACTCCCCAGGACAGAGCCCACAAACCCAGTGTCAGCCCCAATCCAAACCTCAGTCCAACCACACATTCCCCTAACCTGTGGTCTCCACCACAGAAGGCCTTAAGGGCCCTAGGGGGGTGAGTTATCGCCGACCCCAGCTAGCGGAGCCCACGCCCCGCGCTCCCATCCCATCCTGCCGACGTGGCACCCTATCCGGCAACCCATCCATCGCCAACAGGATACCGCCCTACCATCAGTTCTTGTCCAAATCCCAGCACAGTCTCAACCATGAAATATCCCATCAGAAGTCTGGGGGGTCACCACCGGCCCCTTCGAGCTTTCCGCTTCCGAAAGGTCCTCTCCTGTCCTGCTGCCTTCTCCGCCGGAGTCCGTCTCCACCAGTTCACTGTCCTGCTGCGACCCCGTGATGGCCGCCGTCGCTGCAAGCGCACCTCTCTTTTCCACGGCCATTTGAGCCTCCCGTTTCTCCCGCTGGCGCCTATTACGGGACCGGATGCGTTGCGATTTTCTGACCTGAGGCTGTGTAGACCGATCTCGCCTACTTTTGTGGGACCGATCCGTCCCCGCTCTATACGACTCCAGCCACTGCCATGCCTCGTCCGGGGTCTGAAAGAAGTGCGTAGTCTCATCCAGGATAACCCGCAGCTTGGCCGGGAAGAGCAGGGAGTATTGAATGCCCTCCTCTCGCAGCTCCTTCTTCACCGCCAGGAACGATGCTCTGCTTTTCTGGACCGCCTGGGTGTAGTCCGGGAAGATTGTAACCCTACTGTTCTCCACCTCAAACGGGCCCGACATCCGAGCCTTCTGAATGAGGAGGTCCCGGTCCTTATAATGGAGGAGCCGCACCACCATCGGTCGGGGGGGGGCGGCCAAGCCCTGGCGGGCAAGCAGGCACCCTGTGGGCTCGTTCCAACGTAAAGAAAGGAGTAAGCCCCTCCGGCGCCACCACAGTTCGAAACCAGTCCTCCATGTAGACCACCGCATCCTCCCCCTCAATTCGTTCCGGCAGGCCTACGACCCACACGTTGTTCCTCCTATTGCGGCCTTCGGCATCCTCCGCACGCCGTTCCAGCGAGTCCAGCCGGGCCAGGATGTCCGTGATTTTATGCTCCGCGGTCACTACCGACGGTTTCAGGTCCAATAGCATCTGATCATGGTCCTTGACCTTATCCGCCAGCTTCGCATGGTCCGCTCGCAAGAGCCCCAGCCCCGTGGCTACTTGCGCAATGTCCTGCTGCAACGCCTCCTTGGTCGAGGTAATTGCATCTAGTATGGCATCCAGGCGTCGATTCAGCCGCTGCTCCTGGTCCAACTCCTTCGGGGGGGTCTCGCCCATCTGGGACGGCGCCGCCAGGTCCCCCTGTCCGCGCTCTCCGGCCACCGGTCCTCCCTTGGCCTCCATCTTAGGGTACTGCGTCACAGGCCATAAAACCCGTCCGGTCCTGGCACTCGTGAGCCGGTGCAACCCTCCCAATATTGAACAGGATCAAATGCCACCGCCGGTGCCCGTAGTTCCAAGGGCCAAGCGGGTGAGCTCCGTCAGACCCGACCCCTCGTGAGCCCGGAGGGGAAGGGGAAAGGGAAGGGTAGCGGCCGGCAAGTGTCCTCGAAGCCCGAGCGGGGTCGGGTCCTTTGTCCCCCGATCTTCAGGACTGTCGCCGCAGTCCCTACCGCCTCGATTTCTCAGCTTCAGATCCTTCCACCAGTGGGCACCAAGTCAGCTCAATGTCGACGTCCGGAGTTGCCCGGCCGCTCCGCCGCCATTTTCTTCTCACTCCCGGCGACATCTCAGCCGTCGCCCAACTGGGTCTCCACGGGGCCAGCAGTCCCCCGACCACTTTCTATCAACGCCCAGTGGACCCCCTACACTTCGTAGGGCAGGAGTGTCGACCACGGGTCGCCCAGGGTGCTGAAATCAGGAGAATTAGCGGGATTCCGCGCGGAGCTGCGAGCTCACGCCGCCATCCTGATCGGCGTCCAAGCCACGCCCCAGTTTACAATTCTCATGACCTCAGCCATGACACAGATACTGTTATTTCTTAATTTATCTCATTAGGAGGGTGGGATAAGTTACTGTTGATGAGAACTAAACCTAAAGGACACATTCTAGAGTTTGATGTAGGGCGGCTTATTTGCTGAAATGGGGCGGGCCCTCTGCTCTGCAGCATTGTTTAGGATTGTTTACTGCATCAGTTATGAGGGCCCTACGTTCTCACCTGCGTCTTCCCTGCCAATCACTCTTTCCCACTGCCTGGCCCATAGCTCCCACAGTGTAGTATGTTCATACAAGCGGGGCACACAACCGCTTAAGGGCACTGGAGGTTGGGCATCCCTATTCCTTATTCACTCTGTGGCACATTTATTCAGTATTCAGCCCTTTCAAGGTCCAATACCCACTTAGAGGTTGGCACCAGGAGGGCTCATGCACAGAATAGCACAAACAATACCATGCCACAGTAGGATTCCGTAAACTGATTATGTGTCTCTGAAACCCTAGTGTAAATCCAGGCCTACTTACAGAGTATTGACAGGCAGCGGTCAGGCCGGGCAATATATGGTTCTTCTTGCGGTACCTGCACACCCCAGACACCATGCTGTGTAGAGAGGCCTACCAACCGTCTTGCTATAAAAAGCTCCGAGTAAATAAGCAGCATATTCAAAGCACTGAATAAATCTGTTTTTTGCACATACATATATATCCTTGCACTTGCTCTTTGTTCCCCAATATCATTTTAAACCCTTAAGGGATTGTTGTTTTTCTTAGTTCTTTAATAATTTTACCATCTAAGCTGTCAATAAGACATTGTCTCTCCACTAGCAAAACCAACATGAACTTTAATATACAAAGAGACAAAATGTTTCCCAAAAAAATTATTAAAAAACTATCTCCCTTGATAGCTGGAGAGACAGACACAAAAGTGTCCAGAAAAATCTGAATATCATTAATTTAAACATAAAGTCGAGTTAAGCGCTATCAGTAGATTTTCCATTTGTAAGACATTAGATTAAAGAGAGGTTTCCTCGAAAATAGTTTCACAACATGCAAGGGTTTCCTAATTACAGTAATAAAACTCTTATGGAATGCATGCCTGTCACATTATGAACTCAACTCTCTAGAGTAAGATAGAGTAAAATTGCCAAATGTATTAACTAATTCCATGCTAATTATCCCAAGTTTCTTTTTACCACCCCAGTCAAGCAGTTGAACATGCGGGTCGAGGGAGTTGAGAGGGGACAGTGAAAGAGGAGTTGCGCCTGGCTTCTGCAAGTGGTGGTCTCAGAGCTCAATCTCGAAGCTCCTGCATACTTGGCACTTGAAACCTTAACAATCCAAGTGTTTGCGCTGCCTGTATGAAAGGATAATATTTAAAAAAAACAATGAGGTATACTGCAGTAAGTATGTATTGTAGTGTATTGTATTGTATTGTAATTGCATTCATATAGCGCTTACTACTCCTGATGAGGTGTCGAAGCGCTTTTTCGGCGAGTAGCACGCTATTTCGGGACCCATAGAGGATTAGTGTTGAATTAGTATAGTGAAACATGCAAGTACATTTTAAGTGGTGGATAGGTTAGTCAGTTATTTGGATTTCGAATGATAGCAGAAAGATAGAGGATGAAAAAAAGTTTGTATTTATATAGCGCTTGTTACCCATGATGGGGTGTTGAAACACGCTATTCAGGAAGCCCATAAAGAATTAGCAGTGAATTAATATGGCGAAGTATGAAAGTAATTTCAGTGGTGGATATTAGTCAGTTATTTTGAGTGAGAAGGATAGCGGAGGGATAAAAGGGGAAGAAATGTTAGCATTCATATAGCACTTGTTACCCCTGATGGTTGTTGAAGCGCTTTTCTGGCGAGTAGCACACCACTCCGGAACTCATAAAGGATTAGTGTTGAAAATGAGTACAGAAAAATATGAAGTAATTTGAGTAGTAGATATGCTATTCATTGATTTGGGTAGAGACGGGTAAGTGGTGGGATAGTGAAGGGAAAGAGATTTGTCTTTATATCGCGCTTGCTACCCCTGATGTTGTTTTGAAGCGCAAGTAGCACGCTACTCTGGAACCCATCAGGATTAGTGTTGAATTAGTATGGTGAAACATGAAAGTAACTTTAGTGGTGGATATGTTAGTCAGTTATTTGGATTGAGAAGGGTTGGGGAGGGGTAGAAAAGAGAGAAGAGTTTAGAAAGGTTTTTTTGGGTGGATCGGAATAGTAAAAGAGGTGTCAGATGATGCAAGGAGGGGTAGAGTAGGAGAGAGTATAGAAAGGGTTATTTTGAGGATCATAGTAGTAGTATGAGGTTTGGGATAAATGAGAGAGTGGATGTAGAGAATATATTGATGGATGTATAGGATGGGAGATAGGGTAGTGCATTGGAAAGAGTAGTAGAAATAAGTTTGAGATGAGTCAGAAAATTGGCTAGAAGATTCATGAGAGAAGTATAGGCTGAGAAATAGGGTAGTGCATTGGTAATGCTAAATTAGAAGAAAGTGATAACTATATAGATCCATAAGTACATTGAAAGTACATAGATGCATAATGGAGGTATGTATATTGGGCAGCATTTCTGGCCCTGGCCCTGGCCATTCTTGAACAGGTTTTTTTTCCAGAAACAAATAGTCTTTCTTCTAGTTTTCGAAATCATATTTCTGGCGAAAACCTTTTAAGAGAAGAGCGCAAACAACTCCTTGTAGTTTTTAGGAAACCCCTCACCCACCTGCCCAGCTAGATTACCTAGCACAATCTAGCTGTGCTTCAAAGCCTGAGTTACAGCGGAGCAGGTTGTTTGTGTAAGAAAAGTGAAGTGATATGTGAAGTGCAGTTATGTGTTAAAAATGTCTCTAGGTATAACCCTCATAAAAGTTTTAATAGTAGGGCCCTAGGACAAGGATTAAAAACATTTGCGGGATCCTCTTGATGTTTTGAATATGCATCACTATCCCTGTAAAATATTGGTCTACTAGTTTCAGCCCTTAGGTTTGATCATAGGGCTTTCTTCAGGATCAGAACGATGTGTGTGACCCAAAAACTGGGATCCCAAAAGTGGTTGTATCAGCACACACGCTAAAGTGTGCTGTGTGTGTAGTGGATTGGTTACTTACAAATCCTCTGTTTGGAGTACTTAAACTCTGAGTTAGTTATGTCTCATGGATCCGATCATGCTCTGCTACTACCCTGCCAACTGTTTGTCAAGGGTCAGAGGTTCGGTATAACCTAGGCAGCTGATAGGGTCCCGCTGGTGTGCGTTCTTGAACAGGCTCAAACAGGCACCTGCCCTTGTCCGCTTCGCCCTTAGCCTTGACGCCCGGGCTGAGACGCCCTAACCCTGGCCTTTTATAGCCCTTGTAATCATGTGACCCCGCCAGCCAATGGGAACCCTAGCCATAACTGTTGTATGATATGACAACGCGTGGTATTACCACGCGTTCCATTACAACGCAGGAATTACAACCAAAGTCGTTACAACGACTTTCGCTGGAGGGCGCTGGATAGTGGAATAGTTTAATTTTCTATTCCAACTCCAGCCCACGTTGACAGTAGGGAAGGAGTTGGATAGAAAATTAAACTATTCCCTATCCAAGAGCGCCCTCCAGCAAAAGTCGTTGTAACGATTTTCGTTGTAATTCCTGCATTGTAATGGCAGTGCCGGGTAATCCCCGCATTGTCATTGCTGTTCACCAGCCCTAACACTATCCAATCACAACACTAGCCCTAAAAATCTAGAACCAATAGGAGACCAGGAACTTACAGCCAATCTTAGCTCTAGTCCAAGCACCCAATCAGTTCAAAAACCCTGATCTCTATGTCCAATAGAGGCCCTAGCCCGACCAGTAGTACCAACCCAAGTCAAAGCAACCAATGGCATAGGAAGCCCTAGTCCCTACGTCAAATAGAAAGCCTAATCCTACTCTTAGCCCCACAACTAGTCCAGCAACAAATCACACCATAAGCCCTAATCGCTACTGCCAGTTAAAGGTCTAACCTTACCCTAGTCCCACCCTAGTCCCAACAACCAATAACACAGGAAACCCTAGTCCCTACTTCCAATAGAAATCCTAACCCTAGCCCTCGTCCCAACCCTACATTGATAGAATCACAGACCCAGAAAACCAATCAGAACACTTAAACACCCAACCAATGAGGGCACTAACCTTAATCCAATAGAAACATCAGATACAACCACCAATCAGTGTATACATGTACCAACCACTAGCAGACCATGTAAGGTCCCAGCGACCTCAGACAAGGTTTGCTGGCCAGGGAGTTGGAAGCTGCTTCTCCTGTTCAGAATCTCCTAGGAGGCAGACAGGCTCAATCCACACGTTGGACTTCTGCAGGTAAAGGCCTCACTAACTTGAAAACTAACAATACTCTTTGAATAAAACTTTACTCCCTCTCCTGGCCAAAAAACGAAGTGCACAATCCTGAGTAAACACAGTTTAAACAGCTCACAGAAGCACCCTCTGATGTAGAATATCCCTGTTGCTGGGAGGGGGAGGCTGGGGGGGGGGGGGGGGGGGCAGGGGGGCTGGTTTCACTGGCTTGTGAACACAAAATGGTGGCTGAGGGTGTACTGTTTTAACATACAGGTTTTAGCACAGAGCAAAGGAGAAATTTGGAGAGAAAACTGACTAGTCACCAGGAATGAGAGGGAAAAAACTAGAGTTTGGACTGCAAATCCCACAGTTAAATGGAAACAATCATGGGAAGGAAAAATCACAAGTTTAAAACACAAAACAGGTGATAAAATATGTAATCACAGGCAGGTTAAAACTACAATTTTAACGGTAACAACCACAGACAAAGACAGTAATCACAGAAAGGGAAAATCGTTTTTTTTAAACTTTTGTTTTTGGGAAGAGACAGCACTAGTCTGCCTCCTTACCACTTCCTGAACTCTGCTCACTGCAATCTGAGGCACAGATAGATGCAACTCATACTTTATGCTCCCCTTTTATACTGTGGTCTATACATGTTCTGCATCTTTGGCAAACATGTGACATAGAAATGTTCCATATTCATCTACCCCAGGGTGGGGTATATTTACAAGGGGATTGCACCACTGGAACATCGCTTTTATCAATGTTCTGGTGGTGCAATGCCCTTAAACAATCATTCCCAGCAACGCAGGCCCCCTTGCACAATATGTCCTTCACTGGCTGTATACTTACAGCTTTTGTAACTGTAGCAGGAGAGGCCAGGTGTAGTTCTGTGGTTTCAAAAAGAAGCTTCATGCTTTCTGCAAACTCCAGATTGTCTCCATTATTGAGCTGTAGCACCTGAGGAACCAAGGAAAGGAAAGACGGTTTGGTTGTTGGCATGCACTGCGGATGAACATCTGGAACCCCAGCCCGACAAAGATCAGGCTCGCTTGAACGTCAGGCTGTCACCTTCACGTTTCCATTTCTAGAAGGAACTGAAGACCTACCTCTGCAAGAAAAACTTTGCACATGGGAGCTTTTCCACATTCAGTACCCAGCACCAAACACCAGCTATACAATAATGATGTTTGTGCCATGGCACCATGTGCTCCATTCCATTGTCTTGTAGGCAGGTTTGAACTTTACAAGTACCCCACAATATGTGACATCACTGCAAATACCTTACATAGTAATGCAGAACTTATTTATGGGCAACCAATTTTTTCTGCGCTATTTGAAGTTATAACTTCGTAATCACTGCTTCTGACATTTAAACAGGATTAACACCATTGGTAGCCTCATGCTACTTTGGTGACCACGGGCTGTAATACAGAAAGTGTTCTGGTGGCGCAATGGGCATTTGTGCCCACTCTGCATGCCCCCGGGGTACTTTGGTATTACAGAAGGGGGCGCAGATGCTTGTGCGGCCATTTCTGTAATACGATATCGCTGGCGCACATGTAGCGTCAGTGCTACTGAGAGAGGGCGTTCCCTCATTTGCATTGGGGGGTGGCCTCATGCAAATGATGCAATCACTTTGTCTGTGCACCACGCTGTATTACTGACAAGGTTGCAGAGGCAAACATGCCCATAGGAGGTGACGCCCCCTGTGGGAAGCCAGATGGACTTTTTAAAGGCATTTTTAGTTCTCTTCAACAAGATTAGAAAGTATGCTATTTTTGACACACTAATTTATTTTTCTAAAATGTCCTTTTAAATAAAACATCTTTCTAACTTCTTTCATTACTTTTATTGCTGTCTATGCTCTTAACAAGCCTCTCACTACCAGAAGTCACAGGGTTTCTAAATGTGGAAAGTATGTGGAATGTTCAGAGGGAACTGAGGATGGAACGGTAAGGTTATTTACGTAAAATGTAACATATTTTAGTAACTGCAAGGTGGTGACCTTATTTATCACGAAATCCTTTGCGAAAAGAGCAATTTCTTGAGTGGTTCAATGTAGACAGTAGACAAGGTTGACCCTTTTGGCCTTGTCATCTGTAAGTGTACATCATATTCGTCTGCAGGAATACATATAAATTCTGACTCTGTCAAGATCCATTGTACGTGCAAAACAAGGGTTTGTGATATTTTATTTCATGCCTAAACTTTACTGACAATAAGTACAACAACGTTTTCGCAGATACCCTGTTTAAAATGTGAGAATCACTCTTTATAAAATGAATGCCTGCGTGTATACTCTGAACAGGTCACAGTGAGCCCTGTGGGCATTGATCCCATTGGCTGTTAGGTGGCACTGTTACACAGTGGCTGAAAGGGACTGGGATAACAGATAGCGTCACCACGCATCAGGAATTAGGCCTGACAGGCTGCCCCACAGTGTCTGATAATCAATGTTCATGGTGCGAGTGTGTGATTGGCAGGGTGGATGAAGGAGTGAGTCTTTAGTCTGCCCAGTGAGAAGGTTTCTATGTACAAGTCACTCTTGGAGACATAGGGGGCTGGTGATGGAGAGCCTTGAGCAAGGCTAAAGCTTCATCAGCTTGCCTGGGGGCCCCATGAACAAGGAAAGAACCTGAATGTAGTCTGAGAACTACATGTCCGCCATGTGTGCTTGAGCATGCAGCCTGTTGTCGCTTGGTCTCACACTGCTCTTCATGTACTACAGAGGCCTAGATTCTGAGCGATAGTATATGAAACAGAAATATTCCTTATGACCAATTGGGACAAGAGTAAGTATCCAAACATGATACAATGGTCCTAAGGGACTGATTAGAACAGGTTCTTTGAATAAATATCCAACCGGCATGTGTTACTCAGTATGTATAAGCACAGACAAATGTTCAGAACAGCCACTCTTCTTTAGAAGCACAAACCTTATGTAGATCAAATGGTTCATTCTTGTAACTAATCCTGTGCGAGGCGGTTTGGACTTTTGGATGTGAGGCACAAATATATTTACAGAACTTTAGACAACTTGTTATCAAAGACGTGAGACTGGATATATTGTATCTTTTAGGTGAAAAAAGCCGATGTGTAGGGTTCTGCTAAGAGAGACACATTCGTCTCAAGATTACACTGTATCCAGTGTGGTTATAAGATGCTGCTGACAACATTTGAGATAGATGCACATTTTGTATCGGCCCCTGAAGGTTGCTGCCAGGTAGTTGTAGGAAGCTGGGCCAGTACATACTACATCAAAGTAAGCTATAGTGGGCACAGAGTCCAGGGAGTCCCCAGAGGTATAGCAGAGGCTAAATGAGGTAACAGCTCTATTTGTGGTAGTGTGGGTGAGCAGTTAGGCTTATCCATAGAGTGTGTTAAGCATTTATTGTATTCACTCACTCAAAGTTGATTGAACACACTCAGAGACTAAATCCAGACGATTTAGGTAAGCATAAAACAGATATACTTAGATTTTATATTGTAGAGCCTAGCAGGACTTGGCACAGGTAAGTAAGAACAATTTCAAATACAAAACTGTATTCAGAAATGCAATTGTGAATTGTATTTCAATCATTTACAGGTTTGTATTGCTTTTAAAACAGTTTAAAATACAGTCAGATTACTTTTGATTACTCTTGGATTACTTTTCAGTTACCTTCAGGACTTGAGGCGATATGCCAAAATATCACACACTGGATGTTGTTACTTCAGGTATGTATGACAATTCTTAAGTTATGACAAAGTTACTTTCTTTTCATACAAACACAGTAGGTCAACAGAAAAAATGTTTAGGAACAAAACTCGTAACATTGGTTCGTATGCGGAAAAAAGTGTTATTGGTTCACAGGTAAGTAAATGACTTTCAAATAGGAGTTTTGATGGTTAGTACCAGGTTCCCCAAGGTCCATATGGCTACTCAATTTGCAACACCAACAGTTCTAGGGTGGCCAGGTGCAGAGTGCAGGGGCCCAATGTTGGCTAAGGGGGGCTTCAGTCAGGGACTACTTGCGAGCAGGCCATTTGGTTGTGGGAGCAAAGTTCCTGGAGTTAGGATCAGCACTGCAGGAGCCAACAATTGAGACAGGAGCTGCACCACCAAGGGCACAGAGGCGGCCGGGTGCAGAGTGCCAATGAGGCGTCGGAGACCCTGTGGATTTCAATGACGATCTCCGGGTCGGAAAAGATGCTGCAGGCTCAGTCACGGAGGTTTACTGAAGGTGACCACTGGCTGGATAGGTAAGTTGAGTTCTTGGGGGATGCCTGGACACCATCAGTTAGGCCACCCAAGACCATGGGGCATCGGGTGCAGGGGTGTGTTTTGGCATCAGGTCTTCTTACCAGCTCCGGTCGCGGTCGGGGGAACCCTTCAGGTTCAGGCTGCAGGTGTCCGCTTGGAACTTGAGGGAGGTCGAGGATCACCAGATTCCAGGTCATAATTGCTGAGGAGACCTCCTTGGGTGTTGGGCCACTCCAACTTGTGCCGTGGGCATCGGGTCCAGAGTGGTGCAAATTCAAGTACCACCTGGATCTGAGGGGTGGGGTTGTCAAAGGTGGGCACACCTTGCCTCCAAATTCGGTTTTCCTGCTGATTCTCTCACCCAAAGTAGGGGTCAGAACCGGTGGGAGCCAGTTACTGGGGGCAGCAAAAGGCAGGGAAAGTTTACAAAGACGACAGGCCTTTGAAACTTCCCCTTTCATTGACCCAGTCCATCTTGGAGAAGGAGGCATGACACCTCTGCCAAGGATAGGCTTTGTTTCTGGACCCAGAGAGCGGAGGCTCTCTACCCAGGGGTCCAGAAATCTGTCTGGTAGTGGCAGATGGAAGGCAGCCATTCAGGAACCACACCAGTGCTGGTTGTCTTTCAGAGGGCATCTCTAAGATGCCCTTTGTGTGGATTTTACATTAAATTCCACACTGGCATCAGTGTGGGTTTAATGTGATGAGAAGTTTGCTACCAAACTTCCCAGTGTTCAGTAAAGTCATAATGGAGCTGTGGAGCTCGTAATGACCAACTCCCTAACCATAAACTCTTTATGGCTTTACCGCACTTACAATGTTTAAGAATAGACTTAGACACTGTAGGGGGACAATGCTCATGCAACTGTACCCTCACCTGTGGTCTAGTGCAAGTTGCTAGAGGGGTGGCTTACCTGGGCCACAGGCAGTGGTTACAGACATGGTACACAGGGATATATAACATGATAACAGGGGCGTAAATGCACCCCCAACCACTCGCACAGCTTAATTGAGCCATTTCGGCCTCTTTTCTTTTTTTACTCATCAAAGTATTCTTTATATCATTTCTTCTTTTCCTCTTCTTTCCACAGTCATTTAAGTACTCATCCACACGTGGAAATATGTGCCATTGTCCAAGTTTCTAATATTCATGATGTGTCCATCTGGACCTCTCTACATAAATACGACTGAAGCAAGGTTCGTCAAAAGGCCGCGTTTATTCTATAAAAAACAATGCATTTCGAGCTGCAAGCGCCCTTCTTCGGGAGACACTATGAAGAACAATAAAACGTGAATCAATTACAATTATATCATAATATTGCGTTTTGCTATATAAAACAGCACAAATTCATATATGATTTTTTTTAAATGAACATAAATTGTTAACTGTTTGCTCAAATGTTCCCTCCAAAATGAAATGAAAAACATTTTCATCAATAAAGTTAATCACCCTCCGTTATCAAAACAACCAATGAATTTTAAACTTTCATCTTTCCTGGAGCCTTTCCCCTCCCTCCATCGCGTTCTACCTAACGTTAAGCTTTTTCCCTTCTCGTGACGCACTTAATCTCTCATAAAATTGTTGGCCCCTTCAAACCATTTACCTATGTTCGCCTTCCTCTCATCCTCCAATAACAATCACTCTGTGCTGTGTGCATTTAAATGTTGCTTGCATTTCCACTTTTTCACCACCATCTAAGCTATCGTATAGAATGATAGTGATGTTCCAAACCTCACACATTCACAAGCTGATGAAATCGCCACCTTTTAAACCTCCCATCTACTGTATTAAACACCACATAACTCCCCTACCTGCCATCACAGGTTAAAATCGGCCATATGCGTCTTCCTTCTTAGCAAGTAATCAACTGCGTCATTCCCTCACCCCTTTTTAAACCCAACCAGGTTACCGACGTTGATATTATCATTCAAAAAACAAATACTTAATTTCCCATAATGCAATTTGACAGTTTTCGAAGAGAACAGAATTATCATTCATGTTTGTGTTGTACTATCCAACTATAAAAATCAATGTCTTTGCAACCAATAATTATCATATAAGAATTATCACAACTTTAAAGTCCGTTTCCAATAGAACATTAACACCGACTTTCTAGACGAGCTCAAGATCTTTTGCCAAACTGTGTGAGGCACATGTGTGTCGTTACTTATCCTTTTTAACGAGCGGGTGCTATCCCGAACAGGTATATGGGGATGGGATGCACACCTTTTGTTTTTACTTTTTAACTTATACTATTCAAACTTGTCCACAATCTCCATGGTACCTTTTACAAGGGGCTTACCTGTGGCCAGAGATGTGCCAAATTGTGGGTTCAAAAGTGCAGTTTTGGGAAAGAACACAGGCCCAGGGAACCTGATTGGCAGGGACCCAGAGGAAACCAAGTCAACGTGCATCATGTGTCGGGCAAAAAGTAGGGGGTAACCATGCAAAAAGGGGCACTTTCCTACAGTAGTCTATTAATAAAGGTTCATATACAGGTTGAAAATGTTCAGATGAGACCCATTGATTGAGATATTGGGTTGAAATTTCGATAGCATACCTTAAGATGTACTTTGATTGCTCCAAATGGAGACCTGAAAATTATTAACCCCTTGGCCGCGGGGGTAATTCCCCCCCTGTGCTGGGGGGTGGGGGGGAGCGCACAGCACCCTGGTGCTCGTGACGAGCTGAGCTCGTCATGAGCCACGGTGGTCGTGTGCTCATGACGAGCTGAGCTTGTCACGGCCGCACCCGTTTCTTTGGAACGTTCAGCACAGTGGGGGAATTAGCCCCGCATGCGAGCGTTGGAGCCGTTACGACGAGATCAGCTCGTCATGAGCACACTGCAACCGTTCATGAGCATGGAAGGGGTTAAAGGATCCTCCATTCCATGCCTTAACAACCTTGGAAGAACCAGGTGCTCACCAGAATCCCTTGCTGTGGCTGTATGATGGAACAACGCAGGTAAAAACATCACATTGTTTAGCCTGATTTGTTTTTGCACAGATATACTTTTACTTATCATTCTATTACCACATATTGTTAGTCTGCCCAAAGCAAACATTAGTAAGGTAAGTTTAAATATATATATATATATGTATGTAAATATTTAATTTTTATCTTTTTGTGGGAGACTTACCTTAAATGTGTTGTAAATGCATAGGTGGTAAATGCCTATATGTGGTAAAAATTTGTGTGGTAATAAATACGTGGTAACAGCACTGTAATGTAATAATCACATTGTACACACTGTATCCCCTTTGTTCCCCGTCGAATCCTTCCTCTCACTGCTTCCAGGCTGCTCATGCCTCTCAGTCAGCCTTGCCAGCCTGCCATGTCAGCCCTTCTTGGTTCCTGTGCCCTGGGCTCAGCCCCCGAGGTTCTTGTGCCCTATGCTCCAGGATCAGTGCTTCTCACCGTTTTCTGTACCTGTGCCATTTTCCCACCATTCTCCCTTTTTCCCACCCCATTGCCCCTCCCAGAACCTACTTAATGAAGGTCGCAATGCGTCTGCTCCGCCGGCACACCGAAAGGCAGTTCAAAGGCAAGCCCGTCTTCGCCTGGCGCTGTGGACATTCACAGGTAGTCCACCACAGATCCTTGCTCCACAGCAGGACTGTTCACCTGCCACCAATGCCAGTTAACCTGCAAACTAGGACAACACGCCCTCAGAGAAACCTGCACCACTCCCACCCCGCAAGTCAACCGCCAACCACAGCACCGTGACCGCCCTCATCGCAGCCACAGACGACACCAGAACCCTGATAGACAACGGGGAAACAGCCACCCTCATCCTCCTAGACCTCTCAGCAGCCTTCGACACCGTATGCCACCGCACCCTAATACACCGCCTCAGCAACACTGGAATCCAAGGAAAGGCCCTGGAATGGATCACCTCGTTCCTCTCCAGAAGAACCCAGAGAGTCCGCCTCCCCCTATCCTATCCGTGGCCACCGAGATCATCTGTGGCGTACCTCAAGGATCTTCGCTCAGTCCAACTCTCTTCAATATCTACATGAGCCCCCTCGCCACCATCACACGAAAACACAACATCAACATCATCTCCCACGCCGACGACACACAGATGATTCTCTCCCTCACCAAGAACCCAGCAACCGCCAAAACCAACTTCCAAGATGGAATGAAAGAAGTAGCAGACTGGATGAAACACAGCCGCCTAAAGCTCAACTCGGACAAAACGGAGGTCCTCATCCTCGGACAATCCCCATCTGCCTGGGACGACTCATGGTGGCCCCCGGCCCTGGGCACCGCACCGACACCCACGGACCACGCACGCAAATTGGGCTTCATCCTGGACTCCTCCCTCACGATGACTAAACAAGTCAACGCCGTCTCACCCTCATGCTTCAACACCCTGCGAACGCTTCAAAAGATCTTCTGATGGATCCACACAGAAACCAGAAGAACAGTCACCCAGGCCCTCCTCACCAGCGGACTGGACTACGGGAACGCCCTTTACGCAGGCACCACCGCCAAACTACAGACGCAGCTCCAGCGCATACAAAACGCCTCATCCTCAAGATCCCTCACCACAGCCAGATATCCGCCCACCTGAGAAACCTCCACTGGCTCCCTGTCAACAAAAGGATCACGTTCAGACTGCTCACGCACGCACACAAAGCGCTCCACAACATGGGCCCAGACTACCTCAACAACAGACTCTCGTTCTACACCCCCACCCGCCAACTCCGCTCCACCAGCCTCGCCCTCGCCATCGTCCCACGAATCCGCAGAACCACATCCGGAGGAAGATTATTCTCCTACCTGGCAGCGAAGACCTGGAACGCCCTCCCCATACACCTACGACTGACCCAGGACCATCTCAGCTTCAGGAAGCACCTCAAGACCTGGCTCTTCGAGCAGTAGCAGCACCCCCCCCCCCCCCCCCCCCTCTAGCACCTTGAGACCCTCACGGGTGAGTAGCGTGCTCAATAAATCCTCTTGATTGATTGACTGATTCATTTAGTCAACACCACTCCGGAAACACTCCCATGCCTCATGATCATCGCCAGATCACTTTGCAAACATGCCATCAAAGTCTGGGGCACCCTTGCCTTGATGTGATCTCCATCACAGAGACATGGATCACTCCGGCGTCGGCCCCTGACATCGCCACTGCGACATCCAATGGCTACAAGATGAACACCAGGACTGTTAGACTGGGCCCTTCTGGCAGGGTCACCCCTGAAGTTTTTGTTGTTATATGTAACCTGGGGATGGTGATTCCCCCTCTGAGTGCGTGTGAAGAGAGAGACCTGCCCTTCCATAGGAATGCATGGGGAATGTATGTGTCCCTGGTAGTTCCCGATGCGTAGGGTGTGCAGGGTCAAGTCATGAACTCGTGAGATGGAATGCTGTGCAACGGTATATGCGGCATGAGTGTGTCTAGTGTAGAAGTCCCACTTTTAGAAGTTGGCATATTTGTGGAATCTGTGCCTGACGTGTGATTGGCTGAGGCTGGCTGGTGAGCCTGGCTCCCAGAATCTGGGAGGGTCTGCCCGGTGGTGAATGGAGTGTTTAGCATGCTGATGTGAGGGGAGGAGTGAGCCTGGGTCTGCTTGTGGATTGACTGTCTGGTTTGAGTGTCCTGAATGGGGCTGGGTTTTCCCCACACAATGCTGTCTCCACCCCCTGGGACGCGTCTGATGTCCCTAGCCTGGTCAGTGAAAAGAATCCCCCATAACCAGTTCCAGCTGGTTCTCTCCCTGCCTGCCTCTTTAGACAAAGGATGTTGTGTATAAAAAGGGTGCTGTGACACTCTGAAAATGTTCTTGTTCTGACTTGAATCCTGCCAGGGGCATGCTGGTGCTTGGGCCCAGGGGAAGGCTTGCCTCCCTGAGCCCTGCCCAGCCCCTGGCTCCCTGATGGATGCCTGGAGGACTTCTAGGGGGGAACCCCTCTGCCTTGCTGAGCTGATGGGGGGGACTCTTGCTTGGGACTTTGCTGTCTCCCCTGAAGGCCTTTGCTGCTGACTATTGCCCTAGCCCCTGAGAGCGTTATTTCTTGATCTCTGGCGCTTGAGAGCGCTCTTCGTGCACCTAGCGCTTGGGAAGCGCTTTATGTTTCCCCTCGCGGCTACCGCACCGCCGCTGGCTGAACATGAACTCCCTGACAGGTGCCTACCCTGCCGAGGGACCCGGTGCCGTTTCACATCCCCCTCGAGGGCCCACCTCGACTTATGGACCCCCTTTTTAACGAACCGGTGCCCACCCGGCATTGCCTGAGATCGTCACCGCCACAGCCCGGAGTTAGCCTGTGTGGCGCTGCACCCGCCTTCCTAGCATTGCCGCACGCCCATTGGCCCGGGCCACCGGGACTCCTCTGATGTCATCGCTAGGCAGGGATTGGCCCGACCCTGAGGGCTTCCCCACGCACACCCAGAAGTCCTGGGAGCTCTACCGCCTTGCCGGGGAACCCCACACTGCCTGCCGAGAGACGAGTGCTGTCCTTCGGCAAGGCTCCCCCCGAGGAGAGAGCCCCACCACCGCCATGCCGAGGAGGCCAGCCAAAAGGAGCTGATGCCACGAGGAGCCGCCGCCTCTGACAGCCGGTGAGTGCGGGCGGGCTCCGGGTCGCCCCTCTGCCAGGGGAGTGCTGTGTGCCTGCGAGGTTCTCGAGGGCCCCTCCCTTTGTTCTCGAGTCCTGGATGAACTCCAACGATGCCCCCCGGACATGGAGTAAACCCTGAGAGGCTCCACCGGTATCTTAAGCCCTCGAGCCCTGAGAAGCTCCACCTTAGTCCATTTGACCCGAGCCCCGAGAGGCTCCAACGTGTCCCTGAGCCCCGAGAGGTTCCACCATTTCCCCTTGTCCTCTCGAGCCGGCGAGGCTCCGCCCAGCATCTTTGTTCTGGAGTCCTAGAGGCTCCCTCATGGCGCAATCATTCCCCCAAGCCTGCGAGGCTCCCACGATGCCTCACAGCTGCCCAGCACTTCGTGGGCAGCTGCCACGTGTAGGTTTGTCCCTGGCTACCAGCAGCCTGCCCTGAACATCGTGACATTGTGCGTCCTAGCCCCAGAAAGGCCAGCTGGCCTGTGGAATGCTATTTGCTAATATTAATGTGATTCTAAGAGTTATTACGTGTTGCCCTGCTGATGGGGCCTCTGTTGTGTTATATACCTTGTCCTTCCTTCCCTCCTGAATATCCGATGTCACATGTATGTGGTTCCTGCTTAGAGTGAGTTCTACTGCTAGTTCCATGAAGCTCCTGGGTGTTATGTGTTCTAGTACTAGTTCTAGGAAGCTCCCAGTTGAGATGTGTTCTAATGCCAGTTCCATCATGTGCATACCCCGAGCAGTGGTCCCTTGGCCCTGCCCTGTACCCAGTCCCTTGTAAACCCTGCCCGTGCCTCTGGCATCTTGTAAAGTGTGTGTTCCTATGTGTCCTTTTTAATACAAAGACTATTTTCATATATACCTTGTGTGGAGTTCCTTTTGTGGGGGGCCCGGGAGGTTGTTGCTGGGGGTGCGAGCGCAAATGCTTTACACATGACCTCCGAGATAGGCCTGACTGCTTGCGCCGCGTTACTTAGAGGGTGAGCAGGGGTTGTCTTGGCGGGTGACCCCCCTTGCCCTGACGGGGGAGTGGTGGTCTCTGACTGACTATGGCGTAAGCCTTGGCCGGCCGGGGATCCCGTTTCCTACATTGGTGGCTAGCGGTGGGATCCAGACTTGTGTTTGCGCAGTATCACAGCGATAACTGGCCTCACTTCAAAACTCTGCATTGTAAAGGATCGCAAAGAAAGGAGATTATTGTTTTTAAAGGTTGCTAGAAATGCCTGTTCTGTGGAAAGTTTTAAAGGTTACTTAAATGTCTGTTCTGTGGAAAATGTGTTCTTGTACACTGTGAGTTAGGTGTCCCTAGCTCGGGAGGGTAGATCATCCCCTTAGTGCAATGTGTTTTCTGGATTCACCAGAAGGGTGGGATCCAGTGGTGGCAGCGAAATTGTGTCCAATGTGTGTGGTCCTTGTCCCTTCCCTAGAGTAATGGTACCTGTGCCACAAGGGTCAGGTTGAGGAATCAGGGGCGGTAGAAAACTGTCTTACCAGTCTGGGGGACGGTGCGTGGATGAATGTTGAGGTGTGCTGAGTAATGGAGTGTAAGTTCTCTGGGATGGGGAGCTTGCTGAATCAACGATAATCATGTCCTTACCTACCCCGCTGAATGTGTTTGATGCATCATGTGTTCCGTACACCGCTGAATGTGTTTTATGCGTCAGGTGTCCTTCCTTACCCCGCTGAATGTGTTTGATGCATCATGTGTTCCGTACACCGCTGAATGTGTTTTAGGCGTCAGGTGTCGCCCTGGCTGAATGAGTGTTAAGTTGTATCCCGGACAAGGAAGCCCTGCTGGCGCTGCCACGGCTTGCCTTGGGGAGAGCTGAACACTGAGCCCTGCTGGCGCTGCCGCGGCTCATCTTGTTGAATGTTTGTTAAGTTGTATCCCGGACAAGGAAGCCCTGCTGGCGCTGCCGCGGCTTGCCTTGGGGAGAACTGAACACTGAGCCCTGCTGGCGCTGCCGCGGCTCATCTTGTTGAATGAATGTTAAGTTGTATCCCGGGCAAGGGAGCCCTGCTGGCGCTGCCGCGGCTTGACCTTAGGGGAGAGTTGAACACTGAGCCCTGCTGACGTTGTCGCGGCACATCCTAGTTAGTACAAGAGGGACTCCTGCCTGAAGAGGAGGAACCGGGAAAGCTGTATGGGTTATTGACCTACAGTGGTTGCCTGCCTGCTGAAGGAGGGGCGGAAGTCTTCGATTTTTTTTCTTCTTGTAGAAGTCCTGGTGCGCCATTCATCTGGCCGTAGGGTACTGCCCGTGGTTGGGGATCCAGTAGTCGGTGTTTCCGGATCTGGACGTCAGGGAGACTGTAGCCAGTGTCCTGGCCGGTGTGTCTTCTAGGCGTACTCCTATGGATGCAGGTGGGGCTCATCCTCAAGGGAAGAGACCCTGTGTTTCCCATAAGGGGTGGTACAGGCCTAGCAGGGATCCTTAGGGGTCTTGGCTGAGTGTCGTAGTACTGCCCTGAGAGCAGGGGGGCCCACCTTAAGTGGAAGGACCCTGTTCTACATGGGAGGGTGCGGAACTGGAAGGGGGTCAGAGTGAGTCTGACCCCTAGTCATTCGGTGAAATTAGTTCCCAGGTGGTAGACCAGTGGAGGGAGTAAGTTCCAGGACTGGTAGGAGAGTGTGTTCTGAGGGTGCTTCTCCTGGGAGAGCGCGGAACCTCAGAAGTAGAGGTAGGGTGGGGCATTCTTGCCCATGACCTCTGGCCAGCCTGAGGGTGCGGACCCTAGGTGGAAGGAGCAGTGGTAGTTGGAGCTACACTGAGAAAGAGAGTGGAGAATGGCTATTGTGGGCCAGGGGTTACTACCCCCCACTTCGGATTAGCGGGGACCAGTGGTATCTGGGTGGCCTAGGACCTGGTCCTAGTCATGGACAACTAAGGAGTGCCAGTGGGGTAGCCTTGTTGGGCCTGTGTTTTTTTTTAAGTCTGTGGGTGTCTATAAGATCAACGGGGCGTAGAACTGGAGGGTGTCTCTGCAGTGTGGGCCCACGTCCATATTTTATCGCCAAAGCCGGGAAGTCCATCACGGTGGTGATTGGCCTACCCTGCGTTTTGGCTGGAAGGGGGTCGTGTTGGACTGGGCCCTTCTGGCAGGTTCACCCCTGAAGTTTTTGTTGTTATATGTAACCTGGGGACGGTGATTCCCCCTCTGAGTGCGTGTGAAGAGAGAGACCTGCCCTTCCATAGGAATGCATGGGGAATGTATGTGTCCCTGGTAGTTCCCGATGCATAGGGTGTGCAGGGTCAAGTCTGGTATGTATGAACTCGTGAGATGGAATGCTGCGCAACGGTATATGCGGCATGAGTGTGTCTAGTGTAGAAGTCCCACTTTTAGAAGTTGGCATATTTGTGGAATGTGTGCCTGGCATGTGATTGGCTGAGGCTGGCTGGTGAGCCTGTCTCCCAGAATCTGGGAGGGTCTGCCCGGTGGTGAATGGAGTGTTTAGCATGCTGATGTGAGGGGAGGAGTGAGCCTGGGTCTGCTTGTGGATTGACTGTCTGGTTTGAGTGTCCTGAATGGGGCTGGGTTTTCCCGACACAATGCTGGCTACACACCCTGGGGTGCGTCTGATGTCCCTAGCCTGGACAGTGAAAAGAATCCCCCATAACCAGTTCCAGCTGGTTCTCTCCCTGCCTGCCTCTTTAGACAAAGGATGTTGTGTATAAAAAGGGTGCTGTGACACTCTGAAAATGTTCTTGTTCTGACTTGAATCCTGCCAGGGGCATGCTGCTGCTTGGGCCCAGGGGAAGGCTTGCCTCCCTGAGCCCTGCCCAGCCCCATGCTCCCTGATGGATGCCTGGAGGACTTCTAGGGGGGAACCCCTCTGCCTTGCTGAGCTGATGGGGAGGACTCTTGCTTGGGACTTTGCTGTCTCCCCGGAAGGCCTTTGCTGCTGACTATTGCCCTAGCGCCTGAAAGCATTATTTCTTGATCTCTGGCGCTTGAGAGCGCTCTTCGTGCACCTAGCGCTTGGGAAGCGCTTTATGTTCCCCCTCGTGGCTGACGCGCCGCCGCTGGCCGATCGTGAACTCCCTGACAGGTGCCTACCCTGCCGAGGGACCCGGTGCCGTTTCACATCCCCCTCGAGGGCCCACCTCGACTTATGGACCCCCTTTTTAATGAACCGGTGCCCACCCGGCATTGCCTGAGATCGTCACCGCCACAGCCCGGAGTTAGCCTGTGAGGCGCTGCACCCGCCTTCCTATCCAGGGCCGCGCTGCCATTGGCGGCCCCGGAGAGAGCATTGCCGCATGCCCATTGGCCCGGGCCGCAGGGACTCCTGTGATGTCATCGCTGGGCCGCGCAGGGATTGGCCCGACCCTGAGGGCTTCCCCACGCGCACCCGGAAGTCCTGGGAGCTCTACCGCCTGGCCGGGGAACCCCGCACTGCCTGCCGAGAGACGAGTGCTGTCCTTCGGCAAGGCTCCCCCTGAGGAGAGAGCCCCACCACCGCCATGCCGAGGAGCCCAGCCAAAAAGAGCTGATGCCACGAGGAGCCGCCACCTCTGACAGCCGGTGAGTGCGGGCGGGCTCCGGGTCGCACCTCTGCCAGGGGAGTGCCGTGTGCCTGCGAGGTTCCCGAGGGCCCCTCCCTTTGTTCTCGAGTCCTGGATGGACTCCAACAATGCCCCCCGGACATGGAGTAAACCCTGAGAGGCTCCACCAGTATCTTAAGCCCTCGAGCCCTGAGAGGCTCCACCTTAGTCCATTTGACCCGAGCCCCGAGAGGCTCCAACGTGTCCCTGAGCCCCGAGAGGCTCCACCATTGCCCCTTGTCCTCTCGAGCCGGTGAGGCTCCGCCCAGCATCTTTGTTCTGGAGTCCTAGAGGCTCCTTCATGGCGCAATCATTCCCCCAAGCCTGCGAGGCTCCCACGATGCCCCACAGCTGCCCAGCACTTTGTGGGCAGCTGCCACGTGTAGGTTTGTCCCTAGCTACCAGCAGCCTGCCCTGAACATCGTGACATTGTGCGTCCTAGCCCCAAAAAGGCCAGCTGGCCCTGGAACGCTATTTGCTAATATTAATGTGAATCTAAGAGTTATTACGTGTTGCCCTGCTGATGGGGTCTCTGTTGTGTTATATACCTTGTCCTTCCTTCCCTCCTGAATATCCGATGTCACATGTATGTGGTTCCTGGTTAGAGTGAGTTCTACTGCTAGTTCCATGAAGCTCCTGGGTGTTATGTGTTCTAGTACTAGTTCTAGGAAGCTCCCAGTTGAGATGTGTTCTAATGCCAGTTCCATCATGTGCATACCCCGAGCAGTGGTCCCTTGGCCCTGCCCTGTACCCAGTCCCTTGTAAACCCTGCCCGTGCCTCTGGCATCTTGTAAAGTGTGTGTTCCTATGTGTCCTTTTTAATACAAAGACTATTTTCATATATACCTTGTGTGGAGTTCCTTTTGTGGGGGTCCCGGGAGGTTTTTGCTGGGGGTGCGTGTGCAAATGCTTTACACATGACCTCCGAGATAGGCCTGACTGCTCGCGCCGCGTTACCTAGAGGGTGAGCAGGGGTTGTCTTGGCGGGTGACCCCCTTGCCCTGACGGGGGAGTGGTGGTCTCTGACTGACTATGGCGTAAGCCTTGGCCGGCCGGAGATCCCATTTCCTACAAGGACCATACCAACAAACACAGAGGTGGCACCGCGATCATACACAAGGAATCAATCTGCTGCATCACCGCAGCAGACAAAACCACATAAGTCATGGAACACCTGAATTTCCACCTCCACACCAATGGCAAAACAACCATCAAAGGCATCTTCACGTACAGACATCCTGGAGTACAAACCAGCCTTTGCTATGCCATCACAGAATTCATCGCACCACTCGTCATCGAATCCAAGCACCAGATATTCCTCGTAGATCTCAACTTCCACCTGGATGACCCCAAAGACATGAACACCGCTGAACTCCTGGAATGAATGTACAACATCGGCCTCACCCAGCTAGTCACAGACACCACACACAGGGTTGAACTCACACAAATACAGCCATACCACGGAATTCACCTGGACCAATCACGCCATCATCCACTTCACCATTGCAGGGGCCACCTCACACTACCACCAACCCTCTTAGCACCTACTTCTGCAGCTAGAACAAAGTGACGCAGAGCCATTGGATCGACACCCTCAACATCGTCAGTCCTACACCGCAACAAACCAGAAACTGACAGTCAAGAACTTCAAAATCTGTATCACCAATGTCGCTGACCTAGTCACCCCCATCAAACCAGCCTAAGCCCACAGATCCAACAAAAAAGCTTGATGGACCATCCGGAAATCAGCGCAATGAAACGCAGTTGCAAACAACTAGAAAGAAGATGGCGCAATAGCAGAGACTACACAGACCAAACTACCTTCAAGTCAGCCCTCAACAATTACCACAATCAACTCAAAGATGTGAAAAGGAGGCCCTTGCATGCTGCATAAAGGCTAAAGCCAACCACACTAAGGAACTCTTTACAATTGTCAGAAAGTTCTCCTGCCCAGCGGCCATTGAAAACGTAATCCCTCCCTCACAGGAACTCTTCAGCGCTCTAGTAAATCACTTCCACAAGATATCTACCATCTAATGGAACTTAGACCCCCAACCCATGACCTCCTCAGACTCCCTAATCCTACGGAAACTGCCCTCGACCACCAACTCACCGCATGGGAGCAGTTCAATACCATGGACACCACAGCCATAAAGAACTCCATTCACTCAGGAGCACCAGCTGACCCACGCCCCCACTGTCTCTTCGACCTCGGAAGCGACAAGATCAGCCACCACTTCACCACCATCCACAACACATCCATCGCCATAGCCATCTTTCCCAACGCTTGGAAACACACTGAGGTCAGACCACTCCTCAAGAAACCTGCCGCAGACCCCAGTGACCTACAGAACTACTGTCCCATCTTGCTGCTCCTGTCTCCTGTCTAAGTCCAGGAAGAGGCCATAAACCTTCAGCTCACAGAACTCCTGGAGAGAAACCACCTGCTAGACCCTCTCCAAACCTAGCTTCAGAGCCAAAAATAGCACCAATATCTCCCTGATTGCCGCAACAGATGACATCTGCACCCTACTTAACAGAGGAAATCAGCCACCCTGATGCTTCTCGAGCTCTCCGCAGCCTTCGACACAAGCTCCCAACACACACTCATCGAGAGGCTGCCCCAGATCGGAATCAAAGAAGACACACTCAAATGGATGGCATCATTCCTCAAGGTCCCCACACAGGGAATCCGTCTCCACCCTTCACATCGCAACCATCTTCAACATCTACATGACACAACTAGCAGACATCGTCAGAACCCATGACATCAACATCATATCCTATGCTGACGACAACCAGCTCCTCCTCTCGCTCTCAGCAGACCCCTACACAATGAAGACCAACTTCTACAACTGCATGAAGGACATCGCAGCCTGGATGAAAGACAACTGCCTAAAGCTCAACTCGGACAAGACAGAAGTGCTGATCTTTGGCAACCATACCTTCCTCGGAAACAACACCTGGTGGACCGCGGAACTCGGACCTACTGCTACACCTAAAAACCTTGCCTGCAACATTGGCATCATCTTAAACAGCAAAATCACCATGAAATGAAAGATCAACTCTGTCACCATGGCCTGCCTCCACACTCTCCACAAGCTCTGAAGAATCTTCAAATGGCTCCCCACAAGCACCAGGAAAACAGTCATGCAAGCCCTAATCACCAGCTGTCTGAACTACAGCAACGCACTGTATGCAGGGACCACCAGCAAACTCATGAGAAGGCTCCAGACGATAAAGAACTCAGCAGTCAGAATTATCCTCAACCTGCTCAAACGGACCCAAATTACCAAGCGTATGAGAGACATTCACTGGCTCCCTATCCAGAAAAGATGCCAGTTTAAACTACTGACACGTGCCTATGAAGCCCTCCACGAACAAGGACCAGCATACATGAACCACCACCTGAACTTCTGCCAACCATCCAGAAGCTTTGGCTCCACCTCCTTCACTCTGACACAGATTCCTAGCATCCGCTTTAGCCAAAGCAGAGGTCGCTCCTTCTCCAACCTCGCTGCCAAGTCATGTAATGCCCTCCCACACCATCTCCGAACATCTCCCTCACTGATGGACTTCAGGAAGAAACTCAAGGCCTGGCTCTTTGATTAGCCCAGCATCCCAGTGCCTGGATACCCTCACATTTGATAAGCAGCGCTCCACAAGTATTGATTGATTGATTGGCTGCATTGGTCTATTTTATGTTGATTTTTAATATACACACACAATTTGAGCAATGTGCCATCTGCCCTATGGTTAAATATTGTTGTATATACTGTGACATATGAATACAGAAGTTTTGATCTTCTCAGGAAGAGAGGCTCTTGTTTACATGCGTTTGTGCTTACACAAACTGAATAACTCATGCTGGTTGAATTTTTTTTTTTACAAAGGACCGGTTCTTTCTAGATTTCTGTAAATCACTTCACAACAGATGACAG
Organism: Lissotriton vulgaris; assembly: GCF_964263255.1. Lineage (NCBI taxonomy): Eukaryota > Metazoa > Chordata > Amphibia > Caudata > Salamandridae > Lissotriton > Lissotriton vulgaris. The sequence continues at coordinate 541,274,625 of NC_141694.1, read as the reverse complement.
AAAGGAATACCAAGTTACACAGCAATAATCGGAAAGGGAGAGTGTTAATGGGATAGAGCCTGGATGGGAAGGTTGCAAGCAACAGGGGTGGTAGATCATGCAGAGGTACAAGCCTTGGATTTTAGGTACAGAGGGGAAACTTGACCGTCAGCTAGTTGCAGAACTCAGAAATATTGGAGCATCCAGGGTGACCAGAAGATATGGGTAGCTTCAAGGAGTTGCATAGGGAAAATTATAGTGTACTGTGTTTGTGGGATCTGGACCCTGCTAGCTCGCTCTGGCCTTGTTAAACATTTGCAATGGGACACCGTTACTGGAAGTTGGTTTTTTGTGGTGTCACTCGTCAGGGGATGGTTTGAAATTGACTCAGTGTTGTCATGTAGACTGTTCACTTTGATGATTTGAATCATAATAAAATAATAGAAAACAAAAATGTCACCCTTATTTTTATGATGAACGATGCAAATTAAAAGCATACAGTGGGCAAACTTATTTTTTAGTAATGTTTGCTACAGATAGCTATTTGCTCCGTTAGCAATTTACTAATTTAGCATGACATGTTACTCACACTTTCAACAATTTTTGGGGGATGTAGGAAAATGTCTGATGAGGAAAAATAAGTGTAGGCCCCCACCAGCTCAAATTATGCTTTGAGTGCCAGGGACTTTGTGTTAAAATGGATGCAGAAGCAGGGTAAGCTTCACAACAAGGTTTATTTAATGCCGCTGAACCAACTCAGCGATACCAAAGGGGATGATGGACGGAGCGTTTGAGCAAATCAAACACTCACCCCCAGTCAACTGATCTGGGTTTAATCCATCATCATTCTTTAGCTTACTCCACCACCCCAGTTCAGACATGGCCATATGCAAATCAGTCTGAACCTGTGCCTCATGGGAACAGTCCAGCCCGAACTGCCAAGCCATGTCTTCCCTGGACTGGAAACAAGCATCCTGGGACCGGTTTCTGGGTAATCAGCTGTCATAAGCCGGGCTAGCTTAAATCCTCTGGCAAAGTGAGCAAGGGACCCACGTCTGGGCATACCCTGCCAACTTAGGGCAAACAAAGCAATACCAAAGGGGATGATGGACGGAGCGTTTGAGGAAATCAAACACTCACCCCCAGTCAAACGATCTGGGTTTAATCCATCATCATTCTTTAGCTCACTCCACCACCCCAGTGCAGACATGGCCATATGCAAATCAGTCTGACCCTGTGCCTCATGGGAACAGTCCAGCACAAACTGCCAAGCCATGTCTTCCAACTACCAACTCAGGCAGAGGTCAGAAGACGCCTCTCAACCAACTGTTATAACCTTCAACGCCCGGTACAGAACTCTCACGCAGTAATATTCTGAACAGAGCAAGCCTTCTTTACATCATACAGTGGTAACAACTACAGACTTGTATGGCAATGTCTCCTGTTTTTTAAAAGAAAAGAAAACATTTTTTGTGTGCTCTGGCAGCTCCTCAGACACTGCTTCCAAGCCCTCATTATTGCTTGTCACAAGCAGCATCCTCCAGGCACTGCAAACTGCACCCCTCTCTAAATGGACTTTACAATTGTTCTAAGATAGCTGCCACCACACATGCATAGAGTATGGTAGTAAACATTCAACATGGTGACCCATGCATGCACACATGTAGACAGTTACTTATTTTTAATTACAAACCCCATTTCACGATGGCTATCTGTGTGCATGCCAGTGCACACATAGATAGCCATTCTTAGTGGTTTTTGTAATACAGTTTTGAAAAACATTTAAAGAGAAAACAATCATTGGTCTGCAATCAACACCAGGGGCTCTATTATGTAAAGGGCGCACTTTCCCTGTTTGCCCCCGGAGCATATTAACCCCTTCTATGTTCATGACAGAGCCGCTCCGTCATGAGCCTCGGTTGAGCTGTGCTCATGACGGAATCGCTCCGTCATGAGCACAGCTCAACCGCGGCTCGTGACGGAGCGGCTCCGTCACGAGCATACGAGCATGCGAGCGCCGCTCGCCCCCCACGCCCCCCTAGCGATGCGGCGGAATTCCCGCCGCAGCGAAGGGGTTAAAACAAGGAACGTGTGCCCTATTACATGGAATGCGCTGCTCCCAGGGCAGCTGCGAACTTGCGCTGCCCTAGGGGCAGCCATACCTGTGAAAAACGGTGCGGTTTCTTTGAAGACCTGGATGAACTTCTCATCGGCACCCGATATCGCCATAGCCTTCCCAGTTGGCTACAAAATCACCCGCAGGGACCACACCAACAGACCGGGAGGAGGAATCGCCATCGTCCACAGAAATACATTCAGAATCTCGACCAACACCGAAGACACCCTCAGCACCACCAAACACCTGCACTTCCAGATCCACATCGATCCCAACACCACCATCAGAGGAACACTCATGTACAGACCTCCCGGACCCCGACCACAGTTCATCGACTCCATCACAGACGCTGTCAGCGCGCACGCCCTGGCCTCCACAAACTATATCCTCCTCGGAGACCTGAATTTCCACCTCGAGAACACCAACGACAGCAACTCCACCACAGCACTAGACAACCTCGCCAACCTCTACCTCAATCAGCTTGTCACGACACCCACCCACTTTGCCGGACACATGCTCGACCCATTTTCTCTGCCAGCAGCCACGTCTCCATCAGACACACCATGAACTCCACTGGACCGACCACTGCTGCAAGCACTTCTCCTTCAGGAAAACCACTGCACACAACCACCAGCAAAGAATATCCTCCCGCAGCTGAAAAAAGGTCACCGAAGACAAGCTAATCACCAACCTCGCCCGAGACTCACCGACCAACCAAACCGACACCGACACAGCCGCCCGCAACCTCAAGCAATGGATTGACGACAGCGCCAACACTCTTGCCCCGATTAAGAAACCCACAAACAGACACACCGACAAAAGAGCCATCTGGTTCACCGCCGACCTTCAGACATCCAAGCAGACCAGCCGTAGATTAGAGAAGAAATGGCGCCACGAGCAAACCCTAGACAACCATTCAGCCCTCAAGAACGCCAGCCGCAGATACCACCAACTCATTCGTACGGCCAAAAATACCCCCTTCAAGGAACACATCGACAACAACACACACAACAGCAAAGAGCTCTTCAACATTGTGAAGGAACTTGCCAACCCCAGCTCCAACGACATCCCGCCATCACAAGACCTCTGTGACTCCCTTCATCCAACACAAGATCACAGATATTCAAGACAGCTTCAACACCCAGACCTCTCCGATAGCCGCCGACACCCCAGACTCACCGCCCCCCAGTCACATGACAGCCTGATCTCCTGGAACCACGTCAACGACAAAGATACCATCAAGACCATGAACACCATCCACTCCGGCTCACCATCTGACCCCTGCCCCCACCACATCTTCAACAAAGCAAGCTCCATCATCGCACCCCAACTCTGCAAGATCTTCAACAATTGATTCAAGACCGCCACCTCCCGGGAAAGCTGGAAACACGCAGAGATCAACGCCCTGCTCAAGAAACCCAAGGACGACCCAAAGAACCCTTAAGAACTTCCGTCCCATCTCACTGCTCCCGTTCCCGGCGAAAGTCATCGAAAAGTTCGTCAACAGACAACTGATCCAATTCCTTGAACAAAACAACAACCTGGACTCGTCCCAATCCGGATTCCACAGCAACCATAACACTGAAACTGCCCTCATCGCCACCACTGACGACATCAGTGCCCTGCTGGACAACGGCGAAATGGTGGCCCTCATCCTCCTGGACCTCTCGGCCACCTTTGACACCATCTGCTACCACACCTTTCACACACACCTCTACAAGGATCCGCCACAAAGCCCTGGACTGGATCACCTCCTTCCTCGCTGAGAGAACCCAGAGAGTCCGCCTCCCTCCATTCCGATCCGAAGCCACCAAGATCACCTGTGGCGTACCCCAAGGATCATCCCTCAGCCCGACCCTCTTCAACGTCTACATGACACCGCTCGCCAACATAGTCTGATCGCATGACCTCAACATAGTTTCCTACGCCAACGACACCCAGCTGAACCTCTCCCTCACCGAAGACCCCGCCACCGCCAAAAACAACTTCCACACAGGGATGAAAGCCGTCGCTGAATGGATGAAGAGCAGTTGCCTGAAACTGAACTCGGACAAGACAGAGGTCCTCATCCTCGGCTCCACCCTTTCCGCCTGGGATGACTCCAGGTGGCCAGCCTCGCTGGGAGCTGCACCGACACCCACCAACCACGCATGCAACCTGGGGTTCATCCTGGGCTCCTATCTGTCAATGACCCAACAAGTCAATGCCGTCTCTTCCTCCTGCTTCAGCACCCTCCGTATGCTTCGCAAGATCTACAGATGGATCCCTACCGAAACCAGAAGGACGGTCACCCAGGCCCTCGTCACCAGCAGGCTGGACTTCGGCAACGCCCTCTACTCGGGAACCACAACCAAACTCCAGAAGAGACTCCAACGCATACAAAACGCCTCTGCACGCCTCATCTTTGACATCCACAGCCACATCACTTCCCACCTGAAGGACCTACACTGGCTTCCCGTTAATAAGAGGTTCACCTTCAAGCTCCTCACCCACGCTCACAAAGCACTCCACGACGCCGGACCAGCATACATTAACAAGCGACTCACCTTCTAGACCCCAACCGCCAGCTCCGCTCCGCTGACCTCAACCTCGCCACCGTCCCACGCATCCACCGAACAACCACTGGTGGCAAATCCTTCTCCCACCTCACCGCCAAGACTTGAAACACCCTCCCCATCCACCTGAGACAGACCCAGGACCTGCTGACCTTCCAAAGACTCTTCAAGACCTGGCTGTTTGATCAGTAGCTGCTTCCCCCCACAGCGCCTTGAGACCCTCGCGGGTGAGTAGCGTGCTCTACAAATGTTTGATTGATTGATTGATTGATTGATTGTGTGCCAGTGCTATCGTGATTACAGAAGGGGCCTCAAAAGCATCTGCGGCCCCTTCTGTAATACCACAGTGACCCAGGGGTGCGCAAAGCAGATGCAAACGGCCGTTGCGCACCCAAGGCACTCTCTGTAATATGGCCCCTGACTAGCTGGCTTTGGTAATGTTTGTTTAATATTACAAACTAGCTTGTTTCCAACTTGCAGGCCTATTAAGCACAAGGGAGATCTTCGGTGACTGTTCAAACAAATCAATCATTGGTAAATTTGTCTGATGTGCGATTCTCTTAGGTTTCTATAACATACTCACTAACTTAGACTAGCGGTGTCCAATGCATGTCTAGGAATGCTGGATCCAAGTAAATTTTCAGGTATGTCAATATGGACCCATTAGGGCATGATTACGAGTTGGGCGAATGGAATTCCCGTATGAAATTCCACGTCACCTGATCACAAGTGGGCTAGCGTTCCTGTACCCAGATGCAGGAACTTCAAACCCAGTTTTACTGGCCAGACATACCAGCCGGTACAAATCGCTGTGGGGAAAGTGCTGCGTTGCAGCCTGACCTGTTTTGCAGCCCATGCCAACCATTAGCAATGACATGGGTGTAGCATGTAATGATCCATTCTGCCAGGTGACTGTCTCCACTTTCCTCAACCATCCTTGCCAACCCTCTCCCATTACACCACACACTAGACCTCAAGCTCATTTTTACCACCTGCACCAGGTGGCTAATGTGAACGTTAATCCCCATGGAATAGGGAATCCTATGTAGAGCCAGGTCTACACAGTTGTTCTGCTTTCTATGGAGATTGACTCGAGATTTTGGGAATTCCATGATGACATTCCATTTGGCATCAGATACTATTCCAGCTGCCCAGAATTTCTTCCTGGAATTCCACATTACTCATAATGGGACCTCAAACTATTGTAAATCTATCATAAGTGTTAGTCTAAAAAGTCTGACATGGATCCAGCCCACCTGGATCAACGTTAGACATCCCTGATTCTATGAAGATGACAACCAGCATTACAACTGGAAGAACCTGTCTTAGACCTGGCACCAGTGGCGTGGGTCTCCCTTCCATTTTTGCTGCTTTTGCCTCATGTGTTTTGCTAATGTTAGCCGCTCAGAGCACTGTGCCACTGCCAATCAGTGCCACAGTGCAAGTGCTCCCTGTGTAAAGTGTATATGTTGATTGGTTTCCATGATGGACTTATTTGGTTTACTGTCAGACCCCCAATAAAGCGCACCAGGAGTGCCCAGGGCTTTTAAATCCAAATGCTGCTAGTGGGCCTGCAGCACTGGTTGTGCCACCCACAGAAGCAGCCCTGTAAAATGTGTCTAAGGTCTGCTATTGCAGAACCTGCGTGCAGCCTGGTACCATCATGCTGACTGCGCAAGTGCACCCACTTGCCAGTCCCTAAACCTTCCCTTAACTTCATATTAGTCACCCCTATGGTAGGCCCAAGGGCAGGGTGCATTGTAGCATAAGGTAGGACAAGCCCTGATGTGTGTGGCATGTCCTAATAGTGAATTACAGCCATTTTCGTTTTCACTATTGTAAGGCTACCTGTTCTCCATAGGCCAGAATGGGCAGCTAGAATTATTACACTCTATAACCCTAACAGACTCAGAGAACATGGTAGAAAGTCAAGTTTAGTATGCCTGAACTCAGAATAATAAAATACATCTTTTAGTAAAGTTTATTTTAATATCTTGTGTTTGCAAAAACTAGTTTTAGAAAGTTAGTATTTGCTTGCCTAACTATTTCAGCCCGCCTCTGCTAGGATGTGTATCTGCTGTCTGGTTTCTGTGAGTGACAGGGCTGGAGAATTCCAGGGGACAGGCTGGAGCTACATAAACAAAAAGATTCTATCAAAAAAGTGCAAGTGTTAAATTTATGGTTTTTACAGTTTTTTAAGAAGTGTAGCCTACCTCACAACCCCTTTTTAACATTCCCAGCCAGGGAAGTGAATAAAATTATTTTTTCCACTAGCCAGGGAATTTTTAATTAATTTTTACTCACATTATAAGGTCCCTACACTTCACTAATTCCACTGACACTGCACTAACACATAGTATTTCATCACAAAAATAGTGCTCCCGCGTAGCTCGTAGCTCGTAGCACGCCCCGCCCCGTAGAGGGACGGGAAGACCCCAATGATGAAGCATGACACTAAGGGATTCTTAGTGTGTGAGGGGTATTTTAAAAGCACATAGTGCCTTCATCTCACCAATCTGAGGAAGAGCCTTATTCTACACTTCTTAAAAAACTGTAAAAACCATAAATTTAACACTTGCACTTTTTTGATAGAATCATTTTGTTTATGTGGATCTACAAGGAGGGTTATTCTATCAATTCCTCTATACTTCCTCTATTGTTTTGGAGTGACAGGCTGGAGCTGCCAGGTGGTGAATAGGAAGATTACAACCAGATGGGTGGAAGGAGTGCACCTGGACTCTGAATAGGGCTGTACTCTGCCACCACAATGCTGGCTCCAACTCCTGGGGAGCGTCTGATGTCTCTGCCCTGCTCACTGAAAGAAGAAGCCAGAGTCTCCAAAACAAAGTGCTCTAAAACTGGGCTGAACTAGGCACAGGCCCCCTGGCCTGCAAGAACAGAAGATTTGCAGTATAAGTATAGAAGCCCTGCTCCTAAGAAATCAGATCCTGCTTGAGTACTGTTCCTGACCTGTGGGATTGGCCTGCAGTGGTTGCATTGCTGTGGAAGGAGAGGGAAAAGACTAACAGAGACTTTTATTCAACTTGTGCCTTTCAAACAAATCTCCAAGGGCCTGGAAGCGAGCTTGCCCCCTGAACGGAGTCCCAGGAATATCGGACTCCTCTTGCCCTCACAGCATACTGGACCTAGCCAAGATTTGTGCTGCCACTGGAGCCGCGATCTCAGTGCGACCAGTAATCCTGCCCGTTTCCAAGCCCGTGCCTGGCCGCCCCGCACCGCGTGTCTTCGCTCTTCAATTCGAGCCATAGCTTTCACCGTCTGCCAAGGGCCGCCGGCATGCCGCTTCACCCCTCTGTGAACTGCACTGTTCGCTGATTTCCGCCGCTGGACTGAGGGATCAGAAACGCCCCGCACAGCTAAGCCCTGCCTGTACGCTCGCAGGGTACCTGTCAGGAATAGTTCCTATATCCACTTTGGTTACGCGCCTGTCTAAAGACTTCAACTCCCAGAAGGCCGTGGGAGGCGTTCAGGGATTATTACGGCGTCAGTTGCGCACACTCGTGTGCGTAATTCTTTTTCTGTTTCCTGCAGTCCTGCCCGGAGGATTCCGCGCTTGAGGACTCCCGGCTTGAGGACTCCCGTAGAGAACATACCGTTTTTCACCAAGGCTTTGGTGAGTAATTGGAACCCTTGATACGGCAGGAAGATATCCCCGTAATCCGTTGTTGTTCTGAAGCTTCGCTTCTTTGGAGCGATATCAGCGCGGATGCGCTTGTTGTTGCATTTGTTGACACGTTAATTGCCGGATCCAGTTAAGTGAGGAAAACCGAAGAAAAGGAGGTGGAGGTTAACCGCATTAACCCTGGGCTCAGGGGTTTGTTCCTCACTGTACTTTTTGAATCGGGCATCATTTTACTTTTATTGTTTACACGCGTATGCGTGCCTATCTCACAAAAGCTGAACCCTGATTTCAAAGGAAGCTTGAAAGTCTCACGGAGAAAACAAAGGAGAAGGCGACGGTTATGCTAACACCGTGGAAGCCTTGTTCTCCGGGGTTATTCTTTTGGATTTAAATGAAAGCATAATCAGCGGTGACGTAACCGCAGAGTTAGGTTGTGTTCTGACATTTGGTGGCTGGTCATTTATTTGGACAGGGCGGCGGTATGCTACACCGTGGAAGCCCATCCAATTAGATCATTGGTTTAAAGAAAAAACACCCTTCAAAGCAGGATTGCTGTTTAACTTATAAGCTTATAGGTGTTATATTCTGCCTTGACGTTCTATGCTGCCTTCCTTTTCCCCTAGAACCGGTGAGCTAGCATATATGTCATTTTAGATATTGCAAGGAAGTATTGTCTATAGGTTCTACATCACACTTTGCTCTTTTGTGCTTTAGATGGTATTGTTGGAGTGCTCTATTGAGTTGGATGGTCCACATAGAGTATGCTGTTCCAGTCGATGTCCAAGGTATGCAAGGGTTATTTAGCGAGACTTAATGAGAGTAGTTTTCGTATTCTTTGTGTCCTGATCCTCTGCTTTTCTTCTTTCAGGTTCTCCTCCCCGCTGTCCCGGCCCTTTTTTCCCTCACCTGATAACCCTGCAACTCTGTTATATTTATATTCGGAGTTCGGGGATGTCTGGAGGTGGACCCCATATTGCATCATCCAGATCCTGAGGAGTGCTGGTTCTGACAGTACCACCCGCCTAGCATCACGCTGGTAAAGGTCCCCCGGCAGCGCCGCACCTGAAGAGCCCGGCCCAGACGTACGACACGTACCGGCCACCTCGTGCCTCGCTGTCCCCTTTGCAAGAACCGCCCCGCTGGTGAGGGTACGGCTCGTAAGCAGCATCGCCCGTGACAGCACCAAGGTCCGGACCGTCTGCCGCGCTCCCCCGTGGCCCCCGCTCTACGCAGCGCCCCCAAGCGCCGCAACACAGCCAGGACCGCACCAAAAAGGGGGGCCGCCCACGCCCGGAACCTGCTGTCACTTTTAGATGCCTCGTCCGAGCCGGACGCCTGACAACTTAAAAGGTACTGTGAGAGTCACACTCAGACTTGTGCGCACCGGACCAGAGAGTCAGCAACGTTAATTTAACCCTTTTTGTGATACGAACTGCCCGAAAAAGAACCGCACAGTCAGCGCGACACGCAGGGACCTGAAAGACACGCATTTCTTTGAAGTAATAATAGCCTTTCCAAAAACAGTATTGTGGCCTCATTTTTAAACGTTATATGGATCTTGTACTAAGCCTTTTATATAAAGACAACTTACTTTTTATACAAAACCTAGGGACCCATTACGATGTCGGGCGGATTGCCCCCGCCAGGCTGCCAGTAGCCACCGCCAGCCTGGCAGGGGCAATCCGCCCGACTTCCACACTCATTTCCCCCCCCCCCGCCATATTAGTATGGTGGGGGGTCCTAGGCGGACGGAAAGACCGTCCGACGCTTTTCCGCCCCGGTCGCCTTGCAGCCGGGCGGAAAAGGTTTAATATGGTGGCGGTGTCTAATAGACACCGCCAGCCATATTATGATGGGCATTTTGGAATGCCTTTCTGCGGGGATGCAGCAGAAAGCCGGGCCCCCAGAGTGAAGGTGATGTGGGGGGTGCACACGGGGGGGTACCTGTGGTACCCCCCTGCATTTGCATATACAAGGCGGCAGGCACTGGGCGGTGCCTGCCGCTTTGTAAATACAAGTGCTGCATTCCATTGTTAGCATTGTGGCGGGCGGTGCTGAGTGCTCCGCCCGCCACAATGCTAGCAATGCAGGATGTGCCCGCCACTGTGGCGGGCATATCCTAATACCAGTCACGGGACCCCCGCCCTTATGGCGGGCGGTCCCCAGTTACGATAGGATAGCGGGCGGACTAAGTCCACATGCCATCCAAATGGGCCCCCTAGTGTGGTATCCCTTTTGTGGTGTGTCCATGAATTACTGTATGTGTTCACAAATGCTTAACTTGAGCACGATTCTGAGATAAGCCTTGTCTGCTTGTGCCACACTACCTAGACGGGGATGCCCTTATCCTGACTAGAGGAGAGGGTCCCTGCTTGTCACAAGTATTAACCTGTGCCAACCAAAGACCCCCAAATCTAACAACCTGTGTCTCAGAAACCAGTCAGGTTCTTGATCAATGTGGAACTTATGTTGTTCTCTTCTGGCATGGTGGTGTCATATTATTTCCCCAATCTACAGTTATCACACAGTGCTAAGGGCAGTGCTTAATTTGTGAAAAAATAAGTGCCAGGGCCCAAACCATTTCTAACAAGACCACTGCAGCTTGCACCGCCCCCTGCCCTTGCTAGTGAAGCCAAATGCTAGTACCTGTGCAACCACTAATAGTTAGACTCCTACGAATGTGACGATGAAAACAATTACATACTTCCTAATGCTGTAAGAATGGCCTTGATGAACTGGTGTCCTCAAAAATAGACAAACAGCCCCACCATGTGGTGGACAGTCTCAAGTAGGTGACAGTGTTGAGAATTAACTGCCTGCGCCAAACACTGCAAACACTAGTACAAATGAAGTACTGGCTAAGGGTCTTTGAATGTGAGTTAAATGCAAATGAGGAAACGAAGCACATAAGAAATACGTTTTCTATATAAATAATGAATGGAATAAGTATTCTTAACATTAAATGAGCCACCCTACAAAAATGCAACGCATGGTAAAGCCCTATGTAAACACAATATAACATATGTATAAATAAATCATTTTCAGCAAATAGTATATGTGCATAAACCATACCTTCTCTGGTCCCAGAGCACTGTTAAACGAATCAGCCCAGCAAGCACTGAGAGGGCCATCAAAGCAAATCCAAGTGTTGCTATGGCTCTGAAAAATGAGTAGAAAACAATGTCACTTATAAGTACTTTGTTAGTCCCAGTGAAATGAGAACAACTCACTTATGCATCCTGTGATCCAGCCAGCTATCAAAAACTGCAGTGCACTCTCAAAGTGATCGACAGAAAGTCTTGATGCTTTATGAGCTAACAGTAGCTACTCTGTGCATATTCCATTCCAATGATTTTAGCTTCTCTGTACCATTACAAAGAGGGGACAACCATAGGCACATCTGTCTTGACCCCTCTGAAAAACAGACAGTACTTCTAGAACTGCTAGGCCTGATCCTCTCTGAATGGAAACACCCACAACCTCAGGCATGTTTAAGTCTTAGAGTATGATTCCTGATGTCACAAATATTAGTTGGACTAGTAGTTGTGTGAGTAATCACAATTCTTTATTTACAGACTTCATAGAAAAGTGGGTTCTGCTTCGACCAGGACTGGGCAACAGCAGCTCTGAGATGTTGTTACAGTGCTGCTGTGCAAGAGCTGGAGGTCCTTAAAGACTAGGGTGTTGAGTCGGCAGGGGCTGATCAAGGGTGATGCCTGTGAATCGGGTTAGGACTGAAGCAGTCCAAGCAGGAAGGCTTCTTTCCCCCACACTTACTTGTTGGTGGCACTGTCTGAGTGGTTTCCTGAAAAGGGATATTGCTCCCTGCCTGGGGATTGGAGTCAAGGCTGCGATTTTGTCCACATCATCAGTATGTTTGATCTCTTTAGCTCCTCGTGGGAAGCAAACACTAGACTAACCAAGTGACTAAATGATGTGTCTGCAGGAGTGGGTTTGTTAGTGTGTAGCTTTCCTCACTAGAAACATTGTACAGATTTAGTGTTACGAGTCATATCTGCTCTGGACAGCCATAGAGAGAAAACAGTGTATATTATTACTCCTAATGGTAGTGCACTTTGCTTACTTTTACCAACTGCAGGTTCAAGGTGCCTACACATTGAAAAGAATGCAGTTACTTACAAACAAGCTGCAAATCTGTGAGAATGCAGGAATCATCAGCTGAACTGCAGCTTGCTTAGTCTTAGGATCTATGTGTTATTGCTGAGAACAGTCATTGCCCTCCATAGAAGCAGCTGAGTGACCACTGTTCATCCGGAACAACGGAAGCCAACTAGATCTTGTTTATGTCCGTGTCTGATATGCATATTAAATACTGTGTATTATCTGTCCCACTGCTTTGCTCTCCTCAGTCGAAATCATGCTCAGACTAGTTAAGGAAGTCAGTTTACCCATACAGCAGTGACAGAGCAGGGTATCATCCCTTGGGTTGGCCTGTATGACATAATCCAACTGCAACTGCAGAAAACAAGTGTTTGGCTTGAGGGAGGAGTCGTAAGCATATCAAATGAGTAATCTATGTTAGGAGTTGGGCAGGGAAAGGAGTTACAACAGATGCTTTCAGTTATAATAACAAGACAATGACAAAGAAACAGCATGAGAGCCAGAAAGATCAACTCGCATCAGCAGTGGTTCCACGCTACAGCGCCATACGTAGATCACCTTCCTACCAGGGCAGGAGTGGCCATAGTGGGTACCAGGCATTTTTCCGATGGGCCGGAAGGGTGGGTGCCAGTTTTGGACCGGTGCAGGCCGTTTATGTTACTGGGTCGATTTTGCAGCAGCGCTGCAAAATCAGCCACCCGTAACAAAAGCAGCAGTAGTGTTTCCCACCAGCAAATCCCCTTGAATCCTCACCGGGCCAGTTGGACTTAATTGCCAGGGCTGGTTTGCATTCACCGTCTGACCCTGCTTCCTACCTGCAGTCTCCTTCGTGTGCAGTGTGCTATTTTATGGCCAAATGGTAAGTTACAAGGATCGGATGGTAAGGTCATGCCACTCAGCTTTGCAGAGATAGGTAAATTTAGATTGTATTACTCTTTGTCTCTTCCTAGTCTGAGAAAAGGTAGTTCAGCCATTACTGCAATATGATTACAGTCTATATGAGTTCTAGTATATTTGACATTTTTATGGTATTGAAACAAATCAATAAAAGGTATCCATGAGAGATTAATATGCACAGAGGATCACACCTAAGCAAATCCATAATACTTATCACTGTACCCGGAGTGCCCGTCTCCAGATGTAGGTGACAACTCCATCCAGCCAGGCGTGTGAAGACGTCTTGTACCCAAACATAAGGCTAAAACTGTCCACACTCAGCGGGTTGATTTTCACGAGTTTATGAGCAGTAGCTTTCTCTGGGTCCTGCATTCCTGGTGCAGACTGCTGCTGGGAGGTGGTGAGCAGATTAAGGGCCTGTATCAGGGCGGAGATGCAGGTGCTCTTCCCAGACCCCGGTGGACCAGCCACAATGATTCCTATGGATGCAAGAAAAGAGAAGCAGATAAAACATCAGACTGACCAACCTAAAGCATAAATATACAAATTATAATATAATTAGGATATTGGCAATTGCTGGAATTCTGACCCGTGTCCTTGGAAATACAAATATACAGGTTAAACTGTCCCTTTGCAGTATCCACAGAAAGAACACTGGGTGAAGGGAATAACATTTACATATTTGGAAAGATTTTATATACAAATCCACTCTATTTCCCGTCAAGTCAAAACAGAACTAGTATAGCTTCTGAAACATGGCTGTGGAGTTTGAGTGCCTCTTGGTATTCCAGTCAAAGAATGATCTATGTGGAGGCGTGATTAGTCAAACATTTCCAACGAGTCAAAATGTGACATACTATGTTAGACCTGTTATCCTCAGGGAGATCTTCCCCCAACTTTGTGCCTGCTTCCCTCCTCTTTTTGCTGTATCTTTTTGTTGGCCTTAGGATTCTGAGCACTTTACCATTGCTCACCAGGTCTAAGGTGCATGAGCATCTCCCCTAAACATGGTAACATTAGTGAACACCTGTTCGGCATATTTAGTTTACCTGTAAGTCCCTTGTAAAGTGGTATACAATATACCCAGGGTCTGTAATTTAAATACTACTAGTGGGCCTCAGCACTGGTTGTCCACCCACACAAGTAGCACTTCAAACCTGTCTTAAGCCTGCCATTGCAGGGTCTTTGTGTGCAGTTTATTGCCACCTCAACTTGGAATTTAAATCCAATTGCCAAGCCTTAAATTCCCCTTTTATTGCACATAGGTCACCCCCAAGGTAGGCCCTAAGTGCAGGGTGCTATGTAACTAAAAGGCAGGACATGTACTTTTAAATTTTACATGTCCTGGCAGTGACAAACAGCTAAATTAGTTTTCACTGCTGTTATCCCTGCTCCTCTCAAAGGCTTCCTTAAAACACCTCTTAAGTTGCAATTCCTGATCAGAAAGGAGTATCTACATCATGTTTCATATCTTTGGAATGCTAGTGATAAATCCTCTTTAGTGGTAAAGTTGGATTTGACATTACCATTTTAGAAATGCCACTTTTCGAAAGTGGACATTTCTCAGCTCTTACCTTTCCTCTGTGTGCCTGTAGCCTGCCTCCAACACACGTCTGGGTTGGGTGAGAGCTACACTTTGTACATTCCTCTAGACAGCCAACCTCCTCGTCCACCGGTATATTGTTGTGTACTTACATATTTCTTACATTCACTGAAGCTACTGGCCAACTTCATGTTGAGTGAGAACATATAGCTCTTCTACAAGGATCATATACACACATGAAATATTTTCCTTCATTGCAATGGACTACTATAACTTTTTTTTAAACAATTTTATTTTTTGCTTTTAAAAAAATTTGATTACATAATAAAGAGAGCGAGCAGTTCACCGAACAATAACGTTTTACAAAAACTATGACAAAACAAAACAACCACCGCAAAGCCAAAAGGATCGCAGTGGACGCCAGACCCGAATGGCAGTACCTTTATTTAGAATATGACAACATATAGCCTTCCTCTTTCACACAAATGTGAGCCAGCACAAGGCTGGTTTATGTGCACGTGCATTTTTAACCATCAGTTTGTTAACAAGTAACTCAATATTTGTAGACAATTTCTTTAGTTTTTTTTATATTTGTGACATTACACCACCAAAAGCATAGTACAGTAACTGTTACGGGGCATTTGATGTTCACATTCAAAAGAAAAGAGAAAAATTAATATTTCTTATGAAATTATATTGAACAAAAATCAAGCTGAATTGGGGGCTATGTGTATGGATTGCTGGCAAAAAATGTAACCAGCTTTGTAAGTATCAAAGCGTTTTACTATTAGTGCTTGAGACAATGGGAGATAGTTACAATAAATTGTGGAGCGTGGTGTAACTCTAAAATTGTTAACACTGCGCTCCGACATTTTTAAAAAAGCTGGGATGCGCCGTATTTACAAAAAAGGATGCACACCTGCATTTCCCCTAGCGCGAAAAAAGCTGCCCCGCAACAGCGCAGGGACCCTTGCGCCATACTGCAAGGGTGCCTGCACTGCATGTGCAATTGTTTAGGTGCAGGAAGGGACACCTTCCTGCACATAAACAATCTTTAATAGCGATTTTCCCTTTCTATGTGTTCTAAAAAGCACGCATTGCCCGCCCCTTTACTGCAGCGGACTGCTGCGGTAAGGGGTATATTACACAGTGGCGTTAAGCTACATTAAGTGCCTTAACACTACCTTGTACACATGGGGTAGGGAGCAACGACACCGGAGCGTCAGAAATTGTGATGTTATGGACTTGTAAATATACCCCAATGTTTCAAAGATGTAAGGGATTCGATCACTGCATACTTTAGGTGAAATGGTGTGCCTACACCTTATTGATAGCTGATAGATGTTCCACAGACATCATGACTTTGTCAGCATATGCTGCAGATTGAGCAGAGGGTGTACATTAGTTAGAATATACGTAATACTCTTGGGCTTCGTTAAATATTGCACAGATGCCTCCTGCCACTTGATTGCCATGCTACTTGTCCTTGCGCGGCGTAGGGTTTCAATGTGCTGGGGCCGCAAGCCCCCACCCAAGGTCCCCCTTTGGCTGGAAGATGCATCGCGCTGCCAGACTCTCCTGTCCGAATTCTGAGATCTCATGCCAGCCAGATCCCGCCCACTTGACCAATGGGTCTTATCTCCTAAGTCGCAACTCCCAGCGCACGGCGACCTCTACCACGGTCCCCGCCGGAGCTTTGCCTGCGGCGGCCGCCGGTGAGGGTCAATGAGTGGCCCGCTTCCCGATCTCACTCCCATCACCCCGATTACTCTCTCTTTCCCTTACTTAAGATGCCTCTTTCTGTGGTTTCACCCTACTGTCCTGGTACTCCCACGATATATCTTTTTTGTATTGAATTCACACGTTACGTGCTTGAGGTAACTTTTGCTTAAATATATTGTATGCCTGTACATGAAGCCTTGATACGTTGCAATATTGTACTTTTGCTATGCAATTTTGTTCAATACACGTTTTGAAAAACTTTTTTTTTTTAATAAAAAAAATTAGAAAACACGTAGGGGCAGATTTATGTTAACTGGCGCATACCCAGGGATGCGCCAGTTAACATGCGCCACAGTGCGCCACTGCTCCGCCACCCATGGTGCGCCGCATTTATGATACGGCGCACCATGGTGCAAGTTAGTGAAGATGCGTGACGCATCTCTCGGCGTACGGGCGGCGCATTGCAGGAGTCATGTCGCAAGTGCGACATGACTCCTGCAATGCATAGGAGCCACTTCTTCAATGCATGGTGCGTCATCCTTACGCCTGCTTCAAGCAAGCGTAAGGAATTGAAGCAGAAAGTGACTGAGTGAAATCTCATAGATTTCACTCAGCCACTTTTAGGAGGCGTTCCTGCGCAGGAACGCCCCCCCTGCGCAGGAACGCCTCCTCATGGCGCAGGGCTTTCCAACGTGACGCATCTCCTAGATGCGTCACGTTGTAAATAGAGCGCATTGTTTGCGCCGCCGTTGCGTCACATTAAGTGACGCAATTGCGGCGCAAGGAGGCGCAAGAGCCTCATAAATCTGCCCCGTAATACTATAGCACACCGGCTTCTTGTTAAGTCTCTTATAACAGATGAAACAGGGCATTACCAAGATGCTTAGAAAGTGGAATAGCTTTTTTTTTTTTTTAAGGGCATCTAGGCTTAACAATCGTTATTCGCTTCCCTGTGCACAGAGCAATAACATTTACATACGCTACACTTCCAATGTGGTATAGAGATTGATTTCATATTTCCACAGCTGTCCTCACACCACATGAAAACACCCATATAGGATGCCAACTCTAAGAATATCCCGCCCCGTCAAATAAGACGACTCCTTTGGCTACGAGGGTCACGGATTTGTGCAGGCCCCTGTGGTTTCAGAGGACCCCACTTCACATGGCACCTTGCTGATTTCATCGGTTCCGCTTTACAGTCACACACATGGGAAACGTTATAATTCTTTTGTCTTACCAGGGTGCACCAGAGACAGGTTGAAAAGCTGTTTCACTTTGTTCACCCATGGGGAATGCGCAGACAAATTCTTTTCTTCAGCTTCTGACAGAATGGCTTTTTCAAGGTCAACGGCAGGCGGCTGTCGGAATCCAGATGGGTCGTACATTCCGGCAAAAACATCTCTGACAATTTGCTTCAAGACTGCAAGGCTCTGTGCAAATTATAGAAATATGCAAATGCTTACAAAATTACAATAGCTTTTCTATCTCAGTTAAGAGAGACAATCACAGGTTTTACATAAAAAAATTCAAATTAGCAGCGTTGAATCACTTTTTCACTGGGTTTATCATGTTTTATATTTTTACAAAATAATAATTTCCTTCTTATGTATCCACTTAAGGTCAAGGCACTTATGAAGTTTGGAGATAGGGACAGATGGGTAGTGTGCCCCCCTCGATATTAGAAACAAATATTGCTGACTACAATATTGCGGTCAACATATTGTGACTACAAATATATTGCGTACAAATATACAGAAAGGAAGTATATTTAAAACAAAAAGCATTTTTTGCGCAATAATATCAAAGTATGAAACATAGATGAATTGAATATTGTTTTATTTTGTTGCATTATTGTATTATTTTTCTTTTAATATTTATGTTATAGTGAAATATAATTGTAATTATTTTTAAATCATATCATAGTAATGTACATTCTTTTCATGTTGTGTGTTTTTGTTGGATTTGGATAGGTAGTGTGCCTAAAACTGTATATTAAGTACATTTAAATATTATAATTTGAATTGTTCATACATTTTAATTTCAGGTTAAGGGGTTTACTGAGAGTTGCGGTGGTTAGTTTTTTTTATTAGTTATTAACTGATGTTGATTAATGTTTTGTTATGTACCTTTTTCCCGGAGTTTTATACAGCGCGAACTTGACTTGAAGGTATCAGAGCGCTTTCCATGAGCACCAGTTGCGTTATATAAGGACACATTCCTTTTTTTTCTTTGTTGGGAACTATGAGATTAAGGGGCATATGTAGGTAATTTTTGTTTTGAGATTCTCCAATTGCGTTTTTTTGTGAATCGCAATTAGAGAATCGCAAAACGAAATGTAGGTAAAATTAGCAAATTTTTAGTGAATCCCAATCATTCCGTATTTGTGTTAGCAAATAGAGATTCGCAAATATAAAATACCTTCTCATTCATTCCTATGGGCTAGAAGGTCCATAGAATTGGAAGACATTCTCAATTTGCGATTCTCAATTAGATAATCGCAAATTGAGAATGCAATATCAGGGTTGCAAGGGTGTCAATAGGACACACTGTTGCCCCCCTGAAATTAACATGTGTGCACATGTGGCCCACATAAATGCCCTAAGGGCATATATGTGACCCACATGGCACTTTGAAAAATGCCAAAAAGTGAATTTTACAAAAAATAGCAATTTACTACCAATCTGAAGTTGGTGGTATTTTGCGATTCCATAAGCCGCAATTTGTGATTCCTTAAATGCAATTGCAAAAAAAGTAATCAAAAATTTTGCGATTCCTTATTTTGCATGTGGGTTTTTGTGTGCTACACAGCACACTGCTCTAATTGCGATCGCAAATGCTGAAATTCTGCGAATTTCAGCATTTGCGATTGCAAATGGGCTACCTACATATGGCCCGAAGCGATTTGCCCAGAATGACAGGATGTTGAGAGTCGTTGTGAATACCGAGAATCGAACTCGGTTCCCCAGATTTAAGGTTGACCACCCTATCCGTTAGGCCACATCCTCTCCCTTTGTTTACATGTTTTTTTTAAATTAATCTTTTTATTGAACAGTTGTGATGGTACATTAGTAAATCGTAGAACCACACAGCAATGACATAAGAGAGGCATGATACATATAACAAATCATAGGTCAGGTTACTCGCACATAGGACATTAGAAAGACAAAGAAAAACCATCCAAAACATTATCCTGCAATTCTATCGAGGGGGAGATACATATATTCCTAAGGCACTTATTCCAGTTAGCCCACTTGTGGTCCCATTTTGCGGGACATCCTCTGTGTTTGAATACATCCTTTTTGGCAACCACGGCATGATCCATATCCCTGGGCCACTTTGCATACCTAGGAAGATCCCCTGATCCCCATCCCTGAGCAATGTTTCGTTCAGCAAGTGCGCACCCTAACGACACCCATGAATGCTCAGTGTGAGACAGATCAGTGGCCTCCCATACATTTAACAAGCACAGTCGCAGGGATTGAGTGATGGCCTTCCCACAGATCCCGGCCATTGTTGAGACAATTTGCCCCCATGAAGGCTGTAGTTTTGGGCACTCCCAGATTACGTGAAAGTAGGTGCCTTCCGCCGTACAACCTCTGAGGCAGCGAGGATCGTCCGACTACCCATCCTAACTAATATGTGCACCGACAGGTATGTTCTATGTACATTTTTCAGTTGTACAAGTCGTAGACAAATTGGGATGGCCACCTCCAGAGGGGAGGAAATGGCTTCCTGACAGACATCGTCCTCTTAGTATCCCAGGTCTGTTTCCTACGGTTGTCTAAGACGTACCACAGGATAGGGCTTGTTGTTGATCAGTTTATGGTAGGCGAGCGAGATCACCTTACCGAGAAGGGGATCCGTCAGGAGCGTATCCTTCAGTGGGGCAGCGCAAGGTATTGTCTCCCCGCTAGTGACAACAGCGGTTAGGGCCTGGCGAATTTGGAGGGATCGGAATGTCTCTGCCTCCGCCAACTGATATTTCTTTTGGAGGTCCGCGAATGAGACCATCGCCAGTCTCTTACATAGGGCCCCCACTGAGGAAATACCAATCAGGTCCCATTTGTCAAAGCCTGGGCACCTATTTAAGGTCCCGAGTTGTTCGGACTCCCACAGGGGAGTGTGCGCTGTTAATTTTTTGTGTCATCCCAGGCTATTCGTTGCACAGTGCGACAGTGCCACTGTGTTGGAAGTAGGGCCACTTTGTTTAAGTTGGATACACTTTCAAATTACCTACTATATTTTAATAGTGGACAGCAGGGTTTATTGGGAGACAGGGTGGTTAGAGTTTAAGTAAGTAGATTTACATTAATAATACCTGATTAATGTCTTATTACGCAATTTTTAATTATTTACTTTTTTATCTACTGGTTTAAATATTTTTCTTTTATACAAAGTATATATAGTTTTGTAAATTATTCTTTCATTTATTTGTATGTATTTGTTGTGTATTGATGTGGGTGGGTTTTCTTATTTTTTAAGTGTAAATTAATTACTGATTTTGTTAAAAAAAATTTACATAGATGATTATGATGATGATATATCATTTTTTAAACATGTGGCATATTGGAGTGCATGGGTCGGATTTTCATTTAAAATGGTTAAATTGCAATTAAAATTAAAATGAAGATTTTTTTATTATTGCATATTGGATTACTTTTCTTATATGATTGTTATATTGAAGGGGTGAGGGACACCATTTATTTCATCTGTTATTTAAAAAGAATTTTGTGTAATCCTGATACATTTTATTGTTTTAATTTAGGATTTGTAAATTATTTAATTAAATTCACAAATAACAATTTACTTACCTTCGGTAGTGCATTATCTTCTAGAGACTCTATCTAGCCATAGATTTCTTAAATTAGAAGATCTCCCATGCCTCAGAATGGATCCAAACGCTTTAGAACAGTACCAATGCATGCCAGTAGGTGGGGTCTTTTTTAGTTGGAAATTACGTGTGCAGTACCTACACAAGAATCATCCTGGCACACTGTCAGTTACTTTTGCGACTTTCTAAGCCAGAAGTGCGTTGCCCCAACAAAAACTGACAACTGGTGTGAAAAACTAGGGCCTTGATAAGGGTGCCCCTTACACTGTAATCCTCTCACCGAGCACGGAGGATGGGAGGGACGGTAAGGAATCTGCAGCAAGATATGGTCTCTATCTGATAAGATGTTATCGAAAGAAAGTAACTTGTTCATCTGATTGAGACATCTAGCCTCAAATTCCTTACCTTAGAATAGATACCCAAGCAATGTCTCACATTAGGTGGGTCTGCAAAGCTAATTTAACTCACAATGTCCTACAGGGTCCAACATGTGAAAAGTTGCCCACATTGCTGCATGACAGACATCCGGGACAGGGACTCCGAGCACTAAGACAGTGGCCGCAGCCTTGCTTCTGGTGGAATGAGTGCACTAGCCCTCATAGGGTTGCTTCTTGGCCAAATGGGTAGCAGATCCTGATGCAGAGTACTATCCATTTTGAGATGCTCCGTTTCTGCACAGACTTACCTTTCTTTGTCCCTGCGTACCCCAAAAAGAGTTGTTTGTCCATCCGTAACTCTTTTGTGCGATCAACGTAGAATGATAAAGCTCTTTTTGGGTCCAGACAGTGAAGTCCTTCCTCCTCTTTGGTGGTGTGAGGTGGAGAAAAAGGTTGGCAAGGTGATGTTCTGGCCAACATTCAAAGGTGTCATAATCTTTGGAAGGAAGGAGGCACTTGTCCGGAGTACCAGCTTGTCTGGATAGGAGATGGAGTAGGGAGGGTGCGCTGAGAGTGCCTGCAATTCGTTGATCCTCCTGGCCAATGCAATGGCCGCTTGAAAGGCAGTTTTCTTGGTGAATAGACTGGCTGCCAGAATAACATCACAGACTTCAGGAATGTAAATGTAAATGTAAATGTGGGTGTACTTGTAAAGCGCACTGTGACTCCAAGGAGTATCTTGCGATACAAAAGGGGGTGGTGATGGACGGAGCATCTGAATCAATCAAACACTCACACCCAGTCAAAAGATCTGGGTTTAATCCATCACCGTTCTTTAGCCCACTCTGCCACCCCAGTTCAGACATGGCTATATGCAAATCAGTCTGGAATGCCAGAAACCGGTCCTCGGAAGCTTGTTTCCGGTCCAGGGAAGACATGGCTTGGCAGTTCGGGCTGGACTGTTCCCATGAGGCACAGGGTCAGACTGATTTGCATATAGCCATGTCTGAACTGGGGTGGCAGAGTGGGCTAAAGAACGGTGATGGATTAAACCCAGATCTTTTGACTGGGTGTGAGTGTTTGATTGATTCAGATGCTCCGTCCATCACCACCCCCTTTTGTACCGCTTTTGGCCGCCATAAGTGTGGCAGGGTATGTCCAGAGATTCCGAGCGCTTGACAAAGAGTCCACGACTCCACCCCACCCAGTTTGTTGCAGTGCCACGTGGTGGTAATGTTATCCTTGAAAACCTGCACCAGCCTTCCCTTGTTCAAAGGAAGCAAGTGTTTCAAAGCCTAGCGAACTGCCAGAGGCTCCAACAGGTTGATGTGGAGCCTGGACTCCACCAGAGACCTGTGTCCTTTGATTTACACCACTCCCAGATGCCTTCCCCATCCCAGAAGTGACACATATATCACTAGTCAGCTACGGTTGGGTAAGAGAGAGGAATCTGCCACTGACGTAATTGCGGTTTGTCAGTTTCCAATCACATTTTTTCCAATTGCCTCCGATGTGGACCATGCCGAAGAGATTCCCCTGATGCTGCACACACTGGGACTTCAGGTTTCACTGCAGAGCTCGCATATGCTGATGGGTATGGGTTATAAGCAGGATGCAGGCGGACATTAGGCCCAGCAACCTTAGGGTCATTCTCACCAAAATCCAGGATAGAAGCTGAAACATCGGAATCATAGTCCTAGGCTGAGGAGAATAAGCCTCTAAACTGCACGGTGTCCAGAAAAAATCAGATGAAATGGAGCACCTAAGAGTGACTCAGGTGTGACTTGGGCACATTGATCGTGAGCCCCAGCCAGTGCAGAATGTTTGCAGTAGTCTGCAGGTGGGAGAAGACTGCCTGTGGTGAGCCCACCTTTAACAGCCAATCATCGAGGTAGGAAAAGACTGGAACCCCTGACCTCCACAGACAAGCTGCGACCACTGCCATCACCTTGGTGAATACCCAAGGGGTCCTGGTAAGGCCGAAGGAGACTTAAAGTGCTCTTGGCCCACTGTGAACTGCAGGTAGCATCTGTGGGCATGCAGGACAAGGATGTAGAAATATGCATCCTGCAAGTCCAACAATACCATCCAGTCTCAAGAGTCCAGGGCAGAAAGAACTTGCACGAGTGTGACCATTTTGAATTTCTAATTTTTCAGGAAGAGATTGAGAAGGCACAGGTCTGGGAAAGGACATAGGCCTTTGCCTTTTTTGGGCACCAGAAGATAGCAGCCATGACGTCCTCCTGATGCAATCCCTTTCGATGGCTTCCTTGGCAAAGAGAGACAGCCCTTCCTCACTGAGCAGGAAGAGGTTGTTCTCTGTCAGCCAGTTGTATGTGGGTGGTATGGATGGAGAGGTGGTCACAAAGGGAATGGAGTAGCCCCTTGGGGTGATTTGTTAAACCCAACGGTCTAATGTTATTGACCTCCAGTGGTTTGGCATATCTTGCCCCCCCCCCCCACTTGATGCCCATGATGGTTGGAGGGCAAACTAAAGGAGTTTGGCTGCATTAGCTACCGGGGGCTGGTGGACTGGCTCGGCCTCTGGCTACCTGTCCCACATAGTCTATGAGACCCATTTCCTCTGCCACGAAAAGGCTGGGAAGCCTCTAGGTCGTGGAGAGTATGGACACAGTTTGAAACCCCTTCCATGGCCACAGAAAAGGGTGGAATGCAGATTTGGGTTGACAAGGAGCCATAGACAAGCCCTAGGACTTGGTTGTGGCTCTTCTGCCTTAAAGTGCTCCAGTACTGAGTGTGCCTTCTCTTCAAAATGATGAGAGCCATCAAAGGGCATTTCCATTAGCGAGGCTTGCACATCACCTGAAAAGCCAGTGGTTCTCAGCCAGGTGTAGTACCACAGGGTCACCTGTGATGAAATCATTCTACCGTGAGTCGATTGTGTCCAGTCCACATCGTATGGTGAGCTTTGCTGCTTCTCTCCCGTCAGCAATAGTTTGGGAGAGTAGGGCTGTGGCCTCTTCCAAGACCATATGAAGCATTTGTGGAACCAAATCCCGGAATATATGGGAATATCAGCCCAAAGGGCATGCAGTGTACACCGACTCCAATGGAAGGCTGGCAGAAGAGAACATTCTCTTGCCAAAGGGTATTCAGCCTCTTGGATTCCCTATCCAATGGGGTGGTAGAGAAAGCACCAGGGTTGACTCTAGATGTGGAGGCTTGGATCACCAAGCTCTCTGAGGTGGAGTACAGGGCAAGGAACCTGGGGTCCCTAGAAGCGGGGTGAGGGTGGTGGGCAATTGTTCTATGCGCTTGAACTCCTGTATAGGGCTTGGACAAGGCCCAAGTAGGACGTCCACAAGGGCTTCATTAAAAGGGAGTAAAGGTTCAGAAGTGGCAACTCCCGGCTGAAGCACCTCTATCAAGACCTTCGCCTTGACTGCCACTGAGGGAAACTGAATGTCAAGACCTCAGTCACTCTACGCACCGCCACAGGGAAAGAGGTTCCCTCTATAGCCAAAGTAGGAGGAGAGACAAAGCCAGTGTCAGATGAGGTGTCTAGCCCACTGGTCTCCACCAGTTCCTCATACCAGTTGTCCTTTCTCTCATCTAGAGGATAATGGTATCCATAAGGGTCCTCCGACTCAGAACCCACCCCTCCCATTTGTCTCCATCTCAAAGGCAAAATACACTGGTTCTGACTTGGAGGGATTGGTCCCAGTCAGCGCTGGAACTGGCATCAGACGACACCTATCCGGTTCCGTGTCAGAGGTAGGAATGATGGAAATGGCGCTGCCGTGAGGCAACAGCAGTGATGAGGCGCCAGCACTAGAGAGGGCGAGGAGGAAGGTCTCGATCCTGCTGGTGGCTTCGCCCCAGATCCCACACTGGATCCATGAGGACCAACTTGTGCTAAAGGGGAACAGCTGGCGTGAATACAGTGGGGCCGCTCCTGAGCCCATGGGGCCCAAAGGCACACCAGAGCAGCAAGGTCACCAAGATATGAGTGGAACATCCTGTCACATCAGGAAAGAACATTTCTCAAAAATGTGTTGACAAAAGTTGAGGAAAAAGCCAGTCAAAAAACGGTGGTTGCTCTTCACGGATCAGTGCTATCTGGTGTGGAAGGGAAATAACTGACATCAGTGCGCCAGGTCAGTGCCTATATAGGTATCACACAAGTCATTTACGATGCGGACACAGAGCCAAATGATACCACTTACTGGTGCTCAAGGGTGCTGTTAGAAGATTTCCGGATCAAATCCGATGCCTGGGGAATATTCTAAGATAAGGTATCTGCATTTAGAAGTCTCCAACAGAAATAATGGTTAATATAGATCTATTTTATTAGTGGATGCATTTTGTTTTCAAAGCACTCCCCTGATGTATGTACCATTCCCAATGTTTGCTAGACTGGAGTTACTTTAATAACTTTGAACCCCCCCATCCTCTCCCCAAAATGTATGCGCTCTACACAATGTGTGTTAGACTGGAGGTAAAATTGTACATCTGCCTTTACTCCCAATGTGTGCACTTTCTCCAATGTTTGTTAGACTGGGGCTAGAATAGTAAATATGACCCTCTCAATATATGCACCTTCCCCAGTGTTTCCTAGACTGGAGTTAGAATAGTACATCTGCCCCTCCAAAGATTCAGACTCAGGCTGTGTCCTGGTGTTCAGGTAGCCAGCCAGATGGCTGAAGTGTAGTCAAAACCCATGCTGATGCACCCATTACCAGTGCCTCTGAGCCTATCGACAAAGTAGGTGAGTCCCCACTCATTTCTTGCTGACATAACTCTTTGCAGTTGTATTGTCCATCATGATCTAGACAGCCTGATTGCATGGGAAGGGAGAAAGGCCATGAGCTCCAGCCGAATCACCTTCAGTTCTAGCAGGTTGACGTGAAGTGTCTGCTGCTCTGGATACTCAAGACCTCGGATCACCAGTTCTTCCCAGTGAGCACCTCACCTGAGGGTGTATGCATCTACCATTACAGTGACCACAGCTGGAGGATGGAGGAAGGGAATCCCTTGAATTACGCTTTCCTATTTCGATTCGCGTACCTGGCTCCACAACCGTGGAACTTACTCCCCTTTGAGATCCGGTCATGCACAGAACTATTGTGTTTTAGAAAGCTGCTTAAAACGTGGTTATTTGAACTAGCACATGATTAATGCCTCTCTTTGGCCTCGGCCAGTTACAGAGTAGCGCCATGAAACCTCTTGATGTACGCGTGCTTTATAAGTCCCTTATAACATTAACATTAACATCCTATACTGCCCACCAGACTAGGTCCCCAGCAGTGTTTTGGAACTCAATGTTGTCTGCAAGATCTCCTTTGTGTTGAAACCACTGCCCACGAAGGCACCACTAGAGTTCTCATTTGCCAGTGGAAATGCATAACCAGCAGGATGCAGAAAGCTAGCAGACCCAGATGCCGGAGTATTGTCATGAGTGGAATCCAAGTTCACTCCCACAAGATCAGAATCATATCCTGAATGTCCCAGATCCTCTATGGGGGAGGGAAAGCTTGAACTGATGTCATTTCCAGTAGTGTACCTATAATCAGCAGGTGCTGTGAGGGTTCTAAAGAGACTTGGATATGTTGATGGAACACTCAAGCTGAAAAGAAGGGATAAAATCATCTGCAAGTGGTGCAACACCATCTGCAGCAAGCTGCCTTTGACAGCCAGTTCTCCCGCTATGGAAATGCACAGATCCAGAACTGATTTGTGCCACAACACTGCTATCACCTTTGTGAAGATTTGAGGTGCTGAGGTCATTCTGAATGAGAAGACTGAACTGGTAGTGGGTGACCCTACCACAAACCACAGGCACCTACTGTACATCCTTAGGACTTGTATGTGGAAAAATGCATCCAGAAGAACCTGAGCCAGAGACAGCCTGTTTAGCTTTATTGTGCAGGGAAATATTTAAGAGCCTGAGGTCTAGGATCGGGCAAAAAACGCTGTTCTTCCTGGGAACCAGGAAGCACCAAGAGTAGCACCCTGAATACTTTTCCTAATTTTTTGCTTGGGCACCAACTCCACTGCTCCATTGTGCAGCAGAGTTGTCATCTCCTGCTGCAGTATTTCTAGATTTGTTCCTCTGACTGAACTGTCTGTTGGGGTGGGATGTGGGGATGAGGTTGTTGGAATGGTAGGACATAGGCTCTTTAGAAAATCTGAAGGTCCCTAGTCTGCTTTTATGGTCTTCCAGGCAGGTAGCAAGGAAGATATCCATCCTCCAATGGGTCGCTCATGCACCTTCCAGAGGAATCTAAAGCAGCTTTCCACGTGGTGCTGCAAAAGAGGACAGTTGCTGGGTCTGCCAATATTTTGAAGTGGTTTTATAAAAATAGTGTGGCTAGTGGCGTTGAAAGCAGTAGAAAAATCTACCAAAATGGTGACCGTAGAAATGTTATCATCCGCTGCACAAAATAAATCATTCAAACACACACGAGGGTCCCTGAAAATAAGTGTTAGGGGGAGGAGGCAGGGAAAATACTGTAATCAAGAACAAGAGGGCCCCCCCTAAGACTAGATCTATTAAATGGCAAACACTCTAATCCATAAAAAACATCATTGTAGTCCCACACAGAAAGTATTTATTTGAAAAACATATATCTATTTATTTATATTTTCTGAAATTTTCATTTGTAGATCCAAAAGTAATAGCGATACACATATATATACAAAATCTATTTACATATCAGAATATATGCGACACATACCCTCTCACACCTTCAAAGTAACCACCAATCACACCCATACAAGCCATCCTCAATCATACCAATCAACAATATATACAGAAGGTACAGACAATTTACAAAAAATGTACACCATAAGGAATAAACATACACAGGTGAAACAGAACAAAACGAAAAAGGAAAAACGCCGACGCACGTTTCGGAACAGGACCGATATTCACCAATCCTTCGTCAGGGCGCAAACAATTACATATAGTCTCTTCTGTGACTTTTCAAAACATATCCATGGGTTTGAAATATACATCAAGGAATCCACAAGCCGGCTTTATCGTTGGATGTTCTGCTACCACTCTACATACGAGGGACGCGTTATGCATTGCCGCCCACTTGACCGTGTAAGAATTCAGGCGGTTTGATCTACTAGTGCATTAGCAGGAGGAAGTCTGCTCGAGCATTGTGCCCCGCCTAGCAGACCGTGAGGTGTCGCTACCGGGGATACCTTTTGAGAGGGGGAAAGTGGATCCTTTATATTGTGAGGTGATTTTACCATCAAAGTAAAGCCGGACCGACGGTTCTGCAACTTCCACTTCTGACTCGAGTCTTGTACATCTCGCTGTGAAGTTTTCTGCCCCCTTGTTTATCATCCACGCAGCTTCTGGTGTGTGGATAGGGATATTGTCTATAGGACTGAATATTGTGACATGAAGCGGCAGCCCTGAGTCTAGCTTTCTAGATACAATCTTGTGGATTCCTTGATGTATATTTCAAACCCATGGATATGTTTTGAAAAGTCACAGAAGAGACTATATGTAATTGTTTGCGCCCTGACGAAGGATTGGTGAATATCGGTCCTGTTCCGAAACGCGCGTCGGCGTTTTTCCTTTTTCGTTTTGTTCTGTTTCACCTGTGTATGTTTATTCCCATGGTGTACATTTTTTGTAAATTGTCTGTACCTTCTGTATATATTGTTGATTGGTATGATTGAGGATGGCTTGTATGGGTGTGATTGGTGGTTACTTTGAAGGTGTGAGAGGGTATGTGTCGCATATATTCTGATATGTAAATAGATTTTGTATATATATGTGTATCGCTATTACTTTTGGATCTACAAATGAAAATTTCAGAAAATATAAATAAATAGATATATGTTTTTCAAATAAATACTTTCTGTGTGGGACTACAATGATGTTTTTTATGGATTAGAGTGTTTGCCATTTAATAGATCTAGTCTTAGGGGGGGCCCTCTTGTTCTTGATTACAAAATAAATCATTCACCACTGCCAAAAGTGCTCAATTTGTGCTTATGTTGGGAAACAAACTTGGGAGTCATCTAATTTCCCGTTCCAAAAAATGGGTCAGTTGTTGTGACACACATGGTCCTAAGATTTTAGGAAGTGCAGGGAGAAGAGTAATAGGACGATAGTTAGACACTGCCACAGAAGCAAGAATACATTATTTCCATAGTGGAACTACAGTATCTTTTTCAAAATATCTGGGACTAAACCTGTGTTAAGGGAAGAGTTGATGATATCCTATAAAACCAGTGGCCTAAAGCCCCTAATTTGAGAGATCTGTAATAGGTACTGAATGAAATGTTAATTCAGCTTTACATTGATAGAGTAAGAGCATGTGACGGGGAGGCCCGGGAGTGGTGGACTGAGACGCCCTTGACACCCATGTCTCTCCCCTTTCAACAGCGCGAAGCCCCCTGTCAGGAGGACGATTGGCTGTCAAAAGACTACGGGTACAGTTGGGACGAGGAGAACATTAAAGGACCGGGCGCCTTTAACTGCGCCTCTCAGATTGCCGAGACTCCTCCCCTTGATGACGTGGCGGACCATGCCGAGCCAAAAGAAGGACAACCCAGGAAGTGGACGGACGGCGTATCCCCGGAGGAAGAAGGAGTCGGAATCGGAGACCGGAGAAGAAGAGCGATACCTTTGAGTCGGGAGGAGAGCCTGGACGGAGGAGACGAGACGAGCCCCGGCGACACCAGCAAGCCAGGAGGCCAACGACCCCACGAGTCGCCCCGCCACGCTCCCGGGGGAGGAGTGTGGCTTTCAGAGGTACGGGGCAAGGTAGCGGGTTGGGTGGGACGGCGTCTGCACCCTCCGGAGTGATAACCGAGCACTAGTGTAAATATTGTATAGTCGATGCAAGACCCCCTCCCTTTCACGAGCACCCGAGCACTCGGCATCGCTGTATAAACCTATCACTTGAGCACTTGGTTATCCCTCACCCCCGGCCCCACTGCCTGACGTGAAGTGAACGTCCCAGTGACCATTTCCTTTTCTTCCCTTGCATTACATGTCGATTGCCTTTCCGGAACACTGGGCCCTCTCGAAACCGGATCCTGACAGGAGAAGACATCCTGGAGCCTGTTAAGAACACCAGAACAGATCCTGCAGTGTTTGCTAGGGAAAGACTCACTAGTAGAAGCCGGAGAGCTTATATAAAAATAAAACCTTCTTTAAAATCACTGATCAAAGTCTCGGACTCGGTTACTCCCACTACTCCTGCTCCTTTACAACTGGTGTCAGAAGTGGGATTAACACCGCAGCCCATCTGTGAAACCGAGATGGACGCCCTAATTCAACACATCATTAAGGGGCAGGAAAAACTAGAGTGGGCTGTACAGCAACAAATCACCTCAGCCCAGGCCGACCGCGAAATGTTCCAGAATACCATTGCGGCACATATGGAAGGCCTGCAGAAAACCCCGCCACCCTCCATCGTTGCTGCACCTGTCGAGGGCAGGAGTCATGTCCCAAACCCCTCGGGGATTGCTTTGCAGAAATACGTCCAGGGGGAGGATCCCGATGCATTCCTAATGAACTTCGAGCGAGCCGCTCGGGCATTGGGGTGGCCAGAGGACAAATGGCCCTTTTTCCTGGCTCCACTGCTGACAGGTGAGGCACAGTTCGCATATCAGGTGGCCAACCCCATGGGCAATGCCCCCTACGCGATGGTGAAAAACGTCATCCTTGATCATTTGGGCTTAGATCCAGAGGCCTACAGGGTGCGTTTCCGTAAGGAAAAGGGAAGCCCCAATGAAAACCCAAGACTTTGTTTTTTAGACTCAAGATGGCTGCCGACAAATGGCTGAAACCCGAGTCTAGCACCAAAGAAGAAGTGATGGCGAAAATATATTTGGAACAATTTATGGATGCTCTGCCCTATGGCTCACAAAGGTGGCTACGCCAACACTCGGGACTTACCATCGAACAGGCCATAGAAATGGCGGCGAATTATGCTCGGGCCCAGCCCCGAATCACAGGATGGGACCAGGAAAAAACCAATAAGAACCTGCCCCCTCCCAAACCTGAGAAGAAACCGAAACCCCTGATGGAACCGTTTAGACCACGACCACCGAGGATGGAATCCCCTATGATGCGTGGGCCGCAGTGCTTTGACTGTGGCGAATGGGGGCACATCGCTCGTTTATGTCCCAAGAAACGTACCACCGAAGAACCCATGGAAGTAGGGTATCTGCCCAAGACAGTGTTCTATTCCGCCGAATTGGGGTCCTCTTTTTATGTGAGTATGCGGATGAATGGCTATGTGGTCAAAGCCCTTCTAGATTCAGGGTGCAAGCAGTCAGTGGTCCAAGAGCGCTTTATACATCCCAGCCAATACATCCCCGAGTCTCTGGTGTACATCAGGTGTGTACATGGGGATGTCAAGCCCTACCCACTAGCTCAAGTCTCCTTAAGCCCAAACCAGAAAGACTCCTGTGTAGTGAGAGTAGGGGTGGTTGACTCCCTTCCCGAGGACGTTATATTGGGAGTGGACAATCCCGAGTTCCTTGACTTGTTCAAAAAAAACCCTAGAGGAACAGCTCCAGGCAGAAGGGGGACCCAAAGCGACTCTATTAACCCCAGAACCCTGGGTCCTAGACCGTAGTTTTAGGTTTGCCCAGACGGATGATAGGACCCTACACAACGCCTGGGAAAACGCCCACGTACATCATAGCTCTCAGCCCCAAAGATGCCCCCGCTTTGTGATTCAAAAAGACCTTTTGTACAGAGAAGCTGAAGAAGGGGGTCGGCTCCAATTGGTAGTCCCGGTGTCTTTCCGTGAACAGGTGCTCTTTTTCGCACATGCCCATCTCACTGCTGGTCACTCTGGAAAAGAAAAGACTACCGACAGCAGCTTACGCCATTTTTACTGGCCAGGAGTCTACAAAGATGTACAGACATACTGCGCTAAGTGTGAGATTTGTCAGAGGAGGAACACCCACCTCCCACCCGCAGCACCCCTGCAGCAGATGCCCATCATCGGGGTTCCTTTCGAACGGGTGGGAATGGACTTAATAGGCCCACTACCCAAGTCCTCGAGAGGAAACGTATATGCGCTAGTGATTGTGGATTATGCCACGAGGTTTATTGAAGCGTTTCCTCTAAGAACACCTACAACCACCAACATTGCAGAGAAGTTCTTGGAGTTATTTTCACGCTTTGGATTCCCCAAAGAAGTCCTAACCGACCAGGGCACCCCGTTTACCTCCCGGGTGATGAAAGAAGTATGCAAATCCTTGGACATTCGGCATATTAGGACGTCGGTCTACCACCCCCAGACCGACGGACTAGTGGAAAGATATAATCAGACTCTGAAGGCCACGCTGAAAAAAATGTTGACCGTAGAGGGTCCCGACTGGGACCGCTTGTTGCCACTGGCCCTGTATGTCCTCAGGGCACAAAAACAAAGCAGTCTCGGCTGTTCAGCCTTTGAACTGCTGTATGGCCGGCTCCCGAGGTCGTTGTTGGAAATGACTAAGGATGCCTGGGAGACAGAAGATGAACAGGAACAGAAGTCCCTGCTTGAATACACCGTACAGCTGAGGACTAAGTTGGGCAAGCTCAGAAGCTTAGCGTACACCAATTTGGAACAACAGAAATTAAAACAGAAGAAATACTACGACAGAGGAAAGAAAATGAGGCATCTCCAAGTCGGTGATTGGGCATTGGTACTCCTCCCTTCAGTCTCCAAGAAAAACGAGTGGACAGGACCTTATGAGATACTGGATACTATAGGACAGACCACCTATAGACTTAAGGTCTCCCCCAGTAAGACCCAATGTTATCATATTAACCTCCTAAAAAAATGGATCGGTCCCATACCAAAGGGGAACAACCTGACCGTCCCCACGAATGCAGAGCAGTCGACTACCCTACAACACCTGGTTATTAATGACGCCCTCTCAGGGCAAGAAAAGGAGGAATTGAACACAGTATTACGCCCCTTTGCCAAGATCTTTTCGGACCTCCCAGGGAAGACTACTCTGGTTGAGCATCATATTGAGACCATTCCAGGGCAAACAATAAAACAAAGGCCGTATCGAATTCCCGCAGCCAGAAGAGAGGCAGTAAGGAAAGAAGTTAGGGAGATGTTACGTCTCGGGGTCATCCGCCCGTCCAAAAGTAATTGGGCTTCCCCGATTGTCATGGTGCCCAAACCTGACGGATCCAAGCGTTTCTGCATGGATTTCAGAGCCCTCAATAACATCTCTACTTTCGATGCCTACCCCATTCCTCGGGTCGACGAATTGGTGGAAAAGCTCGGAGACGCGGTATACATCACCACCCTCGACCTTACGAAAGGGTACTGGCAGGTGCCCCTCCGTGAAGAGGATCGAAAGAAGACCGCCTTCATCACAGACGAAGGTTTGTACGAATTTACGGTCCTTCCTTTCGGCTTGCACGGGGCGCCTGCCACGTTCCAGCGGCTGATGAACCATGTCTTGAAACCTTTTCCCACCTTCAGTTCAGCTTACCTGGACGATATCGTGATTTATAGCCAAACGTGGCAGGAACATCTGGTGCACCTGCAGACCATACTTACGGCACTCCCGGATGCCGGGCTTCACATCAATTCAAAGAAGTCGCGGGCTGCCTTCAACCGGGTAAAATACTTGGGATTCGTCTTGGGGGATGGAACCATATCCCCTCAGGCGGAAAAGGTAAAAGCCATCCAGAACACAGGCTTTCCGACTGGTAAGAAAGAGTTAAGGGCTTTCCTAGGGCTGGTTGGCTATTATAGACGCTTCATTCCCCGATTCGCGGAGGTTGCCACCCCCCTCACCAATCTCCTCAGAAAGGATGTGAAACCCCGTGAAATCCAAACCCCGTCACCAATGGCCATCAAAGCATTCGAGGATCTCAAAACCATCATCACATCAGCTCCTGTCCTTGAATCCCCGAACTTCCGGAAAACGTTCACATTGGCTACTGATGCTTCGGACGTTGGGATAGGGGCCGTCCTGTCTCAGCTGGGGGATGACGGCGTTGAACACCCCATCCTGTTCACGAGTCGGAAACTATTCCCCAGAGAGTGCAAGTACTCCACGGTGGAGCGGGAGTGTTTAGCAATAAAATGGGCCATTGACAAGCTGCAATATTATCTGGAGGGTCGGCCGTTCATCCTTCAAACGGACCATGCTCCATTGAAATGGATGTATCAGAACCAAAGTCGCAACCCTAGAATCCTCAGGTGGTTCTTGTCCTTGCAGCCCTACACGTTCACTGTACAGCATAGAAAGGGTGTGGAGAATGGAAATGCAGATTATTTGTCGAGGGTCTTTCCTCTCCCCGATCGGGAGACTCCAGGGGGGGAGGTGTGTGACGGGGAGGCCCGGGAGTGGTGGACTGAGACGCCCTTGACACCCATGTCTCTCCCCTTTCAACAGCGCGAAGCCCCCTGTCAGGAGGACGATTGGCTGTCAAAAGACTACGGGTACAGTTGGGACGAGGAGAACATTAAAGGACCGGGCGCCTTTAACTGCGCCTCTCAGATTGCCGAGACTCCTCCCCTTGATGACGTGGCGGACCATGCCGAGCCAAAAGAAGGACAACCCAGGAAGTGGACGGACGGCGTATCCCCGGAGGAAGAAGGAGTCGGAATCGGAGACCGGAGAAGAAGAGCGATACCTTTGAGTCGGGAGGAGAGCCTGGACGGAGGAGACGAGACGAGCCCCGGCGACACCAGCAAGCCAGGAGGCCAACGACCCCACGAGTCGCCCCGCCACGCTCCCGGGGGAGGAGTGTGGCTTTCAGAGGTACGGGGCAAGGTAGCGGGTTGGGTGGGACGGCGTCTGCACCCTCCGGAGTGATAACCGAGCACTAGTGTAAATATTGTATAGTCGATGCAAGACCCCCTCCCTTTCACGAGCACCCGAGCACTCGGCATCGCTGTATAAACCTATCACTTGAGCACTTGGTTATCCCTCACCCCCGGCCCCACTGCCTGACGTGAAGTGAACGTCCCAGTGACCATTTCCTTTTCTTCCCTTGCATTACATGTCGATTGCCTTTCCGGAACACTGGGCCCTCTCGAAACCGGATCCTGACAGGAGAAGACATCCTGGAGCCTGTTAAGAACACCAGAACAGATCCTGCAGCGTTTGCTAGGGAAAGACTCACTAGTAGAAGCCGGAGAGCTTATATAAAAATAAAACCTTCTTTAAAATCACTGATCAAAGTCTCGGACTCGGTTACTCCCACTACTCCTGCTCCTTTACAGAGCAACAGTTCAGATTAATTGATTGATTCGAATTTCGAGCAGGTAGATGTGTTGAATCCAAGGTGTATGCTGCATCACCAGTAAACAGAGATGTAGCAATAGCATCTCTATTTTTCTATGTTTTATATCTTACAGATAAATAAATCATTTTCAGCCAGATTCATGAAGCTTAATTGCGCTCGCAAACGGCCAGATTCTGAGAATCTGGCCCTTTGCGAGCGCATTTTTGCATTTGGGATTCATCATCCCAAATGCAAAAATCGGTAAATGCGATTTCGCTAAATTGCGAGGAATTACATTTAAGGAATCTCTATTTGAGATTCCTTAAATGCAATTCATTAACCATTTAAAAATTGTGAATTTGCAATTTCGGGCCGCTATTTACCGCGAGGTCAAACCTCGTGGTAAATAGCGAAAACTTAGAAAAATGCTTTAAAATGCATTTTTCTAAGTTGCATGTTGCACACACACATGTCCTTTGGACATGTGTGTGCGCAACACCAATGTAGATTACATTTCAGGGGTACTACAGGGTGTCCTTTGGACACCCCTAGCACCCTTGAAATCGCATCCTTATTTGCAATTAGCAAATTGCTAATCGCAAATAAGGAATAACTCCCCATTCATTCCTATGGGCCTTTAGGCCCATAGGAATGAATGGGGAGTCACTCCTTATCTGCGATTAGCAATTAGCTAATCGCAAATAAGGAATCAGTGGGAATCGCAAATTCAATTGTGATTCCTACATGAATCCCGTTTTGCGAGTCCTTAATAGCGAATCCTTAAAATTCCTATGGGCCTTTAGTTATTCCTTATTTGCGATTAGCAATTTGCTAATCGCAAATAAGGAATGTGTAGGAATCGCATTTTACTTTGCGATTCCTACATGAATCCCATTTTGCGAGTCTGTAATAGCGATTCCTTATGAATCGCTATTAAAGACTCGCAAAACGGGTCTTTGATGAATCTGGCAGTTTATTCTTTACAAAACGTGCTGGAATTGTAGTTACACAGGGCACAATGAGACAGTTCTCTGATATTGGAAAATATTTCCTTTTAAGCGTTGGATGGGTTGAAAATTCTATTGGCCAAATATAGTTCTTGGCTAATTTAATTGTGTTCTTATATCTGAACCTATCTATGTAATGTATTATAAGGAAAAGCTTATGCTTTTCTTTAAAATGCATTAGATAGGCAGGGTCATAATACTGTCTCAAAAGTCTCTCTGACTTTTTCAGAGCTTTCCTGAGAGAATTAAGTTCATTATGGAACTGTGGCAAAACTTGTTTTTGATTTGACTCCTCGAAAATTAGTCAGGAGCAAGAGTATAAAGAGTGCTTGGGATGGAAGAGCAATAAGAGACATGTTTAGTAGTAACATTTGTCATATTACCTACATTTGTGTGTTCAGGCATTAATAAAGAGGCTAGTGAATCTGAAGTAATGTGGGACCAGTTTCTTGTCAGTCTAACACAACCTTAGTGTGAATGTGATGTATTATGCATTTGTCCAATCAACAGGTGATGGTTTGATCATACTAAGGCAGGTATTTGGATGTGAGATAAACAATTTTGGGTCCTATTGTCAGGTCTAGTATGTGACTTGCTACATGTGCAGCACTTTTTACATATTGGTGCATTTCGCATTCTGTGAGTAAAGTCAAGAGATGCGAGAAAAAAGGCTTGTCCTGTCTTTCCATGCATATGTTGAAATACCCCAAGATCATAAGAAATGAGTTTGAGGTGGTAAATTCACTAAGAGTGTTGGCAAGGTAATTGAGAAATATGAAGGGAGAAGATGGGGCATGATATATGAATAGAGACACCATGTGCACCTGTTTGGGAAAGAATCCTGACTGGAAGAGTTTCAGAATCTGAAAGGGTGGGGTTGAGCAGAGAGGAAAAAAGTATAGTTCTGGAGAAATTTCCTGGCTATAAGTATACATTGATAATATGATGGTGTGGCCTCTTTCATATACGTTTCGATATCAGGCTTTGACCATGTTCTAGTATCAAACAATAAATGTATCTCTTTGCTGGTAGTGCCACTGAGTAGGTTTATTTTCAAAGATTCTAGAGATTTAAGAAGTTTCAATGCATCTGCTATGAAACCACTTGTTCTGATGACCACACACTCTCCCAAAATAGCCTGAAGAACCCAGTCAATCCCTAGCACACTAAATAGAACGGCCATGGCCTGGTAGTTGAGCACACCAGCCTAAAGGCTATAGTGGGGGAACTACAGCTGGTACGACATCCTACATTATATTTTAAGCTCCATGCCCTTTCCCAATACATGGTACCCCAAATAACCTACCCCTCTCTGAAGCAGATTACACTTGTTCTTTCTCAATGTCAGCCACTTGCTG
Organism: Lissotriton vulgaris; assembly: GCF_964263255.1. Taxonomy (NCBI): domain Eukaryota; kingdom Metazoa; phylum Chordata; class Amphibia; order Caudata; family Salamandridae; genus Lissotriton; species Lissotriton vulgaris. The sequence continues at coordinate 541,236,278 of NC_141694.1, read as the reverse complement.
TGATTGCGTCCAACACTCCACTTCACTCAAACTCAAAGTTTGTTCACTTTCAAATGTGGCCAGTGAAACCCTCTTACAGATGGCGGTCACTCTCTTATAGCCACTCTTAAAAAGAGTGCACTTTGGGTGCATCTTCAACTTCAGAAAACTGCTTTGGAATCTCAGTCTATTTTTTTTTTCTTTAACCAAGTTTATTGATTTTGTAAAGAGACAATAATAAAAACCTGAGTACAAACAGCACATCATATTCAGAAGCATAATTATTTATGACATGGGGCAGGTAAACATTCTTACGATGGTATACATTGTCGTCTCTCTGCCTGAACTTTCCGTTTGAACAGAGGGGATCAGTGCTTTGATACTAAAATGTGGCAAGAAGTCCAAACACAAGAATGCGCAAATATTGTTTGGTTAATATGCGGTCAAAGATGTGCTTTGAAGCAACGGTTGGGGACACTCAGTAGTATATTTATTATTACCTTTAACCAATGAATTAATTCAGACATTTTGGCACAAGTTCACTCTTTTGCAGGTATGTATAGAAAGTTATACTACATTTCTTGTATGTACAGGAGGCTTTTTGCCATGACTGGCAGTTCTCTTACTGTTCAGTAACTTACATCTCCAGCCATTCTTGGCCCAAGGATCTCCTGCAGTGATTCAGCGATAATAGCATGGCTTTCCTTGGCAGCCGCTATCACAGGGTTAGAAGAGAGAGGCTTTTTGTTTCTGTCTGTGCCATATCCACCTTTCAGACTTGGAGATGGGCCTGCAATAAATAGGATGAAACACCATAGAAAAGCAGATGAGTATGTGCGCAGTCACACAATATCTGGACATTTTTATTCCTGCTTTTTGGGCAAACGGCTGTCCTCCCTTCAACATCTCACCCAGTTCTGCTGTGAAATTCCCCTCCTACGGAAGCAAAATAGTTTGTTTGTACAGATGCATTTTATGTTTTAGTAGTAAATGTGGGAGTGGTAGGGGGAGTGGCTGTAAAATGGGTAATTCTTAGTAAGAAATGGGAAGGATTTTGAGATGAGTACGGAAGGGTTAAGGAAGGCTAAGGATGGGTTTAAGGAGGAACATGCATCCATCCACAAACTAGTTACTAGCTACAAACTGCACTTCAAAATTACAGTAGTAACATATTGCAGCTACGACCTGCAGTATGTCCAGCATCACACATGGCCAACCACCCTTTCATAGAAAATAGAACCCCTTAAGAAACAATGTTATACATTCATTTATTCCAACTTTCTAAATATATTTATACATTTCAATAAAATTAGAAAATATATATTATAACTAAAAAGATCTTTATTATTTCAAAATATCTTAAGACTTTATTTTAATTTCAAATACATTTAAGTTAATTTCTTACATAACTTAACATTTGAATACAAGGTAAATCAATATAAACAATTTACTTTAGAAGGTTTTTTGAGTAAATATTTAAAAATGTAGTTTTTATTTAAAATAATAAATTTAAAATAAGGAAATAATACGTTAAAAAATAAGTTAATGGTGCTGTAGAATTTTATTTTGTTATAAGTTTAAAATATATTAAATTAATTTACATTAATATTTAAATTAAAAATAAATTGAGGAATTCATTTTTTTAAAAACATTTATCTATACTTGGATTTCTGTCTAAGTGAGAAAAGTTACAAGTATTAATTTTAAACTCATCAATTAGGATCCACCCCCGAATTTCAGGGTGTGAAGACAAGAAGGCCTACAATTTGTAGCAAATGTTCTTAATTGTAACATTACATTTTTGGATAGGTCCCTTCACCAAGTGCACCACTGAAGTGTGCGCTTATATTGGACCAATGCTAAGGACTAGAACGCCCTAGTTATATAGTGGAAGGTTTCCCTTGGAAATATTATAAAATATGGTAGAGGTGGACGACTTATAGAAGGATCCACCTGGAGCCATGCCCCAAGCCGCGGATGCCGCTTGAGGAAGAGCTTAGAATTTACACTGCAAGACTACATTTGTAGGCGGGCAGGGTTGGGTGGGATGGGAGGAGGGGGTGTCAGTGGAACACTATTTAAGGTGTTTCACAGATGATGTGGTATTCTCAGTAGGCGTTCTTTTAGTGTTTTTAGTTTGACCGCTCGAAGTTCTTGATGTAAATGCCATTATTACTGATCACAGATTATTGACAGTCGATTTGCATGGACCAAATGTGCCTTTACTTATTTGTAACTTCTGTCGTTTGAGGGCGGATATTGTTGTATGGTTTTTTTTTTTTTTAAAACCTAATTAAAAGTCATAAAAAAAAGAAGAGAGTGCTTATACGACACTAGCTAAATCAGCGAGTAAACAGAGACAAAGATAAGTATCTCAAATATGTGTTATATTATTCAAATGCTGGCTAGTTGATACTGCAAATTACATTTTTGATCAACAGAAGGAACATTTTCCAGCAATCTGCTTTGCAGATCTCAGTATAGTTGCCTATTTTGGCCCATGGCTGTGTCCCTCACTGATTCTTTAACATCATTAAACCCATCTTAAAGGAATGCCATCATGTGTGCACTCAGGACACGCAGAAGCGTGGCACTTGCCTGCTGAGGGCTGAAAAAGGCCAGCATATCGCTCTGCATATTGCACAGGCGAAATCAGTGTTAGGCACCTACTTTGGACTTATGTTTGGGCTTTGACCCATTCTTGGATTTTTTGACCCTCCCACCCGACAAGTAATCATTCCGACAGCTATTCTTTCCTGGCTAGGCTATTGTAATGTCCTCTATTGGGGAACCGATAAGGCTGTGATTCGCAGACTTCAGCTGGATCAAAACGACGCAGCAAAGGCTGCTGTTCTCACTTGCAAATCACTGTCCTGCCTCTGTGCTTATTCGCCAATTGCATTGGCTCCCTGTGTGAAAGCACTTGAATTTTAAAACGTTGTGCACCACCCATAAGATCTTTTTTTCTCAGGAGCCCTGCATCTTGTCTAACCTAGTGCCCTGTACAAACCTTCTCGGGCACTGCGATCAGCTGATCACATTTTGGCCTCTGTTCCTAATGTTAGGAGAGTCAGAGCAGGAGGCCGTTCTTTTACCTCTAAGGCCCTAGCTCTTTGGATTGTGCTCCCTTTGTCCATCAGGTGTGTCCAGAACCACTGGAATTTCAGGAAGATCCTGAAGACCTGGGTATTCTCTTTTTAGCTTCTTCTTGTGGCTCTTAGTCATAGGTCGCTTCTGGTAGTGCTCTTTTAAGACTATCGCTGGGACGTTCCGTTGCTGGGGCAGCTATGCCCTGTACAAATCTTTTAACATAGTATAACATAACACAGGGAAATAAAGAAGACAGAATTCACTTTTGGCAGCAAGAGAGCCAATGACTCTATGGATAAATACCTCTACCTTCAGTCATGTATGTGGGCTGTGAAACATCCCGCAGCCACGTCGTGAGCAGGTGATTCTTTCAGGAATAAGATGCATGGCAAGAAACAATGGTAGGACACATTGGTCTGTCGTTCCAATTAAAAAAAAAAACATATATGGATGTGTAAATGTTTTGATTTTTCTGTCCAGTGGGGACATATTTTCTCCATGAAAAACTCCTTCACCTCTCCCATCCCCCAATATTCGGGTTGTTCACTCCCCCATTGCATTTCCAAATACAGATTTGCTCCTAGACTTGACAGGAGAAAATCTTCAGCCATTTCCAGGGTTGAGGTTTGCAGTGAATAAGTTGAGAATACCAACAAGCTCATAAATTTGTGGGGATCCAACAATATCTCAAGTCTGTCCATTCAACACCTGTAGAAGCAGGTTTGCTCAATAGTAATATTTCGCCTGTTCAAGTGATGCTGGAACAAATTTCAGAGTGGGGTTCTGCCATTAATGTTACATCATTAAAGTCATAGAGATTATCGAAAATCCAAGCGTCACAGCAAAAACAAGATTAGTAAATGTACCACGCCGATTCAGCAGGAGAGGCGTAAGAGTGTGGTTTGTAGCAGGTGGTGCATTATGGAGCACAGTTGTGGGTGCACACTGTCGTTTACAGACAGCACATTTTCTGTTGAAATGAGCACTACATTTGAGTAGACATGCAATGTTACTACTAAAACTAATTAGCACACAAACGATGTATGGAACTCGGGTTTAGGCAAATATTGTTCACTTGTGCGTCACCAAGTAAAGTGTCTTGATTTGCCTTGGTCCTTTTACAATCTTTTTCTCATCGCACTTCTGAATTACAAAAAATTTACTTAATTTGTTCTACCCTAATTACTGATATATTTTGAATTATGTGTATTTATCATTTGCAGATTTTTAAATGACATCCTACAGCCTTTCCATTCACTCCCTGTAACCCAGCAAGATTGTCACATAGGTGCCTTTTACTAAATCCTCTCACTTTGCAGTCAGCGAAATAAAACTAAAGGCCTGTTTCTGAATAAGAAGCAGTCTGTCAGAAGGTACATCCAATGTGACAAGATATGTGTGGAAAGGGCACTGTTTTCCTCACTTCCTGGCTGCTCCGATTCGGGCACCATCTTGCGAGGTTGGCAAGCTAGTTTCCTGGCCAGCCTCACCCATTTAGAACACATGCCAGCACAGACATGCTGCCGGACACAGGCTCTCTGCACCAGTCAGTAATTTTTAATCATTCTAACTAGCAGCACATTTTATCGTGTGGGACTGTGTTGGGCGGAGTTTTACCTTTCTGCTGTGTCACTTTTCTCTGTGTTTGCCCTTTGATCCACCACAGCCTCTAGCTGATTCTGTAGACAGGGCACTGTTTTCCTCACTTCCTGGCTGCTCCAATTCGGGCAACATCTTGCGAGGTTGACAGGCTTGTTTCCTGGCCAGCCTCATATATTTAGGACACATGCCAGCGTGGGTGCGTTGCTAGACATGGGCTTTATGCACCACTCAGTAATTTGTAGTCATTTTAATTAGCACTGCATTTTAACGTGTGGGACTGTTTTGGGGTGGCTTTACTTTCTGTTGTGCCACTTTTCTCTCTGTTTGCCCTTTGGTCCATTGCATCCTCTGGCTGATTGTTTGGAAAGGGCATTCTGTTTTCCTCACTTCCTAGCTGCTCCTATTCGGGCGCCATTTTGCGAGGTTGGCGGGCTAGTTTCCTGGCCAGCCTCATCTATTTAGGACATATGACAGTGCGGACAAGCCGCTGGCATGCTGAAGGCGCACCTAAGGCAAGCCCGTCTGCGCACATTTGCACCTGGACAGTGCCAGGGATGCTTGCAGTTCCATCTCAGGTTACCCAACAACCGCCTCAGTGGGTTACTCTCGGATGCAGGTCATGGAGCTCTGTCCCTGAGGAAAGATATTAAATGCATGAGGGCTGACTTAACCAATGACAAACTGTTTTGCTGCCCCAGCTGTAATTTTAGGTTTAACATACCGGTAGGCATCCAAACTCAGCCCTACTTTATAGGAAAACCTAAAAAAAGGGAAATTAAACCTACTATCTGTTCGTAAATTATCTGCGCATTACTTAACACACACTCTTTGTGTAAACACAACATTGAAATTCAGGAGCTCATTACATACTTCCATCTTCACTGCCTTTTTGTTACGGAAACCTAGGCTATGGAGGTGTTCGACCCTAATTTGATTACTGTTATTCCATCAGGCAATGCTATATCCTGGCAAGATCGCCTTGGTCACAGAAGACGTAGCCTATCGCTCATTATAAGGACTCATTTAATTGCACTTTTGAAGGACTTAAGCTGCATGTGTCAGAAGTCTCCGAGGTTCCGTTTTTTAGATTGAAAAGTGCTGCAATACCCGTTTTCTCAGGGCTTTTAATTTATCGCCTTCCAGGACAGGGCACTGATTTTCTTGAAGGCTGGCCCAAAGTGTTAGAGCCCTTTCTGGTGCATCCGAATTTTGCCACACTTGGCGATTTAAGCTTTCATTAGGAAGACCTATCCAACAAGGACGCTTTATCCTAAACAGAATCTATGCAGAATTTTGTTTTTTCTCGGTTGGTGAAAGCCCCCACTCATTCAGCAGGGCACACTTTAGATGGTACCTTTTCTATTTCTACCGCTGTGACATTTAATGAGCAAAAGGTTCACAATTGATTGACGGAATGCAAAACAAATCAAAACATTCACCTCAGTCAAAAGATCTGGATTAAATCCATCGTTCTTTTGCTCACCATGCCAACTCAGTTTAGACCCAGCCATATGCAAATCAGTCTTGACCCTGCTCTTCATGGGAAAAGTCCAGCCCAAACTGCCAAGCCAGGTCCTCCCTGGACCAGAAACAAGCATCCTGGGACCGGTTTCGGGGTATAACCCATCATCAGCTCCACTAGCTTGAATCCAGTGGCACAATGATCCTGGGACACACATCTAGGCATACCAGGCGCTCTTAGAGCAAGAAAGCAAAAGCCATACAATTAATTAACGTAATGTGGAACAAATCAAAACATTTACCTCCAGTCAAGAGATCTAGGTTGAATCCATTGATCTTCTGCTCACCATGCCAACCCAGTTTAGACCCAGCCACATGCAAATCAGTCTTGACCCTGCTCTTCAAGGGAACAGTCCAGCCCAAACTGCCTAGCCAGGTCCTACCTGGAACAGAAACAAGCATCCTGGAACCAATTTCGGGGTTTCACCCCTCATCAGCCAGGCTAACTTAAATCCAGTGGCACAGTGAGCCTGGGACCACATCTGGGCATACCAGGTGCAGTTAGGGCAAGAAAGCAACAGACACACAATTTATGGATGGAATGTGGAACAAATCAAAACATTCACCCCCCAGTCAAGAGATCTGGGTTAAATAAATTGTTCTTTTGCTCACCATGCCACCTCAGTTTTGAACAAGCCATATGCAAATCACTCCTGATCCTGCTCCTCATGGGAACAGTCCACTCCGACCTGCCAAGCCAGGTCCTCCCTGGAACCAAAACAAGTGCTGTAGCACTGACATTTAATGAAGCCATCCATCTCATTTGGGAGCATCATTATTACATAGTTACCTTTAATGTGAGATGCCCTGTACTATTGCCTAAGGGGGCGGGATTGGGACTATCTAACCCTGAGAAAGTTCTTGGTAGAAACTGGAGTAGAATCACATCAGAAGGCCTTGAACAAGCGCTCAACAACCCTGCAGGTACTTTGCCTTTTCTCTCGGCTGAGGCATTACAAAACTGATTAGGGGCCGCCCTTGATATTATTGCCCCTCTGAGAAGTAGGTATCACACTAGATCCAAACCTTCCTCGCCCTGGTTTACTAACAATCTTAAAAATCTGCAGCAAACTTGTGGGAGAGAACAGAAATGACAACTGAATCGCAGCACTACTGATTAAATAAGTCACAGAGTTCTTATTCATCAATATAAACGAGCTATCGACCATGCTAAATCCCCTTACTACACAGACAAAATCAGAATGGCAGGTACCTCCTTTAAAGAACTCTTTAGAGTTGTCAAACAATTATCTCAGCAGTCTATTCCTGGACTTACTGATTTTTGTGGCAGAGTGGCCACCTACTTCATAGACAAAATTCTTAAGATCTACTCTGAATTCCCTCCAACTGTTGAACCCAGTTTTTTTATGGAATCAATGGCCATCTCCACTGAGCCCTCCAAGCTCTCTGTCTTCCCTCCTATTTCCAAGCAGCACCCCCAAGGAGCATCCCATGAGCCTAAAATCAGGGTACCCAGTGGACCCCTGCCCACCTAAAATTCTGCAGTTGGCACCTGATTGCCAAAACTTTACAGCATATACTCAATCCTGCCCTTGATTCAGGGACTTTCCCCAACACCTGAAGGAGGCTTCTGTAATCCCTCTTCAAAATAAGCCTAACACAGATTCAGATAATATGAAGAACTTTCGTCCTATCTCACTTCTGCCGACACCTGCCAAAATCCTGGATAACTACCTTAATCAGGAATTAGTGAAACTCATTCAGACATGTGGCATGCTGTACCCTTCACAGAATGATTTCTAAAGCTTTCATAGTAAAGAAACAGCACTGGTGTCCGCCACGGATAGTATCAGACTATTAATGAATTCAAAAAGTCTGAGTGCTATATTCAAATGTTTTAATACACAAATTGCTGGGGGTGATTCACCTTCTCCTTATTGAATATTGTGACATTGCAGGGGTGGTCAACCGTGCCAGCAGCATAGTACCTTGTGAAACCTTTAAAATTTAGAAATATACCGGAATAATTTGTAACCCTGCATTCTAAGGCATCGGAAGCTTGATGCTTTTCGGCATTCTTTGCCAGACAACATTTAGATGGTGCTACAGTTGTGTGCACATTTATAGCAGCCAAGTGTCCCAATGGCAAATATCTCACTTTCAGTCAATCTTGGCCTTTAAACAGACTAGAAAAGCTGTTAACATTAGGCTAAAAATCCTGCTGTAAAGTCCAGGTGGGTAAAAAGCCAGGATTAGCTTAGGTATCACATATAATGTGATACTTTGCAGCTGTGAGTTTTGTTGGTATATGGAAGATCTTGTGTCATGTTTTCACCATTATCCAATGTGCATGGTGCACGATGCTTTCACTTCATCTTGCTTTGAATGTTAAAAGCCTGAAGTGTTTGGCAGGTGACCTGCTATCAATATTGACTTGTTAGAAAAAGGGTCTGATGTATCAAAAGGTTTTAACAATTTGGTGTCTGTGAGTTAATGGGATAGAACATAATGGTTAAGATGAGTCAGACATTTCACCAATCAGCAAAAGAATTAAACACTGCCCAAAGACCAAACATGATTTTAATATTCCTAGACACTCTACAGTGTATAAAATGATCAGATCCAATACATGTCCTTAACTCTGCACCTTTAATCCAAGCACATAAAACTGGAGAAAACAAAAGGAAGAAGAAGCAATATTTTAACAACAAAACGCAAGCAGAAGAATCTTAGGCCAGTCTTTACTGCTGCTTCGTTTCATAAGAAAGTTACATTATTTTGATCCCATTAGAAAGAAGTATAAATGACCCATTCTCTGGCACTTTTCTTTCTTTGAACAACATTTTAGTTTGTGGTTGTGCAGGTGTTTATCAGTGTTTATATGTTTACACTGATGAGGGCTGTTTCCCTTTTAGTAGGGTTTTATCAGTTGTTATAGGTTTAAACCTAAAACAGAATAGGCTAGTAATATTATTTCATTGGTGTAATATCATATGTAAGTAAATCACTTTACAAGAGTAAAGTTATTTTGTGAATCCACAACATGAATACACAACCTTAAAACATGCTATTTGCAGACCTAAGTTCAACTTAGGTACAGAAATTATTTTTTGAATTACGATTCATCTATCTATGAGACGTGAATGACATTTTTGCCTCCTCCATTCATGGTAAGGCTGCTGATGGTTTGGTTTTCAACTGGTCACACTGTCTTGTGTAGACCAACAGGCAGGGCTTAGCTGCTCGAGGACCAGCTGGCACACTGATTTAAGCAGTTTAAAAAATATATATTTTAATTGTTTATTTTTAATTGAATGCTGTTCTTCAGTTATCTATTTTCCATTCCATTGCAAAGTAGGCACATTGAACTTGGGTGGCAGCTGTCTAACTGACAGAAAGTCCAGGTTGGTGGCAGACGTCCATGCTGATCTGCTACAGTGGAGTGCACTATCTCTCAAGGTACATGCATCCTGGTCATGTCTCACTTATGACTGCCTCCTGAATAGGCCACAATTCTTAACACATTATGCAAAATGCCACTAAGTTCTATAGGAATTGTGGGAGCCAAAGAAAGTGCATACTGGCAGTCTCTAAACTCAATTTCTGTTTAAATGTACCATTTATAATAGTAAGGTATTAATGGCAGTCAATAAAACTTTTAAGACCTTTTATGACAGTTGTCTTTTGTTGTTTTATACTTTGGAGACAAGGATATATTGGTATTGAGAAGTTCTTCAAGTGTGGGTCACAACTAAGTCAGATGTTTGGTATTGTGCCAGACACACACACACACACCCATGCACACACACACACACAAACATATATACACTTACTTGCGCCATAGGGTATGTTTTGCTGCACCGACGTGATGCTGCTGGACCTGGATGTTCTCCCTCCATCATTTAGGGCATCCAGGCGGTTTGATTGGTTGTTGCTTGCTTTTTCACTTTCCCTCTTTTGGGCAGCTCTCTGGATCACACCAAGGAAAGACTGGAAGCTGAAGTGATGATGACAATTCTCTGGTCTAGGAATAATACCAGATTTCAGTTCTAAGGTTTATATTTGCCTGGTTCTATCATGCATTTGAATCCCCATCTTCACAGCATACTGCTTGGGATACAACAAACCTATATCCTCTACCAAAGGGATATGTTTAATGCGATATGTAATAAAGTATATTCTCTCCACTGCTTTCTACACCTGCTAATGACTGTCCAGCTACTGCAAAACAAATAATGACAAGTCATTCAGCAGGGCTCAGTTTCATACTAAAGCATACAGCCATTAACTGTCAATTTTGCATGTGTAGTTCTGATTGTTGTATCTTAGGTCTAGCTAATACATAACTTTAATATAAGGTACATTTTACAGCTTTAGCCCCAGATCAGCACCCCAATGTCTATAGATATCTCACTATAGTACATAGGATTCTGTAGTCCCTGTATAAACAGCAGTCTCTGATTTTTTTTATAATCGGCTACTTGTGATGAACCAAGTCGCCAACTATAAAGAATTGACATCAGAACTTGACTATTACAAGTTATTACAGTTGAGTTCTGATGTCACAATGCCTACTGCCAGAGCCAGCAGCCAAAGGGAAAGGTGCAGCAAAATTGTAACAGCTGTTGAAATCAACAAAAACGGAATACAGCTTTTTTTCTCCATCTTTATTTTAATATTCTACAATGGCAAGCAGAGAGAATGTGTTTATTTTTTGCATTCCTTAAATAGAGAACGCCTAGAATCTTTCTGCACGTTTCTATACATTCCAAGATACAGCACCTTTTTTTTTTATAAAAAGGTGCTGTATCTTGGAATGTAAAAAAAAATATAAAGATCTGTATTGAACTGTTTTTAATATCTGTTTGCCAAAAATATCTAACCCGTTTTGGATGTGTTTGCTTTTGTACTAGAAGCGTTATTTTAATTTTTATTGTTTGCTCTTTCATAAGAAAGAAATGCATACCAAGGTTTTAAATGGTTTGTGGGAAGGGTGATTGTGTGATCATCTATCTATATATATAAAAACAAATGTATGTCTGTCTGTCTGTTTGTCCTTTATGCATTACTACACCATTCATCTGAACGCCATGAAACTTTAGGAAGATGTTGAGTACACTCCTGCAAAGGTTTCTGGCATAATTGTTTTTTTAATATCGGCCCCCCCAGGGCCCTCATAATCTTTCGAATACTGAAATTGTCAGCGAATTTGCATTCATCGTTGACAGTTCTGCCCCCCCAAACGGAAATCGTTTGGTCGATCTACATCTGAAACACGAAAGAAAAAGGCATTACAAGCTTCAGAAACAGACGAGCAACAGGAAGCAAGATTAGAAGCTGTTCGAATACAAAGTGCTCAAGCACGTTCTTCTCAAACGAACGAGCAATGACAATCAAGATTGGAAGCCGATCGAATACGTACTGCTCAAGCCTGTTGTTCTCAAACGAACGAGCAACGAGAATCAAGATTGGAAGCCGATCGAGTACGCACTGCTCAATCCACACTTTCAAATGTTTTCCATATTAAAATAAATAAGTTTCAATAAAAATGACACAATGTAAATTGAATGTTATCATAACGAGTTTCCTTGAATTTCCTTTCTTCTGAGATCGCAGCAACGCGCGACGGGTAAGCTAGTATATTATATCGGCTAAAGCAGCCCCTGGTTTACATGATAAAGATATTGTAAGTCATCTCAGAGTTCCATAACCACATAAATGAACTCAGCCTCTATATGAATACAGAACTCCTTGGTGTCTTGCAATATCTTTATAATACAAGGCAGGGGGTACCTAATCCCTTAAATATTTGGAAAGTTCTTCTATTTATTTTATACTCAATCCCTAATGTTGTCATATGGCTGCTCTTCCAATTTGATATATGAGACGAGTCTAGGTAGTGACAATTTGGTGTTCTCAATTCATCCCCTCCTTAGATTCTGCATTGGTCCATGTTGGATTACTCTCTGATTACAGTCACAATCAATCTTTGTTCAATGCATGCAATTTGCAGGTACAACCCAGTTTTTCTACTTTCCTTTTAATCAACGGCACAACAATCCAAATTTGCAGCAAGAGAACACACTTGCTGTTGCAGGATCTTCCAGTATCTTCACAAATGAAGAGCAGATGTTATCATTGTAATGCATGGGATTAAGTTTACGCCAAAATCTCCAAAACAACGGAAAAAGCAAAAATACAAATAACACAAATGATACACTCTTTGAGTGGCACAAAACCTGTTGCAGGTCTGTGTGATAACTGCAAAATCACCATTCTTTATGAAAACAATGTGTTAGAAACAGAAAAAGCAAATTAAAGATGGGTGTGAGGTACATCCTGCAAAGAGGACCTTTAAAAAACGAAAGAGGGATAAACCTTAGCATCCCTTATGCACAACTTAGCTTGCAGCCTACATCCACACTCAGTCAGTCTCTTGCTTGTGCTCTCACTCATTCACCTGGTTTCTTTTTCACAATTAAAACATGTTATAAACAGTTGTTCTTGAGACAATGGCAAGGCACTCCTGAAAATCCCGGCTAAATTTATAAATACTAACAGCTGCTCCTTGACAAGCTCCGCAATGAGTTGAAGGCGCTTGGCGATGGTTTTGGGACTTTTAAAGCCCAGGCTGGTGAGCTTCCCTCTCAGTAGGATGGTTTGGTCAGGAACACACAAGGAAACTGTCCGGAAGAGGGCACGCACATCGCTGGGGAGTTGCTCAAAACCAGGCTGCCAGTGGACCGTCAGGAACAGGTTACAGTTTTTGTCCACCGCAATCTGTGGAAACATGCATAAAACGCTAAGGATGATGACTATCACTATACATATAAATATACATAAACAGAACATCTTCTCTAAGGAAAACAAGAAATATATGCAATAAAAAAAGCTATATGAAGGTTTACCTTAGTTACAAAAATAAAATTGGTAAGCATTTGTTTAGTACATTAACTGAAGAGCATACTATAAACGTATGCAATAGGATTTTCTTTTTCAGATTTTGTTAAGAACTTCATGTTAATTGAATGGTGGGGTGAACAAGTACCACAGCATGATCCCGCAGGTATTCTATTGAGAATTTATACATTTTTAAATCATGCTCTCAGCATACAAGGATTATAAGAATTGAGTTAACACTATAGGAGGGCACTCGGGTGCCAAAAAGAGGTAGGTTAATGAGCAGACTTGTTGCCAGAGGATGCCTTCCCAAAGCTTCCTTTAATACATCACTCTGCTGCTTTGTGGCTAGGTGCGCTATAGGAATAACATATACATACATCCATACAACACTGATCCCTTCTAGCAAGGTCAAAATCAGAATCCCTTTATGTTTCCCAAAATTCTTAGAGATGCTATGGATAACCAACATGGACTCAGAGTGCCATTCAGCGTTACTGGAGACAATCTGCACAGGAAGCGACTCGGCTTGACCATCAACAACTAATTGACCAGGAAAGGAACCTGACGCAAGGTCAAAGCCAAAAGCAGCCAACCGAAAGATGTGGTCTCTGAGGTCATGGTGCCTACTGTCAGATACACTGAAGCTGTGGCTCACCTCTTGTTCATTGAGCAGCGCGCTCACTGGATGTTTGGCCTTCAATGAGTCATAGATAGTCTGGGCTCCATACATAAAAATGGAGACAGCATTTTCAGTCAGCAGATGGAAATCATCGAAGCAGCTCCAGCACCCATCCTACAAATCAAAGGAGTAGAGAGGTTAACATGTTTTACACCTGCTTTTCAAAGGCATTAATGCTCTCAAGAAATGCATGATTACTGTCTGGTACATGACTACAGACCATAATTTCTAAAATCAATGTCCTTACAACGTGCAGCGACAGATAGTTCCTAACATAAGGGAGACTGCAAAATAATCAGAGTCTTTCGTCCATCTCTATGATGGTGTTTTATTGTACTACAGAGAGTTGAAGAGAACACACCCTTGCTTTCATATATTTGATACAGGATTTCACAATTTCAATAGACTGCACCGCTACAATAAAGTCTTAAAAAGCCGTTTCTAAAAAACAACTAATTGAGTCTCCTTGTCTCTGTTCACGTAATTCTTGATGCATACATGTCTAATCACCTTGTATAACAATACCAGTTGAGATATTGTTTGTTTATCCTCATGTATCTACCCTAATCTCAACGTGGTTTATGGGTCATACTCCTGTAGTTTATTACAACATAGAAGAATGGGGCTGCCAGGAACTGTCAGGATGAACTGAAACTGAACCCATGTTTGTTTTCCCCGTGCACATTTCTGCAGATAGAAACTGTGGAAATCTGGCAGACTGGTGTGTGAGGATACTGTTTGTTTATCCCTATTCTTCTATGTAGCCGCATTCCCATGCATGGGCATCTCCAATGCTGAACCTAAGCAGTAGGTCAACTTCTTCTTTCAAGTAAGGCCAGAGAGAGAGCTTGCTGGTAGACTGTCAAACATTTGAGGTTGATGGTCCTAAACCTGGCAAGGTTAGCTGACAGAGAGCACCAAAGAGATCCCCGGTCACCACCGCTGTGGTACACAAGATTCTAGTACTGAAATCGTGGCAAACTGGCTGGAAATTTCTGTCCCATCATTATAGTACGGTTGCAGACTGAGATTGTGTATTCTAATAGTGCATCAGTTTCAGCAGGTCTTGCCCTTTGCTTATTCCTCCTAGACTAGTCCAGTCATATTTCTTTGCTTCAGGTATCAAAAGGAAGGTGCAATGGGGATGGGTGTCTCCTTTCAGGGGAAACCCAAAATAAGTGAGCAAAAGAAGAGAGAGGCTGCACCATTTAACTACCTGTTAACCTATGAAAATAGCCCTTTCTGGGCACATTCTAGCAGGAAAGGGCAGCTTGATTTCGTATACTTCAAAAGGACCCCATGTTTCCTTTCCTCCAACCTTTAAAGGACCTCAGGTGTACACTCAAGAAGCCAAACTATTCACTTTATTGTTTGGGACTCTCTTAACCTCCACAATATCAGGAAATCAAAATGGATTCCTGTGTAGACTCGGCCACATGTGACACACTCAAAGCGCAACCTCCATGCACCGAACTTAAACAAACAAACGATGCACCATGTACCACATCGGTGAAGCAAGAGACACAGATGCAGGGGACTGGCAGACTTATTTTAAAATAGTGAAGATACCAGTGGGAGATTCTCCCTGGCAGGTGAGTGGGCGACTCTCCCTGGCAGGTGACAAGGAAAAAGGCCTTTCCTGCCACAATAGTCTGTCACTGGCATCACTCTCAGTAGCCTGATGGGCAGATGGTAGTCGCAATTGTGACTTTGTGTGCCCCTCCATGCCACAAAGCACCACTCTGGGTCACATATCGTTTCACAGAAAGCACTTAGGGCACACAACTGTAGTGTGTGCTGAGGCGAAATGTGAGAAACCTCCAGAACTTACTATGGGGGAAGTCAATCTAGGCACATGTAATCCCGAGTCACACAGGAACTTTGTCCTTCCTGATAAGCATAATTTAGGTCTGCGCCTAGCCCTATCTTACACTATGCTGGTAGTTAATAAAAGCATTGAATAATATGCGCTACTTGACTCGGAACAAGCACTCTTGTCTTGATATTCCGTGATGGGTCAATATATCATCACAAAATCTCCCTCGTCCGTCACAACTCCCTCTAATAACTTGATATTGTTTTCCAGTGCAGTGAAGGTGCCCCTGATAGATCGCAATATCCCCCGCTTTTAGTCCGCTTTTAGCCAGGCATGAACCCGGGATGCTTATCTTAAATGCTTTCCATACTGTGCTAATCTCTGGGACAGAGGCGTTATTTCTCTAAAAAAAAGGCCACAATTTCTTGCCTCAGTTGTTCGTGAAAGGGTACATCCAGCAATACCACTGGCGAGACCCGCCAGGACATAGAGGGTGAGGAGCTAGTCTGAGGTATCAACGTAAGCACCACTGGGAAATGTTCAGAGTAAGTGCGTGCTAATTGTGTTGCATCCTACACCCAGACTCCAAGCCCCTAGAGAGGAGCCCATAATCTAATCTCAGCCAATTGTGAAGTACTCCCGAGTGGAAAGTTCCCTCCCTGTCCAGGGGTTGTAAGAGTCTCCACGCATCCAGCAGGTGGTGTTTCTCCATAAGAGCATTAATATGTCAACTAGCAGAGGCCTGATGAGGAAGCTGTGTGTGGGATCTATCCATCATTAGATGCAGAGTGATGTTAAAGTACACTCCCCAAGTGATATGTGTAGGTCCTATGTTTACTATGAGGCCCCATATTCTATCAAAAAAAGCAGCGGTGTCTATGTTGGGCCCATAATAATTAACAAGCGTAATGGATGTTGATGCCATCCTCCCCCACATCAGGGTGTAACGACCCTGAGAATCAGTAATCGAGCCTAATGGGGCATAAGGAGCACCCTTCCGGATGAGTATCGCAGTACCCCTAGCATATGAGGAGTAACTCGTTTAGCTTTTTTGCGATGCCCAGCGACCAGAAAAGATAGTATGTGTGTCGGGCCCCATATGTGTCTACTGCAGCATAGCTACATGTATAATGTGCTTAGCCAGGTATTCTAGCACATGTCACTGTTTACGGGGATTACCCAGTCCTCTGATGTTCCACGCCAGGCAATTATATGTATTTTGGGAGTCATCATTTCTTTTGAGTTCAGGGTTAGTCATCTCAGTACGCCCATGGGTTTGCTGGTGGATTGTTCAATTTGCCTCAAGACTGCATGGGGCACAGCATCGGAATCATAGCTGGCAATGTAATCAGATGAGCACCAAACAACATAAAAAACCAAGCCCCTTGCCTACCACCACCCACGGTGACAGCCCAATCCTGCCAGGACATAATCTGCCTCCCAATTCTAATGGTTTACTAATACCTCACTCTTGGTGACACCCATTGTAGTTGCAGGCACCAGTCATCAATCATCAATTACTAACAAGAGGTTAAATAGTCTTTGACAGCGCTACCAATTAGCAACAGACAGCCTGTAGTAATGTATTGAGTCAATGAGTGAACCCAAGAGAGGAAGTAGGTGCCTCAAAATTGAGTGTGAAGGAAAGAAAGAGGAAATGATGGGGGGAAAGGAGCGTGGGGGTAGAAAGGGAAAAGTGCTAACAAAGGAGTCAAAGCTGGAGGAACACAGACCAAGGAAAATAAAAGCAATAACATAGTTTAGGGGTATCCTTCGGGAAGACAGCCGGAGAGCCTGGCGGGCTCCCCCTTGAGTGAACGAGGGTGTCAAGGGCCAAATTGTGGGTTTCTCAAATGACAGCGTACAAGTTCAGGGTTTGCAAAGCAGACTCTTTGTGCGTACCTGCATTCACTCCAATACCAGTTAAATCATGAGGGATACCTGTACTGCGTATATTAATCCTGCGCAACAATGCCTCTAACCCCCAGATGCATCAAGAACCCATTTTGCTATTCCTTAATAGCGAAAAATAACGATTCGCTATTAAGGAATAGCAAAATGCAATGCATGAAGAAATCACAAAAAAAAATAGAGATTTCTTAAAATTCCTTAATTGCGACTCGCAAATTGCGAGTCGCAATTAAGGAATACCTCCCCATTCATTCCTATGGGCCTAGAGGCCCACAGGAATGAATGGGAAGACATTAAGTATGGGCGAATTTTGCGAATCTCGCGTTCGCGAATTTTGCGGATTTGCGAACTCGCAATCCGCAAAATCCGCGAATTCTCGCGAATTTGTGGATTTTTTTTTTTATGTTCGCACGGGTTTCTGCAGCTTCGCGAGGGTTTTGTACAATTTTGCAAATTGCAAAATTGTACAAAACGCGTGCTAACTTGCAGCAACCCATGCGAACACAATTATATGAAGAGAAAGAAGCTCCTGGTCACAGGAACAGCACGGGGATTGCGCTCATGAAAGTCAAGGATGCAAAGGCCTCTACCCAGCATCACAGCTGATTTTCCACAGTAGATTTGGGAAGAGGCACACCTGTCCCGCCTCGAAGACGCTCATGATTGTTTTTGGGCTCATGAATGAGTCACTGATTTTGAGCATCAACTAGTTCGAGTGACCATGTGTGTGTTACTATGCAATCGCCCTGAAGGGCGCAGGGGTCCCTTGAGTGACCTGTGTAAGGCTGTGCCTGTAACTATTTTACAATGGCGCCAGCAAGCTGCCAGCGCCGTTGTAAAATAGTTACAAAGTTAGCTTGCACAGGAAGCACTTAGATAAAATAAAGCAGCACCTGCTTCGTTTTATCTAGTGGTTCCTGTGCAAGCTAACTTTGTAACTATTTTACAACGGCGCTGGCAGCTTGCTGGCGCCATTGTAAAATAGTTGCAGGAGTGAGGGTTCAACTTTTGAACCCGTTACGTTCGCGGATTTTTTTTTGCGGATTTTGCGGGAAATCCGCAAAATTTGCGGATTGCGGATTTCCCAAAAATCCGCAAAATCCGCGAGCGTAACGGATTTCCCGCTCATGCTTAGAAGACATTCTCAATTTGCGAATCGCAATTAGCGAATCGCAAATTGAGAATGCGATTTCAAGGGTGCAGGGGTGTCCAAAGGACACCCTGTTGCACCCCTGAAATTGATCTGTGCACATATGTTGCGCACACACATGCCTTTAGGGCATGTGTGTGAGCAACATGAAACTTTGAAAAATGCACTTTAGTGCATTTTTCAAAGTTTTTGCAAATTACCATGAAGTTCAACTTCATGGTAATTTGCGAGCCCTATTAGCGAAATGGCTATTTTCAAAACTTTAATGCATTGCATTTAAGGAATCTCAATTTGAGATTCCTTAAATGCAAGTAATCGCGATTTTGCGATTTCTTAATTTGCGATTTTTGCATTTGGATTGATCCATCCCAAATGCAAAAATAACGGTCGCAAAGGGGCAGATTCTGAGAATCTGCCCCTTTGCGAGCGGATTTGACCTTGATGCATCTATGCATAAGTCTTCGTTTTTAGCAGAGATTACTTTGAGAACTTTCTCTATGTTGATAAGCTGGTCCCTTCTGCGGGAGACAGCGTCTTTGATCGCAGAGTTTCTGAGCTCTGCTTCAGTTATACGGCCATCTTGTTTCTCCATCTTCTAGGTAATGGAGTCCATTCTAGAGTACATGGTATCAATCTTGGATTCAACTGAGGTGAGACTGTGCTGCTTTGCTAGAAGTAGTGATTTCATATCGGTAGTATCAGTCGTTTCTTCACTGAGTGCTTCCTCAGTGAAGCTCTGGTCAGCACTGCCACCAGGGGTCTGGGAAGACCTTTGCCCTTCGAATTGCAGCTTGGTCTGTTTACCCCCCGGTTCCCCCATGATGCTTTCAAGGGTACTGTCTCTACAGCTAATATTATGACTATGTAGTCTCAGTTACTAATCGCAGTTGGTCGTGCACCTGCTTTGGATCCAGTGATTTCCTGTTCACATCAACCAGCCATTCCAAGCACCTGCCTCAATGTGACCCATAGACCCGCCTCTCCTCCACCCTATCCAGCAGATGGGGATTTATAAACTGAGGTAATGCCAGCAGTACTTCTCTGCTCAGTTTAAGTATGGAGACAGGTGGCATCAGTAGCGGGCCCCTCTGAGCTAGTTAATGTGGGCACTGATAGCACTCAGTTCTAGCCTGTAGCAGGTTCCATCATCTAGCTGTATCTGTATGCACTACTCGGTGCCTTTTAATTGGGTGTGGGGTCATAGACCATGCAGTGGGAGTACAGTGGGTCTGACTTGGTCCTTGTAATGTTTTTGTATATTTTGTGGGGGGATCCACTCCCTCAGCGCATCTGTAGCTTAGATCCTACCCACCTGGAGTAGTTGGGTCAGCAGCACGTATTAGTTTCAACAGCCCCCACTCTGCATCCACAGTCCTGCCTGCACTCACCACGTTTTCGCAGGCCTCAAGAGCGGTGCTGCAGGCCCATAGTCTTCGGCCCCCTACAAGGCGGGGGAGGCGGCTCCACCACATGTTAGGATAAGTTCGCCCGTGGTCCACACCCCAGCAGAGACGTAGGCTCAGCGGTGCATGCTGTTATCTTTTACGCGGTTGCCATTAAGGCATACCTCTGAAGCAAATAAATAGTGGCACACAGGAGTTGTACCAACTAACTCCCCATGATTAGTTGAAGGCATGCAGGCAAATAAATCTGCAGATTGCAGCCATTTGGGGCAGGATTCCATCGGATGCTGGTCCCCGATGGCAGGAGCCTCACTACAGGGAATCCGAGAAGGAGCCAGCAAAATCTGTTTTCCTCCACCTGGGTTGCACGTACATCTCTGCAGCCCCATGCCATAAGTGAGAGTAGGAAGTATTTCCTCTTGTATATTTCTATGATGGGTGCAATAGGTTTTTTTCCGTATAGATGCAGCAAGTGCAAAAGTGGCCCCAATTGTACGCAGGAAGTTTTCCAACCTATACCTGATGCAGGAGTACCAGGAACAGACATTGTCAAATACCATCCTGAGATATGGGAAAGAGCTCACCTTTTCTATTATTCTTCTATATGTAAGGTACAAGTGTACTTCGGGCCACACACCGTAATAAAAGTTTTTGAAAAATATGTTTCTAAATCAAGGCCATTCATGAACACCACAAAACTAGATATCATCTTCTTGAGACCAATTGCCATCCTGGCCTAAAGCACTGTGTCGTCTGCATAAAGTAATGCATGCACAGCTTTATTATCAACCCGCGGCACATCTGCCCCTGCTATCACCAGAGTCTTTTTGAAATCATTGATATACAGGAAAAATATATATTGGCATACTCCACAATTAACTTTGAATAATGGAGTGCACTCGCCATCATCACCAAATCTGATTGAAGCCTAGAGATTCCAATGAAGGTGTCTTAGCCAGTGTGCCTAATTTGCCTGCTTGCACATTTGAGTCAACGCAGGCCTTAACAAATAAGGGCTGAATAACAATGTGAGTTGCTGGTGGGACCTTTATAATAAAATTCTCTTTGTACGTCGAGTGGGGGGCATTGGGCCTCTGGACAGACAATTCCCAGGTGACTCTATAACCATAAAATCTGAAGTCCCTTAATCACTGGTGAGGTTTTGTCACAAGCTAGAACTGGTATGGAAAAATCAAGTCCTACTAAGATCCTGCTGTTGCTTACTGCAGGGCATAAACACGTGTGATTTGTAGACCCTCAAGCCGAGTGATCACGATACATTTGTTAGGGAACATCATGATTTACCTTCTACACAGTCAACACCTGAAGCCATAAAGGAGGGTGTGATTGTAGCCCCCTCAGGTGTCAAGAGTGCACATTTAAAATTCCTTAGTTGGAATATTGCAGACTTGGCTACTAAACTTCATTCTGAGGGAATGGCATATCTTTATTAATACCTATGATATCTATCGGGTTTATTCAACATAAGTGGTTGGTGAATCATATATCCTATGATGGGTATATGTGCTACAATCTTCCTCCTTTTCCTTCTCCTGCAGGTCGTACAATAAAAGGCATGACAGCTTGCTTTAAAGTTGACCTAGGTTGTAAAATCTCACCCATTGTGTTGGAGATGGAAGTGGTGCAGGTCTTTGATTTAAGAAGGGAAAGCAAATTTGGGATCATCATGGTAAACTTTTACAATAACAATTCGTCAATTAAAGGAAACCAGAACTACCAGGGGTTGTTCTCTTTGATAGGAGCAATAGCTGAGAAGAAGTTACATTCAGGAAAGCCCTTTAACCTTCTCTCGGCAAGTGATTTTAATAACAGGAAAGGGACTAGCTGGCCTTCTATCTAGATGATTTTCAAGTTGTGGCAAGAGTGCCTGATACCTGCCCCCCAGGCTGGCAGTCTAGGGGCTGCTCCAGAAGCTATATCACATAACTGTGTTATTGCCACCTCTTTCCCCTAGTCTCCTGGTATTAATAGTTGGTTGCACAGCAGATGTTGAGGGGATTGTTCCAACGACTACAGGTGGCTGTGCCAGCACCTGACCATCGGGATGACCCTCACCAGACTTTATCAAACTTTTTTAAGCTGGCCTCGATAGCAGTAAGCCAGGATACAGTTTATGATCCAATAAATCACAAAGGCACCTGCTTATGATGTCCCAGAAGTCAGGGTCCGGTGATGGCAAGCCTGTCGGCATACTCTGCCTTTGTGTTGCATGTTTCTGTTTTGGGTTAATCAACTTCGGTTTCTGGGTCCTTATTCTTCGTTTCGCCACTGGTCATGAATCAGGTGAATAGACAGCAGTTCAATACTATTATTTTGGCTCGTCCCTTCCCCATAACATCTCCAGTAATGCCACAGTCACCGTCCTCTTCAAGTAGGGTTAGCACGCTGGAGGGGCAATCAGTTGGAACAATGGTGGGAACGTTGACAGGGGTAACATAGGTGACAGTGATGAGGCAAGGTCCTTTATTTCATTAGAAATTACATCCACGGCCCGCACCAGAAAACTGTCAAGTGTTGTGTTGGGTTGGGTGTGAGTACCTGTTTTAGGACCTGTGGCAGCCACAAAAGCAAATTTATTTTCCCCATTACAGCCACATGGCCCACAATAATTAGAGTAAGAACCTTATGGTTGAGCTGGCAGGGCAGCTACCAGGAAACACAAGCCAGGAGCCAAGAGGGTAGACCAGCCGCTGCCTCTAATGGGCTAAGGCGGGCCTGTCTTGGCCCGATCTTCACCCAGCCATGTCCCGGGCATGCCCATACCCGAGCTGGCCAGCCCGCGTCCAGCCAGCACCCAAGAAGTTAGACCAAATCCGGCTGCAGAGACCTGTTTGGTGTTATCGAAGTGCACCACTTCCTCTGCTCCCAGGCCTTGCGCACCTTGCACAGATCTAGGGTATTTGGTCCCACCCCAGAACGGCACAAGAGTTAGTAAAAGCAGGGAGGGAACCGCTCTGTTGAACCCGCGCTGTGGGACTCATTTGTCGCTTTTGATGTGCATCGCATCCTCTTCTCCTGGGCACCGTCGTGCGCACACAGATGTCTGGGGACATAGTCCACCCCATACTGGCACCAAAGTTAGTAAAAGTGGTCAGTGAACCACTCTGTTGAGGGAGAGGATATCATACATCTTTCATATTCTCTGAACTACTAATCACACTACACAGGGCACCACTCACACTTGATAACTTTTTGTCGCTTTTGTTTGTTATATCCAGTAGAATTTGCAAGATAGGCTTAATGAGCTTTGAATTTACATGTGACTATTGATAAAGGACTTCAGTATAAAATAACTTTAGTGTAACTTCCTCCCTGTTTCTCTGTAAGAATCTATTGTAACGATCTCCATGACAGAAATAACAGCATATATATTCATGTAGCTTAAGAAACATGCACTCTGGCGCTCACCATCGCGGTTCCCAGCAAAACTCGGCTCAAAGCAGTCAGGTCTACGCTGGAAGAGCAGGTGAAAAGAAATAGGAACTTCCCAAGCAAGTATGCCAAACCCTGTTGACATAAAGAAGACAAGGAAGACATATAAAAACTGAACACAACATCAAGTAAAGCTGAGGGTGTTATGATTCACTTTGGGCATTGATAGGCCACCTTTACCAAAGGGCCTTAGCACAGGGGACATAGAATGGCATTGTTTAAACTGAGCTGCAAATTCAGCTGGTTGCTTTGCTTTTGGCATTTGCTTTTAACAACTGTTGTGCCATCCTACCTTACAACAAATGTTTTTCCACATAGTTGATGTATTGTTCTGCAAAGGCCCTTTCACAACATCAGCGTTCTAGATCTTGAAAAAGGGCTGGCAGTACAGCATAAAGCCTGTGCCTTTGCTTAGCATACACTGCATTCAATAAGCAGTCCATCTTGCATGATTTATTTCAATCATCTTACCTATTGCTTTTCTGCTGGTGTGTTTTATATTAGGGTGGTGAAACTGTTTAATAATTATATGACATCTTTCACATTAGCTTCAGTATCTTTATTCTTTTTAAACAGACTTTATCGATAGATTGTACACATTCCGCAGATCTCTGCACACCAGAGATATCTGCAGGCCAAATATGAGACATCAATTAAAGTACAATCACGGAAACAAAACGTATTAAATAACGGAGAAGGAGAAAAAATCACATCGTGTTATTCCAGCATATAGTAATAATAACTTGCTACAATTTGCTATAAACTATCCTTGCGTCAGGCGGAGTTTACGAATGTTGCTAAACTTCTTTGAGTTCAATCGGCGGTCTCCGCTGTGGCGTGCTACACTTTGCTTGTGCTGGGCACAGAGCAGCGTTTTTCCTGGCAGAGGTGGCTCACGGAAGAAAAAGAGGACGCCACTACCACTCTCTATTGCTACACGCAGTAACAGAAAAACTGGCCCTGGGTCTGATCTGAACAACGTGGAGCAAGAGAACGAGGAGACTGAGATGGCAGAGGCAACACCACTGATTTCTGGTAAAACCATCACCAAACAGGGTAAGAACTCTAATAAGGGGGCTGCTGGTAAATCTAATGAAATACCCGGCATAAAAAGCTCCGCTTCACAAACTTTACCAGATTTTTTTGAAAAGCATGCTGCGAAAAAGAAAATAACTGACAATGATAATGATAATCAAAGCACTGATATAACTGCAGTACAATCTGCTAATCAACCATCTACAAGTGGTGATAATCAGAATAACTCTAATAATACCTCAACCTTAAGACCCATTCTGATACCGACCGACTCTTCAAGGAAGGGTATTATGGGATTTGCAGTTCCAACTCCGGGTGGGGCTATCACCAATAGAGCATGCTCTCTTCCATCACTGGTATTACTATCAAATGAAACGCCAAGTGAACCACGAAGTGTAAAAGAAACTACTGGGCAGCAACATAATCAAGAGCTCCCTGAAAATTTCTATTCACTATCAGAACTCTCATCTGATGAAGCGACGGGTCTTAATAAAGATTGGGTAGACTTTAGTGGTGAGAGCCTATCTTCTGAGGGTGAGATCAGTATGAGCCCTGATAATACTAATGTGACAACCATTATAAAAAAGAAGCGGAGGAAGAAGAGATCTTCTCGCACAATGAGCCAAGAGGCTGCCTCTAATTCACCAAATAATACGAATCCCCTATCTTCTAATTTAATACCCACTGCTTCTGTTGCCAACGATATTCCGGGGTCTAGCCATAACCCTATACCTGACCCTAGTTTACAGCAAGAGAACAACGAAGAGATTACACTGAAAACCATATTTGATACCATGATGTGTCATAGAGCAGAGAGCAAGGCTGAGAATCAACGCACGCAAATGACATGTGCCAAAGTCAAAAACGCAGTACGACGTGCAATCAAATTATGCTCAGAGACTGCTGATAGGGTCACTGATACAGAGGCCAGGATATCTGTATTAGAAGAAGAATGTATGGCTCAAAGACAAGAAGTGGCAGATTTCGAAGTGCAAAAGGATGATCTATCTGACAAACTAGCTAGTTTGGAAAATCAGGCCCGTAGAAGCAACTTGCGTTTTTTGGGGATCCCTGAAAATAAAGAAGGAGGGGACCCGAGGAAATTTATCATTAACTTACTAAACGATGCTTTTCCTGAAATTACTGATTGGGATTGGGCTCGGGAAATACAACGAGCACATAGATTCCCTTTCACAATAAGGAAACCACGACAAGGTCAAGAGAACTATCCTAGGGCCATTCTGGTGTCATTCAATAATTTTCTTGCCCGCGAAGCGATATTTGCAAACGCTAGACCAGATAAGAAAGCGGACGCTCTAGGTTGTCAGTTCTTTGTGCGACCAGACTACTGCCAAGCCACTGTAGCTCAACGATGGCAACTGAAGCAACTAATTCCTGATTTTCAGAAAAAAGAAGTAACAGTATTTCTCCAAGGTCCTGCAAAACTAAAGACTATATACAAGGGACAAACAAAATACTTTATTTCTATAATCAAAGCTAAGGAGTACTTGGAATCTCTTTGAATAAACAAGAAGAACTTCGATGTACAGTATGATAAACTTAGAACCTGAGCGTAATAATTATACTGTTTAATAATTATTAGAATACAGGACCATTATGTTTCTCTATCGTTATACTCTTCTTTCTTCTTTTTCGAACTTTCTCCTTCTCTCGCTTTTCTTCTTCCTTTTTTTCTTCTTTTTTTTCTCTAGTAAGGACGCCACGGGTTAGGGACACGGCATCCATTCGCTCCAGGAACTGAAAGTTCCTGTGCCTCATATAATGGGGAGGGTGGGGGGAGGGGTTCTGGGAATAAGGGTGGGGGTGGGTAAGGGCAAGGGTTGGTGGTGGGGGTGTAAGGCAGAGGTGTTCAACGCAGGGATGAATATAAGGCATTTAAACGATAACATTGAAGAGCAAAGACTTGTGATGATGGTCGATAATTTTTTTCTATTACTTTTGATATGTATAAAAAGGTGAAAATATGTACTATTAATATCAATGGTCTTAATGATTTAAAGAAGATTGCTATGTTCCGAACAATGCTCCAAGTGCTGAATATTGATCTGCTATGCATACAGGAAACTCACATTTCTTGGGATAAACGTTCTCTTCTGAATAATTTGGGATTGGAAGTTTTGATTACATCTAAGCAAATGGGTATCAAAAGAGGCGTTGCAATTTGCATGCGAAAGGGAATGGGAAAATGTTTAAAAACACTCTCTGATAAATGGGGTAGATGGGGACTGGCCGAGCTAAAAATTGGTAGCTGCAAATTCACCTTATGTTGTATTTATGGTCCCAATCTGGACGATGCTGAATTGTTTAACACTATGAATACAGAGCTATCCACCTGGACACAACCGATTATAGTCTGTGGGGACCTAAATATACATATGTCAGCCGACTGGAACATTAAATCAGAGAAGAGATATACGGGCCGAAAGGCTAAAACTTATAAAGCACTTAGAGACCTGGTACTAAGTAATGGGTTAACTGATGTCTGGAATAAATTTCATTATAATGACCCCGGATATACTTTTTTTTCTACTCCTTATCAAAAATTTGTCCGTTTAGACTATTTTTTTGTATCCTCTGTTTTTTTGGAGAAAATTCGTATTGAGATATTACCACAAGTCATTTCAGATCATAACCCTATAATTGTTGAGATGCAACTTTCTACTGATTGCCAAAATTACACTAGATCCTGGTCATTTCAAAGAAATGTATTATTAGATGAAGAATACCTTCAATTCATGGTTAATATTATTAAAGATTACTTTCTAATAAACAATGATACTGCCTCTCCACAAGTAGTCTGGGACTCTTTTAAATCTATTGTACGGGGCGAGACAATCAGTTTTGCAAATTATAAGAGGAAAAAAAACCAAACAGATCTCAGGGACAGGTTAAACAAGATAAGGCAGGTCGAGCTGGACTTATCTACCGCATGTAAAAACAATGCTAATATAGAGGATGTACAAACTCGACTAACCATTGAACGCTCAGGCCTTCGTACACATATTGCTGAAGAAGTAGCTGCAAAATTTAAACAATATAAAACTGAACGCTACGAATTTAGCGAACGTACGGGAAAAATTCTAGCACAGCGCTTACGACAAAAATCTTCTTTTAACGAAATACAATGTGTTAAAGATACAAACGGGGTCCTTCACGAAAGTAAGGAAGGAATATTAGAGGCATTTCAGGGCTTCTACAAGATGCTGTATAACGACTTTAATAATGAAACTGACAAGACTCTTAACCCCACAGATTATTTTCAAAACATTAACCAACTTTCTTTGTGCACAGACGATATAGATTTATTTGCTA
This sequence comes from Lissotriton vulgaris, assembly GCF_964263255.1. NCBI lineage: Eukaryota > Metazoa > Chordata > Amphibia > Caudata > Salamandridae > Lissotriton > Lissotriton vulgaris. Next base: position 541,208,442 of record NC_141694.1, on the reverse strand, counting down.
GGTCAATTAGCTGGGAAGAGATTGAAAGAGCTATTACGAGTCTTGCAGCTGGTAAAGCTATGGGGCCCGATCAGATTCCTCTTGAATTTTATCGGACATTTAGACACTTGTTGAAACCAGAGCTGCTTAAAATTTTTAATGTAGCATTCCAAGACAAAGCTCCTGGCTCCTGGTCTACAGCTACTATAGTTGTTTTTGTCAAAAAGAACAAGGATCCAAAGGAATTAGGCTCGTATCGTCCCATCTCCTTGATTACAGCTGATAGTAAGATTTATTCTAAAATTCTTGCAAATAGACTAAACGATGTTATGCCGGGTTTGGTTTCTAATATTCAACACGGGTTTATTAAACACAGGGACACTACAGATCACGTTAAACGTGTTATTGCATTATTGGATTGGGCTCAAGCAAAGGAATCCCCAGTCGGAGTTATCCTACTCGATGCTGAAAAAGCGTTTGATAGAGTAGACTGGGGGTTCCTTTGGTCTGTACTAAAATGGAAGGGTTTCCCACCACAATTTATTAAAGCTATACAGTCACTTTATTTTAATGCAAAGGGTGTAATTAGATTAGGCACGGATATCTCTAGTCCATTTTCAATTACCAGGGGGACCAGGCAAGGGTGCCCCTGCTCTCCACTTTTATTTGCACTTTACCTAGAACCCTATCTGAATAGATTAATTATAGAACCTGGTATTCCACCTGTCCGACTCCATGAGATAGACCACAAAGTCTTAGCATACGCAGACGATGTGGCCATCGTAACCTCTGATTCTTCTTCTGCTTTACCTAAAATAATAGAAATTGCTAGCGAATTTGGTAAATTTTCTGGATACAAATTAAATATCTCAAAAACCCAAATTGTACATTCTAAAACTGGCACACCCACCGATATTTTACTAAATGATACTGCCACATACCTTGGTGTAACTATATCATCTAAAATAGATGACATTGTTGGACTAAATCTGGATCCTTTACTCATATCCACTAACAGAACCTTAGAAAGGATAAATAATCTACATTTATCTTTATTTGGACGGACCAATGTCATTAAGATGTTGATTTTCCCAAAATTTCTTTATTTTTTTCGCACCATTCCTCTATTTTTCTCTATGTCCCTTTTTAATAAAATAGATAGGATGCTGTCCAGATTTTTATGGGGGTATCGCCACTCTAGAAGATCTCTAAAATGGTGCACTTTACCGCAAGGCCGAGGTGGGCTGGGATTTCCGAATTTTAGAATGTACTATTGGGCTATAACTCTTAAAACAATTAAGGTTCTATTATTTCATGATCATGCCAGCGAAACCTTTATGTCACCATCCATCTTTGAAATGCTTATGGGTGCTCATGTGCGCCAATGTTTGTTGATATTTATGGAGCCGAGTTATTACAAAAAAACAAAATTTAAGGTTCTTCTTTCTGCTTTTTTGGTTTGGAGACAAATTAACAAAGCGTTACGGATAACCTCAAAATATAATTTTTATACACCCATCTGTTGTAACATTTCATTAGTTGGTATTTCTCAAGATATCCCTACGAATCGATTCCGTCTGGGGCAGATTCATTCAGTTGGGCAACTGTACCAAAATGGGGCTCTAATGTCCTTTTCCGAACTCCAAGATATATTTGGTCTATCCAGAAACGAATTTTTTAAATACTTACAAATTCGTAGTTTTCTGGAAAAAAAAAACCTCCTATATAGTGACGCAATGGAGACCAATGATGTTATGGAGAGTGGCAGGAGGGATAGTCGTATTGGTACAATTTATCAATTAATGGTCAACAGGCTGCACGATGATCTCGACCAACAAGCCCAGAAATGGGAAAGGAAACTGTGTATAGAAGGGATAGATCTGGCAAGGGCGTTTGAGACTAGCAATAAAACATTAATCAACAGTTCTCTTAAAAGTCAACATTACATGGCATCTCTAGATCTTTATTACACACCGGCAAAATTGGCCAAATGGAAAGCTACGAAAGGTATCAATTGTAGTCGTTGCGGAACCTTAGCAGCAGACACATGTCATATGTTTTTTAGCTGTTCTAAACTAACTGTATATATAAATAGGATAGAAAAGTTTTTGACTAATTTGCTTAATACTAACATTAAGTTATGTCCATCTGTGATTATTTTTGGCTTATATGTTCCATCCGAGAGCTTATCTGCTGATCAAGAACATTTCCTTTTTATTGGAATGTCCATTTACCGTTTTTGTATTACCTCAAGATGGTTAGATGTCGATCCACCATCATTCGAGCAATGGTTGGGAAAGTTGTTAAATGTTTATAGAATGGATAAAGCAGTGTACAAATTGAAAGGACACAGAAAGAAGATATTTGCTAGGAAACTATGGTCTCCTATTGATAACTGGATTTAATCTAATAACGACTACATCGGTAAAAAGTGATATCTTATGTTCTCCATGTCTCACAGGTTTATTTTCTTTTTCTTTTTTCATGTATTTCTTATTTAGTTCTGTTAACAATGTATCAGCAATTATGTGAATGTTTGTCATTGTTTAAAATGTTTTTTTCATCCTTGTATTTTGTATGCCTCTGCCACTGAAAATAAATAAAAATATAAAAAAAAAAAATGAAAGTACAATCCAATTTTCTTTCCGTTGATAAGCAAACATAAACAAAGCAATACTAGGCGTCCCCACTCCCCCACTCCCCCTCTCCCCCTCCCCTTTCCCCCCCTCATCTTTATTCTTTTTCAAATGCCCAGTTTAGTTTAATCGTGTAGGGTAAGTGTTAAAAATGAGCAGTTTTTCTTGGTAAAATGATTCTGGCTTCAGATCAAGCCAACAAGTAACATTATGTATTCTTTATGATTAGCTGTGGTACAGAAGCTGCCTCAGGAACAAGTTACTACCCTTCAGTAACACCTTATGTGGTCGAGACAATATCTAGCCGCAGATTCCTTACTTTTGAACTTTCCCAGGCATCAGATTGGATCTGGAAAATTTGAGGTGAGCAGTACCCCTGCTTGCCGGTACATGGCATCAGCCGGCTCCACTTGGCGTAATTAACGTCATCCGTGCCACCTCAGCGCACTGACATCAGTTACTTTTTACAACTTTCCATGCCAAACGTGTGGAGCCATGCAGTGCACTGACACTAGTGTGTCCAAACTAGGACCCTGAAAGGGATCATCCCTAACCCTAGAAATCTGTCCACAGAACGGGAAGATGGGTGGGTCGGTAAGGAATCTGCAGCTGGATATTGTCTCAACCAGATAAGGCAGTACTGAAGGTAGGTAACCTGTTCATCTGATAGAGACATCTACCCTCCGATTCCTTAACTTTGAATAGATGCCTAAGCAATAGCCCCCCGGAGTTGGGTCAGCGGACAAATTTAGTCTAAGATGTCCTACAGGACCAAACAGGCGAAGTGCCCATCCCTGTAGACCTGACTGTCCAGGCAGTAATCCTTGGTAAACTTGTGCAGAGACACCCATGTCGCTGCCTGACAGATGTCTGAGACTTGAACTCCATGGGCTAGGGCAGTGGTCGCAGCCTTAGCTCTGGTGGAATGAGCTCTCAAGCCTTGCGGGAGCTGATTCTTGTCAGTGCGTAGCAGAAGACAACGCCCACAGAGAGATGATTTGCTTCTGCACCGCCCGACCTTACCTTTCCCCAAAGTAACCCAAGAAGAGTTGATCGTCCACCGGGAACTCTCTTGTGCGTCAAGGTAGAATGGCAAAGCTCTTTTTGGGTACAAACCGTGGAGGCGCTATTCTTCTTTAGAGGTATGTGGAAGTGGGCAAGGTGACCGACTGGCCCACATGAAATGGCATTACCACTTTTTGGTAGGAAAGCGGCACTAGTGTTAAGCATCAGTTTGTCAGGAAAAACTGATGAGAAGAAAGGCTTGGATGATAAAGCCTGCATCTAACTCACCCTCCTGGCCAATGTAGTGGCCACAAGAAAGGCTGTTTTGATGGAGAGCAGCCTGAGGGGACAATTGTGTAAAGGCTTGAAGGGAGCACACATCAGAAATGTGAAAAACAAATTAAGGTCCCACTGAGGCATAATGAAAGGGGAAAGAGGAAACATATGAACAAGATCTTTGAGAAATCTATTTACAATGGGAGATTTAAATAGAAAGGGTTGGTCAGGCAGCTTCAAGAAGACAGACAAAACATAAGGATACCCTGGCAGAGTTCCCAGAGCAGAGCCCTGCTGGGCATGAGTCAAAATAAAAAGTTAAATATCAGAGTGGGAGGCAGAAAGATGGTCAACAGGCTTTTCTGTACAATAGGATACACACGTTCTCCATCGGCAGGCATATACCGTCTTGATGGAGGGACGCCTGGCTACCACAACATTACAGACTTCAGGAGGAAGGTTGAAAGCTAAAAACTGCCACCGCTCAATCTCCACGCTGCAACAGAAGACCCTCCAGAAGGGGCAGCCTGATCGATGTTCATGTTCAGAAGCTCAGGATACCAGACTCTCAATACCCAATCTGGAGCCACAAGGATGACTTGGGCCCGGTCGTTCTTTGAGAACTCTGGGCAGGAGTTGTATGGGCAGAAAGGCGTACAGGTGTTGTGGGCTCAACTCAAGATGAAAAGCACCTCAGAGCAATAGCCGCCTTGGAAACTCCAGCACGCAAAACTGCTGACATTGCGCTTTCTTGGCAGAGGCTAATAGATATAACCAAGGCTCTCCTCTATGTTGAAAGAGACTTTGGGCCACCTGCGGGTGGATACGCCATTTGTGATCCGCTAAGCATCAATTGCTGAGTTTGGCTGCCCTGGCGTTCAGGGAGCCTGACAGGGGTTGAACCACCAGGAAAATGTCCTGCTGTTACAGCCATGTCCAGAGATGTAGGGCTTCTTGACAAAGGGTCCATGACACCAACCTGCCCCGTTTGTTGCAGTACCACATGCTGGTGGTGTTGTCTGTGAACACTTGAACCAGCCTTCCCTTGATGGAGGGTAGGAAGGCTTTCAATGACAATCAGATCACTTGGAGCTCCAACTAGTTGATGTGGAGATTATGTCGGAGACCAGAGTCCTCTGATCTCCACCTCTCTCAAATGGCTGCCCCATCCCAGGAGTGACACATCTGTCAATACTGTGAGATCTGGTTGGGGAAGGGAGAAGGGTCTACCTCTGACCCAATTGTGGTTCGTTAGGCATCACCGCAGGCCTTTTGCAGTTCCCTCCGAGATCTGGATCAAGTCAAAGTGATTCACCTGATGCTGCAGCCACTGGAACTTCTGGTCTCACTGTAGAGCCCGCATAGACCATCTGGCATGTGTCACTAGCAGGATGCAGAAGGCCATGAGGCTCAGCAGCCTCAGAGTCAGTCTCACCGAAATCTAGGATAGAAGCTAAAAATATTAGTATCATACCCCAAATATACGGGACTCGCCACTCGGGACGATAATCCAGAAACTGCACTGTGTTCAGAATGGCTTTGCCGAAAGGGAGAGTTTGAGAGCATGGTGTGAATTCGGCACTTTGATAGTGAACCTCAGTGAATGCAGGAGGACCGCCGTAGTCCATGGACATGGATGCGGTTTATGAAATAGCACATGGGAATTGTACATACCAACAGAACTCCCGGTGCTAAATGATTGATAGATATAAAGCCATGATTGTCCTCCTTACATTTTAACTTCTCTGATTTAGAGCGGTGCTCCTTTTACCTGAGCTGCAGCCAGGTGGGGTGAAGCGCAACAACCACAACTAATGGGTGAGTGGTTTGGAATAAAATTTAATCCCCAGACTGTGCGATTCGGACGCATTGCATAATGAAAGGTTGTACTATATCAATATGATACACCTTGTGAATATGACATAATGTTGTCTTTTTGTTGTTTGTTCTATATGTCGTTCCTGTGGATGTCGTATCTCTGGTACTGTGCGGTAACAGTATGTGGTTGAACATACAACCTGGACTTTGCAGGTGATATCTTTTAATACTTCACAAAAAGCAGTAGTCTATTTACAACGGGTCCTGACGAATGCATGAAAATCTTTTCGTAGATATGCTGAAACATGTTGACCACTACTGATCACGGATATCATGTTAAATCTGTGTTTGCACTTGTTTTTTAGATTTGGAGGACTGGGAGATAATAATAAATCACTTACATCTATCCAGCTCATCCAATTTTAACACTCTTCACTATTCACTTTCTTTTTACCTTACACTGCTTTTTTCAGTTGCCACATTAAAACTGACAATTTTAATTATACCTCCCGCCATTAACACACTTCTTTTCTATCCATAAACGGTCACGGTAACAACTGACCAGCCGTTTTGTTTCGTCTCCTGGGCAAGGAGAGCCCAAATGATGTGAAAGAGGGCAGTACAGTGTGGCTTCTGATGGGAATTTTTCCCTATGCCCTTGAGTTTCAACTCGGTCACTAGTACACATAGTCCGCTCTGTCTGTTCCCACTTTTTTGTTATCTGTATGGTATCGGGGTTGGTGCCCACAGTGAATGACATAATTGTTTTGACTTCTAGGTACTCTTTGTGTGTTCAGATATATGGTTTTGGGGCATGTACCTAGTGTTAGTCATTAAACTCGCCCTTGGACCCTTCAATAAATGTGTTTGGTCTATGTTAACAGTACAGCTCAGGCTGTGGGTCCTTTTAATATTTGTTAATCGTAATTGATTAACCTAGATACCTAGCTCTATTCCAGTTTGTTGTAAAAGAGAGGACAATCATTGGCCTTTTGCCTATCTTTTTTCTAATTGTTTCTAAACTTTTTCTAAATTTACATTTGAAATGGCAACCAATTGGGGTCTAACGTTTGAAAACGCTGAAGTTCAAAACATTCTAGATGAGAACCCGAGCTTATTGGAAAGCATTCCTGTGGCAGTCACTAATAATGATGATGGTTGGGCTAAGGTTCTAGTCCTAAAGAAATCACACTCCAGAACAATAGTCCATGGGATAGTCATGGCAGAATATCTCCGTGGCAATTGTGCACCCTCAGGCCTCATTGTAAATAATGCACCCAGACTCTTTCTTGATGACAAAGAATTTGTGAAAGACTGGTCGATGATCGCCTGGAGGTGTACAAGGGACTGGTTAGTCCTTATTATAAAAACTGCGAAGAGAGTGGCAGATAAAATACTCATTGAAATTCAAATACTTGAGGACCAGATTAGGACCACACTTAAGAGCACCCTGTTTAAGAAAGGTCAGGATGAAAGCGATAAAAACAACAAGGATTTTAAGGAATCGATTCTCTTTACCAAATTAGAAAATTTAAAAAAAGATTTGGCAAAGTTCTCCACAGAAAGGATTTACCCGTACACGAGTGAATCCTATACTGCACCCGCATTTAATCGCGGTGGCAGGAAAGGCGGCTCGACATATGCCACATCAAGCTCAGATGGAGCTTCTAGTGATTCAGACACATCACAGAATGGATCCTCCAATAATAACCAAAGAGGTCGTGGTACTCGAAGAAATTGGAGGGGTGGGTACCATTCTCAGAACCAGAATCAATATCAACACTGGTGGCCAGCGAACCCGTGGATGTATGGACCATCATATCCCCCACAAATCAGTCCCTTTGGTCCTCCCCAGATGCAACAAGGCCCAGGGGCCTTTCCTTTTTTAGGGTTTGGCCCGAGACAAGGCAGGGGCAGAAGGAGACAAGGGACAACACAACAAGTACACTGGGGTACTACACCACAGCCCACGATGGACCTTCGCAGCGGGAAGAAAGTCCCACAAGAAATGGCATGGACGAGCAATTCGACAACCTTGTGATGAACTTACGTTCGCACGTGCTATCACCAGACAAAGAAGGTCTGTTAAATAAAGGCTTAGGATTCGTAGCCACTCAGAAAGGGGATCCTTTTGTGGCACAGGTGCAACTAGCCAAATTTTTCAGAAAGATCAGGTTACATTACTTTTTTTCCAAACCATCGAATACAGAAATACGGATTGAGGATAAGAACACTGGTCTAAAAAAACCATTGACATTTAATCCACCAAGTGTTGGATTACCTGCGAAGGTATTGACGTTTGAAGAAGCTGTAGAAAATTATATATATCATCTTTACCAAACTGAGAACCTTCGTCAACTTGTCCAAGAAAGAACAGTCGGCCTTACGCTCATTAACATCAAATGAGAAAATAATAATAAAGCCAGCCGACAAAGGTGGGGCGACTGTCATACTTGACATTGATACTTATAGGAATGAATGCCTGAGGCAGTTGGGTGATCGGAAATCCTATCTCCCACTCAATGAAGACCCCACAGAACAACTAAAGATAAAGATTGGACACTTGGTAGAGGAAGCAACTTCTGAAGGGTGGATCACATCACAGGAAGGCCAGTACCTTCTCACTACCCACCCGAAAATCCCGTACTTCTATTGCCTTCCAAAAGTCCACAAACCGCAAAGACCACCACCTGGACGGCCCATTATTTCCGGTATAGGCTCTGTTTTGGAACCACTCTCCACCTTCGTGGATTACTTTTTAAACCCGATGGTGAAGGCAATGCCAACGTTCCTTCAAGACACCAAGGACGTTTTGAGACTCTTACCGGAAATACAATATGACATCAACACTGACATCCTTGTATCCTTTGACGTTGAGTCATTGTATACCTCTATTCCACAAACAGAAACTCTGGAAGTTGTGGGTAACCTGTTGGAACAAAGTGACCATCAATCTATCACGCCTATCAAATTTATTATGAGTTTGGCGGAAATAGCGATGAAAGAAAACTACTTTCGTTTTGAAGACACTACCTACCTACAAACATCTGGGACTAGTATGGGTAGTGTCTTCGCTCCAAGTCTGGCAAACTTATATGTTCACAATTTCGAACAACAGGAGGTATTTACATCTACCAATCCACATCTATTATCGCTTCATATTTGGAAGCGGTATATAGATGATATACTGGTCATCTGGCGTGGGACCGAAGAAGATCTCTTGTCATTCCACCAATGGTTGAACACCAGAAATGCATATTTAAAATTCACCATTGAGTACAGTAGAACTGCACTAGCATTTCTGGATTTAAAAATCTTAGCAACCATAAATGGCCTTGAATCTGAGCTCTACCGTAAGCCAATGGCCAAGAATGCCTTACTCAGCTATGATAGCTGTCACCCACGGGCCCTGAGGAACAATTTACCTTTTGGTCAGTTTCTCAGGGTCCAGAGGAACTGTTCCAACAAAGAAGCATTCAATGCCCATTCACAAAATCTGGAGAAACAACTTCGTGCGAAGAACTATCCCAAGAAGATAATTCGTCAATCCAAGAAGAGGGCATCAAACAATAACAGAGAGTCCCTTCTTGAACTACATCCACCAAAGGAGAAAACTAACCGCATTACCTTTGTAAACACCTTTAATACCAGATCCAACAAAGTCCAGAAGATCATTAAAAAGCATTGGTCAATATTGAACACAGGGGGTGATGAGATCCCCTTACCCCTGTTTGCGTTCAAGAGAGGACAAAGTTTAAAGGACCAATTAGTTCACACACACCCAAAGAGTAAAGAACCCAGACAGGTAGGCACTTTGTGGGATTTACCGCCAGTACAAGGCCACCATCCGTGTGGGGCATGCTCAGTGTGCCCTCAAACTTGTAAATCCACAAGTGTGGACATAGGTACAAATAGATCTTGGATAAAACGTAGGTTTACAAACTGAAATAGCGGAAACCTCATATATTTGATAACCTGTCCATGTCAGCTACAATATGTAGGTATGACGACGAGGAAGATAAGGACAAGAATACAAGAACATAAAAGCACGGTACATTGACGCAAACAGGCCACCCGTCTAACAGCTCATTTTTTGGAAGTTGGACATAGTCCAAACGATTTTCACTGATACCTGATTCATTCATGTCCTGATGTAGCCCGGTTTTTATTTAAAGTTGAGCTGAAATGGGTTTACAAACTCAATAGTGACAAGGCTGGGCTAAATGAGCCGATACCGTGGATGTCCCTCTGAAATAGGGTTTGATCACTAAGTAAGCCGCCAGCCCTATTATGATAACATCATATGATTATCCACTCTGAATTTACAATCTTAGGATAATCTTTTTTCTAAAGTATATATCTAATAGGGTGAAAATCAAAGTTTACTACTACACATACTACAAACAAGAGGGATGAATAAACTTAACCCTGGTGTGCGAACAACACATCCTCGTACTAAATACCGCAACATCACATAAGGGAGGTGTCAACTTATGTCTTTATCATGTCCAATGTTGACAGACAATCTCTTCCTATTCCAAAGAACAACTAATATGGTGATTGTAATTCTGTGTCCTTTGTAATAAGTAGAAACCGAGTGATCTCAGTGACATAATTAAAGGATGTTAGAATAACACCTGCTGATAACAACAAAAAGTCCCAAAATACGGATTACAACCCGGCATGCCCGTAAATCACGTGACTGACGTAGCATGATATGAAACATACTGGGTGTCCGAATATGGGACTGTAGTTTAATAATCACAGTGACATTACCACAGCATGCTTGACGGAATTGCTGATAATAGAATGCATACAAGTTATAGTTATGGCCTCTTCATAATATACGAAGAGTTTTGCGGTTTTGCATTTGAAGAACTACATACACGGGAGAATAAACTACACATCCCGGCATGCCTGTAAATCACGTGATTGACGTCACATGAAAGGAAACACACTGGACGTCCGATTATAATATCAAAGTTTAATAATCAAAGTGACTTTATCACAGTATGCTTGAGGGAATTGCAGATGATGAAATTATATGCACATTAAAGTCATGGCCACTTCTTAATATTTGAAGAGTTCTTTGGCTTTACGCTCGAGGAACTACTTACACGGGAGAAAAAACTACATATCCCGGCAAGCACGTGTATCACGTGACCGGCGTCACGGAAACGAGACACTCTGGGCTTTTAAATATGGCGCGCCCTCCTCGTTCGGTGCCCCCCCAGACAGTTTGGATGACTGCCGGGAGACACCGACGGAGAGGTGAGTGATGCCCCAGTAGTGTAGTTGTTGAAATGCCCTTTTGAGGCATATGTACCGGTAGGAACTCTTCTATGCCTTCAAACGCTGAAGTGCGTGCTCGATCTGTCTAACGCCCCTTAATGCTGGGATGCAGATCTATTGATAACGCACGTGGCTGTTCTATGCTTTCAAACGCTGAAGTGCGTGCTCGATCTGTCTAATGCCCCTTAATGCTGAGATACAGGTCTATTGATAACGCACGCGGCTGTTTCATATGGTGTTTTGACAAGTGATTGCGTGTTGTATAACCGCAATGGGTAAATAGGGGACAGACAGGAGCCTCTACAAAGATGTAAACTAGTTTTGTTGATTGCCACCATGGATTCGCAATCTTGCGCGATTTTGCAATTTACAACCCACGTGGCCGCATGAATACCTAATTGAGTTCGGCTTTATTATCGTGTGGTTTAGAATGTTTTTGTTTTAAAGAGCTTCATAATTCCCACATTCAATGCTGGCTAGTGACCTCCATGAATTCCCAAATCTAGTCACTAGATAATGTGAAAAATGTGAGAATTGTAAACCGTACCTTCTACAACATGGATGCGGTTTATGAAATAGCACATGGGAATTGTACATACCAACAGAACTCCCGGTGCTAAATGATTGATAGATATAAAGCTAAGCATGGGCGAATTTTGCGGATCTCGCGTTCGCGAATTTTGCGGATTTGCGAACTCGCAATCCGCAAAATCCGCGAATTCCCGCGAATTTGCGGATTTTTTTTTTTTTTGTGTTCGCCCGTGTTTCTGCCAGTTCGCGAGGGTTTTTACAATTTCGCAATTTGCGAACTTACCTGTCGGGTCGCAAGTTTTGCGAACTTGTTGTTTCTACGTGTCCAGCCTGTTTGGGACACTCTTCTTCATCACTGCCACTCTCTGTCACCACTGCCACTCTCTGACTACTCATGCCACCCTCTGGCCCACCCATGCCACCCTCTGTTTCATCACCACACCCTCTGGTTGTCCAGTGTACATTATTTTCGGCAAAGCAAAGCACACCTTCCCTGCCTCAAGTGACCTGAATTAATTTGGGGCTGATTCATGTGTCACAGAATATTTTTTTAGCTGGCACCTGCTTCCTTAGTGCGCCCTGATTAGTGATCTTTTGCACTTGCTAAGTGCTTTCATTGTTGCAAAATTAGTTACAACACCTGCCCTGCCCCAACTGACAATAATGAATTAGGGGCTGATTAATGGATTTTAACTTCCAGCCTGGCTCCTGCTTGTCTCCCTTAGCTGTAATTCAGGACCTTTGTGGCATATGTGTAACTATTCTGAGGTTCAGAGCAGGGTCACATAATAGTTGCAACTGGCAACTGAACTCTGGAGGGGCCCCTCAGGAAGCACTACAGGAAATGGCTACTAATGATGAGCCTGAACTTTTGAACCTGGCAAGTAGTTTCAGTTTTGCTAAGATCGTATTTCTGCAATTTAGCACTTATTCGCGGGGCGCGAAGTTGTACTGGGAAGCCGCGAACTCACGCGAACAGTGCGAGCAAAATCCGCTGCTCGCGGATTTGCGGATTTTGCGGGAGATTCGCGAATCTCGCGGATTGCGAATTTCCCGAAAATCCGCAAAATCCGCGAGCGAAACGGATTTTCCGCCCATACCTATATAAAGCCATGATTGTCCTCCTTACATTTTAACTTCTCTGATTTAGAGCGGTGTTCCTTTTACCTGAGCTGCAGCCAGGTGGGGTGAAGCGCAACAACCACAACTAATGGGTGAGTGGTTTGGAATAAAATTTAATCCCCAGACTGTGCGATTCGGACGCATTGCATAATGAAAGGTTGTACTATATCAATATGATGCACCTTGTGAATATGACATAATGTGGGCTTTTTGTTGTTTGTTCTATATGTAGTTCCTGTGGATGTCGTAACTCTGGTACTGTGCGGTAACAGTATGTGGTTGAACATACAACCTGGACTTTGCAGTTGATATCTTTTATTACTTCACAAAAAGCAGTAGTCTATTTACAACGGGTCCTGACGAATGCTTGAAAATCTTTTCGTAGATATGCTGAAACATGTTGACCACTACTGATCACGGATATTATGTTAAGTCTGTGTTTGCACTTGTTTTTTAGATTTGGAGGACTGGGAGATAATAATAAATCACTTACATCTATCCAGCTCATCCAATTTTAACACTCTTCACTATTAACTTTCTTTTTACCTTACACTGCTTTTTTCAGTTGCCACATTAACACTGACAATTTCAATTATACCCACCTCCATTAACACGCTTCTTTTCTATCCATAAACAGTCACAGTAACAACTGACCGGCCGTTTTGTTTCGTCTCCTGGGCAAGGAGAACCCAAATGATGTGAACGAGGGCGGTACAGTGTGGCTTCTGATGGGAATTTTTCCCTATGCCCTTGAATTTCAACTCGGTCACTAGTACACCTAGTCCGCTCTGTCTGTTCCCACTTTTTTGTTATCTGTATGGTGTCGGGGTTGGTGCCCACAGTGAATGACATAATTGTTTTGACTTCTAGGTACTCGGAGGGAGACGACAGCCTGGGGCGGTCACACCCTCAGCAGCCAGTCGTCGAGATAGAGGAAGACTGGCACACCTGATCTGTGCAGATGAGCTGCGACCACCGCCATCACCCTAGTGTACACTCAAGGTGCACTGGTATGGCCAAAAGGGAGCACAGTGATCTGAAAATGCTCATGGCCTACCGTAATCTGCAGGTAACACTGACGGGCAGGAGGACGGGGATATGAAGGATATGAAAATGAGAGTTCTGCAAGCCCAACTGTACCATCCAGTATTTTTGGTCCAACGCAGACGAAACCTGAGCCAAAGTGAGTATCTTAAATGTGTCCTTTCTGAGGAAGTAGTTGAGGCCTCAGAGATCTAGGATAGGATGAAGGCCACTGTCTTTTCTCGGACCCAGGAAGTAGTGAGAATAGCAACCACAGCCTACTTCTGGCACAGGAACCCTCTCTATGGCTCCCTTGGCCAAGAGAGCCATGACTTCCTCTCAGAGTAGTGACAGATGATGCTCCGTCCACCAGTCGTAAGATAGAAACATGAACAGAGGGGTAGTCTTGAAGTGGAGGGAGTAGCCCCTTTAAATGATCGGCAGAACCCACCCTTCTAATTTTAGGGACTGCCAGTGGTGAAGGTGATAGCAGATCCTGCGACCAACTGAACGTCCATGATGTAAAATGCCAAGATTAGGAAGGTTTGGCGGCTTAAGCTGCCGGGAGGGAGGGGGCTGGGGCAGCGGATTGAGGTGGCTGGACCAGATTGCTGGCTACTCAACCTAAGAGACTAGTAGGAACTGCGCCAATGCAGCGAATGGGAAGCTTGCATTGCTCGTGGCTGGGATAGAGTTGGTAAAGTTGAAAGCCTCTTCTGTGTCAGCAAAAGGAGCGAAAGGCTAACTTAAGACAGCCAAGAGGCCCAAGGACTTGGCTGTAGCTCACGAGTATTCAAAGCGCTCTAGAGCCAAGTCTGCCTTGTCTCTGCAGAGACTGGTGCCATAGGAAGGTATGGCCATGAGGGAAGCCTGGACATTCTTCGAAAAGCAAGATGTTCTCAGCCAGAGGTGGTGTATGAGGGCCAATGTCGATGAAATCCCTCTGCCCAGCGAGTCAGTCATGTCCAAAACCCAGCATATACTGAACTTCGCTGCGTCTCTCCCATCTGTTACTGCTTGGGATAGAATGGCCCGGGTCTCCTTCAGGACCGGTGGCAGCACTTGCGCAACTGTTTCCCACATCGTGTGGGAATAGCGACCCAATAAGCAAGTAGTGTTCACTGACCACAATGCAAGGCTGGCAGAAAGAAGAAAAAAACATTTTCTTACACAAGCTGTCCAGCCTCTTGGATTCCCTGTTCGGGATTGTTGCAGGGAGAGTGCGGGAAGTGCATGATTGGACCACCAAGCTCTCTAGGGTAGGGTGTTGGGTGAGGGGTGAGAAAATGTGGGTCCTCTGGAGCATGGAGGTGGTGGTAGGCAATCGTTCTGTTCACAGGAAAACCTGTGCTGGATTTGGACCAGGTCCCCAGAAGTGAAGGCTCCGTTCAACAGGAGAAGGGGTTCAGAGGAGGAGACTCTGGGTTGCATCACTTCCATCAAGATGTTAGTTTTGACTGCCACTGAGGGCAAACTAAGGTGCATATGTAGCTCCCTCCTTCTTAGCCACAGTTGGGGGAGAATGCATGGCAGTATCTAGAGATGTGTCCAGTTCCCTGGCATCATCTAGTTTCTCACGCCAGCCCATATTCTGCTCGTACTGGTATTCATAAGAGTCCAGTGACCACTCCCATTATCTCCCTAGCCCTTCAGAATAGGGTTGAGGCTCCAACCTAAGATGCAAGTGTTCTATCGATGCCGGAATCGAGGTTGGGCGGTACAGCTCTAGCTTCATGACATCTGTGATTAGAATGGGGTTGGCACCCTGGTGGGGGCCGGCGGTACCGGGAGCATCGGCATCAGAGAAGGTCACAATGTCATGACCAGCAGCAGCCCGGATCCATTACCAGATCCATGGGGACATATCGTAGCAAGGGCCAGAGCCACCCATGAAGAACCAGATGGTGCCCCCTCTTACCCCATTGGGCCCAAAGGCATGCTGAAGGGGTTGGGCTGCTCAAAAATGAGGCGCTTGAGCGAGCTTGGCTCCAGCTCCTGGAAAACTCGGGAGGTGAGGAGTCGCACCAGGTGCAGTTTCGCGCAGAACCAGGCCTCAGACTTTGATGTTCCTTCATCGCGTCAGCTGGCGGAAAATGAGAAGTCAAAGTGTGCTTCGCCTTCTTGTGTTATTTGTGCTCCTTACCTGAGTGCCCCAACGATCTTGAGTGGAATGAAGAGGATTCGGACTCCTGGAACGGTCCCGAGACCTTCCTCTCAAGTGGGACCCTGACTATCGCGGAGACGCCTGCCAGCTGCTAGCAACATCAAAGACCGCTCCCTCAAAGCCTTCAGTGCCATGGCCCTGCAGTCCGAGCATGACTTGTAGTCGTGGTCACACGCCAAACACCATAAACACACACGGTGCAGGTTCATCACTGATACAGTGCGGTGACAGGTGCCACAGGGTTTAAAACCTTCCTTTTTCAATGACATCCTCGACACATGAAGAGAAAACCTCCAAAATGACATAAATCCTGTCAAAAACTGACAGAGCGGTAGCTCTTCTCTCGGATCAGTGCTGGTTGGTGTGGAAAGAAAAGAACTGGCATAAGCACACCGAGGTGGTGTCTATATAGGTGACGCAGACATCACTTCTGTCGCGGATAACTCCGCAGATGCCACTTGGGGCCAACCAATGCCACCTACTGGTGTGCAGGGGTCCGGCTCACAAAAAATCTTCCGGATCCAATATGACGCATGAGGAAATTGAAAGGTAAGGAATCTGAAGCTAGCTATCTCTACAGATAGGGGATGTCATGGAGCAACCTGGCGGATAAAGAGGTAATGCTGCTGGCTGATGACAAAAGGTTATGACTTATGAGGGTCTCTTTCATTCGACCTGGACTAACATTGTCCTTATATTTCTCCTCTTCCTCCTTGATGCTGCTGGTGAGCTCAGAGCAGGGACCTTTTGTGTTCGCTGGTCAAGTTCTGGGTGTGCACCACAGTACAGTCACCAGCATGTGATGCACATTTTGCCTTTTTTCCCTCGTCTGTATCAAGATACCTAAGTGCCTTTCCACTGGTTCCAAACTGAAGATGAGAGCACAGCGGACGAGGTGGGGGAAGGGAGTAGAAAGGAGCTGGGAAGGTAATTAAACAAGCATTTACAATGCAATGGTTTTGCCTTTGTTAAAGTTAGAGCTATTGGCATTGCTCTTGACATTATTTGTATTTATGTTTTTTTTTTAACATAAATAAATGGCATTGTCATTTACAATGCCACTAGCTTTATCTCGCAAATGACACACACAAACACCCACAGAGCCCCCCCCCCCCACACACACACACAGAGCCCCCCCCACACACAGCCAAACATCGCATTATATTACACCATCTTTTCCCTTTTGATCCGAAATAAAACAAGAAACTAAAACGACACGTGTGAATGCTCAGGAAAGCACTAAATCCTCAAACTGCTTTGACATTCTCCTGGCACGTGAACCCACCGAGCTCATACGTGGACGCCCACAGGAGAAACTCACTTACACAAGAGCTTCCCTGAGTGGAATTCAAACAAGTATTTCTTTCACCTGAGGTTTAAACAGAGGGTTGTAGCCAGTGTGCCCAATCAGCACTCATGACTCCATCTCTCCTTTTAGACATAATCTCAACCTGTTCTGAAGTTAACTTAACCAATTGTCGCTTGATCCAGTAATCCTCAGATCCCAACGGCTTACTGGCTTCAGTCATAGGAAACAAATTAACTGCACACAAAGCACACGTGGAGAACATTTCAAAGTAAACACTGCACTATGCCAACATGACAAGCATAGATTCAAAGATAAATAGAGCACTCTACAATAATACCATGAGGGCATGCAAAGACCGCCCGCGCTGCTTTCATAGCTCATGCTGTGGACATACCAAAAGGAGCATCATAGAAATCTTAAAGAAACATCGCATTATATTAAAAATCATATAAAGCCTGGTCAATGATGTCATTGTTGCATCAGTATCTCCCCCTTCTGTGATCACTGCCCGTGTTACACTGGGACAACTCACCCTCTACTACGCCTGTGTCCGTCTTCTCCTTCCTAAGTTAATATTATATACTAGCCACTGGTATCCGTACTGCATACCAACATACTTTTTTCACTGTTGCACCATTGTCTTCACCTTCCAGGACATCAATATATATACAGAAACCGACATATAGTGACTAGTCATGAGTGATTATATTTCTTTTCTCCTCCGTAAGTACCCTAGTTCTACTGCCCGCAGTACTTCAGCTACAGATAAAGTCTGACCACTAAATGTTATTGTTGCACTATTCGCTGGCTCTCGTTTGTCAAATTGCTCTACTTCTCCGTAAGCCAATACTCCATATTATAATGCACTTCCACAGATGTATTCACTTCCTCTGAAACTCGCAGGTCCTCATCCGCTGAACTCTGTCTCATTACGTTATAGTTACCATAACCTGGCATTCAAACGTCTGCTGTCGCGTGCACCTAGAAATCATCCTAAGTCATTCCGATCCTTACGACTCGTGGGGGGGGGGGGGGGGACGGGACTCGCGCGGGGTGAGGAGGGGGGACGGGACTTGGGGGTGCGGGGGGGGGGACGGGACGGGACTTGGGGGGGGGGACGGGACTTGGGGGTGAGGGCTGGCAGGGGGGGACTCGCGCGGGGGGTTAAAAAGTACATTTTTTAAAAATAAGAAAATTTACCTGACTGCCCGTGTCCGCGTCAGAGCAGAGGAAGCAGCTCTAGTGATGACGCGGCGGAGGCTCGGCCGGCTGGGCCAATCCCAGCGCGGCCCTGGCTGGAGGCGGACGGCTGCTTCCTTCGGCTGGGGAACTCGGCTTCGGGGGCCGCGGCGGGGAAACAAAGGGGCAATGCCGGGTGGGCACTGGCTTGATTCGGGGGCGTTCCCCCCGGATCTGGTCCGGCATTGACGGACAGGCCCGTCTTCCAATGGCTAGCCTCCATTTATGGAGCTAGCCAATGGAAGACGGGGGCCGTTCCTGTCTCCCCTACCATAGTCATTAGGTTTTCGCCTGCGCGAAAAAGATGCGCAGAGCGCATCTTTTGCCAGGCAAAACCTAAAAAAGGGAACGAGAAGCATTATGGATAGGAAGGAGTGAATTAATCGGCATCTGTGATCTGGAAAAACAAAACTATATAGATGAGCTCAGTGCAACCTTTAGAGCTACACACACTGGGCATACCAAGCTTACCAAGTATAAAGGTGATCCTGGTGGTTGCTTTTCAAACCCTTATACACTCACCTGATGCAACTACCAATGCAGCTCCCTTTCCCATAACAGAACATGCTGATCACAGCTGAAAAGCACCATCCAGCAGGCGGAGCACAAAAGTAATCCTGTGCCTCCCCCTCTACTTTTCTCACCTGCTTTGAAAAGTTACTGCGGACATCCTCTCAATTTCAGATAAAGCATACTAAGTGCATGGTGAAAGTACCTAACACAGCACGGGTGAGTTGTTCCCTCCAAGTACACAACCTTTGGATGCCTCAGTATGACATCTGATTTCATCAGTTGTATGTCCTGGGCAAAATCCACACTATCAACTTTCCAAAGAAGTACTGAAAAAGCGGCCAAGTTATTACTTTTTGACAATAGCATGCAAATCTGACAACGGATTTTTTTATTAAAGAAACCCCATTCCAAGAAGGCCACTGATGCACATTTTTAATTTACCATTTTTACATGGTGAAAGGCTATATCAGTAATGTTAATTAAATATTTAAAAAAGAAAAAATGTGCATGAAGCACAAAAATGGCAGCGAGAATCACAGCAGCTCTTTGCTTCTACTGCTCCCTCCGAAAAAAGTAATACAGGAGGAGTGACTGAAAGATGGGCGGTGAGTGAGGCTGGGATGCAAAAAAAGGAACGAGCAGCGAAACAGCACTTTGCAGCTGCTAGGCCATCATAAGAAAAATAATACTAATACATTTTAAAGAATGTAAAATGGGGGTGGGGAATATTGGGGGAGGAGAAGAAGTGAAAAGAGCGTGAAAAGGAATGCCTTAGGAGGGAAGAGAGCGCAAGAAAACACATGCTCCCATTGAGCGCTCAATATAAAATAAAAGAGAGTTTTCTCAGGTAGGCAGAGGAAGAATACAACTCATTCAGTCAGGACACTGTAATACCGACATGCTCCTGGGTGGGACAAACACAAGAATGGGGAGTGAAAGCATCAAATCAAGAGCAGACAGCTTAGATGGAAAGCAAAGTCATTCAATTGTGAGCAATGGGGTGACAAAGCCAACTCTAAGTATATGTGTTGGAAACAACTGGTCTTGCCAAAGGCAACACCTAACAATGCCCCAGGGTTCACACTTAGTACCCTACCTCAAGCCTTCAAAATATTTTGCATCTATTAAGATGCAAATTAGTGCCAACGTGTGCGCGTTTGCCAGTCCTCCAGCATGTCGTGCTTCTAGATAAATCTGAACTCGCACCCTCACATTTTTGCATTGACATGGGAGAAGTGTGGCTCACTGGTTAGAGGAGGCATACCCTGAAGCTGAGGTCAGACCCGGGACCAGGGTTCGATTCCAGACGCAGCAGGGTCCTGAACCCAATTGTCCACGGACTCGATAATTCTCGCTTCAGTGCCCACTCTAAGCACGACTTCACACTATGCAGCTCTGGGCAACAAGCTTGCTTAATCTCCACAACGGCCCCCCGCGGCGGGATGCCTGGCTTTCACCTTGGGATGCCCACGGGTGATCTCACAGGGAAAAACCAGGACGGGTTCCCAAGGCAAGCGCCGAGATGCCCAAGCGTAATAATCGAGCGCTTTATAACAACACACATAGATTTACGATCACTGTCTAATCGCGCCACTGGTTTGAGTACAATGCTAATACTGCGCAGTCAAAACGCAACGGGGACCCAATTAACATAAATGCTGAACATTTCCTGACGTGCTCAGGTACATTTTAAACAAACAAGCAGCGCCTGCATCACTAGAACTGTCGGCTCAGTTCAGTCTGGTGATTTCTTATCAAAATTGATTGAATTACAAGAAAAAGACGACATCGAATTTTGGCAAAAGGAAGACAGTTTATGTTGTGGTTGGTGCGGGCTGAAAGGGAAAGCGGGTTGCTAGACTAAGGAGGCATCTGCTTGCCGCTATTTATAATTTTCTGTCTCATTCACGTTTTTCGTGTTAGCTCTCATTCTCCATACTTTGATAAATCTAACGGTACTAATGCAGTATGACACAGACGGCCTAATAGGATTGGACTATTTTTATCTCAGGTCCAAGGAAAATAGAAGGTGGAGTTTATACAGGCCTGCTGTGCCAACTGCACAAAACGCACCAATTCATGTGCACAGGGAAAGTGTATCAACGGCTGTGGGCAAGCAAGCCTCTGAAATGAGGAGGATTTTTTTACACATTAGAATGAAAAAGCGGTAGAAAAATGTTATCAATAGAAAGCAAAGCATTTTCACTACTGTAGCTGCTCTCTTAATGTTAACCCCTTCAATGCTGATGACGAGCTCAGCTCGTCATCAGCTACGGCGCTCGTATGCTGATGACGAGATGAGCTCGTTATGTAACGCGGTATTTTAAAAAACGCCGCACTCAGCGGGAAAAGCCGCCGGAGCGATGCGGTTAAGCTGCAACAAAGTGAGTAGCTTGGGGGTGTGGCTTCGGTGCCGATTAAGATGGCCGCCTAGTGTGGGGTCTCCGCTTCACCGGGACTATCCACTTCTTCTTTCTGCACTTCAATGCCTTCTTCGTCGACTTTGGACAGCGGAGGCTATTATCGGAACACTTGCTGCTGCGGCTGAGGCTATTTTTGGATCCCATTGACCCCTTGACACTGCTTTGCGGCCGCGACCCGTTTCCTGTCACGGAGGCGGGCCGCCGCCATTTCGCGCATTCCTCATCACGGCGCTGCCCGCTGCCGCACGCTCTGAGGGTCGACCTCTGGGACCCTGTCAGTAATGGTGAGCCTTCTTTTTTAAACTTTTTTATTTTATTGCAGCGTGTTTTTCTGGGCATATCTCTGCAGTTTGCCGATATTTACATGATTAAGCCTGTCTTTTTGGCAAACAAATACCTGCATTACGGCATTGCCTCACAAGGTCTCCTGCTGGAGCTGCACTCGGTACCACGATGCGTTGTTGGAATGTCAGTGGTGGTTTCTTCCTATTTACAATGCTGTTGCACTGAGTGACGTCCTAGTTGCGCATCTTCACAGCTGCATTCTATTTTTCCTCACAGAATGGACTGCCTCCATTTCAAACGCTTTTATTGAAGCTGCCTGCTGCATTTTATTGAAACTTTTGCTGCTACTTCTATGTTGCTACATGTACCAGTGGGCCTTAAATACAGCGTGCTTGTGTCAGGCTGCCGGGAGAGAGCAGAGTGCCACTTTATGCCGGATTTCAGTGCTTTTAATGGGGTCTGTGCTGCGCTACTCATCTACATATCAGACAGGATAAACGCCACTGTTTTTTCCTGTATGGCTCCCTTAATTTGTCATTGAAGCCACAAATATGTATCTCCTCTCTCCTATGTTGGCTCTCAGACCACTTTGAATGCTGTTGTCATTTTCTTCATCTGCTGGTGGAACCCAACGTACCTCTTTCTTGATACTTTTGCTGCCATTGGCTTCTTCATGCTGCCGGCTACCTTCTTTTTGTTCTTTATGGGGGAAGGATCTGTCCATTCTACAACGCTGCTTGCGTCATGGTTTGTCTTTTCCTAGTGATTCTTTATCTGCTGTTCAGACTGGATGGTGTTTAATTCATGGACTTTCTCCCATGACCTATTACTCTGCAGTGTATTCCCTCCTTTGAGTCCCTTCACTCCACTAAAGTGCCTTAATTTTGAGTCTGTTCTACTTGGACCCTTGTCTGATGAGCGTCTGTCCTGCGAGCCTCTCACCCAATTTTTGAAGCGTTCCTTCCTATGGTCAAGTTACACACACTTAAATTCATCTTTGTGCCTTCCAAGTGCAGTCCAATCTCTCCTTCTGTGGCACTGTCCGCTTCTATCTCAACTCCAACAATGGCTGGTTCTGCACCTCATCGCTCCTCAGTGGCGCAGGCTACTTCTAACAAATCCTCGCCTCCTGCGTCCTCCTCCAAGCGCCTAAAGCAAGATCCTCCTTCCCCTGACAAGGCATAGTCTCCCATCTCTATGGAGTTAATCTTGGATGAGATACGTGCTTTGCGTCCTTTCATTGAGGAGACTAGTAAGGATATGCAACTCTTGAAAGAAAAATGGGTGGTTATGGACAACCGGATTACCTCAGTTGAACAGCAACTTCCTGACATACAATCTAATTCACTGCGTATATCCTCTCTAGAAAAGTCTGTTATCTCTCTCCAGCAGCACACGGAAGACTTGGAAAATAGAAACAGAAGGAATAACCTTCGTATTTATGGCCTGCCGGAATCCCTTGAAGGGGAATGACCCGGTGACCTTCTTCACCTCCTTCCTGCCTAAGCTCTTGGACATGCCGCCATCTACTTCCATCAGTATTCAAAGAGCTCACAGACTTGGTCCTCGCTCAGACACCTCTGCAAAGCCGCGTGGTGTTATCATTCTTTTTTTTAAATTCCCTGATCTCCTTTCAGCCCTTTCTGCGGCTAGAGATAAACGTCATGTTTCCTGGTTGGGTCAGCGTGTGTTTCTTGCTCAAGATGTGTCTAACGCTACAGCTTCAAGACCAAAAGAATTCCTTTCTCTTCGCCCATCTTTGCGCTCCCTTGAGGTGCGCTATGGCCTGTTCCACCATTGCATCTTCAAAGTCACCCATCAAAATAAGACTTGGACCTTTCAGGATCCTGGTGAACTTAAGAACTTCATCCTTCTGCAGAACAACGGTGGCATGGATACCTCTTCATCTCCATCTGGCTGATATGTTTTTCTTTTTTGGACTTTTTTGATGCATTTTTGATGCATTTTTGATGGATTTTTGAGCGTTTTTTGTTGTTTCCTTTTTGGTGTTTTCTGGATATCTCTTAATACTTTGTATTGGTTTTTCATGTCCTGCCCAGTTGGTTGTTTGTTGCTGATCTGTATCACACCCCTTGCGCTTATGTGCTTCAGTTGTACTCTTACCTTGTGTTCCATTCGCTCTTGTTTATTGATTTATCTTTGCGATTTGTTGTTTCCTTGATATTGTATGTTGTTGTCCTATGCTTAATTATAATGTAATTATTTTTCTTCCCTCCCACAGATTTGTCTCCTTTGTTCCATCCTCCTTGTCAGTACCTCCCTGTGGTTTTATGATGTCCCGGTGCGGTTGTGTCCCTGCTCTTCGGTTGGTCCATCTTGTTAGTGCCGCCACTTCCCCATCCTCCTTTTTGTATCTTCCCCTCAGGTATGTTTAATGCAGTCAGTACTGTCTCTTCTTCCTGTCCTTCCTATCTCTATTCCTTTTCTGCATTTCTTCCTTTGCCTTTTCTCTTCCTGACCCTGTGTTTCCTTTTTCCTATCTGCTTTCTTCCTTCATACTGTTTGCTTTCTTCCTAATCTCTTTCTTATCAATATTGTATTCTGCCTTCTCTCCTTTCGAGGCACTTATTCTTCTCTTTTTCTCTCCCTTCCCGCCTCTCTTCTTTGCAATTTTTTACTCACATACTTCTTACGTCTTTTTATTGCATTTTTGATGTTCCTGTTTTTAGGGTTTTTCTTACCACATTTACCCTGTTTCACAATTCAGAGTTATTTCTTTGAATGTTAAAGGTTTTAATAACCCCATTAAACGACAGAGGATACTTGCCCACCTATCTTCCTATACACCTGATATTGTCCTTCTACAAGAGACTCACCTTAATTACGTAAAATCCCTTAAATTGAAGAGGAGTTGGGGGGGTGATGTGTTGTTTTCCCCATCAGATAACAAGAAGAACGGGGTTGCCATCTTAATGTAAAGTTTTGCTTGAGGAGAAAGACTCGGAGGGTCGTTGGATTTTGGCCAAACTAATGATTGACTCTATTCCCTTGACTGTCTTCAATGTTTATGGCCCTATCCAACCTGACTGTGTGTTTTGGTCAACCATCACAAGTAAATGTACACAATATAAAGATGATTTTTTCCTTTTAGGTGGTGATTGTAATCAAATTGTTGATCCCTTTCTAGATCGGAAGTCCACTGTTCGTTTTGTTTCACATAGGTCTCATAAGCAATTTTTGAACACTATTTCCCAAGCTAATCTTTCAGACTCCTGGCAACTCACGCATCCAGATAAACTTGACTATTCTTTTTTTTCACACCCTCATGCTTCCTTTTCTAGACTGGACTATATCTTTCTCTTCCATCCTCTCACTCAGAATCTTCTCTCTTCTTCGATTGAGCCTATTGTAATTTCAGATCATGCCCCCATTATTACAGATATTGACCTGCTCCCCTCTCGCCCCAAATCCTTTCGTTGGGGTTTTAATTCCTCGCTTCTCACTGACCCCGACTTTTCTTTCTCTTTCCGTACTTTCACCAATGACTTCTTTCTTATCAACTCTTCCCCGGATATTTCCCCTCATACTCTTTGGGATTCTTTCAAGGCGACAGCTAGAGGTTTTATTATCGATTGATTTTGTCTCCCGGAAGAAAAAAAAATTCTTCAACAGCGGAAAGCCTCTCTCGCTCATATTAAGAAATTAGAACATCAGTTCTATACCTCGCCGGCTAAGTGTAAGTCACCAGAGCTGTTGCACGCCAAAATTTCCTTCAACAAGTTATCTACAGACAATGCCTCCTCTATACTTCTTCAGAGTAGTGCTCGATATTACGGCGGTCGTAATAAGTCTGGTAAAGTTTTAGCTAACTTTCTCAAGTCCCGTAAGGAGTGTACTTGTATTGAGTCTATTTTTTCCCCAGATAACTCTTTTCTTCATGAAACTGATAAAATTCTTGAACAGTTTCAACTCTTTTACGAGAACCTCTATACCCCAGAATCTCCCCCTTCTCCCGCCATGCTACACTCTTACTTTGAGAAACTCCCTAAACCCTCTACCCCAGACGTTAATTTTGGCTCCCTGGACCTGGATCTTACTCTTCACGAGCTTTCCACGCCACTTTCTTTCCTTACTAAAGGTAAAACTCCTGGTCCAGATGGGTTCCCTGTGGAATTCTATTTACATTTCTCTGATCTCCTTCTCCCCAGACTATTATTACTTTTTCAATCCTTTGCCTCTTTAGGTTCGGCCGCGGGGACCTTTCAGGACGCCACCATCTGTTTAATTCCTAAAGAAGGTAGAGACCCAAAGTTTTGCAAAAACTACCGTCCTATCTCGTTGGTTAACGTTGAATATAAACTCTTTGCCAAGCTACTTGCTTTACGACTTGACTCTTTTATGCCGCGTCTAGTTGGCAAAGAACAATGTGGGTTTATCATGGGCAGGCTCACTTCGGATAATTCTCGCCTTTTCCTCAGTGTTTTGAATAAGGCCCCATCTTTGTCGATCCCTTTAGCCGCCATCTCAGTCGATGCTGAAAAAGCCTTTGATCGGGTGGATTGGTCTTTCTTATTTGCTTCTCTTACTTGGCATGGCTTTGGTCCTAAGTTCATATCGCTCGTATATTTATACTCTTCCCCAAAGCTTCTGTTCTGGTTAATGGCCATCTTTCCTTTAACCTTCAAAGAGGTGTTCGGCATGGCTGCCCTCTTTCCCCGCTTCTTTTTGTTTTGGCTCTTGAACCCTTTTTATCCTCCATCTACCAGAATACTTCCATCTCTGGCTTTCCCTTTGGAACTAACCAGTTGAAACTCTCTGCTTACGCTGATGATATCCTTTTGTTCATTTCGAATCCGGAATCCTCTATTCCCCCTTTACTAACTGAACTTGATAAGTTTTCCCTTGTTTCTGGTTACAAGATTAATTCTGACAAGACAGAAATTCTTCCTTTGACGAAGTACTGCCTCCCTCATCTTTTCTCTTCTACTGGTTTTGCCTGGAATAACACCAAGATCAAATATCTTGGGATTTGGTTTTCTAACTCTATCGCTTCTTCTGTTAAACTGAATATTTCTGCTGCCCTTTCGCGTATTGAGCAATTGTTTTCCTCTTGGAATCCGCTCTTTCTTTCTTGGTGGGGTAGGTTGGACTCTGTCAAGATGATGATCGCTCCCATTCTTATCTACATGCTTTCTATGCTTCCCGTTCATATTCCCGCTCTCTTTTTTAAACGTCTTGACTCCTCTATTTCGACATTTCATTGGAGGGGCAGAAGATCTAGGATCTCTCTCCTTTCACTTCGTAAATCCAAATCCAATGGTGGTGTTAATTTCCCTGATTTTCGTGTATATCATAAATCCTTTGCCCTTCGTCAGGCTTCCCGTTGTCTTTCCTGTGCAATCTCTCCTTTCTCTCCTCTTTGGCTTTCTATTCAACATGCCTTCATATCACCTTTCTCATTTGATGAGTTAATCCGTTTTTCATCCAAGTCCCCTTATGTTATGTTATGTTATTCAGAATTTGTTAAGCGCACTGGCACCCAGAGGTTTCGTGGCGCTAGTGGTGAGGAGAGATGACAAAACAGTTACCTAACCGGACGCTTGCTTGAATAACCAGGTCTTCAGTGCGCCCCTGAATTCCATAAGATTAGTGCATCTCCTGAGTGACACGGGGAAAGAGTTCCAGACCTTTGGAGCCAAATGAGCGAATCGGCACCCGCCAAGACATTTCCTTTTGAAGGAGGCAGAGTGAGGAGGGACAGATGGGCAGAGCGGAGATTGCGGGTCGGCTCATGTTTGGTTACAAGGTTGTTAATAAACTTAGGGCTTTTTCCGTGGAGACCCTTGAAGGCCAAGCAGCCTACCTTGAACGTTACCCCTTGGGCTATGGGTAGCCAGTGAAGAGTGGCCAGCAGTGGTTTCGCCAAACTCCTGCCGTTGCTTTTGAAGATTAGTCTGGCCGCCTGATTTTGCACGATTTGCAAGCGTTTAGACAGAAACAGGGGGAGGCCTAAATAGTTGGAGTTAGAGAAATCTAATCGGGAGAGGACCAAGGCGATAACCACCTGAATGAGGGCAGGGTGCGTGAGTAGATGTGCAATTTTCTTAATCTTACGTAGCTGAAGAAAGCTGGATGAGATCACCGCTCCCACCTGGCTTTTCAGGGAGAGATCGGAGTTGATGGTGATCCTGAGGCTTTTCACAGAGAGAGAGGGAGACGGAGGAGATCCCATTGATGACGGCCCCAGCTGATCGAACTTTTACCCGGGAGTACCAGCTCGGTCTTTCCGGGGTTGAGTTTTAAGTGGTTCAGCTCCATCCACCCTTGAATATGCATCATGGTAGCCTGAAATTCCTCGACGGAGTCTGTTGAGTCTAGTGGGAAAATTAGCTGCAGGTCGTCCGCATAGTTGTAGATTGTAACCCTCCTGTTTTTTAAAGAGTGTAATAGGGGTTTAAGGTACAAATTAAATAGGAGGGGGGACAATGATGAGCCTTGCGGGACGCCACAGGTGGTGGATAATTTGGGCGCTGTGAAGTTCTCGAGCTTGACTGCCTGGGATAGGTCGCTCAGGAAGGACTTCACCCAGCCGAGGGCCGCGCCTCGCAGGCCGGCTTGTTCGACACAGTGTAATAAGATGGTGTGGTCCACCGTGTCGAACGCTGTCGACAGGTCCAGGAGCACCAAGGCCTGATGTATGCCCCTATCGGCATTAGACCTCATTGTGTCCAGGACAGCGAGGATCACTGCCTCGGTAGAGTGCGCCTGGCGGAAGCCGGCTTGGTTGGGCTCCAGGTAATCAGATGTTTCAATGAAGTTAGAGATACAGCTGGCCACATGGGCTTCCAGAATCTTGGCACCAAAAGGGAGGAGGGATATGGGCCGGTAGTTCGACAGATGAGATGAATCGACACCCGTTTTTTTTAATTAATGGGACCAACGTTGCGTTTTTAAACGAGTTGGGAACTATTCCCTGCGCTAGGGACTCATTCAAGAGAGGGAGTATACCTAGCGGAAGTACTTAATAAACTTCCTTCAGTACATGCGGGGGGCAGGGGTCATTGGGAGACCCAGACTTCACACGGTTCATCAGTTCTGCTAAATTAGATTGGTCTATCGGAGGGAAAGCCGCGAATTCGGACGGGTTTCTGCAGATATCTTCTCTATCCGCCGTGGTAGAACTGATCGGGATGCTTTCTTTTATAATGGCGATCTTGTCCTTGAAGAAATTATTGAGCTGATTGCACAGCTTTTGAGTGGGGGGTTGAGGGGGGAAGTTCTGGCATCATTACATAGGTCATTCACAACCCTGAAAATTTCTCTGGATTTATTTTGGGCATTCGAAATTTCTTCGGAAAAGAAGGCTGCCTTAGCAGATAGGATGGAGTTCTTGTAATTCCTGCGGGCAGTTGTATAGATGTTCTGTCCTCGTCAGAATACCCGTGTCTCCATTTTCTCTCCGATTGGCGCAATTCTATTTTTTGTTTTTTTAGATCTGCTGTAAACCACCTGTGGGCGTCCATGCGGCGGGCAAATGAGAATTTGGTGAGTGGAACATGCTCGTTGCAGGCTGCCAAGAGCCAGTCAGTGAGATCTTTTTCCATGAGGTTAATGTCTAGGGAGGGTGCTGGGATAGAATTAGCCAAGGTGGACAGAAAATGACTCTCTCCCTTTGTTTAAACACACTTTCTCTCTTTTGCGCCCTCTATTCTCCGTATCATCTATTTCCTGTGAATCCTTTTTACAACAACCCATCTGGTATAATTCGCTCCTTCTTATCAACAATAGGCCTATCTGCTGGAATTCTTGGAGGCGGAAGGGTAATATTTGGATTCATCAATTCTTTGACGGCACCAACCCATGTCCATTTCCTCTCTTTCCGCTTCAATTTTCTTGTCCTCGCTCCTTTTTGCATAAATACTCTCTCCTTATGGGAGTGATTCTGGAGCGTTATTACTCACTCTCTTCTACCCTGTCACTCGTTCCCCCTTCTGCACTTCTGCCGTTACTTTCCACTATCCCCAAAGCGTCTCTTATATATAAGTTCTTTTCTTCCCCTAACCCGGACCGTCCTAAGTCCAAACTTGACCTCTCCTGGGAAACTGACCTGGGTTGTGTATTGCCCATTTCTCTTTGGGATAAACTTTGGCTCAAATCTTTGAAAGTCTCTCGCTCCGCTTCTCTTACTGAATCTCTTTTTTTCTGTATCACAGATTTTATCTTTCCCCTCTTTCTCTTTCTCGCTTTTCTTCGTCCTCTGATTCTGCCTGTTGGACTTGTCACTCACCTTCTGTGGATCTTTTACACATGTTCTTTTTCTGCCCTAGAGTCTCTGCTCTTTGGAAACAAGTTTGGCTTTGCATTTCTCAAATATTTTCCCTTTTCACTTCATATTCGCCCTCTATCCTTTTTCTTGGCAGTCTTTCAGATGCACTTACTTTGCTGCCACATTCCTGTGGTCTCTTTGACCTTATTCTTGCACTCACCTTTCAACATATTTCTTCCAATTGGAAATCCCTTACAAATGTTTCCGTACAACATTGGTGGAACTCTGTATGTCACTTTCATAGACTGGATGTCTCCTTCGCCTCCTCCTGCAAACCCCCTCGTAATGTTGAGCTTTTTTAGCTTCCTCTTACTGCTTATTTAGATCGTTTGGCCATAAGAAAGACACCTTTACCTACTGAATCTGAAATTTTTTAACCCCCTTAGATGGCTTCATCATCTGTTATGCTTATGCTGTTATGCTTATACTCTTATAGTTATATGCGTATATTTACATTTATATGCTTCAATTTGCATCTGTGTTCTGTTGGTCTTATGCTGATGATGTTTATTGCATTTCTTAACTCTCTCAAGGTTTTTAGGTCTCGTGACCTACAATGCGCGCAAGCGCATTGAGGGAGCAAGAATTCAAGTCAGCAAAATCCTCGTCAAACCAAGGGCTTTCAGCCGCAGTTTTCTTGAAGTTCACGTGAATCACGTGAGCAAACAAGCACGCACATTCACGGCCAGCCCAGCACATCAAAGGGCTTCTCCTCCCCTAATTATTCATGGCCCGCCGCAGGCCGGCCGTACCTTCCCAGCCGGCGCATTCACGGCCAGCCCAGCACATCAAAGGGCTTCTCCTGCCCTAATTATTCATGGCCGGCCGCACCTCTCCAGCCAGCTTCTCCCCTTCTCTGCCTTCCCTCCGTCTTTGCTGATGTGTGGCTTTTCTGCACTCCAATGTGCTGTCCGTATGCATCGTAATATTATATGTTCCTTTTTGACTAAAGATGTCCGTATGCATCGTAATATTATATGTTCCTTTTTGACTAAAGAAAGCGATGCGCTCTTCAATGCAAATATTTTTTACATTAACTGGAGAGGCCGGGGATTGAACCTGCGGCCTCATACATGCAAAGCAAGCGATCTACCACTGAGCTACATACTGATGTTAGAACATGTGCCAGTGAAGTGGTGTAAAAACCGGAACAAATCAATGTATTTAAATTATGTGTAAAGAGAAAAGTCCCAATCCCGCAACTCAGTCATGCCGTCCCCTAATCTCGGGGAGTTCTATAAGTGAAGATATGTATCTCCCGAGGACACTCTTATGTCACGGAGTTTGGATTAAACCACTCCCGGATCAGCCTGCAAATAACCTATTGAATAACCTCCGGGCAATAACCTTGCGTTGTTGTCCCTTTCATCCCTCGCTTCCTGCGACACTCAGACAGACCCTGTGTGCTGTTACTTATTTCCCCACTCTTTGTCCGTCTTCCTCTCATCGGAGCTCGTGCCCTGGAGAGCCCCTCGCAGCGCGTCCTCACTCAAGCCATGTTTGCTGCCGCCTCGCTCCTCCTTGCACCCAGCCGCGCTCGGGCGGACTTCATTAGTCAGGTAGATTTATTATGCAGTAAGCGGATACCTCAGCGATTACCATCACAGGAAACGGCGCCCCTGCCCCTAGGCCGCCATCTAACATTAACCTGATTGCGGGCATTGCTCTCTGCCCGATCCAAGCCCATTGCCTATTAACCATCTGTCGCCTCTGTAACTATAGCGTTGCAAGTGTTGAACTCCTCTGGCCTCGGCAGAGAATCACCATGGTCAGGCTGAAATAGGGTTTCTCCATGCTCGTAAATGGTTTTACACGTGGGGAGTCATGAAGCCTAGGCAATTTTCTTCATATCTCCATTTGTTTGTCATTTTGGGTCGGGCCTGAGCCCCCAACTTCTCCTAGCAAGCTGTCCCCGCGTATCCCTTATGAGAACGCAGCTTGGTCTATTCACCTAGTTGCCCGGGTGGTGGATATTATAGGCATACCTTCCTATCCTGCTGAAAGAAAAGTGGCGCTGGTCGCACCAGGATTTGACGGTTAATGCAGTAAGCACTGGTTTAATTTAGGTTTCAGCACTCCATGGCAGGGCATTACTTTCTTCACTCCTCCCACTGTTATTTTTTATGTATTTATTTTTGTGAATACCTGACAGCTGCACATTCCCGACAGGGCCTTCCTACTGGTCTTTTGCTCCAAAACATTAATCAACTCCCAACACGCCTTGCTTTATTTATGTTTCATTCACATTTTTTTAATTATTTTTGCGGCTGCCAGTACTAAAGAGCAGCTTGCATCTCTGTGTTGCATTCACACTTCTCCTCCCCTCGCTCGCATTCCCGCCCCCCCACCAGGCTCTCCCGCCACCACCCGGCTTCCCTCCGGCCATTTGCCACACTCCTTGCCTCTGTCTTGCCTCCCCCTCCAAGAAACAAAACAAGCACTGGTGTTGCCAATAGGTCTCGCAGGAGGAAAGTTGGAGCTATTACAATTGCAAATAACAATGCCTTTTATTTTTGTTTTCATTTTTAAAACATAAAGGGCTTTGTCATTTACAAAACCAATAGCTCCAACTTTCCTACTACGAGACCTATTGGCAACGCCAGTGCTTGTCATGACTTCCCTTTTTATCCTTACCTCTTTCTTTATCTCTTTTACTTTTTTCTTCCTTTTTATTCTGCTCTTCCCCCTTTTCCTTTTCCTTCCCTTTCCCCTTCCTCTTCCTTTTAAAATTTTATAAAATCCTTTGTTTATGCTCTAATGACACTGGGATTGTTATGTTTACTCCTATATATATTTTGTATCTTTCTTCCTTTTGTCAGTTGTGGACCTAACTATTGTTCAAATAAAGCTTTTTTCAAACAGGAAAGTGAGTAGCTTGGAACATGTTGAAGCTGACTGATTCTAAATGATTCTACGGAACCCTGCTGTTGCACTGTTTCTGTCCATTGGATTATATGCCTTTGATTCATCTAAAAAAGTTAGAAATCCCTACGGACACAGAGAGCTGCCTTTGACTTGCTGAATTTTTTACTTTTAGTCAATTCGCAAAAGCACCAAAAGCACACCAGGGGGAACTACAATTGTAATGATTTACTTGACATATGACTGCTTGTCCCAATCATATGTTTGCAAACTGTACTTTTTGTGGAAAATCCACAGGTACTTGCTTATAGTTACTTTGAAGGGTCAGTGCTATTAATTCGTATTTTTTTTCTTCTCGTGCAAACATATTTTTTCCTGTTAAGGATGAACTTCAGCCACACAACCTTCCTCAGTGACAGAATTGCAGGCCCCTGGCCACACTTTCAAAGCACATACAAGTGTGGAAAAAGCATACTAGGTGGTTATGAAAAACAATACAACTCCCTACTATAACTAGGGCTCTATTTTATGGTATTTATTTTTTCTCATTTCTATCTGTATTTATCCATATATTTTTTGTTCATTTTATCTGTATTTATAAATGTTTTATGTTTTAATAAAAAATTAATCTGGAGCTAGTATATCTCCACATTTATCCAGCAGATAAATAAGCACTCAAACTTGGATACCTGAAAGGTTTAAGTTAGTGCCATAAGCAGCCATATATAAGATGCAGATTCATATGCAGTAAAATCACAGGAAACATCAGAAATGTAATACTAACACATGCCTCTGAAGACGTTTAACGCATCAGTAGGAAACCTTGTCAGACTGGTTTGGAATCACTAAAAGTAACTTCTATTTTCTGTTTACATATATAAAAATATTTTTTTTAAAAACCTGTGTGGGTGTACATAACATTTGCCTTACCTGGGAACACTCAATATCCAACCACAAGGAGTCACTTTGAGCAGATCTTGCAGATTGACCACAGCTGGAATGGGCATTTACTGATCTAAAAAACTCAAAATCCTCTCTGCATGAATTAGACTGTAGGTTTTACATGTGCATTTGTCACATTTTCATTGTACCTATTGCACTTATACGTGAGAAAGAACCAGAGCAACTGGACTGGTTAAATAAAAATGTCCACAAGAAGTAGACAATATGTTTTTTTTTCCTCTCATGTCACACTTACTTTAACCTCTGGGACATGAAATTGTAGCTCTTGATATGCAGAATTAGGTGCTGCAGAGTTTTCTTATTATAGATGCACCCACAGCAACGAAAAATCTGACATGGGGTCTAATTTTCCAAAGTGATAAGTATAAAATGGGGGGAGAAAATCATCGTGGTTGCAATGAGAGTGCCACGTGAGTAAGAATAACAAAGACCTTGTGGGTAATCACAAACATTTCCATCACTGCTTCCTACACTCATTGCGCTTTTAAACATGAACTTGCTTCAAGCAGGCATAAGTGGTGTAATCATTGTGAGAAAATTCCTCAAACTCTTTCATTGTTTCAGGAGTTTTAAGTAAAGGTATTTATTTATGTGAAAAAACATTTCCACGTGAAGAATAGATTTAAAAAAATGCTCAATTGCAGATTTACCTTCAACATGCGACAGAATTTTTAGAACTGCAGAAAATAACTAGGCTAAAGCAGAAAGTCAAAGTTTGTTTGTAGTTTCATGGGAATTTTGAAAATCCCCAAAATTGGAAAAATATTCTACATTTTTTGTGAATTTGTATGCATTAGAAACCCAAAACAGCTTCAAAGTGCAACTACAGTCAGCTTGGGATTTTATAAAAAGCGGCTCATTAAATATCCAAAAACTCCAATGCCATCAAGTTGATCTAGTAGTCCTTTTTGTAACCAGTCAACTGAAAATTCCACGAGGGCTTAAAATTAGATCGCTAGTAAGTCTTTATGAATAAGGATTTCATTGCTGTGTTTACATCATTCAGCCAATGCAATGATCTGCACCGGGAAATTGTAATTTGGACAATTAGTTTTATAATTTTGTAAGAAAAAAAACATCCAGCGGAAAGGAAAATTGTTTCTTACCTTGATGGTTTCTGTTTTGCCAACTCCATGATCCCCCTGAAGAGCCACGCCGTTTACTTGTTGCATTGCCTTCAAAACAGATACAAACATGCACATTTTTAAGATGCTGTATAAAATGGCTGCAGAATGCAACTGTCATATACATTCTAAAGGGGGTTTTGATATGAGTACTGTGTGGCTACTTTACTAATCCTTTTCAGTTTGCAATACCGGTAGGTGCGGCGGTATACATATGAAATACCACTTCCCGAGACCCATGATGAAGGCATGTGCGCATCAAACGGAAAGCTATCACTTCTCATTGGAAGCACTTTAGGATGCTAGACTGTGCTTTCTTTCCATTTCAGAACACATATTGCCTCAATGAGCAAGTGTTCTTTGTGATCAGAACAAAGACTTACCGAGCCATAGACACAATACAATACAAAACAGAGCTCTGGAAGACAGGTGCTTCCTCTTAAACAGATCAGCCAACACCTCACCTACTTGGAAAAGGCCCAGACAAATGAAAACCCTACATAGCCCAATAATGTCTCCACAAGTCATTGTTCTGGTGGGTCAAGGGTCATACATAATGCAGGCTTCTGCAGTTCCTGTGGCACAAGGAGGCCCCCAACCCTCCATGGGACCCCAACTCTTCATCTTGGGCCTCATTCAGCTAAAGGGCAATGAAAACTTGGGAGACATGGGAGATTGGGGGGTCCCTCATCACATTCTGCAATGGGGCACATCATTTTGTGTTACGCCACTCTGTGGGTCATGCTATTAAGCGCAGGAAGACAAGAAGGGCCCAGCCAGAAGGAAACAATTATCCCATTTCTCTAGCTTCCAGCCTACTCCTAACTCTCTCAAAGCATCCGGGTATGTGGCAACGGCGCATCTTTTTTCCACTTACTGCCAGACAGCTCACACTCCCTTTGAAATCTCAAGCAGATGGCTATTAAAAAAGGGTTTTTGGGAGCCAGGTTCTTGTCAAATGCCAGGTTCTTGTCAAATGCAAACAGTAGCTTGTGGAGAAAGTAACTTTCAAAACAAGAAAAGGCCACAACAGTAGAGAAAGTGTTTTGAGGCACTGCCAACATTATCAGGTCTGGGTTATGAATACAAGAGCCTTTTGTGTCACTCATGGGTTTAGGCACTCAGTAAATCACCATGCACGTACACTGTCACTCATAATTGCAATCCATTCCATTGTGAAACAAACAGGAGGGACAGAGGGGCAAGTTTAATGAGGTCCAGCATACATGCCCCACAGAGACAGTGTGCAAAGAAGGTATGAAGTTCCTCGAGATCTGAGTAAATCACGTGGGGGTGCAGGTGGGGGCAACGCCACAAGGTGCTCGTCCCACCTGGTTTGGAAAGAAGGGGGAAATTCCCTTGTCGGAACTAGGGCTCTCACACACCTAGCAAGCTAGGTGTCATGCTTCATCATATGAGCCTGCCCCTCGTCAGGTCGGCGCTGCAATACCCGACGGGCAACCAGTATGGGGCTCTTTGGCGGGGATCTTTTGTTCCTGCCGTTGGGTCCACCATCCCGGTTCCGGCAGCAGGGTAGGTCGGGGAAAGAATGTTCACAGAGCGTAGGACACACACTGGTGTCCACATTGACCGCCGGACTCCGTTGCGAGCCCCCATAGGCACACTCCAGGGGTGCCCTCTTTCCGCAATATTGTTTACATTATGTATAGGGCCTCTGGCAGAAAAGCTACGCAAAGGGAATATGAGGGCACCAGTTGAGGGGATGGTCAGGGTCAATCATTTTGCAGATTATATTATTCTTTATTGCAACTAGACGTGCAGAATATGAAGGGGGCTATGCAGATGATTGAAGAATTTACAGGCCTAGGGGGGTATTAGATAAACTGTTACATTATGTATCATTTTGTATGCCCCTTTCCTTAATCATTTTATGTGTACTTTTGATTCTGGCACTTGCTAGCTCGTGGTGGGGTTCTATTCTGTTGAGAACCCTTCCACAGTAATTGAGCTGCCTACTTCCTGGTAGGTAGTGTGCCATTGCAGATTAAATTTATTCTTCAACGTTATTGGACTACGCACTTTTCATTTGGATTTTTACTTGAACCAAAGCAAAACCAAAGTTCTGCTTCTCAATGTAGTTGCTGCAGAGCTTCCAGTCTCACTTCAGCCCCCAGCGAGGTTGCAAACTCCTATAAGATATCTTGGGATCTTTGTAACAAATATTATTACTCACCAGTTCCATTTAAATTAATTTATGAGGCAATGCTTAGAAAAATTAATGGGCTACTTGAAAGATGGTTGTGTCTCCCTCTGACAATAATTGGGCGAGTAGCCTTGATGAAAATCTTGGAACTACCACTACTCGTATTTCTTTTTTCTAATGTAACAATTAAAGCGTTCAATAGCTATTTCCAGGAGCTAGATCAATCGAGAAGGAGCTTTTCCAGGAATTAAAAGCCACAGAGGCTAAAAATTCACTGTTCTGCAACCAGAGAAAACGCAGGGAGGTTTGGCACTTCCTTATATGCAGAGCTACTACCAAGCAGCTTTAATTGATATTTTAGCAAGTTAGTTAGATGGTAGCAGGGCACTAGATGACTATTTAACACAGCAAAAGTACCCAGAAAGACTAGATACAAGCGTCTCCAGTGGTTTAGATGGCAGTTGAGTGCCCTCAGTAAATCATGTCAGTTTTTAATTGATTATTAGTTCGTGCAACTCCAGGAGGGTCAGTTTCTTGGTCTATCTCTATCTGGCTGGGAGATCAAGTTCTGGAACTCGATTGGTCTAAAAGATCTCTGGGATTTCTTTTACGGAGTAAATGCATCTCTTGGGAAGTGCTCCTCTCTAGGAGAAGGGATCAGTGCACACGCTTGTTTTTTGTAGCTTGGACAGATAATCTATTTCTTGGCAGCAAATATCCAGGGTGATAATTAAAGGCTGCACCCTATCATTCCTGCGCTTGTGAAAAGTAAATTGCCTGGGATAGGCAATTGGTATAGGCAGCTTTGTAACCAGTCCTCGAAAGATGATATTAATGGATCTTTGTCCAAGTTTTTGGAAAAAACGTAATGTAGATTATCTGAAAGGACTGGCACTCTATTTCAGAGATTGGTTATAAATCTCAATGACAGAAAATTACAAACATATGTCACTCCTTTACCGCTGGATGGTTTTTTGTTCCCCAGCGACTCTTCCTAAAATATACCTGAGGGTTTCTGATAATTGAGACTGGCTCCATACGTTTTTTACCTGTCTGAAACTATCCAAATTCTGGGGAGGTGTTATTATTTGATGTTATCAATCAGGATTTACAGTTTAGAATAACTCCAGAAGCAAGTTTAGTGTTGTTCGCAGTCGCGAAAGACAACCAGTGGTTCAATAAGGGATGACAGTTTTTTATGTCGATTGCACTTACGTAAGCATGAGCGAATTTTGCGGATCTCGCGTTCGCGAATTTTGCGGATTTGCGGATTCGCAATCCGCAAAATCCGCGAATTCCCGCGAATTTGCGGATTTTTTTTTTTTTGTGTTCGCCCGTGTTTCTGCCAGTTCGCGAGGGTTTTGTACACTTTCGCAAATTGCGAACTACGGCTGCTCGCTCCTTATCCTTCAGATTTGGAAAACCAGCCTGATTACAACTATTCAGGGCTGGAAGTAAATGATGATAAGTATTATGAAATTTGAAGAGGTGTATGCAAAGCAGGTAGGGGGGTTTGAAGAGGTTTGGTGCTATCTGGCACCATTTTGAGTGTTTTGAAGGCTAAGTGGAGCTCTAATCTCGTTATTGAAAGCTTGCTTTACTCCCTGTGTCTGCAAATTCCAGGTTAGTTAGTAAATAGAAGGAAGAGTAAATGTTAATGGATTATTATATTTTTAAACACGCTGCACTTTGGACACTGCACTTTCTACACACAAAACGCACGTTACACAGAAGGCACTTTAATACTTTGTAAAATGTGATTTGATATTTCCACTTCGGTATGAGGTCTAGGCACTGCTGCACTTTGGTAAGCTTTTTGAACATAACATCGATTTATGAAATTTTGATTCCACTGTATGTGAAAACTGTTGTTTAAGGCGATGGTTTATGTATACTGGGTCCTTACTTTTTTATATCTACTTTTGCTCAAAAAAAAAAAAAGAGTGAGGTGTACTGCCTCAGCCGGTACAGTGAAAGCACATCAAACTTGTCATTCTTTCAATACACCTGCCCATGGGTCTCTAGAAGATCACTTCTCCCTAGGCAATCCCGAACTGCACCAACCAGAACTGATACACTTCATGAAGGATTACAGGCATAGTAGGTAGCCTAGAATTTGGAAGGACATCAATTAGGTCACAAGTCAATAACGTGCACTATGCTAAAGATAATACAGTTTATTATTATGGGAGACATCTCTGCTATGGCAGGCAATGGATGCACATCAACCACGAAAATCCTGTTCAAATCTTGAACAATCTTGAACATAAACACATTCACTCTAACAGCCAATTATCGACTGGCTCACTAACCTTTCCATCACAACCCAGAGCAGCTCCCATCCTAAATGAGGTTCATGGCCAACCTTGTGTGTCAGTGGAGCTGACCCACCCTTTTCCAAAACAGTTTTATGGTAAACCCTCCTTCATTGTTTTCAACTACTCTCTAAAAAAACTGTAACCAAAAAACAATATCAGCTTTCTTGTAAATTTTTCTCTAACCTACACTATTAATCCAAATTTTTGGCAAAATGCTTCTTGAGTCTCCAGGCTACCACATATGACCCCTTTTTGGCTATATAAACTGTTACCATAGTTCCGCAATCCTTGAAATTATTCTTATTTGTATGGGAACCATGCCGGCTAAACCAACGTGTGCCCGTTTTAGAGAATTGAATGCCTTTGTGGCATGCAAAAGGGCAGCAATTGTGGAAACCTGGGGGTCTAGGTGATGCATGACCACATAGATGTTAAGGAGATTATGCAATGTAGAGTGGCCAGGGATGAAGCCGGATCGGTCCGGTCTCACGATGAATGGCAAAAGAGGAAGCAGGCGATTGGCGAGCACCTTGGCATAGAACCTGTTGTCGACATTTATTAGTGAGAAGGGCCTAAAAGAGTCTTAATATTCAGCTGGCTTGTCTGGTTTTAGGAGTGTTTTTTAACAAGGGGGGGGAGTGAGCCCGTGTCTAAGGAATCATGGCACATCATCAGCAAGTAGGGTGCCAACATAAAAAATAACTCCTTCTAGAAGGCAGTGGTCAGGCCATCGAGCCTGGGTGCTTTGTCCTCAGGTAGGTTTTTAATTACCTGTTCAATTTCCTCCATAGTAATGGGCAAATCTAAATAGGCACGCTGGGCCTGGTCATGTCGGAGCAATTGTATAGTGTCAAAATATTCAGTGAGCTTACCTAACTCAAGGATCGGGGTGGCTGTATATAGTTGTGAAAAGAAAGAGGACTTTATGCCCAATAGCTTTGCCAAGGAAGAAACTTATTGGGAGTGCACGTTTAATAAATCCATCACATAGGTAGAGGCATGCTGTTTGCAGAGCATCCCTGCAAGTGCCTTGCCCGGTCTGTCCCCCTCTCCAAACCAGAGGGCCTGAGCTTCCTCATGGTATTCCGATATCTTGCCTCGGATACTTGCGAGTGTAGTGGCATCTTTAGAGTGAAAGTACTCCATTTCTACAGATCGGAAGTCTCAATAAAGTTCAACGGATAGATTTAAGGACTCCAGATTGCTTGGCAATGTAGACACTTCTTATTACCACCTAAATTCCTCCCAGAGCCCTCATGATGTGCGAAGTAGCCGCCAGGTGAATGCATGGAGTATTGTCTGGGGATCTGCAATACCAGCTTGACACGTGTGTGATCCGAGAGGGTGCGAGGCAGGTGACTCACTATAGTGGTCCAGGTCTGGACATCCTTGGACGGCAGCTAGAAATATATCCTGGACCATGTATTGTTGTGTGTTGAGAGCATGTGCTTTCAAGGGTGCCTAAGTGTGTGCGCCACCTTAAGCCCTGTAGGTTGTTGTCTTGAATTATTGTGTTAAAGGTCCGAGTGAATTTGTGGTGTGAGCACTTGGATATACCAGATTGGTCTATCTGGTCTTCCAGTACAACATTGAAGTCGCCACCCCAAAGAATAGCAAGGGGTCCGAGGCCAGAAATCAGTCTCCATACCTCAGAGAGGAACTCAAGGTCATCTGTGTTTGGACTGTATATAGCAGGTAGAATCACTGGTTGTTTGTCAGTATAATGTAGCGGTCATACTACCAATGAGGGAGCGAGATGGACATCAAGGAAGCTGCCTGCGCAGCAGTATTGCGACTCCTCTGGGATGGTTTGAGTAAAGTGAGGAGTAGGTTTCCCCACACCAATGAGCATGGAGCCTAGAATCAGAAGCACCAGTCATGTGGGTCTAGAAAACAAATGTCTATTTTGTGTCTGTGAAGGTAAGCGTGTACTAGACATGTTTTTCTGTGGTAATTGAATCCAACTATGTTCCAGGTGATGCATGTTCTGGTGGTCATGTTACCTTAGGGTGAAAGATACTGTACTTGAAGAGTCTGCGCAGTGTATCATGTAATGTGTAAGAAGGGGTGGAGAGCATGGTACATTGTGAATGAAACCTGAAAAGTAAAAACAAACATAACAAAAACTAATCATCAAATTAAACAGCCCATACCACCCCCCTCTCACTCCAACCCAGAAACTCGGTTGAGACATGCAATCCCACCTCCTACCCCAATGAAGCTCCTGTAGGTTCGGCAATTATCCCTGGAGGCGTAGAACAACTGGGCATACAACCCTGCTAAGATGGCTCGGTGGCCGAACAAAAGGCATCAAGGGCCGTCCATTTCCAGTGCGTATAGTGGTTCAGATAATACAGGTAATACAATATTAACAACAGAATAAAACTGTGGCTACGCAGCCAGCAGCCCAGGTAACTAGCTTGAGTTGCGTCTATGGTAAACGGGACAAGCGCAGAATGTCCGAGAACTGATCAGCCGGCAGCAACGAGAGTTCGGTCATTATCACTGAGTTGGGATTCTTCGGAGGTGCGGTGAGACCCCTGGGGGAACCTCTCTCCCCTGGTGGCATTTTTTGCGACCTTCAGGGCAGCCTTCGCATCTGTGAGGATGTGTGGTACGCTCTCAAAGGAGATTCATAGTTTGGCTGTGTATAGTAAAGCATAGGGTATGTAGGCCTTCTGAAGGATCCACTTCGTAGGCAAGAATGCCCAATGAGACGCCTGCACCACTAGCGTGAAGTCTGGATAGAACATGTTACTGTCCTGATATTGGATGGAGCCACGCTCAAGGGCCAACTGCAGGACAGCGTCGCGATTTCTGTAGTTCAGAAGGCGGGCAACTATGGGTTGGGCCGGTGCCCCCAGAGGCGGCCGCAGACCCTGCAAGCAATGAGCGTGTTCCCCGATAATGACTGCAAACAGGCCCTCTCCAAATAGGTCCCTAAGTATCGTCTCAACAAAGTTCTCCATCCTGGTGATAGCAGTTGACTTTGGAATCCCCATGATCCAAAGATTATTGCACCTAGAGCGCACTTTAAGGTCTTTATTCTTGGCTTTAATAAGTTTGAGGACTCTGTCCAACCATAGTAGGTGTTCTTTGGAGTTAGCCTGTGCATCATCCAGGTCTGAGACACAATTTACCATGTGATTAAGTCTGTTTTCCTGTTTATCAACGTGCTCTTTAACATGCTCCAATCTGGTAGTGAGCAGATTCAGTGTGGCATTAATAGCCTTTAAACTCATCTTGACATCAATGAGGATTTCTTTGAGGTCAAAATCTTGTTGTCTTCAGGGTGGCCTGACGATGTCCCAGGGTGTGGGTTTTGGTCAGTCTGAACAAGAGCTTTGCCTGCATGGCATCATGTTTTCCCATCGTCGACGTGGGCAGTGATCGTGGTGTACGCGTGGGCCCTCAGCAGAAGAGCAGGGTATGGTGCATGAGGCGTAGCTGACGTCCGCAGGGAGTTCATATGATTGCCTGTCCACTAGATGTCCCAGTAACAATTGTCTGCTGCTCGGGTCTATGATCTCTCAAGCCCCGTAATGGCCTGGGCAATCTCCCTGTCAAGGGGCATTAGCAGGCCCAGGATCTCAGCACAACAACCAGTCACCCCTGCTCCCGGCAGTAGATGGTGAGCTGCGTGCCGTTTGCACTAGAGACTCCAGTCACACCCCAGCTCATGGCACGCCAATCCTGGCACCTATATGTCCCGCAGTCCCCCGAATAATCGATGCCCTCAATCAATTGAAGGGTTGTCTTGGCTGGATGCTGCCCAGCGCACACCCGGG
Source organism: Lissotriton vulgaris (assembly GCF_964263255.1). Classification (NCBI taxonomy): domain Eukaryota; kingdom Metazoa; phylum Chordata; class Amphibia; order Caudata; family Salamandridae; genus Lissotriton; species Lissotriton vulgaris. Next base: position 541,165,321 of record NC_141694.1, on the reverse strand, counting down.
GAGATATGGAGGAATGGGGAGGGTGCAGAGTAGATGACAGCAAACTCCCTGGAAGTTAGCCCACATGGGCAGCAAGGCCAGCCCAACGACCAGCGCCAGGAGTGAGAGCCCCCCAAGGTAAGCGGGCAGGACAGTCCGGGGCAGGCACAGGTGGCAGTTGGTAAGTCGGATCCACACAATATCCAGCAAGGACTGCAGCAGCATTGCTGTTCCAGTAGTCTGTGTGCAGACCTAGTTGTATCACTGTCCAAGGGGCGAAATGCACACTGTATCTAAATAATGGCAGCGTGACGGGTAGAGATTCACCACAGCAGCCACCGGATGCAGATACGGACTCCCACCCAACATGGGGGTGAGCGCAGGTTATTCTAATCCCCAGTCCCAACTCACTGCCGTCAGTCGCATGGGCTAAGCAGCGAAGCTTCTCTCCTTTCACCAGCCTTCCATCACCAATCCGGCCGTGAGGTGCCTCCCGACAGCACGGGGGTGCGGCGGCAGTCCCCCGTCGGTCACCGGTGCCAGACACCTCAAGTAATAATGAGGCCATGCAGGGAGTACATGACCTCTGGACCAGGACATAGGCCACGTCTGCAGGCCTGTCGGATAACGGAACAGAGCAAGAGAGGCATGGGAAAAGGCCAGCAGCAGCAATGACAGCTCGGCTGTGGACACCCCCCTGGGAGGGGCACAACCCAGCCAGCCCCCATGCCCACGCTCACCACACACCTTAGTCGTCCAGAGTATGACTTTTCACCAGTGTCCAGCGGGCTCCACCCGCCCCCATTGCCTACACAGGGCTCTGATGTGACCAAATGTCTTCAAATTGCATCAGTAGGACGTTAATACTGTGCAGGCATTTTGCAGGTCTGGGCAGCCCGTTATGCAGTGGATTCATGTCAGTTTATACGTTCACTGGCAGAGCCTCTTAGGGAGCAGCCATTTCACATATCGTCCAACCCACACCCCGGTCTCTGTATTAAGATCCTTCTGATTGGCTGCTGTCAACCCATTAAGACTAACAATGAAAGGTCTGTTCCTCCCCTGTTATGTGATGTAGTGAGACAGGGGTAGACCAAGCACAAGCAGTTATCCCATGTTACGGCATGGAATTTCCCTTTTTTGTAGCTCAACTGCAGAACAGGTTTTAGCTTTTTTAAACTGTCATCTGCTCCACCGGCACCCCCAACTATCTGGCTGACAAGTCTCAATCTTTGGCAGCTCTCAGCACACCCACAGCCAGGACCCCTTTAGAATGTATTCGAATATGCAACTAGGATATGTAACAAAATCCCCGTATCCTTCAGTATCGGAAAACTCTGCTCCAATTCTAAAAAGAGCTGAAGATGCCTCTTTTAAAATAACACTCCACCATTATGCAGTAACAGTCCACAAATGGAAAGGGGCGACCACTCGGTCCCCCCGAACGTATGGCAGAGTGCCTCGATCCCCCCGGGAAGACATTTTTGGGCGGGAGGCGCGTCTCGGCTGGTATGCCCGAAGCGGCGTAGCCGGGGCGCGCTTTTTTTCCCGCCCTTGAGTGGGCTGGCCTAGACACGGACGCCGCCGGCCACGCCCTCGGGGCAGGCAGGGGCGGGTTTACGCCCGCCCTGAAGATGGATAAAAAGAGACGCAAGACCAGAAGACACCCTCTTGTTCCTGTGCTCTGAAGCTGCACCTCCCCGCTGCACGTGAGCTCGAGACGGAACGAAGAGCCAATTTTGAGCGTTTTAATCGTTCTTGTTTGTTTTTCAGTTCCTTTGTTGGAGAATGCCGAAGAAGGTTGAAAAGCGTATGAATACCGACCAGATGCTACGTGTTCTCATGAAGGAAATGTCCGAGCTAAGGAAGCGGGTGGACAAGAATGAGGAAAGGGGCCCAAAACGTCCGTTGGCGGGAGCAGCCCCGGGAGGGAAAAACAAGAGGCCCAGGAGGGGGGCAGCGGGAGAGGAGATCCCCGGTCCCAGTGCTCCGCTCGAGGCTCCAACTCCCGTGCCAGAGGAGGGGAATCCGATCACCCCCGTGTCCGAGGATGATATGCCGCCCGAGTTGGCAGCACAATTGGCAGCGTGGTTGGGGAAAGGTAACGAGGGCGCCACGGCTGTCGAAGCGCAGGAGCTGATTAAGCAATTGCGTGAGAAACGGGAAGCAGCCAAGGTGCCCGTGCCGGCTGCAGTGGGGGACAAGGCACCAGGGATGGTTGCGACCACAGAGGCAGCGTCAGGTGCAGGTAAGCGGCCATTGCCGATCGCGAGGGATGAGTCAACACCCTCTCGGAGGGAAAAGTTGGGGCAACATGTTCCTTTGGCAATTAAGGAAAAGATTTGGGCGGGGGAGTATGTGAACATTTTTTCGTTACTTGTAGATCATTATGAGGTGGAGCATGTAAAGAGTCAGAAGGACCTAATGCATCCGAGTGTTTGGCGCGCAAAAATGGCCGCCTTTAAAGTGAATGAGAATATCGCCAATTGGGGCAATGCCTGGGGAATCTTTACATCAATCCTGGGGGAACGTAGGCCTGAGTTGCTTTCCGAGTTCCCAATCTACCAATCACGAATCATGGGGTACTCGACATCGCAACAGGGGAATCATTGGTTTTGTTACGACAATATGTTCAGAAAGGAAAAGGAGCATAATAAAAGTTTAACCTGGGATTGTTATGATGCCTTGACCTGGGATAAAATGAAGGAGTCAGGGATGTTAAAAATGCCGTTGGTGGGAAGTAATGTGGGTGAATCCTCCCGACAATATGCGGGGACGCCCTTTCGATCAGGTTCGGGGGCCGACGATCACTCGAAACCTACCGGCAATACCGGAAGAAAGGGTTTCTGTTTTAATTACAACAGAGGAAAATGTACGAGACCGCAGGGATCGTGTAAATTCAAACATGAATGTAGTGGTTGTGGGTCGTCCCATCCTGAGGCCTCGTGCAGAGCCAGAACGGGTGATAACGGGGGGAGAGGAGGCGCCAAACAGGTCTAATATAGTCCGAGGGGCGCCTTTACCCACTCCCATTGATACCCTGGCAATGATCCCTTGGCTCAGTGATTACCCGGATCGTACTTCTGCTGGGGTGCTGCGAAACGGTTTTTCGTATGGTTTCCGCATCCCGGTAGGGGACTTTCAGGGTGTGGATAAGTGTAAAAACCAACTTTCTGTCCTGCAGCATACAGCCGTAGTACAGGATAAGATCCGAAAAGAGGTGACTCGAGGTCGGGTCGCTGGCCCGTTTAGTGTACCCCCAGTTCAGAATTTTGTTTGTTCTCCCTTAGGGGTAGTCCCCAAGAAAGACCCTGGAGAGTTCCGACTAATTCATAACTTATCAGCTCCACGAGGTCTTTCCGTAAATGAGGCAATCGATCCAGAAGTGTGTTCGGTGCGGTACGCATCCTTCGATGAGGCCGTAGCCATTTTGAATCGCCTGGGGCCCGGGGCGCTGATGGCGAAGTCAGATATCGAGTCAGCTTTCCGATTGCTCCCGGTACACCCAGACGACCAGCGTCTCCTAGGTTTCATGTTTCAGGGTTGTTATTACATGGATAGGTGTATGCCGATGGGGTGTTCTATATCCTGTGCTTATTTCGAGAAATTCAGTTGTTTTTTACAATGGGTCTTCACAAAGAGAACGGGTTTCCAAGATGTAATGCACTACCTTGATGATTTCTTATTTCTTGGGGCAGCCGGGGGTCTTGAATGTGGCCGGGCCTTGGCCGAATTTTGTGTGTTGATGAAACAGTTAGGGGTGCCATTGGCGCCGGGTAAAACAGTGGGTCCCACGACTTGCCTCGAGTTTCTGGGGATCGAGTTGGACTCCATTGAGGGGTGTTTCCGTTTGCCAGCCGAGAAAGTGTTGAAGTTCAGGGCTGCGCTGCAACTGTGTATAAATGCATCAAAAGTTACGCTGCAACAATTACAGCAGGTGGTGGGACAGTTGAATTTTGCCCTGAGGGTAATACCAATGGCCCGCCCCTTTTCCCGTTCAATTGCCCAAGCGATGGTCGGCCTTAAAAAAGGCCATCATCGCACGAGACTATCGGCCGAGATCCGCCAGGACATGCGTATTTGGTTAGCATTCTTGGCGGATTTCAATGGTAGAATCGTCTGGAATAAACCAGCCGTGTCTTCTGAGGAGCTGGGGCTATGGACAGATTCGGCGGGAAGCATAGGTTTTGGCGCCATCTTCGGCACAAAATGGTCGGCACAAAGATGGCCGACTTGGTGGCATGAGAAGGGTCTGACGAGTAATATTGCTTTCCTCGAACTGTTTCCCATCTTGGTGGCCTTGAGAACATGGCCCGATGGGTTCAAAAATCACTCGGTCATATTTTGGTCGGACAATATGACGGTGGTCGAGTGCATCAATAGTCAGGCAGCACGTTGTAAACTGATCTTAAGACTGCTTAAAGAAATTGTTTTACTGTGTATGCAATTGAACGTGCTATTCAGAGCAAAACACGTGCCAGGGGTGATGAATCAGGCAGCTGACGCACTGTCTCGTTTTCAAATGCAGGCTTTTTCGGGTTTCCTTCCCTCAGCGGACCCGGAGCCGGCACCCTTTACCGAAGCTCTCTGGTCTCTCGGTGCCCCGAACTTCGTCACCTCGTGGGAGAGAGTCTAGCACCAAGGACGAGGAAGGCATATGAAGGGGCGTTTCGGGCCTATTTAGCCTTTTTGGGGAGTGATAGAGAGCGGCTTTGGGGTCATGAGGAATGGGTGGTGAATTTCCTGATGTCTTTACGTAGGGCTGGGAAATCGGTGGCTACGGCCCAGAGGCATCGTGCTGCCATTTCCTTTGTTGCCAGAGCACACGCTATCCAGGACCCAACAGCGTCTTTCGTTGTACAGAAAGCGCTGCGTGGGTGGCAACGCCTTGAGGGTCGCAGAGTAGATGAAAGGCGCCCGATAGGTTTGGATAGATTGTCCCAGTTGTTGGCTACACTTCCGGCCACATGTTCATCTCAGTTTGAGGCAGTGCTGTTCCGAGCCGCGTTTACGCTAGCATTTCACGGAGCAATGCGGGTAAGCGAACTAGTTGCAAGGAACAAACTGGATGTGGCGGGGGGTTTGTGCCAGGAACACGTCCAGATCAGGGGAGAAACAATGACTGTTTCCTTTGTAAGGTCTAAGACTGATCAAGACGGGATGGGTGACTGCGTCATCATACGCAGGATTCCTGGCTCCTCCATATGTCCGGTAAAGTGTTTAGAGGAGTACCTAGCACGAAGGGTGGCATCATGGGGGGGGACTTTGTTAAGACACGCGGACGCCACCCCACTGACGAAATTTCAGTTTCAGCGGGTGCTTGCGATGTCAGTTGCCGCTGCGGGCTTCAACCCGGGCGAATTTGGGACCCATTCCTTTCGGATAGGGGCCGCTACGGAGGCTACAGCCAGGGGTCTTAATGTTGAGCAAGTGAAACGAATGGGGCGTTGGTCCTCCAATTGTTATAAAAGATATGTGCGGTTGCACATGTTGTGAAGCTGTAATTATGTACTCTGTACTCACGCTTCGTGTTTTTGTTTGGTTTCAGTTACGCAAGCCTACGAGGCGGGGCGGACTATGCAGTCGACCTTACACCGGGTCAGCGGTCAGACATCACCGGCTGTGAAAAAGGAGGTGTGGGTCGTGGGCCACTCATACGTGAGGCGTGCCGCGGACGTATTCAAAGCAGGTGACATGATTCACGTAGCTGGGGAATACGGGTACAGGATGTCCTTCTACGGAAGGGGCGGTCTCTGTATTGACCAGTTTCAAACATTTTTTGAGGGTTTGTTAGGGCGGACAAGGTCACCGCCGTCTATAGTGATAGTGCATGTTGGGGGCAATGATTTGGTCACCATCGGTAGACGACTACTCCTGGAGGCAATGCTTTCCACTGTAAGTTGGTTGGCGAGGAGAGTTCCGGGGTGCACGATTGCATGGTCCCATTTGATTCCACGAAAAGTGTGGCGGGGGGCTATCTCTATACCTGCTTTGAATCACTCTGTTAGAAAGCTTAACAATAAAGTGAGTAGGTTGTTCCGTTCCAGGACATTGCATTCTATTTCTCATAGCTGTATTAATGATGACAGGATGTATTCGGGGGATGGTGTGCATTTGTCTTGGGTGGGGAATGAGTTGTTCTTAGGAGATCTCTTAGCATGGTTGACATCTTTGAAACATGACCTTTAGGCAGGAGTTTTGTGGGGGGTCCGGATAGCCGGTCAACTATCCGGCCTGTGGCGGTAAGGTCATGATCGGTGAGCACTAATTGGAAGATCCCTATGAGTGGGCGTCACCCAACACGGATGGGAGCGCTCGGGGGAGGTGGCCTTTGGCCCCTCAACGGGGAGGCGGTCCCCTCTAAGGATGGGTCGCCGGAAGAAGAGGAAAGGCGGTCAAGGCCCCTTCCTGTGTAGGAGGGGTTACAGCCCCCTCCTGGGGAATTTCCCGGGGCCAGTGACATCTGCGACGGCAGATGCGGTAAGTTGTGTGGGGTTGGGGGGAGGTCTACGATACCTTCTAGATACCTCACACGAGTCTTCGAACGACCTTTAACTGGCGTCGAGTTGATAAGTGCCCCCGTCAAGACAAGGGAAATTGTAGTAGTTGCACGTGAGTACGCCTCAGTGCTGTCGCCCCTCCCAAGTGGGGGGGGTATGTCTGGTTAGGGATCTTGACACCGGTTACGACCTTGCCGTTGGCCCTTAAACGTTAGGATGTACAATTTCAATGTTTCAAGTAAATGTTTTGTAGGATGTTAGATCGGCTAGGAGAACCTCTGTATTAGAGAATCTGTTAAGGTTAGCCAAACATCGCAGTGTGGTATGAAATTGTACATTAATGTTTAATTGTTTTTTAATTTTGTTTTAATAAATACGGCCGGGAGGGTCACTCCCTCCCACTTCCAAAAACTTCAAGAACTGTTTCCGGTTTCCCTCATTTGGGGATTGTGTTGAGAGGGGGTGGCGGGTATCTCAGCCATATGGAAAGGGGCGACCACTCGGTCCCCCCGAACGTATGGCAGAGTGCCTCGATCCCCCCGGGAAGACATTTTTGGGCGGGAGGCGCATCTCGGCTGGTATGCCCGAAGCGGCGTAGCCGGGGCGCGCTTTTTTTCCCGCCCTTGAGTGGGCTGGCCTAGACACGGACGCCGCCGGCCACGCCCTCGGGGCAGGCAGGGGCGGGTTTACGCCCGCCCTGAAGATGGATAAAAAGAGACGCAAGACCAGAAGACACCCTCTTGTTCCTGTGCTCTGAAGCTGCACCTCCCCGCTGCACGTGAGCTCGAGACGGAACGAAGAGCCAATTTTGACCTACCCACCAGCCCCTGAGGACAGCTAATTGTTTTAATAAAATTGATCAGTTATTCTATTTCGTTTTCTGCAGCCTTTAGTTAGGTTCAAGTTGTACAAATATCACATACTTACACAGAGACGTTTTAAGGAATGGGCAAAGTGGGCTTTGCCCAGGACCCCCCCCGCCCCCCACTAGGGACCCCTGGGAAAGTGAAGTTTTACATTTTCATACTTCTCTTTATTTCTCTATCTCATCCTTTAACTTATAACTGAATATTATTTGGCATCATGGCCTTAAATTCACAGAAAATGGGTAGTAAAATTAAAACTTGTTCTGACCAGGGGCCCCCAAAATATTTCTTGCCCAGGCCTCCAAAACCCTTTACATGACACAGTACGTAACATATATAACCGCAAATGAAGCCATTTTCACATTACAGCAATACTTTTCACCCAAGTTCCCAAAAATGCATTTAGCATTAAATCTATTCAATCTTATACATAGCATCTAGCAAGCCAATATATATTCTATCCGGGACTATTGCATATATTATTATAGTAGATATATACATGCATAGAATCAAGTTGTTATCAAATGTGAACGATGCATGTCGCAAAGGTGGTATAGCAACAGTGTAATATTTTACTATTGTTGATATTTGGAGCCCAATCACCTGGCAGCACATGAAACTGAAAATACATCACAAAAGACAGGACCTGTATTAAGATTGTATGTGTGAAACATTGTAAAATACAGTTGACTATACTCACCTGTGACATGGCAAGGAAACATTTCTCTGTGGCAGGATTCATTATAAGTTGAATTTTAGCACCATAAAATTCACAGCCGTACTTATATTGAGCATCCAGTATATTCAACTCGTGTCTGAAGTGTCCATCTGTAACACATAGCAACATTTTGTTTTTTGTTTAGACGAAATACCATAGACCACACGGTAAATAATCTGGAAATCATATGTGTAGTATTTAACTGATTAAATTTTTAGAACAAACCTAAATACACAGTGTTGCCCATCTTATATTAATTGTATTTATCAAGTTGGTTTCGTGGTCCACTTAGGCCATCTATTGGCGGCTTCAGCAAAGGAAGTCATAAGCATCATATTACATTTCATGTAAATTGGCAATCATACCACATAATAACTAATAAGTAGAATGTGTGTGTGTTTAAAAAGCTGGTAGTGCTTAAACGCTCAGCAGGGGTGCAAGCAGGAACATGGCATTGCAAATTATAATTACAATATTATTTCAATATTATGTTAGTATAGCCCTTTTATCGACCTGCTTTCCAGTCTTTAAGATCAGCTGTTGTGTTAGCCGGTTTTCTACTGCTTTTCTATTTTTCTACCAAATAGGCTTTCAAAAATTTCAGGCTAGAAGAAAATTCCCGGGTTAAGCTGTTCTTTATTGATTTTTAATCTAAGAGCGAGAGGGCAACTCGACTGACAAATTCACTAGAAATGCTACTTGCAAGTCACTTCTTTTCAAATAGTTATATTTCTGGAAAAACAAAAATGAGCACTTAATTAAAACCTATTTACTTTTTAATCAGAACGTGGAGTTAACCCTTTCCGTGCTCGTGACGGAACCGTTCCGTCACGAGCCTCGGGTGGGCTGTGCTGGTGACGGAACGGTTCCGTCACGGCCCGCTCGCCGCGCCTGCGCAGCGCGAATTCCGCGCCTGCGCTGACGTTCTAAAGAGCGGGCAGGGCCGTGATGGAACTGTTCCGTCACAAGCACAGCCCACCCGAGGGCCGTGATGGAGCGGTTCCGTCATGAGTACGGGAGCGCCGCGCGGCCCCGCCTCCCCCTTAGCGCAGCTAAGGGGTTAAAATGTCATGTTCGACTGCCTTCATGGACATGAAGAGCCCCATCCGCGCTCTCCACTCCTCGCGATTCGGTACAGCATGACACTCTCAAAGAGAGCAGCCTGGGAGGGATTTCAGCCACCTACATTCGGACAACGTTTAGTAATAAATAAAAAAAACTTTTAGTAATAAATAACATGCATTTGCGATGCAATAGGTCTTGCATTTACGAGAATTTGAGCTACTGGCATTGTAAATGACAATGCCTTTTATTTATGTGTTGTTTTTTAAACAGATGAATAAAAGGCATTGTCATTTACATTGCCAATAGCTTAAACTCTCGCAAATGTGAGACCTATTGCATTGCAAATGCGTTTGGCGCCCGTGCTATAAAGATACAATAAAAAGCATTAGGATGTGAGAAAATAGTGCTCTGATGCTTTAATTAAAGCCTATTGTGTAACAACACAAGTAAGAGTAACCTCATGGGAGGTTACACAATTATGAAAGGCGGTACTAAGGAGGGACTAGTAAGCCTACTGACCAATGAAAAGCTACATTTTACAGTGGACAATGACACAAGCCACTGAAATATATGGGCGGAGACTGGGCGTAGCTTCAAGTCCATACCTGAATACAGCATGCTTCACAGACCAGCGCATGCGCTCCCCAGGCTTGACCTAAAAAAGGGAACTGGCGATGGAGAGCCTTTGCCTGTGCTGACACTGTATCCTGTTAACGACAGTTCAGCAGAGGGACAAAAAACACACAACTCGGTTTGTCAAGATCTGTTTTTCCTGGACTTGAGGCTACAAGAGTGTATGACTGGCCAATAGGGCAACCTGGCAGTGTTAGAAGGGCTGATCTGATAGGTCAGAATGTGGAAAGGTTATTGGCTGTGTGTGGTCCTATTTTCTGTTTACATTTGATTTCTGTAATAATATCACAAACATTACTTGTAACAAGCACAAATCTTTGCAGTCTCCCCCACCTTGCAAAACACCTATACAGTGTACCTTTATACAAGTTCAAAACGGCCCCAATTTGCAAATGTGGGCCAATTTTTTAGGACATTTTGTTGTCCCAGTCTGACCCAGGGCTACTTCGTTCAGACATGAGGGCCCGTTGACCTATACACACTATGAGAGCTGGTCATTTTCGTTGCTCAATGCTCCGCATTCAAGGTTAATCTACTGTTTGCGTGGGTTTAAACATGGCTGCCATTTCAGATCCTGCTGTCTGGTGCTGTGAGGAGGAAGATTCAGCCCTACAGACACGAAGTTCCAGTCAGGTGTTTACTTTTTATTTTTAATTTAATTTGCTTATTTAGCTCTGGTTTGCGACTAGTACCTACGTTTCAAGGATGTGGCCTAATGGCTGTGGCGATCGCCCTCAAATCTGAGTGTTAGAAATGGGATTTCTGGCTAGCTGAGACTTGCGCCAAAGCGAGGTAGAAACCACCATTCTTGTCAGGATAAAGGAGTTACACTTCTAAAATAACGCCTCCTCACCCCCTTGGTAGCCTGGCACGAGCAGTCAGGCTTATCTTAGAGGCAGTGTGTAAAGCATTTGCACATAACCAACAGAAATACAGTGTACACACTACAAAAGGACACCACACCAGTTTAGAAAAATAATACTCACTTTTTATATACTTAAGACAAGACCAAATACGATAAAAATCCACAAGACTATGCTTCAAAATCTTCACTTATCAAAATATGCTTTTAAAATGTCGATAGCTCTGTCTGGGGCTATCACAGTGGCGTAAACAACAAATCCGAAGCAGTTCTGGCTGACCGCGGGTCGCAGGCCAACTACAGTGTCAGAAAGACCTACAAACAGTACTTTTCAGAGATGAAGTCACTCACCTTGCTAGTCGAGCTCCTTTCTGATGGGATCCGGAGCACTGGCGCCAACAAGTTTCGGGTGCTGCGGTGTGAAGCGCAGCGGTGCGGCGTGCGGTGCCCCCAGGTCGCGTGCATGCAGCGGCTCGGTCGCGGCATCAGATGGCGTCGTGGGTGAGACCAGGGTCGCGGTGCGAGATGGAGGGGGTGCTCGTCACGGTGCTAGCAGGTCACGGTGCAAGCAGCGGCATTGTCGTTGTTGAAGCGCTGTCGTCGGCTGACAAACTGGAGTCAATGGCGCCGGCGTCGGTAGGTCAAGGCTGCGGTGTGGGATGAGGGCGGTGCGTCTTGTAACTTACGAGCGGTGCCCCCAAACCACGGTGCAGGCAGCAGTGTCGATTTTGCCAGGAAGTGGCGGTGTCATGAAGGCCAAGGCATTGTCGTGTAGCGGGGCGGTGTGGAGTGCGGTGCCCACAGGTAGCGGTGCAAGGAGCGGCTTGGTGATGGTGTCAGCGGGCGTCGTCGGTGACCCAGGGTCACAGTGCGGCATTGCGGTGGTGCCTTCTGCGGTGCCAAACCTTCAGAGTGAAGCAAGGCGTTGCAGTGCCCACAGGTAACGGTGCGACCACGGCTCGGTGACGGCGTCAGCAGGCGTCGTCGGTGAGACCAGGGTCGCGTTGCAGCGGTGCTCTCTGCGGTGCCTTCAGGAAACGGGTGCTGCAGGGTCATCGTAGACATCGTCGAGGGGCATTCTTCAAGTTGCAGCACAAAACACACAGTCCCAAGTCGAAGAACCTGAAGTCTTTGCTGTTCCTGAGACTTTGTGAACAGGGGGTAAGGTTTACCTCAAGCCCTTGGAGAGTCTCACCAATTCGATTGCAGAAAGTCCAGGCCCTTCAATGCCCAAGACAGAAGCAGCCACTGCAGGTCAACCTAGCAAAGCACCCAGCAAAGCAGTTGTTCCTTTCGCAGTTTCTCCGGTGCTTCTTCTTGGCAGTCTTCTTATTACAGATGAGTTCTAAAATTCACGGGTCCGGCCAGAACCAGTTGGACCGTCTCAAGTGTGAATTCCTGGCAGGAGGTGGAGACGGCTTTATCAGACGCAGACCAGGTCCTTTGAGGTGCAAGGAGATTCCCTCCCTCTTCCCCCATCGTAACCCAGGTCTGTTGAGCCCTTTGCGGACCTACCTAGAGTATCAGGAGCCACCCCGCTCCCCAGCCATCTGTTGTCCCAAAAACCAGACAGGCAATCCACATTTCAGCAGAGGCACACGAGATGACCGAGCAAAATGTTACCCACTTTCTAAAAGTGGCCTTTATGAACTCAGAATGAAAAGGAGACCCTTGCTAAAGGCTGCGACGCTGAGTTCAGGCATACCAAACTTCATTCACATATACCTTTTTCGGGTTGCATACGTGGGTGGCACAATCCGTGCAGCAGGCCCACGAGCAGCGGTGGACTCACGAGCAGCGGTGGACTCACAAGCCCCGGCACTCACAGTGCCTGTTACTGGGGGCTGACAAGTGAGTGGCACATCCAATGATAAAACAATTTACCACAGAAGCACCAGCGCTTTACCACTGATCAGCACTGCGAAAAGCGCACAGAAACGTTATACCAGCAAAAACGGAGTAAAAACCGGGAGGGCAGAAAGCAGAAAACTCGGGAGAAACACGCCAACAGATGCCAAGTCTACCACTGAGGAACTGGGTTTGAGTCCCAGCAACGACGCACAACATCCTTTGATTCTGGGCAAATCACTTAATCTCCCCATGCCTAACAAAAATGTGTAACATAACTGGTGCTCATGTAAGCGCTCTGATAACAGATGCCTTCGTGTCAAGTTTGCGCTATATAAAACTGTGAAAGGAAGAAGTGTATTATCCAAAGTCTGATTATATTGTCTGACTCCTACAAAGAGTTGGTAGCCATGGAAAACCTGGGAGAGGGGAAGTCTTTAAAGCTGGGCCTCTAAGTGGTTAGGCTGCATGCAGCTCTATCCTTTGTGAGTTGGGGTTAGTTCCAGTGGTAGCTGAAAAGTAAGGAAGACCTCCAGCAGCAGAGCACCTTCGTTTTTTTTTGAAGACCATCAGCTCTGATTAGTTTCTTTGATCCAGAGCTGTAGTTTGCCCTGAAGATCAGAATTCCTTTGCATCCTTTCATTTTTTTAGGTCTCGCTGAGTCAGCGTGCATGCCCTGCTCAGAGAGACATTTAGTAGCAGCTTTTGGAAGTGCTTCCAAAGAGGCCACCAGCTTGCGGGCTGCTGCGCCGCATCCCTTGCATGCTTTAGCGCGCCATCGCGATCACTTTCGATTTCACAGCGATCGTGATTGCGATGACTTTCTCTTTCACGGCGGCGCAGCGTTACTATTACTGCCGCGCGGCCAATGCTTGTTTATTGTGAGAGGTATTTTTTTATTTTTCAGGCAGAATGCAAACCAGACGTATCAATACGCTCCTTTTGAGTCATTCTCTTTTCTTACTGTCTTGAGTCAGCTCTGTTGCTATCCTTCTCTCGTCATCTCTCTCCTTTCCCTTATCACCCACTTTCTGCCATCTTGCATCTTCATTTCTTCTCCCACCCTACCCGCCGGTCCATTTTATATTCCCCTTCCCTTATCACCTTTTCTGCTTGAATCCACATTTTCTAACATTTACCTTTTTAACTTCGGACCCCATCCTTTCTTTATTTTCAGGCACCTGCCCCTTCCTCTACCCTTGCTCTGCCCTGCTGCTCTGTTTTCCTTGCCCATCCTCCATATCACAAGGAGCCCACGTCACAGCCTGAGAATGCGTCTGTTTATAATCCCCCGGTCTCGCTTTGATCCCTCAGCCTGTCTTCCTGGGCTGCTGTATGTGGGAATTCTGCTCAATCAGAGTGCAGAGGCTCGAGGATCAACAGGGTGACATGTTTACAGGCGAGGCATCAAGCTGATGGAGCATCTCACATGTGTAAGCGCATGGTCACACCTCCAGTCAAGAGACACTTTCCAATCTCTCATGAAACACATGGCATCCTTATGGATACGATACAGAACAAGGAAAGCTAACAAAGGCCTTGATTTAGGCTTTGATGGATGAGTTACTCCTCAGAAATGTGACCTATGTCATGATGGCGGCTGGGATGTGAGTCACGTTTGTGAGGAATACCCTGTTAGGAATCGGGTTAGTCCCTCGTTTATGATCATGCCTTGATATCACATGACTAGGAAGTAAGATAAAAGGTGGTCCTACCTTTAGCTCGATGCTTGATATCTGCCAGTGTTTGGATTCCTACCCTGGTTGTTGGCTGTTGTTTTGCTGCTGGATCGAGATCTTCCCTGCTGTATTGAAGCCCCATTTTTTGATCATCTGCCTTTCTCACGGGCTCGTGAGAAAGTTGCCGTTTCCCCATTATCGTTAGTTTCATCCCTTGCTTAGTTAGAGAGGTGTGTTGTTTATCCTGGGTTCCCTTCCCTTCCTGCTCTATTCCCATTATTTTCATCAGCCTTTCCTTTTGTTTTGTAGTGTGTTCGGGGGCCCCCGCTCACACTCGCGTTGCACTGAGATGCTTTCTCACGTTTAGTGAGACGAAGCAACGCGGACTTTGAACGGAGCTCCGGCGGTTCCAGCGCGTCTTTTGCCGGGACTGCTTTCAGCTTTGTTTTGAGCGGAAGTGACGTTTCGGGTCACTCCGCGAAGGCTGAACTGGGTTTGTTTAGGGCTTTTGCGAGTCTATACTTTGTCCCTGTCCCTGGAAGACGAACCGAAGGGTTTTTTTTAGGCGGTGACCTTTTATCATTGTAAGACCTTTTTCCCCTCATTGGCCATTGTTCCTTTTTTTTATTATTTTTTGCGACGAAAGCTCCCTCCCCTTCCTGCAAGCTACAAAGTCATTCTTGGCAGTTTCTGGAGTGCAATCTATACTATTGCACTCCTAACCTTTACGAAGCAAAGCCTGCACATTACAGCGGTAAGAGGGGTTGTTGATTGTTTTACAAGGCATGATCATTGAGGGTTGGTGGTTTTACTGTCAGCAGTGATATATGAAGGGATTGTTTTGTCTCCCCTTATACAGTGTGGTGCAGAAGCGTAGAGCAGGAGGGAGCTGTTTCCTTTTCGTCGCCAAGGGTGGAAGACTTGGTGTCTCCTGAACATTACCACCCTCTTTTCAGGTCCCTTGGTGCCCGCATAGTGATCGACCTGTGGGGGTCCAAGGGGCAAGTAAAGGGGATTGGTGCATGCTACGTTCCTGCAGTGCTTGGGCTGGTTGGAGTCTAACATACCTGTTCACCAAACTATAAAGCAGGCCCTTTAAAACACGTAAGTCTGTGGGTATTCTCGAACACAGGTGTGCTTTGTTTACGGAATGCAAATGCAACATCCTTGCTCAATAAGATCTTGGATGAGGGGTTCTCCAAAGGAAAGAAGAAGAGTTGAATGTGACATTGAATATTTTTGTTACAGTTCAGCAGGCACACATTTCCATTGCGTGTGAATTTCACACAACTAAATGTGAGCCTGTGAGTGAGTGCTCCTGATTGTGTCCAGGAGCACTTCATGAATTCCTTGAGGCCGCCCTAAAAATTGCACACATGCTGATTATAAGAGACACCGCTTTTTACCGGACAGATGTGGCATTACCTGATCGCTGCAAGAATATGGTCGCACCATGCTAGTGGAATTACTTATTTTCTCTAAATGTGTTTTTTTTGTGTGAAAATGTTGATGAGTTGCCTCAAACTTTTCACTGAATGAAAACACCAGTTGATTACAATTGCAGTGTAAGCATTTTTCGTTTGTACTGGGGTAAGTAAACCTGATCAACGTAGTGTTTTTCAGCCAAACTTTTCAGGATAATGTTCACACAACTTTAAAGTCTCATCCATTTTAACTATCACGTTTTTCTTTTTTTTCTCTTAAACATGTAGCGCATTCTTGGTGGACTTCATGGACCTTGGAGCAGGTTGTGAAGTCTACCCCTTCCACCATGATTAGATTACAAACCTACACTTTACCAACCAAACCCAAAATGCAGATACCTTCATACACAACGAACAATCTGAAACGGCACAAAGGCTAAGAATACACAGAGCGATTTTACCTCTCTTAAGACTTCCTCTGGAGCTGAGACAAGCCACTCAACTCCTTAGGCGGCAGAGACAACATCTCTCCTACACCACTAGAGCAGCTGAGAGGTCCCCATCTGGTCGGTGGGAATTTTACGTGAAAACGTGCTTCAGCCCAAGAGGCAAGGGCACTTTTTCTAAAACCACACATCTCCAGCTGGCCCACCATGCCATGGTGGTGTGGCAGCATCTTCTTCATTTTCCAATATCAAACCACACAAGCAGGGTTTATTTTCTTAACATGAACAAGTGGTGTTCCATTTCTCCCATGATGACTGACGTGCTAAGCATACTGAGCATGGTGGTCTCAGAGAGGAAATAATTCAGCTGACATTGTGTTAGAAGCCACATTCTAAACAAACATTGGCAAAGCCAATAGGTCGCTACTTTGTGACCTTGTAAGTGTTTAGCCATGCAGCACTTGATGTTGTTGCACCAAGGATATTGTGCTGGATAACTAAACACTTATAAGGTCCCAAAGGCGAGACCTGTTGGCAATGCAATGCTTGTTTTTGTTGAATATCGTTTGTAGGATCAGGTTTGCTCTTCTTGAGCTCAAATTCCGATTGTGAATATAAAGCAGGGTTCTGTGAGTAGTTGCCCATATTTCTTCTTTTTACCCAGTTTGATGATTTATAGATGCAATCATCCTAAAGAAGCTGATACTCTTCAAAGACTGTATGGTCTCTCACAGCGGGAGCACGCACAATCCAAGATAGCTAACGTGCTTTAAGCTGCGCCATAGCCTGTTATTAACAATGATTAATAAATCCCCTGGCTTGCGCTTGCTAGCTTTTACAACGTTTCTGCAGCCTTAAAGCCTTCTGTTTTTCCCTCACATCAATCTTGTAAGGAGGTTGCGCAGTTGAAAACTACCTGAGGAAGACTGAAGAGAGGAGGTCCTCTCAACCTCCTGTCTCCCTCCTAAAGGTACTGTCATCATAATTTTACTCCCCTTCTTAAAGGGGAGGTCTGCAGATTTTGGTGTCTGGCAAGTTCCTAAAAAAGCCCTATTCCCCTTATATTTGCTATTTACCAGCTGATTACTCCTTTCAGTCACCTCTACTCGGAATCTTTGATAATATCTCCACGTTTGCTTATTTAAGTGCACTGTGGTTCAATTAGGAGGGATCTCTCTATTATTTACAAAACGGATGCTAAATCATCGCAGAGTCTCCCTAATAAACGTAAACAAGCGTATTCTCCATCAATAACTAAAAGGGTGGGATTGCACCTTGAATCAATGGCAAAAATACTGATAGAAATTCATGCCATACACAATAATACAAGATGCTATGTGTTGTGACACTAAGCAGGGATGTGACTAAGCCAACCAAGATGGCGGACGCGACTCTTTAGCTCTCTGTACACTAGCCCGACCATTGCCTTCCATCGCTGCCAGTGGCAGGGCGAAAGATCCACAGAAGTAAGGACCTGATTCCCTAAGGCTCGTCCTACACCTCCCTGGGTGCTGGAGCCACTCCTTAGGAGGCCTGGCAAGTGGCGCAGATCCTGAGCCTCATGGCGGCTCCCAGCATGGCTTCCATGGCGGGCTGCTGAAACGGGCAGGGGAGGCGGCCAGAAGCTGGTGCTTGCTCCGCAGCCCCAGGCCGCTGCCAGGACATAGGGGCATACTCCTACTGGACGGAGTACAATATACACCCGAGTGCCCGCATTACAGGGAAGAGGGGACAGACAGAACTGCAGGAGGCCTGCTCCAATAGAGTGTAGGGGCTGTCGTGCCCTGCTGCATGACTACGGTACACACTCTTCCCCCGCTGGGGACGAAGGTGTACAGAAGTGAGCGGGTTAGCCTGGGTGATCGTTCCTCCCATGTCGTCCGTGGATCGGCACCATAATAGAGGCACACGGGAGAGGGGTTCTTACCTCCACCCTACATAGATTACAGTGTGCCATTACCCTGGTGGGGAGCCGGACGAGGTGGTGATGGCGAGCAAGTGCCTACAACTGATTGGAGCCATGATCAAGGAGTAAATGTAAATGTGCTGCAGACTCGTTTATGGCCCGCCTCACCTTGGCGATCCACAGTGTGGCAGATCCAGAGCCGCTGGGCTTATGTCGGGCCGCTCGGTGATAGTACCCATAACGAAAGCCTTGCTGTATCCGCAGTTGCGGCCCCGCGCTCGTTAAAGGTTATTCTGACAGTACTTGCTGCCACTTCTGCTGCACGCTGGATCGGAGGGGCCTCCCTTTCTCCCGGTGGCTCTATTCAGCATCAGAGGGGCCCTGTTCCCCCCTGCAGGCCAACTCAGTAAAAGAGAGGCCCACAGATGGTGGCGTCTCCCAGCCGTGTCCCTCCAAGCCATCCTGCACATTGCCTAGAAGCCTCGCATACTGACTCACCCTGGTGCCTGCATTGGACCTGCCGGGGGAACCTGGGCACCCTCTGGCTCACGGGCAAAGGGCAGTGGAGGTGGCAGGCGGTGGCACTCTGTGGCCAGATCCACCATTCTTTCCCGAGTCGGCACCAACATCAAGGCGTGAGGGAGAAAACAGCATGGCCTGTAGGTGTGCTGGGAGGGATTTTCACTCCGGCGTCTCACTGCTTGTCTGCGGCCATGCTGTTCCATAGCCTGTCTCACCCCGCTGTCTCTGGAGGACCTAGAATATCCCCACTGGCCATCAGACATTGCCTCCTCCCAGACAACCATTGCCCCAGCATCCTGCATGGAATGACTGAGTGACATCCCCTACCACCAACTGATGCTACAAGCGCCACTCTAGAGCCAAGATTAGCACACACCTGTCAACGCCACACACTCACACAAAAAATGGGAAACTTATCCATTAGCGGAGAGCCTCCCCTTCCTCTCCATGGCCGCAACCCAACGTCATAATCAAGGCATTTGAATAACAGTCCGGCATGCCCCCTGCAGCCCGCGACCACCTGTGACGAGGAAATTAGCCCTAAGAAGTCACAAGCTTTGCGGAGGGGTCTTTCGTGACCATGGTTGGGAAACCATACTCCCCTCGCTCTACCCTTCACTGCCACATGCCCGACCACTGTGCATTGGCACCATAATCGAGGTGCACATAGCTGACAGTGGACAGCACCCCCTCAAGGGATTAGGACAAATCCTATAATGCTGATTCAGCGCCAACCACAAAAGGGGACCGACAATCCACATGCAGGAGGCCCCTGAGGTGCACCTCGACTTTGATGCAGGTAACAGCTCAGCGTTTTCCTCGAGTGGTGTCACCTCACATAAAGGGTTGCCAAACATGCGTCAATCTGCCAATGCGGCCGTGCCGCCGGCTCCTGCAAACCCGCCTTCAGAGGCCCTAGAGACCCCGCTAACTGGTGATACCCTCATCTCTCCACATCACTCAAGGTGGACTAGCTGCCTTCGAGCATTCCCGAGTCACTATGGAGGGCAGGTTTGGCGCCATGTTCATGGATCTTTACTTCTTGCACGACGACCACCGCAAACTAGCTGACAAAATCTTCAAAGGTGAAAAAGTCCCGGCCACCCTGCAACTGTTTGCAAAACACAGTCAGTGGTTCGTGACATACAAGACCATGTGATGCACTTTGAGAATAGGGTGAAGGATTTGGAGAGGCGCTCCCATAGGTGCAATATCTGTATCCTGGGGCTACTAGAGGGAATTGAAGGAACAGACCCTCTTGCCAACCTAGGGACATGGTTTAAAACCGTCACCCAAGCATTGGACCTCACTCCCCTCTATTCTCTCTAAAGGGTGCACCGCGTCCCAGCGAGGCACCTGCCACCAGTATCCTTTCCTCGCCCCATGATGGCGAAACTCTAGCACTTCAAAGATCGTGACACCATACTTCAAGATGCCAGAAAAGCAGGTCCTATTTGCCTCGAGGACAAAGTCATTATGCTATTTCCTGACTACATCCGGGCAGCGCAGCACAAGCACCTCCTTTCTGGTCATAAAGCAGCATCTACGACAGCGGTTGGTGCATTACTTGCTCCTATTCCCCTCCGGCCTCAAGGTCATTCACAATGATGCCACCATCTTCTTTACGGACCCTGGGGAGGCCTGGGAGTGGCCAGGCACCCGTGGATGACTGCAGCAGATGGAGCCCAGGTGAGAGCAGATGGCTCCGGGAGAAGCGGGCGAGTCGGTGCCAACTGCGCAAACACCCTTTGTCCAGTGTTTCCTCTGCCAGTTCTCTCTCCCAACCTGGAGCAAATCATCATTGACCGCCTGTGGGCAATACAAGCTGCTGCAAGATTGGGGCCCAAAACCATCACCACATATGACGAGAAGGGCCCCCGCATATTCTACTCTGAGGACGACACAGCCCATTCCAATGACTCCTGCAATTACTCTCAATCCCCTCCGCTGGTGACCTGCAGACAGCAGACAACCTCATTTCAACACTGCAATATTGACTATTTTGATAGAGTGTTTGCAACCATAGGCAGGCCCTGATACTTCACTGACATTGCGCAGGCCATCAGTGACACACTGGACCCCCTATCAAAGTGCCCCACTTGAGCACCTTGCGAGGCATGAGCCTGCCCCATCCCTGGAACGCGTGCTACACACAGGCTCCTAGCAGCATGCCCCTTGGCTGGTATCAGCTCTTCGTCCCCCACAGCAACTCCCTGGTCCTACACTTTGAAGGTCTCTTGAGCTACCCCACCCCACACCCATGACTAGCCATCCCTCTACAATACAATACACAAGGGCAAGATTGTTCTGTTTGGGAGAAATACCAGTTATGGTAAGCTCTTAGCATTGTGATTTTCTCCCTCCCCAGTTGACATAGTTTCCCTTAAACATATTCTCCCTCCCATCTCCATAATTTTGGTAAGAAATCTCATTGTTCCTGGGGCTCAGACCCAGTGAGTGGGGGGGGGGGGGGGGGTGGACTCTCTGCACCCCGAGATTACACTACTAACACATCAGTATGGCTCACAGCACAGACATCCGATTCCTAACTCTAAACATTCGCAGCATGCACACCGCTAGGAAGAGCTATGCGGTCTACTCCTACATCAAACACTAGCATGTGCAGGTTATTTTGCTACAAGAGGCACATGCCACAGCCAGGGAGCTGGACCATTTGTGCAGGCCCTAGGAAGGGCCTCTTTGGCGCCACCACCTACTCGACGTATGCATGCAGCAGCCTGGTGTGGATCCGCCTTGGGGTACCCTTTCAGGAAACCAGTAGGACAATAGACAGGGATGGCCCTTACGCCCTCCTCAAGGGTAGCCTCGATGGTCGGACAGTTCTAATTGGAAGCATTTATGCACCTAACGCTGAACAGGGGGCCTTCTGGGATACCCTCTCCGTGGCGCTTGCCCACAGTACCGCGTTGCCATGGGTGCCCGGCAGAGATTATAACTGAATGCTTGACAAAGCCCTAACCAGATCCCCTCTTCCCCTACCACTCTCCCCTTCACACATGCGGGCAGATCATTTTTGAACCTAGATACACCCCTGGCACTTACAGATGCATGGTATTCCTGGGACCCTACTTCGTGGCTCTACTCCTTTCATTCCATCCCGCATAGCCTACACGTGCAGGTCAACTGCTTCCTCTGCTCTCCTGCACTGATACCCCTTATTCTGCATGCAGACTATCTGGGACAAATAGTCTCTGATGATGATGCGCACGTCATGAACCACAAATGGGCTCCTCACTACCACCCGCACCCACTTAGAAACTGCCGACAGACTGTCCTGAGGTCCCGATGTTCTGGGAAGAGCAAAGTGCATGCATCTGTCAGTACTTTGCCAAAAACCACAATACGGCGTCCAGAATGATGCTGGACTGGGATGCCTTCAAGGAAGTTGCAAGAGCAGCCAGTAACCACCAAATAGCAGGAGTCCACACAATCTTGGAGAGGGACATAGGGGCAACTGAGCAGGCACTAGCCAGCCTAGGCAAAATGGTAGACGCTGATCCAATGGTTTCCCTGCAACTAGTAGATGCGAAAACTGTATATGCTGTCCTTCTTGAAAACTTGTGGTGCTATAACTTAACAGCACACGCAGCTAAAGTCCATCAGGAAGGCGACAAGACTGGCAAACTCCTTGTTTGGATTGTCTGGCAGGAGCCAGTGACTCATAGCATAATCAAAGTGGTCCAGTCCACACCCAGGCTGATATACAGCAAGATTTCTATAAGTACTACTTATCCATCTATCAGGTGCCCCCAGAACCTGCAGCAGAACATGCACACATGTTCCTGGTGGACATTGTTCTACCTCGCATCTTGACCCCCACCACACTCTCCTTGAACGCAGAAATCACACCAGCAGACGTAAAACAGGTGATTCCAGTCCTCATCTGGAACAAGAAATCGAGCTTGGACAGCCTCCCCCTGGAGTATTACCACACTTTTTCATCACTCTTGAAACCCCGGTTGGCAGAAATGTAGGTAGTGGCACTGGAAGGTGAAAACTTCCCCCGTTGCTTTGTGAGTCCCTCCTGGTTTTCCTCCCCAAGCCAGATAGAGACCCCATGCAACTGGCTTCTTATAGGCCAACTGCTATTCTGGGGCGGATGATAAAATCCTAGTTAAAATTCTAGCCGATTGATATGCTCAGCTCAAGCCGGAGCTGGTGGATCCCGATCAACATGACTTTGTCCCGGGCCGTAGCACTTCCCAGAATATCCGCCGCCTCTTCCACGTGCAGGACCAGGTGAGGGGGCATTCCCTCGAGCGGCTTACCTCATTCTTGATTTAGAGAAGGCATTCAATACCCTGAACAGGCATTACTTGTTCACAGTGCTCACTCACATGAGAGTCAGACCCCGGTTCTTAGCCTACACAAAACTATTGCACTTCAACCCAACATCCTGTATCTAACTTGGCCATCTTGCCTCTGCTTCCTTATCAGCGGGCTGAGGGTTGAGGCAGGGATGCCTGCTCTCACCCCTGCTATTTGCACTAACAAAGGAGCCTCTGGCCATACGATTGCGTGAGGGCGGCCAGGAGTGGGGCACACCATTAGTACATAGGACACACGCGCTTTCCTCATATGAGAACTATCTACGCATATACATGTGGTACATAACAGACGACTTAACATGCCTGTGGGATACACTAGCGGCCTACGTCCCTATGGCTGGACTTCGAGTTACCTGAACGAAGTTGGCTATATGCCCACTCAGTACTGGGCAACCACCTAAGGATATATATCTTGGGGACACCTACCTTAACTGGCATGCACAGGAAACACTCTACTTGAGGTTCCGCATTTACCACACTCCCCTTGACAGGAACCTCAGCAGGGCCTTGACAAGTATCTGGTCCCAAGTGCACTTTTACTCAAGGAATGTTCCAAAGCCCCCTTATCTGTGCAGGTGGTGGTAGCAAAGGCATGCATGGCAAGGATACATCACCTCTCCCATGGGACTCTGCTCTATGCCCCAAATGCGGCTCTGGTGGGTCTTCCTGCAGCCAAGATTACTTCACTGCTGGGGAGCTGAGGGTCTGGACAGACCATTTACTACTCGAGTTGGGCAACCTTTTCGTGGCAAGGCAGCTCCTCTCTTTCGATCAGCTGGTTAGGGAGAGTAGTCTCCCACTTGGACAGTTCCTCTTTCACCGTCAGCTTAGCCTCACCTGCCAGATCCTTTGAGATCTTTCAGGGGGAGAGCTCACAACACATCCAGTGCTTCAGGCCAAATTGTCTATGGGGGCCGGGGGCCGGCCGCCACCATGTCACCTTGTTGTATAGGGCCATACGTAAACTAACACTCGCCCCCTCACAGTGCTTTGTCAAAAGTGGGAGGGTGAGTAGGGACGGCTTTAGTGCTGGTGGCGCCCAGCACGACAATACATTTTGGCACCCCCAGACCCGATGACCGCCTCCTCAAATGATCTCTCTCCCACCAGGCAAAAGTGCCCTTCATCTCTCCAATCATAAGTTATTGCTAAACATAGGTCCCACCCTGAAAACAGTGTCCCCTCCACAGGTCAGCGCCCAGTGCGGCCGCACCAGTTGCACTGCCCTAAAGCTGACCCTGAGGGCAAGTGTGGGAGGGTGTTACATGATAAGGAATGGGAGTGGGCTCTTGAGTTCCCCAAAAATGTCTCCCGCAACTCGTGGTTAAAAAATATACAGTTCTTCAATCTGTACAGTGCCTCCATTACCCCCGCTCAGCTGCATCATCCCTTCCCTGAGACACAGTTTGAATGCATCCACTGCCTGACTAAGGACAAGATGCTTATACACATGCTGTGGTCCTGCTCAGTCGTCCAAAACAATTGGCTCACAATTCACTCTGCACTGCGCAAGGTCTCAGAGCTCCCAGACATATACACATGCAAGCATGCTCCCTAGGCATATTCCAACACAAGAAGCAACGGAAAATCCAGGCCTGCTTCGCAGCACTGGCCCTTCTACTCGCTAAGGACATGATCATGCTCCACTGGCACTCCCCAACCACCCCCCAAGTAGACGCATGAAGAGGTGCGATGCGCAAATGGGGTGTGCTGGAGAAAGACGCCCTCCAGTATGAGGAGGTTTGTCTGATGCGCCGGTGACCCATATCCCCACACATTTCATAAGTGGTGGGAAATGATAACTTGCCCTTCTCTCCACTCACACCCGTCCAACCACATGCTCCAGTCCAGCTCTACCTGCGATTGACATGCTGTGGCGCCTCCTCACGCTCTCCCCCTGCTCGGAACCACTTATTATACACTAATCATCACAGCTAAACCTGCCAGCCCCCTCCCACTCAGTCTTCCACTGTTTACTCCCAGTTCCTTTAAAGCGGTGCCAGTCACGGCAGGCCCTGAGCACTAAATATCCTTCACATAGCAGACCTGCATACCCACAATGGTTGTATCTACTTCATGTCTGTATGTACCGAATCTTTATCTTTATTACAATATACTATAAAATGCCATATGTTACTGTTGTTTGAAATACAAAGACCAATAAAAAGGTTTAAAAAAAATATTGTGACTTTAAGCATATTCAGAGGAACATGGCAGAACTCACTATGAAGATATCTGATAATGTCACCAAAATTAGAGATAGGCTCCGATTGACCAATTCTCACCTCACTTTAACCTCATAACACCTAAGAAGAAACCTGGTGTTCCATTTAATTAATGAATTGTACCTTCATAGTTTCACTATTTTCCTGAATGTGTTCTTTTTCTAGATGTTATATTTGTTCTCTCTGTCCTGTTTATTTTTCTGTCTTCATATTTGGGCTACTTTCCAATTCTGTCTTCATTCAGTTTTCCTGTACTCTATTTGTCTCTTATTGTATTGTAATGTATCTGTCCATCATACTTTACTATGGCTAATAGTTATAGGTTAAACATTGCTTTGCTAAATGATAAAGTTTTACGTCATCCAGTAAAAAGGCGGCACATCCTACATTACTTGTAATATTGACATTTGCTTTATACAAGTAACCTATATTGATGACAACATTTTGGCCTCCAGGACCAAATCCTGAGTGGGTAATATTGTTTTATCACCAGCAAAAGGTCGCAAAATGGTGGGGCGATCCTCTTTTCTTGGAAAAAGCAATTTACCATTTTAAACCTGCAATTCGGACTCAGACGGTCGTTATATTCATGTTCATACCCAAATTGACAAATATTCTCTTCACTTAGTTAATATCTATGCCCCAACTCATGATGATCCCCAATTTAGGAAATTAACATCATCTGAGATACTACCTACATGCACTGTCCCTATTATCATGGGAGGAGGTTTTAATATGATTTTGACCCACTTTTGGATAGAATTTCCACAGTAAACCTTTGCCCTACAAAATATTATACTCTAATTATAGCATTTATGTCAAATACAAAATTAGTGGAGCGCTGCAGACCTACACACCCTACTGATAAAGATTGTGCGTTGTTTCCTATGCACACCCTACATACTCATGTATAGATTATTTATTGTCGGCCCTAAATTTAACTCACACAAGCTCTAACCCCAGAATAGACCTTATCCCTACGTCAGACTATGTTTTAATTTCTTTTCCTCTAATTTTATCTGACAATCCTCAACCTACACACAATTGGAGAATGAACACCAATATTGCACTCTCTGATTCAAATCAACAAAATTGATTATCTTCTGCAAATTACTATTTCTACAAAAATAAAACTAAAGATACCGCCAGAATTATTCGTTGAGATGCTTTTAACACGTATATAAGAGGCACCACTATTTCTTTCTTATCAAATTACTATCATTACAATAACACATTTCCATAGCTGAAAAACATTTTATAACTTCCTTAGATATGCAACTTAAAATAAAATTACAAAATCTCTGCTACAAATACAATTCTCTGGTTAGTAAACAAATGGGTTGTTACGTTTGTAAAGAAAAAGTCAATTTACAATTTAAAGCTAATAAAGCTGGTCATTTTTGTGCTAACAACTTACGAATTAAAAAAGCAGTTAATCAGATCCATGCTTTTCATGACTCTACTGGACAACTAGTACTATCCATCACAGAGACAGCTAAAGAATTCCAACAGTTTTACTCAAATCTCTATAGCAAACCTCAGGATGCTTAAGATGCCACAACTGATCAATTTCTTCACCACTGCAATTTACCACCACTATCACACACTGACAGAAATTCCCTTGATGCCCCATTACCTATAGAGGATGTATACTCTGCAATCAAATCCTTAAATCCCCAAACATCACCAGGACCTGGTGGTATTCCAGTGGAATTCTACCAAACTTTCACTGGTCAATTATCTCCGGTGCTTTTGTCTTCATTACGGGAGTTTGCTGCCAATTCTTCTGTTGAAAGATCTTTTAAATATGTTACATTTATTGTTCTCTTAAACCAGACAAATACTACAAACTACTTCCAAACTGACATCCAATTTTACTTATTAACCAAGACTGTAGAATATATGTCAAGATTATTGCAACTAGATTGTCTCCTATACTAAATATTATCATTCAATAGGACCAAAAAGGTTTTATGAAAGAAAGGCTATCATTTCACAACACTAGACTTGTCTGTCACACTATTGCTTCCCTACATAACATTAAATATCCTATTGTACTGCTAGCATTAGATGCTGAGAAAGCATTTGAAATAAATAATAGGAAGTTTTTGTTCAAAACTATTAAAATGTTTTGTTTTGGTACCACATTTATTTTAATGGTTAGTACATTATATTCTTCTCCCAGGGCAATTATATGTGTTAATGGAGTAACTCTACATATTTCCTTTTTATATAAAGGCACAGACAAGGTTATCCTTTGACCCCCTATTATGTTGTATTAGCTATCGAACCTTCAATATATAACCTTCATAACTCAGCAGAATATTTAGGTTTTACAATTCATAAAACAACCAATAAAATTGATGCTTATGCAAATGATATTCTACTATATATTAACGACCCTATCATCTCAATAGCCATTATACTTGAACGTTTTATACATTGAACATTAATAAGACTGAATTTCTCCCTCTAAATGTTTATTGTACAGCTGGCATGTTAATCAGCACCAACATCATATGGAACTCATTGGGCTCAAGTATTTAGGAATGTATTTTCGAAATTCAATAAGGGTACTATCAATAAGAATTGTAAAAAACGAAACTCCAAAATTTCACAGAAATCAGACAAATGGTCATCTTTGCAATTGTACTGGTAGGACAAGCTTGAAGCTATTACAATGGTAATAACCCCACAAATATTATATATACCGACAATGTTATCTGTGTAATTTCCAGTAACTTAAAAAAAATATTAATAACATTCTCACTTAATTCCTTTGGAATAATAAACCCTTGGGGGTCCAGTATGAAATATTACAATTCTCTACAATGGAAGGAGGTTCTTGGTATTCCTAAACTTTAGAAATATCACCTCTCCTTTTTAACTGAACAGAACTCTAATTCACAAATGGGTTCTTATAGAGAGGAATATTTCTGCACCTTTCCCTTTACCAGCAATTGTTGTTTGAAATGTAAAATATTTTCATACTGTAGAAATTGCATAAACCGAAAACATAGCACGACAATAGACATCAACAGAAAACACACAGCTATACGTGGTGAAAGAACAGTTTAGGCCCAAATATTGCACTGACAAGAATAAGGTGAAAAGTTTACTTGTAGGCCAAATTGAATAGATAACTTGAAAGGGTTTCAGTTACAGGCCAACTCTGTGTAGCAAGCATAAAAATATTTATGAGTTTAGTACACGGGATCGCCAGCACACACTTCATGCTTCCAAAGAGATTGTAACCTGATTAGACAATGGGTGCAGGAAATCAAATGAGCTTAGACCACACTCAACTGAAATCACATTTACCACAAATACACATGCATTCATGAGTAGAGGAATGTTTCATTTGCTAAGCATTGTTGGAAGTGCAATAAAGAATGTGTAAAGGATTAGGTCTGACTTTGAGGTTATGGGGTCACAGGTCTGCAATCTGTGACCTGCAAGTTAATTATTATTTGCTGTTTTGTAATAAAGCATTGGGTAAATTGTGTATAAAAAAGAGCTGTATGTGAAGCAGCAATTTGAAAGAGATCGACAGCCTCCCTGTGTGCAGGGAAGGTTTGTCTACCTGTCGAAACAGTACATAACTTTCTTTGCATTGCCAAGAAGAGTCTGTGTCTTTCCTTATTTTAAAGGTTTTGGTCACCCCGCAACACAATCCTTACAACGGACCTTCGAAAACTCAGACCACACTCCCCAATTCTCAATGCAACAAAACTTAAATTAGCTTCTGCCAACAACCAATTTAACAGCAAGATTGTATCCTCTACAAAAGTATCTATATAATTCTTCAATAAAACATACACCATTATCCGATTGAGATAAATGGATAGATGCAGTAGTATTTTACATTTCTGACATTTGTCACAGGAATATGTTTCTGTCCTTCTCAGATATACAAGTTAAATTCCACCTTCCTACTTCTCATTATCGTAAATATGTTATATTATGCAATGCAATATTAAATGCTTTTAACTCCTCTGTTCCTCACCCTCACTTCTCGGATACAAAACTATTCTTTAATATACATAGCTTTGGTCTGATTGCCTCTAAAAATATAAGAAAGTTATGTTTAATAACTCTTCTCATCTACTGAAATTGTATGAATTTTGTAATCCTATTTTGATACTAAGTATACCCCACTACAAATGAAAACAATTGGCCTTGTAATATTTTTAGCTAGCCACCCGCCTCTATTTGTCAATTGAAATCATTTATGTTAAATAATAGCTATAGGTCTCCTGTCAAACTATATGATTCATATTTATGTGACAATTCAGATTGTAAGCATTGTACCCTGGAACCGGGTACTTTGAAATATATGCTCTTCGAATGTCTGATTATTTTTTTATTTTTTTTATGCCTGAGTTAAAATCGCTTTCATCTTCCACATTAGTGTTCCCCTAACCTTTTAAATTGTTGTTAGTAAGTCCGCCACCCTACCTCTTTCTTTAACATATATTAAATCAATTACCATACATTGGAAATCTGCTCACCTCTTATCAGTTCAGGTTTGGAGGGACTGGATGTTATATTTATGGAAAGGGGTTGAATTTTCTTTTAGCCAGTTCAAAAAACCATCACCAATCAAATCAGTTATATGGAAGACCCTGGATGAATATATTTCTATTTGCTAATTGCAAATGTATTTTCCATCTAATTTTTTTACTCAATATTACATTAGTAGCTCCATATATACTTTTGTTTTATTTCAGGTTTCTACGCATGTTTTCAGTCACTTCTCTGTTATCATACGGTTATATATCATATATACTGAATTACTGTAACTCAAAAATGTTACTGATACTTTTTGTCTATTTCAATAACCTTGTACCTAATACAACTTAAAAAAAATCATTTGAACTTGCAGACTTGATGGTCTCTATTAATATCGTTCTCAAAGTTTGATCGTTACTTCCAGTTATCATTCATGAAGTCGGAGAGTCAAGAGAACCAAAAATGGCTAACAATGTGATTAAAAGTGCAAGATAAGCATTTATATGACTGAACGCTGAAGAAAACAGCACAGGCCAGACGGCCAAAAGGCTTTCTCTGCCACAATCCCATACCTTTCTCTTTCAGATAAAACCGCGTGGCTCTTTTCCAGTCAAAATCTGTAACTTCGCGTATTTTGCGACTGGTGAAACTCTCCATAATGTCGTGTAGATAAAGCACATGCTGTTAGAAAACAAAAGATAGCAACCTTTTATACTAGTCAATGCTCACACAAGACAGTGGCAAAAAATGGTCAGAGCTATCCTAGTAGCCCAAGTTCGCTCATAAGGTCTTTTCACACTTTCCTACACTGCAGCTAAATTTGTTTGACTGTAACAAATGTTAACTGCTGAATGCCACCTTTGCAATGCAGCTCAAACTTTGCAAAAATGAAAGAACCTATCATGTAATCAGTTCTGTGCATTTTAGCAACAACCATTATGCAGTTTGACATGTAAAACATATTGTGACATTTCTTTTCCCAGCTACATTAGAATTGCTGTGAAAATGTACAGTATTGTAACATTACTTGGACTACTGTACATTTAATGAATATAAAAGGAACAAAATAAAGCAGCTTTTCAATCATCAACACAGATTGAAATCGTCTGGCAAACATGAGAATTATTTCAACAGCACGGTATTTTATAACATTGTCTATGGAGTACTGTTTTTTGTTTAATTCTTTTTTACCGCATACATAGTATACACATTAACACATGTAACAGCCACATAAATTGTGGTACTTGATTATGACAGTATTTGACAAACATACATTGTGCTGAAGATTCAAAGAGCTTTCAATAAGCAATGTAGGACTAATAAAAACTATGTAATACCAAATAATAAGGACTAGAGGATATTTATCTTCAAATGGGGGAGCAACCAAATGGTGACAGTCCGCACCTATATTTAACAGGAGGGAAGGACCAGTAAGCGATGATACAGGGAAATAAACAAAGCTAGTTATATGCCACCAGTTACCACCGTGGGGAGTGTGTTTTGGGGGGGGGGGGGAAACGTCAAGTATTCTAGGCTACGGGTCCGGGGCTAGAGGGTGTCTCCATGGTTGGTGGAGTTGTGGGTGCCTCAGAAGGTGTGTCAGTGGGAGCTAAGGCCTCTTGGAAGTCTCACAGAGTAGCGGTCCAGCTAGTCGCCAGTGCGTTTTAGCGGAAGCCATGCTATTCTTCTCTGCACAATTAAAGACCTCCCACTCGGACCCAGGCATGTATGGAGTGCTCTCAAATGGGGATTGCAGGCGGCTGTGACAATCCCCATCCATGGATGATTAACCACTTGACAAGGAGCTGCCCCAGATCTATAAACCATGTGGTAGGGCCTGGTTTCTTGCCTCTGTGAGTGAGGCCCAACAAGCATGCCATCCAGGAATGGGGGACCGGCCTATATATGCAGTCTGCCAGTCAAGAGGTCATGCCTAACCAGTACTGATGTAGAGAAGGGCAGTCCCACAGCATGTGTATTAGGTCAGCGACAAACAGGGAACATCAGGGGCAAGCAGCGTCAGTGTGGTGATAATAGCGGTTTATGTTGGACAAACTAAGGGAGGGCATTGACACCTGCCTCCCCCAGGCCCTGGTCCTGTTAGACCTGTCCGCCGCGTTCGACACGGTAGATCATGACATTCTGTTGACCCATGTCGAGGCGGCGGGCATTGGGGGTACGGCCCATGCCTGGCTCCGGTCCTTTTTTAACGGACAGGGAGCAGGCCGTCCATCTGGCAGACTTTGCTGCCCCTCCTCATAGAGTGACCTGCGGCGTTCCCCAGGGCTTCTCCTTGTCTCCCCTGTTATTTAATTTATACATCTCACCCCTCATTTTTTCTTTACAGCAGATGGAGGTCTCGGTGTTCAATTACGCCGACGACCTCCAACTTATCTTTAACCTCTCCCACTCCCCCACCTCTGCCCAGAATTTCCAGAGGGTGATGCTTTTCATCCAAGATTGGATGAACTGCAACCACCTCAAACTGAACCCCGACAAAACCGAACTGGTTTTGACTGGGAGTGGTTGCAGTCTTTGGTCCCCTTCCTTCTGGCCCCACTCACTTGGTCCTCCTCCCCTCCCGGTTCCCAAGGTCAAAACCCTGGGCATCTTTATTAATTCCCAGCTTTCCCTTCACACGCAGGTTCACTCAGTGGTGTCTTCCTGTTTCTTTTCCCTTTCCACCATTCGTAAGGTTTCCCGTTTTTTTTCTGCTCCCGCCCTTAAGCTCATTCTCATGGCCATGGTGCTATCGTGCCTTGACTACGGGAATGTGGTCTATAATGGCACCCCAGACTACCTGATCCGCCGGCTTCAATTGATACAAAATCAGGCTGCCCGCCTGATTTACGGTCTCCCTAAATTTCACCATGCCACCCCTCTGTTGCAGTCTCTGCACTGGTTACCGGTGAAGGAGAGGGCTCTTTTCAAGTTGGGCTGCATCACTTATCAGGCTAGATCAGGGACTGCCCCCGCTTTCCTTTGTGAAGCTATATCATCTTATCTTCCGGCCAGAGAGCTCTGCTCCTCTCACCAGGCCCTCTTGTAAGTCCCCCGCTTCAGGAAGCAGAAGTCCGGGGGGACGAGATTTGCGGTGCTAGCTCCATCTTTTTGGAACTCGCTTCCTTTTGCCCTCAGAGCTTCAACCTCCTATCTGGAATTCCGTAAACACCTCAAGGCCTTCCTGTTCTCCAGATCCCTAGCAGTCTAGATTCCCTCTCTGCCTCTACTGGTTCACCGCCGTCTAGCGCCATGAAACCGTCTCGATATAAGTACGCTAAATAAATATTTTAAAATTCAAATTCAAATTCATGTTAGAAGGAGTGAGGTAGGCCCTGTAAAGTATGTAATGTTGAGTGATGCGGAAGCGTGCGTTACGTGGAATAAGTGCAGGATAATCTACTATGGCTCTCTTTGTCCGTGTAAGGGCAGCCCTGGTTCACTTCCCAGCGGCTGCGCAGTGGGGTTAGTGAGATGGCAGGGTGTGAACGCAGCGACTCAGCAAACCATCATGTCAGGTGTCAGCCTGTTCCAGTGACAAGGAGATAGTGGACTGTGAGATGCATTGAGTGTTCTTGTTGTTTGCCATCCCAGCACACATCAAGGTCTCCGATTATAGAATTGTAGAGGAGGAAGTGGCCATCTGAGATTAGGGTTTCAAATGATGTGACAGTACCATTTTGATAAAGAGCTTCAGTGTGTGGAGGCCTAGCTCATGCCAGGCAGTGAGTTCCCTTGCAGAGGTGACCTGGTATCCCCTATAGGTGGGAGGGCAGTGGCATATGGGTGGATTGCCTTGGTAAGAAAGAGACTACGTTTGAAACAGCGGTGTGCTACCCGTAATGTGGAGGGCGGGCAGCCATCTAGTACACGGATAGAATAGGTATAAAATATGAAGGTGGCTCCAGGCTGGGGAAGTTGTGGTGGTGTCTGACAGCTGAAGTCCTGACAGCCATTTAGACACCCATTGTAGTTAAGAAACCAAATAATGGTGTTCAAAGTTGGGGATCGCCAGTACACTTCAGAAGTCGATAACTGGAGTTTGTGGAGTGCCACTGTACATTTTGTGTTATGCCAGAGGATTTCTCTATTGAATTTATTGAGCATGCGAAAAAAGGATTTGGTCTATGAAGTAGATTTGTGGAATAGGTTTATGCAGGTCACATCTCGCTTTTGAGGTAAGTTTCCTGTCTCACAATTTTCTTTAAAAAAATCTACTGGTAGAACCTGTGTTGGAGAGAGCTTTCAAATTGTAACCTGATTCCTCTTTAACTGTTCCAAATGCGTATATCAGGGTCCACATACTAATGCCTTCCTGCTGAACAAATTGTGCTCATCCACAAGCTGCGTTGAACAAATTGAATACCTGTTTTAGCATCAGTTTTTCATAGACACCCAGACACCTGCTTCAAGAATGATACATTTTATATTTATCAGGAGCTTTCCTTAGTGCACATCAGTCTTGAATAGGAAACAGAACATTAATAAAAACTTATAGAGGGTGAATACCGAACGAAAGTACTTAACAGTGCGTGCATCTTGTATAAATTGCGATTCCTTGGCGCTTGTGAATGAATTGAAGAAATACTAAAGAAGCAGACCTAATTACGAATAGCCCAGTAATCCAGCTGTGGCTGATAGAACTGGCCGATATCATGACACTGAGGTCTACAATTATGAGTTGGCCCTTAAATCCAACAGGGCTGGTAAAATATGTTACAGGTCCCATTGGAATGACAAGGTAACAATGGATTTAGCATGGACCCAGTGCTTTTTGCTACACAGATTTCAACTGCCTCAAGCAGGTGAAATTACTGTGGTTCAATTGGCTATGACAGGTGGGAAGGCAGTTTGTGCTGAGGTGTAGTTAGAGGGAACATCTGCAGCTCCCTATGCTGCATTTAGTGGGTGATAGGGACCTGGTGCAGCCCTCACAGATCTGCTCTCAAGTTTGGACATGATGTCTAGTTTGAGAATTTACAGACCCAGTAATTCTGGGTTCAGGGACAATGGGCATGGTGGCCCTCACAGTGTCCATGATGGGATTTCGCTCCAGATTACTCATAATAAAGGACTTCGTCGGCATTGCTGCAAATCAAACTTGTTATTTGCAGTAGCAAGCACCTCAACAGTAAGAATTTAACTCATTGAACTATTCTATTGGTATGTAAGATCCATGTGTTTAGCATGCACAGAAAGTGTAGCTAGTCTGAGTAGAATGAGAAGTGGATTGCAGATTATTTAAAAGTTGTGGTTTGATAGTAGGTCGGTGGTTGAACTCAAATTTGTGGTTTGTCTGAGGACTCTGACATGAAACACACAGGCCACCTTGCTCCAGTGATGACACATATCCCTGAAATTAATTTGGTTTTCTCTCGAAGCCTGGATTTCTTGCATTAGGAACTGGAATGGTTGGATTTGTACAATGTTTCACAAGATGCTTCTAGGGATAAAATTGTTCACCTTTCCTACAAGCTGGAGCCAGTATTGGGATGGCTTGCCACTCCTTAAGATTTGTGAATAAAGGTAACTCTGAGATCTAATGAGGTTGAGGTATTTTTCTTTGATGGGTTGATGATGTTCAGGAGAATGCCTGTGAATGCCTGTGCACCAAGACAGTACATGTTTTAAGCTGTATAGTAAGAATTATGCCTTTGTGGAAGTGCAATAAAGGCAATGGTGGGTCATCCATCTTGTCATAGTTATCAGGGAAGTTTGAACTGGCAGTGTTTTATGACGTGCAAGTTTTTATATTTATGTCTTGTTTTTGGCCCAGTGATGCCTTATTCAGGTAGTGGTCTGCCCAATCAGTCTACGATAGATCTTTAAGCAGAGTGCGGAACGGAATTATGGGATTTCCAAATAGCATCAGATATGGAGGCCAAGTTACCGTTCATCTGAAGAAACTGACTTGGTTTTAGCCAATAAGAATTTGCGTGCATGTGTGTCCAGTGGCCAATGTCTGCACTGTGGCAGGGATGGGATGCACACACATATTGACTAAAATGAGGCCTCACAGGGGTCGTAGGTGGAGAAGTGTAATCCTATCAGAGATAATGTAGAATTGCATCATACTCAAGCATAGCAAGCACTCAAATATATTCTGTTGTATTTAATGTACTAAAAGGAGTGGAATTGCATACTGAAAGTATTCATTGAAAATTATGTGTCTAGAACGTGAATTAATAAAGTTATGTGACAATAATGTGATGGGAAAAATGAACATAAAATGACGTAGACTGAAACATTTAACTAAGATGTGTGCAACTACTATTTGACAAATTCATTTTTAAAAATGTTTCTATATTAGTTTATTAGGTTTTCTTCAACTCGATGGCTCACATTCAAAACAACAGGTATACATTTTGTTCACATCAGCCGAGGTGTGGACCAACATTGTTCAAATACATGTTAGCAATAACGTCTGTGTTCATAACCGTGAGGCGTCCACTATCTTCCATAGCCTTGTTTGGTGTGTCTGTTTGTATACATCATCCAGAACAAACCCAATGTTAGGAAACTCCCCCCGCCGCCTCCCCTCCCTCCCCCACATCCCAACATCACCCCCAGAACCCTCGCCCCTCTGCCTGGTCCATGTACCTAAGTAGTCATACGGGCCATTATGAGTCTCACACCCCTATATTGCCCCCCCCTCCACTGTGGGCGTCACAACAGAGCTAGCTTTGGTGACCTGGGAGGTCTGTCCCACTATCTCCTGCATCATCACTCCCCCTGCCATTAACACCTCAGGCAGTTTGGCATTGCATATGTCCCTCCTCCGCTAGGGCCCACTCTCGTAGATCCGTCCTCCATTTTTCCAGAAGCAGTCCCTGCTGAGCTAACCAGTGAATTGCTATACACCTCTTGGCTATAACTAGACCCAGGATCAGGAACCGCCTGCTTGTCTTGCGCTTTGGGTCCATGGGAATCAAGCCCAGAAGACAAGCACATGGATCTACAGCTATAGTCCAACCCATTATCCAGGTCAGATCCTTGAGAACCGCCGACCAATACATCTGGATCGTTTGACACGAGCACACCATATGCAGAAAATCTGCCGGGCCATAGCGACATCTGGGACAGTGAGGGTCTCTGGAGCGATCAATGTCATGCAGACTCCTAGGTGAGAGGTTTGTCATATGTATTATGTTGTACTGGTTCTGCTTAAAGCGATTGCTCACCCACACCTTCCGCACACTCCCGTGAATCTTTTCCCAATCTCGCGTCGTGCCCTCCTGTGGACACACCTGCTGACATTTTTCCTCTATTTTTAGGGGGCTGTTCTTTTTATCATCCCACAATGCCCTATAAAGGTGAGTGACACACTTTCTCCCTCCCGCCATAGCAATCATAGTAACTAGGGTTTGGGAGTGCTCCAGGGGCCTCCAGAAATGTGGGCCATAATTGCTATGCCGTTGCCACTATTTTTGCATATTGTAAGAACTGCCCTACTCCCAATTCAAAGGCGGTCACCGCCTCCTGATGAGTGACAAATTTACCATCCGGGTAGAGGTCAGACAACATCAGGCAGTCCCCGCCTTCCAGGCCTCTGTTGACATCACCTGGTCAACCTGAGCAAAGCGTGGCATCTGCCAGAAGTCTGCGTCCAGGGCGGAGGGTTGCTCCTTAATTATTCTACGGACCACTCGATCCCAAATTGCAGCCCCAGACGCACCAATGGCGGACCATGCACTGTGAGTCCCCAACCCACCATAAACAGTGCCAAGCTGAGTCTCTGTCCTAATCTGGCATGCCAGCAGGCGACCTGCCTTATCTCCTTCCGTATACCAGCGACGCCGACTCGCAGTTCTAACATATTTGCCTAGTGAGTCCCATAAGTCCCCTATCTGACGCCTTACGTCCTCCCACTCAGCCAACCTCTCACTATTCCTGGGAAGCTTCCTTTCTAGTGTAGCTAATCTTTCTTCCTGCTGCCGTAGATCCCGCTCCAACACTTTTTTAACCCCCACCTCCGTGGACATACAGATCCCCCTAACCGCCACCTTCACTGCGTCCCACTCAGCTCCCTAGTGCCAGCGGAGCCCCAGTTGACCTCCATATAATCGTTCAACCCATGTGCAATTGCGTCTTTATAGATCAGGTCATCAAAGGCTTCAGTATTGAGCCTCCAGAGTGGTACCTTAGATCTCGGTTGGGCTAGCGAATACGCAATTAGGAGCGGGGAATGATCGGATAAATAACGGGCTAGGTATCTGTCACCCAATATATTGCAGTCTTTTGAATGAAGTAATCTAGTCTGCTATAGGTGATGGCAGCAGGTGTGTAACACAAGTACACTCTACGACTAGGGTTACGGTGGCACCACACGTCCAGTAAGCTATAACTATGAAACATGTGACCCATCGTTCCTCTGACTTTAGGCTTGGCATCCAATTTTGGGGGGAATCGGTCGAGTTCCCCATCCAGGGCACAACTGAAGTCCCCCGCCACCACCAATTCTGTATCAGTACCCAGATCGATCCGCCCCAAAACTCGGCTCAAAATCCCCCCATCGTCACTGTTCGGGGCATACACATTTACAAGGCAGGTACTGCACCCATCTAGGGTCATCTTATTCTCCACCACCACAAACCTCCCATCCGGGTCCTGATGAACGCGTATCGCCTTAAATGGGACTCCCAGTGCCACCCAAATAAGCACACCCCTAGCAAACCCACAGTAGGATGTAGCAAAATCTGCCCCTCTCCACCTGCGCTGGACAAATTTTATGACAGTCCCTCCATAGGTGGGTTTCCTGGAGTAGAGCTATGCTAACACCATAGCGCCTAAGGTATGATACCACTCGGATCTGTTTCACCCTGTTATTGAGCCCCGAACT
The DNA here is from genome assembly GCF_964263255.1 of Lissotriton vulgaris. Classification (NCBI taxonomy): domain Eukaryota; kingdom Metazoa; phylum Chordata; class Amphibia; order Caudata; family Salamandridae; genus Lissotriton; species Lissotriton vulgaris. Next base: position 541,126,948 of record NC_141694.1, on the reverse strand, counting down.
TTCCATGGAATCAGTTTGTAATTACGGTTATCGCCTGCCATGATTAAACAATTGTCCGTAGCACTGTCCCCTGCCCGTGATGTGGAGACCCCCCAGTAGTGTCATTGCTTACCCCCTCATGAGGAGGTTGTCTTCGATCTCCTGTGTGCCAACATGGACCCGACCCGGCAACAACCCCAACAAACCCCCAACGGAAAAGCCCAACTCCCCCCACCCACAGGCGGTAGCCCTTCATTCTCGCAACCAGTCCTGGTGTGAGGACTCCGAACCCCTACCCAAAGCTCCCCCCACCTCTAGATTACCCCTCTCAACTTGAAATCACGAATACACCCGGGGTTACCCACCCAGGTCTGTTTAAACCACTCTCCTCTCTTAGACTCTGTGAATCAGCCGACTGACTGGCACCGCACAGCCCTGCCCGACCGAGGTCTAGCCAGGCTTCCTTGGCACTCCACAGCTGGCGAACCTAACCAGCAGGTAGGCGAAATAGTGTACCCTCCTCCAAAACGGAATATCACCCCGCCCAACACAGGTCCATCGGGCGCTATGCCCGTTCACATGAGTTCCATGGTAAAGTCAAGTGCTCCGTGGGCTATATCCTGTACTCAAAGTGCCTATGGCGGAACACCTCCCAATCTCAGCATCAGGACCCCACTCACTTGTTCCCAGAGTCTTCAACAGCCCGGCCCGTGGCACCATCCAAGTCTGACTGTGTTTCCTGCACCAAACAAAGCGGTGAGAACTGTTTCTGTGTCACGATCGCCTCCCGCTCCGCCTGGAGAGTGCCATCCGGTCCCACTACGATGTGTCCCCCGTCCACCTGGTCTCGCACCCGTCACTGTTGTCCCTCTCCTCGACGTTGCTGATTCCTCTGTCGATGGCTCCTGCGCCTCTGCTCTTGCCAGCCCTGGTTGTGGTCCTGACCGGCCAGGCCCAGTGAATCCATCCAGTCCGCTGCCTCCGATGCAGTACCACATAAGTGGACTTTATCTGCATACTGCACTCGGAGCCTGGCGGGGAACATCAGGCTGTATTTAATATTATGAGTATGCATCTGGCATTTAACACTCAGGAAGTCATTTCGCAGGTCTTGCACTTTTTTAGTATAATCGGGATATATGTGAATGTCTTGATTTTCAAACCTATGCAGGCCGTTGGTTCAGATGTACTGTAAAATCATGTCCCGGTCCCTAAAATTGAACATACGGGCTATCAAGGCTCTGGGCGGGGACCCCAGCGATCTGTGTGCCCGCTCAACCGCAAACATCTTGGATAGCCTAAGGTGGGGGAACGCTCTGCCAATCCAGTTCTTCAGAAATAGGTCAGCTGCCAGCCCCTCAGCTTTTTCAGGGAATCCCAGAAAACAGAGATTGTTCCTCCAAGAGCGTCCTTCCGCGTCCTCTGCCCTGTCTTCCAGCTGGGCCGTGTGGTCCTGGAGTGCTGTCACTGTCTCCCGAAGCAGTCTGACCTCCGTCTGCAGAGCGTTTAGGTCCCCCTCCGTAATAGTAACCCTGTCTGCCACCTTTCGAAGATCCAGACCCAGGTGATTAATATCAATGGAAAACAAAATGTGGAGAGGGTCTAAGGGGAAACAATATTTTCAGACCAGCTTGCACCCTGTCCCCCAACTAGATAATCAAACAACACTAAAGGGGATGCTAAGGGTCTCTACAATACTGTGGAGAAAATAAACACTCAAATGTAGTGTATAAAGAGAGAGAAAAAGTAGAACAAACCAGAGGAGAGATGGAAAGCAAAGGGAAGAATACCCATCAGCCCACCCGTAGGCGGAACCTCAACATCTGAGTTTAAGAGTTGTAAACTGGTATCCACTAGACCGCGCCTTGAATATTTTTTCAAGGGATGCTAGTATTTAATCCTCCTGTGAGAAGGATAGCCACCAGATTGTGTTAGTGGGCTCAGGGAAGAAGAAAAGGGAAGGTTGCAGTGCTCAGAATGTGAAGAATGATGTTAAAAATGCCTGTTATGATGACAGAAAACAACTTTATTAAGGGTGACCATCATAACGGCATGATTAAAAGCAGAGTGATGATAGTATGAAAAGAATTACTATCAGTAAAAGATGTTAATTGGTCAATATGTTTCAGCCTTAACAGGCTTTCATCAGGACCTAAATAATACACTACTGCAACAGTGAATCAAAAAGTACCACAGGTGAAAAATAATAATGTAGACCTACCGGTAACATTTTTTACTCTATAGTAGTCTCATATTTATTGTGACAGACACTCTCCCATAAATTTTATGGAGACGGCCCCACCTCGCCTGGCACTCGCTCAGGTCAAAAGAGGCCACGCTCTGTCCGTCGTTGCCTCGGTTCTATCTTCTGAGCCGAGATGATGAGGTTCTGCCTACGGGTGGGCTGATGGGTATTCTTCCCTGTGCTTTGCCTCTCTCCTCTGGTTTGTTCTACTTTTTCTCCCTCTCTAGACACTACATTTGAGTGTTTATTTTCTCCACAGTATTGTAGAGACCCTTAGCATCCCCTTTAGTGTTGTTTGATTAATATCAATGGCCATCCCATCCATTTTAAATTCCAATGCTACCCTGGAGTCTCTAATCGCCTCCAATATGTCCGCTTTATCCCAGTCGGCCCTGGGACATGTATTGCACGATTTTATTCGTTTGATTGCCTCTTAAGGGCCGGTCCTTCCCCATTATCAGCGGGCCGTCCTAGGGATTATCGCAGTGTTCCCTCGGTCCAGAAATCGAGTAATATCGCCAGCCGTTTAGGGAAGAATGCCTTCAAGCAACCCCACGACGCACCCACGGACCTTTCAGCTGCCACGCCTGCAAGTTCACCTGCATCCGGACCTGCCCCGCACCAGCACCCGCCAAGTCGAACACCAGCAGCACCCACCTCAAGTGCATCCTGCTCAACACCCGCTCCGTCCACAGACACGCCATCGAACTCTGGAACCTCCTAGACGCCACAGCCCCTGACGCCGCCTCCCTCACGGAGACCTGGATGAACGCCTCCTCAGCGCCCGACATCGCCATCGCTATCCCAGAGGGCTACAAGATCGTCCGGAGGGACCGCAACGCCAACCAGATGGGAGGAGGCATCGCCATCATCCACAAGAACACCATCCGTCTCACGACCAGCACCGACAACACCCTGACCACCGCCGAACACCTGCACTTCCAGATCCACACCAACCCGAACACCACCCTCAGAGGCACCCTGATCTACCGACCCCCTGGACCACGCACACAATTCAGCGAGGACATCGCCGACTTCGTCAGCCCGCTTGCCCTCCCCTCCTCTGACTACATCCTCCTGGGGGACCTCAACTTCCACCTGGAGAACAACAACGACCGCAACACCACCACCCTACTGGACAACCTCGCCAACCTGGGACTCAAGCAACTGGTGTCCACCCCCACCCACCTCGCCGGACACACACTCGACGCAGTCTTCTCATCCAGCACAGACATCGACTTCAGCCACGCCACAGAGCTTCAATGGACGGACCACAGCTGCGTCCACTTCACCTTCAAGAGAACGACGACCCACCAGCAACAGGCCGCCCGCAGAAGCTGGAACAAGATCACAGCAGACCAGCTCGCCACCTCCCTGAGCCAGCACCCTCCTGCCAGCTCAGCGGACCCCAGCCAGGCCGCCGACAACCTCACGAAGTGGATCACCATCTGCGCGGACGAGCTCGCCCCGCTGAGGACCCCGCCCAGCAGACCCGGCAGCAAGAAAGCCCCTTGGTTCACCGACGAACTCAAGAGCTCCAAGAAGAACTGCCGAGCCCTCGAGAAAGTCTGGAGAAGGGAACCTACACCGGACAACAGGACCTCCTTCAAGCTTGCCACCCGGAAGCACCACCAGCTGATCCGCGCCGCCAAGAAAACAGCATTCAAGGAACGGCTGGACAACAACGCACACAACTGCAAGGAACTCTTCAACATCGTGAAAGAGCTCTCCAACCCCAGCGCAGGAAACAACGACATCACCCCATCGCAAGACCTCTGCAACTCCCTCGCTTCATACTTCCACAACAAGATCGCGGACATACACAACAGCTTCAACAACCATCCAACGCACACCATAACCGAACAACCACCCCCCACCACCACCCTCCACGCCTGGACCCCGATCAGCACCGAAGACACCATCCGCACGATGAACTCCATCCACTCCGGATCACCGACCGACCCCTGCCCTCACCACGTCTTCAACAAGGCCGACGCTGTCATCGCACCCCACCTGCGAGACATCATCAACACATCCTTCGACACCGCCACCTTCCCTGAGAGCTGGAAACACGCCGAACTCAGCGCTCTACTCAAGAAACCAACAGCGGACCCCACCGAACTCAAGAACTACCGTCCCATCTCGCTCCTCCCGTTTCCAGCCAAAGTCATCGAGAAGACCGTCAACAAGCAGATGGCCGCCTTCCTCGAGACGAACGGATCCCTCGACCCCTCACAGTCCGGCTTCCGAGCCAATCACAGCACCGAGACCGCCCTCATCGCCGCCACTGATGACATCCGAGCCCTGATGGACAATGGAGAAACAGCAGCCCTCATCCTCCTAGACCTCTCCGCGGCCTTCGACACGGTCTGCCACCGCACCCTAGTACAGCGCCTCAGCAACATCGGAATCCAGGACAAGGCGCTGGAATGGATCATCTCCTTCCTCGACGGAAGAACACAGAGAGTCCGCCTACCACCGTACAAGTCAGAGGCCTCCGAAGTCATCTGCGGCGTCCCTCAAGGATCATCTCTGAGCCCCACTCTCTTCAACGTCTACATGAGCCCCGTCGCGGCCATCGTACGCAAACACAACCTCAGCATAATCTCCTACGCCGACGACACCCAGCTGATCCTTTCCCTGACCAACGACCCCGCCTCCGCCAGAGCCAGCTGATCCTTTCCCTGACCAACGACCCCGCCTCCGCCAGAGCCAACCTGCACGAAGGAATGAGAGAGGTAGCCGAGTGGATGACGACCAGCCGCCTAAAACTGAACTCGGACAAGACGGAGGTCCTCATCCTGGGCTCTTCCCCCTCCGCCTGGGACGACTCCTGGTGGCCCCCCGCCCTGGGCACCGCACCCAAACCGACAGACCATGCACGCAACCTGGGCTTCATCCTGGACTCCTCCCTCTCCATGACCAGACAAGTCAACAACGTCTCCTCGGCGTGCTTCAACATCCTACGCATGCTACGGAAGATTTTCCGGTGGATCCCCACCGAGACCAGGAAGACCGTCACCCAGGCCCTCGTCACCAGCCGACTGGACTACGGCAACGCCCTCTACGCCGGTACCACCGCCAAGCTCCAGAAGAGACTCCAGCGGATCCAGAACGCCTCAGCCAGACTCATCCTCGACATCCCACGAACCAGCCACATCACCGGACATCTGAGAGACCTTCACTGGCTCCCCGTCAACAAAAGAATCACCTTCCGCCTCCTCACCCACGCACACAAAGCCCTACACGACCAAGGCCCGAGCTACCTCAACAGCCGAATCAACTTCTACGCACCCAAACGCCACCTCCGATCAGCCAACCACGCCCTCGCCGCCGTCCCCCGCATCCGAAGAGCGACTACAGGAGGAAGGTCCTTCTCCTACCTGGCCGCCAAGACCTGGAACTCCCTCCCGACCGACCTGCGCCTGACCCAAGACCACCTCTCCTTCAGGAAGAAGCTGAAGACCTGGCTTTTCGAGCAGTAGCGGCACCCCCCCCCCCAGCGCCTTGAGACCCTACGGGTATGTAGCGCGCTCTACAAGTGTCACTGATTGATTGATTGAAGGGGTTCCCCCCAATAGTTCACCTCCCCGCAAGGGCTTCAGCGTAGTCTGAGTCCAATAGGCCCCACGCCTGTCGCTCGGATCCGCTATCTAGGCTTCGCCATCTTCCTTCCGCCTCACCAGACCATCCCGTTAAAGTACCCTTGTGCGCCTGGCCTTCCGCCGAATCGCGGAACAAACGCCTGCCTCCACGCTCCAGGGGGCAGTGCCTCACAAAGGGTGACCCCTCAGCTCACCTCCTGGGGTCTCGGGCACAGTACACCTCTGTTCGGCCCCCAATCAGTCTTCAGGTCCCGTTCCCGACTCACCTGCTGGAGTGCAGGGAAGCCCGCCTCACCCCCACAATCTCTAATAAGGCCTATCTCCGGCCTCCCAGTTCGTAGATGCAAAGGGTCCAGGGGGAGCAAGGCAATCGGTGAGGTTACACTCTTCTGCAGCCGGGCTCGCCACCGGGTCTCCAGGCGATCACCTCGTGGCAGTCAGGCCCCGCCCATCATGACATGCAGGCCGCACCGCCGCGGCCTCGTGCAGTTCTCTCCGCCGGCCTGTGGGGTCTTCGCCAGCCGCCTCCTCCCTCTTGCGACCAATTTCCCTTCTCCTGCAACTGTGCTAGTGGCGCCTTTGCGCCGCAGGACTCACAGGGGCTCTTCTGCTCTCCCCCGATGCCCATCTCACAGTGCCGCCAGGAGGCCGTCGTTGTACCCACAGTGCCCAGGAGTCCGACAAGGCCGGCGTAGCCTTCAGAGCAGAGGCAGGTCTCACCGCCACGGCCTCTCCTATCGCTACCACTCCGTTCGCGGAGATCCGCCATCACTGTTCCGTGCTTCCTCCCTGCTCCGTGTTTTGTCCCCGCTCCCTGGGTCGGAGCGCGGCATCCGCCTCACTTCTGGCCTCCCTGAGGATGCAGGCCTTCATCACTGCCCTCCAGTTTACCTCCCTCAGGGTCGGCTACTGGCCGCTATGAAACGTGTCAGGATTCCCCCGGGTCTCCGCAGCCGGTACTGCTGGCCCTTCACTGCAGGCTGCTACCCCGGTACACCGTCAAGCTGGGGGAGGCTTTCGCCATTGGCATGCACTAGGAGGGTCACCAAAGCGCCAGAATTTCGTAGGATAATCACCATTCAGGGCCGGAGCACCACTGAGATAGGTCTAGCCCACCATGACACCAAGCCACGCCCCTATTTGACAAATTCATATGTATAACTGGAATTGATCATGTGTAGGTATACATTCAATGTCCCTTTCATAGTTTGTTGCATTATATTCATGACGGTAAGAAGCTGCATTTATTTTGTAGAAGTGGGCATGTGCTTGTAATCCAGCACATTAGCCAAAGTAGACAGTTACATTGCAGCTTAATGTGTATGTTAGCTTAACTTCATGTGTTATTTCATTTTAGCTTAACGTTCTTTGTTTCAGTGCAAGCTCACATGGTAATCTCATGTTTGTCTGTGTTTAGCCTTCGCTGCGGAATGTTTTGTCTCATTTTGTTTCTACTGCAGGTGTGGATAAGCTTCATTAGTTAGAATAAAGGAATTTGTCTTAATTGCAGTAACAAGCAAGGAGAGGAGTCCTCATGGGAGAGGAGAGGAATGACCAAGGAAGAGAAAATGATTCTGGCTTATCTAGATGGGAAAGGTGTTGAAAGTACCCAGTTGTGCCAGAGTTATGGAAATTTCTCAAAGAAGAAGTCACATGGGAGGGTCACTTTGACGGAAGTTGATATTATGTGCTGTGCTTAGTGACTGAGAGACTCCATTTTAGATTTTCTCAGAGAGCAGACCTATACGCCAGCTTGGGTGGCTTTACGCTACTTGACACATTATCAGAGTGTTTTTTACTGAAAACTCTGATGGCCTGATGGCTGACACCTTTCTTCCTCACCTGATTATGTCCTTAACCAAATGTTTTAGTTAAGTTGCCTTTGCTAAGGTAGGGTAGTGAAAGATAGTTTGCTCATGCTCGTTAAAAAAAATCACCTGATGCAGTTCAACCATCATTTTGTCTTCCTGATCATCTGTGTCATTATCTTAGACTTAGTAATTTGCTTAGTACTGTATAGGGTACATCTCTTAAGGAGATATGGACTTATCCTGATCTATATTTTTATATGATTATGCTGAGATTGATCTACATCGATTTGTTCATAAATTTATAATTAAATCCTACTAAACTCAGATCGAAGAGTCGAGCGGAGTAATGTGTGCCACATTGGTTGCACTATATAAAGATGCGAATTCGTTATTTGTCCCTTTCACCGCTCACTCTTCTAAAAAAAACTGTCCCCTCTGAATAAATTGTGCAAATGGGCCGAGACTTTAAAAGCGGTGATGGGAATACACATTTTCTGTGGTGTTGGCAAGTAATTAGACTTTGCAACTCACACATTTCACGGTTGCACTTTTAAAGGCACGAGCGCTGTTAACCGGTGTAGCAGTTTATTATTGTTCCCTTTACTTTAGCATTGTGAGATTACCGCCCCGGTGGTGTTGTGTGGAGTGGGAAAGAGGCACGATGTTAAGGGTAGGTAGCTCGTGAGAGCAGATGGAAAAATACTGCATGGGGAGAAGAAAGGAAAGGAGCAAAGGGAAAGTGCAGAAGAGCTCACCTTTCAAACATTAAAACAGTGCACAAAAATGAAGTAGCAGAAAAGAGGTAAGAAAAAAGCATCCACAAAACACCGTGCAGCAATAATGTAGTGGTAAAAAAGCTGGAATAGATGTTGTATCATCTTTAACTGTTAAGTGTCTGTACTTTGTGTAACAGCATTCGTGGTTTTATTGCTTCTAGTCCTATCATACTAGGGTTCTCACCTCAAGCTTCATGAACATTGTCAACTTAAGAAGGGTTCAGTGGACGTTCTTAGTTCTATTTTTCCCCAGGGCCTGGATAGGCAACTTCAGCTGTTTCAGGGCTTTCTGTGACCCTCTGAACATACAAAACATGCAAAATGCCAGTAGGATTTAGGGAGTACACACAGCTATAATTATGACATGCTTTGAGATTGTGCTGTTTATCCCAGTTTTGTGTCAATCTGAGATGCTGTACACAAAGGCTGTGACAATTATCGTTGTTTTTAATCTTTCTTTTGACAACTTTAAATATTGCACTGTTAAGGTAGCCTTTCAGGGACTTCAGGTTGTATTCACAGCTCAGCAATAAACGCTCAATAAGCCATTTTGCAGCACGCTGATGGTTCAGAATATTTGATGACATGACAAACTCAGAATGTATAAAGAAAACATTCCTAAGGCTTGATGCTATTTTGGACAAGGTTGTAAGTTGGATCCCATATCCTTTGCTGGTTGCACCACTCTCATGAAGATATATGGCTTCTCACCTTACTGTACCCTTATTTTTGTGCACCCATGATTCCACCTCAGAAATGCTTCATGGCCTGAAAAACCATACTGGTAGAATTGATGTGGGGTGCTTCTCAAGCTTCTCTAGATTAAGAAATCTTAATCAATCCCTTTGGCTACGAAGGTTTTACAGCTGTGTATCTGGGTAGAGCAAACACAAAAGCACTCCTTAGTTTGCTATCCCCAAATTCCCATTCCAATGATGAAATTGAGAGATTTATGGCTAGGCCTGAGTCTTTGGCAGATATTCTGCTGGGTCCCCAGATGTCCAAAATATCCATGAATATGGTTTGGCACACTTCTTCAATCTTGCACATACTCTCTGTTACTTGTACAGGGATAATACAAACCATTTCACTAATATGTGCACTTCGAAAAGTGGCAGGCTACTGTTGTATAAATGCAACAAGAACACATTCAAGTGCTTCACTCTATAGTTCCCTGAAGGGTTCCCTGATGCTGCATCAATTGGAAGCTTGGCACTTGGTGTGCACATAACAGTTATTACTAGTTATTAAAGCAAGCATAATATGGATAATGTGTACTCTAGTGGCCCCTCATACCTGCTTGAAATCAGGAATTTGGGAGGTGACTACCACTACGAACTTACTAAACACATCAAATAAGGTAAAATCGCAGCTCCAAGAGAATATCATCCTGATATCTACTGCGCAAAGTGGAGCTAATTCCCCAGAGAAGTGTGTGTTAAGTATAACCAGTATCAAACAATATTAACGTTGAGAAAGCAACACAATAAAATTCCTAAACCAACCTAGAAAAATTAAGAAAATGTAGTGACCAAAATACCCCAAACAAATATCAAACTCGGATTAAGCAAACAGAATATAAGGATTTCAAAAGTGTAGGGCAAATATAACCAATTGAAAGTTACAGATCAAAGCTGACAGGGACTTTGGTGCATTTTCAGGCTGACTGTGTTATAACGCAATTCAGATAGGCTAAGCCGGTCGCACAAATCAAAGTTTTTGACTTTGGATTTAGATGGTTTTTGTTTCTCAAAGACCTCCTAGAATGTGTTGAGATCCCACTGAAGTCTTCAGTTTCAGCATAAAAAAACCCTAAGTGGGACAAACCAGGATTCTGAAGCCACTAATGTAATTTTTACACTTGGCTCAGTTTGCCGCTTCTCGCTGTTCCTAGATTTTACCTTTGCAGTTAATCAATTTTTATGTATGAGTTTTATCTAATACATAGCCCGTGAATGGAGATATCCTACACCCAGTTTTGGCAACTCTTACAACAACAGCAAACCTTCTTTTTCAGCTCTTTGTTTCTCAGTATATTGAAAACCTTCCAATAGTCCCTCATCTTAGGTGGCCCGAGCTGTCCCCATCTGCGTCAGCCTTGTCTTCCCTTTAAGGCATTCACATGAGCAGACCAAGTATATCCTCCTTTCCAAGATCTGGATCTTGTTTTCCTTTCTGGAAGCATCAAGAGAAAGTCTATGAAGGCTCTGGGAATGAATGGTGTTTGTTCCTGAGAAACTTAGGGCCTCATTAGGATGGCGGTGAATCCTCATCCTCCGGGCCGGCGGAAGCCACCGCTGGCCCGGAGGATGCGGATTCACCGCCGCAGCCACAGAATACACCCACTGCCAGATTAGGATGGCGGTGGGATTGCGGTGGGACCAGTAAGTAATATTTATTGCATATGGTTAATTAAAACCTTTACAAAATTTAATACAAAATAGTATACGAACTAGCCTTGGTTAAAATGCATTTGAGCTCTTTAAAAAACAAGTTCTTTTTAAAAAAAAAAAAATTTTAAACAGTGTTACGTCATCTGCGGCCTAAGCCTCTCCTGACATGTCAGTCCTTCGGACTAAGTCCGCACCATTTACTCAGTTTTCTGGATTAGGATACTCGCCTTCTGTAAGAATTTGGAGGCCTTACAGGCCGTTTGCAACTGGAAACTGTTTAGTGCTAACATAACGGCGGGCCTGCATGTTCTGATTTGATGGAAACAGAATATCTGTAATAGATAGTAACATCTCAGACTAGCCAATGATGGACAAATGCACAGGATGTGAATCAGTGTTTCTTCAGAACGGCCACTTAGTCTGCATAGTGATGTTGGCCATGTTTGCTTCCATGCTGGGGTCTGATCCTTTGTGATGTAAGTGCCCAGACGTATGCGTAGAAGCATTTGTTGTGTGGACGGTGTTATATAATTGACTAGGTATGGTTGTGGGGCACTTCTCTCATATGTGGCTAGCACCGTCCAGCCATGTTTTTTCTTTGCGAGGGTAGCTTTGTCGACAGTCCTGGATTTTTGTTTTGCTATACTGTTGACTATTTATTTGAAGGCCGTGAAGGGGAGGTTTGTATTCTATGGCGCTCGCGCTTGGACGCCAACCGGGCAGCAACCGCGCTATATAAATAACAATACAATACAATTGAGTTGTGTTAGTGCGTCTTCCAAGGATGTTCTCCATAAGTTTTTTGCATTTGTTCTGTTATTAATTTCGCGCCAGCAATGGCCCATCAGCGCGTCCTCATTTGCTGCCCTTAATTTCCAGCACATTTTTAGTATCCCGGCTTGCCTAACTTGATGCTGGTTTGAAAGCCCAAATTCCAGGCGTATTTGCACTTGTGATACAAACCTTGGTATGTAAAAGATGTATTTGAACAGATTTGACTGCTGTAAGTTCAAGAAGTTTGCATCTTTGCCTCTGAATAGCTCCGAACCGTACGTAAGGGAAGGTAGAAACTTTGCCTCAATCACTTTCAAGAGGTACAGGTTGGATGGGCATTTCAGTTTTGTATTCAGTAACTTTATAGCATACCGTAGTTTATTTGACTGCACTGTTCTATGCAGTTGGTGCGTTTTAAGTCACCAACTTGAATCAACCACTACCCCAGATACTTGTACGAGTTACTTGACTCTATGGTATTGCCCGTGATGTGCCATTTAAAGGGTTGTCGCCCTTGCCGAGATGAAAAGCACACGATCTTTGTTTTATTGTAGTTTATTTGCAAGCCATTCGCTGAGATGTAATCATGCAGTCTTGTGATGGAGCGTTGAAGACCCAATGGGGTCTGGCTGCAAAGAACAATGTCGTCGGCATACTGTAGGCTCCTTATTTTGTATTGAGCTAGCTTTGGCGGGTCACTTTGTGTCTCCGCGATGCACTTGTCAAGGTTGGCGGTAAAGATGTTGAAAAGAGTTGGAGCTAATACGCATCCCTGCTTCAGGTCAATTAGGGTGGGGATTTTTTTTTTCTTCTATCTCCATTGCCTAATTTGATCTTGACCCAGGTAGATGTGTATAATTCTATTATTGCTCGTAGTAGGTTCGGAGGAATGCCCCAATTGTCCATCTTTTGCCATAGAATCTCCCTTGGGACAGTGTCGAACGCCGCCTTCAGGTCTACGAAACAGGTGTACAATTTTGTAGACCTTTCCTTTGCTCTTTCGACAAGGTCATTTAGTGCTAGAAGATTACACGTGGTGTTGGTTCAGGGCCTAAACCCAGTCTGGGTAATAGGGAGGATATGTTTGGAACTAACCCACTCTTCTAGGTCTCTCAGGAGATTAGATGCATACATTTTTGCCTCAACGTCAATTAGGGCGATCAGCCTATAGTTGGCTGGGTCTGTTCTTGCACCTGCTTTAAATATAGGGTGCAAGATGCTCCCTCTCCATGATGTAGGAATATTTCCTGTTTGGAAGACATTGTTGAACAAGGGAGTAAGATATTCTGCCCAGAAGGATTGGTCAAATTTAAAGATGCCATTTGGCAAACCGTTTGGGCCTGGCGCACCTTTTGACCTAAGTTTTTTGATGACCAAATGGACTTGAGATGGCGTAATCCGATGTTCTTCACAGTTTCGGAGCGCTTCATTATTTTCATATTGTTGGAGCGTAAAATGATTTGAGTCCCATGATTGAGATTTGGTCTGTTGTGTTTGCTCCAAATGCTGGATCCAATCTTCCTGTAGAATATTTGAGTTGATGGTCTGGGCGGCTCCGTTTGCTACTTTGTTGATGTCTGCCCAAAATTTCCTGTTGTTATTTGATTTACTAGATTCTAATAGTTGTTGCCAAATTTCTATTTGTTGATTTGACTTTTCAAACCACACGTCTTTTTTATATTTTTGCCGTAGATTGTGGATTTGACGTTTGGTGTCGTCACCCTTTATCGTGTCTTTGCTTGATAACTTTCTTATTTCTTGATTTAGAATCCTTTTTTTGCTCAGTATTGAGACCAAGGGCACCTGGAATGCCTTACATGGTTTCCTTTTGATTGTGTGTATTTGGTGGCCAAATCTTTCCATTAGGGTGATGATGGTCTTTTCCCAGTTGTCCTGAAGAGACGTTTGACTGTTTCCTGTAGCCTCCCTATGCACTCTTTTCGCGTGTGCAGTGATTTCTTCAGCGTTTTTTCTGTTCCATACTAATCGCTTAAGATTGTATAGACACGAAGGTTCGGTCAGATCATTGCCTGCTGATGCCCTAATGTATTGGAGACTGAGTTCGATTGATTGTGGGCTGTGGTCGCTCTCCAACCGGTGAGTTATGCTGAAGGAAACTATTGTTTGTAAAACCTCTGAGTCCACTATGGTATAATCCAAAACAGCTTGAGCCTGTTTGGTTATTCTGGTTAGGGACGCCGGTTGATCTTGGGGAAAGCGACCATTCAGAACGATAAGTCCAACGTCGGTGAGCATTTGCGCGCACTGCTGGCCTTGCTTATCCTTTTTATGATGGTTTGATACCATTGGAGGGATGGATTTGTCTTTCCGTTTGTTTTGAATGCAGTTGAGGGCGTAGTCCTTAAATAGAAGGAACATATTCAGATCTCCTGACACCACTAGCCCCGCCTGTGGGTAAGTGTATTGCAATGATTTAATTAGCGCCTTTAAGGTCAGGATTTTCTCTGGTTTCTTCTTTACATCCGGATGTATGTAGGTGCTACAAATTACCAATTGCTGAGACTCTTGAGGGCCAAAAGTGCTTGAAAACGGATCGGGAGGTAACTTGATTTTAATACACTGGATCCATGTTTGTCCTGTGTCAATGGTAGCGTGAGACCAGGGAATGCTAGCGTTCAGGTAAATCGATAGACCTCCTGCGGCCCTGCCTGTATTGCCTCTTCTGGTGGCATGTAGTTGAATTTCTTTAAAGCCATCAATTTGTTCCGCAGTGGTTGACCAAGTCTCCTGGAGTAAGACGATGTCAAATTTATTTAGAAATGCTAGTAAATCAGCGTCTTTTGTTTTGCCTCCCAATCCGTTTATATTCCATGAACATAATTTCAAATTTTGTGTTCACGCTTCATTCATCATGTGGGCTGCTGGACTGGCTGTTGGGGGCAAGATTTTGCGTCTCTCAGTTGGTCCGCCTGTCGTGCCGAGGTGGATAATTCGGAGGTTGGACCATCCTCCCTTGGTGCTCCCTGAGCAGCCGACTGCTCCCCGAAGTACTCCACAGTCTGGACGTGAACGTTCCTCGACCTGCGAGGATAACAGACCCGGATATCTCTCCAGTGGAACCGGTCTGATTTCTATTCCCCATTTTGTGAATATGTCTCTGTTTTGCCAAAATTCCTTGGCTATCCTAGGATCTTTCCATGTTGCCACTGTCATTTCTCTCCCGTTGGTGTTTGCAATTGGATGAAATTCGATGCTTTCGATGTGGTTAATGTTCAGATGGCTCAGAGGTTCTATCAAATTGGTTAGTTTTAGGATGGCGCTCCGATTAAGAATTTCGTGCTTCCCCCTTGAGCTATAATGCGGAATAATTTCATGTATAACTGAGCCAGCTGGGTACAGTGAGTCTGGATCTTCTTCTTGCTCCTTGTTCCGTGTTTCAGTGGTTGTTTTGGCTGTCATAACTGAGTTACCCTGGAGTGGAATAATGGACTGGGCTGCTGGTTCAGGGGCCGGAGCATACTGAAGGGATCTAAGATGGTCGCGGCTTACTGTGGAGGGTCTTTGATGCTGCACGTTAGGGCGAGGATTTTCATTTTGTGCTTTTGTTATTTTCGGGAAGTAGTGCATGATGCTTTTTTGGTCTGCCTCGGGATTCTGCACTGAAGGGCCGCACTCCAGTTTCGTTTTCGATCTTGTGTGGGAGTGTGTACGCTTTGACAGCTGGCCGATTTTGTTGATGTGACTGTGTGGGGCACACTAGGAGGTAAGGATCCCTGCCAGGTTTCCCCTTGCTCCTTCTCGACCTCAGGGCATTCATCTTTGGACTTTATTTCTTGCGGAATTGTTTCTGAGGTCAAATTCGTTGTTTGATTGCGGGCCCCCAGGGAATCTTGGCCCTGGGACCTGTTGGGCTGTGGTGTTCTTTGTTTTCTTTGCGACTTCTTTTGCCTAGATTTCCTTAATCTCTTGCGTTCTTGTTTAGTCAAGGAGGGGAATTGTTTTTGTTGCCCATGGGGTATGGGACCAAGATCCTCACTCCCTGATTAGTTGGATCCAGAGTGCGGTTGTCTTGGGGAGTAGGGTCTTCTAGAAGTGCAATATGTGCTGTTGATAAATGATTTGTCGTTGGGGGTCCTTCCGTTGCGTCTGGTCCATAGTCCTTACCAGTTGAAATATCAGCGCTGGGACCAGCGGTGGACGGCAGGTCTGTCCGCTGCTGATCCGCGGGGTGTAGAGGGGCCATTTGGTGGCGGTGTCTGCAAGACACCGTCAGCCAAATTAGGATGTGCATCGTCACATGCTTTTGCACGGCGGCCTTTCCACCATGGAAAAGCATGTAGACTTTGGTGTTTGGGGGCCTGTTTCGAGCCCCCAGGGTGTTGGGGGTGGGGGGTGCACATGGGGGGTACCTATGGTACCCCCCAGCATTTACATGCACAAAGTGGCAGGCACCGCGCGGTGCCTGCCTCTTTTGCATGTAAATGTTAAACATGCATTTTTAACCTTGCGGCGACTGCTGCTTCAAGCAGCACTCGCCGCAAGGTTAAAGATACAGGATGTGACCGCCAGGGTGGCAGTCACATCCTAATTGCACAAGAGGGACAGCTGCTGCTCCTGCGGACGGTCCCTCCACCTCGGGGGTGGCGGACGGACGCAGGTCCGTCCGCCATCCTAATGAGGCCCTTAATTAGAGATCCCCACTTCAATAGGAATAACTGTTAATTTTGTCATTTGTGTTGCCTCTCTTCCTGGACTAGCCCTTGATAAACGGTCACTGTTGACATTACTTCAGCTTCCCTATTTCTGGATGCAAGCCACTGTCCTCCAGTTAGTCAATCCTTAGAAGCCATTCCTGGATGTGTATTGCAGACTCCGGGGCATGCAGTGAACAAAGGTTTTCTAAACCAGCTTGCTAGGTACAGATTTAAAGTTTTGATTTTCCATTACATTTATCAAAACTCTGCTTTTTCCACCGAATTTGGTTTTTATTAACAAGTGAAAAATAACTTTGAGGAATTGTTCCATGAGTTTCCCAGGTGAAGTTCTAGAAATTAGGATTTTAATTATAACAAGGTCTGTTCATAGAAAATGTAGTTTCACCAGTGCAGTGACAAACAGCTTTTTTTAGCGGCAGCTAACTTTTGTTTACTGTCTAAACCTTTATATATTAAGCACCCACCCCTGTTAGCTTACAAGTCACAATTAGGGGGGCTTAGCTAATATGTAGTAAGAGGTTTTACTACATTACAACACACTGTTCCTTGCTACGTGTCACAGTAGAACATTTAAACTAGAGTCCAGCCAAAATACAGCACCAGTCTCATGGAGTCCTACACTTTGGTCATAAATGTGGTTGATGTAAGTACACAGTAGCCCATAAATGACATATAAATTGCACACCATTTCTGCACCAACTTAGTTGGAGAGTTAAATAAACATGTTTGGTGAAAGCAACGTACAGTACGTTTCATGAAAAGTTCACACAAGATGTGATACCATTTGGGAGTGTCATGATACAGAAGTCTCCAAGCAAGCAAGCAAGCAAGCAAAATAAAACAGAAAAAGTGATCAACCACTACAAATAGTCTTTCCTTACAATATGATACTTCTGATGTTTCCAACTGCTCTCTCAATTGACTGACCTCAGTATGATGAAAGACTTAGCTGGCCATGCTGTATATAAACTCAAGACTATGGTGGAATAATGATGGGGACGCCATGCTAGTAAGCTTATATGGGTATGAAAAGCAGTCTCACACATAAGATAACTCTCAATTACATATTTAAACTAACATATTTCAAGTACAGTCACATATTCTACCATGCATATGTCACACAAAAGAAAGTTGATCCTGTGAATTCTCCAACTTAAGCCAGATTGGGGATGTTAGAGCTGGAAAGTTATAGCTGGTATGGGCAAGCCAGAAGGTTGATGACTTTTGTCTTGTGGGTGTGGGTAGCATTAGCGAAGATTATTATGTTAGTTGTCTACAATGGTTCCCACATCAGATATTTGGTAGCATGATCTCATAATGTGTATAGACAGCGTACAGACTTAGAAGTATATCTCAACATACAACCCGAAGTCCAAAATATACCTCAACTTATTCCAGAGAACAGTAGAGGGCACTTTGATTTTTTCAATAATTTCCCATAAATTATAACTATGTAATACATGCTTGTCTTGTATTGTACATTGAGCCCTCTATCATCTGAGATGAGGCATCAGAGGCATTATATAATGCGTTCTATATGTATAAAGTTCAGATCATATACCCTCCTTTTGTTGTACATAATAATAAAATTACAAGGATAGAAAGATTTACACAGTAAAAAAACGAAATCACATGCTTTCAAAAAAATTAAAATACAGTATTTTAAGAATACAGTTGCCAATTATTTTCTGGTATTGCAAACACGGTTACAGCTATCACGTCTTGTCACACAATCATGTCTAATACTTAGTGTCATTCATGTACAATGAGGATAATTACTCTGTCCCTTAAAATCTTCCCGAATGTCAGACGCGATGGATGTGTTAGATTCGATGTAATCTGATGTATCAGTTATATTATTAATAAAAACCTGAACTATGACCCCAATAACATTTTGCTGGGAAAGAATGAAAGAGTAAGTTAGTTTAACATGCTATGAAGATTGTTGGGATAAAATGAACCACAAATGTAAGAATGTTTAGCCTCCCTCATATTGAGAACAGTGTTGTAAGATGTTCAATTGTCCTTTATTTAAGAATAAAATTGCTTAGGCACAAGGGCAGTGGAATACATTCTGGCAGAACCTATTTTCTTAGTAGGAGTCTTCCTTTGTTTTTTGGAGAGTGCATATTCTTAAGTGTACGTGATATAAAAACCAATTTAGCAGTTTAAACAAAAATATGTCAGAGTTTCAGAGCCGTACCAACTGTAACAAATCACTCATACATGGAAATTTAGGTAAAGTCCTAAAAGAAAGATACTGCAGTTTCTGTCTAACTACGCGGGAATGTATTGGCATGATAATACAAGCAAGATATACACATCTTCTTCAGTAATTTAGTGAAAGCACACCGGAATATACAGCAGTGAATTGGACATACCAAGATCATGTTTTCCAGTTTCAGCTTCTGACAGTGGCTCACAGGTTCTTCTGTACCTCTCCAGGTGCCCTTGGAAACAATGGCTGACAGTCGGTTGACCATGGCAGAGTACTTTTTGATAGCACTGGTCAGTGCCTTGCGATCCTGTTTCATTTCAGAAATAGCAATTTCACAGTCCTTTGTCCAAAGGTACAGTAAGCCAAGTAATGAAACTTGGGATGGGTACTATGTAATGAGAAACATAAGAAAATATATAAAATCTCAAATATTCACAAAGGCGAACATTTATTTTAAGTAACAAGTGATACGGTTTCCTTAGATTTGCATGCTTCTATATCTAGTAAAAGATACCCACCCATAAACATATAGCATCAACTGTGTTGCCTACAATTATATCATCAAGGCAAGTATATTTAGGTAAACATATATTTACTATTGTTTAGCTCCACATCTAACCTAAATTAAATATAATGGTCGACGATATGGCCCACTACCTTCCTCAGCCACTGTGATAGGGACAGTCCTCCCTAATAGCAATGGGAACATTGTTGAAGCTAACAGACAAAATAGAAACACTGAACTTTGGGTGATCCTAACAACACAATAATTCACTTCCTTTGACAGCTGACACTAGTACTAAATAGAATTTCAAGGAATATTTATTTACAATAAAATTCTACTACAAGTAAGGTGTCATACAGTTAGAGCACCCCCAACTATTATTAGTAAGCAGTGATAATGTATGACTAGTTGCACTACTTTTTTTGTTGCAGATAAGTGACAACTGTACCCCTGCTACCATTGTAATTTCCATAAATTAATAAGGAAGCATTTATTTTTCTGATTATATATTTTCTAACATGCTTCAAGAAATGATCAGCTTTGTTTGCTAGTGCTACTCAAGCGGGTTTTTACTCATTTAAATATAGCACTTGGGTCAAAAAAGCTGTGTAATGGTATCCTGAAAGTGAGAGTGTGTGTGTGTGTGTGGGGTGTGTGTGTGTGTGTGTGTGTGGGTGTGTGTGTGTGTGTGTGTGTGTGCATGTGTGTGTGTGCGTGCGTGCATGCGTGTGTGTGTGTGTGTGTGTGTGTGTGTGTGTGTGTGTGTGTGCGTGTGTTTGCGTGTGTGAGTAATGTGTGTATGTGTGTGTGATTACATGTTTGGTTGTGTGTATGTTTGTGAGTATATATATTCAACAGAGAGAGTGTGCGTCTACTGAGAATAACATTCAGCAAGGAGCTAGTAAAATGAAATGTGGAACAGATAGGAAAGAGTTCCATCTGAACTATTATTAGTTGGGGACTTTTTTTATCTAGTTACCTTAAACAAAGGATTGCTGGGGGATGCTGGAGTGCCATCCACAAAGATGGATGCATAAACAAACAGTCTGGTCATTCAGCCTATTTAATGTTCAAAAGTGTGCTTCATGATAGGATTGAAAAAAGCATGAGGAATACAGCAAGTAGACCTACTGCCCACAATCGAAACTGTGACTGTTGCTCCATTGTGACTCCAGCTATCATGGGCTGAGGAAATGCAGTGTCACCCTAGCTCCTATGGATGGTTGATGGAGTGGTACTGCAGTGAAGGACCAAAATGTAAAGCGTCCCCGGGGTTCACCCAAGGGCTCTGCTGGAAGTGATTGGCTATGCTGGAAGTGATTGGCTAAAAGCTTGCACTGAGGGATAACACCTAGAAGCTGCCAGATTGAGAGATGATGGGACCTGGCCATTAGTTTGTCGGTGTGGAAAGTCTGCCAGATATCATAATGGTGGGAGTGCCTTCTCTTGGTTCACTATGGGTGACAGCCCAGCACTGAGTTTTGGGTGGCCCTACTGACACTTGCCCCATAGCAGCAGCTGGGATGAGGTATTGTCCCACTTAGCTGCAAATATGTTCATGGTGTCAGTCTGATATGACCTGCTCGACAGGCCACTTGTGCTATTTTGAGAAAGCCTGTTAGAAATGCCTCATCAGTCCCCACGACTCCTGACAAAATTACGACTTTGGCCACAAGCTGTCCCAAGATGTACAACACTAAGCTGAAGATATATGATACAAGTTTGATGGTATATATGCAAATTATTCCACAAAGGAACGGCTGAATCCAACTAATTGGTCAGCTGCCCTAGAGGTTCTGAACAACAAAACTGTTGCTAGTGATGTTGCACTGGTGTACCTGTAGGCGAGTGGAGGCTGGTCAAGGATGCCTTTACACCTTGCCGCTACAGAGCCTTGCAACATATCACAGTGCTCTGTGAAAATTGTCAAAGGTCACCCAACAAAGTGAGACTTTCATTCCTATCCAAAAGCCAATTAAGAAGGAAGAGGGAGCTGCTGCACTGATTGAGAGCCTGCTGGCTCCAATATTGCAGAGGACGGTGAGCCCTACATGAAATCCCTGTTGCTGAAGATGAATGGAAGTCTTCGCACAAACGATGGGAAGATAATCAACTTATTATTACATCTCAACCCTATAAAAGAAGAGCTAGATAGGCAAGTCACAAGAATAGGCATGGCTGAGCACATGATCTGAAGGCAAAGAACATGCTGTGAGGACCCAAAACAAAAAAAATGTTTCATACCCAAAAGCTTTGCATTTAATGGATTATGCCAAATTCACAATTAGAAGGCAAGACCTTGATGAAACAACAATAGGAAATCTAAGAATGACAAGAATGTGTGCTTACCTGGGGAACGTTAAAATGTTTGTTGAATCTAATGATCTGATGTGTTTGCCAGATCAATTTGTTTGAATATTTGTATCACTGAAAGAGTACTTCGCTTGCTGGTCGCTAGGCTCTTTCTGGGTATCCCTTCAGGCCCATCATTGCAAAGTTCCCAAAATATTTATACAATACATGATGCTGAGTTGTTTATGTCCAGAGTTAAAGGGGATCTACAGCTTCACGGGTCTTATTTCTCAAGTTACCCTAATTTACAGTGAAAGGCCAGGAAGCAAGAAGAGCATCTGCATTGGGTAATAAAAAACAGATTTCGCAGGGATCGGGGTGGGCCTAGTTTGTTAGGCCAGAACTGCGAGCCCCAGTGGGAGGAGCTGGAGCCAGGGAGAAGGAGCTCAGTTTTCCCGGGATTTAATTTTAGTTGATTGCAGTTCATCCACTCCTGGATGTGTATCATGGCGGAATGGAAATTGTCCACAGCGTTCGAGGAGTTGAGTGGAAAGATGATCTGAAGGTCGTCCGCGTAGTTGTACACTGTGATGTCCCAGTTTTGAAGCGAATGCATCAGGGGCCGAAGGTAGAGGTTGAATAGTAAGGGTGACAGGGAGAAACCCTGAGGGTCTCCACAGGTCGTGGGAATTTTGGGCGCTGTGTAGGGGCCCAAGCGGACGGCTTGTGTTCTGCCGGTCAGAAAGGACTGAGTCCATTTGAGGGCAGAACCCTGGATGCCAGCCTGTTCGACACGGTGAAGTAGGATGTTATGGTCAACCGTGTCGAACGCGGCCGACAGATCCAGGAGTACGAGGGCCTGGGGGGTCCCTGTATCAGCGTTCCTCCTCAGCGTGTCAAGGACTGCTAAAATGACGGCCTCGGTGGAGTGGGCTGGCCTAAAGCCGGCTTGGTTAGGCTCCAGGTGGCAGGAGGTCTCGATGAAGTTGGAGAGACACCGGGTGACGTGGGCCTCCATTAATTTGGAAAAGTATGGCAAGAGCGATATGGGACGGTAGTTAGAGAGGTCCTCCGGGTCCGCACCAGGTTTCTTCAGGAGAGGCACTAAGATGGCCTCTTTAAAGGTGCTGGGGACAATACCAGTGCTGAGGGAGCCATTCAGCAGAGGTAAAATGCAGTCGGGTAAATTGAGATAGACGTTCCGAAGGACCGAGGGGGGGCAGCAGTCATTCGGAGAGCCTGATTTTACCCGGGTCGCGAGTTCAGCTAGTGAGTTGGGGTTGAGGGTGGGGAAGTGGGTGAAGATCGCTGAGTTGTTCAAAGGAGTGTCTAGGGGGAATGTCTGAGGGAGGGGGGGATGGAGTCCTTGATTTTATTGATTTTCTCAACAAAGAAAAGATTGAGAGCATCGCAGGTCTCTTGGGTGGGGGTCTGACCTGGGAGAGTTCTGTCGTCTGAGGTGAGTTCGTTCATGATTTTGAAGACCTCCTTTGATTTATTGTCCGCGGACGAGATTCTGTTGGAAAAATGTTCCGATTTAGCTGAGGAAATTGCATTTTTGTATTCTCTGCGAGCTATAGTGTATTGTAGTCTGTCTGGCTCGGAGTAATTGCGTCTCCATGTCCGTTCCATCTGGTGCACCTTTAGTTTATGTTTCTTGAGGTCGTCAGAGAAACATCTATGGGAGTTGTGGTGTCTGGTGGGGGGAATTTGGTAAGGGGAGCAAATTGGTCGGTGGCCGATTTTAGCCAGGTGCCAATGTCGCTTTCCATCGTGTCGATATTGGTTAGCGGATTGATGGCTGGCCGGGTGTCGGCTAAGGTCGCGAGGAAACCTTGGGAGTTGTGAGAGCTCCATTTGCGTGAGAGGCCGCCAGCCATCAGAGCGTCGGAGGTTCTGCCAGTGACAGTGAAGGTGGTTTCGACTAGGTGGTGGTCTGACCAGACACAGGGGGAGACAGATGGCTGGGAAAGTGTTAAGTTTTGGGTCCAGATCTGGTCCAGGATGTGGCCCTTGATGTGGGTGGGCAAGGATATTTGTTGGATCATGTTAAGGCTATTGAGGGCTTCGAAGAGTTCTGTGGCGTGGGCCCGGCGTCGGCGTCGTTGAACCAGTAATTAAGGTCGCCAAAGAGAGCTAGTCTGGAATGCGATGTAAGCCTATTTGTATATATTAATAAGTTGTCCTGAAAGTGTGAAACTCAAACCTATTTCACTGTGTAGGCCTTGCTACAGCGTTGCCTCAATAGGTTAAGCTAGAATTAAATCTTTATTTGCCATCTCTGCTTAAGGAAATGCTTCAAAGTCATTTCCTATACATTTTCCAAAATTTGATTTAACAGTGAAATCAGATGTTTGATAACATAGTGGAAAAGTAACTTTGTATACACATAATTTGTGCAGACTGTGCCAAAATTGGCCTAAAACTAGTTCTGTTACTTATTACCTCCAGAGCTGGATCACCCCTCCTTGCCTAGGAGAGTTAACAGATCAGGGGCCAATAGATTGCCTCTGGAACCAGAAAGAGCAAATGGGTGTTTGCATGGATTAGCTATCTGGTAGTAGTCAAAAACAATTGGGAGAACAAAGGAAAGCTTTAGTACTCTCTTGACTTACAGATGCTTCTCCTATTAATTTCCATTACCCTCCTAGACCCCCTGACTTTAATCACAGTAGAGAAGATCCCACTTTGACCCTGTTAGATTGAAGGAGAGCTCATCTAACTAGGGGAGTGGCTAGAGAATTGAAGACACGTGTGTCTGGTGGCAGCTGAGTACCGACATCTTGACACAGGGCTCCTGTGTAGTTTTACTGTAAGATCAAGAGGAAGTGTTTCCAAAGAAGATGGGAGCTGTGAGAAACTACACTTTGGTGGTAGAATTTCTCCAATCTATCGGTAGTGCACAGGCAAACATCTGACCCTCCCCAACACACCCTCAGAACATTCCTTAACCTGTGAAAACTCCACATGAACAAAGAAGGCCCTGCAGGAACACTCCTGACTCTTGCTGCTGCTGATTCCATCTGGCACCTAGTGAATGAAACTACTCTTCAAGGGCGAAGCGATGTCTCCTGGTTGCCGGCTTCAGTGACACAAAAAGGGTAGACGGATTTCTGATTCCAGTTGTTCAAAGAGGGCTGGATCCTGCAGGAGACGTGGTTAGAAAGAGATCAGGTGTCTAGAACCCTGCCCTGAGGAACTAAGGGACAATAGAACTGACAATAAGGAATTTACCAGAATTTGAAAAAAAGTTTGGAGGTGGTCATTTTCTTCCACGTATGGAGAGCCGGCACAAGCTGCTGTGGCTTGCCTAGTGATGTCGCACCCAAGGCGGGCAGGAAAATCATGTATGTCCCACTCAGAGCTTTTCACCACACTAAAATGTTTCTGAGGGGCATCACATCAAAGGTATCTGGCTTAATGGAGCCCTGCCATGCCCTGCTACAGCTTCCAGTCTTACCCTGAGGATTTTGACTTACAAATAAGTAACTAAATCCAAAGCTAAAATATTAAACTGGGACAAGGCGGCAATCTATCCAATCCACAAAGCAACCTCAGGAGCCACAAAATCCAGGCTTGTCCCAATCGCATCTTTTGGTACCGAACCCAGTGGCTTCAGAAGGACCTCAACAACGTATGAGACTTCAAGAAACCCTGGATGGCCAAAGCCTTGGACCTTGCCAAGCTGGAAGATTTTGACTAAGGGCCTGATTACAAGTTTTGCTTCACTGCCGCCAACTAAGCGGTCTGTCCACCATATTACGATGTTGTCAGATTTCAGAATGAAAGACCGCCAGAGCTGTGGCATCGGTAGGGGCAGCAGCTGCCATAGGGCGGTACAGAGACGTTTCTCAGCTGTCCAAATTACGAGTTGGCATCCGAAGAGCTAACCGTGGTGGTGGAAAACGCTTGCTTCGAGTCTTCAGTAATGACGGATTTGGGTTGCAAACTCACCCATATCCTTTTCTTTACTTCAGTCTCAGACGTGGATGCCTGCATACAAGTCCCATCTTTACAGCAACATCTTGACCCCAGTGAAAACAACTCTTTTAGTGCTGAAATCGAGGTAAGTCTGTTTTGTAGTATGTTCCCATTGACTGGACTGGGCATACATGGTCCAGACTCCAGCAATGGGTAATAGGTATTTTTCCACACTTCAGGGACCTGTGTTTTAATAGGCTTAAGTGGACTAAAGGTGGACCACTGGTGGTGACTAATGTAAATTGTGCATACTTAATCCTGTGATATTGAATGATTTTGTATGGTCACTGACGTGGTTGTATTTGTATTTGTGTTTATTAAGCACAACATTTATCCCAAGGGATATCAAGGCGCTAGGAAGCATTTTCCTGAGAAAGAGGTAGTGGTAGTGTAGGACTGATCATCTAGGAGCAGAGGGAGCTATGATAAGGGACTGCATTTGCTGGTATCTATATTCGTGGAAATAGCCATGCTTTTAGCTTCTTCCTGAACGGTATGTATTCATTCGTAAGGCGAAGGTTTAAGGGAAGCTCATTCCAATGGACAGCTGCCAGATTAGAAAAGGAACGACCTCCTGCCCTAGCTTTCTTAATATGTTTGGTTTAAGCCAGGGCATGGTTGCAGGACCTCAGTTTTCGTGTGGGGATGTAAAATTTGATTTTGTCCTGCAATATTCATGGACCACATTTGTGTAGCGCTCTATGTGCGTTTCTGTACCTTAGTCCTGCTGAAGAAACTTTACAAACATGTTCACATAAGCCGAAAGAACAGTATCTCCCCATTACCACAATTAAATCACTGAGCTGCTATCACTGCTACTGTTTATTTTATACGTAAAGGACAGGGCTCACTTTTCTACTCCCTTTTGTCTGCCATTCTCTTATATTACCAGTGCCACCTTAATTTAACTACAGAACACAAATTAGTGTATAGAACTTCACGTCTCTTACTAGTTTCCAACTGTAGCTCAGAGTACAGTACTATGTTATGTGAGTACTCAACATTTTAGCATGTGTGCATCGTCAGAATGTGCAATAAACGGAGTTTCTCAGAGTCTAGATAAGTTCCAATAAAATAATATGTACTGTGTGCTAATTAGCGGTTTATTATTTCACTGTGATTCAGGCAAGACTAGTTCATCAAACTATTGATTATCATTCAAAGCTCTTGCCTCTATTAAACAGGCTCATTAGCAGAATCAATATTGTATTTAAAACATTTTCATGCACAAAATTACTCCCAGATTGTTCGAAATTGGGTCTCTAGTTGGCAGAGGTATGCACCCTGTCCAACTCGGAACCACATTCCTAATCAGGGTAAGCTATATACACAATAAAACATAACCTGTGTTCACCCTCTAATAGCTTGACACAGAGCAGTCAGGCATATCTAAAGAGGCAATGTATAAAGTATGTGTGTAACACACACAGTAATACGATGGAAACACCACATAAATACTCCACATACATTTAGATAAATAGAGAACACTTTTATGAAATAAACAAGTCCAAAACGACAAAAATCCAATAAGCAGAACTGGTGTTATGAATTTTTAAAGGATAAATAAAAAGTAGTGCTTTGAGCAGTAGCGGTCGGCAGTAGGTGTTTCTATAGGGCGGTGACGTGGGCAGGAGGAGGGGCAGGGTGGGGGGAAATAATGTATGGATTACGGAGTTTTACAGGTAAGTAAACATTTAAATACATAAAACGAATTTCGTTGCGCACACTGCATCACCAAATGTGATGTAGTGCGCGCAACGAAATTCGTTTTATGTATTTAAATGTTTACTTACCTGTAAAACTCCGTAATCCATACATTATTTCCCCCCACCCTGCCCCTCCTCCTGCCCACGTCACCGCCCTATAGAAACACCTACTGCCGACCGCTACTGGCTTTGAGTCATATAGCGTTTAGGGATTACTTGAGGTTGCGCTCATCCAGGGTAAATCCAAAGTTCTGGCTGACCACGATGGATAGTAGGCCGGCTACAGGACCAACACAGAGTCTACTAAAAAAGGACCTTAGATGGAGCAAGCGTCACGCCAAAGACTCAATGCGTCATTTCTGATTCAAACCGTTGGGTCGATGCGCCGTCATCAAGCCTCGCAGTGGGTCGTAGTCAAACCCCTTATGTTGTAGGCACTGCATCGCCATCAAGCCTCACAGTTGGGTCCTGTGTCATCGTCGAGCAGCGCAGGGATGTCCTTGGATCGCCACTGGCTCGGCGTGGACGGGCACTGCATCGGTTCCAATCAGCACATTTGGCACTGCGTCGTATCCGATGGGTCTGAACAGCAGAAATCACCTTTCAAAGACCCAGTACTGGATTGGTACCTCTTGGCAAGGAAGGGCTCGCAGATGGCAAATTCCAGTGTGCTTTTGCAGAGATACAGGAAGTCTTTGATGGCCCTGAGACTTCAGAACAGCGGGCAAACCAGCAAGTCCTTGGAGTCACTCTAGGTCCAAGTGAGATGGGTCCAGTCTCTTGCCTCAGAAGGGCAGAGATAAACAGGCAGCAGGGCAGCACAACAAAGCTGAATGCAGTTACTTCAGAGCAGCAGTCAGAGTGGCGATCCTTGTAGCACAACAATCCTTACTCCTGGTAGAGTTCTTCACAGGTCCAGTTGTGTACTGACTTGGTAGGGTCAGAGCCCCAGTACTTATACCCAAATGTGCCTTCGGAGTGAGGGTGGCTTCAAAGCAGGCTCTTGAAGTGCACAGGTCTCCTTTCATGCCAGCCCTGCCTGCCAGGCTATCTGTGTGGAGAGGAGGGGAGGGGGCAATCAGCCCTTTGTGTGGGAAACAGGACACTGCCTATTCAGGTGTAAGTGTCAGCTTCCCCTCTCCCTCCTGCCCAGGAAGAGCTTTCAGAATGTAGATGAATGCAGAGGATTTCTCCGTCACACACATCCTTCCTGTGTTTGCGGCTGTCTAGAGGAAAGTGTAGCTGTCACGCATCCTAGACATGTATTGGAGACAGGCTGAAAGACCCACAGAGCAGTACAAGCAAATAAATGTCCACTTTCTAAAAATAACAACAACACTACGGTAGGGTAGGACCCGGGGGAATGTTTAAAGACCAAACTCTAGGAACAGCCCCCACAGATACAGAACAACAAAATAGTACCAGAGGGTCTAGAAGAAAAGGTGGGTTTATAGTGTGCGCAAAACAGACAAACAACAAACGACCCATACGCTGACCTATAAAGAATGGTATTCAATGACAACCTGAAAGATGGTCAGAGATACCCATCAGTCACCACTCGGAACCGCCCTTCATCATCTGGGATTTTTCAAAACCATCTATCCAGCTGTGTTTTTTTCAGACAGAAAGAGACCAAGATGTAAATAGATCTGTTACACTGAAAAAACCAATAGTATGGTATACCACTTCTCAAAACAAGTGAGTGGTAGAGTGTGGTGTGACTGGGGGAGTGCAGTGCAGAAAAACGTGTGCGTGAAAAAATAAAATAGAAAGGTGTAACTAAAATTGGATGAGGGAGCATAGAACAAATTTTATTCGGATGATACTCACTCCGCCAATATTAAAAATTTGTTAAGACAGTTTGAGAAATGCGCTGTCTAGAAATGGAACCAGGTCGACATGTTTCAGCAATACGTGGACACAGTTGTCCTTGCTTTCTTCAGGACCTTACAACAAATGAATGCTACTGCAAGTATAAAAGAAATAATAAGTGACAACTAAGAAACAAAGTTCACAGACAAGTACTGAAATCACCTGCAGTTTCTAGGTGAAGAGTCTTGTCTAGTTTCTTACAGATTATGTCGTTCACTAGAAAGATCAGAACAAACAGGGTCAAATGTCGGAAAAGGCTGACTTCACACACAGAAACACACATGAAAACTAGGTCTAATATATATAGTCCTTAGACTGAGTCAGACTTCCAGTGCTGACTGTGGACACTCATAAACGTAGTGTGGTTGATTTACCATATCAGGATATATAAATTATATGCCAAATATATGAAAGGAAATCTTACCATAGCTTGTAAGAAGTGAAGACCTCACCCCACCTGGCAGTGGCTCAGGGGTAGAGTGAAGCACCGCTCTACATGACAAGTAAACAAAAAACGAGAACATGTCTCTCCACTGTGTACAGACACCCACACCATAAAAAACCTCCGGTGGACTGAAATCGTATAGAGAGTTTAATACGATGTTCAAATTAAACATAAGAGATATTCAGAGTCGCGTTAATCATCTCTGCATTGGTTTTTTAGAGTAAATCGAGAACCATTACAGCTTTAGCGTTATAAGATACCCCCGGATGTATGGCCCGTATATCCGTCCCACGTTGCACAACAGTAATAGGCCTGAAGAACTATCCCAAAAGTCCCACACTCTACGGCAATTAGCCGTGACAGGCTTACCTAACCGTCGGTACTTCGGAGCCGGCGTCTGAACCGACTGGGGAGGCACCGGAGGATCGGGTCGTGTCTCATTATAAGGTCAGTCCTGATTGGGAGAAAGGGTCACGTGATCAACTCATGGCTCCCTGTCATTGGCTATACTAGACTCTACAGTGTTTAGTCACATCTTCCCACAACTCCTATTCGCGACAACACCGCCCCTTCATCTGCGGGTTTATCTCGCTTATTATTTCTGTAATTATGGAAGAGCATTGGAGTGACTCCTGTTTTGCAAAGGGTTCAGGCCCCGACCATTCTAGATGCTAAACACTTGCAGAAGCAGGCGTGGATAGATTCGAGGCAAACGGACAGGCAAAATGTCAACATACATCGGTTACCTAGGTAGTGGAACACTACCAATGAAGAGCGCTGTAACACCCTCGCCCGTCAGTAAGCCAATGACAGGGCGCCATGAGTTGATCATGTGACCCTTTCTCCCAATCAGGACTGACCTTATAACGAGACACGACCCGATCCTCCGGTGCCTCCCCAGTCGGTTCAGACGCCGGCTCCGAAGTACCGACGGTTAGGTAAGCCTGTCACGGCTTCTTGCCTTAGAGTGTGGGACTTTTGGGATAGTTCTTCAGGCCTATTACTGTTGTGCAACGTGGGACGGATATACGGGCCATACATCCGGGGGTATCTCATAACGCTAAAGCTGTAATGGTTCTCGATTTACTCACAAAAAACCAATGCAGAGATGATTAACGCGACTCTGAATGTCTCTTATTTTTAATTTGAACATCGTATTAAACTCTCTAAACGATTTCAGTCCACCGGAGGTTTTTTATGGTGTGGGTGTCTGTACACAGTGGAGAGACATGTTCTCGTTTTCTGTTTACTTGTAATGTAGAGCGGTGCTTCACTCTACTCCTGAGCCACTGCCAGGTGGGGTGAGGTCTTCACTTCTTACAAGCTATGGTAAGATTTCCTTTCATATATTTGGCATATAATTTATATATCCTGATATGGTAAATCAACCACACTACGTTTATGAGTGTCCACAGTCAGCACTGGAAGTCTGACTCAGTCTAAGGTCTATATATATTAGACCTAGTTTTCATGTGTGTTTTTGTGTGTGAAGTCAGCCTTTTCCGACATTTGACCCTGTTTGTTCTGATCTTTCTAGGGAACGACATAACCTGTAAGAAACTAGAGAAGACTCTTCACCTAGAAAGTGCAGGTGATTTCAGTACTTGTCTGTGAACTTTGTTTCTTAGTTGTCACTTATTATTTCTTTTATACTTGCAGTAGCATTCATTTGTTGTAAGGTCCTGAAGAAACCAAGGACAACTGTGTCCACGTATTGCTGAAACATGTCGACCT
Organism: Lissotriton vulgaris; assembly: GCF_964263255.1. NCBI lineage: Eukaryota > Metazoa > Chordata > Amphibia > Caudata > Salamandridae > Lissotriton > Lissotriton vulgaris. Next base: position 541,095,936 of record NC_141694.1, on the reverse strand, counting down.
GGTTCCATTTCTAGACAGCGCATTTCTCAAACTGTCTTAACAAATTTTTAATATTGGCGGAGTGAGTATCATCCGAATAAAATTTGTTCTATGCTCCCTCATCCAATTTTAGTTACACCTTTCTATTTGATTTTTTCACGTACAGGTTTTTCTGCACTGCACTCCCCCAGTCACACCACACTCTACCACTCACTTGTTTTGAGAAGTGGTATACCATACTATTGGTTTTTTCAGTGTAAGAGATCTATTTACATTTTGGTCTCTTTCTGTCTGAAAAAAAACACAGCTGAATTGATGGTTTTGAAAAATCCCAGATGATGAAGGGCAGTTCCGAGTGGTGACTGGTGGGTATCTCTGACCATCTATCAGGTTGTCATTGAATACCATTCTTTATAGGTCAGCGTATGGGTCGTTTGTTGTTTGTCTGTTTTTCACACACTATAAACCCACCTTTTCTTCTAGACCCTTTGGCACTATTTTGTTGTTCACTTTCTAAAAATGCCATTTCTAAAACAGTAATGTTACAATCCAACTTTACTAGTAAAGAGGATTTATCATTACCCTTCCAAAGATATGAAACATGATGCAGCTATTCCTTTCTAATCAGGGATTACAGCTTTAAAGTGTTTTCAGGCATTCCCAATGGTAGACTATAAGAGGAGTAGGCCTCACAGTAGTGAATAATGTTGGAAACTAGTAAGAGACATAAAGTTCTATACACTAAATTAAGGGGAGAAACACATGCATTTTAGCACTGGCCAGCAGTGATACAGTACTCAAGAGTCCTAAGGCAACACAAAGATACAGCAAAAAGAGGAGATAAGCAGGCAAAAGGTTTGGGGGAAGACCACCCTAAGGAGGACAGGTCTGACACAGATATTCCAGATTTTTGTGACAGTAGCAACATGGGGAAGAACATTCAACAACCCAATATTTTAAGTGGTTTGAGGGAAAGAAAGAAAAATTATCCTACACATATAACAACAGAAGCTAAATTACATGTGAAAGTTTCCATTTACTTTAGCCCCGCATCTACATACATCTGTGTCAGTGTGCTATTAAAAACATGAGACAGTTTGATTGGTATGATAGAGTACTACTGGCAGATTTCAATGTCCAAATTCTAGCTGCATTACAAAACTTAAATTTCCACTGCATGGGAATGGAAGCTTTCACTAACAGTAACAGCTCCAAACCGCTGCTACTCACAGACAAATGTGTATGCCAACTGGGGTTTCCGACTTATTTGTGAATTATTCCCTGACAGTTATTTAGAGAGCGAATCCTAATATATTATTTTTTGAGATGCAGACCTGACTGCTTTCATTACCATGCACTGAGCTGCGATGAAATTGCCACTCCTTCTCATGATTAATAAGGCCTCAATACACACAAAAATGCAAACAACATAGCAGTTTACCCAATGTTAATTGTTATGCAGGTAATTTGTGCTCTAATTTTTTCATTGTAATTATTTATGTAATCCAAATGTTAATTTATAAGTCGTTGTAATGTCTAATTCTACTGTTATGTTCTTTTTTACCTTAGTGTATATGCAATTACAAAACAATCTGAATAAATACATGAAGAAATTAAACAATTCCAGTCCAGTGGGAAATAATTTTGCAACACGTAAGTTATTTAGCAAAACCTCATAAAAAAACGTGGATACTTCAAATTGTAAATAGTGTTCATTTGCAGAATAATGAATTAAAAAATATCACCTTACAAAATACTGAATGCAGAATATTGACTAGCACCAAATGATCAAGGTAAGTATATATATATTGGCAAGTACAATTTTATTATTCTTAATTCAACATCTGAGCACCGTGACAACATACTGTAGATGTTACCAATAGCAAATCTAGACTTTCCTATATTTAGCGAGTCTATAGTTAAATTTACTTACCTTAATAATATAGTTATTTTCGATCTCCTGGAGTCAATAATTTTCTGGGTTGATGTGCACAACTCAATAATCTGGTAGTGCAAACTACAGTGGCTAAATAATGAATTTCCTATGATTGGTTAATTAAAAAAATCAGCCCGCTGTGCTCTAAATTTGAAAATGTTTGAAAAAATGTGGGCTTTTGTTCATCAACAAATACTGGCAAGGATAGTGCAATAGTTAGGAAATGTTCTCCATGATATTCCAAACAGAGGACCTACAAGAGGGAACATAGGATAAACTTTTGGCTTTGATAATAGCTGTGACTTATTTTCTACCATTCAGACCACTGCTGAGGACTATGCTGGTGGTTAAAAGCCATTCTCAAGAGTTATTGACCTGACCACATGCAAAAGCCTATAACTAGTCAGGGGGTCTTTATCAGCTGGTATATCTTGAGGCAAGCAATCTATTATAGCCTTAGAAGGTAATTAAAGGTCCGCCCCAGCGTTAAAGGCCTGAGATGAAGGTGAGGGCCTTCAACAAGGGATCAGGCCTTTAATGGCCGTTAGAACCCAGCTACGGAGGGCTCTAAGGCTATTAGTACATTCCGCCCGTAGAGGACAGAATGTTTTAATTTGTAAAACAAAGGCCTCACAGGGCCCGAGTGGATTTCAGCAACAGCTGTGAACAAACATTGTAATGTTGGAGTTTCAAGCTATTACTGGCCATTAGAAGTCTAGAGCACTTTATTAACTTTGATGGAGCTCCCAACGTTCTAATAAGCTATTAAAGCATTCAGCCCAATGATGGTAGAATGTTTTTTAAAAAACAGAAAGTCAAGCATTGGAATGTTGAAACTGAGAGTTTATACTAGCCATGATTGGCCTTGAGACACTTGTTTGTCTTCATTTGAGTGTCCAGCATTCCATTGTTGTAATATGGTCATAAAACGGGAGTGGATTAGCTTTCTTTGGACCTCTAAATTTGTCTAAAAAATATACAGTTTTTTCAATGCCTCCTAAGGTTTTTAGGCCACAATCAAGACACTTAAAACAATTATGGAAATACAATTTTCAACTATGGTACTCCAGGTTTTTGCAAGTTAGAGACTACAGTTATTATTGAAGATGCTGCTTAAACTATTAATCCAGTTTAAAAAGTCTGTTGTATTAATTGATTTTAAGATTAAACAAGAAAATTAAAAGTTAATTGAACGTAGGATTCTTATTTTCTGAGTGTAAAACAGCTACTTAATTCTACTCATAGTCTGCTGCATGGCTAAAGAACTAAAGGACTGGGACGATTAGATCATGGCCCATTCAGAACTTACAGTGCACAGCTTGAATTCCTCATAATCACCTTTTGTGTCCACTCATCTACAGCCATCCCTTGGTTGACATCCTGGATCACTTGCCAAATGTTACTGTCCATGGTCCGGAATATGGTATTTTGTAGTTTATCAAGCCACACCTCCACTCCAGCAGTGATGATAACCTGGATAATCCAACACATAGAACCGAATATGTAACACACCAGTGAATATATGTAATCCTGGAGTGCTTTATGTATGTGCTTTTAACAATCTGACAGACATAATATGATAGTATATGTGACAAAAAACATATTAGATGTTGGAGTGCATCAATACCACTGTGGAGAACTACACATCTGCGAACATAAACTTGACATAACAAATTAAACCATTTAAATATCACATTTGCATCTCTTAACAGGAACGGGATTGTGGTCATAAAATAGACTAAAAATGGCATTAGTTATGTTATTACAAACAGGAGAAATCATTATATGACAGCAGCACACAGCTAAAACGATCATGTTAATCAAAACCAACATGTAAAATACACTAATAAATCATAAATGGCCAGTGATAGAAGATAAAGCAGACAAAACACAAATATCTGGAAGAAGACACTTATGGCAAACCTTTAGATGTTACACCTGATTACTTACTTGGTGCTACAGGGGTCTGACGTTTGAAGTTTAAGATCCTCTTCATAGGGCATCCTGACTGATAAATTCTGTCTGTTTCAACTGTGGCTGACTAGCTCTCGGAAATACATAAATAATGGTGACAGGCCCAAATTAATAACTGGTGCTTCTAGAGTCATGCATTTTGACAGCACAGAGAATGATACAAAGGCCCATCAAACCAACTCATTACTAGCCTTCTCTTGATGAAAAATGGGAATGTCTTCTTTAACTCCAGCTTACTTGATGATATTGTTTAATAGTTTACTCTTTTTGGATTTGTCTTTCTCACTTTTACTGGTAGAGTGAGAAAGAAACTATCACCAGGAACCACCAGCACCATCCTTTCACCCTACCAGGCCTTGTGTAAACAGGGAGGAGAATACCACCAACCAATACTTACATGGTGGTGTTTCGAGGGGCGCTAACTGGGCAGCAGTGTGAATGCCTCCAACATCTGATACCTTGGATATGGCACAGGGAAAAATAGTCTTAGCAGAGGTACGGCCTCTTCTGGTATCCACAAATGGTTCAATAAGGACGTCAATGCAGTGCCTGATGATGCTGCATTTAACCTGAGTAACCACCATCTAGACCGTTCCTCCAATTTTATCAAATCAAATCTCATTTTTTGAAATCCATTTGAGATATTTATTGTTTTTAAAATATTTAGTTGCTGCATTCACCATTTGATACATCACTGCATAGTCTGTGAAGAGGCATACCTTCTGTCATCTCTGCAAAAGCACCTAATAATGCCTCAAAGAGCACAAGACTTTATTTTTGAGCCATCAAACAGGTGCATTTTTTTTCACAATTTGCCAGCTTGAATGAATGAATGGCCGAATTTCTAAAGCAGGAGCAACTGTTTCATTGGGCTTCCCGGCACTAGATAAATAACCTGAGAAAGCCATAACAGCTGAAACTCATCAATAAATCATTGAGTAGTATATCTGGAGTGTTGTTTCCTTTTTTTTAATAACACATTTTATTCGGTTTTGGCATACACATCTGAGCCATAATGGCCGAAGATACAGGCATGGTATTAATTACTACATATAACCTGCTGGGGGTCGTCAGCAGGTAGTTATAGTTAGGATGTAGTTTCCTTGGGAAACACGTTTTTTGACTTGCCTATTTCTTTGGTGTCATTTGATGAATCTTCACAAAACTTCAGAAAAAAAGTGCCCGGGTGTTTCTTGTTGCACATGGAAAGTTTCAGGGTGATCCGTCAAGAAGGGGCGAGAAAAAGCAGGGGGGTCACAAAGCGTGTGTTTACCATGTTAAATCCCATAGGAGCTTTAGATACGGCTACAACTAGAACTGATGAACGGAATCACACCAAATTTGGCAGAAATGTAGCTGTTAGTTCAGAAAGCCCCCTTTTGTAAATTGCCGTAAATCCATTCAGTAGTTTTGGAAATATTAAGAAAAATCCTAATGTTTATATATAGGATCCGCGACCCCTCCCGATCTCGTGCTGAGATCTGAATGCCTGCCATCACTTAAAAATAGATGCAGATAGAAATACCCTGAGCCCGCCTTTTAGGGGAGTCCCAAAAAACCATTTGTTTTTAAATTTTCGGCTGGGGTCGCATTGAAGCACAGGTTCCTGGGTAGGCCAGGTCCTTAGGGCATTTTAGAAATAAAGAATCCACCTCCCCCCCCTTCAGAGGTTTATTAATGCCCCAGGGACCTCCACCTTACCAGCAGCATCTTTTAAATGAATGTAGGGGAGGCGGCCTCCCCTGCTTCCCAGGGGAACACTACCTCCCTGGGGCTTATTTATATTTAAATGGGGGGCCTCTTAGAGCCCCCAGCCATGGGGACCGCCACCTTCTAGGCCTTTTCCTGAAAACAATGCAAGGGTGCCCGTACCCTCCCACATAGGGATGCAACCCCCCCAGGGAAAAATCCTAGAATAGAGGGGAGCTGCGCAGCCCTCCTCCTGGAGCCAATATGGTCCCTGGGTATCACCACCCACCTAGGTTCATCTGCTGCTACGTCGTCCCGGGGTGCTTACATAGCTGTTTGCTGTGGCTTGGCGGGAGCTTTACCGATCTCGATTGCTGGAAACGTAGCAGAATTGCTTTTAGACAGAGAGTGCAGCATGCTCAGCAACTCTCTCTATCTAAAAGCAATGCCGGCTCCTGCAGGAGGAAGGGAGCCGACAGGGACCTTGGTGGGGCCCGGGTTCCCAGAATAGAGGCCGGGCCACAGAGGGTGGGGTCCCTGGGGCTAAAACAGGCCTGGGAGGGGGCAACTAATTTATAAAATATTACAAAGGCTGGGCCCCAGGTAGGGGGTGCCCGGAACTGCAATCAGCCCTGGAGGGGGGCCTTCATTTTTTTTTTTTAAAGGACAGCTCAGGAAACGGGGGCCGCATGGACCTCTTCCTTACTGAAACATTTTTATTTTAAAAAAGCTGCACAGCAAGTCGCTGGAGGGCTTGAGCGCTTTAACTACCACTCTGCAAACGTGCATCCTGGCACACTACTACTTGGGGGTTGAGGTCTTCTTGGGTAATGATCGTCCTGGGGGGCCAATAACCCCTCTGTTACCTCAAGTAATTCCCAAACAGTGGGACTGCTGAGAAGTCCTTGAAGGCCACGTCCCTTTCTCCACCACTCTGCAAACACACCTCTTAGAGCACTACTGGTTGGAGAATGAAGTCCCCTTGGGAGTTGAGGGTCTTTGGGAGCCAAGAACCCCTCCCGTTACCTATGGTAAGTCCCTCACAGTGCGGCTGCAGACCGCTGCTTCGAGGTACCCGCCCCCTTTCTCCACCATTCTGCAAATGCACCTCCTGGCGCAAAACTTGTTGGGGGATGACGTCCTCTTGGATGCTGAGGGTCCGTGGGTGCCAAGAAGACCTCTTGTTAGCTTCAGTAAGTGCCACACAGCAGGATTCCTGAGAGCTGGTCAGAGTCCCTGCCCCCTTTCTCCACCAATTTGATAAGATGCCTCCTGGTGCACTACTGGTTGGAGGATGAAGTCCACTTGGCTGCTGATGGTCCTTGGGGGCCAAGAACCCCTCCTGTTATTTCCAGTGAGTCCAACACAATGGGATTGATGAGAGGTTTTCGGAGGCCTTGCCCCCTTTCTCCACTTCTGTGCAAACGAGCCCCCTAGAGCCCTACTGGTTGGGGGGTGAAGTCCCTGTGAATGCTGAGGGTCTTTGGAGGCCAAGAAGACCTCTTGTTAGCTCCAGTAAATTCGACACAGCAGGATTCCTCAGAGCAAGTCAGAGGCCCCAGCCCCTTTCTCTACTACTCTGCAAATATGACTACTACACCATCAAAATTCATTAAAAAAACAAAGGTTGCAGGTCTTTATAGTTAGAATTAGAACTTGAAAAACGTTATAAATTCACTTTAAAAAACAAAGGTTACAGGGACGTTATAGTTTGGAATTAGAATTTTAAAAAATGTAGAAATTCACTTAAAAAACAAAAGGCAGGGACGCTATAGTTAGGCTCAGGTTTCCCTCATTCAAAACCTGTGAAATTCTGCAGTTATAGTTATCTCAGCTAACTATAACTTACTCCTCGGCAATGCACTGCTTATGAACTCACATATTACATCACTCATGGTCAGTGACATCACTGATGACTTCTCTCATTACATCATCCACAGAACCACTCACGAACCCACTCACACCCCCATACAACCTCTTGTATGCCTACACACATCCACACAACCACTCTCATACCCATTCACAGATCCATACCAATACTCACACACCCACTCCCTCCTTCATAGAGCCACTCACACACTCACTCACTCATATAGCCACTCACACACTCATACAGCCAGTCACTCAACCATACAGCCAGTCACATAGCCACACACCCACCAATACAGCAACTCACACACTTACTTATTTACCTAGTCAATCACACATCCACTCACTGACCCATATAGTCTCTCAACACAGCCACTCACTCACCCATACAAGCACTCTTACACCCACATATCCACTAACATACCCATTCATGCATCCATACACGCACTCTCATATGTGCTTATCACCCATATAGTCATTCACACAGGCATTCATTCTCCAATACAACCATTTATACACCAACACACTTAACCAAGCACTCATTGAAACAGCCACTCACTCACCCATACCGCCATTTACTCACCCAGTCAGTACTCATACAGTCTTTTAGACACCCACTCACTCACCCATACAGTCACTCACACAGCCACTAACTCACCCATACAACCACTGACACAACTACACACTCACTCATACAGCCACTGACATCACCCATTCACTTAGCAACAGTCACTCACATACTCACTCAGCCATACAGCTACTCACATACCTACTTATACACTCATACAACCACTCACACACACTCAGACACCCATACAACCACACACACACACACAAACCCACTCACATACTCACTCACATACCTATACAACAACTCATATCTAACAACTCAGATACCCAATACCACACCCATACAACTACTGATACAACCGCTCAATCATATACAGACCTAGTCAGAAATTCACTCACTCACACAGTCACTCATGCATGCTCACACACCCATACAGCCACTCACACAGAGATACAATCACACACCCACTCAGATCAAGCATGTTAGAGACAGTATCACTCATTAGTAGTACAACTATATACTATTCTAACTTTTGTAGTAGCTTAGTATATATGTTTAGCACCCATAAACTCTTAAAATAGACTTACATTGACTTGATGATGTCATGAGTGAGGTCATCATTGATGTCATTTGAGATGCCATCAGTGATGTCACTGACCATGTCATGAGTGAGGTAATATGTGCGATCATAAGCAGTGCATTGTGGGGCGTAATTTACAGTTAGCTCAGGTAATAATATCTGCTGAATTTCACTGGTTTGTAATGAGTGACGGCTCCCCTCCAGCTGCCATTAATAGCCCTGGGGACCACCACCCCCCCTGGCTGGCTCCTTTTTGTCCCAAGGTGCCCACCCTTGAGACATAGTAGTTTGGTGTCACTTGGTGGGAGCTTTGACAGCTCCCATTGAGCGATAGCAAAAATTAAGTCTACTCCAAGCGTGCAGGAGCAGGAAAACTGCTCCCACCCACTTAGAGCAGAGTTGTCATATGTTTTCCAGATGAAAGAATTATTCTTGCACACTGGGAACAGCATTTTTGCTGTTCCCTGTATGCAGGAGCATTGCTGGCTCCCAGTGGGGGTGGTGAGCTGACAGGGACTGCTAAGTCATTGAGGCTCTTCCTGTAGTCCCCAACAGTGTACACTGGGTTTCCCGGGTGGGTCCCAGGGCACATAGCATCAAGTGGCCGGGCCCCAATGGTTGGGGTCCCTGGGGTCTGAATAAGCCTGGGAGGCCTCAATATCAGCCTTGGGAGTGGACCCTCTCCCCTTGTTAAATGTGAGATGTGGATTCTTTTTTTTCCTCTCCTGGTGACGGTGCACAGACAAAATATCGACTCCAAAATATCGACTGGACATAATATCGAGTTTTAAATATAGACTGGACAAAATATCGACTGGACATAATATCGACTACAAAAATATCGTTTTTCAGGTAAGTGAAGTAATATTGACTGTGTAAAATATAGATAGCAAAAATATCGAATTTTTAATAATATATAATATTTTATAGTGTATTTTTATGTAATAATATGTGTGAAAAGTGTGTATTAATGTTATAAAATATTTTATTAAATGAATTTTGTTTTTTTAATAATTGCGTAATGTAATTCTGTAGCGGGTTGTGGGTTTATAGGGGAATAGGGTGGGAAGTAATTTAATAATAATTAATTAATTAATATATGTTTGTAAATATTTATAATTAATAATTAATTGATAAATAATTAATAATAATTAGTTAATTAATTAATATAATTTTGTACATATTTTGTATTAGTAATTAATTGGTAATTAATTAATTATAAATAGTTAATTACATTAATTAGAGTACATTTTAATATATATAATTTTGTGTTATTGTTAAGTAATTAATTGGGAAAAAATAATATTAATTATTAAAATAATTACAGCTAATGTGCTAATATATTTACTTTATTATTATTGTTAATTAATAATTATTTGGTAATTAAATAATATTGATACATTTTGGGTAAAGGAGTATTTTTAGGGTTCAGGGTCAGTTTTCAGTTTTTGGGTAAAGGGGCTTTTTTAGGGTTCAGGGTCAGTTTTCAGTTTTTGGGTAAAGGGACATTTTTAGGGTTCAGGGTCAGTTTTCAGTTTTTGGGTAAAGGGGCATTTTTAGGGTTCAGGGTCAGTTTTCAGTTTTTGGGTAAAGGGGAATTTTTAGGGTTCAGTGTCAGTTTTTAGTTTTTGGGTAAAGGGGCATTTTTAGGGTTCAGGGTCAGTTTTCAGTTTTTGGGTAAAGGGGCATTTTTAGGGTTCAGGGTCAGTTTTCAGTTTTTGGGTAAAGGGGCATTTTTAGGGTTCAGTGTCAGTTTTTAGTTTTTGGGTAAAGGGGCATTTTTAGGGTTCAGGGTCAGTTTTCAGTTTTTGGGTAAAGGGGCATTTTTAGGGTTCAGGGTCAGTTTTCAGTTTTTGGGTAAAGGGGCATTTTTAGGGTTCAGGGTCAGTTTTCAGTTTTTGGGTAAAGGGGCATTTTTAGGGTTCAGGGTCAGTTTTTAGTTTTTGGCTAAAGGGGTATTTTTAGGGTTCAGGGTCAGTTTGGGGTTTTTGGGTAAAGGGGTATATTTTAGGGTTCAGGGTCAACAAATAAGATTGTAAAAAATTATTTTTATTATTTTCATTTATTATTTAATTATTATAATTTAATTTAAGTATTTTTAAGTATATTTTAGTAATTAAAATTTAATATTAATTTAATTTAACACTGTTTTTAATAAAGTCGATATTTTTTACATCTATATTATTGTTAACGATATTTTGTACTCAATATTTTTGTACTTACCTGTTTGTAGATACAAACTCGATATTTTGACTGTCGATATTTTGTCCACGATATTTTGGCAAGTCGATATTTTGTCCCTCGATATTATTTCAGTGATCCCCTGGTGACAGCAGAGCCCATATGTCTCCCTTAAAATGACTATGAGTATGCAAATGTGCAAACTCACCTGAAAGCCTTGCCCGTTTGGCCTTGCCCCATCCACCTTATTAGTATGCAAACGTCTTCCCGCATTTTGCCAGTATGATGGGCAGCTTACCAAAAGGTCCCCCAGCACGTTTCCTGAAGATTTTGTTGACACCTTCTTGATATCAAAGAACATGAGGACATCTCCACCTAAGAGGCACTCACTTTATATAGTTAAGAAGAAGTATCCTTGTTTGGTGGCAATTCAACTATTTGTAGTCTCATTGTCTTTTCTATTGGAGGATTCAAGTTATCACAGATTTCTGTATGAAGGCACAGGAGGAACAATCACATTGCCGAAACGCCCACAAGGTCACTGAAGACATTTCTTCATGATCAATTATGCAGCTGTAGTGTAGAATACACACTGGACATTTACCCAATGAGGTAGCACTTAGTAATTACCAGTAGAAAGTACTGACGTTTGGTAGATATTTTGTGCAAAACTGTGGGTTCTTATTGGAACAAGGGGCAGGTGAGGTTCCATTCTAGCCCAGTCCCTCACATACCTACCAACACACAAAAACTTAGACATCCACTCACAAACTCATTCTGCCACTCTCACATCCACTCACAGACCCACACAGCCACTCAAACACACACCGTCATCCATACACACACAAAATCACTCCTATACCCATTCACAGACTGATACAGCCACTCATACACTCACCCATACCCCCATATAGACACTCACACACCCGTTCACAGACCCATACAGCCACTAAAACACCCCCAAACCACTTACACACACACCTATAGACCCAGACAACCACTCACACACCCATTTCCAGACCCATACTGCTACTCACAGACCCTCTCACATAACCATACAGCCACTCACAAACCCACTCACATATCTACACAGCCACCCACAAATCCATTCACGTTCCCACACAGCTACTCACATACCCACTCACAGACCCATACATACACTCACACACCCACTCATTGACTCACAAATCCACTCACACACTCTCAAACACATACTCTCAAACACACCCACTCCCAGACCCATACAGCCACTCACACACAGTCTCCAACCCATACAGCTACTCATACACCCACTCACAGACTCATACAGCCACTCACACACCCACTTACTGACCTATACAGTCACTCACAGGCGCATTCTTGAAGGTTATAGCATAGATCTTCAAAGTGTGGGGTGTGCCCGGGGGGACATGGTATCACATCAGGGGGAAGTACACTCAACCCCACCCCTTCACCTTCCATTGTTTCTTACCATGTCGGAAGTACGTTTGCTGCCCGTGCTGCAGACCCCATGTCGAGTCAGGGCTCTTTCTGATAAGAGTAGTCATTTAAAATAGCCAGTCACCATGATGTTCTGTCAGCACTGATGTTCCTCTAAATATAGGGACAGCAGCACAGATGCCAGGTAGTGCCACACAGTTAGCATACATAAAGCTGCAAAATGTTTCTACTTTGCTGATCAAGTAGCACTTCTTCACCGCTGCCTTTTGCCTCGCTGCTGAAGCCTTCTCCCTCGAGGTTATCCTGGTTAATAATCTTGCAGCTACTTCATTTCGCTCCAATGATTTGACAAGTGTACATCCTTCCTGAAGATTCCATTCACTGTCAGGTAAACATGAAGAGTTTTTTATTTTTTATTTTTTTTACATATCTCTGCTTTGCCTTTCTTTCCAATATTAATGGGAATGTTGGGTGTTTCAAAGAGGAGAGGATGTGGCATTAATGCAAGAGCTGCTGACTTTGGTTTTGAAGGCACCAGTTTGAGTCATGCTATCGGCTCAACATCATGTGATCCAGGGCAAAATCACTTGATATACCCGCAACTGAAGGAAACTAAATTTAACCTTGATTAAAGTCACTGGTGCTTGTTCAAAGTGTTCCGATACCCCAGAGCTCAGTCCACAAGCCTGATATAGTGTATATTATGAAATATGCCATCTGTCCTCACTTCCTTCGTAGGGCAAATATAAATGCATTCTTGTGCAGCTGTTTCTGAATCTTTGGAAAGCAATCTTCTTTATAAGCGAACTATGTTAACAATGGGATGACTCTTGATGTTGCTAGATAAGAAAGGTGTATGAATGAATGAATGAATTAAAAAAAAATACTATGGGGCCTAGCTACCCGGAGGCCTTGTAGCGCTGACTAAAATGAATAACAGAGTAGGGTCAGTCCGCAGAGTATATATCTTCTTGAATTACTTATATCATATATGTATCTGATGCAGATGTCCCCTAGGCATTTTTGAAAAAGTGTGGATCGCCTCCTACTGACAACACTTGGCCATACTCCACAAAATCGAGGATTTTTCAATTGTGTCAGAAAGCAGGTTTTGCGGAACCCCTTTTCCTGATATCTTGTCTAGGGGAAATAATGTGGCACAACAGCCAGAGCTGCTGACTTCTGATCTGGGGAACCAGGTTCAGTTCTCAGCATCTGCTCAACATCCTATGATTCTGGACAAATCACTTATCTCCCAGTGCTTACAAAAAAATAAATGTGTCCTTGTGTAATGTAAACGATGCTTCTGTAAAGCGTTCTAGTTCCTTTGGGTCATGTTTGCGCTATATAAAACTGCAAAAAACATATGTGAGCCCTCCAGTTTCTAAATACTGCTCAAAACTGGAAGTGGAGCGCAACCTCAGGATGGCAATAGCAAGAATCCCTATACATGTTGACCGTCTCTGTGGAAAAAAACAGGCACACCTGTCACATGAGTTTTGCAGTGTTTTTAATTAATATATGACAAATGTTGTTGTTTATGTGAAAAAGAAAGCACTAGACTTTTCCTTTGAACTTTGTATTAAGCATCTGTCACCTAACCACAGGCACTATAAAAACTTCAGCTTACTAAACACTTTTACTTAATTTAATATTATTTGCCACATACGACCTGGACTCTGCGGATGAGAATGGCTATCAATGGTGCAGAGTAACAGCTAATAGAAAACATTTTCAAGTGGTAGTGGTGAGGGTGGGGGCTCAATGTATAAAAAAGTTTAGATAGGGGGTGTTCAGCCTAAAAAAGTTTGAAGACCTCTGTGTTAAGGTTTACAGTTAGGAAATAAAATTAAAAAAACCTTGGAATTCACTAAGAAGACCAAAGGTTACAGGGACGTTATAGTAAGGAAATTAAAAGAACCTTAGAAATTAATTGAAAAAAAACAATGGTAAAAGGGACGTAATAGTTAGGCTCAGATTACACACACACAAAACCATAGAAATTCAGTAGTTATAGTTACCTGAGCTAACTATAACTAATACCCCCACAATGCACTGCATATGACCTCACATATTACATCACTCATGACGTGGTCAATTACATCACTGATGACATCTCAAATAACATCACTGATGATATCATCCACAGAACCACTCACACACCCACACAAATACTCACACACCCACTCATACAACCACTTACACGCCCACTCATAGAACCATGCAACCACTCCCACACCCAGTCACACACTGATACAACCACTTAACTCACTTACAGACCCATGCAACCGCTCACACCAACATAACCACTCATATACCCACTCATACAGCCACAAAGCAACTCACATACCTACTCAAAGACCCATACACCTACACAGCTACTCAAACCACTCACACACCCATATAATGACTCACACCCATACAACCACTCAAACAGCCCCTCATATATCCAGAAAACTACACACAAACTCATTTACAGACCCATACAGTCACTCACATACCCAATGAGAACCACTCCCACACCCACTGACAGATCTATACATTCCCTCACACCCACTCACACACCCAAACAGCCACTTAGACACCTACTCACACACTGATACAATTGTACACAAAGAATAGTAGTTTAACTTATGCAGTAGCTTGGTATCTATCATTAACTTTCAGAAACGTTTATGAAACACTTACACATACTGGATTATGTCATTAGTGATGTCATCAGTGATATCACTGACCATGTCATCAGTGAAGTAATATGCGAGGTCAAAAGCAGTGCATTGCGAGAGGCGTAAGTTATAGTTAGCTCAGGCAACTATAACTGCTGAATTTCACTTGTTTTGTATGAGTGAAATCTGAGCCTAACTATAAAGTTCCTGTAAACTTTGATTTTACAGTGAATATATATAGAGAAATACACTACAGAGTATTATAAAGTGTCTACTAAGAAAAGTGTACACTCTATGCAAAACTTGGAAGAAAAGACACTTTTCTGTTAAAGTATGCAACATCTGAAAGTGCTAAAGATTATACTACCTGCAACCTTCAAACTGTGGTAAAGGTTTTAGAGACAGTCCGTTTTCTGGAACAAAACAAGCACATGTGCATAGCTTAATATCTGGTGAACACAGTCTTAGAAATTGTCATGCTGAGACAATTCTGTCTAATAACTCAAGGCTGCTTCCAATATTTAGGCCAAGATTCACAAAAGTTTAGTATCAGGTTAGCATTACTTTTTTAACACTAAAACATTTAGGGGATTAACAAACCAAAGCAAATTGGTATTTGCGTTGGTTTGTATGGAAAATTAATGCAAAGCAGCACAAAATGCTGCTTTGCATTACTTTAAATCAAGGGGCGTTACATGGGTGTTCAAAATGTTAATGTTGTCATTGACAAATTCACCTATCTATCACATTACTTTAACCTTTTTTCCAGTGAATTTCTAAGATTTTTTTTACAAAACAGATCTGTGTACCACACCTAACTATAACGTTACTATAACCTTTGTTTAGTCAATAAATGTTTCATTTTTTCAAACATAAAGTAATATTTAATTACCACCCACCACATGCAGCCAAACCCATGTTGCACACAGCATTTGGCTGTGCGCAGTGGGGGTAGGTCACAAGGCCTAGCCTGCGGCCAAGCCCTATACCCAGCTCCAATAAAGGGAGCCAAGCCCACACTACACAGGGCCTTCGTTCGTGTGGAGAGCCCCAAGTCCCCCGTTGCCAAAGTCCCCCGCTGCCCCAACTAGCTTGCTGCATGCAGCAAGAGCAGGTATTGTTCCTGCCCAGAGGGAGTCGCTTCTAATGCTGCTCTGTGGAGGCGGGAGCAATATTTTGTTCTGGTTCCCTGAAACAGATCAAAGGTTTTCTCCCAGTGGGTGGGAGCATTTTGAAAGCTCCCACTAGCTAGGAGTGGACTTGCTGATTGCTACCGTTTGGTGGGTGAAAATACTCCTGCTAAGTGAGAGCAAACACAGATTTCTCTGCTTGTGCAGGCAGGGAAACCACTATTTCCTGAGGGTAGGCTCCCTTGTGAGCCGGCCCGAGGGATGGGGTTCCGGGTCATTGATAGGTCAGGTAGGCCCATGCCCAATTGTAAGTATTCTCGACCCTAGGGGTGGGCTACCTAGGGTCTTTTGCAGCTCAGGGAGGGGGCCACATGCCCTCTCTCCATATAAAGTATGTTTTGCCTAGGGTGGGCTCCCCTGGGCCTCTGGAGGCATTTTTCTATATGTAAATACCCTCAAAGATGTGAAGTAAAGGTATTCCAGATGTAATCATACTCCGGATGTACTAGCCACAATGCAATGACCCCTGTAATGACTCCTGTGACTCCCAATGTATTTACATTTGAGGAAAGGGGTAACAACCATCTTTCCATATAGACTTCAGGGTACACATGTGTGATACCAGGTGTCTACAGGTTAAGAAGCTTAGGAGGCAGTAACTGATCCAACAATATTGCGATAACACAAAAGTTAAGAAGTGGGAGTAAGCTACATTTGAATGTACAAATAGCAATACTTTCTGATTCATCAAATCATTATCTCAATTCAGGGATAAAAGTAGGTGCCATGCAGAGTTGTGTTAACCTGTTCATCCAACTGTAGAACTTCACCATCAGAGGCAGTAACAGCCACAACAGTCATGCCTTTATTGGGCCCTCTGTACACAGCTGAGCGAGGTCCATCTTGTGAAATACCAGCCTGGAAAACAACAACAAATTAGACAGAAGGCAAACTTAATGACCAGAGATAAAACACAATAGCATGCTTAAATACTGTATCCAAAATATTGATGCAATTTCATGAACATAAATATATATGAATATAAAGAGATGTGTATCTTCAAAATGGATTCATATGGAATTAAGAATAATTAATCTATACTTGACTTTATGATATTGTGGTAGTCGCTGTTGTGCCTATGATATTTTGTAGCACTATGTATTTGCACTCGGTATTGTAACATACAACACTCAGCCATGACATTACTAAAAGATGCTGGATGTTGTAGAAAACTCAATGATCATATTGTTTGTCACATTCAATTCTTTATCTTCTCTATGAATTCTATACGAATATGTGACGTAACAACGTGATCATTTACATCGCGGTACGTTACATCGCTGTAATTACAACGCAAGTCGTTAAAACGACTTGCGCTAGAGGTGCTGGACTTAGGAATAGAATGATTTACAATTCCAACTCCAGTGTGTGTAACAGTAGGGATGGTGTTGGAATAGTAAATCATACTACTCCTTGGTGTAGAGCGCCATCCAGCGCAAATCGTTATAACGACTTTGGATGTAATGACCGCAATGTAAATGTATCGCGGTGTAACGACTGCGTTGTAAAGGTCAATCACCATGCTATACAGAAAGCAATGCTTAGTTGCTATTTAATCCCAGCGGTTGTATGATGTTACAACGCAATCTTTTAGATCGCAGTACATCACAACACAGGTTTTACAACGCAAGTCGTTACCACGACTTGCGCTGTAGGGTGCTGGACTTAGGAATAGTTAGATTTACTATTCCAACACCAGCCTACGTACAGTAGGGAAAGTGTTGGAATAGTAAATCTACTATTCCTTAGTCTATAGCACCCTCTAGCACAAGTCTTGGTAACGACTTGCGTTGTAAAAGACGTGTTGTAATGGCAGCGCAGTGTTTTGACCGCGTAGTCATGGATGTTCCCCATACCAGCACTTGCAAAGCTAATATTGTAGGCTTTAATGTGGTAAGCGGCACGTGCAAATGCAACACACATGAACGTAATTTGTGCGTGCCCGTGTTTATATGCGTTGGCACATTACAGCCAGACCTATACACTTTGCAAGTGCTTGTTCAGTCCAGATGTTTTTATTCAGGGAATTTATCAATATTTCCAGGTTTGCAGAGTGGTATACTAAAGCATCAGTGATGTACAAAACGGAAGGGCTAATGGAAGCCATTTGGAAAAGAAAGACAGAAAGAAAAAATTTAGTATATTAACATATCTATGCCAACCATAAAGTTTGTATCAAGGGAAAGTGTAATTTGTGTAAAGATCCTGAGGTCACTATTAGCAGTTGGCGTCAATTATCTGTGTATGAATATGCTGAAATTGCAAAATGTGACATATTCTGATATTCTACAATCTAACAAGGTAGGCAGGTTTTTTTGTTTGGTCTCTATGAAACATTTCTCTAACCATTTCACCCCTTCTCCATATCCTTGAATCTACACTATCCAGAGTCAGGGCGAGCAGAGTGAAGAGAGCCAAGTAAGCTGCCAATCCTAACAGTTTTGAGTATTTAATCATCCAAGTATATAATGCAGGATTACAAAAATAGAATCCTGGTCCACACTATTATTGGAAGAGTTGCAAGCTTCACAATGGCCTTTCCGTACCTTCCCAACCCGTAAACAAGCTAAGCTTTTCTTGAGGAAGTACCCGTCCAGTCACTTGTTACATGCACCTGGGCAGCACAGCAGTACTGCAGAGCAACTGCACAAGACAGACAACTCAACTCTCAAGGCCATCAGGATTACTAGGACATTCTTGGGTTATGATACTTCCAAATGAAGTTGAATATGATGTTGTGAATCTCAGTATTGTCATCTAGACAACACAATTGGCAAAACCAAGAAAAGGAGCAGGTGATGAACAATCCTTTTCACAACGACCCCATTTCTCAATCAGAACGTGAACAACTTATTCCACTTTGCAAAGCTGTTATCTGAATTGGGTGGAATGATTGGCATGGTGTAACTGTCCTGTATTTCTGAGCCATTTAACCAGTTACTTTGGTCAAGCAGATGCCTGAGGGAGCTAAAAATGTTTGCTGATTTCCAGGGCCACCACTCTAGATGTCAAAGTCAATAGCTCGTGTTTACTCAGGGACCTTAAACTGTCACATCAACAAACCTGCCCAATCTCCTGTAGAACTGCAGAACAAAGATGGTAGGATCACCTTAAAAGACTAGAGTCTTTTTAACTATTGAGGCATATCTTACTGAGCAACCATTGGAAATTCATGTAGAGTCTAGTGTGGGAACCTGTTTCGCTTTTGATAACAGCGAAACTGACAGGAACAGAAGAGACTGTGGTCCTTTCTTTCTTTTTTTTTTAAAGCAGACTCCCCCCATTCAAAAGTTAAGCCCAGATATGGCTGATGAGGTATTGCCTGGCTTAGCAACAGTCTCAGGGCCATATGTATCATCCTGACCATTTACGATTTCTAAATAGCGATTTTTAAGGAATCGCTATTTAGAAATCGCAAAATGGTATGTATGTAGGAAGTCGCTTCTTTTTAGCGATTCCTTAACATTCCTAAATTGCGATTGGCAAATTGCTAATCGCAAATTTCCCATTCATTTCTTTGGGCCAGGAGGACAATAACCACAAAAATTTGAAAAAAGGGTCCAAGGGATATATAATTTAGAGACCCACACCTGATCATATCCCCAGCTCCTACTTAGTGTATAACACAAGAAACACAGGGGGTCTACCAGCTTAATACTAGAGCTGTACTGTCAAAACCGAGTCCACAAGATCTCAGAGTGTGTATATCACAAAGACAGTGTGTTTGAGAGAAAAAAAGAGAGGAATAGGTGAACTATACATCCATAGAAGGGACCGTTACATCATAGGGAATTGATAAATGGCTAACCAGTCCTAAACAATTCAGATCGGGTTTCCATCAAACAGACTTAATGATCAGTCATATAATTTGGCCAAACTCTTGTGCATAAAGGTTGATCCCTTGATCATAGGGAAATTAAAATAGGATGGGATGCCCTCCTTCTGACAACTTTATTCTGCGGACAAGACACACCTCCTAATTAAAAACCAGAACAGTGCAAAAAAGACAGTAACAGATATCTGCCTAAAAAAGGGCCAGGAGGCCCATAAGAATGAAGGGGGAATTTGCGATTAGCAATTAGCTAATCGCAATTTAGGAATATTTTCAAGGGTGCAGGGGTGTCACAAGAACACCCTGCTGCACCCCTGAAAATGACATGTGTTGGCATATGGCGCCCATACATGCCCTAAGGGCATGTATGAGCGTCATATGGCACCTTTGGATTTTAAATAAATTGCTTTATTAAAAGAATTCGTAACTTACCACCAACTAGAAGTTGGTGGTAATTTGCGAATCCTTATGGGCATTTTTGCATTAATTTTCCGTTGATACATTGCATTTAAGGAATCGCACAATTTGCGATTCCTTAAGTGCAATCGCAAAATAAGGAATAGCAAATTTTGCGATTCCTTATTTTGCTGCCAAAATGTGTCATAAATACCATTTAGCAAATTAGCATTCGCAAAGGCCGAAATTCGCGAATGCTAATTTGCTTGATACATATGGCCCTAAGTTGCTAGACCAACCTTGTTGCAAATGAAAAGTCACTTGGCTTTCATCCAAAGTGGATAATGTTGCAGTAAATCTGGATCTTATGCAGGCTGAACTTGATACTTTCGATGACACAGACTCCATATGAGTTTATAGAATGTTGCTCATGCTTTATCAACAGAATTAAAAATTACTGTGGCCAAAATGGATGTTCAGAAAGCTAGGGCAGTAAGCAACATTCACAGTTTTGGGAAGCACGGATGAGGAGGAAAAGTGCTTAGACTCCTGGCACTGGAGCTAAATTTACTATGCGGTATTACAGTAAGGCTAGGTTGTACTCAGAAGAATGATTATGTAGTTGCTATTAGTAAATTCTACTGAATTAATCTAAAACAATACTTAAGAAAGTTTCAGTGTGTTGGGGCAGAATTGAAATCATGAAAACTGTTTGTGTCACACTAGTGGTGATGTTTTTTTGCACTTCTTCTCTACTCGCAGCCTCGCAGCCTCTTTATCACGCATGTCTGCAAGCGTTGGGACGCCCCGTTGCTGGGGTAGCCATGCACTATATAAAACAACTTAACATAACATAACATGCGTGAACCAGCAAGTGGATAGCACAAGTTGTGTTTATGTGGAGATATCCTCTATTTCTATTTGGTACCATTCAAATGCGGACATCTTCAGTGGAACAGTCAGCAGTCTGTCATAGTGAAACTCCAGTCTATAAAAGTGCTACTGAATGGTGAATAGGTATGCAGCTTTTTAACATGGCTCTGTGATGCCTCAATGGAAGGAGCTAACATCGACTAAGTTCTATGCTCCACAGGTTACGTGGGGCAGGCAGAATATTTATTTTCTTTATGGGAGACACAGTGTGCACACAACTTCTTGCAGAGCCAGCCATTGAGAAGGGATTTGTTCTGAATGGAAGGCAAATGGAAGTTAAGTGCTTGGTCGGATCTGGTGGAGCCATGCACCGTGCAAAGTGATACATGCAGGGATATGTGCAGGGTGAAGACCACAAATGCAGCGTGGCCTCTAGCCTGCACTTAGCTGAGCTACACATAAAATGTCAGCCTGATCCGCTATCATCCAGTAAGGGCTAGTTGATTCACAGAATAACTGTCATTATAGATTGTGGACACCAGCACTGGTGCACGAGTATTTTATGCTGCAATGTCACTGAAAGTGCAGAGTTCCATAGTGCAACATTCTTTAAAGAGTGGAACGTGATACCGTTTAGATAATGAGCTGCAATACCATCACAGACTTGAATGATTAGGGAATCATTGTGTTACTTATTTCTGATGGGAGACCTAAGTTTAGAGACTTGGCATTCCCACTGTGCCTAAAGACACTTTAGAGTCAGACTGCTCACTACTACGCCTACGGGTTGTCAATCAGTAAATCTTGATTTATTTAGTTCCTATAAGCGATTCAGTAGTCGGTGGAGCTGGTGATGTTACTGGATTTAAAGAGGGCTGGAAGGCTAAAGTGATGTAGGTCAAAGTGACTCCAGTGCAAGATACTCTGGAGCTAATTTATGAGCCCCTTGTGCCATCGATGCGCCACGTTGCATGTTGCACCGACGGCGCAACCTGCTGTGGGAAATTTACAAGCATAGGTAAAGCCACCCTACGTGGCTTTACGTGTGCTTGTAAATATCGCCCCATTTCATGCAACACGTTGTGTGTTAGGGGCGTGACGTGGGTGTTACTGTGGGTGTTCCCATGTAACACCCATGTCCACTGATGAATTTCCAGATTTACGAGCAATCGTAAACCTGGAAATGCGTCAGGATGCTATGCCACCCCTAGAGATGGCGTAGCGAGGCGAAACGAGGAGAAATGTTTTCATTTCTCATGTTTTCCTCTTTCAATGCGTGCTGCATTCTAGAGTACGTATTGGAAGAGGAACTCACCTCAATTTTTTGTTTTTGTGCAGGAAGGTGCCCCTTCCTGCACAAAAACAATCTCTTCAGGACGCAGGCACCCTTGCACCATGGTGCAAGGGTGCCTGCGCTGGTGCATGGCAGCAGTTTGTGTGCCAGTGCTGTAAATATGTTGCATCCTTGTGCCTCGAAACAAACACAGTGTGGGGCAGCAAAATAACCTGCGGCACTGTGCTGCATTAGTTTCCCATAAATAAGCTCCTCTATTGTTTTATTGGAAGATGGGTTGGTTCCTGAAGGTTACTGGATGAATATCTAAAGCATTACATCTGGTGATTGTGAAGCCGGCTAGGAGTGCAGGGTAATATGCGAAAGTTGTTAATGGATATGTTGATGAAAATGTTATTATGGATGATACAAGTCTGCTTCTAAGTTACAATTGCTGCCAGCTGTTCACTATTCAAACTGGCAAGACAATCATGATATTGACATTAAATCTGCTGGAACCGAATAACAACATAAGGTAACCAGCAAAATGAATATACTTAAAGTATAGATTCTTGAATTGCAGTAAACTCACAAAAGAGATGATGGCAAATGAAGGTTTGCACATGGAGGGGGCAAAATGAAGTTTTCCGTCGCACACCAGTGACTCTAAGAGGGTACTTTGATTCATAAACACCCGGATTTCAGTCTTTCAAATGTATATGTAATGAGAAAGGACCGTATGCTATGTTTTATGGAACAATGGAGGTAAGCTTTAGACTCTATGGAATGTATACAGCCCTTACCATGGTGCTTTCACTTCCTACTACTTGTGAGTCAGAGGCACTTACGTCAAACCCCTACACAAATACCAAGATCGGCTGTGATTCTTAACGAGTGATAGTATTACTTTGACCTGGTCAATGTGTGGTGCAATAGACATAGGAGCTTGAAAGAGTTCACTGATTCTTTTTGTTTCCTACCTGTCAAGAATACTTTAACTCATCAAGGGCCAGATGTAGGTAGCCTAATACCGGTCGGTAACAGCCGAAATTACAGTATTAGGCTTTTCAGATGTAGGAGGTCAAAATGAAGGATTCAGTAATTTACCGAATCAGTAATTTAAGGAATCGGTAAATTACCGAATTCTTAAAATACCGATTCGGTAAATTACCGAATCCTTAATGTAGGGAGCACTCAAATGAGTGCTTTTCTCATTTCAGGATTCATTATTTACCACCAACTACAAGGTGGTGGTAAATATCGAAAACCGTGAAAAAAGCAATTTTTTGCCATTTTGAACAGTGCCATGTGGCAGACATACATGCCACATGTGCACCTGTGCACTATTCAGGGGTGCAACAGGGTGTCAATGTGACACCCTGCCACCCTTGTAGGTCTTCCCCCTATTACTGCTGAAGCGGTGCTGAACTTCAGAGAGTGGGTGGAAGCGGGGGTGACTGCGTCTTCTAAAGGGGGGAGCAACGGTAGAACTAGATCCTCCCCTTCTAAGCCTTGGTTCTCCCCCGAACTACGCATTCACAAGTCGGCCTGTAAAAAGCTTGAACGGGCCTGGCGTCAATCGTATTGCCCCTTAGCTAAGGCTGCTCTACGGAGGGAGCAGAGAATCTACTATGCCAGCATCAAAACAGCTAAGGGGGAATATTTTACTAGCCGGATTGACAAAGCTAACAACAGCAGTCGCGAGATCTTTGCGATTGTTAACAGTTTCCTCTCTCCCTGTGCTGAGCAAAGGGTGGTTCCAGCTTCTGCAGTATGGTGTGAGAGCTTGTCCGGGTTTTTTGAGCAAAAAATAGCCGCTATTCAGGCGAGTTTTAGCTCTAGCCACTTTCCGGATGGCTCTTTCCATCTTTCCCCTTCCTTAGAGGGTTCATCTCCCCGGATAGTGGAGCTCACGCCTCCCACTGCTACCGACACACTGGCCGTGATTAAATCCTTGAAATCTGGATCACCTTCTGACCCGTGTCCAGCGCGGATGTTGGCAGGGGTTGCGGAAGTGGTGGTGCAGGAAGTGACGCATATCGTCAGCCTTTTATTTAAATCAGCCACAGTTCCTGTTGAATGGAAACAAGCTAAGCTACTTCCCCTGCTTAAAAAGGCTGGAGCAGACCCTGAAGTGCTGGCCAATTATCGCCTAATTTCCCTGCTCCCGGCTATGGCAAAAATAGGAGAAAAACTGGCTTTCCGGCAACTTAATGAGTTTGTGGAATCATCTGGGGCTCTCCATCCTGCTCAATCTGGTTTCCGTGCTGCGCACAGCACGGAATCTGCTTTGGTGGAGATCTCTGAGGCAGTTAGGGAGTGTCTGGACTGTGGCGGCAGAGCAGCTCTAATTTTATTGGACCTCTCTGCCGCGTTCGACACGGTGCCGCATCAACGCCTCCTCAGTAGACTTGCGGACATTGGGGTTGCTGGCCTTGCTTTGGACTGGCTGCGTTCCTTTCTCTCGTCTCGATCACAACAGGTTTGGCTCCCTCCTTTTTCATCTTCGGCTAAGCCCCTCATGACTGGGGTCCCGCAGGGCTCCACCTTGAGCCCTCTTCTCTTTAATGTATACCTGACCCCCCTGATTGAGCTTGCCGAACATTTGGGAGCCAAAATCATCGCATATGCCGATGATACGCAGCTGTTGTTCACCTGGCCCAATGCTGTCTTAGATACCGAGCGGATTCAGTTTTGTTTATCCGCAGTTTTCAACTGGTTAGCCTCCGCGCAACTGAAGTGCAACGAGGATAAGACGGAAATACTGCTCTACGGTCAATTCCCCCCTAATTTCAGAGAAGCACTTTGGCCGGCCGGTTTCCCGATGCCCGGTTCAGTCAATGTCCTTGCCAAGAACCTAGGGGTCTGGTTCGGGGAAGACCTCCGATTTGAGGGGCATATCAAGAAGCTGGCAGGAGGCTGTTTCGGGACCCTTAAGGCGTTGCGGAAGTTTTTTCCCTATTTGCCTGCCTCAGCAAGAGAGTCAGTTGCTAGAGCTTTAATTCTCTCGCGACTTGACTATGCCAATGGCCTGCTGAGTGGATCCCCGGCTTATATGGTGAGACGTCTCCAGGTGATCCAAAACGCAACCGTCAGACTGTTGGGTAATATCCCCAGTCGGGTCAGCGCTAGGAATCACCTGCAGAGCCTGCACTGGCTGCCAGTCTCCCAGAGGATTACTTTTAAAATTTTGACCCTGGCCCACAAAGCTATCTATGGACAAGGCCCCGCCTACCTGATGAAACGATTTAGGCGCTACTCTCCTAAGCGACCTTTGCGTTCTGCCGCTCAACATCTGCTTCAGGTTCCGCTCTTCCGGCTTTCTCGGCTGGGAGGGCAATCAGTGGCGGTGAAGGCCGCCTTGGCTTGGAATGAGCTCCCTCTATCCTTGCGAGCTACGGTGAACTTTATTTCTTTTAAAAAAGGGCTGAAAACCCATTTGTTTCGACTAGCCTTTTAGTTTTTGTGCTGTGCAGGGTAGGCTGCTTATTCTGTCTTTTCTTCTTCGCGCCAGGATACTCCGGCAGTAATGGAGCACGTTATAAAACAGCATAATAATAATAATAATAATTACCGTTAATTCCCACTCATTCCTATGGGCCTCCAGGCCCATAGGAATGAATGGGACTTACCGATTAAGTAAATACTGATTCTGTAAATACCGATTCTTACCGATTCGGTACAATTTACTAAATCATTAGCCACATCACATTTACCGATTCCTAAATACCGAATCGGTAAAATTCGGTATTTAGGAATCGGTAATATGTGATTACCTACATCTGGCTCTTAGTATCAAGAGCTTGGGAGTAAGGGCATGGTTACTATTATATATATATACATGTATGCACTGTGTCAGGTCATGGCCAAATTGAGGCATTTGTCTCTCTGTCCTACTAAATCAGTACTACTCGATGGTTTCCATGGAGAGATCAATATAAATGTAGTTAATCCACCAAATGGGGCTTTAAACTAAGCATGGGTGGAAAATCCGTTCCGCTCGCGGATTTTGCGGATTTTCGGTAAATTCGCAATCCGCGAGATTCGCGAATTTCCCGCAAAATCTGCAAATCCGCGAGCAGCGGATTTTATGGCTTGCTCGCACTGTTCGCGTGAGTTCGCGGCTTCCCAGTTCAACTTCGCGCCCCGCGAATAAGCGCTAAATTGCAGAAATACGATTTTAGCAAAGCTGAAACTACTTACCAGGTTCAAAAGTTCAAGCTCATCATTAGTAGCCATTTCTTGTAGTGCTTCCTGAGGGGCCCCTCCAGAGTTCAGTTGCCTACTTGCAACTATTATGTGACCCTGCTCTGACCCTCAGAATAGTTACACAAAGGTCCTGAATTACAGCTAAGGCAGACAAGCAGGAGCCATTCTGGAAGTTCAAATCCAGTGACACATTAATCAGCCCCTAATTCATTATTGTCAGCTGGGGCAGGGCAGGTGTTGTAACTAATTTTGCAACAATGAAAGCACTTAGCAAGTGCAAAAGATCACTAATCAGGAAGCACTAAGGAAGCAGGTGCCAGCTAAAAAAATATTCTGTGACACATTAATCAGCCCCAAATTAATTCAGGTCACTTGAGGCAGGGAAGGTGTGCTTTGCTTTGCCGAAAATAATGTACACTGGACAACCAGAGGGTGCGGTGATGAAACAGAGGGTGGCATGGGTGGGCCAGAGGGTGGCATGAGTAGTCAGAGAGTGGCAGTGGTGACAGAGAGTGGCAGTGATGAAGAAGAGTGTCCCAAACAGGCTGGACACGTAGAAACAACAAGTTCGCAAAACTTGCGACCCGACAGGTAAGTTCGCGTTTGCGAAATTGTACAAAACCCTCGCGAACTGGCAGAAACCCGCGCAAACACAAAAAAAAAATCCGAAAATTCACGAGAATTCGCGGATTTTGCGGATTGCGAGTTCGCAAATCCGCAAAATTCGCGAACGCGAGATTCGCAAAATTCGCCCATGCTTACTTTAAACCTGATGCTGTTGAGAATGCAGTTTTTTGTCTGCATTGTCAGACAATATTAACCGGTTCCTCCAGAAATAAAACACTGATGATAAGTATTGTGTGGGAAGCATTCAAAGTTTTTGACAGAGATATCAGAATTTCTCTGGAGGGACATATATTGGAGACACTTACACATTTGAGAGACGCCAGAGCACTCTAATGGTAAAAAGGGTTTGCTAAAATATAAGACATGTCAAAGCATTTTGGGTGGAATAAGAATACTGAAGATTTTATTTGATGGAGCATTAGGGAGAGAAGATATATTTCTTTCATAGAATGCCATGGCACGTAAATAGGCAGAAAAATATAAGCTTTTCAAAACAATCTTGAAGTGAATGGAGAAAGAGCTGGAGATTCTCCTTGATAGGGGCAATTGAGACTGTCTCTGGGTCTGAGATTAGGGACAATGAACATATATTTTAAATATAGCAAGTTCCTGAAATAAGGGTTAATCAAATCCATTACATTTTGTATAAACTCCTCATAATTCATAGAATTCGATCACCATCTGTGAGAAAGTGTATTATTAGTTCGGGTAGATGGTAGACCACCACAAGTGACAATGGCACTATTCTTGTTAGTTCCTGTAAAGGTTTCAGTTATCTAATCCTGAGCTCCGCCCCTGGTTGGTATGGCATACAGCAGACAAGCTTAACTTATGAAAATTTATAAAGCATTTAGAAGTATCAAAACAGTTAAAAAGTCAATAACACAAAGCATTAACAATCCCATTCAAATTTACAAAAAGAGCGAAAATATAAGCAAAATGACGCCAAATGACAAATATCTAATAAGGATGAACCAAAGATAGGAATTTTTAAAGTTTGTATTAAATTTTAGTGTCAAAAAGCAAATAACACCACCCTCTGGCAACTAGTCCTGCTAGAGAGGGACTAGTTTGAGGCCGCCTGCAGTGGCTTGTGGGTCGGAAAAGAGGCCCAGGTAGGTACCGGTCAAAGAGTTATCTTTTGGATTTTTGAGGAACAGGGTCCTGGTGCAGTTGTCGACGAAGGGAGGAAAGCTCAGAGTGGGCAAAATATAGCATCCATGCCCAGAAAGAACTGGAAGTACGATCTCCTACAGCAGGACAAACCATTAAGATGGAAACAACCAGCGATTCAACATTAATGGTTTCAGCATGATGGTGGTCCCGGTCTCTAGAGGAAACAATTTCCCATGGATAACTCTACCCACTTTTGTAGATGTTCCTGTGTACCCTACTGCAAACAATCCCACTGTACACCTCTCTACCTACAGCCAAGGTGGCAGAACCTTTCCTTCCATGTGAAGAGCTCCTATGCCCATCCTACAGGTGTGGTCAAGGAAATGTGCAAACCCTGTTGGTGGGGGGGTGCGTGCTCTTGATGGTATCCGACACTGTGACCTGTTTATTGTGCTACCTTGCAGACTGTTCGTTGCTAAGTTTACCATCTGCGAACTGTAACCTAATGAACAATGCGCACTATGTGTGGGGCCTTGCCATACCTGTGTATTATACGTGCCATGCCCGCTGTGAGGTTGAATTTCAGTCATTGATCACCAATTGGGATGTGCCCTATCTGCATGTAACCAATCTGTATGTGACGTGATATCTAAGAATGTTTCGAAATAAAGGTTTAAAAAAAAAAAAAAAGGAAATGTGCAAACCCTCCCCTGTGGTCCCTCAAAGCTGGTTCTGGGGGCAACTCCTCTCTCATCGGGAGAGGTGGTTGGCTGGCTAGCAGAACAATAAAAGGGACAAGCCCTAGTGTGTGCTACATCTGCCAGTGACAAGGTAGGCGCCCTTTGAAGTTAATTAAGTTCCTGGGCACAGCCCAGGTGGTCATCCTTTCAGGGGAAGATCAATCCTGCTACCTTTCCCTTGGTTCTGTGAGTAACTCCACCCCTAATCAGTGAGCAATTCACCTCCTGAGTGACAATGAACACTGGCAGAAAGGCACATTTGGCTCAGGCAGGTAAATGACAACTTTCAAAAAGAATCATTTTCAAAATAGCAATATGAAATCTGACTGAAGTTTAAATTGCTATTAAAATGAGTTGTTGAGTAATTTGTCTAGCTACTCCCAAACTGATGCTAGGTATTATAAGGTGTTATAATATAACCCAGTCTTTTCCTATAGGAGAGCCAGTCTTGACACAGTGAAAAATATGACTTTAGAGATTTTTCATTGCTAGGACATGTTAAACATAAAATATATATGTCATACTTTTCAAAAACAATGCACCCTGACCTAGGATATGTAAAACAAAGTACACATGTGCTACATTTTAAATATCAAATATCATGCACCCTGCCGCATGAGCAAGTAGGACCCTACTTAGGGTAACTTAAAACTATTAAAAAGGAAGACTTAGGCCTAAATAAAGGTTCGTTTTGTCAGGCCGAATTGGCAGTTTAAAACTGCACACCCAGTGTGCAGGGGCAGTCCTGGACACATGCATTGTATTGTCACTCTAGTGGTGGCACATGTCCTACAGCCCCGTAGTGACATTCAACTTACAGACACTGGTTACACTTTTAAGGTAAGTTAAATATTCCAATCAGGAGTATTGCCATTTTTGACACATCTAAGGGATCAGAACACATGCACTGCGGACTGGTTAGCAGAGTCCCAGTGCACAGAGTCAAAAAGACCAAGAAACTCATTTCTAAACAATATATAAAGAATGTACAAGCTGAAATAACTTGTTCAAATTGATTAAAGGCATATCATTCTATTTCCAACCTTCTTAGTTAGGTCACGGTAAAGATACTTTAGAGAAGTATAAACTTTACACAATATCATAGGTATATTATTCAAAAATCCCAAACCAACAATTTATTCAAAGTGGTTCTCACTTCAGCCAAAGTGAGAAGATTTTATTCTCTAGTCACAATAATTTCCACAGATGTACTTCCTTACACAAAAAATGGAAAGTATACATTATCTGCGATTTGTGAGCCAGTATACCAAGACTCCATTTAGAAGCGCAAACCGGTGACATTGAATTTCGTTCTAGTATCCTTACGGTCGACAGGCATCGATATATCAATGGGTTTCAACCGTTAACCCTCGATGCTCTATTTCCAATTCACTTGAACGATCATTATTGTGGATTCGTAATCATTGCTCCTGCTCGCTTTACAGATCACATTCTGTCCGGTACCCTTCCCTACTGTTCAGAAATACTTTAGAAACAGATGCCTAGAGTTGACTACGTCCCCAGAAACCTTGTCCTGAAGAGACCCCGTATCAAGAGAGGGTCAAAACGCTGTTGACACCATTAAACGAGAGAGACTGATTAATACATTATTCACTATGTATATCTCGTCCTTTTAATTTTTACCAATAATTTGCTCACCTTTTACTTAGCACTCACCACGTTAGGTTATGGTCACATCACTAGGGCTCACAAATCACCATAATGTGCAGATAATGTATACTTTACGGTGACCTAACTAAGAAGGTTGGAAATAGAATTAAATGCCTTTAATCAATTTGAACAAGCTATTTCAGCTTGCACATTCTTTACATATTGCTTAGAAATTAGTTCCTTGTGTATATTATAATCATTTTCTCAATGGAAAACCCAGCTCACA
Organism: Lissotriton vulgaris; assembly: GCF_964263255.1. NCBI lineage: Eukaryota > Metazoa > Chordata > Amphibia > Caudata > Salamandridae > Lissotriton > Lissotriton vulgaris. The sequence goes on along the minus strand of NC_141694.1, from coordinate 541,064,898 downwards.
AGTACGTGTGGGTAGCTCTTGTTCTTTAAAATACAGAGTCAAAAAGACAGCAGCATCAATCCCCAAAGAAATGTGGGTGATTATGTAAAAAAGAGTCATTTATTTGCACAAAACCTATTACTATTTGTTATTGTTTTACATTCAGAAGAATCACCTATTAATTCCTTTAGTGCCTGAGAGCCTATTATAGTTATACGAGATCATGATCACTTTCAAGCCAAGTCACATGATGAATATTTTAGGTAAACATCCAGGCTTTGATGCTAATTATACCAAAGTTAATCCTATCGTTTTGTTATGGTCTGCTCTTAAAGCATATTGCAGATTCAATTAAGATAGTCATTTGATCTGAGTAATATAATTCAGGCAACATACTTACAGACTTTAACGACAGCTGAAAAACAGTCTCACTGTCCGTCATTTGCGTCACACTTTTCTGTCCTAATGACATCCACCCATCATTTCCAGAACGAACACTCAGGAAATCATAGATGGGCATAGGGGCCTCCACAGATTCATCGTCTGAGATTGTATTCATCTCATCATCCTCCAGAGTCTCCACACTTATGTTGTGAACACTGCTGAAAAGGTATCTGCAAAAAAACACATTGAAAGGATGAGATAAGTTGTTTGTCTTTAAACTGGTGAGCAACTTAATCCGCGTTTTGTTTATAATCCTATTGGATAGGAATAATGAATGGGCCAGCATATTTCTATGACACATAATGTGAATGAAAATCTACATAAGTCATTGTCGGAATCCAAGATCATCCGATCCTTGATAGAGGAGGTTGCAGGGTCTTATTAAGAAAACAACATTAAGGATCTGTTGCATGGACTCAGAGATCCAAGAAGAGCTGATGAACAGCTTCAATTGGGAACAGCATAGAAAAACAAGGATGATTCAGAGCAAAGGGTTCTAAGTTCAGATCAAACTTTCTTCAGTGTGCACCACATAAAGCTACTTCATCCCCGACCACCCTAAAGCTAATGCTCAAATAACACATTCATCATCTTGAAGAATCCCCCATCCACAACACCAAGTCCAATGGTCAATTACTATGCTCCGAGTTCCCTGTACTGTTAAACTCTTTACAGTCTACCTTATACATTGCCTGGTTTACACTCCACTATTCAGTCCAATGTAGTGTACTGCTTGTATTTACCTTCATACAATATTTCTGTTCATGAATCTAATCAATTAAATAAATCCTAATATAAAAGCTTGCACATATATACTCTCTTTTTTCCAGAAAAGGATTTGCTGTGGCCATCTGGTGCAAAAAAATGTCATTTATGTACAGTATCAAACATATATTTATTATGCACAACCATAAACAGCAGTTTAAAAAAAATCACCTACATTCAGAACATCTATGCTGTTGACAAGAAAAGAACTAAAGCTGAGTTGGAGAACAGCATAACAGTTAAGGTGGCCCCAGTGGGAGGACATCTCATACAGGAAACTATAAATGCTTTTGAGATAAGGCGTGTCCAACAGAATTTGAACTCTGGGATGTGTCAATACAAGTACTCTTGCTACCCAAGACAGCAGGATATCGAGGTAGACCCAAGGATGAGATCCAGGCCTTAGTATGTAGAGCAAATGTGATAAGCAAACATGAGGCTAGCAAAAAGCCATGTTAGGAAGTATTTGGTCTGGGAGACAGAATTAAATATTGCCCCCATGGTATGATACCACAACGTGTTTATGGGTGACAGCCTGTGAAAGCAGTACACTAAGTAAGTATTGGATTGGTTGCAACAGCATCACTCCAATTACCCTTTGAATGACACTTTCAGATCTGCAGTATGAAATGTCTACTCAACCACTTTCATGGAGTTTGATATGGTTATTAAGTGGATTGGGAATATGATGCAAGCATAATGAAAATTGGGTTGTGTTTAATATCTTAACATGTGAAAGGATCATCCATAGCTACAAAGATGACTCAGTCTACAATAATTCCAGTCCTGGGACACAGTTTAGGGCCAGATGTACGTACAGACAGGTTGTAAATAAAGGAATCAAATTCTGCCCTGACTTGTCTGTAATTTTCCAATGCAACCTGTTAGACTGGCGTCCTTGGTGTGGTTTCCGCCTAACTTTTTGCCTTCAGACCTCCTGTTTTTGCCGAGTTTGTTTTAACTGGTCTTAGGACTCTGCACAATTTACGTCTGCTTAGCAGTGCTAAAGTGCTTGTGCTGTCTCATTAAAACATGCTAGATGCTATACCCAAGTGCCATATTTAATTTACTTGTCAGTCCCTAGCAAAGTGGCACTACCACTTCCCAGGGCCTGTAAATTAAACGCTACTAGTAGGCCTTCAGATCTGATTGTGCTACTCACTTAAGTAGCACTGTAAACATGCCTAGGGACTGCCACTGCAGCCTGTGTTTGTGCAGTTTTAAGCTGCGATTTCGACCTGGCAAAGTTAATCTGATTGTGCCACTCACTTAAGTAGCACTGTAAACATGTCTCAGGACTGCCATTGCAGCCTGTGTTTGTGCAGTTTTAAGCTGCGATTTTGACCTGGCAAAGTTAATCTGTTAGTGCAACAAAAACAAACAAGAACGAGGTAGCTACCATTAGGCCCTATTGACACAAATGTCATTCACTCATGTTCCAGGGGAACCATTGGGTTATTTAAAAGAACCCTCACCCGTCAACCTAGTGGGTGGCATGCTTAATCATTGGGTTCCCACTCAAGATGCCTAGCGTATCCCAGGCGTGCTGCGACGCCTGATTACAGTGGGGCCGGGTTATTTTAAATAACCTAATGCTTCCCCTGGAACATGAGTGAATTACATTTGCGACAATAGGGCCTAATGGTAGCTAGCTCGCTCTTGTTTGTTTCTGATGTATTAAAAGGGAAGAGGAACAAGCCAGTTTGCATCTTCTCGCTCTCTTTTTCTGATTATTCTGAAAGTTAACCTTTTGCCAGGCCCAAACCTTCCTTTTTAATACATATGTTACCCCTAGGGTTGGCCCTGAACAGCCCAGAGAACATGCTGGAATGTATTTATAAAGTAGGACATGTACTTTTAAGTCTTACATGTCCTTGTAGTGAAAAACATTTGTTTTTCACTGTTTCGAGACCTACCTCTCCCATAGGATAAGTGTAATTACCAAATGGGAATAACTAGTTCATGTTTGGTGTATCTGGAATTGTAGTGAAAAAGCCTAATTTATGGTGGTCAGATTTAAAATTAAATTTTGAAAAAGCCACTTTTAGAAAGTTATTTCAAAGGGTTGGGTCTATCTATTCAGCAAGGTTGACCAACATAAAAATCAACAAAAGAAACACTTTACCCTGTCTGAAACAATTTTAAAAGCACAAAAAGTTATCGCGTGATCAAGAAATGTAATTAGCATGACCACTTTCTTTTTCCATAATGTTTCTTCAAACTTTTTTCTTGGAACATTTTACATAAACATATCATATACATAAATATCATATTCATCAGTCAATGTCAGATATACCTATTTGTCTCACATCACAATTCAATATTATATGAAAAACATAAATTATAAATGTTCCAAAAACAAAAAATTCAAAGCAACAATATTTGTAATATATTAAAATTCACCAGTTCTCATCATTGAACACCAGGAGTATCATATTCTTTTCAATTGTCCATAATCCTAAGGCAAAGTATTCACAGGGTTTGTAACAGCTTGTTAATTGAACCAAAAAGATGGAACCCAGTCTTTAGGGTTGCCTCCACATTGAGGATGAGTTTCTACAACTCCCTAATGCGTAGTGCATTTTGAACCCCGTAGATTTGGGGTATCCTCAGGACCAAGAACTGGGAAGGACTGTGAAAAAATGAAATTAATTGGTACATTGGTCTTGTGAGAATTTTGATTTTAATTCAACCCCTCACAGCTGCTTATAATTTTTACCTTCTTTTGCCGTCTGTTCCATGTGTGTCTAAAACAGAAAACAAAAGAACAGAACCATCTGGTTACAGTCAAGCCTCATTCAGTGTTAAGCTTATGTGACAGCTAATATTTGTTGTTAAAAATTAGACTTACGCAACCGATGGGCGCATTGCCTAAATGTATACACACTTTTTCTGCTTTGGGGTTAAAGGGCAATGTTCTCAATGGCTTTTATTTTACTCAGTAAGAGGGCTGTATTGTCAGAATGCTTGTATTTGGTAGCAGTCGCTGTATCAATATCATTGCCTTATTTGTAAGGAGAAAACTAACAGCCTGATTCATCAAGGTACGGTTTTGTGAGTCTCTAATAGAGATTCATAAGGAATCGCTATTAGAGACTCGCAAAACGGTATTCATGTAGGAATCGCAAAATAAAATGCGATTCCTACACGTTCCTTATTTGCGATTAGCAAATTGCAAATCGCAAATAAGGAAAAACTCCCCATTCATTCCTATGGGCCAAAAGGCCCATAGGAATGAATGGGGAGTATTCCTTATTTGCGATTAGCAATTTGCTAATCGCAAATAAGATAGCGATTTGAAGGGTGCCAGGGGTGTCCAAAGGACACCCTGTAGCACCCCTCAAATGCACATTTGAACAGGTGTTGCGCACACACATGTCCAAAGGACATGTGTGAGTAACATGCAAAAGAAAAAATTGCACTAAAGTGCTTCTTACTCTTTTTCGCAATTTACCACCAAGTCAGACTTGGTGGTAAATTGCGACCAAATATTGCGATTTCGCAATTTCTAATTGGTTGTTGAATTGCATTTAAGGAATCTCTATTAGAGATTCCTTAAATCCAATTCCTCGCAAATATGCGATTTCGGTAATAGCGATTTTTGCATTTGGGATGATGAATCCCATATGCAAAAATCGCACTCGCAAAGGGCCAGATTCTCAGAATGTGGCCCTGTGCGAGCGCAAATCAGCTTGATGAATCAGGCTGTAAGTTTCAATTACGTTTAGTCTTATAAATGAATGCATTTCAAGCCATCAGATCTTAGTTAATACTAGTTTTTTGATCAGGGACAGCTTACATGTTTTAATCCATATGCGTTCATGGACATGCCTAATCTGCAGCATACACCATTAGTGCAGGGGCACATCAGACAGGGTCTAACCGCTGCTGATCTTTTCTGTGATTTAATTCTTGGCGAAGGATGCTTGCCCTGAAGCGATGAAATTGGGCACTTTTATTAGGCGAGTGGAGCATCATGCTATTGTGGTTTCTTCATTGAGATCTTCAGTCATAAGATTTTCTTAGTTGTGTGCCACTTTTGCCAATCCTTAAAGAGTCGTATAACGAAATAAAATAAGTGAATTCATACGTTTTGCAATTCTGATATCTCATTTAATCCACATATAGCTGTATTGAATAACAGAATTCAGTAAGCTTCTCTTTGATTTAGACATCTGTCTATGTCACCCCCTCCAGGGTCAGGCTCTTCAAACCATTTTCCATATGCTTTCTTTTGTTGAAATGATTTACCATTGCACTGAAACTATTTTTAAGGATGATTCTTGATTTATGTAGAATAATCTGCCATCGGATTTCCTTATTAGTTTTACCAATATGACATTTCTGGCATGGGCAGATTATGCAATAAACAATATTTTTCATCTTGCAATTTGAAAATGCAGTAGGTTTCCATTTAATGTTGTCCAAAAGAAACATCAAACCTTCAATTGTTTAGTTGCATGCAACACATGTTCCGCATTTGTAGTGCCCTTTAAGGGGTGGTAACTTCCAATGTTTCATCAAATTTCTTTTGGCTGACATTGTAGGAGTGTACGCTCATACAAGGTGTTTGCCAATACTTGAATTTTATGTGTGAAAATAGAGGTTGCTCAAATGTACTGTCCAATTTTGATAGTAAATTCCAGTTTTTAAGTATGATTCTATAAAAATGGGTAGTTTGAGGACAATATGTAGATACACATACAAGCCGTTCTGGCAAGGTTATTTCTCTAGGAGTAAACCAGGCCTTCTTAATTAATTTTTGATACGTTTGTGAGGGTACCCCTTTTCTTTAAGTTTGTCTGACAGGACGGTGGCATAATGGAAATAATTGTTTTTCTGTGTAAAATTGTGCTGGATCCTTAGAAATGGCCTATACAGCAAATTGTCTTTGAGACTTTGTGGGTAGAAGCTCTCATACTGTAAGGTATTAATTATGCCTGTTAGTTTCCGATGCAAAGTTGTTGTTAGCTGTTCCTCTACGACCTTCACTTCTACATCCAAGAAGGTAAAAACGTTATTGTTCTAATTCATACAAAATTTTAAATCGGGGGTTCTGTTATTCAGCCATCGGTGAAATTAGATAAGGGTTTCTTCTTCGCCTGTACAAATACAGAAAATGTTGACAATGAATCTCAGACATTTTGTGACCCCGTTTTGAAAAGGATTATTGTTATATGTAAATTTTTCTTTCTTCAAATTAGACCATGTACAGTATCGCAATCACTGGGGTGAAGGAACATTCCATCATAGTCCCTTTGATCTGGCAGAAGAATTCACATCAAATTTGAAATATTTCTTTTCAATGTTAGGCAAGCCAGGTCTATTATAAATCTTGTGGGGGCTCAATGTGGTCTAGAACTTGCTTCCAGGTACATTTCTATGGCTTCCAGGACTTAATCCTGGAAAATGTGGATATATAGAGAGACCACGTTAATGGTTACCAACAATTGTGCATCAGAATTAAATCCCAGGCCTTCAATTTTATTGCTAAAATCCATGATGTCTCGCAAGTATGATGGTACTACATTTATGAAGGGCTTGGGAAAGATGTCTACGTTTTGTGAAATAGGCTCCAACAATGAAGAAGAAGAAAGGTCACCCAGGGGAAATTAGTGCGTTTTTATGTATCGTTGGAAGGAAGTGCAAATCTAGATTAAGTGAAGCAAAATTTGCATCCTTTGGGTCCAACCATTGTTGAAAGCTTCTTGAGAAACTCCAAAGACTTCTCCTTGGATGGATTTGGTTGGATATGTGGAGATTTTCTGATAAAATCCTTCATCAAGAATCTGCCTATTGCCTTCTTTGGTGGAAATTTCTTTGGGCCAAAAAACCACTGCTCCACCAATGTCTGCCTGTTTGATTACTATTGTGTTGTAATTCCCTTAATGCAAACCGTTGTTGCTTAGTTATATTATTCTTACAAAATGCTTTTTTGCTTTCAAATTGGCTAATTGCACAAAATACAGACTGTTTAAAAGTAAGTACCTCCTTTTGGATGGTGTTTGGGGTGGGCAACAACTAGATTTGTTCCGTAGTTCTGAGGATTCATCTTCTTGATGATATTCGCGATTCATGAAAAAGACTTTCATGCGGACTTTCCGAAAAAATTCCAATGCTTCAGTCTCAAACTAACAAAATCTGTGTGTATTGAAGGAACGAATGACAATTCTTTCTCAAGCATCACTGTTTCCTCTTCTGTTAGCCTTCTTGGAGAGAGATTTATGATTGATGATTTCACTGGTTTTTGTGATACTGGCGCCATGTATTTGCGATTTAATATTGAAATGTAATGTGTGGATAAATAAGTATATCTGACATTGACTGATGTGTATGCTATTTGTGTACATATGAAATGTAAAATGTTCCAAGAAAAAAAATCAGAAGATACATTATGGAAAAAGTATGTGGTTATGTTAATTGCATTTATTGATCACACAATAACTTTTTGTGCTTGGAAAATTGTTTCAGACAAGGTACAGTGTTTATTTTGTTGAATTTTAGGAAGTTGGCATCTTCTTGTCTTAGCCATTTGGTGCCTGCAGCCAGTCTCCTGTTCACATGACTCAGTGTAGGTGACAGTTGGGCTTTCAGTGTTCCTCTTAAAGAACAACTCGCAATAGGGAGCTTATGTGAGACTGTATGGGCTATCACTAGCAGGATGAGAGGGAGGAGCTGGGATCAGTCCCACTTACACATGACTAGGCTGTGCCCTCTCTTCTCACAAAGGGCTGCATACCCCCTGTAGTCAGGGCACCTGTGCACTTCAAAGGCATGCCGCTAGAAGCTTCTACCCACTTCACAGGCACAATTGGGTAAAAATACTGGACCTCAGACACCAATTCTTCAGTACACTTTTGAACCTATGGATACTTCGTCAGGAAGAAGAACTGCTGTGCTGCCGAAAGGGCTGCCACTTTGCTCAAAAGCTTCTTTGAAGGTATGCTGTCCTGCTGTGCTGACCTGCTGCTCTCTTGCCTGGGTGAGGAGGACTGGACATGAATCTCTTGAACCAAGAACCCAAAGTGACACCAAGGGTTAGTTGGCTGACCTCCTGATCTGAAGCCTCAGGAACACAACAGGCTTCCAACAACTTTGCACCTGCACTTGGACTCTTCAATCTTTAAGTCTACCATTGTTATATTTCATATTGGTACCCTACTATAGGTCTAGGGAACATCTTTCACTTTCCCTACATCGTCTCCCCATCATTTCATATGAACGAACCTTATAGGGACATAACTCCAAATATGTACAGACTGCCTCATATGGACATAACGCCTTATAAGGACTGTTGCCTTTTATGGACTAAACTTTCACCTAGTTCCATTCCAAGGGTGGGTTTTCCCAATCAATATTGCTAAGACGTCATCCTTAGCACATATGAATAATTAATGAGTACACTCTACAGAAGGTCAACTTCACCTCTCCCATTGACTCACAAGGTTTAATTCCCAACATCATCCGCATACTGAACAATGGGAACATACGCACATAGACTATATAAATACAGCACCTCTTGCTATCAGTCAGCAGAAGGGAACCGAGCCTTCATGGCAGACACATTGACCAGAGACGCTGCAGCTCCGACATGTCATTGCTCCAGCTGACAGTGGTCTGACGATCACTTGCGGGGTGTCCAACTCAAGTCCAGGACGAGGTCCCACACTCTCACTATTCAGGCATGGGGGTTCAACTAAATCCTACTGGGATTCTTGTCTCTTAGACTTAGGCTCTTTCGCACCTACTCACATGCTAGGTACACTTAGGTACATCTAGACAGGCATCTTAGGAGTACGCACTTTATTTTATAGATGCATTTTATATTCATGCATGCGTTCATGACTATTGCAATACTATTTCTTTCTATTCACTGTACTGCTGGTTCCATATCTCTGCTACTGTATTACAGTTGTAGCAGCGCACTTATTTTACATGAGAAGAACAACGGTACAATAAATTCTTATTGTAAACAGGCTCGACTGTTACTTCTGTGTATCTCTCTGAGAGCAAAACAAGGAAGCACGAATGACTGGATGAAAAGTAGTATATTGTTTCCATGAGTCTGAGGGTATTATGTTCTAAAGTTGCACAAACTAATCTCTCTGATGACAGGAGATTCTAGTAACACTACAAGCTAGCTAATGGAAAAACATAGGCTGACATATTCGGTGGGGGTGTACAGAGTCAGTTTGCCACCAAGCCCACAGTGTATGTTATCCGTAAACAGCGTAGGTCTTGCATGAAAGGGTAATATCGGAACTACACCATGACAAGTGGTGCCACCCCAGTCCTGGGCACTTGGAAGTGGACTCAAGGTGCTCTGCCAGCCTCTGTGGATCCAGCGGAACTGGTGCATCTCCTCTGCTGTGCACGCCTGAGCAGAAACAATGCATTGCCGTTGCTACATGGATTGGACCCGTCACAAAGACCTGCATTGCAGCCCTGCAGCTCTTCGGAAGCAACACATCCACCCGACTGCGCGCTGCATCCTCAATGCAGGACTTTGCATCACAAGCTCCATTGACAGGATACTTGACAACGACACAGGCCCTCGCATCGCAGCCTCAAACCATCTTAGAACCGACACATCTCTTCGGCTGCGCAGATCCTTGCAATGCTCCACAAATCAAGATTTAAGGTACTCTGTTCTGCAGGCATAACTGGGTCATTGTAGCTGTCTTGCTCTGCATCATGGTTGGCCGGTGACCAGATATCCACAGTTGGCTTTGTGCTTTCTGTTGCTATTTTCACTAACATGTTTAAAATTGCATACCTCTGGTTTCACTACTTGGAATTGAGTAATTTCGGTCTTGTTTTTAGAATGTTCTCTTTTTCTAAGTTGGTGTGGGATCGTTTTTCTGTGGTATTTTCACTTTATTACTGTTTGAAGTATTGCAAAAATACTTAACACATTGCCTCTAATTTAAGCCTGATTGGTGTGTGCCAAGCTACCAGAAGGCTGAGTATAGATTAATTTAGGGTTGGCTTGTGCCTTACCCTGACAAGAATTGTGGTTGTTGCTTGCCCAGGGCTCACACCTAAGTCAACTAACAACACAACTTCTTACACAACCTATGTACTAATATGTCTTCTAGCAAATTCTCCACTCACACTGTATTGTGCCATGATGAGTGTAATTAATATTAGTTAGGTAATCTGATTGTCACAGGGATGGCGACCTACAGGGAACAGCAGACCTCCAACATTGGGTTCACATTTCCAAGCAGGAAAAAAAAAATCAAAGCAGTCTGTGCTCCTTAAAATAAATAGTGTAAGCCTACTGTTTTATCTCATTGCTTATTGACAAAGAAACATGGAATGGAACCATACCTCACTGTGATGCATAATGCCCAGGACCGATTCTATATGACTCGGTTTAGACTAAATATGCTATATCATTTACTTGCTGTCCCCTGTTCTGTTATGTCCTTTTTATTCTGTTCCCAGACGCACGTTTTTAGTAGGGATCCTGAAAGAAACTAAACTTAGACAAGCAAAAATGGCCCTGAGGTTTCTCCAGGAAGCCTCAGATGCTCACTCGTTGTTTTGTACAATAAGTTTTATCAGGGTTGCAATGCGGTTAAGGAACACCAGAGAAATAATTGACTGTAATGCTCCTTAAACAGAGACCCAAGTATGGAAATTTCTCATTCCTCTTTGTAAATGAAATGAATTTTTAGATTATTTTTTAACTCATTTTTAAACTCGCTTTTAAAATATATAAAAAAAATTATGTATTGTGTATGTACTTTTATGGTGTCTTTTTAAGTGCCGAATAAAGATTTAAATTGAATTGAATTGAAATAGTGCTGCTTTAAAATAAGATGCATCCAGTTCAGGATGACATCAGTAGGAGCACTTAAAAGCCACCTGGGCCACTGCCTGCTCCCCATAGACTGTCTGACACAATTCCCAAAGGGGAAGCTGCCCCATAGGGGCCATTTCTTTAAAAATCATAAGTAGGAAGGGATAACCCTTTCTTATCCCCTCCTAAATGTAATTCAAAAAGAGTAATTTACCAATGTAATGGTTTTTCAAGAATAATTCAGAATTGCAAAGGCGGTTTAACGAATGTCAAAACACAATTTTACTTTGTGGCTGCAAGCTGTGTGATATTGTGAATTGCAAGGTTTGCGACCACAAAATAGTTTTGTACAACTATCCCTTAGTTCTTTCTTATCTTCAGCGATATCACTCCACCAGCAACTCATTGTGAAATGAGCCTCATTAACAAATACATTGATGCATTTGCCAATTATGCATTTGTCTCAGCATAATTCTGATAATAAAAACTGGTTGTGGTTTTACCTGGGATAGAAGTGCATATGCAGGAGTTCTTTTAGAATGATCTGCGTAGTTATTGAGTCACCCCACAAACCTGGCAAAGCACACTGAGTGGCTCAGTGGAGCCAAGGTGGAAGTTAGCAAAGTAGCTGCAACACCGCAGTAATTATCACCATATTACTCGGCAACTGCTATGTTTTACTTGGGAATATATGTATTGCTGTACATGGATTGAAAGAATATTCGTTATAGCTTCATGAATCCCGTGCAATTCAATGTATTTTGTTTACAGCCTCTGAATTTTACTTATGCCCTTTGAATAAAAAAATGAAGTCCCTCATACAGTGAGGAGATGCATTTTATTGACAGCTGTCACCAAGGAAGCCAAGACTTGTAGTAGAAGCCACTTCATCCTGCACCATCTGTAAAGTACTGAGCAGAACAGAGTCTCCCTTTGCGGCTCAGCAGACTAAGGAGCACCTGAAACCAGGACCTAGTTTATTGATCCTACTAAGAGGTTTAGTACAGTACATGATTTCACCCCTTGTTCTTGTGCAACACTTCCAGCAGGGTAGTATGCAGCATCAACATCTAATGGGAATGTGTTACTCAATTAGAGATGGCCCATAATAGCAATGACATTGCAGCAAGAGGAAAAAGAGCAGGCTAGACAAACAAAAATGTTTAACCTTATTTATGTATGATTGTTAACCAAACAAAACAGCACACAGTTTCAGGTTCAAGAAGTACTCTAGTTAAACTGGAAATATGTTATTTCAATTAAAATAAAATGGGATTCAAATTTTCAAAGAACGTGATTTTTTGGGCCCCACTCTGATTTCGCCTTGAGAAGGCAGATGGTTTCTTGCTTGCTATCATCATAAAATTACCTGAGATGATGCTGGAGATATTTCACATCCCAGGGGTGACTGAGCAGTGAGAGAAGGGCCAAATCACTCAGGAAATAGAAGCGTGGGAAGGCCTGCCTCATCCGGTCCAGGTAGGAGGTGAGCGACCGGAAACAGATTTCCAGCTCTTCCTGGACATGCTTAAGGATGACCTCTTTGGGGACATCTCCGGCACAGCAGCACTGGAGACGAAACATGCAAAGTGTCATTCATAGAAATGCAGCACACTCAACACATACAGTGTATTATATTATAAACATTATCACATAGAAATTATTTAGGACTAGATGTACTAAGGTTCTGGTTACAAAAACTAGTAACAATTTGCGACCAGAAACTTATTTGAAATCAAAAGTATGAACTAATATATTGATTCATAAAATAAGCATTCGTATTCTGCCACAATTCGACCTATCTAGAATTCATTAGGAAGATCACAAATTGAGACTCGTTGTTTGCTCAGAGTCACATGATTGTGCCCTGCAAGGGTCAGCACACCATCAAGCTTGTGACTGTTTTAAAATAAAGGAAACTTTTTTAAGTTCCCCGAGGAAACGGAGTTGCTTTAAAAAAAAGTTTTCTTTTTTAAATGCTTTCTCTGGGATTTCTGTATTAACCAAAACCCGTTTGTATTGTTTCATGTTGTCCAGAAGTACCCGGGGATATTGAATAGTGGGTGGTAAATGGAAGCCTCACTGCAGTAAGGTTACTGGCCTTGATGAAGAAAATGTGAAAAGTTAGGTAGAACTTGAAGCACTAATTAGGGATTATTCTCTTGTATAAAAGTGAGAGTGACTGGTAGCAAAGGAGTTCAATGGTGAAACTTTGGTCTTATATCACCTAGAAAGGGAAATACTGAAGGAGTAACAGGTTTTTTAATGCTTGAGAGAAGAGTAAGTGGAAAGGTTTTACTCGTGGTGTGTGAATGAAGGGTAAGCGGAAGGTTTTACTTGCATCTTAAGAAATCAATCTTTCTCTGAATTTAGTCAATCAGGCACAGTAGCGAATGTTTCTGTGTTGTTAATTAAAGAAATGCGATAGTAAAATCGAAACAAATTAAGTTTCGTATTACCTTGAAAAGGAGGGGTCAGTCGCGGGTGCTGCAATGACGTCACCGAGAGCTACGCTGGGATTGGTAGAAACAGCCAGTGTATAGCCGAGGTAAAATTATAAAGGAGGGGTGAGTACAGAGGAGCGAAACTGACATCACAAAAAAATCGGACAAGCATTGGTTAAAATATTTTATTAAAACCAATGTTGATCAGTCATCAAGATAAAAGACGCAATGGCATTGGAGAAGCATTAGAGTAGAAGTAAATAATTGATTAGTTGTCAAAATCGAATTTTCAGTATTAATTGATAGGGGAAAATATATGTGGAGTCTCGATCTAACTATAATAGGGTCCCGTCCAGGTAGAAGATTTATAGGTTTTGCCCCCGAGCAGTATATTAGAGGGAAACCAAGTACTATGTACGGAGAGAAAAGGAAAATGTCATTTATGCAGAAGATCAAACATTATTTTAAAAAGGATAAGTCATTTAAAACTAGAGAAGGACTTATTATTCCTCTCCCGAATACACCTGCATCATATGTGATGAAAGAAAGAGGTTATCACACTTGTGTCTGGTTAGAAAATTGTATAGAGTACACAAAAGAGGATGGTATATTAGCATTTCCTGATAACAGAACATTTAATGGGAGAATTTTGCACAATTTACAAACTCGCATGAATGAATTCGAACCAAGGCCTAGATTAACTCAGTATGAAGCTTTATAAGAATGGGAGACTGAGGCTTTTGAGCGAGATAGACCACGATGTGATAATAACTTGAGTACATTTTATCCCAGATTTCCTCCTAAAACCAGCGACAAACAGATGAAACAATGGAGACAGCCCATGGTAGTAGAAGGGTTATATCCTGTACTGACCACAGAAGAAACGACAGGAAGTAAATGTGCAGAGAAAACAAAGCATTTAATGGCTGGTAGTGGAAAATCAGAAGATGATTATTTTGAAGATATTTTAATGAAAAATCCTCCGCGGTATCAAGAAGAATGAAACAGAATTACCCCTAGTGCCCCGCTTTTGAACACACCCTTAGTTCCACAAGTTTTACATGAGAGTACAATGGAAAGAGTACTTCAAGAAAAAGAAAGGGAAGCAATAAATAAAAATAGAAGTGAGTTAATTCAGAAAATAACCCAGTTAAGTGCAAATCCTGAAGCCCTAACAATACCAGTAACTATAGGCCCTGTTGTTCCCTTACATGGGGATAAGCCAAACTATTCTAAAATTCCTGTTCTGACTACACCGATCATACAACCAAGAAAAGAAAAAATTATAGTTGATGATCAAGCAAGTGAGTGTGAGTCGATAATTTCTCTAATGGATTTGCCAATAAGAGAACCAATAAATGATTCATTTAAAAAAGTTACACCTGGGTACTCAAAAGAAGTACAGATAGATACACCCACAGGAATAAGAAGTGCTACTGTGGTAACCCCAGAAGAGATAAAAGGATGGACACGAGATATAGAAAAGCCAAAATCGCCTCCAAAGATATTGGATATATTTAAATTACGAGTAGAATTAGAAGAAATGATTGCTGGAAATGTAGGGATAGAAAGATTAAACACTTTTAGTGAAGAACAGTTATTATTCATATGCAGAAATATCACCCGAATTACGAAAATATTTCATGAAAAATTAATGAGTTTGGCTGCAGAAAAGGGAATCGGAATAGGTAAATCCAAAATATTACAGAAACCATATAGGGCATAATTCTCTGACAAAGATTTAGAAAACATGAACGTGTCAGGGAAGAAAGAAGTTACAGATAAAAGAATTATTGACATTGCTACAAAAATGGGGAGATTTAGATAGATGGAAGACTACATGGACAAAGAAAAAGGAAGAAGCACAGGCAAATCGAAAAACATCTGAGTACTTAATGAAAGACAAAGAAAAGGTTGAAAGATTGTGCCCTATGAGAAAAGTTCCAGGAGGAGGTTATGTACATGTCCCATGGACCCGACAAGATATTTTATCATTTACAAATGATTTCCCAAAGCTGTAATTAATTTATGCCATGCCTTTTTCGCCATTCCCTTGCATCCTAATAGCCAGTTTTTATTTTCGTTCAAATTTGACGAGCATGTTTATGTTTGGAATCGTGCTCCACAAGGGTACACTGAAAGTCCTTCGATTTTTAATCAAATTATGAAAAAATGTCTTGAATCTCTGGTGTTGCCCAGACAATCCGTCTTGGTGCAATACATTGACGACTTATTAGTCGCATCTAAAACTCGAAATTGTTGTGTTATCGACTCCAACGCATTATTAAATCACCTAGCTGAAGGTGAATATATAGGGGGTCATTAGGATGTCGGGCGGATTGCCTCCCCCAGGCTGGTGGTTGCCACCGCCGGCCTGGCGGAGGCAATCCGCCCGACATCCACTGCCCAATTCCCCCACGCCATATTAGGATGGTGGGGGGACCGCAGTGGTGTAAAACACCGCCCGCCTGTTTTCCACCCCGGTCGCCTTGCGGCCGGGGCGGAAATTGTTTAATATGGTGGCGGTGTCTGTTAGACACGGCCAGCCATATTACAATGGGCAAATTGACAGGCGGTCTTCACTCTGGGGGCACCCTGCGGGGCCCCAGAGTGAAGGAGAATGGGGGGTGCACACGGGGGAGTACCTGTGGTACCCCCCCCACATTTACATAATCAAAGCGGCAGGCACCTCGCGGTGCCTGCCGCTTTGGTTTTGCAAATGCTACATGTAATTTTCAGTATTGTGTCAGGCGGTGCAGGGAGCACCGCCCGCCACAATACTGAAAATACAGGATGTGCCCGCCACTGTGGCGGGCACATCCTAATTCCCCCTACGGGACCCCCCCACTTATGGCGGGCGGTCCCGTTCTCCGTTAGGGTGCCAGGCGGACAAAGTCAGCCCGCCATCCTAATGAGCCCCAAAAGTGTCACCTGAGAAAGTACAATTCTGCACCACTTCGGTCAAATATTTGGGGCATCAAATTAAAAGAGGGGTCAGAAGAGTGACTTCAGAAAGAATCAAAATAATTAGAAATATGAAATTACCTCAGACCCAGAAAGAAATAGGGATGTTTCTTGGAGTTGTAGGATATTGCAGGTAGTGGATTGTGGGATTTGCAGTACTAGCCAAGCCATTGAAACAATTGACAAAGAAAAGAGCAAGAGATCCAGTGAAATGGGATGATAGAAGCATGACAGCCTTTTTGAAATTACGCAACTGTCTGTTCGAAGCACCTGCGCTAGGAATGCCAGACTATTCAAAAGAATTTGCATTATTCTGTGATGTGAGAGACAATTGTGCACTGTCAGTTCTAACGCAGAGACATGGCCTAATGCGACGTCCTGTGGCATATTTCTCTGCTACTTTGGACCCAGTGCATTGCTAGGGTGCCTAAAATCTGTAGCCGCAACATGCATGAGTTTGGAGCAAACTGTATCCCTTGTAATGGGACACCCTGTAACGATGTATGTCCCACATGCAGTTGTAATTTTGCTTACACAAACTCGAACTTAGTATCTTACTCCTAGTCGGCTGACTAGATATGAGCGAGTCATATTAGGTGCACAAAATGTAACGATAGTCAGATGTACTGTCTTAAACCCTTCAACTTTGTTGCCTGATTCATATTTTGAAGAAGTAAAAGATGAAGTCGAGCATGAATGCCTTGATGTTACTGAACTGAGTGCCAAACCTCGTGCAGACATACAATAAGAACCCTTAAAGAATGCAGAACATTAACTGTTTGTCGATGGCTCCTGTATGCGCCATGAGGAAGGAGGATTGAGTGCTGCTTATACTGTATGTACAGTGCCTGGAATAGTCGAAGCATCCTATTTACCAGGAGTCAAGTCTTACAAATAACTGAATTGGTGGCTTTAATTAAAGCTTGCAAAATTGGGAAAAATTGGAGAGTAACCATTTACACTGACAGTCTGTATGGTTATGGGGTTGTGCATGACTTTGGCCAACTCTGGATGCAAAGGGATTTCATGACTTCTTCAGGAAACCCTATTAAAAATGGAAATTTTGTAAAAGAATTAATTGAAGCATTTCAATTGCCAAAAGAAGTGGCTGTGGTCAAGTGTGCTGCTCACCAATCAAGAAATGATAAAGTGACAGCTGGTAATCGTTATGCTGACCAAGTTGCCCAATATTGAGCTAAATACAAAATAGCAATAAACAAGAAAATTGATGGATGTGGAATCAGCGGCCAACTTATGCTACTTGGGGGTATAGGAGCATGGGAGGAAGTGAGAGAATTACAAAATGAAGCAGAAACAAAAGAAAAGGAAGAATGGGAAAAATAGGTTGTCAGAGAAGAGCAGATGATGGTGTGTGGGTTTACTTAGATGGAAGACCTGTGTTACCTGACTGTATGCTTGTACCAATGGCTAGGATGTATCATGGAGACACCCACATAGGCAGAGATGCAATGATTAGACTTTTTCGACAAGATTGGTTCAACGCAAGGTTCAGGAATGTCGCAGAGAGTCTTTGCCAGAGATTCTTAATTTGTCAACAAATAAATCCAGGCAGGAAAACTGTAGTTTGTCCAGGAAATATTGGGAAAGCTAAGGGACCATTTATAGGGCTTCAGATTGATTTCATTCAATTACCTGCTTGTCGAGGAATAAAATATGTACTTGTCATTGTTTGTTTGTTTTCAAAGTGGGTGGAGACATACCCCACCAGGAGAAATGACAGCTTGACAGTAGCCAAACTCCTATTATGAGAATACATTCCTAGGTTCGTTTTTCCAGTAAATATTGAATCAGACCGAGGGTCTCATTTTAATAATGAAATCATTTGATTAATTTGTGAAGCATTTAAAATTGAACAAAAATTGCACTGTGCATACCTTCCAGAGGCTTCTGGAGTGGTAGAACAACTAAATGACACAATCAAGTCAAGGCTGGGAAAGGTGTGTGCATCCACCCCACTGGAGTGGCCTGATGCTTTCCCTCTGTTCCTGATGGGACTCAGATGCATTCCAGACAAGAATACAGGCTTGAGTCCCCATGAGATACTCATGGGAAGGGCAATGAGGCAAGTATGTATACCAGGACACATGCCGTTGAATATATTTGATGATTTGGTACTGGAGAATTGCAAAGAGTTGGCTGACCAAGTGTGTTCTATCTCTCACCAGGTTGGGGAAGATGCTGTTGCCAGGCAGCCGAACCAAGCGTATGATCTGAATCCTGGTGACTGGGTAGTAGTGAAAGATCACACTCGAGAATCGTGCCTAGCACCAAGGTGGGCAAAGCCACATCAGGTTATATTGGTTACAACAGCTGTAAAATGTGCAGGCCTGCCTAATTGGATACAAGCCAGCCACACAAAGAGGATACCTACTCCTGATGAAGCAGAATCACAAGAAACTCAAGTGGTTGAAAGGGCTGATGGTTGTACAGCTGAAGAATCACAGGAAATAGATTCTGAAGTAGCTGATCAAGAACAAACTAGCACTAGTCAGGATAATTGGATCCCAATAATGGATATGCCTGAAATCATTGTAAGAACCAGAAGTCAAACCCGATTAGAAAAGCAGAGTGATAGTGAGGATGACACAGGAATAGAAGAACACACTCAGATTATAGAAAATAAAGCTAACATCAAATCTGAGGAGTACCAGATAAGAAAAGAGCAATCTACTCAGACAGAAGCAAATAAAAGCAACACTGGCGAGTCTGAGGTGGGACAAATAGATACTAGAGAAAACGCTCAGGCAGAAGACAATCAAGAAATTATAAGACTTGTGCAGGACCAGTTAGGTTAAGAAAAACAAGGTCAGGAAGAAGAAGGAGAACGAAGTCAAAGCAAACAAATTCCTGAACAGGGTTAGTATAGCAAAGAAGCATTCATCCAGGCAGAAACTGCAAAGATAAAAAGCCTTGGACAAGGCCAGATAGAGAGGAATTCTGAAGACGGGAATAATCAAATTGTGCCACAACTCAACGAAAACAAAAGAGCATTTGAAGAAACTGAAAGCACACTGCCAGCTAAAAGACTCAGAAAAGGTGATACTTGGCCTAGTATTATCAAGAGACTGAAATATCGCCTTAAGAAAATAAATGAAGAACCTGACCAAGTAAATGAAATAACAAGTCAATCTGAACCGCCCACTGAAAAGCCAAGAAAGAGAAGTCCACAAATGCAAAGACTGAATAATAAATTCAGGGGTCCTGAATGAACTTATGTAATTCTTGAGGATTTCGAGAATCTGGATATAAGTGGAGAAAGTGATGAAGAATTAGAGGTTGATCAAATAGATGATGAAGTGAGACCAACCTAAAAGGAAGAAATTCCCAAGGTTGTATCCAGTACAAAATTCAGAAAGAGCGGAAAAACCTTCCTTGTCCAAAATGGCTGATGGGAGAGTTGTTGGAAAAACGAAACAGAATTGTAGAGAGAGCTGCTGTAAATTGTGTATATGTAGCATATGCTTAGTACTTACAATATGGTTAGGATTGACAATAGCCATTTCCTATCTAATGACCGAAAGTAAGCAAAATAACACTAGTACAAATGGAAAGGAGCTAACATTAAACAAGACAGAGTAGAATTAGAAGCATCATATGAAACAGTTTTGCATCACAGCGTATATAAAAATAATATAGATTTAAATGTGTTTGCTAACCTGTTAGTACATTATATAGAAACCATGGAAGTTAATGATTGTTATGTGTGCATGAAAATGCCAACATCTGTAACAGAAGGAGTAACATATCATCATTTGCCATTGACATATGGTATTTCATGTAGTATTTTAGCTATCTTATTTTACAGAACTGGAAAGTTACAATATTATTATTCTAACATTGATGTGGTTGTTTCTGAAATTCCCTTGCGAAAAAACATGAACCCTGTTCTTAGCAGTAGAGATTCACAATTCATGGGAGAATACTTTCTAACAATAAAAGCAATAGATATAGCTGAAGCACATAAGCATGATCTCACATGTAAGCTACATAAAGAAGAAAATATATTTCTCAATTTAGTAGAGAAAACGAGACCGGATTTCTATAGAAGGGCTTCTGAACTGAAACCTCAGATACCTAAGTGGGCTGAGAGAGAAGATTTTATTGCAACTGGCAAGACTCATGCTGCTATGTCCCTGGACCTTGAAAAGAAAGGGAAAATCGGTCTCCGTAGGTTAAAAACAGAGTATAACAATATATTTATTGGTTCCAGTGAATGTGAGCACAATTTTCTGATAATTGGTGGTTGGGAACTAAAAGGGGGAACTGATCCAGTATTTCTTGGAGTCTATTATATATGTGGAAATAAGGCTTATTTTAAGCTAATTGAACACTGGTATGGGAATTGCTATTTCGGAATAGTATTCCCAAATGTGTACCATGTAAAAAGAATCACTAGAAGCAATGAAGAAAATAACGGACTAACACGCAAGAAAAGGACTAGTTTTTCACAAATTGTAGGAGATATATTCAGAGCATTAATACCTTCAGTGAGAGTAATTCTGAATACACAAAGAATCTGAAAATTATCAATAGTGGTGGATCACTTATAGACTGACACTGCTGGAGGATTTTTTCTGATCAATACCTAACTAACTGCGGAATGATCTATGGTTTTGCAAAATCGACTTGCTCTTGACATTTTATTTGCAAAAGAGGGCGGAGTCTGTAAAATGTTGAAGGCTCAACATTGTTGCACCTACATACCTGACAAAAGTGTTGAAATTGGGAAATATGTCAAAAATTTGGAAGAAATATTGAAACCACTGGAAGTTGACAATGCATGGAAGAGACTAACTGATGGTATTTCTTCCATATACAGTTGGTTCTCTAATGTAGGGAAAAGTATTGTAGGCAAAATACTGATGCCAATATAGGTATAACTTTATTAGTTTTAACAATAATGATTTGTTGCAAATGCAGCAGGTAAAGAAAATGGTATGAAGTGAATGAGAAAGGAAAGAAAAGAAAATATGATAAAATTCAACTTGAAGAAATAAAAGGAGATATTTACAAAAGAATAAAAGGTTTTCAAAAGAAAAGAGGAAAAGGAAATTCCAAAGTAAATGAAGAAATAGAACTGGGAAATTGTTAAAGTTGGCATCTGCTTTAGTAATTAATGATTTGTAAAGAAAAGGAGTTTGGTCCCGGGATGCAGGGGAGGCTGGACCAATGAGATATGAGCAATGAAGAATTTGCCTACCCCCACGTGAATGATTATGTAGAAATGTTTGGAAAAACACAAACAAAGGAAATGTCTTCTGCTTGTGCAGGTATTTTATTTAAACCTGTTTCAATTTTTTTACCAAGTTTCTTTTTATATTTTCATGGAAGAGAAAGGTACTTGTGAACCACATTTATACATAACATTTATACATATATACAACTATTATACAATGAACATATATACAAATATAAACAGTTTTTAAACAATCTTCTTTTTCAAAAGCTACGTTTTCACAAATATTGACTCTTTGTGAAGTATTTCGCACTTGTGATTACCACAAAATGAAACAAGAAAAGGCAACCAAATTGTTGTAAGAAAGATCAAATATCAATTTTAAGGAAAAGATCAAAGCAATTAATCATGCGATTAGCAATAAGTTCCTGTTCACTTTCTTTGAATGCCTGCCGACGCGTTTCGAATCTGAAGATAAATCACAGATTCTCATCAGGGCTCTTTCATTGGGGGTAATCTGAATGGAGAATGCAAAAGAAGATCATTCAGTCGCTACATCGGACTAAGAATAACTTAATCTCCCCTTTGTGAAAAACTGATGTCACCAAACCTGTAAAAGCCCATTCTTTGTTTTGACTTTCTACTCATGAATGTTCGAAGTGAAGTCAAACATACCTGCGTTGTTTTCTAGCAGGGTGCGTGTTCCGATCTTCTCAGATCTCGCACGTCTCCATTGTTTTAATTCCGCCTCGTGGGACCGTGATTCAGCGTCCTCAGCGGTATTGGAGGCAGCGTTTCTAATCGCGCTGTGCACCTGCAAGGAGGTATTACTGTTTTAGTTGGAAGCTAAAAATGTGGGTTTCAACAAAGCGGTCTCCCCCATCTTCACTCACCTTCCTCTCGCTGTGGGTTTCTTCTCATTGTGAACCATCCACCAATACCGTGGCCACAGATTGGCTCTTCCACTATATTAAGCCGCCGCCAAGCATTATGGTACCTGTAGTTTACGGGTCGTTTGTTGAGATTCCAAGTGCTTCACAGCCTCGAAATCTCAGACAACGAGTTCAAGCCTGTTTGGGCGCTGTTGAATTTTAAAATCAAATATGCCTCCTTTCTAAGCAACACTTGTTCTATATTTATGCCGGGTTTCATTTGGTTCATACTATACAAGACAGTCCACTGGAAATCATTATCCGCATGATTTTTCTCAATGAAGTGTTGTACAAGGGGTGCAGTCTGCACTTTATTTTTGAGACGTGATCGATGTTGTGTCATGCGTGCATTCACTTGTTGGGTCGTTTTCCCTATATACACTTTTGGACAGGGACAAACAATGGCGTACACAACATTTTTAGTCCTGCAGTTCGAGAAGGCAGCGTGTGGCCAGCTCAGGTTGGCATGTTGAAAGGTATTACCCTCAATGGTGGAATCACATGCCACACAATTCCCACATCTGTGGTGGCCTCCAATTGGTTTTAAACCCCATTGTGATGACAAGTCACTTTTGGGTTTGTTTAGCCTTATGTCTGCACGGACAATTTGTTGTCCAATGCTTTGATTTTTCTTATACGCAAAAATCGGGCGTGGAAAGGGTACTTCTAGTTCTTCAAGAAGATGCCAATGTTTGAGCACCATTTGTCTTATGTTATGTGTTTCTGCGCAGAAGGTAGTGACGCACACCAGATTCTCTAGGTCTCGTTTTGCTTTGGTTTCAAAGAGACACTCTCTAGGGCTATAGCGTGCTCTTTTGTATGAATGTTTTAGTAGCTTACTGGGGTAACCCCTTTGGCACATTTCCTCACAGAAGATCTGTCCATGTTGATCAAAGTGTTTAATTTCTGAGCAATTTCTTCTAATGCGAAGAAGTTGTCCATATGGGACATTTGCCCTCAACGCAGGTATGTTTGACTTCACTTCGAACATTCATGAGTAGAAAGTCAAAACAAAGAATGGGCTTTTACAAGCGCTATTCTTCATACCTTACAGGTTTTTGGAATCCCCGTGTGATCGCGGAGGACACTTCCAACAACTTCAAAATAAAAAGACCCCCTCATGCTGCCTACACCATTTTAGGTATGGATTTATTTGCTTTTCTGTCTGTTCATCAGACTGTCCCCTGGTCGGTCAGTGATGTAAATAGTAAATATCCCTCATTTTGCACATTAGGTCCACAGTCACAGTAAAAGGACCCAGGAAGTCACTAGCTTCGTTACATGTATTGGACCCGCGGGACCGCGTTGCCAAGAGTTTAAGGTAACAGGTTTGGTGACATCAGTTTTTCACAAAGGGGAGATTAAGTTATTCTTAGTCCGATGTAGCGACTGAATGATCTTCTTTTGCATTCTCCATTCAGATTACCCCCAATGAAAGAGCCCTGATGAGAATCTGTGATTTATCTTCAGATTCGAAACGCGTCGGCAGGCATTCAAAGAAAGTGAACAGGAACTTATTGCTAATCGCATGATTAATTGCTTTGATCTTTTCCTTAAAATTGATATTTGATCTTTCTTACAACAATTTGGTTGCCTTTTCTTGTTTCATTTTGTGGTAATCACAAGTGCGAAATACTTCACAAAGAGTCAATATTTGTGAAAACGTAGCTTTTGAAAAAGAAGATTGTTTAAAAACTGTTTATATTTGTATATATGTTCGTTGTATAATAGTTGTATATATGTATACATGTTATATATAAATGTGGTTCACAAGTACCTTTCTCTTCCATGAAAATATAAAAAGAAACTTGGTAAAAAAATTGAAACAGGTTTAAATAAAATACCTGCACAAGCAGAAGACATTTCCTTTGTTTGTGTTTTTCCAAAAATTTCTACATAATCATTCACGTGGGGGTAGGCAAATTCTTCATGAAGTAGTGTGGCTCACTGGTTAGAGGCGGCAGACCCGAGAGCAGAGGACGGCCCGAGACCAGGGTTCGATTCCCGGCGCGGCAGGTTTCTGGATCAGGGTCAGCGGACTCGATAATTCTCTCGCCTAGGTGCCCACTCTGATCAGCGATCACACTCGGCAACTCTGGGCATTAGCTTGCCTCATCTTCACTATCGGCTCCACCAGACCGCCGGGGATGCCTGGTCTCACCCTGGAGATACCCATGAAGGGACCATCTCTCAGGGAAGCCAGGAAGGGTTTCGCAGCGGTCGAAGCGAAGCGCCTTGGGACCCTCTGGGTAAGTAGTGCGCTATATAAATGCCTATACATTTACATTCATTGCTCATTAGTAATTAATGATGGCATAGAATGCCATCAAGGAGGGTATTGATGGAGCAAGGTTTCATACGTAAAAAACTTGCTTGGATTCAACCCTCTCGAATAACATGTAATTACGTAACCAATGTGTTTTGTGAATACTAATAATGCACCACACAACATTTTTTTCATCTAGGGCAGTGGTCTCCAAACCTTTTTCGGCGGGCCACATCAACTTTCTTTTCTGTGATGGGGCAGGGGTCAGTCTTATAACAGGAAATGATATGGGCCAAAGTGACAACCAGTATTATTGTGGCGATTATAATGACATTTGTTTTGCAGCTGCCCTTCGCTGGGCCTTGGCGCTACCTCTTGGTTTGCAAAAATAGTGATAGAAAGTATTCTCGTGTTTATTTGAAGTACCACAGATACTCCTTTTATTTTATAGATATAGATTAGATTCCAAAATAAACACACAAGCTGATGATAATTTTTTTGCCACACAGTGAAATAACATTAATACAGAATAATTGTAATAAACAGGCTGACTTTAGGGTGGTCCTGGAAGCATGCAGGCCCTTCGAATGGCAGATAAAAAAACACAAGCAGCCCATCAGCAGATGACATGCTGCAGTCTCATTTTGTCTGTGACATCACTGTTCAAGAAACATGCTGCCTATAAAAAGAGCTTTACTATACTGAAATCTTTTCATTTTCATAGTTACTGAAATCAGCAGGCTTACCATATCAGTGTGAGCTGTAGGCTTGCTTCTGACTGGTGAGGAGATTGATGTCAGGTCCAATTCCAGTTACAGCCAGTCTCAGAGACTGATGCAGGTGTTGATCTGAGAGTCTTGATCTTCTCGGATTTTTTATCAGCTTCATGTGTGAAAAAGTTTGCTCCAGATATATGTGCTCCGAAAAACTGTGGACATCTTCATAGTGTGCTTTCTAATGTTGGGGTAGGTCTCGTTTGGGAGGGAAGCATAGTACTCTATGAGACAGTTGGGCTTGAATGCGTCTTTCAGCACATCACAGGTCTGCAACTCAGTCACTTCAAATTGAAGAGAAGGCAGGGTGTCATTAATGTCGGCAGCAAAAGGGTTCTGGAATATGCGAATTTCTTTAACGAGGGCATGAAGCTCACGGAACCGCATACTGAACTCCGCTCTCAGCGTTTCCAGTGCCTCCTTGCACTTCTTGGTTGGAAACGGGACCGCTGGCTCCTCAGCTGAGAGGCTCCGAGTAGCAAGGAGATGGGTGAAGTCATGTTTTTGCACTTGTCCAACAAGCAGCGCCATTTTAACCTCAAATGCTTTGACGTGGGAATACATGTCACTGATTGATTTTCTCTTGCCTTGAAGCTGTAAATTGAGGCTGTTTAAAATTTCTGTCACATCTGTTCAAAAGGCAAGGTCCCCTTTCAATTCTGTGTCGATCAGCTCTGGGACAGTTTTTCCCTTTGTCAGGAGAAAGGCGTTGGTTTCAGGTAGCAACTAGTAGAAGCGTTTCAAAACTTTACCCCGACTTAACCGTCTGACTTCAGCGTGGTAAAGCACTTCTCCATGGGCAGACTCCAGCTCGGATAGAAAAGCCTGGAACTGCATGTATTTAGTCTGTTTGCTCTGATAAAATTTATGCTAGACACAACCACCTTCATGACAGATTCCCACTTCAGAACTTTGCAGTACAGTGCTTGCTGGTGAATCAGGCAGTGGACTTGAAGTGGGGGGGTGAGACCTCGGTCCTCCATTTCTCTTTTTATGCGCCCCACTAGCCCCCGCGACGCACCAACCATACTCAGAGCAACGTCCGTTGTGATGCTAGCCAGCTTAGCCCAGTCTAAATCCAACTCTTCCATCGTTTCGCGTACTTTACAAAAAATATCCTCTTCTGTCGTAGTATCCATGAGACTTTGTAGAGCTGCCAGCTCCTCGGAAACTTCAAAAGTTGAATTAACTCCCCGAATAAAAATCAGCAGTTGTGCTGTGTCCTGCACGTCATTGCTCTCATTCATTGCCAATGCTAAACACTCAAAATCTTTAGCTTTCTCTTTCAGCTGGACATGTACATTATGCCCCATTTCTTCAATTCGCCTGGTAACTGTAGATGCGGACAGACTCACCATGTTCAGGGCATCTTTCTTGTCCGGACACACCTCCACCGCTACAGCGTTCAAACACTTCTTGACAAACTCCCATCACTAAACGACTTTCCACAGCTTGCAATCAGTTTAGCTACCTTGAAGCTGGCCCGAACGGATGACAGGTTCGCCTGTGTTTGGCGTAGCATTGTACTCTGCTGGGCGGCAAATCCATTTTGTAGCTTAGCCGCCTTGTCTCTCCTCACTTGGCACAGCAAGCTAGCATACTGCCCTCCATAGCGGGTTTCATAGTGTCGGCGGATATTAAATTCTTTAAACACCGCCACTGTCTCTTTGCAGATCAAACAAACTGCCTTTTCCTTGCACAGGACAAAAAAATAGTCATCTGTCCACTGCTGTTTAAAAACTCTGCACTCTGAATCTATTTTCAGTTTCCTTAACAGTTTTGACATTTTTTTTTTTTTTTTTAAAGTGTTTTTATTGCAGAATAAGAAACAAGACCACAGCATAGGCCAATTAATACACTTACAGCTTCACAGCCTTAAAGATGACAGGGATACCATACACAGCCATTTAGCCCACATCCCGGAGGTTGGGCGGCGCTCCAGGACTATCCTTCCTAGGAAGGTGTTTCTGTGTACCCCATTCCCTGAATCCGACCTACAACACTTTTTAGTATCTGCTTTTACCCCCCTAAAACTCCCCCCCCCCCTATGCATCAACAAACGAACTCAAAATGCTCCAGGAAACCCCGTTACCAGCCCATACCTCGTCCAACATAGCTCAGACCACACCGTTCCACAGTCCCCTTCCCAGGCCTCCCCAGTATGAATGCCAGAACGCCTGCCCACCATCGCGGGAGCCCCCCGGTATCTGGGTTGACCCACCCACTATCTACCGAGATTAATCCAGGCCGCTATGTCGAGCAACCCCCCTCAAGACCCCCTTTTCCTCCCCCCCCCCCCCCCCCCCAACCCCCCAACTACTACTACTGCTGCTGCTGCTAATGCGGGCCGTCCAAATCCGTACCATGTCAGGGGCTCGCCACATATCAGGAGCCGTTCGTAATCGCTAAGAGTGCATGGAATCCACTTGGACTATCATTCCTCCTCATCCTCTCCCACCATGTAATCACGCAACGCTTGCACCACCGACTCCCAGGCTCTCACCATGTCCAAACAGCTCTCCTTGCCAAGTCTAGTAGCCTGCCGCATTCTAATAATGCTTTCACAGCTCGCCCATTTCAATAGCTCATTCATCCACCTCCTCACTGAAGGGCCCTCCCTAGACTTCCAATGCCAGGTTATCTCCCTCTGCGCCAGCATAAGTCCTAAATCAATGAATTTACTCGTGATTCTCGTTTTTTTGGTATGCGGGAACCAAAGCAGGAGACACGCCGCCATATCAAAGTCCACCTCCCTATCTGTCACCGCATTCAGGAGTATTCCCACTTCCGGCCAATACGTCCCCAAGTTCAGACACCCCCATAACAGGTGATCCAAGTCAACCTCGGGAGCCAAGCACCTCGGGCATACTGCGTCAAGCACATGGAAGTACCGCCTTAACCTCTCCGGAGTCAGGTACGCCCTGTGTAATATAAAGAAATGTACCTGCTGAAATCGTGCGTTCCTCGTGCCCTTCCACGTCCGCCGCAGGATCTGACTCCAGACCGTGTCCAGAATGGGCTTGCCTATGCTATCCTCCCATCGCGATTTCAAAGCCAGCATCGGTGTCAGCCCCTCGGTCAACATTCTCATGTGGAGACATGTCACTGCCTTAACAGTGCCCGCGGCCATCACCACATACTGACACGCCAAGGTCACCTCCGGCTCAGCGAGCCCTACCCCCCAATGCTTTTGCAGCGCTGTCACCACTGCCGCATGCAACAGAAAGGTACCGTCCGGCAAACCAAACTGCTCCTGGAGCACCTGATAGGGAACCAATGCTCCATCAATGTACAGGTCCCCCACCATCTGTAGCCCCAACTCCTCCCATTCCAGAAGCCTCGACCAGTCACCCCCATGTGGTAGCGCTGTCAACATCCCCAGCGGTATCTCCGGTGCATACGGCCGGGTTTTCCTCGCCCTCTTCAAGCTCCTTTGCCAGCACGACCTAAGCATCCTTTCCTCCACCGTAAGCTCCCTCAAATCTAGTTTCTGTTGCATGACTATATAAAAAAGGACGCACCTTGGAATACCAACACCACGGTCAATCTCAGGACCCCTGAATTCTCGAGCAACATTCTGTGTTAGGATCTGCAGCTGTGCCGCCAAGTAATACAGTTCAAAATCGGGGACTGCCATTCCCCCTTCAGATTTAGGCCTGATCAGAGTTTCCAGCGCCACCCTCCGCCGGCCCTGGCCCCAGAGGAAGCCAGTCACCAGCGTCCTCAGTTCCTTAAAGACCCGCTGCGGAATCCACACCGGCAATGTTCGAAAATAATAAAGCAGCCGTGGGAGTGCCACCATCTTTAGCAGCGCTACTCGGCCCAGTACCGACAGGGGGAGCGAGGCCCAGAAAGTCATGCTGCCCCTAAGCGCACGTATACAACGCCCTACATTCCCCTCCAGCAGGTCAGCCGCCTCGTGGTAAATGCGCACCCCGAGGTAGGTGAAGCCCGAGGGCTCCCACACCACCTCCCTCGCTAATAAGGGGCAGGGCGTGTCCGCCCGCAGTGGGAATATACAGGACTTAGTCCAATTCACCCTAAGGCCTGACAACCGACCGAATCTATCCAGCATATCCACCGCCCCCTCCAAAGATCGCTCAGCATCAGCCAAGTACAGAAGCAAATCGTCAGCGTATAACGATATATAATGTGACTCCGGCCCTTGCGCGACCCCTCCATACACGGCACCTGTCCGCGCCTGCGCCGCCAGTGGTTCCATCGCCAATGCGAACAGCAGGGGCGACAAGGAGCAGCCCTGTCTCGTCCCTCTACAAACAGGATAAGCCGAAGATATCAACGGGCCCAGGCGTACCCTTGCCCTAGCCGACGCATAAAGTACCCTCGTCCAACTCCGGAATCCCTCCCCAACTCCAAACTTCAGCAGCACCTCGAATAAATACTTCCATTCCAAGCTATCAAAAGCTTTTTCGATATCAACTGCCAACACCACGGAATCAAGAGCCGAAGACCCAGCACAGTCCAAAATTCGGACCAGCCGTCGTATATTCATGGAGGTATTCCTAGTCGGAATAAACCCCGCCTGGTCCCTATGCACCAGTGTCGTCATGTGCGGCAGTAACCTGGTAGCCAGGATACGGCTCAGAATCTTGTAATCCACCGTCAACATCGATAACGGCCTGTAAGAAGTCACACTCAACGCATCTTTGCCTGGCTTCAGCAGTGGCACCACCAGGGCCTCCCTCATTGACTCAGGCAGGCAACCCCGCTGCTTGGCCTCCGCATACACCACCACTAATTTTGGCGCTAGGGTATCAACAAATTTAGCATAGAATTCTATCGGCAGGCCATCCACCCCTGGGGTTTTATTCCGAGCCATCCGTTTAATAGCCACTCGGACCTCAGCCAGTGTTATCGGACCTCCTAGTTCCTTGGCATCCTCACTGTCCAGCACTGGCAGTGGGAGCAAGGCCAAGTGGTCGCCTATCTCATCCCTCTCCACATCTAGGCGGCATTCATACAATCCCGTATAGTACGACTGAAAGCGCGCCAGCACCGCCGATTGTGAGTAGACCACCTCCCCCCCGTCTGTTCTTATACTCATGATCGGGCATCCCCTAGGCTCTGGATCTGCAAGTTTGGCAAGGAGCGCACCCACTTTATCACGTTCCTCATGCACCTTAATATTGTACAACTTATAGTCATAACACCGCAGCCGTTCAGTGTCAGTCGCCACCACCTCCTTTGCCTCCAC
The DNA here is from genome assembly GCF_964263255.1 of Lissotriton vulgaris. Taxonomy (NCBI): domain Eukaryota; kingdom Metazoa; phylum Chordata; class Amphibia; order Caudata; family Salamandridae; genus Lissotriton; species Lissotriton vulgaris. The sequence goes on along the minus strand of NC_141694.1, from coordinate 541,034,111 downwards.
CAATCTCTCCTGTAGGTCTGGCCAGTCAGGCCTCTGTTGTTCCAGGCCTCGCAACTTCATTTCCGCTTTCGCCAAATCATTCAAGACCGCCGTCCGCGCATTCATGAATCCACCCATGCACACACCTCTCACGACCACTTTCATTGCATCCCACTCCACCGAGCGCGACGTGGCAGAGCCCTCATTCTCCACAAAGTAGCGGTCAATGCCCTGTTGAACCATGTCACCGAACACCAGATCCTCCAGTGTCTCAGGCCTCAGCCTCCATGACGGGACCGCCGACCTAGCCCGCTGCCACTGCACTGTCACCAATAGGGGGTTATGATCCGATATGGTCCTAGCCAGGTACTCAGTATTGGACACCAGCGTCGCCAAAGTGCCACTACACAGCACTGCGTCTAATCTAACATGCAGTTCGTGCACTGCAGAGAAGTAGGAGTAGTCCCTCGCCTCCGGATGCTGCTCCCTCCATACATCAAGCAATCCCCACTTCTCCTGCCAATCCTTCCTGTAAGCCGCCAGCCTGCGTACTGGGGAGTCGACCAACGGCGGATGTGACCTATCTAGTACCACATCAGTGATCGAGTTAAAGTCGCCCCCTAATAAGAGCGGGCCAGCTAAAAAGTGAGCTAGCGAACTCGTTAAGCCGTCAAAAAAACGGGCCTGATCACAATTGGGGGCATACACACTGCATAGGACCACCTCTCCACCGTAAAGTCGCCCCTCCACCGCCACATACCTACCCTCGGGGTCTACCCGCTGTGTCGTGACCTCACCAATATTAGGGCCCCTCTGGCAAATGCTGAATAGGTTGTGCCAAACACTTGACCCCGCCATCTCTTTTGCAAGGCTCCACATTCTTTCTTAGTTAAGTGTGTCTCTTGAAGCATTGCTATCTGCACTCCCCGCCTCACCAAGTATGCATGCACCTTATGACGTTTCACCATTGTCTGAAGTCCTCGGACATTCCATGTAATACATTTCACATTAGGTAACGACCCCATAATAGACAGTTCTGCCCAGTATCACCAATAAAATGTGGTATCCCGCATTGCAGCAGTTGCGCCCCCCTTCCCAACCCCCCCACAAAACACCCCAAACCCCACTCCCCAGGACAGGACCTAATAACCCAGCTTCAGTCCCGTTCCAAACCATCAAAACCACACACTCACGCTAATCTGTGGTCGCCACCACAAAAGGCCTTAAGGGCCACAAGAGGGTGATAGGGCCCCGAACCAGGACAGACAGAGCTCCCACCCTGCGCCCCAGTCCCATACTGGTTGCCCAGCCCCATACCTGACCGCAAACCAAAAGTCCGGAGAGTCAGTCCCAGCAGGCACCCCGGGGTTACCAGAGTCATCGAAACATTACTCGTTAAACATTCCATCCGAAGTCTGTGGGGTAACCACCGGGCCCCCGGCACTCCCCGTTTCCGATTCATCGCCTCCAGATTTCTCACCCTTCTCCTCCGAAGCTGATCCCTCCGACGTTCTTTCCTGCTGTGAACCCGTAATGCTTGCCGTTGCAGCCACAGCCCCCTTCTTGTCCTCCGCCATCTGGGCATCTCGCATGGCCTGCTTGAGTTTATTCCGTGAGCGAATGCGCTGCGACTTCCTGATCCGGATCGGTTTTGGTCTTTCCCTCCCGCTCTTATTCGTGCGGTCCGTTCCAGCACGGTATAGTTCTAGCCACGACCAGGCCTCGTCCGGAGTTTGGAAGAAGTGTGTCCTGCCATCGAGGATAATCCGCAATTTGGCAGGGAATAGCAAGGAATACTGAATCCCCTCTTCCCTCAGCTCTTTCTTAACTGACAGAAAGGATGCCCTGTGCCTCTGCACTTCCTGTGTATAATCCGGAAAGATTGTTACCCTGCTATTGTCCACCTGGAAGGGACCCTGGGATCGCGCTCTTTGTATCAAAAGGTCGCGGTCCTTGTAGTGCAGCAGTTTCACCACCATCGGTCGGGGTGGACGGCCCTCCAGAGGCGGTTTTGCCGGGACCCTATGTGCCCTCTCCAGGGAGAAGAAAGGAGAAAGCCCCTCCGGCGCTACCACCGTCTTAAACCAGTCCTCCATATACGCCACTGTGTCGTCTTTCTCGATCTTTTCCGGAAGGCCCACCACCCTCACGTTGTTCCGTCTGTTACGACTTTCCGCATCCTCCGCCCGTCGTTCCAAAGTCGCCAAACGACCAAGAATATCCGTTAGTTTATGTTCCGCCGTCACCACAGCAGGTTTCAAGTCCAGGAGTAATTGTTCATGTTCCTTCACCTTATCCGAGAGCTTGGAGTGGTCGGCCCTCAGGATGCCTAGTCCCGTGGCAACCTGCGCAATATCATCGTGCAGCGTTTCCTTAGTCGTGGTGATCGCGGCCAGGATAGCGTCGAGACGCGAGTTCAGCCTCTGTTCCGGCGTAGTGTCATCCTGTAGGGCCTGGGCACCTCCATGTGGAGTCGAAGTGGACGCGTCGTCTTGGCCTGGCGGCGTGCCCAGAACCCCGCCCGCAGCGGCCATCTTGTGCTCGGAAGATGCCCCCTCTAGTCCACCAGAAGCAGCTCCTCCAACCACAGCATCCCTTCCTGTCACACCACCAGTCGCGCCTTCTCAGGGAAGATAGCGGTGACACACAACAGGGTACCCCACACCTCGGCAAAGTCAGTTCCAAGTCCGCCCTATTCCAGCCGTGACACCATAACGCACCTTCCGGCTCCAGCCACCACCAGTAACATGTAGTCCGGTGCCACCATTAAAGCCCTGGGTCACCACCTAACTCCAGCCTCCCGGGCAGCAACGGGTCTCCAGGCAAGGAGGCAGGAGCCCCCCGGGGCCACTCACGCCGGCCCCTGACCAGGACTCTGCAGCAGGTCAACAAAATGTCCACAGACCTCGCTCCAGAAGCGTCTCACCTCCGCAGTCCCAGCAATCCAGGCGGGCGATTCCCGCTAATAAAATAAGCCCCTGTGGTCCCGGGCAAAATGCAGGGCTCCACTCGGTCTCAGGAGCTCACAGGCATGACATCACCGCCCGAGTGCCCGGGTCCCCAGCTGCGTGAGCTCCGATCCCTCAGCAACCGCGGCTCCAATGTCCGCCGCCCGCCCGCATCAGAGCGTCCTTAGGCTGTCGGGTCCGCCTGCCAGCGCGGGCCTCACCAGGCGCCTCAGTCCAGCGCTCTATAAATGCGCCCTCCGCTCGCCGCAGGCGCCGCAGCCCCAGGTCTGTCCGTCCTGCGCCAGCTCTCAGGACAGCAAGCAGGAGGGGGAGGGGGGAGGGCGCGAGGAGTCTCAGGAACCACAATTCGGGGGGGACAATGCTTCAGCCCCTCACTCGGACCCGAAAGTGTCCGCAGGCGCCTCTCTGCACCCACGCTCCACACGGCAGCCACCAGGTCCCCAGCTACAAACGCCCACAGTCCTCGGTCCACTCCGGACCCTCACACCGCCATCTTGCCTTTGTGCCCGGCTGGGCACCTCCGTGCCACGGATCACCGTCTCCGCTCGGCTCCCTAGGCACCGCCAGCAGCCAAACTCTCAGCCCCGGGCAGTATTCACCCTACGAGGCGAATTTTATGCGGCCAGATGTCCCGCAGGCTGCAATCACAGGATAAATTGCGGGACTCGGCGCGGAGCTACACGCTCACACGGCCATCCCGGTCGGCGCCAAACCACGCCCTCTCAGTTTCGACATTTTGTTGTCTGTCTTTCTTCCGTTCTTCTCGGGCTGGTAGGGAAAGTAAGGGAGACCTGATTACAATGGGCACAGATAAAGCCCTCTCTATATTTACTTCTTGTGCACATGCGGTTAACAGCGTTTACCTTGAGCTTAGGAACACCTAAGGAGTAGAAGTTGTCCATAGTGGTTAGTTAGAAAACAGCGCTCCTGTGTAGAAACGAAAAAAGATAAGCGCCCCAGCGCATAATCAAAGCGCTCCAGCGCGGTGTCCAAAGTATTCATATAAGCACCCCAGCGCGTTGTCACAAACTGAAAGTAAAGCGCTCCAGCGTGGTGCCAAAACAAACCACAATTAAAGCGCTCCAGCGCGGTGCCAAAACAAACTCAGGATAGTGCCCCAGCGCTGTGCCCAAACAAACATCCAAACCCCAAGTAAATCGCTCAGCGCGGTGTCGAAACAAATCTAGAATAGCGCTCCAACGCGGTGTCAAAACAAACACAGAATAGCGCTCCTGCGCGGTGTCTAAGACCCTCAGTAAAGGTCGCGAACACACGGCCTCAGAAAACACGGTTCTTACTTGCGTAGAAGCAGGCAAAGGACAGGCATCAATCCAAAGCTCTGTGTTGGCGGGACCTTCTGTGTTAAGCGATTTCCCCCGGAAGCGCTGTGAGACGCCCTGGCGGTTTCTGGTCGCCTGGAACTGGACTGCCAACCGCCTGCTACCTGGAAATGAGGAATACGTGTCTCCGCATGAGACAAGAAGCAAAGGATTGTTTGGGATCGTTAAGTGGGCCACTCCAGTTGATTAGACGGGCCAGATGTGGCCCGGGGGCCGTAGTTTGGGGACCCCTGATTTACACGGTGCATATCTCACCCCAACAGGTTGTGTAAAGCAGGTCTCCTTACTAGCCCCACCTGCTACCGCTGTTCTCAAGCACCAGCAAATTTCTTCCACATGGTGTCGTCCTGTCCCATAATAACATGGTGCTGGAGGCAGTGATTTTTATTTTTAAACTTGAATTACGTACATATATCAAATCTGTGGTAAAAGGCACACAGTTTCCTCACATTTATGTGACAGAAAACATGTGAATGTACTACAAATAGCAAAGTCAAACCATACAACATTCCCTCACTTCTTCCTATAAAAATGGTAACCCAAATGTCTGATACAAGGAGAAGGCCTCTAAGGCTTTCCCTGAGACTGGCTGCATAGATATGTCTTTTACATACGTAGAGCCTTTGAAGTAGTGCTATAGATGCAGCGGGCACATTCATAATGCCCAAGTGGTTAAAGCCAAGGGCAGAGTTTACCATTAGCTGCATTGTCAGAGACTTTAAGTCCCCGCCCCCCAAGAAAGGGAAAAAGAGGTGTCAATTTCCACGTGGTGTTCTTGTGGAGCATCAGGCACAAATAAATTGGTCTTGTTGCTTCTTTTTAGCGTTTGCCTAGCGGTGCAGAGCACGCACTGCTCGCTTTGCGAGGCATGCAGTATACACTATAGGTGAGAGAAGCCCCGCCCAGTCCCTCACCCACTTTTTCATTGGCTTGTGGCTTTCTCCTTTCTATATGCTGCCTTCAGATTGGTTTACAGGCTGCTAGTCCCGCCTTATGACGTCCATGTCTCCTTCCACGGCTATTGGCCCTTTTACTGCATGTTTCCTCAGCACTACTTTGGTCCAGTGTCACCCCTCCCGCTGTCCGTGCCTTCTCTCCCATTCCCCTCCACTCCCGCTGTTTATGCCTTATTCACGCCCACCCACACGCAATCCGCACTCCCATTTGCAATGCAATAGGTCTCTCGTAAATGCAAGTCCTCTTGCATTGCAAATGCTTGTTGCTATTGTTAGTGCAGTTATTCAGCGAACGCAACTAGTCGGGCCGAATTAAGTAAACCAAGTGGCCATGTTTGAAAGTGACAGTCCAACTATAATTATGATGACATTGCATATTTACCGCTTACATTTATACTAAGGCAAGAGCACCTTTTTAAAAATAGAAAAGTACATCTAATAAGAAGTACTTTAAACTCATTAAGCCTCTTTCTCCCCGTTCAGCCAATAAGAGGGTAGCGCTGCCCGATTCGGTGATGTCAACATGCTGGGCGTGGTCCTTGTTGTTGTTACTTGTACTTCATGGCATAGGCAAAGATCATGGCTAACGATGAGAAGCCGCCTTCTGGGTGGGAAAAGTGCACGAGTCTCAATTCAGGCGAGGGAAGTAACAGTGTGATGCTGCTTCATGCAAGAAATGCTAAGTACGATGCAAGCACGAGGTGTAACTGCAGCTTCTGTGCATGCATAGGTTCTTTAATCTTGCAGTCATGCGTTCTGGCGCAGAAAAGAACCTATGACTGTCCATCGTGGGCAGGACTCTCTGCCCTGCATCCTTTCCTGGGGTGGTGTGTTCTATGCATTTATGTGTGTATTTTATGTTGCTATCGCATATGTGATTGGTATGTGCAGCTAATTTAGTCACGTTTTGCTGTGAAGCCTATTGCATATGAATCTTACCCACTAAGGCAGAGTTCTTCAAACCGTGGGGGGGCGCGACACCATCCCAGGGGGGGGGGGGGGGCGCCACTCCTCTCTAATTCCCTTGTTCCCTGCGTCCATCGCAACTCTTCGTGGATAACTCCGGTATGCCCGTCCTTTTGTCTAGTTAACTCTACCAGGAGGGGGTTAATTCATAGAGCTGACATGCTTTGCTGCAGTGGGAGGCAAGGAGTCTCCTCTGCTGACAACGGGAGCAAACAAACAGACACACTTTCGGTTTTAGCAGAGGAGACCCCTTGCCTCCCACTGCAGCTGAAGCATTTCAGCTCTAAATAAACCCCCTCTTGGGAGAGTTAGATAACAGAGGCACAGCAAGTGCTCCTTGGACCCAATTGCAAGCAATAGAAATAGGCATGTGATATTAGCTGGGTAGCTAACAAAAGGTAGAATTGAGGTGCAGTAACCAGCAAATTTAACAGAGGTTCAGAGACTAATGCTACCAATGCAGCTGCTACACCACTGGGAGCAATGCTCATGTAAGATAAATTTAAAAAAAGCCGTACATATCCCCAAAAGTCAAGATGTACATTCAAAAAGTAATGTGAACACCTGTATTGGATGGAAGAGAACGTCAAATATTTGCAAATTGGTAGTTTCGGTTAAAAGTGCATTCCTGGATATCAAAATACAAAAATAACTCTGCCAGAACTAGGAAATAAGAGGCAGAGCAATCATTTCTTAAATTGTGAGAACAAACAAACAAATAAATTAATACATACATCCAGGCTGTTGCCCACATTTGTTTAGGTGGCTACTGCTGTATGTTGTAAATAGCATGTTTCTATCATTCATTTTTAATGTGTAAGAGTCTATTACAGACATTTTGCAGACAAAATGTGTATGCGTCATGCAACATCCATGTAAAAAGTTTATTTTAGATCAATACATGACCTCACATATGAGAAATGGAAGGGTGTGACGGATTATTTGCAGTAATATTATTGAACTGCTGTTGTGTTACATACTGAAAACACACATCACTATCCCTGAATATCCAATGTACACACATTTAGTATTTGACCAAAGAAGGCATGAAAGAGCGGAGACTGGATCGTAGAATCAAAGCTGGTCCGAAATGGGACCCCGAAAATACATTTGGCCCACAGGCCCCAAAATCCTTAAAACGTCCTTGAAAGGTTCTTTTAAAATTGCACAGGCAGGCGCGCAAAATGCAAGCCAGCCATGTGTTATTTAAACAGCCTGCAAATTTCTAAATATGGTTATGAATAAGAAGTATGTATTCATTTGTAATGTGACTTTTCTGTCTTTGTTCCCTTTTATTATCAGTCATGGATCATTCATGCAACTCTAGAAAACAATTAAAAGTTTTTTCTATTTATATTTGCTGTTCAAAGTCTGCACAGACAAGTGCTGAAAATACAGCTTTAGGCTTATTTTTATACCATCTGTGACATAAAAATAATGAGCTGGCAACCCTAATCATAAGACTTCAAGTTTGTTGAGGGATCGGCACATTATTTATTTCCTCCACCCTGATCCCTCGTTACTGCCATATTAGCAATGGTTTAACACATTTGAAACCCTACGCTGCCGTCAATAACATGCTGAGTTACTTGAAGTGTCTGGGAATGCACCCTGCATTCAGACCACTCACTCCTCATTCTCACCCTTCACTTTCACCCTCCCCAGCACTCACACTGATCCCGATGCACTCACACCATTCACCCATTTACCCTCCACTCACAGTGATCACTCTGCACTCACAGCGATTACAGTGCACTCACACTGATCACCATGCACTCACACCATTCACCCACTCACCCTGCACTCACACTGATCACCATGCACTCACATCATTCACCCTTCTTACCCTCCACTCACAGTGATTACTCTGCACTCACAATACACTTGCGCTGTTCACCCTGTACCTCACCCCGCAGTCACAAGAGCACACTACTCAACCTGCACTCATGACACTTCACTCACCTGTCCCCCTCACTGCTCCATCTGTAATCTCACCCCAATAAGCCCACCACTAGCCATACATTAATTCATCCCACTCTGCACTAACATGCACACCAAAATTCATATGCTCACCTCACTCACCCCTGTACGGAATGTGCGCGTGGCGGTCAATTCCAGAAATTTCTGTCAGGTGGTGGGGGGGCCCAACATCTAAAAAAATTCAGCTCGGGGGGCTCAACCTACAAAAGTTTGAAGACCTCTGCACTAAGGAACACGTGATTGCTTTGTAATAATTGCGGGAGCGTAGGTAACGGCACACCTCTTAAAAAAAGTGCATTGAAAGACATTCTGCTGCACTAGGTCTTAGAGCAAAAAAACACAGCAGGACCGTCTTTGGCTACTCAATATATTCTATTTGAGCGCAGTTCAGGGCATGTTGTATCGCCCTTACTCTCCTTTTCAGATGCATTAGAGCACCCTAGAGTAACTACTTAATCGTGGTTCTTAAATGTAGTGAGAACCCCCACCAAGGGTGGGCCTGGGATATAAGGGACATCTTTCTGCTCCCCACTGACATACATAGTGAACACTCGCTTAGTTAAGAGAATCCTTTCAAGACTTAAAAGTAGAGCCTACTTCACTAATATATGGATGGAAACAATGTGGCGTTTGTAGAGACATTTGAGTCCAGTAATGGCGTGTGATGCCTGGAGAGTGTCCCCTAAACTTGGTGCAAATGCATGTCACTTTGTCTTATGCATGTAGTTATAAGCAAATTAACATGAACATAGGAGTGCACGTGGTAAATACATAACTGTCGCTCTTTTTGACCTGAGAAGTTATTGGGTCTTGTATTTATGCAAATCCAGGTCTGTTTTTTCCCTCTGATTTCCAAATGTACATTGGTGCAGCTTGGCAGTAGAAGGCAAAGGGTAAATTGTTGGAACTGTGACGTTATGCCACATCCCCTCCCTATGCTCTTGGCATGGTTTTCAAAGTCTGGGGTCATTAATGCTAGCATGTTTCCTAGGAGGTTGCTTAATGCAATAAGTGTATAATGTACAATACTTTTATGCTGGGATGATTTATGTTATATGTGAGTGTTTCCAGGGTCCCTTGGGCAAGTAGTGAACTCCGATTTTGGAAAGAAAAAATTTAGATCACAACATGGAGGGGTAGAATCGACAGGGTCCAATCGTAATTGCTGCCTATTTTTGTGTTACCTAAAAAGCATGTTTACACACGGGACAGTGGTGCCGCATAAAATAACCTTTTAAAGACAAATGAAGGCCTGGCTCTATAGCAGTTGATGGCAGCCCTTCAATTTGTGGCTTATAGAGTTAATACAATGCTCAAGTGCCTCTACTATATTTAATTAATTAAAAAAATAATTATGTAGTTTCTCCTCAAAAGCACCGATCTAAAATGTACTAAAACAAGGCCACAACTAACAGAAAGCGATTTAGCTCCAAAATTAGGTTAATTTTCAATGATGTTCATTAGTTTAGTTTTTCACAAAGACGATTCTATATTTGGGGACAGGTGGGGATTTTAATGGAAAAGCACACTTCATATTTGATCTGTTTCCCTCAAATTAATAATGTGGCATAGCGCCTCACGCAACACTCCTAGTGTGGGCAACGATTACAGAATTACAGAATGCCACCATGACCTTTAGATCGCTGCAGATATCAGCGGCGAGTGAAAACTCAGTTACAGTGACTACACTTGTTCTGCACTGTACTGATCCCAGTGCAATCTACAGCAAATCTGCAGCTGTAAAAACAAGTATATGCACGTAAAATAAGCTTCATTAGTGTTCATTGAGGTGCATAAACCTGGAAATTTACCAACGATGGGACAAAATAGACCTCCTAAAAAATTACTCAAATACATGCACCTACACATTTTATCGCGCATATAGCAATCATATTGTGTCATTTGCAGTCTTCTCTGGGAGGTGGTTAGCGCCTTGAAATCCTACATCACACAAGGCACAATGACCTAGCTTGTCAATTGCAACTGGCACCGCAGAGTTTTAAGCGGGAATTTCATCTCGGGCAGAGCTGCCACCCATGCCTCTTCTGGATAGTGTAATTTTTACTTTTCTGACTTATAATTCATACAGTATATGTATATAAATATCAAGATATTAACAGGTGTGTAAATCATTCTACTGATTTCAATTGGCAGACGGTAAATAAAGAACAACATCTGTCATAAGAAATATGTGCAATGCTTCACGCTCAGCTGAGTGCATTAAAAATATTTCTATTAGCTCCGTGTTCTACGAGAAATTCACAAGGAAGCACACATTTATTAGCTTAGATATTTTAATTAAAACCGTGTTTGTCTTTTTTACCATTTACTCCATGTGCAGGCATTTTACATCTAAAAGGCCTCTGGTATGCTGGGCATGTGCAAAGGGATCCTCTTTCATTAACGTCATTATCCTTATCATCAATATTCTTTCACTTGCAACTTGATTCCTGTCAAGCAGTGGGGTTTGTAAAATGGGATCGCTCATTGGGGAAGGAGAAAAACACTTTGGCAAACACTTGCTAATTTTATAGGTGAATTTCAGCAGTTCATCGTTCGTAGTCTGAACCATCATGTATAAATATGTTTTGCAAGTGCAAAAGAGTATTTTGTTATCCGCTAAATCACTTTTAGCTTTAACTTTAGTTAAGAAAGCTTTTCCGACTTTACAAAGGGTTAATGCTTCTTATTTCGAATCACAAATAAAAACGGGTGTATAACTTGTTGCGTACTGCCGTTGGCCATCGCAAGCACTACTTTCGTAGTGCTGCGCACGTCCAACAACCGACGAGGCCCCGCCCGCGCAAGGAAACGCCCGCACCGTGGCGGAATTACCGCCACGGTTAACGGGTTAAAAGTGTCGCCCTCCTAGTTCACAAAAGTGCTGTGGTGCAGATGCTCAAAGAAAAAACTGCCCTCCAATACAGGAACACGCACATTTCTCTCTAGGCAGATGGACCCTCAGCTCCGTGGTCAGCTGCTTCTAGCTCGTCTTAGACGTTCACACATTCTGCAGGGTTTGTGCACTCCTTCCCTCTCAGCAGGCAAGTTAGCTTCTAGGTTAAAGAACAGTAGATGTTTCAGCACCCAGGCTAATATGCTGCATTGCTAAATACATATAAGGTCCCAAAAGGGGACCGATTGCATTGCAAATGCCTGTTTCCACCTGCAGAGGCAGAATGATTAGTTCAGGTACTCCCTCTGCTCTCAAGAATTGTCACGTTGCATGTGGAAATACACACAGAAAACCAAACAAGGGAGAGCCTGCAACACGAGAGAGACAGCAACATAAAGACAGGAGAGCATAAGAGGGAGAGAACTGGAAAAACATGCATTATCATAAGGTACATAAACAAACTGTAAAAAGTAGTTCCATAAAAGTGAGCAGTGGAAGGACAGAAGTCAGCCAATCAGAGATGGTAAATAGGTTATGCTCCAGAGGAGTGATTGACAAGCTGGAACAAGGAAGAAGCAAGCAAATGAGAGCGACAATAAAGCCAACCATTGGTAAGCAAATGAGTGGGTTGTAAGCTCCTGTAAGTATTTGGTAGGCCACAATAGGTCTCTTACAAAAAGGCTGGACTGACTGACAGATCTGTCTAGCACCATTATATCTCCAAATGCAAAGTTAGCGTTCCATTGCTGAACCTCACTTTACCTTTAAGTAACTGAGGCTTTTCTTAGCAAGGTGAACCTTTTAGCAAAATGGATGCCTTGCTCATAATGAGACATCATTTATTGAAGCAGGGGTGGCTCTTACCTGCACCACATTTTTGGTGTTAAATGCAGCTCGCATCATTCGGACCCAGCTTCTGTCCACTTTGGCAAAACGCCTCGCTTCCCGAGGTAGTTCCTAATTCCAAAAAGAGGCTAATTTAGTGATATTAAAGACACAAAAACAGATAACACAGCTCACGGCATGAAAGCATTTCAAAGGGTGTCTGAGGCATTGTGCTAAATGGTGGAATGCAGAAAAAAGCATATGTAGAGGTTAGTAGTTTCATTCTTTTAATACTCAATTGTTTATCGGTAAGTCAGTGTTAAACCAAACCCCCCTGCTGTTAACCCTTTTTTCAGCCAGGTGCTTTTTTGTGTAAACTTTGCTAGGCTTATAAAGAACTCTGAATTTCAGCCATTCATTTGTTTTAAAGTTCAGTGTATTTTTATACTAATGTCAATGCACCGTAAGAAGCTATGACATCACCAGTATAGAAATGAGAGGCTGCAGAAAGAAAGAAGCTCCAGGCTAGTGTTATCAAACTAAGCACCCAGGCCCTGGAACAGCATCGCTACACAATGTAGTCTTGCCCCATCACTCCAACAATTCAGGAAGAAACAAAATCAGAAGACACATCTTTCCTTATAATAGCAGCACTAAATACCCGCTAAAGCTCTTGTTCTCTCCGGCCTACATCAGATTTACATTTCTACCTCTTCATGCACACTTCTGAAAGGGCTCTTGGTCTTAGGCCCCCTGGGTCTGCATGAGTCTGTCACTCCCTCCATGCTTTGTGACCGCTGTCCCCACTCCTATGTGCAACTATAAGCTTTAAGTATAAAACAACGTTAATGTCTTAAGCAAGGGGTATTGTGGAAGTGTGGGTATTTGCCCACATCTATGTGAATCTGAGCATGTCTTTCAGCATGTGTATCCAAGCATGCTTAAACAATTGTTTTTGCAGCTTCCTGGTCAGATCAATACTCAGTGCCTGAAGACAGAGCACCGGGTGCCATACTGGATCCAGCAAACTGTCCATAGCAGTGCTCCTGCTTCCCGCAAAGTGGCATAGTACAGGTCAGTGCTGACTCCACAACGCTTCGGAACTGATGGAGCGGAGCTGCATATAGTCCCCACACCTGCACAGGATGTCAGTTTCTTGTCTTTTCCCTTACCACAACCTCAGCCGTGGAACATAAACAATTGTTGGTAACAGTGTGCTGAGTACTAACATGCAACCTTTTTAACATGTTAAAAAGAGGCCACTTCACAGAGTAAAGAGATGGTAGGGCAGTGAGGAATCTGTGGTTAAATAGAGAATCCACCAGGAACAGCGTTACCGAAGGTAAGTAGCTTGTTCTTCTGATGAATACTTCTAAGCGCAGTTTCCTCACCTTAAAATAGATTCTAAAGCAGTACCTCCCCAGGTGGGGGGTCTGTGTAGTGGGCTCAGCCCAAAACGTCTTGCAGGACTAAAAGAGCTAAATGGCCTTCTCACCAGACCTGGTTGTCAAGGCTGTAGAGCTTTTTTTGACTTATGCTATTATGCCTTGTCACAGTCAGGCAAATGTCAAGCACTGGCACCCCACATGCAATGGCAGTAGCCTTAGCCCTGATGGAATGGACCCTCAGACCTTCCAGGTGGGGCTTTCTGACCAGTGCGTAGCACGTTGTTATGATCCTCTGCTGCACAGCCTTCCCTTTGTTTGCTACAGAGGACCAAACAAAAAGCTGATCGTCCATTTGATGTTTCTTGGTACAATCAACTTAAAGCCCTTTTCGGATCCAGTCAATGGAGCCTCTCCTCCTCTTTTGAGGGATAAGGGGAGTAAAGAATCCTGGCAGAGTGATAGGCTGACCAACGAGGAAGGAAGTCCCAACTTCTAATAAGAATGCTGCCTGAGACCTCAACACCAACTTGTCTGGGAAAAAGGTGGCATCGGGAAGTTGTACTAAAACTTTACTCATGTGACGCATTGGCATACACGTAATGAGGAAGATGGTCTTTGAGGTCAAGAGATGCAACAACTAGCTATGCATCAGCCCAAAAAGTGTACACATGACTGACATCAAGACAAAGACCAGGTCCAAATGCGGTTTAAAAAACAGCTTGGGAGAGAACATGTGCCAAACCTTTAATCAATCTCATCAGAACAGGTGATTTGAACAAAGAAAGGTAGCCCGGCAAATGTAAAATGACTAAAAGAGCCAACAAATACCCTTTAATAGTGCAGACTACAAGGCGTTGCTGGGCTAAAGATATAACGGCGTTCAACAGCCTTGCTTGTATTGGTTAGTCTTGTGAACGCAACATGTGATCACAAATTTGCCCCATCGTTCTGCATAAATGGATTTCAGGGAAGGCAGCAAGGATGACATCCAAAACTGAGGATGGCAGATCAAATGAAGTCAGATTCCACAGCCTTATCTCCATGCACATAGGTGGCGCCTGCTCCGATTTGGCCGAAGGACCCTACCCTTTTGTAGAGAATGGAGGTTCTCACGAAGTGGCAGTCTGATTGGAGGACAGATGCTCATGCCCAGAAGGTCTGGGTGCCCCATGGATGACTTGGGCCCCATCGTTTCCTGATGTTTTTCAGAAATCTGGGCAGGAGAGGGAAGGTGTATAGGAGTACCATATTCCATTCCAGCCAAATGTTATTACGGAAACTCTAATGTACAAAATGTTCAATGTTTCGTATTCTCAACCGTGTCAAAAGATCTGTCCAAGGTTCTCCCCACTAATCGAGATGCCCTCTGCAAACTTGTAATGTAGGTGCCACTTGTGACCTTTCAGACAATGCCTGCTTCTATCACCCTCTCTGGCATCGAGGGATCCTGGTAGGTGATTTGCAGTCAGGAAACTGCCCTGTGATTCTACCTCCAGAAGCGCAGGACCTCCTGACACAGGAATCAGGACCCTACTCTGCCCTGCTTGTTGCAGTACCACATGGCAGTGGTGTTGTCCGTGAGAAACTGTACCAGTTTCCTCTTGATGAACGGCTGAAAGGTTTTCAGGTCAGAGCAATGGCTCACAACTTCAGCAAACTGAGGAGGACCATCCCTCACCAGAGACCTGTGTCTCCTGATCTCCACCTTCCCAGATGACCTTGGTAGCCCAGCATGGATGCCTCCATCACCACTAGCTGTTTTGCATGTGAAAGAACTAGAGGCCTGCCGCTGAACTAACAGCATTCGAGCAGCAAATTTCAAGGTTTTGCTGATTTCTGGAAGACATTGACCAGATTGCCTTTATGCTGGGCACATTGGAACTTAAAATTTCATCGCAGAACATGCATATATGTGTCACCTGGCATTGCTGATGAGGAGAGAGCAGGAGGCCAGGAACACCAAAAAGCCTCAGAGCTGCTTCACCTAAATCCAAAGCGATACAAAAGGGGGTGGTGATGGACGGAGCATCCGAACCAATCAAACACTCACACCTAGTCAACAGATCTGGGTTTAATCCATTACCGTTCTTTAGCCCACTCTGCCACCCCAGTTCAGACATGGCTATATGCAAATCAGTCTGACCCTGTGCCTCATGGGAACAGTCCAGCCCGAACTGCCAAGCCATGCCTTCCCTGGACCGGAAACAAGCTTCCGAGGACCGGTTTCTGGCATTTCAGCCGTATTCAGCCCGGCTTGCTTGAATCCAGTGGCAAAGTGAGCAAGGGACTCACGTCTGAGCATACCCTGCCAACTTATGGCGAACAAAGGTGAGAAGCACGGACTGGCGTGGATCTTGCGGCCGAAGTAGAAGTCTGTACCACATCACTGTTGGCCTGGTAATGAGTCATAAGGAGATATCACAGAGGACGTGCTCATCATGGCAACCCAACTGAAGGTCCCTGCGGTTCTATGGCCTGAAGGAAAGCCAGAGGGACCCGGAAGCAGATCAAAAAAGTGCAGCATAGTCTCCTTGAAGGTCTCATTCTGTTGTAGGGATGACAACATCTTGATAAATTTGGACCCAGCTCAGTAACCAGTTCCGTGGAAGGAGACTTCGAAGGGGTACGACTGACATTGTGATGCCCTTGCACCTTCTATTTTGAGTCAGTTTGATGTTATGGGGTTGAGTCAAGCTTCAATTAATTAAGTTTGCAATTTGACTTCAACTTACCAGAAGATTTGGAGTGTGAAGTTCAGTGGTCACAGGAATAGCCTGAAGTCCAGGACCGAGTCCAGCCCACAGCTTGGAGTGGGATCTACATGGAGGTCGCAACTCCGGTCTCAGATCGGTCTTTGGTGCACTTATCGCTTGGTTTAGAGCTGTGGCCAAAGCCCAGACATCAATGACACACCTTGTGCGGGTCCATGACAGACAACTGCTTCCTGCAGTCATGGTATGGGGTGTGGATATCGTTCTCTAGCCCACTGGTGAAAAAGATTGTTTTTCAACATTTAGAAGTTGTTGAAAAACTGAAAAAGTTGGGAGCAGTGCTCCTTTCCACATCGGAAAATGGGAAAAGAAAGAAACTAACATCAGTGTGCCGGGGTGGCGCTTACATCCGCGCAATTACTTCCATGGCAGTGTTGAGTAAGCACATAGTCACACAATGACAACTAGCAGCATGCAGAGCACTGCTATGGATACGTTTTCCAGATCAATTCTGATGACTGGGAAGTATACTAAAGTGAGAAATCTGGTACTATAAGTATCCCTCGGAAATAGACATATGTATCATATATACAGAGAGAGGTAACTGGCAATAATACCATATAGATAACATTGTGATAAAATGTATGACAATATGCAAAAGTGTTACACCTCAAAGGTTGGGGTCCATAAGTCAGAAGCCAAATTGGGAAATAACGGTGTGACACAACAAGCTTCCTAGCATAATTGTAATTCTAACTGTCATGTTGGCAGATATTAATGACATACTGTAGGCACTCCATCAAAGAATGGTGGCCTTCCCTGGCATAAATATAATTCTCTCCGACACACTGTGAACTTCTAGGCCATACTGTGGGCATCACAGGCTCAATGCTGGCCATTTCTGCATATTGGGTGCCTTCTCATGCATATTGGTGGGAATTTCTGGCATTGCGGTATACCAAATGTAACTGTGACTACTCCTAACATATTATGGGCCTATCTGGTATATTGTGGCCATATCTGGAATAATAATGCCTAGGCTCACAGTGGTGGCCATCCCTTTATAACAGTGGCAACTATGAATAGAGTGAACATTCCTTGATTTGTAGACTTCATCACTGGTAAAATGATCAACATCAACATGATTCAAATCCTCAAAATAATGGGCGCATTCCTCACATATTAGCCACGCCTGGGTAGAAAATCACAATATATTTGTAATTTTCTTTACCATTTTGCTACATGTATTCTGTCTTAGGTTAGGGTATGCGCCTTTGGTGAGCAAATCCATATATTTCTACTCTGTGGTGTAGGTCGGAGGGAATTTTCCAAAAACCTGCTTAGTCTTTGCCAGGAAGGACTGATTGTCCGTCCCAACATGGTCATATCGTCAGGGAAGACATGAGCGAGGAGTCATTGGACACCTGTCCATGTTATCCGTTGCCCATAAGAAGTGGTGGAAATATTATCCCAGCCTGGGGGCCTAGAAAAAAACACAACAGGAGTAACTGAAATCTTCGGAACACTTCACGCTCAGGCACAAAAACAATTGTTTAAGCATGCATATATAGACAGGCTGAAAGACAAGCACAAATTCATACACATGTGGGCACATGTTTCCTGATGGGCACTTCTGACATTTTGTTCTCATCCCTTACATTCGGTACCAATCTATAACTTCTGCTGGACATCTGGTGGCCATGCCTCAGATATGACAGTCATCCCTGGAATGTGATAGTAATGCTTTGGCACAATGAAAAATATATCCAAGTGAGGCACTGGTGCACAGCAGCAATGGACAAATACATTATTTATTTTAAAGAGCTACAGGGACACTTTGAGAAAAAGTAAGAGCACTTCCAAAATATATTTAACACATATCGGAGTGATAATGCACGTCGATTCGTGAGCACTTTATTTCATTATGTCTAAAGTCATTTACAATTATTTTCTAAGATGGAAGGAGCATTAAAGTATCGGTACAGCTTTTTATGAGCTAATCATGCCTTGTGCTGTCTGAGACCTAAGCATGTAAATAAATTTCATTTAAGAGATATGTCTGATGCCTGAAACTGTAATGTCTCGGTAACCTGATCGGTAGCTCTATCTTCTGAAAGACCGATCTAACCGGAAGGATGGCCTGGGTGTCTAGTGGCCAAGATTTTGAGTGTTACATCCAGTCCCTACTAAGTGAATTAAACATTAAACCACTGAGATAACACTTGGAAAAGGCACAATAGGAGAATCAAAAAGAAGCTGAAGTTGCAAGTGAATTTATATATTTGACAGGCCATGTCAAACAGCCTAACCTGTTTATGTGAACTGCGCGTAAAACTGATGTGCTTTTTAGCCAATCATTTAGGGAAATGATGCTAATAAATTCACAATTTGTCCCCCATATTTCAAAATGTTCTTTAAGGAAGAACTCTCCAAGGAGAGTCAGTCTTACATGACACTCCATGAAAACTTTTAATGAGTGCCCTTTTCGACCTGCCTGTAAAACCTGTGGCCTTTTAGATAGTCTATTTGGAAAATTGTGCTAAAACATCAAATATTTTTGTGCCGTTAAATCTAAAAAAAAGAGAACATTACCGATTTCCCCTACATGCAACCAGCCTCAAGTGCATTGCTCACTTGGTCAGTGTAAGACGTTATTACATTCATAAAAAATACGTCCTCTTCACAGATTCTGAAAATTCATGAAATAAAGAGGTCTTTCCTAATAGTTTTATTAATAACTATGTATTTTTCTAAATACTGACAATGTACATTAAAATGTAATATGAATACAAAGCAAACACAAATATCACAGGATATAGTTAAAAGTTAGACAACTGTTGGAACACCTCACCTTAGTGATTGTGGAGTGACTGAAGATTTCCTCCAGATGTTGCCAAAGTTCTTGCACATCTATCCATAACTCCAGAACATCCCCCACTCGCTTTAACTTCTCAGCCCATGATGTAGCTTCCTCTCTTAATGGGTCAATTTCCTTTGAAGTTAGCATGTGAGCCAGAAGAACCTGGGCATCTTCCAGCTCCTCCAGCAAAAGAAGTGAATCTTCTTTCACCAAAAATATTTCTCCTCTATTCTTGTAGGCCTCGAAATTCAACACCTTGAACAAAATTGACAAAACACTATATAGGTATCTGTTCACAATGCAGGGGTCAAAGTAAAACCTAATCATATGAATCCAGCCAGATCCATGTTGCAGTTCTTTGCTTGTTTGATCCCACTGCACTCCTGTATTGCTTCTGTCCGCTCCAGTATTCTTGTTTTTCTTCCATCCCACCTGCTTTAAAAGCCTACACCTTGTGTTGTTTCCACTCACTGTCCCATATGTTGCTTCCAACCCCTCCTGTATCCCCATATTACTTCCCCCCACACACACGTTAAAAAAAAATCTCTATTGTGCATTTTCTTCTCTTTTTAGTTACCTATCCAACTCGGATCAGTAAGTAAAAAGAAAAAAAACAGTAACTTCATACGTTTTTTAAAAATTCTTTAGCCATGCAGCACAGCATTGGGGATGCTGTGCAGCATGGGTAAAACCATTAGCAAAGCCATCAAGGTCCCAAAGGCAAGACCTATTTGCTTTGTCAGTGCTTGATAGACAAGGCCTATCTTGTGGTGTGTGTTGAGAGGTAATATTCTCAGTGCATGTACACAGCACATTCCCACCTGGTAAGTACAACTGATTTACATCATGATCCTCGTAGGTTCTTGTAATAAAAGAACACAGGAACTCTTTTGGATCCCACTGTACACCGTAGGCCTGTGACGTATGCGATGGAGGGATGAGTTGAAGGCAGGCTTAGAATGTTGAGTTCAGACTTACACGCAGCGGAATAAAGACGTGTAAAATGACTCTCTGTGTGTGGCGTACTTATTGGCAAGTGCCTAGGCTGGCAGGACTCTACAATCCCCACTGTAGGACCACTAGAAATGGGCTGCAATAGTCTGTGGTTATCATGGACTTCTGTGATCTCCTAACGGGTAGACGCTACAGTGGCAACGAGATAGGGGATCTGAAGCCTGTACACTGAAAGTGCTCTTCTAGAGAGTTTGCCGTGGTCCAGCAAATTGCTTGTGTGTGTCATGTATGCTGTAGTGAAGGTGTAGAATCAACGCTGGCACAGGTAGAGTCTCAGCGCAACACCAGCCTGTATAAAGCGCTTGATGATAAAGAAACCAACATTGAAAGTCCACATGTCAGTGGCCAGGAACTGAATAAAACAACAGCAAATAAAAGGCACTGTAGCAATACGCCAATTATTGCCAAATGCTGTATGGAGTAGAAATGCTAAAGGCGGATGCAACTAGGCTACAAAAGCAGGGCACAGCAATACGTCAATACAAATCAAGTGCTACAAAGCAGAGATTAACCAGGAGTTTGTGAAGAAACATTTAAGTACAAAGCCGACAAAATATCATAATGTTAAATGCTTTCATTGACTATTAGTATATAAGGTTCATCTACCTACCGCAACAACTGACTCAATGTGCAACAACAAGCTGTCTAATGGCCCCAGAAAGAGGGTCAGGGGTTGTGCATGCGGAGTTGTCCCCAGACGAAGCGGCCCACCACCAAAGTTGCCTCACAGGGGCCCAGAACAACTCCCTAGACAGTCATCAAGTAAGGAGCTCCAATGTTGAGCAATGGCAAATTCCAAGTGTCAAACATTGTTAAAGCTGACCCTGACGCCAGCATGTCACAAGGCACTAGAGAAACTCTGCCTAATCAAGTTCCACAATAAGCGCCTGAGTGACCACTACTGCCCACCAATGTATATAGGACCTCTGCATTCTTAAAACCGCCAACTGCATTTGATACTGTCAAAGAAGACAATAGTGGCAATAGATGGATGGCATGGATAGAGACCTTTGAAGATTTTATAGATACATTAGAGGAAAAAGATGATTACATTTTTTTTAAAGTATCTGAGGAACTTGGCTTGTGAAGGATTAAAAGACGCCATGAAAAAGCTACCACAAGAAGGTGAAGTGGCGTACGATCAAAACAGCCTTGAATGCAAAGTTTAATCCAGTGCCATATTTCGATTATGAAGGATACATATTCAGTTAAAAGCGCCAGAGACTAGGTGAGACTATCGAGGAGTTTGTGGATAGACTGAATGGGGAAGCACCCACAGCATCGCACCGCGATTTTGACATCGCATCGTCGTTCACATCGCATTTGATACTGTGAACAGTAACATCCTTATCTCCCGATTAAAACAGCTTGGAGTGACGGGATGACATCGCATCGTCGTTCACATTGCATTTGATACTGTGAACAGTAACATCCTTATCTCCCGATTAAAACAGCTTGGAGTGACAGGAAGCGCCATCTCATGGCTACAGTCTTTTTTGGAAAACCGAACTTTCCAGGTGGTGGAGGGTGACATTCATTCCAAAACTTGGCCTCTCAATCAAGGTGTGCCTCAGGGCTCCTCCCTGAGCCCCACACTTTTTAACATTTATATGCAACCATTAGCGGAGGTCGTTCACTCTTTTGGTTTTGAAATCGTGACCTACGCTGATGACACACAGCTTGTGGTGGCCCTGAATCAGCCAGGACACACCCCGTCTAACTTGAACAGTTGCCTAGTAGCAGTCACAAAATGGATGGCCTCCTCCCATTTAAAACTTAACGGGGACAAAACTGAATTGATGTTCCTGGGGAATACAGCTGGCCCTAGACCAACTCTACAATGGCCACCCTGTATGGCCCCCCCCCCGAACCAAAAAAGCAAATCAAAAGCTTGGGCATGTGGCTGGATAATACTCTTAGCTTTAACCAGCAAGCCACAATACTCTCCGCCACCTGCTTCGGGCTGATGCGTATGTTGCGGAAAATTCTACCACTTCTCCCTTTCCAGTCTCGCAGGATAATGGTCCAGGCCATCATCCTGTCTCGTCTGGATTATGGGAATGCTTTATATCTGGGTGCACCGACCAGCACACTTAAAAAGCTGCAAGTCACTCAGAACGCAGCAGCACGTCTACTGCTAGGCCTGTCCCGTAGTCACTCGGGCACTGCTGCCCTGAGAAATTTACACTGGCTGCCCATCCAAGCCAGAGTAAAATTCAAGGCTATGTGCATAATGCATAAGGCCATGTGGAAAAACGCCCCCGCAATGATCTGTTCCTTTACCACCCCTTACCATCCCCAAAGATCACTGCGTTCCAGCACGGCCTTTCTGGCAACAACACGCAAGTTCAAATGGGCCAGGTGGGGTGGACGCTCCTTCTCCCTGAATGCGGCCATGATTTTGAACTCTTTACCTTCCACGCTCCGTAACGAGTCCAATCTTTTAAAATTCCGCAAAACTCTTAAAACCTTCCTTTTTTCTAAATAACTCAGTAGACCCTCAGAGATATGCATTTACAGCGCTACGAGGCCTTCGGGTAGTAATGCGCTTTACAAAACCCACTTTCATTTCATGCAACGAAAACATGACAAATTGCCAAATGTGTAAAAAAATGTTTATGTGAGCGGGGTCATGTTTTTAAACATTTGCGCCCATAATTTCCGTAATTGTGCCTCATTTATTAAACATATTCGCCCCATACTAATGTGCCTCCAATATTACATTTTTTTTTACACATTTGCCATTTTGTCATGTAAACATAGCGCAGAGGGCCACGAAAAACGTGTGAAACATAGGGCTGAGGTGCACGAAAAACGAGGGAAACATTGGGCATTTTAAGGCACACAAAAACGAGGGGAACATAGGTTAGAGAGGCACGACAAACAAGGGAAAGATAGGCCAGAAGTGCACAAAAAACGAGGGAAACATTGGGCATTAGGGCACACAAAAACGAGGGAAACATAGGTTAGAGGGGCACGACAAACAAGGGAAAGATAGGCCAGAAGTGCACTAAAAACAAGGGAAACATTGGGCAGAGGGGCACACAAAAACGAGTGAAACACAGCGCAGAGGGCCACGAAAAACGTGTGAAACATAGGGCTGCGGTGCACAAAAAACGATGTAAAGATTGGGCATTAAGGCACACAAAAACGAGGGGAACATAGGGCAGATGAGCACGAAAAACAAGGGAAAGATAGGGCACAAGTGCACTAAAAACGAGGGAAACATTGGGCAGAAGGGCACACAAAAACGAGTGAAACATAGCACAGAGGGCCACGAAAAACGAGAAATATCATTATTTATGCACAGGTATGGCACGAGGGAAACATAGGGCACAAGGGCACTAAAAATGAAGTCTCAAGATATAAAACACCAGCCTACTGGAGACTTACCGATTGCAAAGCCTGTACACACAACGACACAGGCACAAATGGCTGCAGACACGGTGTGCAACTCAATATATACAATATATACCTCCCCAGCAACCCATTGGCTGTGTGAACCATCGCATTGTCATGTCGCGCGATGTAATGTCGCCGATGTGACACGCGATCCGAGGCTGTGGCCGCATTTGCGTTGCAACGACGTGCGATGCCAAAATGGCCGGTGTAATTGCATTTACGATGTATTGGCCGCGATGCGAACGCCTGCGAGGACGTTGCGGCCGATGGATGGCATACAACCGACTGGATGTTCTGGTGAAGCACTGTAAGTTCAATGAATTTAATATTGAGGATGCTACCTGAAAAATCTAGGGCAGATTTACAAGCAACTTGCACTACTTTTGCGTCACTTTCAACATGGGAAAAGTGATGTAAATGTGGCGCAAGTGGCTCGTAAATCTGCCCCTCTGAGTTTAGAATAAGCCCTAAAAGCTGCTTGCATTAAAAAGTGTGATGATCATCAAGCGACTGGCATAGAGGACGGAGATGCTCAAAGTGCTCAGTTATGAGCATGAAAAGTAAGCCGAGGCACAAGGTTAGGGACACAAGGCAATGTCTCTACAGAAAAAGAAAACGTGTTACAGATGTGGATTGTCATTTCCACATGAAGGTAAATATCCTGCCATTGGACAAACATGCTTCAGCTGTGGTAAAGTGAACCATTTTGTGACGACTTCCAGGGCAAAGAGAAAAGTAAGTGAGTCGCAGCATGAAGACAAAATGGCCGACCAACCGCTACCTCAGTGACGTTTGACGAGCTCCCACAAGGTCAATTGGCCACACCAACTGAGGAAAATCAACACCAAACTAAGTTGATCATCGTCTAAATCTTCGACAAAGAGTTCCTCAGTCTCACTTTCCAGTGACAGTCACAATGATAACTGTGCAATGTCGATGTTTACCTCAGAAAGGCATGCACAAGCGGGACTGTTCAAATGTGAGAAAAAACTCAAAGTGAAGAAAAATTGACATGAGAAAGCACCAAACAAATTTAAACATTGTCTGAAGATAACTAAAACTAAATGGGTGTTTAATACTATTCATAATTGACAGTGGTGTGTCGATACATATCATGCCTGAGGAGAAGTATCAAAAACTGTCTCCATTACCACAATTTACTAAATCAAAAACAAATGTCTACTCATGGGCTGCTTCAACGCCCTTAAAGAGTCAAAGATCCTTTGTAGCCAAGATGAAATACACGCAATAAAAATGTGGCACACGCACCTATTCATGTACTTCAAGGAACAGCTTGATGTGCCTGTTTGCTGAGTTTTAATACTGCTGCTGATATGGGCCTAATATCAGTGAAATACAATATGAATACTCATCGTGAAATTGTAAGAAAGTTTCCTTCATTATTTCATGGGCTAGGCAAACTCAAAACAATGAACGTAAATTTACACATAAATGAGGATGTTGATTCTGTTGCTCAAACACACAGACAAATTGTTTTTTACTTGCAAGACGCTGTTGAAAAAAACTTAATTCATTACTTTAACATGATATCATTGAATGCTTTACTGGTCTGACACCATGGGTTTCTCCCATTGTTGTAGTGCCCAAAAGAGACAGAGAAGTGAAGTGAATATGCCTTGACATGCGTCAGGCTAACAAGGCCTAATAAAGGATATTATCAATTGGAGCTTGAAGAAAAATCCAGGTACATTACAACCTTTTCTACTCATATTGGTCTGTATCACTATAAACAATTGAGTTTTGGTGTAGCCTCTGCTGCTGAACTTTTATGAGACGTCATTTGACGTATCATTCAGCCCTAGTAAAAGCATTTAACCATAGTGATGACATATTCATTTTCGGAGCCACACAGACAGAACATGACAAGCTCTCATGCAAGTCTGTCGTTTGTTGTCCAATGCAGGCTTAACTCTGAATGCCAACAAATGTCAATTCCACAAGAAAAGCTTGAAATTCTTTGGCCATGTCTTTTCTGATCGGGGTATGAAACCTGATCCAGCACAAGAGCAAGCATTTTCTATTGCAAACCCCCACAAGACATTTCTATGTTAAGATCCTTTCTTGTACTGGCCAGTTACTGTTCAACATACATATGAGACTTTGCTATGGTCAGTGCAGCGTTACGAGGACTAACGAAAAAGAACGTATCTTTTCATTGATCACATGAGTAGGAGAATAGCTTTCAACACATCAAGCAAGCCATTGACAGGGGAGATAGCGTTTACAAAGCTGTCAATACCACGCTCGCTGGTAAAAACGCGGACGTTACATCGTCGCGTTGTTACCACGCATGCCATTACATCGCAAGTCGTTTCTATGACTTGCACTAGATGGGGTGCAACACCAGGGAATGTGTTGGATTTTAAGTCCAACACATTCTCTGCTGTTGCGCTAACTGGAGTAGGAATAGTAATTTATACTATTCCTAAATCCAGCGCGCCATCTAGAGCAAGTCGTAGAAATGACCTGCGTTGTAATGTCATGCGTGGTAACAACGTGTATGATGTAATATCCGTGTTGTTACCTACTGCGATGTAATATGTGGCGTTGTAACGTCACATATTCCATTAACAGTGCCACTGAAATGGCCTACTTTGATCCCAAACTACAAAAAGAGGTTGTAATTGACGCTAGCCCTGTTGGGTTGGGCGCAACCCTTGCACAGCACAGTGGAGAGCCAAATGCCTGGAGACATATCATGCCATACTTCAGTAAGAGCCTGCCACAAACAGAACGTGCTTACTCGCAACCTGAGAAAGAAAGTTTGGCAGTGGTCTGGACTTGTTAATATTTTCATGCTTTCTGTACGGAAAACCTTTCACTGTAGTGATAGATCATCAAGCACTGTTGACAATATTTGGCAATTGCAAAGCCAAAATGCCTCCTCGAATTAAACGCTGAAGTTTGAGGTTACAAGAATACACCAACATGATATTTCATCGCCCAGAGAAAGATTAGAATCCGGCTGATTATTTTTCAAGAGTGCCATTACAATGCTCTGGTACACCCCATCAAAGACAGTGGAGGCCTACATCGATTTTATTAGAAGCGCGAGTACACCAGCTGCCATATCTTTAGAACACATTTTCACTGCCAAGATAGTGACATGCTAAGATTAAAAGACATTTTTGCTCATCAATCATGGAACCAGCTTTCCAGACCTAACATTAATGACAATGAGTAGAAGAAGTTCAAAAATGTAAGAGATGAACTTTCAGTGACTCAAGAAGGTCTCATTCTGCAAGGTAAGGATATTGTTATTCCTGAGAGTCTACAACAACAAGTTATCGATGTCCTCTGGAGAATGGACATCATCTTCAAGTCATTGTTGATGAATACTCCCATTTTCCAGTGGTGAAAGACCTTTCAACCACTACACATGAAAAGGTCCTTCAAAAACTAGAAGGCATCTTTGCGACATGGGGTGTGTCTGCAGTATTAAAGTTTGACAATGGCCCACCTTTCAATAGTCGAGAATTTAAAAACTTTCTAAATCACGTAAATATAAAGCATCAAAAAGCACTGCTCTTCGGCCCCACGACAATGGCATGGTCAACAGTTCTTAAGTACTCTAAAACAAGCTGTTCAGCATGGTGCATTGGAGAAGCTCAACCTCAAAGCTGTTGTAAACACTACTCCTCAAGCTCACCACTCGACCCCTCACTCAACGGCAGGGGAAAGTCCTGCAACTCTTATGTTTGGAAGAGCTATGATGACCAAACTACCCCAATGGACCAACCTCAGATCTAAGAATGAGGAAGACATTCACACTAAGATGAAAATATATGCTGAACAAAAAAGTCATACAAAGGACATCACTTTTACAAGAGGAGATCGAGTGATTATTAGACAATACAGAAGAAGGAAATCTGATGCTTCTTTTGAGGTTGAGCCCTGTACTATCACCAACACCAAAGTACACATGGTGACTGCCTAGTGTCCTGGGAAGTCCCTAACAAGAGATTCCTCTAATTTTTGACATGTGGCCCATCACACACCAAATATCAATGTCAATGTAGAGATTAGGTCTAGACAGACTGTTGATGCCTCTGTGTCTGCTGATAATTCCACCTACCTGTGCAGATCACTAACACTTCGACTGCCAGTTCTCGGTTTCCAATGACCCGATCAGAACGTGTGATTCAGGCGCTGCAATGCTTAATTGAAGAATTGTATTTGATAGTGTATCTCTGTATTTATTCATGGATTTATTCGTATATTTTTGAAAGGTGTGTCTTTTTATTCAACAAAGCAGAAGATGTAGTGTTTTGTAATAAAAGAATGGTGGAACTCTTTTGGTTCCCACTGTACACCATATGCCTGTGATGGAAGCTTTGGAGGGATAAGTTGAAGGCAGGCTTAGAATGTTGACTTCCGACTTACACGCAGCAGGATAAAGATGTGTAAAATTACTCTCAGTGTGTGGTGTACCTATTGGCGAGTTCCTAGGATGGCAGGACTCTACAATCCCCACTGCAGGACCGCTAGAAAGGGGCTACTATAGTCTGTGGTTAACATTGACTTCGATGATCTCCTAATGGGTAAGCCATTGGAGAAAGAAAGGGCGGGCTGCAACAGTAGTTATCACTTGCTTTCAGACTTCTTCTGTACTGGACTGGAAGTTGTATAGTTGGATACAAGAGGGTACTTGTCACACAACCTCAAAACCCAATGCCTCACTACTTGTCCTACTGGATTAACCCTGCAAGTGATCCATTCTTTCATTCAACACACATAAGACTGATTTGCTGTCAGAAACATTGGTGTATCTTCAGTTGACTTGGGTTTGTTTGCTTTAGCATTGCTTTAAATGCTGTGATATTCAAATCCCAACAGTATGTTACTGAATATGTCTCCACGTATGCAATACATTTATCAGAAAGAAGGCGTCAGACACACTAGTACATCTTCTTAATTATATTTAAATTAAGTATTTTCACAAACAAAGCTACTCAACTAATTCTCCATACATTTCTTAATTGATCTTTAGCAAGGACATTTTATGGCCACTGTTGTGGCAAAATACCAGCATCATCATACGTTGTCTGTCACAAAGATTCTTTAATTTGTGACCAGTCACATAAAAATCTTGCGAGAGCACACAATAATCGTAGGACTTACAGTAATCCACGGTAACAAACAGTTAGTCAAAAAGCGACAAACAAACCAGGGAAAATGCATTGAAGAACGAAGGCTCCCTGATTTGTCTGAAGAAGAACAACTACCTACTTTGCCTGCTGGTCTAAATACTACGGGAGGCATACTCAATCTTCATTTAAATCTCTGCCCAGAAGGTCTTGCGTTATTACAAGGCTGTGAAAGACAGTCTCTTGAACAGACTCACAGGGATACTGGAGTCTTAATCTCTGAAGGAGTCTATGACTTGCAGTGAGGCCTTCCTGTTGAGCCTGGAAGTGCGTGAAGATGAAAGCTCTTGAGAACACAGGATATGTGTTGCCAACTGAAATTAAACTGCAGTATCTGGAGACTAAGAGTACTTTCAGAAATGTTGTTTAATTTTTGGGAGAAAATCCCTAAAACTCAATCAATGGAATCCATTATGAAGTTTGCCAAGTGTTTTTGAGCTGCACAGACTTTTGGTGGAAGACAAAGGAAACACACTTCAAACTAAACCTATGGAAAGGTACCCTAATAGAGTCATATTTTTTCCAGCAGGTCACCCCGTTCCGTGAGCCTTCAAATTATCAATATCAGAGCTCAGCATGGTCTTGCTGCATAAAACATTTTGGTTTGACACACTGGACTTTATTATTTCTTTATTTTTGATAAATACATAACCATAAAAGTACAACTAAATCACAAATCATCGACAAATATCAGACTTTGAGGTATAAAAAGCTAGGCAATTACAAAGTGATGAATGCAGCTGTCATGTAAAAATCACAATTCATAAAACAACATCAGACTTACAAGCATGATAAACCAGACAGTTATAAAATGACCAGTGCAATAGTCATATAGACAGAATGTAAGCAAGAAAGCCACATGTGGAAATCCAACATCAACAAATGCAATATTCCCTTAGATAAACTGAGACTAAGATCGTATTAAACAATGAATCTTCCATCTGCTGTCATTTGCTAGATCCATTGCACCTAAAGGCTATTTCCAATGTCCAGGAGGTAGCATCCACTCTCCTATCAACTAACCAGTCTTGTACCAATTTGTTAAAGATCCCACCTCATCTAAGGAACCTTACTAAATAGTAGGCATGGGCGAATTTTGCAAATTCGCAATTCGCGAATTTTGCGAATTTGCGATCCGCAAAATCCGCGAATTTGCGGATTCGCGGATTTTGCGGATTGTGTGGGGAATGGCCGGGCGGGAAAACGGTGCACATCGCTAGTGTGAGGGGCAGGGCCAAACGGGCGAGGCTTATATACGAGTTCACATGCCTCTTGTGTGCATAAACGGACAGGCACGGATCAGAGAAGCTCGTGGTCACAGGAACTGCACAGGGATTGAGCTCGTGAAAGTCAATAATGCAAAGGCCTCCATCAAGCATCATAGCTATTTTTCGACGATAGATATGGGGAGAACGCACACCTGCCCAGCCTCGACATAACTCACATTTTTGGGGGGGCTGATTAACTTTGCCATCACACCAAAGAGCGCTGGGGTCCCTCGAGTGAGCTGTCCATCAAGTGGGTAAAGGGCGCGAAGACGGTGCACACACCACTAGTGTGTGGGGAGGGGCCAAACGGACGGGGCTCATATGCGAGTTCACATGCCTCTTGTGTGTATAAAAGGACAGGCATGGATCAGAGAAGCTCGTGGTCACAGGAACTGCACAGGGATGGAGCTCGAGGAAGTCAATTATGCAAAGGCCTCCATCAAGCATTATAGCTAATTTTCGACGATAGATATGGGGAGAGCGCACATCTACCCAGCCTCGACAAAACACACCTTTTTGGGGGGGTGATTAACTTTGCCATCACACCAAAGAGCGCTGGGGTCCCTCGAGTGAGCTGTCCATCAAGTGGGTTAAGGGCGCGAAGACGGTGCACACACCACTAGTGTGTGGGGAGGGGCCATACGGACGGGGCTTATATGCGAGTTCACATGCCTCTTGTGTGTATAAAAGGACAGGCAGGGATCAGAGAAGCTCGTGGTCACAGGAACTGCACAGGGATGGAGCTTGTGGAAGTCAATTATGCAAAGGCCTCCATCAAGCATCATAGCTAATTTTCGACGATAGATATGGGGAGAGCGCACACCTACCCAGCCTCGACAAAACACACATTTTTGGGGTGGCTGATTAACTTTGCCATCACACCAAAGAGCGCCGGGGTCCCTCGAGTGAGCTGTCCATCAAGTGGGGAAAGGGCATGAAGACGGTGCACACACCACTAGTGTGCGGGGAGGGGCCAAACGGACGGGGCTTATATGCGAGTTCACATGCCTCTTGTGTGTATAAAAGGACAGGCATGGATCAGAGAAGCTCGTGGTCACAGGAACTGCACAGGGATTGAGCTAGTGAAAGTCAATTATGCAAAGGCCTCCATCAAGCATCATAGCTAATTTTCGACGAAAGATATGCGGAGAACCGACACCTACCCAGCCTCGACAAAACACACATCATCCTAATTAACTATTTTAGGATGGCGCCGGCAAGCTGCCAGCGCCATCCTAAAATAGTTACTAAATTAGCTTCATCAGGAAGCTCTAATAGATAAAATAAAGCAGGTGCTCGAGCACCTGCTTTATTTCCTCTATTAGTGCTTCCTGTTGAAGCTAACTTAGTAACTATTTTAGGATGGTGCTGGCAGCTTCTCGGCGCCATCCTAAAATAGTTAAAAGTTCAACAGGCTTGAACTTTTCCCCCCGAAATCCGCCGCTCGCGGATCTCGCGGATTTTCAGATCGCCGATTTACCGAAAATCCGCGAAATCCGCGAGCGGAACGGATTTTCCGCTCATGCCTACTAAACAGACTGCATGGTGTAATCATGAATTAACAATAGAGCCTTCTATAGGGGTCCACTATGGGTCCCAACAAACCCAGTTAAGTCAACTGAGTTTTATCTCCACAGATAGCGCACACAATGGATAGTTTAATAAAGACTTTCAGTGTCCTATATTATAACCTCCAGCAGCAAAGGATTCACGCTAAGCTTCGATACAACACATATTACATCACGGGAACAGATCTTAAATGCTAAGCCCAAATTAAGAACTTTGATAGAGTGAAGACAATCGGATCTGTTGTATCATGCTTTAGCAGTCTTAATACCTCCAGGTACTGCCTTACACCCAGACACCGACATAGTGGAAGAATCCACTTAGACCTCGGTTTGTTATATCTGGGGCAAAAAAATTTAAAATGTTCTCATGTTTCCTGAGTATTAGGACAGAAGGGGCATTCCCCCGCTGAGTCTCTATTTTTGTCCCACTTTGGTGTGAACACCTTGAGTGACAGCGTGCTGATTTTGAAACTAATGTAGAGGATCTTATCCTTGATGGAATTAATTCTATTGAAGAATACTTCCAATTTGGGGCAACATTTATAGGGTGAAAACGTATCAATCAAGCCATCAGGACTCAGCTCATGCCACACTTCTAAAAGGATATGGTCCCAATATATGCCCTTTACCCATTTGCATATGCTTCTTTCCATTTTGCTTGGCTCAATCCATACTTCCTTTATCTTTAACATCCCACAAAAAGCTTTTACTGCCTTCAACCATATTGTGGAACAACTCTGGTTTAAGTCAATTAGCTTGTCAAGGGCAACTCTGTAGGAAACTAGATGAGGTAGTGACCAGATTCTACCCCAATAATTCAGAATTCTTAATCCGGCAATATCATTTCTTTTTTTCGGTTCAGGCCCCCCCTTACAGGTATCAGAGGTGTGCTTTAGGGTAGATTGAATAGAAATCTCAAAAATGTATTTTCCATGTAATTCCAATGGATGACATCCCCTTAGCACCATTTTTCTGCCCTGTATACTTCAAGGACTAGGAAAACAGTCCTACATTATGTCGACTTAAACCTTTTCAGGATAACTACTGTTCCATGTTGGAAAGTGGTTTTGCTTTTATTAAGGTGGAGATCCCAGGAGGGATTATCAGTGAGCCTGTTTCCTATATAGTCAAAGCGCTTTACCTACTGAATGTGAGCACCGTCCATAGCCATTTTATTCCTGAACGAGCAGTTGGGATTTAAAGCCATGAAAGTACACATTCTTGCATTCATTTCTTGTCCCCTACTCTTGAAGAGCCTTACAAAATGATCGATCAGTTCCGGAAATCCCTTTAGGGTGTGTGACAGTAGCAAAATGGTCAGCAAACATCAGAGCTGGAGTGCTGATGTTTGCGGACTTTGATGCATCATGCTGGCATTTGTTCTACCACTCCACCTCGCTGTTTATGTATTGGATGAAGAGTGTGGGGACCAGGGCAAGACCGTGTCACCCTTTTATGGGAACCCTGTTGGCCAGCACTCCTTGGGTATTCCATCTGCATTGTGCACATATGCCTGTGTACAATTTAATCAGGATTTCAGGAATTCCCTTGGTACTAAATTGAAAGCAGCCTTCATGTCCATGAAGGCTACACACAAATGAACTTTTTTTAGGGAAATGTACTTCCAACACATAGTTGTGAAAAAAAACACATGATCAATAGTACTTATTTTCTCACAGACGATCCGAAAAAACCTGATGTTCACTCATCCATCCCTGCTGCCAGGTGAGGGCCTGCCTGCAAAATAGTTTCTGAGTATTATCAATAAGCTAACAGGCCTATAGTTTTCAGGATTGTATTTTGCCCCTTTCTTGTAAATTGGAACAATGATAGCACCACACCACAACTCTGGGATTTCCTCCCCACCAGATATGGCATTGTTATGTGTGTTCAAGTAAGGAAGCCATATAGCAGGATCTGAGTGGAATAAATCCCCTGGGATGCTATCAGGGCCTGTTGCTTTTTCTTTGTATTTTCATATGTTGGATGGCTAACCCAGTTTCCTTAAGAGTAAAAACAATTGTTGGTGGGTTAAGGTCAGTTGATTGCACCTGAAGAGGGATTAAGCTACGTTCAGTGTCTAGATGAGATCTTGGCCTAAAATTCTCCTTCACATTGTACAGGGTAGAGAAATGGGCTACCCATTGCTCCACCAGAACATTTGAGTCCGGTTGAACTAGCCTTGATCTACTAACAGAGGCAATGATTCACTAAAAGGCTCTTGATTTCTTTTTTGCAGTGCTTATGTTAATTCAAACCACTGGGCTTCTTTTCAATTTTTATTAAATTTACTCAAAGTTGTCTTATAAAACTTTCTCGCTCTGATTATTCCTGGTTTCTCACCCTCTTTTCCAGCATTGATCAGACCCTTTTTCACCACCCTACACTCTTTTGTGTACCAAGCACATGAAGTTGTTTTAACTTGCAGCATCTGGGAATAATCCCTAAAGTCAAATTTAAAGATTTTGAAGAAGTCTAGGTGTGTTGAGTTAAAGGTAAGTGTGCTAAAATTGATTTGTTTATATGGTTCAAAAGAGACCACAACGGCTTGGTAAATCAGGCTCTTGGCTTGTTTTTTGTCATATATATTAACCCATTTTATGTTCCTGAAGTTGTTAGTAACAGTTAACGACATTGGCCCGTTAATATTAATGTGTTCCTGAGGATAAAAAACAGATTAAAATACAATTCTGCTACAAGAACATTATGGTTACTATCCAGGGCACTACTACTTTCATATCACTCATATTGTTCCATATCCTTAAATCAAACAGTATATAACCTATGTGGCTTGTATACCGTCCTCGTTTGAAAGTTGGTTTTGGACTGTGATCCGATTTAATACACCCATTTGCAGGTCTTAATCTGTGTTCCAAAAACAGATGAAAGAGTTGACTAGCCACTTTTGACCATTTTTTAACTAGCTTAATTTAAAGCTTCTCATCTCCTACAGACAACAGTGATGAAAAGGACTCAAGGGGTTACAATTTTGTATTACAGTCCCTATCTATGATCCCAGGCGTTGTATGATGAATAGATTCAAACAAAGTTTGCAAGGCATATAATATCAGCGATTTTGTGTTATCCGGGACTATATGTATGTATATGTATATATTTATGCCAGCAGTACGTCTGTACAAAGAAGTACTTTGGAGGGTCAAGATAACCCCCAATAAGTTCTTTGACCCATTGTCCAGACTTTAACCTTGCAAGGCATATAGTATTAACGATTTTGTGTTATCCGGGGCTATATGTATGTATATGTATATATTTACGCCAGCAGTACGTCTGTACAAAGAAGTACTTTGGAGGGACAAGATAACCCCCAATTAGTTCTTTGATCTATTGTACAGACTTTAACCTTACACTGGATATTAGTTTACAACCAAATAAATAAACTCCCGAAGCTCTACCAGAGCTAGCGGGATTAGCATTAATGTGAAATGAAAGGTAGCCTGGTCTATGCATTGGTTCTATCTCCCAGGTTTCCTGTAGGAGAATAATATATTGGTTACCAAGAAATTCCCCCCATTCTGAATTATTGAGCTTTGACTGAAGGTCAGCCAAGTTCCATGACATAAGTTTAACTGGTACTCCCAACCTATCATCAGGCACAATTGATGTCTTAGGCAATTGCAATACTGGAGGTAAGGTCCGTGCATTTACAATATGGGTAACCCATACCCTTACCCAGCTATGCATGTATTCCCCTAGTTATTTAAAACATTTAACTCCTTCGAGATCTAAGTTGGAAAAAGGTAATCACCAGTTTTGTGCAAGTGAACCTGAATAAGTGGTTCAAAGTTTATCAATGTCAATGGATCTCGCAGTGGTCGATTGTGGCAATTTGGTTTGTATGTCTCTCCCAAACATTAAGGTTGCAGGGCTCTCACCCATGGTAGAATGGGGAGTTGACCTGCATGCATGAGGTGTAGACTGAACAACTGATTCGAGCTCAAGCTTTTCCAGCTTAGCACACTGAAAAGGTCTTCTTGAGGGTACTCATAAATCTCTCAATCACACCATTTGCCTGTGGCCAGAAATGTGTGCTTTTCTGATGCCTGAAATGTGAATGAGTGAGATAATCTTTAAATTCCCGACTATTGAAAGGCGACCCACTGTCAGATTTCAAAATCAAAGGAACCCTCCATGTTGCAAAAATACTTTAAGGTCTCTCAATGACTCTGTCATGAGTAGTTGACGACAGATCATCCACTGGAGGAAAAACGGAATATTCATCAACAATAACTAGTAGATGATGTCCATTATCAAGGGGTCCAAATAAATTAATTGCAATCCTCTCCCAGTCGGATTCCACTTCAACTGAGGCACACGTGGCACACACAAGCAGTTTGCTGGACCACAGCAAACTCTGTGGGAGGGCACTCTCGGTTCTTTGGGTCATGGGCTTTAAGTAATCACCTATCTCATTGCCAGTTGTGGAGTCCTACACCAGCTCGGGTACATACAAATGAACATGCTACACATGGAGCTTGGTCTTTATTCCTTAGTGTGCAACCGTTAACTGAACATTCTGCATCATGAATTCCATCCCCATGCCCACGCACTCACATCACTGCTCTACGGAGTCCGTCAGGAACCAAAGGGTTCCGTCAACATTAACTCACAAGACACCACACATCCTTACCTGTTCAGTCCATTCCTCCTCCACTCTTCTCATCTGAATTTCCAACTCTAGCTCCTTCCTGGCAGCCTTCGCAATGGAAACCAACTCATCCTGAAATCTGTGGAATACATTAATTGTATTAGGCGATCATGCAACTCCTGACAACTATTACATTTTGCAGTGTGAAGTTTATAGTTTTAGTGAGTTTATTTAAAATAATTAATACAAACATAAAATGATTGAAAACATTTGGCAAAAGTGAAACATAATTTGTCTGAAACTGGAGCTTAGGATGCCCTTGTTGCAGAGGATGAACCTGGAAGTGTACATGTCCAACTTGCTGTTGAAAAGTTTCAGCATATAAAAAAGCAGCTTTACAAAGCAGGCAATATGAAATAAACAAAGCATTTGTGACTTACATAGAAACTGCAGTTTTGTATTTTACAGTACAGGAGCTTTGTCTCTTAGCTGGGCATGTGTGGGTGAATACAAAACATAAAAGAAGTGCCTAAAGATTTTACATCAGTGCTAATCTCTTGGGGCCCACTTACAAAAACAGTTACATGCCAAAGGGTTACTTAGGTGCACACATAGCTTAATTTATTAGTGTAAAATCCCATTTCTGATTTACATAACACAATTTACCACTACTATAGCAGAATTCCCACTATGGCAAAATGTCCATCTGCTCTTATGGACAGTTTGGTGGGTGTGATAGGGTGGGTCTACTTGCAAAACTGACTGAACACTCACTGCGAGAAAATGGGTTAATGGCTAACTGGGGTGTGAGCCCTGCTCAAGTACCAGCCACTATCCCTGGCGAGGAGAACCACAAAAAGTCACTGAAATAACCTGTGCTTAACCCTGGGTAGTGTGGTACAAAAAGCAGTCAGGCTTTACTCAGAGCCAATGTGTAAAATATTTTTGCAGCACACAAACAATAATAAAGAGAAACTACAACACAAGGAAAACATCACACCAATTTACATTTTAATAAATTATTTGACACCAACATGAGAAAAATCCAATCAGTAGATGCAGAGTTAGGAATTTTAAAAGTCATTAGTAAAAATGATCGCCTAAAAATCAAAGCACTAACCGCAGACATCTAGTTGAGCGAGACTGGCTCCAAGTCGAAAAACATGGTTGACTGCAATGGAGAATTTACAGGAAGTGGATTTGGCCCGGTCAGCACTTACCTTTGTACTTTGAAGAATTTTTAAAGAAAATGTTCTGAGATGGTAAAGTTCAGCGGAGCAGGCTGCAGGCGGTGTCTGAGGAAGGAGCATCATCATCAGGGAGCCGCTGGACAAAGTCGCTATGATGATGTCTATGTTTGGACTTATTATGAAAGTTGAAAATCTCCGGATACCCCTTTGGCAAAGAACCACTGAACAGGATTCCTGATGCGGAGAAGAACGTAGTGGGAGCAGTTTCAAAGCTAGATCAACCAGCAATGAAACTAGAGCAGATAGCGAGCATGTTGGTTCTGGACTGTTCTTTCCTTGGTTCCCAGGGCAATTTTTAGCAAAAATCTCCAAAGTTTTATAATTTGGCTATCTGGAACCCTTTAGCATTACCATCAACGATCCAGAACGGGGGGGGGGGCATCACTTGGGGGCTTAGGAATCACTCAGGCTGGGTCCAGATGTGGGTTTAAGATGGTGGGAGCTTCATATGTCGCTGTGGCTCTGAGCAGGGAGCCAGCAAGCTAACCATTATACTCATTCTGGAAGTCCTAGGTTCAGGTAATGAAGCAGGGTCAAACAGCAGGACAAGCCTCTGAGGGTTCAAGGCAGGCTCTCAGAAAAGCAGCCCTTCCAGGTCCAGCCATGCAGTCTTGTGTAGTACACAGCAGCCATAGCAGTAAGCAGCCCTCTGAGATTCCTTCCGCAGGTCCAGAAAAGTGAACTGAAGAGGGGATCTAAGGGCCCTATTTTCATAACTTGTGCCTCTTTTGATGTTGGAGAGGTTTTTCTATTTATTTTTGAAGTGCTTGGAATTTCCTGACTCCCTTTGCTCCAAGCTGGCTGAAGAGGCAAGTAGTAGTGACAGACCCTTTGTGTGAAGGCAGAGCCCAGCCTATTCAGTTGCAAGTAGGGTTGTTCCTGGCCACGCCCACTTCCCATTCAGCCTGCAGATGGCCCATTCGGTGCACCTAATCCCTCTATTGTGTGACTGTCTGGGAGGAATTCACTAAGTTCCAACTGCCAACTACACAAAGGCATGTGACCAAGGGGAAGCTGTAGGCACCAAATGACAGAGGGCAGAAAAATAACAACTTTCTAAAAGTGGAAGTTTAAAAATTGTAACTTCAAATCTGACTTTATCACTAAAGAGGATTTTTAATTATAATTTCATAGAAACCAAACATATTTCATGTTTGGTTTCTATGAAATTATAATTAAAAATATGTCCACAGTCAAATATTAGCCCTTATTAAATGTAATAAGGCCACCCAATGTTATGCTATGAGACAGGTAAGCCTCCTAGTCGTGAAAAACAAATGTAGGAGTTTTTCACTACCAGGACATGCAAGACCTAAAAATACATGCCCAACCCTTTAATTACAATGCACTCTACCCTACGGGCTAACTAGGACCTACCTTAGGGGTGACATATATGTAATAAAAGGGATGTTTAAGGCTTGGCAAGAGGGTTATATTGCCAAGTCGAACTGGCAGTTTAAACCTGCATTCAGGCTGCAATGGCAGGCCTGAGACATGTTTTAAGGAGCTACTTTAGGGGTGACAAAATATATGCTGCAGGCCCACTAGTAATATTTAATTTACACACCATGGGTATATGGTATACCACTCTACAAGGGACTTATAAGTTAATTAAATATGCCAATCAGATATTAACCAATTTAACAATGTTAGGGGAATGAGCACAAGCACTGTAGCACGGGTTAGCAGTGGTAAAGTGCACAGTCTTAAGGCAAACAAAAAATAATTTTAACAAATAAAGGAAGGGAAATGGGCAAAAAAGTTTGGGGGAAGACAACCGGAAGGCTGCTAAGTGTAACACTCACAAACTGTTTAGTTTGTGTATATCCACCAGAATTTTCAGTTTTAAGACTGGCTATGAGCAGTGAACATTCCCCAAACTGATAGCTATGGATGGGAAATGTTTTCTTCATGGATAATTAACTCCCTTGTTTCTTGTCAAAAGGCTCACCTATCTAAATTATTTTTAAAAAAAAGTCATTCAATTTAGCCTGCATTACCCACAAAGCTCTCCAACAGAGGCACTCCAAACTATCTGGTTCGGAAGCTGTGGAACTCAGGAAGTAAAAAAATACTCAGAAGCACTGATTGTCTTCCTTTGGAAGCCACTTCATGCCCGAAAGAAAAAAACGAAGAAATATTTTTCATCAGGGACTACCCCGAAGATCTGGGACACTCCAGATCTTTCGATTAAAACTCTTACCTCCTTCAAAACCTTCAGAAGAGACATTGTTTTTGTTCCAGTACCTCGTCCCCTTCTAGTCTGACCACTTATGCCCATTCAGTATACATATAATTATCTTTATTATATTATAACACAAAGGGAGCTTGCAATTTAATTACTCTTTAGAAGCTAGTCTCTAAGGTTTTTATTACAGGTGCCTTGTGACATGTGTAGTCATCTGTAACAAAGAAATTACATCGCTGCTGAACTGTAAGAAGTTATTACAGTTGAGTGCAATGCCTGCTGCTTGAGCCAGGGTGAAAGGCAGGTCATGGAGCATAATCGAAGCTGCAGTTTACTCATAAAAACTAAATCTAGCCTTTTCTTCTTCTGATTTGTTTTTTCTAGATGAACAGTGATCAGCAGAAATAAAACATTTATGGCAAGATGTTAACTTTTTTCCCCTTAAGGAAAGTATAGCAAAGAAATAATTTATCTGCATGTTGTTCCACATTCTGTGCTCGAGCGGCCGTTTTCCTAACTGATTCTAGCATCTTTTTGCAACAAACATCTAACTGGTCTTTGGTGTGTTCAATTATGTTGTACAGAGTCTACTTTTATTCATCATGTCTTCAAATATCCTATCTCTTTGATATGAACCAGCAACAAATCAAGGATTTAAGCAGTATGTGGAAAGGGTGGTGGAGTGAGCATGTATGATAAGTAATAACGTTGCTGCTGCTAAACTAATGAAACCTCCCTCAATTTTACAACCTAATGAAGTTTTGTTTACTTTTTATCAAGTAAAGCGCTCTGATACCTAGCACTAAATAAAATGGTTAGAGAAATAAAAGAAACAAAAAAGTTGGCAAATGCTGTTTGACTTGACATATCACTATCCAGGGGCCTACCTTACTCAAGTATTTCCCCTTCTTAAATCAGTCTTAAAGCTTCCTAAGCCACAGAAAAACTGATTAGCCACAGAATGCTTAAGTACTGTGTCTTTTAACAGAAGTTTAGTACACATATTGCCTCTTTGTCATTTGGTGGGAGATATGAAAACCGTGTTAACAGACAATGAAAGTGCATGAGAAGGTAGAGGGCAAAACTATGTCTACAAAAGTTTTTGAAGTTGGCAAACAATTTTAATAGCGCTTCCTCTCCAGTTTACCACAGTGGATGCACTGTACTACTTTTCTGTGTGCAACAGAGCTGTACTGGTCACACAAACATAAGGGACCCCTTTGGGGGAAGGGAGAGGTGCGTATGTCTGCTTTTATGGCTGAACAAGCTTGGAGTTACACAGCCATCAGTCATTCTTTAATGAAAGCAACCTTGATAGAGTGTCAACGATTTTTTTCTATGCAGATACATGATTTGCTGCTTGTTGTGTTCTATGTTTATGTGTATGAGGCCTCTAGTGGCCCTCGGCAGACTTCTTACAAGTATTACATGATTTGGTTGGTGTGGTTAATAAAGTTTGTGACGCTGTGTGTTCAGTTAACAGATGCATGCTGAAGAATAAAGACATGCAAACCAGAGCTCCATCTGAGGCGTGGTCTGTTACATGCTCCCGGGCTAGGGAGGATGCTACAACTGGCAACGAAATAGGGAAAACGTGCCCCAAAGAAACAAGACCGCGCTCCCCAAGAGTTTGCTGGGCTCCAACAAACTGTTTGTGCATGCCATGTGCGCCTCAAGAATTGGTCTACAATTGGCATATGTGGAGTCAAAGCGCAACCCCAGCTATTGAGAGACCCTCTAAGAGGTGAAGGCCCTACTGAAGAACACAGTCAGTAAGCCTGGCAAAAATCTACTAGTAAGGCCAAAAGAAGATATATTGCACCATAGCATAACATAGTCTGAGCGCCAATACAAAGCAGAAACGCTAAAGACAGTGACAACCAGGTACAAAGAAGCACTAAAGCCAGTGACCACTAGGTAAAGGAAAGAGCTAAAAGCAAAGACAATCAGGCACAGAGAAACACCAAAGGCTGTGTATGACGGTAAGCAAGGATCATGTTACACACAAGGTAGTTTAAACTGGGCTTTATTTTACGATACACTCTTCTCTTATGTCAAGCCAGAGTGCATGTACTTGGATAATGATTCTTATTCTCTCTTGTTCTGAATTTATGGGGTCCTCCTTTCTCCTTCTTCCGCCTTCCGTTGTCCGGTGTTTTCTGGTCAGCCAGGTTACTCGGATAAAGGAAGAAAAGGTATAGAAATTTGTGAGGGCCTTTATATAAGCACCAAAAAGAAAGGAAGGGAGTGAGGGACCACCCGTACCATTATGGATGTCTAAGGAAGTGTAGAAGTGCTCGGGAACCGGGTAACATTCAGGATACGGAGAGGCACCTTACTCATCAGCTTTTCCCTTCCTCCCAACCCAGCCTGAAAAGCGTTCCCGTACCTGTGTGAGCCACGCTCCTCCAGGAGAGTAGCAGGGTGCAGCACAGTGTTGTTGGCCTCTTGGCTCTCCCGATACTTCTGGTCCGACAGGAATCGTAGTCAGCAGCAGTCGTCCCTTCTGTGGTGTCTCTCTACAGTTTCTCGAGAGCTCCACACACAACTCTCTTCCGAGTCTTCTGGGTCCTTCGCTCCCTTCATCACGATTCCGGCCCCCTCTGTTGGCCCGGAGAGGATCTCGTCAGACCTTTGGGCGGCATCTTCTGGGGATGTATCACAGTTAAAGGGGCCGGGTCCTGAAAACAAGGTGTCCTCATCCTGCGGGGTGTGGTCCAGTCATCCGGCTGGAAAGAAAGGAAAGGACTAGTTTCTAGAGGCACAGTCCACCAGTCTCTCGTATGTTCATGTCCCTCCTGAGTGGTGATGGAATCGTGACACTGTGACAGCCAGGTATGATGCATAAATTTGAGAGCAGTGAAAAGCACATGCAAGGAGAGAAACCATTACTCATCGTGAAGAAGGAAGATGGCGCCCGCCCACCTCAGTTCAGATGCGACAACCCGAGTACTAGTGAGCAGGCTGATGCCTGCAGAGGTGCCACCGGGGAAAGAGACATTGATGGACAAACGCTGTCAGAACAACACACTTTAGAACAAATGGAGGATGGGAAAAATTCCAAATGCATTGCAGTTGAGTTCCTGAAACCACCTCATCCATTCAACACTGCCAAAAAGCAAAATATTGGCGCCAGATGGACTACCTGGATCAAGATGTTTGATGACGTCACAGGGGCTATAGAAGAAGCAGATGACAAAAAGATCATCAAATACTTAAGTAACCTTGCAGGTAATGGAGTAAAAGAAGTGTGAACTATCACACTGTCAAATCAAGAAGAGGCCAAGTTTAATCCAATGCTGAATGTCGACTATGAATGGTGCACTCTCAATTAAGCAAGACAGCAATCTGGTAAGAAGATTGATGAGTTTGTTGAGAAAGCTTGATGCTCTTATAAAGCACTGCAAGTTAAATTAATTCAATGATGAAGAACCCATGCGTCTTAGAGTTATCAATGGTTGCCTCTCTGATTCATTCGGAAGACCCATGCTGCAAGAAGCTCTCAGTTCGGAGAAAGTGCTCATGGCTGCAAGAGCGGAGGAACGTGCTGATCGACAAGCTGCTAATATGGAAGCTGGAACAATCCAAAATGAATACACATTGAACAGGTAAAGTAAGCAGATATGCAAGGCAGAGACCCACAGAGTGATGTCTCAGAAGAAAAATAAATTGTGTTTCCTCTGTGGATTCTCTTTTCCTCATGAAGGTAAATGTCCCGCCATTGGACAGATATGTACAGGCTGTGGGAAAGAACCATTTCGTAATTGTTAGCAAAGCGAAAGAGAAACTAAGTGCATCACAGAGAGACGAGAAAATGGATGCCAGAAAGTTTCAGAAGCAGTGTAGCCACTCCCCCAAGGCCAAAAGGCAACATCGACTAAGGCAAGTGGAAATGAAACAAAGTCAATTGCTTTCAAATTAATCTTCCAAAGGTTTTAATTGCCACATGAAGTAACAAAGTTCATTTGGACATTGTCCTAAAATCACGCTCAAGGTGATTGGTTGCCCTAAAACTTTTATTATAGACAGAGGTATGTTGATAAACATCATGCTGGCTGAAAAATACAAAGAACTATTTCCAATACCATGTCTCATACTGTCGAAAACAAAACTGTACACCTGGGCAGCTTCTACACCCTTGCAGATCAATGACCACGTGGCACAAGAAAGCAACAGTACAAGCGCCTATTCATGTCCTCCCAGCTACTTCCTCGAGTGCATGCTAATTAAGTTGCAATACTGATACTGACATGGGACAGATCTCTATTAACTACAACTTGAATGCTTATTCTGAAATAGTGAGACATTGTTTCATGGACTTCGGAA
Organism: Lissotriton vulgaris; assembly: GCF_964263255.1. Lineage (NCBI taxonomy): Eukaryota > Metazoa > Chordata > Amphibia > Caudata > Salamandridae > Lissotriton > Lissotriton vulgaris. The sequence goes on along the minus strand of NC_141694.1, from coordinate 540,990,451 downwards.
ACTTAAGACAATGAAGTTGTATGTAATACCACACCGGCCGCCTCCTCGGATACCAGCATGGCGGCAGGTGAAGAACAAAGAGAAGCATAGGTTAGCGTACCAGTGTTCGTGGTACCGCGACCGTAAGTGGAGCCCAGCGCGGGGGCTTTAAAGGAAGGACAAACCCAGGAAAACGCTTTGTGGAGCACAGAACGCCAGCACGGTTTGACCCGGTTCCAGAAAGAGCTGCAGACTCCAAAGAGCCCGAGAAGGAAACTGAGAGCGCCAAGACCGTAGCGGAGGAGCCCAGAAACGCGACTGCAACGCCCTCCGAGAAGGAGACTGATAGCGCTGAGACCGTAGCAGAAGAGCCCAAAAGCGCGGCTCCACCACCCTCCGAGAAGGAGACATTGAGAAACGCTCCTGTCACCACCAAGGCTGCTGAGCAGGAACTTGCCGGTACACCCTCCGCTGTGTCCCAGGAGCGACGTGGCTACAGGCAAGTCTCTTTTTTTAATTTCGAACTAAACACAGCTGGTGGAGGGGAGTGGAATAGAACATGCGCATAGCCCTAACAGCACAAGAGTGAAGGGTGCGGTGGAGGTGGCACTAACTTATGTGTCAGAGAAAACATCCACTCAATCCCCGTTATTTTCTTTTGTCTGTTTATTTTGATCAAGCACGACCACCGGGATCACCACTTTGGAAATCCTTTCCCACATGTGCCGCAAGTCGTAAGAGAGAAGGACCAAGGACAATCCAAGAAACTGGGAACAATACCAAAAGGAGGAAATTCCTCAAAAGGGGGGGGGGGGCTCACAAGTAGCCCCATAAAACTGTGTTTCACTGAAGTGTTTGACTTCTTCAGGAGGAGCCCGTGTGACGGACAACTCCGCTTTTCTTTTTTTTTTCTTTCCTGTTATTATTTGAGAACCAAATAAAGACTTTTCGCCAAATTTCATACCTCTAGGTTGGCGTCCTTATCCTGCCTAACTTCCATAGGTCCAATAAAGTCACATACAACAGTGTAGTTACACATTAATGGAGATATACGACCTGTTGCACAGTGACACCTTGTATTTCCTTTCACTTAGAGGAAGCAATTGAGAAAGAACTAAAAAAAACTCTCAAAGCATGACATCATCAAGCCCTCTACTGGTCCTACACTGCTGGGTTCACCCATTGTGTTGGTGCCAAAAAGGACAGTGGAGATTTAGTGCGCATTTGTGTTGATTTACAACAGGTAAACAAAGCAATCGAAAGAGAAAGACATACAGATCTAGACATTGCGGACATGATCACACAGCTGAAAGGAGCCAACATTTCTCCTGCCTTGATTTGAACAAAGGCTACCATCAACTTGAACTGGAAGAAAACTGTAGGTACATTACTACTTTGTGAACTCATCTTGGTTTGTTCAGATATGGGAGACTCAGTTTTGGCGTTTCATCAGCTGCAGAAATCTTTCAAGGTATCATCCGTCAAATAATTCAGCCTGTCACACATGCTTTTAACTACAGTGATGATACACTGGTGTTTGGGACTACACAAGAATAAATATAATAAACCACTCATAAAAGTATGCCATCTACTTGCTCATGCAGGTCTCACACTAAATGCAGAGAATTGTGAGTTTCACAAAAAAGGCTTAAATTCATTGGGCATATTTACTCTGAAAAGGAAATAACTCCTGACCCTAAAAGGTACAAGCATTGTCACCTATTTGCCCTCCAGAAGATGTGGCCATGCTGCGATCCTTCTTAGGCATGGCCAGCTACAGCTGCAGGTACATTCATGATTTCGCCACAGTGAGTGCCCCTTTAAGTGAACTAACAAAGTGAGATGCTCTGTTTGAGTGGTCATCTGAATGTGACAGAATTTTCAAGAAAAAAAACACTCAATACAGTAGAAACAGTATAAGGTACATATTTGTGAGTGTAAACATAGTTCACATCCATTGATCGACTGTGAGAAGAGGCAGGGAACATAGAAACAGGACAATAATTATGATCATACAGTCCAAGTTATCTTGTGCATCATATACATTGTTACATGTCTGTTACTGTTCGCCTGTACATGTATCAGCATTCAGACTTGGTGGTAATATTGGTACTTGCAGATGTCTAGGCGGTGTCAATAATAAAGGGAGAGAAGACACAGAGATAAAGTGGGAATAACATAAACTAAACAAAGGATAAAATAAACATGTGTAACAGTTGCTCAGCCCATATTGCCCCATCGTTGTCAGGTGTGAATTTGTGTGGTGTTCTCACAGCCAGTGGCTACCAGCTACGCGTTCACCTCTGAAGAGCATGTTGATACATTTATATAAGCAGCTGGTGATCTACTAGCCAAAAGTGTTGTGGTGCATATATTACCCAACTTACAAGAGTATTAATTGTCCACAGACTGTGCATCAGCAGAGTCCCCATTTGTCTTGTCCACACTGAGTTGAAGCTCAGTATAGAGAGTGTACCAGTATGTTGCAATGGGAACCTTACTCAACCCTAGAGTTTCTTCTCGTCTAATGGCTAAGCTTTCCGCTTTGGCCCACGCGAGCAGAGACTGCCGCAAGGCTGTTATACTAGGAGGGTCTGGAGCTTTCCATTTTTTAGTAATTAGCCGGGTAGCTACTATCAATCCTAGGTCTAAGAATCTGGAAGTGACCTTCATGTTATGTGACCTGCAGAAGTTATGTAGCAAGTAGGTTGGCCAATCAAAAGATAGCGTTTGACCACTGCAGGTAAGTAATATTGTCGCCACCCCACTCCAATAAGCGCCCACCCATCCAGAGCATGTGCACCAAGTCAGCCCCATTTTCAGTGCACCTCGGACACACTGCATCTGTACGACTGAAGTACTGATTGATATTGGCAGGGGTAAGGTATGCCCTATGAACTACATATAGTTGTATTTTCCGGAAGAGCACATTCCTTGGTATGCATACTACTAATACTATACAGTATGAGTTCTTAGGGAGGCTGTGAACCAGCGCGTTAGGTGCCTGCCTGACCCCATGACATGTAAGTTGTGCATGGTGAGATGCATTTTTGGCTCTGTCTTGATGTCTCCCCACTTGGCCGTGAGCAAAGCTGCCAGTGAACGATGGACTAGAAGTGACACGGCGGGCGCCCTTCTTTCTCCACTAGCAATAAATAGGGTATAAGTGCCCCTTCAAGATACAGGTCTCTGAGCGGCTGGACGCCGTTTTCCTGCCACCTCCCAATTGCTGACGCAGAAACTACTGTCTGTCTATTCGGGGTTCCCTCTAAAGGTATCACAGGCGCATACAGGATCAATTTACGGGTTATGTAAAGGCTTCTACGGATGCATTTATAAGCAACAGCAAGCAGCAAGGATTCTGGTGGTTGCGATCACGCATCTGGGTGAAAAAGGCTGACTATGAGTTCCAGTAGGTAGGGTGGCCGCGTAGTTGCAGTGTCTGTACCATGACGGACAGACAGCCATCACGCCACCCACTGCAACTGGGAGACCAGGTATTAATGTTCAAGACAAGGAGCCACTAGTTCCTCCCGGTCCCTTGGTAAATATCATTTTTTAGTGCCACTGTATGCCTGGCGTTGCCCAATTTAAAGTCTTGAACCTGCTTTTCCAGAGTGGTAAAGAAGGTGGCCGGGATATATTTTGGCAGATTTGTGAGATAATATAAAAGCCTCTGGAGTACTACCATCTTAGTGAGCGCAACCCTACCCACTACTGCCAATGGAAGGGTACTTCGAAAGTGAATCCGAGATGTAGGGCCCGAAATAAACTCTGACTGTAGGGTTAGTGTAGAGTAGACGTGTTAATTGGATAAAAACTGGGCCTAGTTCAAATTTTTCAAGCACTGCAAATGCGTAGCCCCATGCCAGGGAATCGAAGGCCTTCTCTAGGTCCAACACAAGGCACCCCGCTTGTGGTCATTCCCTCACCGCATATGTGGGCATGCTAAAAAAATGCCGCAGATTGAGAGAGGTGCTGCAGGATGGCACAAACCTGTTTTGGTCTATGTGGAGTAGTTTTGGAACAACCTGCGCCAATCTATCTGCCAGCACCCTCGCAAGTATCTTATAATCAGTACTGAGCAGAGCCAGGGGCCTATAGGAGCCCATTTCCACTGGATCCTTATCAGGTTTCAGCAGTGATATCAGGTGTGCCTCACGCGGGCGGGAGTTATTGGGCCTACAATTAAGTGGTGTACACAGTGTGCAAGCGACGCACACGGGAGGCATGATATGCCTTGTAGTACTCTGCCAACAGCCCATATGGGCCCGGCGCCTTCCGGACGCTAGAGTTTGAATGGCCTCTCCAAGCTCCTCCAATGAAACCTGTGTGTTGAGGGTATCCCCATGCTCCCTCCCCAACATGGGTAGCTGCAAAAGGCCTTAGAACCCTTCAAGATCTCGCTAGTCCCCTCTTCTACGGGATTGGTAGAGACAGCCCTAGTGCTCTGTCAAAGCTTCATGGATTTCACGTTGGATGTATAGCATTTGGTAAAGCTTTTCACCCTTGTCACAGATAATCAGGTGTTGCTCACAATTTTCAGAAATCTGAAAGCCAAAATGCCCCTCCCATCAAGAGGTGGGGGTTGCACCTGCAGTAGTATGTTTACACTATTGTGTATAAACAAGGGAACGATCGTAACCCCGCAGATTACTTTACCACGTCCAAAGCGGATGAGGCCTACATCCATTTCATAGTAAAGTCAAGTGCGCCTGATTCTGACAGCGACTAGTGCTGACAAAGACATGCTTACACTTAAAAAAAACATTGCAACGCAATCATGGAGGACACATATTCGACCCCTTATAGATTATGTTGAGTACCAGAAACTAAAGAATGTTTGGGTAGAACTTTATGTCACACATGATGGTGACATACTAAGAAGGGTTAGATTAGGTATCTCTGAAAGCCTGAGGAAACAAGGTTTTGAACTGGCACACGAAGGACATCAAGGCATTTCCGCAACTAAAAGAACCCGCAAGGATCGAGTGTGGTTCGAATGTGGTTTCTGCACCTTGATGAACAAGTTGAAAGGTAACTGAAAGCTTGTCATCTGTGCAACTGTTTGTTTCCCAAAACAACTCAGCACCCGCTCATCATGTCCGATCTTCCTAAGCAAGCCTGGCAGAGCATTGCAGTTGGCTTCTTCGGACATCTCAATAGTGGACATCATCTCATGATAGCTGTCAATGAGTACTCATGTTTTCCTACAGTGGAAGACTTATCATCAACCACATGGGGTGTTCCTTCCATTTTCAAATCTGACAACGGACAACCTTTCAATATCAGAGAGTTCAAAGACTTTTTTAATCATTTGAACATCAAACATTAGAAAAGTATACATCTCTGGCCACAGGCAAATGGCGTTGTTGAATAATTTATGAGCACTTTGAAAAGGGTGGTTCAGCATGCTGCGCTGGAAGGCTTGCTGGAAGGCATCAACTTCTCACGTCAGCTTTACACCCAGCCCTTTGTGCCTACCATTCCACTCTTCATTTCACAACAGGAGAAAGTCCTGTCACATTGCTGTTCGGAAGAGCTGTTGGAAGGAAGATACTTCAGTTAACCACCAGTCAGTCAATAGACCCTGATGAGATTTGTGTTACTGACACCTCTCACAAATGCAAAATGAAGGCTTATGCTGGTAAGCATCAATGAGCTTCAGACATGGTCTTTGAGAAAGGAGACTGAGTTCTTAGCAATCAAAAGCAGACATGCAAGACTGATACTCCGTTTGATACTGAACCGTTAAGGGTTAGAGTAAGCAAAGGACATATGGTAACTGCTCAATGACCTGAAAAACTAATAACCAGAGACTCGTCACACTTTAAGCCTTTATCTCGATGTTCGTCAGCCTCAGAAAGTCAAAGTGAGGCAAGTCAAGCATCTGGAAAACTGGTGCGAGCATCTCATTGACTCACCTAAAAGTTATAATGTGTATATGTATATATATATTTGTTCTTACTTTTTATTTAACAAAGGGGAGAGATATTGTGTCCTGTGTTCATGTGTATGAGGCCTCTAGTGACCCTTGGCTGACTCCTTATAAGTATTACGTAATATGGTGGGTGTGACCTGGTGTTATTAATAAAGTTTTTGATGCAGTGTATTCAGTTAACAGTTGCATTCTGAAGAATAAAAGACGTGTGAGCCAGAGCTCCTTGTGTGGCATGGTCTGGTACACGCTCCCGGGCTGGGGAGAACACTACCCTGCTGAGGAGAAATGTTGTGCCTAGGTGTGCGGTAGACTCTGCAGAACTACCTATAAAATCTGTGGCTTTTTAATCAACAGATGTTGGCATCTTTGCAAGTTCGCGCCACCTAGAGGGGCAAACGTGCTTCATTTGCCCTGCTAAGCATGTGGCTAGTATTAAAGCAAGTAATGTTCCAGAGTTGCCTTCAGCCCTCAGTACTCCACTGCCTCAAATTGATGCAGCCAATACCCTGTTCATTCTGAAGCTTATTCTACGGAAAGGTATCTGTTTCCAGAACCAGGGAATGACTGCAAGGAGGCCAGAAAGTTGGTGCTGCTCAGAGAAAATGGGCATACTCATGACACGGCGTTTGAATCTCTGGGAGCAGAACCATAGGAGAATGGTCACAATCTTATTCTTCTACCTTCTTTAAACCGCAATCAGCAGCAGAATGATTTGAACACACGTACACAGGTCTCAGATTGACACAAAGATGTGATTTGTTCACTGTGACACCGAAGCACACCTACTTTAACAATCCAATGTCCAGCAGGTGAGAGACTTTGAAGACATTAGCTTCGAGTGGGAACGAGCTGCCAGTTACTGCCATGACTTGTAACCAGTGGCGATTACGGATTTCCTACAGGGTGAATGAAAACAACATAAGACACTGATAAAAGCCAACAATGAATCAACCACACGAAGCATCATACCACAAGTTCCTTATTTTCATTGCAGTGATGATAAAACAATGTGCCAGGCAAGGCTTCTTCAGTCGAAATCGCCATGTAATTTATATAGCAACAAAATTCTCCACATACTTTGTACATTCTTAGGTCCTTATTCCAAATGCTTGGCATTATGGATGAGAATACTGAAGCCGGTAAATACTGATAACACAGGATATGGTGTTTACTATTATCCACCAATTCCATGTTTGGAATAAGGTATAACACAATTGTTTGATATAAAGGCAGGCAATTGCCACGTTTCTCTCATTCCAATCGTTTTATCACAAACACATTTTGCCACTTTTATCTTGACGTAACTTGTCTAGGGAAAGTTGCAGATTAATGTTTACTACCTCAAAAACTCAGAATCTTGTTTCAGGATTAAAATGGCAGTCAGAATGAGGCAGAAGACAGCAAGGTCTACTCAAGGGACCCCCACTAATATTGTGTTAAACCAGCTGTTCCGCTATGCATTCACACTGACTGGTGCTGAACTGCAAAGAGTGTGAAGCAACAAAGTAACACAGCAACTTTAGAGGAATACAAGGGACAACATGCTCTGCTGTACACCAGTGTGATAACAAATGCAAACATATGACAGCAATTTATTTGTTCCAGTGTGACTATGTGAATGCAGTAGGTGAGTAAGAAGCAGAAAGAGGAAATATTCAGGCAAAGATGTGATGCATGTGACTTAAAAGTTCAAGGATTGTATCACAATTACATCAGCAGAGATACAGCCCAGTTAATATACAATACATGTATATTGCCTGGGTCTGTATATATTGTCGATGGGATCCTTTAAAATAATAGGCTCAAAATCAGGACAAGCTTAATGTGAGCCTCAGTGGTTGCAACTCAAACAGCATATAGGTGTCTGATGACAAGTAAAGCAGCCACTTGAAGTGGAGTCCGAGTGTAGGTTTCCTAAGAGCTGGGGGCGCCCATCTAAATTGCAAGGTCCCATGCGTTGCCTTAGTACTTTCTTTACCTTATTCACGTTTTCTCACAGCACATTGCAGTACTTGTTTTTTAAATTTCATTTATCAATGGATTAGTACATATTTACAAAATTGCTTTGATTTGTATAATTTGTTGGGTATTCTATGTTATCGTTTTCCCCTAGGGAGCGCTGTTACTCTAGAATAATATCAGAAAAAAAGATGGCAACAAATGTGTACATTTGGCAAGAGTACTTTCTGATTTAGATCTAGTTTCCTTCAAGCGCAATCAAAGGTCACTGTTTCCTCATCGCAGAAAATGCATGTTCATTAATACTTTGAAGCATTGTTAGAATAAATTATAAGCAGAGACACTGTAATTATGCGGAAGGAGAGGGCCAAATTATGTGGCAGGGGTGAGTAACTTATGGGGCAAGAAATTGCAAATTATGCAGCAAAATGCTGCACATTTTCTTATAGTATTTCTTCATTATTTTGTACTTTTTACAATTGTTTCGCACTGTCTGGGAATTGGGTGCAGCTCATTAGTACCAGTTTAATACCCAAATATAGCAATAAGACACAGAAAGGGGACTAGTCAACCTTTGCAAAGGGTCTTCCACAGCGCAGCATCATGTGCCACTGCGTTTTAGTAACTTTTTAAACTTTTGAACTAGAAACCATTTTTTTCTTATAATCTGCAGATTATGCAGGATATGATGAATTATGTGGCAAATGCGGCAAATCTATAACAATGCAAAAATTGCCGCACAATTGCATAATTCCCCAGTGGCCCTGATTAGAAGTAAGGCTCACAGATTTTCATTTTTACACATAGACAATTTGTATTTAGTTTTAAAAAGAGAAAAAAACATAATTTGCTCATTTATGTATGTCTCCATGCTGCAACCAGATGGTATTTTCACTAAGATGTGATTACTTGGGAGTCATGGCTGGTCCACACAGGTACACTATTTAATAATGGACGCACTAACATCAGAAGTCGACACCACTTGTAAAAAGTAAGGACAGGAGGTAGATAAGAAAAAATATCACTTCCAAACAGAGGGCCTGATTCACAGAACTAACAAGACAAAATCCTAAACTTACTACCATTTACTCACTTTGGTATTCACAGAAGGCACGTACTCATCAAGGAGCAAGTGCCTTCTGTGAATACCAAAATGGTAGTAAGTTTAGGATTTTGTCTTAAGTTAGTTCTGTGAATCGGGCCCAGAGAGTCCAAGCACCGGACAGTGGTAGACAGCCCCTTGACCATGGCCAGAAGTCAAAGATCAAATATTAAAAAGCTTACCTTTAATCAAGTAATGATTTCTATATATTTATAACTCTTTTGGAGATTCATTGTAAAAATATATATATATGTTAAATTGACAATTAACAATATGAAGTAAGTTGCAGGCCATTGTAGTCTGGGTCACGTACTCCATTGTGGCAATGACAATGTATTTCACCGATTCAATCCCATTGACCCCCACCCCCAAATTATTTTTTCAATCAGTCTTTGTTTATTGAAGATTGCCTCCCTATTTCCAAGTCTTTAGGGTGAATCATTATCCCTCTTCATCGCATCCATAACAAATCTCATTTCCCCAACTGAATCTGAATACATTCCTGGGGCATCCCCATATTTGGTAACTCACCCTCTCTGCCCCATCTACTAATCCATGCCTGATCACTATCTTTCCTTTTTAGGGTGTAATGAATTCCTCCCCTCATGAGCTATCCTTCTCACCCTCTCTGCCCCATCTACTAATCCATGCCTGATCACTATCTTTCCTTTTTAGGGTGTAATGAATTCCTCCCCTCATGAGCTATCCTTCTCTTCGCTATCATAAATCTAAGGGTAATAAGGGTGAGTTTGTGCTTAGCCGGGTCAACATCATTTGGAATGCCCAGGAAGACTAGTTGTAGAGTCAACTGTATTGTAGTGGCAATTACATCTGAAAGTTCGGTCCCCACTTCAGCCCAAAAGGCTTCGATTTTTTTGCAAGTCCAAATGGTATGGAGGAAAGTGCCTGGAAAAATGTGTCCTTTCACTTTATATATTTTAAGCGCTGAGAATCTGCTACCGGGATCATATTGTGTAACTGATTCTTAGTGTAACAGCCTCTGTGTAGGATATTCCGTGTATCAAACTGAGGCCTGCTCAGACTGCCACTTCTCTTTGGTGCATCAAAGCAGACACCCAGTCCATCGGTCTGATTTAGATTTTTGCAGGTCAATATGTCGCGCATGTGACTAATTTCCCATCCACCTTATCACAAGTGCATTATACCATATATAATATGTATTGATGTATACAGCATATACAGCTGTTTGAAACAAAGTAACCTGTAATTAAACTCTAAATCAGACTCCCTATTATACTGAAGACCCATGTCATTCTGCCATAAGGCGCATCTGTCAGAAATGATAAAAGTGTTGAATGGACTCCCTGATTATGGGGAGTACATTTTTGGGAAGAGGATGCGGATCTGATGAGTTGATTAAAAATCTCAGGCTCTTCCGGAACAAAGTTCTTTATTGCTGGAGGGGCAAAGAGATAGTTGTAACAAATTGGCAATGTATAAGAGCTACTATTCCTCCAGGATCCTGCGGGTCGACATCTTTCAGCCTCAGTTTGGCCCCAACATAGGGCCCGTGGCATTTATCAGGCTCTGCTCCCAGGTGTCCCGTTCTTACCTCCCTGGCCCGAGGTTTTGTCATGATTTACCACTTGATCTATCTTGTGGCTACTGTTTTAAGGTTAGAGCAGCAAAATACATCTTTCTGCTGCCACAAACCTTTCTGGGCACTGATTCTAACATAGTGTACAGATAACGTCTAAATGCTGCAGCCCATGGGATAATAGACCATTAGTGCCTGTGGTAACCATTCTTCCTATATTGGTGACTGAAAAGAAAGGATGCATTTAAAAGGTCGGGGTACCTACATTTCCTTCCACCTTACTCTGCCTTGAGAACCCATCTGGTAACACTGAAGAGTGTATGGTGACCGGGTTCCCTATATATCTCTGAAGAACATGGGAGGAATCCAGATGGCTGGTCATCATGTGCAGAAATGAGCACAAGTCCACGGTACAAACTTCTATGGTAAGTAGGGCTGAATTTGGAGAATAACCTCCACTGCTTAGGATAGAATGGGTGCCTCAGTCTCAAGCACATACTAGTTGGCTAATGTTCTTTGCGTGCCTAAAGAGTGTTTACCTAAGTTACGTTATAACTTTCTATAGTTTGCAGGTGATATTATTGCCATGCTGCCCATCTCCTGGTTGAACAAATTGCTGTAGTACCCTAATTTCATAACTGTCTTAAAAACAAGTGATGGAAATATAGTTATCGCAGTGTCCTTTCGCAACACGTACTAAATGCAGTCAGACATCTCGGACGGCTGTCACATTCGCACATGTTGAACAAATGAGAGTACCTTAGCTGCAAGTCTGTGCAGCAGTGGGAAAATATCTTCATAGAACTTGATCTGCGCCGCCATTTCAATGTAGGCATCCCAGTCCTTCAGCTTGTCATTCCAAACGAGGCACTCTGACCAATACTCCCCAATCTGCCCATGAAAAAAATAGGGTTAGACAATCATTCAGCATTCATGCAATCGTGTATGTGTGTAAAGATTTATTGTTTTATCCCAATATTTCCCTACCTTGACAGCGTTTTGGTGTTCAATATTGTTGGTCGATATTTCGACCACCACGATATGTCAATCTGACCTTAATCAAGGAAAGAGCAAGCAGGGCCAAAAACCACTAGCTGCTACGCACAATATATTTCACTTTAGCGCTGCAAACACAATGGCTCCAATTGTGTTTAGGAAAGCATATTTAAGAAGCCACTAATGCATTTTAGTCGTGGATATATTATATCAGATTATTGAATAGCATCTTGGACATCAGATAATCACATCAGTGATAGTGCTATATGGCAAAATTTCAACACACTTGATACTGTGAAGGCTAAACATAAAGCCATTGGACACTACATTTATCAGTCAAGGAACATTTGTAAAACGCCAACAAATTTTAGCTTGAAAGCACGTTGCAGGCCCTGCCAAATAAACATCCAGCTACTGCATCTGCACAATAGACATCTTGTTTGAAAAGTACCCACCAAATTCTCACTATATAAAAAAATACCCCAAATACAGGAAATCTTTGTGTGCAATTGACAACTTTGTCACAGATTCATTAAATACTAGCATATGCAGGGCACCAATTATTTAAAGAAATATGGGGCTTTCTGGTCTCACATTTTGATTGGACGGATCACAATCTACTAAACACCTTACCAATACATTCACCACAAAAGAGTGAAGTAAGATATCTACATCCATAGTAGAGACACTAATGTCACCTTCTTAAATTTCAAAACAAGCTGGGCAAATCTAAATCTAAGGAAAATCCTGCCACAAATGTGAAACCCTTCAGAAACTTTCTATTAAAATTGCGATGAGTTTTATGCACAACTTTCCTCTCTTGTTTAATGTAAACTCATCGATAAGTAATACTAGCAAAAAGAGTTTTGTTGAATAATTCAATCTGTTTCTGACAAAAGTACTGAGATTTTGGACTGTGACATACACCTGAAATGCAACATGGAAGCTGTGTGAAACCGTTCTAAGATACAAGGAAATCTCTCTCAACTACAACTCATAATATATTAAGTCTGGATGTAAAAGAGATATTCCTAACAGCTCAAATTTGTAATAGGCTTCTTCAGTTTCTAATGGGTAGGGGAAATGCTTGTTTGAGAGTTTTCCATCTGATCTGTCTCGGTCATCTTTTGGCTTAAGAGGGAAATCATTTACTTATACAGAACTTGGATAATCTTTCAAGATTCAAGTTTGATGGCAGGAAAAGGCTGAGCTAGAGGTGAACAGCATTTGATGGTGCTTTCAGCTTCATAAACACTTCTTGTGACTGACAACCCATACTGAAACTGCTGTGAGTAAACAACGGATAAGTTAACAGGCTTATCATCCAAACATAGTATTTTCGGGATCCGGGAGGGACCCGCCCTCCCGGATCCCTTCTTAAGGGCACCCCGACCCCGGATTAGCAGCGACCACTGTGCCCTCGGCCTGGTTGCCCCCTCGCTCCCCGCCTGCTGCCTGCCTCTTACCTGCTGCCTGCCCGCCTCGATCGCCGATCCAGCCCGGCGCCCCAGACACCTGGATTTTCGCGCCGGTTTTTGCCGCGACCCCGCCCCCCCGCCTGCCGATAGGTCCACGCGCTCCCCGCCTCCCACCTGACCCGCCCTCCCGGATCCCTTCTTATGACGCCCCCTCAGCGACCGCGCAGCGGACGCGCGCAGCGGGAGCGCCGAATGAGCGCCAAAGGTGCGCCAAAGGTAAGCCCGCCTGCGCCCGTCCGTGCCTGGACCGCGCCCAGTGCCAGGACCCCTGGCCCCCGCAGATCCCAGCCCACCCCCCGGACGTACGACGCCGCCACCCTCATCGCACTCAACGACGGACGAGTCCCGGGATGCTACCGTGCCACCCCGAGACGCTCCCACGGACCCTTCTGCTGCACCGCCTGCAAGTTCACCTGCATCCGGACCTGCCTCGCACCAGCACCCGCCAAGACGAACACCAGCAGCAACCACCTCAAGTGCATCCTGCTCAACACCCGCTCAGTCCACAGACACGCCATCGAACTCTGGAACCTCATCGACACCACAGCTCCTGACGTTGCCTTCCTCACGGAGACCTGGATGAACGCCTCTTCAGCGCCCGACATCGCCATCGCCGTCCCAGAGGGCTACAAGATCACCCGGAGGGACCGCACCGCCAACCACAGGGACACCATCCGCATCACGACTTACACCGATGACATCCTGACCACCGCCGAACACCTACACTTCCAGATCCACACTGACCCGAAGACCACCCTCAGAGGCACCCTGATCTACCGACCCCCGGGACCACGCACACAATTCAGCGAGGACATCGCCGACTTCGTCAGCCCGCATGCCCTCCCCTCCGCTGACTACATCCTCCTGGGGGACCTCAACTTCCACCTGGAGAACAACAACGACCGCAACACCACCACCCTGCTCGACAACCTCGCCAACCTCGCCAACCTCGGACTCAAGCAGCTGGTGACCACCCCCACCCACCTCGCCGGACACACACTCGACGCCGTCTTCTCATCCAGCAAAGACATCACCTTCAGCCACGCCACAGGACTCCACTGGACGGACCACAGCTGCGTCCACTTCACCTTCAGAAGAACAACGATCCACCACCACCAGCAACAGGTCGCCCGCAGAAACTGGAGCAAGATCACAGTCGACCAGCTCGCCGCTTCCCTGAGCCAGCACCCTCCCGCCAGCTCAGCGAACCCCAGCCAGGCCGCCGACAACCTCACGAAGTGGATCAGCAACTGCGCGGACGAACTCGCCCCACTGAAGACCCCGCCCAGCAGACCCGGCAGCAAGAAGGCCCCATGGTTCACCAACGAACTCAAGAGCTCCAAGAAGAACTGCCGAGCCCTCGAGAAAGCCTGGAGAAGGGAGCCAACACCGGACAACATGACCACCCTCAAGCTTGCCACCCGGAAGCACCACCAGCTGATCCGCGACACCAAGAAAACTGCATTCAAGGACCGACTGGACAACAACGCACACAACTGCAAGGAACTCTTCAACATCGTGAAAGAGCTCTCCAACCCCAACGCCGGACACAACGACATCACCCCATCGCAAGAACTCTGCAACTCCCTCGCCTCCTACTTCCACAACAAGATCGCGGACATACACAACAGCTTCAACACCCAACCGACGAACGCCACGTCCGACTCGACCGAACCACCGCCCCCCACCACCACCCTCGGCGCCTGGACTCCTATCAGCACCGAAGACACCGTCCGCATGATGAACTCCATCCACTCCGGATCTCCGACCGACCCCTGCCCTCACCACGTCTTCAACAAGACCGACGCTGTCATCGCACCCCACCTGCGGGACATCATCAACACCTCATTCGACACCGCCACCTTCACTGAGAGCTGGAAGCACGCCGAACTCAGCGCTCTACTCAAGAAACCAACAGCGGACCCCACCGAACTCAAGAATTACCGCCCCATCTCGCTCCTCCCGTTTCCAGCCAAAGTCATCGAGAAGACCGTCAACAAGCAACTGGCCGCCTTCCTCGAGATGAACGGATCCCTCGACCCCTCACAGTCTGGCTTCCGAGCCAAACACAGCACCGAGACCGCCCTCATCGCTGCCACTGATGACATCCGAACCCTGATGGATAACGGAGAAACAGCGGCCCTCATCCTCCTAGACCTCTCTGCGGCCTTCGACACCGTCTGCCACCGCACCCTAGTGCAGCGCCTCTACAACGTCGGAATCCAGGAGAAGGCACTGGAATGGATCATCTCCTTCCTCGACGGAAGAACCCAGAGAGTCCGCCTACCACCGTACAAATCAAAGGCCACCGAAGTCATCTGCGGCGTACCGCAAGGATCCTCGCTGAGCCCAACCCTCTTCAACGTCTACATGAGCCCCCTCGCGGCCATCGCACGCCAACACAACCTGAACATCATCTCCTACGCCGACGATACCCAGCTGATGCTCTCCCTTACCAACGACCCCGCCTCCACCAGAGCCAACCTTCACGAAGGAATGAAAGAGGTAGCCGAGTGGATGTCGACCAGCCGCCTGAAGCTGAACTCGGACAAGACGGAAGTCCTCATCTTGGGATCCTCGCCCTACCAGTGCAGGAGCACCGGCGGAGCTGAGTTACCTCACCCACAGGAAGCGGGTGCACAGGGTCGAAGATGTGTCGGGTTTCGTCACGCTGGTCGATGGTGCTTGGAGCTGAAGATGCTGCAGGCGGCTCGATGAGAAGAGTTCCGGTGGATCCAAGGGTGGATCTGAAGATGTGAAGACCTGAAAGCAGAGGGGACAGTGTTCAAAGTCACTAGCCAGTGACTACCGTGGAACCAGATTGGAACCAGGCGATGTCGGGTGCAAACAGGCGTTGTCGGGTAGCTTCTTTCTGCAGCCACGTGGATACCCGGGGTCGAGGACGTCCAGGAGTCGGTCACGAGCTGTCCCACGTAGGCTTCTCGCTGTTGGCGGTGTCGGCGACCTGATCGGAGCAAACAGGCCTTGGCAAATGCAAGCCACGCAGAAGTCGAAAGATGCTGTTCACTCGGACCAGCAAGGTCAGAGCGGGTGCTCCTTTTCACAGGAGCTTGGGTAGGTCTGGAGCAACCAGACCTGCTGTTTAAATCTTCGGGTTCGTCGCCAAGATGGCCGCTGACCACGTGGCTAGTGGCCGGGATGGCGCGTCGAGTGGCACAGTGCAAAAGGGCCCCACGCAGATCGTGGAGATGCTGGGGGGCTGATCTTCGGTGCAAGGGCTGCTCGGTGGTGGGGGTTCTCAATCCCCAAAGCACAACGTCGAGGATGCCTCAGAAGCTGCGCAGTCAGCTTTACGAGTGTCTTCCAAGAGGTCCGGTCCCACGTCACTCGGTGCCTCCACGGGTCCCTTCTTTGCAGGGACTGTGGATCGGGCTCTGAGAGGTCTGGGAGTCTGGTTCTTGTCGGGCTCTGGGCTCGGTCTCCGGCGGGAGGCGGCGGCAAAGCAGACGTCGAGTTGCTGGTTGGTACCTGTGTTCACAGGGTGGTCACTCCTTGGCCACAAGGGAGATTCTTCTTCAGTCTTCTGTGCAGCAGAATGTCGAAGTCCAGTCTTCTTCTTAGTTTTAAGTTGATTTCGGGATGATCTGCTGTGCAATGGCACTGCTCCCCCTCTTATTCCCAAACTGGGGGTGGATCACCTACTAGGTCCCTCCTCTGGGAGGAACCAGGAAGGGGGGCGGTTACACCCCCTTTCCTTTGTCCAGCTCCGCGCCAGGACTGGGGCTGGAAGGGCCCAGGACCGGTTTAGACTGGCCTATGCACGGGGACACCTTGTGTGCCCCGGGCATGTCTGATTCTATTCAGCCCTGTCCTACCCAATACACAAAATCCCGTCTGGGGTGGTGCTCGCACCTCCCAAGGCAGGAAACCCTTTGTCCAGGCCACCATCTGCCGAGTTTCGGTCAGCAGCAGGAGGCCAGACTTGTGTCTGTGGTGGCAGCGTCCATTTTGTGAAGCTGAGGCTCTGTTTAACTTTAACCGGGGTTAAGGCTACACACATGTTGTGTCCCTCTAGAAGGGTGGAATGCTATCCCCGTCGCCAGAATTGGCGAGGGGATAGTATTCCAATTCGTATGACACCTTACTCGACATGTTTTGATAAAGCCAAACCAAAGATAGCATTTAACCGCGAGGATTATAATGCACTTAAGAGTATATGGTATGGCAATATCCCGGAACAGCTTAGGGAGTTGTTCCCGACAGCTGCAGACAGGCTCAGCTCATGCCAGAGCACCATCTCACATATTTCCAAGCACTCTGCCTCCAGGATTGATGAGGCCTTCCATAGGAGTGGCTGATAGGAACATATGTGTCCAGTTTAGGGTTAGGCACAGACATACTGTACCTAAGTAAGAGGTGGTTACACCGACTTACCCCAGCTGAGTGATCAGCCAGTTGTGTCAAATATGGAGGCCAGGCCAGGGGTGGCACAATACGTGCTGCAGCCCCTGGTAGGCCTTGGATACACCTATGCCCTGGGCACCTAGGGTGCACTATTACAGGGGCACATAAGGTGAACCAGTTCCAATTCGTAATGCACCTAAAGTGCATTGGCATCAATTTAGAGAGAGAACAGCAGGCTGTGGGTCTGATTAGCAGGCCCACAGCCACATTAAGTCAGAAACCAGTGAAGCAAAAAGCAAAAATTTGGGGTGACCATAGGATAGCAGACCCTACTCTCCTACATAACCCCCCCCCAAACGCAGGGACATTAGACTA
The DNA here is from genome assembly GCF_964263255.1 of Lissotriton vulgaris. NCBI lineage: Eukaryota > Metazoa > Chordata > Amphibia > Caudata > Salamandridae > Lissotriton > Lissotriton vulgaris. The sequence goes on along the minus strand of NC_141694.1, from coordinate 540,972,698 downwards.
ACCTTGACCAGTTGTGTCTTCATGTTCTAAGTGGAAGTACCTGGAGAGACCATCTGCGTTGCCATGGTCAGTCCCTGGGCGGTGCTCCACTGTAAAGTCCATCCCCTGTAGGGAAATGGACCACCTGAGTAGTTTGGGGTTTTCACCCTTCATCTGATTAAGCCATAGGAGGGGCTTATGGTCGGTCTGAATCTTGAAGTGAGTGCCAAATAAGTATGGTCTCAACTTCTTCAGGGCCCACACCACAGCAAAGGCCTCCCTCTCTATAGCTGACCAACGTTTCTCTCTGGGGGTCAGCCTTCTGCTAATGAAAGCAATGGGCTGGTCCTGGCCATCTACATTAAGCTGTGAAAGCACTGCTCCCACTCCCAACTCAGAAGCATCTGTTTGGACAATGAACTCTCTTGAGTAGTCAGGACTCTTCAGGATAGGTGCAGAGCACATGGCCTTCTTCAGGTCATCAAATGCCTTTTGACAGATTTCTGTCCACTGAACCTTTTTGGGCATCTTCTTGGATGTCAGATCATTAAGAGGAGTCACAATGGACCCATAGTTCTTAACAAACTTCCTGTAGTACCCAGTCAGGCCCAAGAAAGCTCTGACCTGAGTCTGGGTAGTTGGAGGGGACCAGTCCTTGATGGTCAGGATCTTACTCTCCAGTGGTTGAACTTGGCCTCCACCTACAAGGTGGCCCAGGTATACAACCTTACTCTGCCCTATCTGGCACTTTGTTGCCTTGATAGTGAGGCCTGCCTTCTGCAGAGCCTCAAGCACTTCCTTCAGGTGGATCAGGTGATCCTCCCAGGTGGAGCTAAAGACAGCAATATCGTCCAGATAAGCTGCACAAAAGTCATCCAACCCAGTGAGGACTTGGTTCACCAACCTTTGGAAGGTGGCAGGTGCATTTTTCAAACCAAAGGGCATCACCACAAACTGATAATGCCCACTAGGGGTAGAAAATGCTGTCTTGGCTTTAGACTCCTCAGCTAACCTGATTTGCCAGTAGCCAGCTGTCAAGTCAAATGTGCTCAAATATTTGGCAGAAGCCAACTTGTCAATGAGCTCATCTGCCCTTGGAATAGGGTGTGCATCTGTCCTGGTGACAGCATTGAGTCCTCTGTAATCCACACAGAACCTCATCTCTCTCTTGCCATCTTTGGTGTGAGGTTTGGGGACCAGAACCACTGGGCTAGCCCAGGGGCTCTCTGAAGGCTCAATGACACCTAATTCCAGCATCTTTTGCACCTCAGTCTTTATACAGTCCCTGACGTGGTCAGGTTGCCTGTAAATTTTGCTCTTTACAGGAAGACTGTCACCAGTGTCCACCACATGTGTACACCAGTTAGTCTGACTGGGTGTCAATGAGAACATATGCCTGTATGCCTGTAGAACTTGTCTGCAGTCATGTTGCTGATGTTCAGTGAGGCTGCCACCTAAGGCCACACCATCAACTGAGCCATCCTCAGGGTTCTGAGTGAGCAGGTCTGGGAGAGGGTCACTCTCTTCCTCCTGTCCCTCATCTGTAGCCATGAGCAAGCCCATGTCTGCCCTGCTGACATATGCCTTCAATCTGTTCACATGGAGCACCCTGTGGGGGCTCCTGGGAGTTCCTAGGTCCACCAAGTAGGTAACCTCTCCCTTCTTTTCCAGAATTGTATGGGGTCCAGACCATTTGTCTTGGAGTGCTGCTGGGGCCACTGGCTCCAACACCCATACCTTCTGTCCAGGCTGAAATTCAACAAGGACAGCCTTTTGGTCGTGCCAAGCTTTTTGTAATTCTTGGCTAGCCTCAAGGTTTTTGGATGCCTTTTCCATGTACTCTGCCATCCTGGAGCGGAGACCAAGTACATAGTCCACTATGTCCTGTTTAGGCTTTTTGAGAGGTAACTCCCATCCTTCCTTCACAAGACACAGGGGTCCTCTTACAGGGTGCCCAAACAACAATTCAAAGGGGCTGAAGCCAACCCCCTTTTGAGGGACCTCTCTGTAAGCGAACAAAAGGCAGGGCAGAAGGATGTCCCATCTTCGCCTGAGCTTTTCAGGTAATCCTTTAATCATGCCCTTTAGGGTCTTGTTAAATCTCTCAACAAGCCCATTGCATTGTGGGTGATAAGGAGTGGTGAACTTGTAGTTTACACCACATTCCTTCCACATAGCTGTCAAATATCCAGACATGAAGTTGGTACCTCTATCTGATATTACCTCCTTAGGAAACCCCACTCTGGAGAAAACTCCAAGTAAGGCCCTGGCCACAACAGGAGCTGTTGTGGTCCTAAGGGGAATTGCCTCTGGGTACCTGGTGGCATGATCCACTACCACCAGTATGAATCTGTGCCCAGATGCTGTAGGGGGATCCATTGGACCAACAATATCAATCCCCACGCTCTCAAAGGGAACCCCCACCACAGGTAGTGGTATCAGGGGGGCCTTTGTTGTTCCACCTGCTTTACCACTGGCTTGGCAGGTTTCACAGGAGCGACAAAACTCCTTGGTGTCTTCAGACATGTGAGGCCAGTGAAAGTGAGGGACAAGCCTGTCCCAAGTCTTGTTCTGGCCTAGGTGTCCTGCTAAAGGAATATCATGGGCCAAGGTGAGTAGGAAGCCCCTAAATTGCAGAGGTATAACCAACCTCCTGGTAGCACCAGGCTTGGGGTCTCTAGCCTCTGAATAAAGGAGTCCATCGTCCCAATATACTTTATGGGCACCTTGAGCATTCCCAGCAGCCTCAGCAGCAGCCTGCTGTCTGAGGGGTTCAAGAGAAGGACAGGTTAACTGAGCCTGCCCCAAGTCTGCCCTAGAAGGTCCCCCTGTCCCCAGAAACTCAACCTGATCAGGTTCAAGTTCTTCAGGGACAGTTCCTTCAGGGGTCTCAAGATCAGTTTCCTGTGAAGCCTGATCCTCACTTGTAGGCAGTTGGGAAGGCGCAGCCTTAACCCTCCTGTTCTTCTTCTTGGGAGGTACTTGGTCCATTGTTCCAGGATCCAAGACCTGAGGTTCAGAGAGGCACTTTTTGGCCTGTGACCTGGTCACAGCAAGGACATGTGATGATATCCCTAACATCTCTGCATGAGTCCTGTACTCAACTTCTGACCATAGAGAGTTCTCCAGGTCATTGCCCAACAAACATTCTACTGGGAGATCAGCACTAACCACAACTTTCTTTAGGCCAGTTACCCCTCCCCAGGAAAAGTTAACAAGTGCCACACTATGTGTAGTAGTGACATTGCTGGCATTGGTCACCAGGTAATCATCGCCTGGCATGTATTGTCCAGGGTCCACAAAGTTAGGTGTCACCATAGTGACACTGGCACATGTGTCCCTGTAAGCTTGAGCCACTTTGTTGTTAATCAAAGGTGTCTGTCTGTATTTGCCCAGGTTACTGGGACTTATGTCAGGGGTCAAATCTATGTCCCCTTCACAAACCAGAACAGCCTGTGTAAGGGTTCTGACTAGGTCAGAATCTCCTTCAGTTCCCAAAGTGATTCCCACTAATCCCTTGGCTTGAGGACCAACACTGCTAACTGTACTAGTGGGGGCAGGTGCCTTAGGGGCTGCAGTGCTGGGGGCTCCACCCTTTTTACACTCACTTGTCCAGTGAGAGGTGTTTTTACAAGTTTTACACCAGGGTTTCTTCTGACCTTCTTTCTTCTTCTTCTTGGAAGTTTGGGACCCACCCTCTGTCTCAGTTTGGGGCCCTGTTGAAGACTTCTGGTCTTTAGTTTTCTGCTCCCCACCCTTCTGGTCTGTTTTCTTCTGGTCACCACCCTGGTTCTGGTTCTGGTTCTTTTGCTTAACTCTGGTTCTTACCCATTTATCTGCCCTCTTTCCCAATTCTTGGGGAGAGGTCAAATCTGAGTCAACCAAATGTTGATGCAACTGCTGGTTCTGACAATTATTTAAAATGTGTTCTCTCATCAGCAAATTATACAATCCTTCATAGTCTGTAACCTTGCTTCCCAGCAACCATCCCTCCAGAGCCTTAGTGGCACACTCAACAAATTCAGACCAGTCCTGAGTCTGTGTCTTCTGGGTATCTCTGAACATTAACCTGTACTGTTCAGTGGTTAAGCCTAACCCATCAATCAGAGCACTCTTCAGGACCAGGTAGTTTCTAGAATCCCCATCACTAACTGTGAGGAGTCTGTCTCGGCCTCTACCTTCAAAGGAGAGCCACAAGATTGCTGCCCACTGCTCCTGAGGGATCTGCTGTACTCTGCAGGCTCTCTCCATTGCAGTAATCCATTTATGGATATCATCCCCAGCTTTGTAGGGGGGCACAATCTTACTCAGGTTTCTATTATCAAAAGACCTGTCTTTATCCTTGTGGATATTGCTGCCACCAGTGGGTTCTATTACCCCACTCTCTCTAGGCTGTCTTGCTCTAGCAAGTTTCTCCTTAGCCAGGGCAACCTCTAACTCTTGCCTCTGGATCCTAAGCTCAGCCTCTCTCATCTTGGCCTCATGTTCCCTTCTCTGAGGGCTAGTCATCTCCTTTCTGGAGTGACCATGAGAGCCTCTAGAGACATGGGAGGTATTGGATTCACCTGAGTGATGCCTTCTCCTCCTATGGCCCTGGTTAAGTCCACCTGGGGGTCTGAATGGGTTGTTACCTGATTCATTCCCAAGTTGACTTAAGTTAGCCTGGTTCAGTCTACTGACCAGCACCTGACTATCTCTGTCATCATCTGACTCACTGCTTTCCACCTCCTCCTCCTCTTCTTCTTCCTCTTCCTCTACATCTACTTGAGGAGCTCCAGTGGTGGAGGCTTCCTCATCTACTAGGATGATAGGGGTAGGGGTGTCTACAGTGTCATCCTCTGAAGGATGGCCTCCTTCAGCATCCCCTGTGGGGTTTGCCTTAGAGGGCTTTAGAGTCTCAGACTGGTCTAAGAGCTCTCTTAGGTGGTCTGTAGTAGGGGAAGGCCCTGTCTTCAGACCCCTTAAGACACAAAGCTGTCTTAATTCCTTAAAGGAAAAAATAGCAAATTTGGATGGTGCCCTTGGAGGGTCACTCTCAACAGGAGTAAGTCCACTGGACCCCTCTGCTCCAGACATTGCTCTAGTGTGGGTGGATGTGTTGCAATCTACCTACACTGGTGTTTACCTACTAAACCTATCTAGTAGTTGTAGCTAGGGTGTGCTACTCCCTTTGCTCTACAACAACTAAGTTCAGTAGAACTTAAGTATACTAGTCTTGTTTTATATGTACCTAGCAGGTACCTGTATGATATTTCAAATGATAATCTCAAAGATTGCAATGGTAAAACAACAGCAAGCTCAGATCCCAATCCGCTGCTCACCAATGTGAGAAGTTGGCCTGGTATATAATGCTCACTAATTCTAGTGATCACTTTGTACCATGCCAAGCAACCCTTATGATGATGGTTGTAATTCAACCTTGTAGACCAGTTATCCTAGTGGTAACGTGGACAAAGCAGTCTTAGGCTAAACTCTGAAAGGCATGTGAAGCCAGCTGTTATACCATACACAACCCCCTTGAATACCAAATGAAAGGGACACCACACAGATATATATTGAAAATATATATTGATTTATTAACTATTAAAATCCCCTGGACTCTTTATGAGCACAGAAGCACAAGCGTAAAATCACAAGACAGTTTAAAATACACAAAAGTTGCACAATATGGATGAGCCCTAGGGGCCACCTAAACCATATACTAAGAAAGTGGTATAAGAGATACCTAGAGGAAAGTGAAGAGGCCTAGGGGCTTGGGAATCGCTGGAGCTATTCGAGACTGGAGTTAACTAAGTCGGGAAAGGCCCACGGGACTCGGGTGCAGTGTTCAAAGTGCACGCACTTCTCAATACAGAGTCTATGGTGCGTAAAAAGCACAAAGTTAGAAAGTTAGGAACCTTCCGAGTGACCTACGGAGCTGAAACTTAAAACACAGGCCCTTGGGATGTGTACCAGTGCAGGAGCACCGGCGGAGCTGAGTTACCTCACCCACAGGAAGCGGGTGCACAGGGTCGAAGATGTGTCGGGTTTCGTCACGCTGGTCGATGGTGCTTGGAGCTGAAGATGCTGCAGGCGGCTCGATGAGAAGAGTTCCGGTGGATCCAAGGGTGGATCTGAAGATGTGAAGACCTGAAAGCAGAGGGGACAGTGTTCAAAGTCACTAGCCAGTGACTACCGTGGAACCAGATTGGAACCAGGCGATGTCGGGTGCAAACAGGCGTTGTTGGGTAGCTTCTTTCTGCAGCCACGTGGATACCCGGGGTCGAGGACGTCCAGGAGTCGGTCACGAGCTGTCCCACGTAGGCTTCTCGCTGTTGGCGGTGTCGGCGACCTGATCGGAGCAAACAGGCCTTAGCAAATGCAAGCCACGCAGAAGTCGAAAGATGCTGTTCACTCGGACCAGCAAGGTCAGAGCGGGTGCTCCTTTTCACAGGAGCTTGGGTAGGTCTGGAGCAACCAGACCTGCTGTTTAAATCTTCGGGTTCGTCGCCAAGATGGCCGCTGACCACGTGGCTAGTGGCCGGGATGGCGCGTCGAGTGGCACAGTGCAAAAGGGCCCCACGCAGATCGTGGAGATGCTGGGGGGCTGATCTTCGGTGCAAGGGCTGCTCGGTGGTGGGGGTTCTCAATCCCCAAAGCACAACGTCGAGGATGCCTCAGAAGCTGCGCAGTCAGCTTTACAAGTGTCTTCCAAGAGGTCCGGTCCCACGTCACTCGGTGCCTCCACGGGTCCCTTCTTTGCAGGGACTGTGGATCGGGCTCTGAGAGGTCTGGGAGTCTGGTTCTTGTCAGGCTCTGGGCTCGGTCTCCGGCGGGAGGCGGCGGCAAAGCAGACGTCGAGTTGCTGGTTGGTACCTGTGTTCACAGGGTGGTCACTCCTTGGCCACAAGGGAGATTCTTCTTCAGTCTTCTGTGCAGCAGAATGTCGAAGTCCAGTCTTCTTCTTAGTTTTAAGTTGATTTCGGGATGATCTGCTGTGCAATGGCACTGCTCCCCCTCTTATTCCCAAACTGGGGGTGGATCACCTACTAGGTCCCTCCTCTGGGAGGAACCAGGAAGGGGGGCGGTTACACCCCCTTTCCTTTGTCCAGCTCCGCGCCAGGACTGGGGCTGGAAGGCCCCAGGACCGGTTTGGACTGGCCTATGCACGGGGACACCTTGTGTGCCCCGGGCATGTCTGATTCTATTCAGCCCTGTCCTACCCAATACACAAAATCCCGTCTGGGGTGGTGCTCGCACCTCCCAAGGCAGGAAACCCTTTGTCCAGGCCACCATCTGCCGAGTTTCGGTCAGCAGCAGGAGGCCAGACTTGTGTCTGTGGTGGCAGCGTCCATTTTGTGAAGCTGAGGCTCTGTTTAACTTTAACCGGGGTTAAGGCTACACACATGTCGTGTCCCTCTAGAAGGGTGGAATGCTATCCCCGTCGCCAGAATTGGCGAGGGGATAGTATTCCAATTCGTATGACACCTTACTCGACATGTTTTGATAAAGCCAAACCAAAGATAGCATTTAACCGCGAGGATTATAATGCACTTAAGAGTATATGGTATGGCAATATCCCGGAACAGCTTAGGGAGTTGTTCCCGACAGCTGCAGACAGGCTCAGCTCATGCCAGAGCACCATCTCACATATTTCCAAGCACTCTGCCTCCAGGATTGATGAGGCCTTCCATAGGAGTGGCTGATAGGAACATATGTGTCCAGTTTAGGGTTAGGCACAGACATACTGTACCTAAGTAAGAGGTGGTTACACCGACTTACCCCAGCTGAGTGATCAGCCAGTTGTGTCAAATATGGAGGCCAGGCCAGGGGTGGCACAATACGTGCTGCAGCCCCTGGTAGGCCTTGGATACACCTATGCCCTGGGCACCTAGGGTGCACTATTACAGGGGCTCATAAGGTGAACCAGTTCCAATTCGTAATGCACCTAAAGTGCATTGGCATCAATTTAGAGAGAGAACAGCAGGCTGTGGGTCTGATTAGCAGGCCCACAGCCACATTAAGTCAGAAACCAGTGAAGCAAAAAGCAAAAATTTGGGGTGACCATAGGATAGCAGACCCTACTCTCCTACACCACCGTACAAATCAAAGGCCACCGAAGTCATCTGCGGCGTACCGCAAGGATCCTCGCTGAGCCCAACCCTCTTCAACGTCTACATGAGCCCCCTCGCGGCCATCGCACGCCAACACAACCTGAACATCATCTCCTACGCCGACGATACCCAGCTGATGCTCTCCCTTACCAACGACCCCGCCTCCGCCAGAGCCAACCTTCACGAAGGAATGAAAGAGGTAGCCGAGTGGATGTCGACCAGCCGCCTGAAGCTGAGCTCGGACAAGACGGAAGTCCTCATCTTGGGATCCTCGCCCTCCGCCTGGGACGACTCCTGGTGGCCCCCCGCCCTGGGAACCGCACCCAAACCGACAGACCACGCATGCAACCTGGGCTTCATCCTGGACTCCTCCCTCTCCATGACCAAGCAAGTCAACGCAGTCTCCTCGTCGTGCTTCAACATCCTGCACATGCTACGGAAAATCTTCCGGTGGATCCCCACCGAGACCAGGAAGACTGTCACCCAGGCCCTCGTCGCCAGCCGACTGGTCTACGGCAACGCCCTCTACGCCGGAACCACCACCAAGCTCCAGAAGAGACTCCAACGGATCCAGAACGCCTCAGCCAGACTCATCCTCGACATCCCACGACACAGCTACATCTCCGGACACCTAAGAGACCTGCACTGGCTCCCGGTCAACAAGAGAATCACCTTCCGTCTCCTTACCCACGCACACAAAGCTCTCCACGATCAAGGCCCGAGCTACCTCAACAACCGCATCAACTTCTACGCTCCCAAACGACACCTCCGATCAGCCAGTCACGCCCTCGCCGCCGTCCCCCGCATCCGAAGAACGACAACAGGAGGAAGGTCCTTCTCCTACCTGGCCGCCAAGACCTGGAACTCCCTCCCTCCCGACCTGCGCCTGACCCAAGACCACCTCGCCTTCAGGAAGAAGCTCAAGACCTGGCTGTTCGGGCAGTAGCAGCACCAACCCCCCCAGCGCCATGAGACCCTCCGGGTAAGTAGAGCGCTCTATAAATGTCTATGATTGATTGATAGTACATTTCCCCAAATGATTTACTCAGGATTCTGGCCTTGTGTTATCCTCCACTGAGATAATTATTCTGGGTATCCCTTAATAAAGGAAGTCACACCAGGCTTTTGTCTAACAAATAAAAGCAACTATCTACGTGTGACACAATACAAGAAGATATGAAACAGCAATGAGCTCTCAAGTTCAGTTCAAGCCTGGGCCGTTTCTGCCATTAGGCAGGACTAGGCGGCAGCCTCGGGCGGCAAAATGAGGAGGGCGGCAAAAATCATCCGGGCAGCTGCACCGAGTACACTGTGTACAGTGCAAGCGCACCTGCTGCTTGTCCACCGCAGCCTAGAGTGCACCCTAGTACAGTGGCGGGCTGGCGGCGCACCGTAGCAGAGTGGCGTGTGTGGAGCGGGCGGGTCGAGACACACTAACAGTGTAAGTGTGGGTCTCTAGGGCCGTCAATCTTGTAGCGCGGGATTGCGCTACCAATGACAGCCCTGGGCAACATTTGTGGACAATCCGTGAGCAGCGCTTCTGCTGCCAGTGACGGTGACGCGCACCACCCTCTCTCTCGCCGCGCCGGGGACGGACTGTGTGTGTGTCGGCTGGCGCGCTGCTCTGGTGCCTCTTGGTGGACGTCACGTGGATGGTGAGGTAAATTAATTTATTACTAATACTGCTGCTGCCACCTGCCACACAGTCTTGTCCCGACTCCCGGCCCTCTTTTTTTACTGCCTCCAGCACAAAGCCTTGGACGTACCACCGTACCTGACTAGTTTCACCCCAAAAGCAGTGCACCGGTGAGTCAGCGTAGGCCACCACCGCTGCGAATGTGGGTGTAAAAAAATATAAATATTTTGGATGCTGCAATGCATTAATGTGTTCACTGTGACTAAGGCCTGTTGTTGTAATTGAGGCCTGTGAGTCTCCGAGCTCATCCCAGAGACTGGCGAACTGGGAAGGGGTGTCATCATGAAAGATAGAAGTTGTCTAATGTACCCGTCAGCATCACTGAAAAAGCCTCTGTTTTGAGAACTTCGCACATACTGCTTTGTAAATGGCAGTTTCCTTTGACTTTGCCAAGTACACCCCAATGCAGCTGATTTTAAAAATTGCGAAGAGCAGCAAATTGCCCTTTTCCACTGTGAGTGTGAGCACAGTTATAGACACGAAAACATTTGGGCGAAGCGACCCAAGCGTTCGTGGGGCAGTCTCGAATATATGTCCGATCCAGGAGGTGTTATTTATTGCTTTGTGTTTTGTTTAAATTTTTTTAATCAACAGTTTTTTTATTGACATTTTATAGTGCAAGCATAAAGAGCGGCACAAAGCTCACACAGACCAAAGCTTTCAGGTAATACTGCGGTTGACGCTGATATGAGAGGAGTGAATAACTGGTGAGCAGACGGGGCCCCAGGATGTCTCCTCAGGGCACAGGTGGCACCTCTGCAGTTCACGCTCTTTTGTTTCGAAATGTGATCAAACTGTCGAAACATCTGTGTTGGCGCACAGTGGGCGCAGCGCTCGTGCCCTGCGTGCAGTTACTGCTGCGTGCCTGATGCAAGGGAGGGTGGCAGTCTCTTTTGACTTTGCCAAGTACATCCCAATGCAGCTAATTTTAAAAATAGCGAAGAGCAGCAAATGGCCCTTTCCACTGTGAGTCTGAGCACAGTTACAGACACGAAAACATTTGGGCGAAGCGATCCATGCGTTCGTGGGGCAGTCTCGAATATATGTCCGATCCAGGAGGTGTTATTTATTGCTTTGTGTTTTGTTTACATTTTTTTAAATCAACAGTTTTTTATTGACATTTTAGAAGTTGTCTAATGCCTAAATGAGCTTCGCAGCTATTGGTAGGCTTCGTTTCTAGATAGCCTGATGATAAAGTGAGTTCTCACACACAGTTAATACTTTGGATGTTTTTTGCCTGTGGCAAGGAAACTCTGCACTCATGCCAGCTGATGTCTTAAAATGCAAAAGAAAAATGTATCAGTGAGTCACAGAATTGGTGAACAAAGAGGTCTACTAGCAATAGCAACCGCAAAACAGTGAGCGCTACTGAACAAACGTGCAGTATTTTACACAGAGGCTTTTTTCCATGGGAAGCACGAGGTCTCAGGGGCCTTGTCAAGTATGCGCTCAGCCGCTATTTTATACAGTAATCTAGGAACAGAGGTACGGTTCCGCAGAGAGTGGTGGGCCTGTGGTCTACTTAAACTGGAGGTGCAGGATGGCCGTCGGCAGTGCTGGCAGGGGCAATGTGTGGTACAAGCTACAGTGGGCTCTTGGCGACGGCCCTGGCACTTATTTTGTGTCCAAATTAAGCACTGGTAGTGGGTATACTTTTGTGAAATTACACTCAACTACTCGGCCCTCGCCTTGGTTCCAAACTATTGGCAAGTTTGGGGTAGAGGTCCGAGGTGGAGGAAGAACCGTGGCTTTAGTTTCTGCACTCCTAGTGAGACTTGTGAACATGTGTGTGATGATGCTGGGAGAGTGTTAATGTATTTATTCTTCTAGCCTGGATGAAGGGGGAAGAGAGTGATGGTAGAAAAAGGGAGAAGGCAGCATTTTTCAATTCTCGCCTAGGGTGGCAAAACACCTAGAAACGGCCCTGGTTCAAGCAAAGAAAATAGACCCCCCAATACCAGCCTGTTCATGAGCGTGTGGCCGCATGGCAATCTGAAGATAATAGCAACCAAGGAAAGGAATTTGCAGATATTTTGTTTAGAATTGTAGTGATTCAGGAATGCTTGCAGTGACTGGTTGCATGGAATGATATCTGCTATTCCAGTTTTAGGACTTTCAGTAGTGAAATCCAGGCACATGTGAGAATCCAGTGAGCAGGAATGCATAACTGGAAGCATTGGCTCAATTTCCATTGGTGCAAACCCTCAGTAGGTGCACCTGGCACAGACAATGAATGGTAAACTTTTTACAGTTGCAGGCAAGCGCGCAACACCCATTGGACTCAAAAGGCTTTAGCCCCCCCCCCCGCTCGGTCGTTTGTGGCAGCCCAGGATCCAGGGTGAGACAGCTTCCCGGGCACACACACAGCCGCACCCGAGCACTTCACAGGTCTTTAAAAGACCATTTGCATGTTAATGAGGCCTTGCTGTTGTTTCACCCGTTTTAAGAGCCCCTGCTTAAAGATTGAGCCCCCCCCTGAAATTTTTCTTAGTCCCCCCCGAAATTTGGCTCTAGTAGTCGGAGCACAAAATACTTCAGGAGCTGCTCAGACCTTGCATACCGTTTTTTTCTGTTGAAAAGGACTGTTACAAGGATTGAGCTGTGCCAATCTCGTAAAGTATATCCAGGGCACATTGAGCTTATGACAACTGGGGAAGTTTGTTTTCCTGATAAAAGAGTTTAGACCCATTTAAACAGTGACTCTGGAAGTGTTACTTGTGCCTAGAAGAATACAATAATATGTGCCTATGTGCCCAATCTCCAGTCAACTTGAGTGCTGGAAGACTGAAGCAGACTGTAACCCGTTTGGAAGATGCACTGGAGTTCTGTGGATTTGATTCCTTTGAGTAACCAAGCTGCAACATTTTCTGTAAGTAGAGGGGCTCACTCTAGGCATGCCCTGAACTCTTAGGTAAATGAGAACCACATGTTTTTCACCTAACTTATTGCAAACACAAGTTTGAATATTGACTAAGGACCACTAGAAATTCTTTATTTATCATGTTCATGGATGACCAGGAGCTCCCACAAAGAGTGTCCAATTACTTGATGAGGCCACGACTTTCACGTTTGCCCCTTTCTGAGCTTTTTAAAATTTCTGATTGACAGTGATCTTTTGTTGAACCTGTCCAGGCAAGGGCCTCAAAGTAAGTCCGGGTAAACATTTTTGGCTTCTATAATTTGTCTACAGTACAAGCCTAAGGGAGGTGCACCACCTAGAAACTGATAGCAAATTATGTTAAACTGCGTTATTTTATATAAAATTTATAAATTGAGAGCAATGTTCATTTTGGCTTTGTAGTGCTGTAGGATTAATATAACATAACTACTGACTAAAAGAAAAACGAAGTAGTAACAAGTACTAAAGAGTAACTAGACATGTCATTCTAAGTTTCTAAAGTCTGATATGACAGCTTTCTGTAGACAGCTGGACTCCAGGATTGTAGCTCCAACTATCGAAAAGGCCTATCACCAATTATTCTCATAAATGTGTTTCTAGTCACCGAAAAAAAACATGTGTTTGAAAATTGACTAGAGTGGATGCCGAGGTAATGGTTAGATGTATAACCATACTATTTTAATTTTTTGTTTCTTTTTCCTTCTAATTTTCAATGTACTGTTTTTGGTATTATTTTCCATAGGGAACATTTTTTATCGTTGTACTGACCACTGATTTTACCATTAATTTTCACTGGTGCTAATCTTTATTTTCCAGGTGAGTATCTCTTGATTTTTAGGATAATGTGGTTAGTATTATGTTTTGTGATTTCTCTCAATAGGTGTTTATTTTTTTTTCATGTGATGTTTTTCATTAATTTGGGCTTTCCATTAATTTTTAATACAATGTGTTTTTACTAGTTAATGTTTATTTATTTTTTCTTTTTTCTTTTTTATTTAGTCCTCATTACGCAACAGTTAAAAGTCAGGAGTTTTCAGGGACCCTTCTCAACTTCGTGGCACCCTTGAAAAAGGAAACCCCTTACATCCACATACTTATAAGGAGAAGGCTTGGTTGTTCATAGTGGGTTGAGCTAGCCATCTTTGCTACTCTTACAAGCCTTTCACATCATTGTTGCGATAGCGTAATCATTGGACCTTAAACAGAGGAGGTGGTTGGAAAACCAGGAATGTTGCCTTCAAGTTTCATATACACATTATTTATACCACACCCTTTAATTCACCGCTTATGGTATTCTTCCCACAAGTCCTAGAATCTATATCTTTTAGAGGCATACTTCTTATTTTTATCTAAATTAAACACTTTCCAGATTGAGGCCAACCATTCATTATGAGTAGGGGGAACCGGAGTTATCCATTTTACACAGATCTCCCTCCTTGCCAAAATAATCAGAATGAAAAGTAAATTCTCTTGAGCTTTAGTAAGAAGCCTATCTACATTTGTTCTTGATATCCCAAAAATAACTAGGTCCATACTTACAGAAAGTTGTCTTCCAAATACCCCTTCTAAGGTAGTACCCACTTCATTCCAAAAGGCATCCAGGCTGGGACAGCGCCAAAACATATGTAAATCATCAGCCATCTGTAAATCGCACTTTGGGCAGTTCATCACTGTGGCACCGTTAAATTTGGATAATCGTTTCGGTGTCCAGTAGGCTCTGTGTACAGTGAGCAAATGGTTTCTTTTAAGAGCAGCAGATGTTACAATTGACCAGCAAATGCTCATAGATACTTGCCATATGTTACTTGTATCCAACGTCGGCAGATCTTTTCCCCAGATAGCTTCTGGAATTCGGAAGTCGTCCTCCCCGGCCGAGATTAGTGCCCAGTACCAGAAGGAAGTTTCTTTCAAAAATGGTTTAGACGTCTGCATCTTTATCTCCAGGATAGTATTACCTTTTCTAGTTTCTTTGAGAGACTTACTCCAACTCAGTAGTTGGTAGTATTTGAATTTGGAAAGAGTGGAGTTCGTGCAATGAGATAATGTATCCCAATCAAGCAGTTTATTTTAAAACAGAAGTTGACCCCATTCCTTTATTCCTGCTGATCTTAGCGATGTTGCTAAACTATCCTTAAGGCAGTCTGGTGTGGTCTGAGAATCCCAGATCGGGGCCTTTTCACTATAAAAGGGGATATCCAATGTAGATCAAATACAGTACCATACTCTTGCGGCAGATTTCAGGACCTTTAGTTTAATTTTTTCAAAGAACTTTAGATGCCCAAATTTGTATAGGAAGTGGCTGGTATTGTTTGTTAAAACACATAAGAATAGTGGGTAATTTTCATATGGACCCAGCAATACCCTACTACTTTTGAATTGGAAGGCTCTGCAGTATTCTAATAGATCTGGGCTTGCTATTCCTCCTTGCTCTTTAGATCTTCTTAATTTACGCCATGCAATTCTTGGTTTTTTAGATGACCATATGAAACTGGATAATTCTCCCTGGATCTTTTTTATCTTATCTCTATTGAACTCGAGCGGGATAGCATTGAAAATGAAGGTAAATTTTGGTAGAATTGCCATTTTTATGATATTCGATTTCCCCAAGAATGTAAGGGGCAGAGCTTTCCAGACTTTCAATAACTTTTTTACTTCAACCTCTACCCTATGTAAATTTATTTGGGTAATTTTATCAATCTCCTTTACCAGATCAATACCCAGGTATCTTATTTTTTCTTTACTGAAGGGGGATACGAAGTTTTCATTCCAGCTTACGGTTTCAGTTTTTGTTTGATTTATCTGATAACCAGATATCCTCCCAAAGTTTAACAAGGTCTCTTCTGTTGTTTTAAGAGCCTCTTCTAGGTTTGAGGTAAAGATCATAAGATCGTCCGCATATAACGTGACTTTCTTGTGCCACCCTTGGTAGGAAAATGGGGAGATTGAAGAGAGATTCCTAAGATGTTCTGCGATCGGCTCAATATAGAAATTAAAAAGTAGGGGGGAGAGGGGGCAACCCTGGCGTGTACCTCTACCTATCAGAATGTTATTTGTTAGGTGGCCGTTAATTAGTATTTTGGCTCTGGGCGAATTGTAAATATTTTCTACAGCTTTTACGGTGTTTTCCCCTAGATTGAATTTCTTTAATACTTCCCTTAGATAGGACCAATTTACTCTATCAAATGCTTTAGCAGCGTCTATCGTGATTATTGATAGAGGGATTTTTTCTGCTATAGAGATATCAATTGCTGCAATCAGCTCATGAGTGAGGTCCTGTAAATGCCTTCCTGCCATGAAGCCTTTTTGATTAGATTTTATTAATGTTCCCGCTATTTTCCCTAATCTTTTTGCCAGGATTTGAGTAAAAATCTTGTAGTCGCAGTTTAGAATGGATATTGGGCGATAGGATTCGCATTGTTTTGGATTTTTACCTGGTTTCAGTATAATAGAAATGATGGCGTCATTCCATGACTCCGGAATTTTAACGTTGTTTGTGAAAATCTGATTGACTAGTGTTGTTAAATGGGGAACCAGCGTATCTTTTAACTTTAAATAGAATTCGTTTGGGAGGGCATCAGGGCCTGCTGCTTTTCCTCTCTTTAGCTCTTTTATCGCTTGGGCAACTTCCTCTGATTTTATTTCACTGTTTAAAGTTATTTTTTCCTCTGGGGTTAAGGCTGGAATATTTTGTGTTAGTAGGAAGTTAGTTATTTCTTCAATTTTTGGGTTACAATCCTCAGAGTAGAGTTTAGTAAAAAAGGCAGAGAACTCATCTTTTATTATTTTCTCTTCAAACCCATTTTGAGAGTTGTCTGTTGGGTGTATATAGTTTATTTTATTTCTAACTTGGTCTGATTTGAGCTTCCATGCGAGCATCTTTCCACAGCCCTCTCCATACTCATAATTGGCAAGTTTACTACATTCCCATCTTTCCCTTATTTTTCCTTCTAATAGAGACGATAATTTTTCCTTCAAGTTGAGCCTTTCCCTCATTAATTCTTGACATCTCGGGGAAGAAGTGTCTAACAAGATCTGTCGGTCCAGTATTTTTATGTTCTCTTCCATTTTCTGGATATCGTTTTTTGCCTCTCTTGATTTATGTATAGCCAAGCTACAAATCTTGCCCCTAATTACTGCCTTGTATGCATCCCAGATCATTTGGGGTGAAGCACTCCCATTATTGTCTTGAAAATACTGTTCTGTCTCTTGTGTAAGTTGGTCGATTACTGTGGGATCCAGGAGGACCGAACGGTCTAGAGTCCATCTTGGTATGGTAGTAACGTCGTTTATTTTTAATGTCATTTGGACAGCCGAGTGATCTGAGAGATGAGTGGGAAGGCGGGTCATTTTATGAGTATTTTCTACTAGTCCCTGGTCTATTAGGAAATAATCAATTCTTGATTGTATTCTCAGTTTTTTATTGTTAAAGGTAAATCTATCATGTTTGGAGCCCTTTTCGTCCCATACATCAAGAAGATTTAGATCTCTTTTATATATTACCAGCCATTCTCTCATTTTGGGCAAGGTGTTCTGTTTCCCTTTTGGTACCCGATCTGTGCTTGGATTTAAAATTATATTAAAGTCTCCGCCTAGGATCACAGGAAAGTTTACCGAGATTAAATGGGAGTATAATGATTGTAATGGGGTGGGATCGTCTATGTTAGGGCCATAATACCCGGCTAAGATAAAGGTATTGTTAAGGAAGGTAATCTTGGCTAGGGCCCATCTCCCCTTGGGATCTGTCTCGGAGGATAGTATTTTTGCCTTCAGGGATTTTTTTATAAGAATAACAACCCCTTTTGTGGCGCACTGTTGGTCAGTACAGACATAGTCTTCAACCCAATAAAGAGTTTTAATAATCTCTTCCCATTCTGTTTTCATTAAGTGGGTTTCTTGTAAGATTAATATTTCGCTATCGACAATTTTTAAATATTCAAAGATTTTCCTTCTTCTGCTCTTAACTCTTAACCCGTTAACATTCCAGGTGATTATTTTTATATTCTTTAGATTTTTTTCCATCTGCCTCTGTAAAGTGTATGGCGCTCGTTATTAATCATCTGGTTCCTGATTTTCTCCTCTGATTTGCGATCAGGACATTTTTTTATTTTTTTCCCTAATTTGCTCCCAACCCCCATGTGCTCCCCCCCTCCCCCTTCTCCCCTCTTAGAATGGCTGAAAGCCACTTGTGATTGTGAGTATTTACAAAAAGTGTAGAAAAGAAAAGAAAAAAGGAGGGACGGAGAGACACAAACCCTCCCTGGGAAAGCCTCCCTTTCCTTTGGGCCTTAATTATGGCCCTCTTTGAGCTCCGTGCCTATAAAGAAAAAGACTAAATAAGGATGCTGTTGTTATAAGTATGTCTTGATTCTAGTTTTCATAGGATCGTAATAAGTGTAATCGCCCAGAACAGGTGTATTTAGCATTTAGTCTAGGAGTGGGCTTGGGATTGAATTTGAATCTGATCCCGCATATGTGCTAACAAGTTATCAACTTCTAGAGCATCTTTAATATTATACATCTTGTTTCTCCACATAATCCTGAGTGAAGCCGGGAACTTCATTTGGACTGTAGCCCCGAGTGATTTTAATTCGGGCATTTTTTGACCCAACTCCCATTGCCTATCTTGTGTCACCTTCG
Source organism: Lissotriton vulgaris (assembly GCF_964263255.1). Taxonomy (NCBI): domain Eukaryota; kingdom Metazoa; phylum Chordata; class Amphibia; order Caudata; family Salamandridae; genus Lissotriton; species Lissotriton vulgaris. The sequence continues at coordinate 540,954,394 of NC_141694.1, read as the reverse complement.
CAATGTCAGATCGGATCCTAAGTCATCTCTGTTAAATGTCCCTGTTTTTAAAGCCTCACTCAGGATCCTCTCTTTAGTGTTGTATGATTTAAAATTCACCAGAATCTTCCTTGGGTTCTTTCTTTCTTTAGGTTTCCCAAAAGGGTCACGGTGAACCCGCTGAATGTCATTTTCCAGGTCTGAGGATTTACACCACGGAAAATATTCCTCTAGTAGCGAAATAATGAATTTCTTTATGTCTGACCCTTCTCTCCCTTCTGGCACATTAAGAAATCTCAAGTTTGATCTCCTAGACTGGTTTTCCAAGGCTTCCAATTTTTCCTCCATACTTTTGTCCTTTGCTTTTAAGTCTCCTATATTTTTTTCTGATGCTTCCACACTCCTTGTCAGACCCACAGCTACAGCTTCTACTGTAGAGACTCTCTCATTTAACGCCAATAACTTTGAATCCAAAGATTCAAACCTATCATGAAGTTTGATTTGATTATCTTCTGATATCCTAAATCTGGATGTCATCTCTGCGAACATTTTTTCCATAAGGATCTCCATACTGCTGCTAGACTCACAAAGATTTTTAACGGGATTATCAGATTTATCAGATTTATCAGGATTAGAGTTAGTGTTAAATATATCCGGAGTAGTGGCGTCAGGGGATACAGATTTTGTAACATTCTCTAGCTCTGGAGCTGACGGCATAGTAGAACAACCAGGGGTAGGTTCATTTCCAAAGGAGCCTTGAGGTGTAGTTATTGTCTGAGTCTGAATCTGACTGGAGGTCTGGACCTGAGATTGGATTATCGTCCGTGATTCCTCGAGATCCTGATTCTGATTCTCTATCTCCCTCATTGAGAGTTCAGACAAGAATTTTCCCGGGTGGCTTATATTCCCAATTAGCGACTGAGGTAACATTGGTATTGCTGGTGAGGCGGACTTTTCCATTGCAGATATAGAGTGGATTCTGTCTTGGAGTTTGTCCTGCACTTTAAAGTAAGTCCTCAAAGAGGGTGTAATTTTTATTACAGATTTTTTCCTTTTATCAACTATTTCCTGCCTTACTTCCGATGTTCCTTTCTTATTTATTGGTATCCCTTTATCAGATTTAGGGGCTTTACGCGAGACTCTCTTTGTAATTCGCGGAATTACAGTTTGCTTAAGGGCAGGAGGAGCAGGAGGAGCTGATTTTTTCAGAAAAAGCCTATTCCTTAGGTAGTAGGTGGACTTTTCCTGCCGGGACAAATCAAGATGAGGCTCAGTTTTAATTTTAGCGTCTAAATCAGAATTGTCAACTACAGTATCAATTTTGTCTGTACCTGAAGGACTGATGATGGAAAAAACTCTTGTCTGTTTTAATAGTTCTGGGATTACTGGGGGTGTGGTGGCGCAAACTGTGCTTTCCTTCTGTCCCTCCACTTTTACTCCAGCCAAACTCCCTAAAATGATGTGTTGTAAGTGTGACTGAAACTGTTGTAACAGTATATTGCTCTCACTAGCTCCTGGCAGGTAAATCAGCTGGGGTAAGTAGTCCGGACCGGTTAACTTGTATAAGTTCCCCCGAGCAGGCTTGTCAATTACAGAGCAAGAGCAAGAGTAGGACTCAGAGCCAAAGAATTTCGCTGGGAAAAATGTCCAGTTTCTTAACACTTCAACACTCCCCGCCTTACCTCCGGCACTGAAGGAAAATCGGCTCACTGCCTTCCTGCAGGTCCGCCGTGCACGCAGGGCTACCTCCCACTTTCCAATGACTGAGTTTGCGAAGGGCTCTGAGTCGAGCTCCGATTCACTGATGGGAAGGTGCCGTTTGCCGGTATTTTCTGTCCCGCTGGCGGCGGAGGCTGGAGAGGAATCCTGGGCGCTGACGCTGAGCGGGGTTAACATCTGTCAAGGAGGCAAACACGGCACACACGGCAGGTAGGAACCGGGGTCACTTCTTTTACACTTCTTTTACACTTCGATGGAGCCAAAAAACCAAAAAGCCAAAAAGGGAAAAGAAACTAGTTCCGCCTCCTCCGCGTCCATTAAAGACCACCGGCGCCCTCAACGGCTGCAACTGACCTTTAAAGAGCTACCAAGTTCCTGTGCTTCAGGCCACCAAGATTAGACTGATCCAAAAATGTATCCTATTCACGGATTTCACGATTTCACGAGCATCCTCACCAAACAGAAGTGCATACGGAGCTCAGGCACGGAGCTCCCGACCAGTCTCAGCAGCCGGCCGCCATCTTTCCCCTCCGTACCACTGGGATGCACTTCACATACTGAAGTCAGACACCAGGCCCCTCTTATCCTAAGCTTTTAAGCGACATGTGGGGAAGAAGAAGGTAGGCACTCACAAGAGCACCTCAGTACGGCAGGTTGACCCCTAGTCCAAGTTGCTTTTCGGGTTCCAGTCACCAAAGTTAGGCTACCTTCACTTGCACTAGATGTTGCACAAGCACTTTATTGTAGATTGATTGCATAACCTGATTGCTAAGGGAGAACCCTAAGGTCAAAGCTGCTTACATTTTACACTAGCTTCTAACGAATGAATCCTTTTTTTAAATGTACGAAAGATTATATGATGTATAACTCTCAGTTGGCTGTTGCCGAACAGATATGGTATCGATCTGCCGGTTGATTCATGGGCTTGTCTTCAATTTTAATTGTTGTGGGTAGTTGAATTGAGCACCCTATGTAATCCTTTAATACTGGTCTAACATGTTTTAGCCATGCAGGCAATTTGCAGGCAATTTGCCTCTAAAACAACAATCTTGTGATACAAGTTTTCGCATGTCTAATATGGCATGCCCTGTTCGAACTCTTTTTCTCTTACATTTTCTTTATGTTACGTTTGTTCTTACATTACGTATGTCTTTTGTAGCTTTTATGACTTGAACAGTCGAAATAAAGCTTGAATGTTGATGATGATATTGAACTTTTTAGCACCTTAGATGTTTAACCCCCTCATGTGACTTGTGATAGCCTACATTTACTGCATATTTTACAGTGGAGCTACTGATGGAACATGCAGGAGGTGTATGTGGTGATTTTTCAATTTTTCCACAATAAAATATTAAAATACCAAATTTACCCCAGATGCATCAAGCCCATATTCTGTGAATTTTAAATTGCGAATAATACCGAATTGCAATTTAGAATACGCAGAATGTGATGCATCATGAAAAGCGGTTAAAAAAAGCGAATCGCAATCGGCCGCAATTGCCGATTGCGATTTTCACGAAATCGCACAAAAATCACAGAATCGCCCATTTTCCATGTTAAAATTGCAAACTCGCAATTACCGAAATCGCAAATTGAGATCTCGCTAATTGCGAGATCGCAAAAACGGGAAATCGCATTTCGAGCACAATGATGACATCACAACCAGGAAGTAGGCAGTTCCCTCCCTCATTCAGAACACAGAGCCTGAGAGTGGAAGAAGCACAGCCCAGAGCTCCACAAGACACATCCTGCAGCACCACAACAGGACACAAACAACAAAATAAAATGTCCCAGGAAGCAGCAGGAAGCAGGGCACCAGGCTGAAAGCGAAAAATTAAATTTTCGGAACAGGAATTGGAGTTCCTCATCGAGGGAGTATCCAAGGACCTTGACAGGCTGTTTGGCAAGGAGTCCCTGATGGTGCTTGAGGCCGACAAGAGGCGCATTTGGCTACGCGTCCGATCAAAGGTGAACTCTGTTGGAGTGACCCAGCGCTCCATTGATGAGCTCAAAAAGAGGTGGTACAACCTCAGAGGTCGTGCCAAAGAACACATTGCTGAGAGGCTGCGGGAGCAACATGCCACCGTAGGAGGAGACCCCACAGTTGCACACAACACTCCACTCGAAGACCTGGTGGAGGACACACTCAATCCTGCAGCCTGCGTGGGGGTCACCCGGCTGGACACCTCCCGACCCACCCAACAATCCCAAGGTAAGTGCTATGCAACTGCGACCCCGTCCCCTAACAATGCCCATGACTCCAGAGCTAGCCATTTGATAACCCCAGTAATGCAGGCCATGCACACCTGAAATGCCCTATTGCATTGTGGGACCTGTAGTGTGACAATAATTCCCGGATAGCAACACACAACCAGACCTGTCAAGTGAAAGATATCCCTAAAGTCAGTCAGGGAATGCAAGCCTGCATGCATGTTGCAACATCTCATGTGCAAGATAAATATCATTAATCATGCACCCATTTACATCAGAGGTGCGTCAGAAAAACCCAGCACAGACATCGAGGCACTCCACATTGAGAAGAACCCTGAGGACACCGAGGGAGAGGGCCATCCTGCCCCACGACCTGGACCATCACAACCACCGCAAGCAGTACCAACACCTCCCCATGTGGACAGGGCCACCCCTGTAGCCACAGGAGCACAGCAACCACCCCATGTGCCACCCATGGCAGTGGTACAGGCCACACCACCACCCAGGAGGCAGACACGGCGCACAGCCACTGTGCGATCTCAGTCCAGTGGACTGATGAGGCAGCAGCGCAACGTGTCAACACGCGCTGGCAGGGGGGAACATGTCCGAGATCCTGGGATGGCCATAGAACGCCGGATGCTTGCTGTCCACCAGAAGCAGGCCCGGCACTTTGCAGCCATCCACCTGCAGCTTAATAAGACAGCGCGAAACGTGAGCCAGCTCACGGAAAGCATGCAGGTGATGACCGCTGCAGTAAGAGAAACAGCCAGATCCTGGTGTCCCAGCAGGACATCACCCTCCGCTGCCACCGCCAGCTGCTGACCCGCCTGTCAGCATACACAAGATCCAATCATCTGATTGGTAATGCGACCTCCCAACTTTCGCGTCGCTTCCTTGCGATGCAAATTCAGATGGTACAATGCTGCCAGGACTTCGCCAGGGCCTTGGAACAGGTCACAACAGCTGTCCAGAGTCTGCAGGCGTCTGGCCATGGCCAAGCAAGTGGGGCGGGATGATGCCAGTGAGGGCCTATCAAGTCACAGCAGCCTGTCCTTGCCGGTGGTAATTGCACGCTGCCGCAGCACCAGGCCCACTGCAGCATCACAGGCCAAATTGGCGTGGAGGACGTGGAGAGGCGACTGGGTGCGTCCGGCCGGAGTCGCCAGTGACTCTATGTACTCTAGCAGCAGCGCCATGCTGATAAGACAAGCACGTCTGCTTTGCTATCATGGGGCTATATGAGAAAATACAGTTGTCATGTATTTAGAAAAAAAAATTTTTAAGACACATTATTGTGAAAATAACAATAAGAATTCAAGTCACACGTAAATACGACTCATGTCATTATTACATTTGTCATGCATGAGTGCAGTGTTGTGTGAGGGGTATGGGTGCACTAGAAACAGTTCATTGTGATTTGGTTGCGGCGCCTGTGTCCTTCAGCAGGATTCTCACATGTGCAGGTGGGCGGTTGTCCCCTTCCGACTCACTGCCAGAGATCTCCACAGGTATCCTCCACTTGGTAGCAATATTGTGGAGTATTGCACACACAGCCACGATGCAGCAGCAGACCTCAGGCTGGTATTTGAGGGCCCCACCAGTCTTATGTAGGATGCGGAATCGGCTCTTTAAAAGCCCAAATGTCCGCTCAATGCAATTTCTAGTGCGAATGTGTGTAGCATTGTAACCGCGTTGCTGTGGTGTGGCAGGGTTGAGGTATGGGGTGAGGAGGTACTCACGGAGGCCGTAGGCGCTGTCACCTGAATGAAAGGAGCAGAGGGTCAGTACCTGTTATGCGCAGATACATGGTCTCAATGTACTGTTTGCGGGCATGTGTACTTACCTAGGAGGTGTCCTTCACCAAAGTCTCCCCTGGCCAGGCGTGTGTGCATGCCGCTGTGCCGGAATATGAAGGAATCATGCTTGCTCCCCGAGTATTGTGCCACTATGTCGGTGATGATTGTCTTTGCGTTGCAGACCATCTGGATGTTCAGTGAGTGGTAGGACTTGCGGCTCCGGTACATGTATTCTATCTCAGCAGGTGGGCAGATGTGGATGTGGGTACAGTCAATGCATCCAATTACATGGGGGAATTGCGCAATGTTGTAAAATTGTAGCTTTGTTTGATTCAAGTCCTGTTGGGTGGTTGGGAATGTAATGTAATGGTTTATCCGGGTCAGCATGGCGTCCAGGAAACTCCTTAGGCAGCGGGACAGTGTGCTCTGGGAGATCCCCCCTGCAACTGCAACTATCCACTGGAAGCTTCCGGAGGCCAGGAGGTCCAGGCAGCACAAGATCTGGACATGGGTGGGCATGGCATTGGTCCTCCTTGTTGGATGCTGCATCAGGGGGTCAAGGTCCCGGATGAGCTTGGTAATCATTGCCCCATTCAGCCTGTACTTCGAGTAGATTTCCTCCTCAGTCTGGCCCAGAAGTGTGATCCACTGGCGGAAAATTCGCTCTTGGATCCTGCGTCTGTTCCTGGCTGCAGCCTGGAGCCTTCGCCCCCTTACCACCATGTAGAGTCCCGGCATTGTGAATGTCCTCATGCTCCTACTGTGTCTCCTTAAGTGTGTTTGTTCAGCCCGCACCTGTATCTAGTTTGAATTATTCTTTTTTTTTTTTTACTTTATGGTTACCACCTGGTATGAGTTCTCTGCAAATTGTGCCTCGCAATTAGCGATTTTGAGGTTTTACGCTAATTGTGATTTTTCATGCATTTCTTTTGCAATTATTTTGAGATTTTGCAAATTTATTCGCAGAATGAATGGAAAATCGCAATTACAGAATCGCAAAGGGGTTCCACCTTGATTCTGCGATTTTATTTGTGAAGTCGCAAAATTATTTTGCGATTTCGCAATTTGGTTGTTTTTCATTTCATGAATTGCGGTTCATGGAATTGCGATCGCAAAGCTGTTTCGCAACTATTGCGGTCACAATTTGTGTTGATGAATCTACCTGTTAGTGACTATAATTCTGGTGAGTGAATACTTAACAAACAAGTACAAGTGAGAAGCAGGCAAGAAAAAACTACCGGAAGTTGAAGAGAATCACAGGATAAATAACAGTTATGAGGATCTGCCACAACACATTTTAAGGATAGAGTATATAATCTACCATATAATAGGCACAATTTAAGAGGCTGGGTAATGCACTTATTGGAGTTTGCAGGCAATTCCATATAAATAACTACAGGTTTTATTAGTTTAGCATATTTTAAATTTTGTTTATTATTTGATGCTTGCCACTTTCAGATGATAAATACAATTTTCAAGGTACTTTGGTGCTATTGTATTTTTTATGTAATCGAATTTTAAGATTACAATTTTGAGAAAATGGCATAGCACTGTATTGTGTGTAATACTCAGCAGTGACTACTTAAGATGTTTGTTAAGTCATTTTACTGAGACTAGGGAGTGAGGTCACATTTGACTGTTGTACTCCAATCCTAATGGTTTAGGGTGAAGATGTGTCAAAGGTTTGGGTAGTTCTAATGTGCTGCCGTGCTATATGGTACTCTTCTCGTACTAGAAGATGAAGTGGCCCGCTGGTGTCAACCCAAGTTTAGCTGCTGGTTGAAGAGAAATTGCATCAGAACAGGGTAAAATCAGAAGGGTAACATGCAAATCCGAAGTCAGCACATGGAGGTTGGGCTTTGACATTTAAAACAAAGTTTATATTTTAAACAGTTCAGTCCTTCAGTTTGTGACTATAAATAATTACTGGTATGAGTTTTAGTGGTTGTTTTCAGAGCAAAGTGAACAACAACATATAAGGTTTGAATATTACAATCCCCAGGGCGGCAACTGGAAGAAGTCTACAACTTGTACGCTATGTGTTACCATTCTTTTTTTATTTCTCAATATTTTATTAGTTTTAGGGGATAAAAAAAAAGCGAGAGGTGAAAGGGTGGGGTATTGGACAATCACAATGAGGAAAATAATTGTGGTACATGATTACATTCAAGAGTAAAACAGAATATAATCAGCCGGTTGCAGATCTAACTTCTTTTGTAGGTTCAGAGATATTAATTGATGTAAACCCCGGGGGCAGAGGGGATGAAGCGGGGGTCAGGGAGAGTGAGGCGAATGACATTAGGGTGCCCCAGAGAGATGGACAGAAGAAAGGAAGAGGGGGGAGATGTCTAGGGTAAAGAGCTGGCAGTGATGTGATGGTAGACATTCTTTTGGTAAACGCTTAAAAACGAGAGGAGGGTTGGATTAGCGCCAATGTTGGGAGTGTTGTGATCTCAAGGTATTTTTAATGTAGAGTTTCCAAATAGGTATTCCCAAACATCCGCTAGTTTGGACTAGTGATCTTCGACTGGCCTACGACTACACACTACAGCAAATACCACTAGGAACCACATTACAGAAATCTTGCAATGGTGAAAAATACTGAGCACACGGAGCTGCCCTTTTTTTGCTATTGGGGCAATACTGAATGGAATTATAAAATGTTGTGGCATTCCACATTATAGAAGGCATATGTACCAGGTAGAGCCATTACTTAACATATTCTGCCTACGTTTTCCTTACACATTATGTGTTTATATCACAAAGCCTTTAACAAAGTATCCATAGTACTGAAGAGCTCTTTAAAAAAAAGAGCAAACGGAGTTGTACTGCTTATGCTAGTCGTATAAAACAAAATGGAATTTAAATAACTTTGCAACCCAGCATAGCTCTGTAAGTCACATTTGAACATGCAATCACCAAAAATAACGTGAAATCAGTTTGTGCCATGTTGCCCATGCACAGATACTGTTAGCTCCATCTCCTATCACAGAAGCCCCACAAACGATGCATGTGGATTTGCACTATATTTTTTTGCACCGGCCCAGAGTTTCTGCAATACAGATGCCACGCCTGCGGCTGATTTACGACTTAGAAATTAACTGCAGGTGAATGGCTGAGCATACACAAAGGAATATGTGTCTGAAGGAAGACAACTGCTCTGACATCAATACCACTTCTTATTAATCCTTCACCTTTACCGGCATTTTCGTCCTTTGATGCACAAGCCCATCTTCTCTTATTAAATATTTACAGTACAATGGTCTTCATTGATCCTAGATACATTTTTCCAGTAATGCATCAACCCAATTTAAATGGCTGATTATGGAAATGCAGGTCGATTATCCGTACCTCTTTATTGCTTTCTGCCAGGTCTACCTCTGCCCACAAGGTGTTTCGAAATCTCTGATCAAATTCAATAAACTTCTGGAAGAGGACGTAGAGGGTGCCCAGCAAATGCAAATCCTGCTCATATTAGAAAGGTAAAAGAAAGGGTGTGTTAAAGAAATTCGCATCATTGTGACTATATGAAAGTTTATGCTACTGAGCCACAGAACCACGGAAATTACAAATCTAAGCGTCCACTCTGTTTTTGAGGTGGAAATCAAAGTGCAAGATGTTGAACTGCCTGACACAACACACGGGAGAGCTCGGAGAATGGAACTATTCGTGTAATCTTGAGAAGCTGTTAGCTTTCATAATGAAACCCTGACATTAAGCCACTTAACATGGCTTAATGCTGCGTTGTACATAAAACAAAACAAGGGCCGGACAGTTTCGAGTCTGTATCACAGTGCACAGCCTAGTCTAATCAAATCACTAGGTTGGACAACCATTTGTGTTGATTTACTTATCGTTTTTATACAAATTTTTCAAACCAGTTTTTGGCGTCAAGAGATACAACACAACATTTATCACAAAATACAAATATACATTCAGTGAAATGAGAAAGAAATATCAAAAACAAAATTGTGTAAACAAAGGAAATGTCATACATAAATAACATGGACAACTATCAAACAGGCCTCAAATTAATCAGTCATAGAGGCTCCAATCCTGATTATGCAAACCACAAGGGGAATGTTAAGTTAAAGAAACCTCCTTGTTACAACCCTCGCAAGATACACAATAGATCAACAGATTAGGTGCCAAAGCTAGGAACAACATAGGAACATATCAGCAATTCCAAAGTGTGTTTAAGTTGATTCCTAGCGTGCCCTATAAATTCGGTATCTTGGGGGTGAAAACGTCGACGCGTTTCGAACCCAAAAGTATTTCAAGGGTTCTCCTCAGGACATGGATTGGTGGGTCGTTGTCACTTAGTCGTGGGATGTTCAAGTCACTCCCTTAGCAATGAGCGAGGTTGCCGCTGGGTAGGGAGACAGTGCCGGCCGTCACCTTTACGTTAATACATAAGTCTGAAATCTTATCGGCGGGGCAATTTTTCAACAGTGCGCTAGTGGTGGAGCGGCAACCGCCGCGCTGACTGGCGTGTTCTCGGCTTTGGTCCGAGGCGTTACAGTCCGGCACTCTTATCGGCGTGGGAAATTTTTAACAGTGCGCGAGTGGTGGAGCGGCAACCGCCGCGCTGACAGGCGTGTTCTCGGCTTTGGTCCGAGGCGTTACAGTCCGGCACACTACGGCTTCTGTGAGAGAGCTTGTCACAGAAGCCGTAGTGTGCCGGACTGTAACGCCTCGGACCAAAGCCGAGAACACGCCTGTCAGCGCGGCGGTTGCCGCTCCACCACTCGCGCACTGTTAAAAATTTCCCACGCCGATAAGAGTGCCGGACTGTAACGCCTCGGACCAAAGCCGAGAACACGCCAGTCAGCGCGGCGGTTGCCGCTCCACCACTAGCGCACTGTTGAAAAATTGCCCCGCCGATAAGATTTCAGACTTATGTATTAACGTAAAGGTGACGGCCGGCACTGTCTCCCTACCCAGCGGCAACCTCGCTCATTGCTAAGGGAGTGACTTGAACATCCCACGACTAAGTGACAACGACCCCCCAATCCATGTCCTGAGGAGAACCCTTGAAATACTTTTGGGTTCGAAACGCGTCGACGTTTTCACCCCCAAGATACCGAATTTCTAGGGCACGCTAGGAATCAACTTAAACACACTTTGGAATTGCTGATATGTTCCTATGTTAATCCTAGCTTTGGCACCTAATCTGTTGATCTATTGTGTATCTTGCGAGGGTTGTAACAAGGAGGTTTCTTTAACTTAACATTCCCCTTGTGGTTTGCATAATCAGGATTGGAGCCTCTATGACTGATTAATTTGAGGCCTGTTTGATAGTTGTCCATGTTATTTATGTATGACATTTCCTTTGTTTACACAATTTTGTTTTTGATATTTCTTTCTCATTTCACTGAATGTATATTTGTATTTTGTGATAAATGTTGTGTTGTATCTCTTGACGCCAAAAACTGGTTTGAAAAATTTGTATAAAAACGATAAGTAAATCAACACAAATGGTTGTCCAACCTAGTGATTTGATTAGACTAGGCTGTGCACTGTGATACAGACTCGAAACTGTCCGGCCCTTGTTTTGTTTCTTGCACAATAGTGGTCCACGCCGGCCAGTGACAGGACCCAAGCCTTTCCTAGTTTTCCCGCGTTGTACATAAGGCACCTTTTCACACAATACTTAGCGTGAAAGGGGTGGGCAATTGGTCTTGCTGTGGGCGTTCCGCCGCAACATCCTTTGATTTTGACGCTGCCCCCTATTTACAAGAGCAGCGTACATAGGAGGCAGCGCCAGAATTAAGACAAACAAGAAACTGGTCTTAACATGACAAAAAAAGGAGAAATGTTTTATTTCTTCTCGTGTTTGCTTGCCTGCACATAAACCATCAGTACCCCTAATGCAGACACCCTTGCACTATAGTGCAAGGGTGTCTGTGTTGGTACTAAACAGCTGAAATAAGCTCCAATGCAGGGGCAAACGCAGGGCTGCACCGTATTGTTGTAAATACAGAGCAGCTCTGTGTTTCACAAGTGGGAGAGCATGGTGTTAAGCCAAGAAGGCTAACAGCGCGCTCCGTCACTTCTTTGTAAATATGCCCCTTCATCTCCTCGGCAGATGCATGATACATTATATAGATGCAATTTCATCATTTTACATACAGACTTTAAAAACATATTTATACTGCAATTATGATTGCAAATTGAAAGCAGAAAACCAGTGAATTTCGCAAGGTATTATTAGGACCGAGCCCATAAATAACAAAACAGACATGCAAACCATAACACACACCAAATAAAATGCTGATGACATCACCCTTGATGTGACTTATGCAATTACAAGTGTTGTAAATAATCTCAAACATGAGAGTAAATATCAGATTACCCATTATACTAAGAAAGACATGACTGCAATGACAGTCCATCACTTGTTGTTTTTGCAATTGCCGCCCTAAGTGCGCTGGGGATGCCCAGACGTGGGTCCCAGGCACTCCACACCACTTGGAGTCAAGCTATGAGAGCTGATGAGAGGTGTTACCTCAAAACCGGTCCGGTCCTCGGATGCTTGATTCCGTTCTGGGAAGGACATGGCTTTTGTAGTTCGGACTGGACTGTTCCCATGGGGCAACAGGGTCAGAGCTGATTTGCATATCGCCATTGTCTAACCCAGGGTGGTGTGGAGTGCAAAAAAACGATGGATTTGGGCCCAGATCTTTTGACTGGGGGAGTGTGTGACATTGATCCACATTCAGTCCATCACTTGTTGTTTTTGCAATTGCCGCCCTAAGTGCGCTGGGGATGCCCAGACGTGGGTCCCAGGCACTCCACACCACTTGGAGTCAAGCTAGCCGGGCTGATGAGAGGTGTTACCTCGAAACCGGTCCGGTCCTCGGATGCTTGATTCCGTTCTGGGAAGGACATGGCTTTTGTAGTTCGGACTGGACTGTTCCCATGGGGCAACAGGGTCAGAGCTGATTTGCATATCGCCATTGTCTAACCCAGGGTGGTGTGGAGTGCAAAAAAACGATGGATTTGGGCCCAGATCTTTTGACTGGGGGAGTGTGTGACATTGATCCACATTCAGTCCATCACTTGTTGTTTTTGCAATTGCCGCCCTAAGTGCGCTGTGGATGCCCAGACGTGGGTCCCAGGCACTCCACACCACTTGGAGTCAAGCTAGCCGGGCTGATGAGAGGTGTTACCTCGAAACCGGTCCGGTCCTCGGATGCTTGATTCCGTTCTGGGAAGGACATGGCTTTTGTAGTTCGGACTGGACTGTTCCCATGGGGCAACAGGGTCAGAGCTGATTTGCATATCGCCATTGTCTAACCCAGGGTGGTGTGGAGTGCAAAAAAACGATGGATTTGGGCCCAGATCTTTTGACTGGGGGAGTGTGTGACATTGATCCACATTCAGTCCATCACTTGTTGTTTTTGCAATTGCCGCCCTAAGTGCGCTGGGGATGCCCAGACGTGGGTCCCAGGCACTCCACACCACTTGGAGTCAAGCTAGCCGGGCTGATGAGAGGTGTTACCTCGAAACCGGTCCGGTCCTCGGATGCTTGATTCCGTTCTGGGAAGGACATGGCTTTTGTAGTTCGGACTGGACTGTTCCCATGGGGCAACAGGGTCAGAGCTGATTTGCATATCGCCATTGTCTAACCCAGGGTGGTGTGGAGTGCAAAAAAACAATGGATTTGGGCCCAGATCTTTTGACTGGGGGAGTGTGTGACATTGATCCACATTCAGTCCATCACTTGTTGTTTTTGCAATTGCCGCCCTAAGTGCGCTGGGGATGCCCAGACGTGGGTCCCAGGCACTCCACACCACTTGGAGTCAAGCTAGCCGGGCTGATGAGAGGTGTTACCTCGAAACCGGTCCGGTCCTCGGATGCTTGATTCCGTTCTGGGAAGGACATGGCTTTTGTAGTTCGGACTGGACTGTTCCCATGGGGCAACAGGGTCAGAGCTGATTTGCATATCGCCATTGTCTAACCCAGGGTGGTGTGGAGTGCAAAAAAACGATGGATTTGGGCCCAGATCTTTTGACTGGGGGAGTGTGTGACATTGATCCACATTCAGTCCATCACTTGTTGTTTTTGCAATTGCCGCCCTAAGTGCGCTGGGGATGCCCAGACGTGGGTCCCAGGCACTCCACACCACTTGGAGTCAAGCTAGCCGGGCTGATGAGAGGTGTTACCTCGAAACCGGTCCGGTCCTCGGATGCTTGATTCCGTTCTGGGAAGGACATGGCTTTTGTAGTTCGGACTGGACTGTTCCCATGGGGCAACAGGGTCAGAGCTGATTTGCATATCGCCATTGTCTAACCCAGGGTGGTGTGGAGTGCAAAAAAACGATGGATTTGGGCCCAGATCTTTTGACTGGGGGAGTGTGTGACATTGATCCACATTCAGTCCATCACTTGTTGTTTTTGCAATTGCCGCCCTAAGTGCGCTGGGGATGCCCAGACGTGGGTCCCAGGCACTCCACACCACTTGGAGTCAAGCTAGCCGGGCTGATGAGAGGTGTTACCTCGAAACCGGTCCGGTCCTCGGATGCTTGATTCCGTTCTGGGAAGGACATGGCTTTTGTAGTTCGGACTGGACTGTTCCCATGGGGCAACAGGGTCAGAGCTGATTTGCATATCGCCATTGTCTAACCCAGGGTGGTGTGGAGTGCAAAAAAACGATGGATTTGGGCCCAGATCTTTTGACTGGGGGAGTGTGTGACATTGATCCACATTCAGTCCATCACTTGTTGTTTTTGCAATTGCCGCCCTAAGTGCGCTGGGGATGCCCAGACGTGGGTCCCAGGCACTCCACACCACTTGGAGTCAAGCTAGCCGGGCTGATGAGAGGTGTTACCTCGAAACCGGTCCGGTCCTCGGATGCTTGATTCCGTTCTGGGAAGGACATGGCTTTTGTAGTTCGGACTGGACTGTTCCCATGGGGCAACAGGGTCAGAGCTGATTTGCATATCGCCATTGTCTAACCCAGGGTGGTGTGGAGTGCAAAAAAACGATGGATTTGGGCCCAGATCTTTTGACTGGGGGAGTGTGTGACATTGATCCACATTCAGTCCATCACTTGTTGTTTTTGCAATTGCCGCCCTAAGTGCGCTGGGGATGCCCAGACGTGGGTCCCAGGCACTCCACACCACTTGGAGTCAAGCTAGCCGGGCTGATGAGAGGTGTTACCTCGAAACCGGTCCGGTCCTCGGATGCTTGATTCCGTTCTGGGAAGGACATGGCTTTTGTAGTTCGGACTGGACTGTTCCCATGGGGCAACAGGGTCAGAGCTGATTTGCATATCGCAATTGTCTAACCCAGGGTGGTGTGGAGTGCAAAAAAACGATGGATTTGGGCCCAGATCTTTTGACTGGGGGAGTGTGTGACATTGATCCACATTCAGTCCATCACTTGTTGTTTTTGCAATTGCCGCCCTAAGTGCGCTGGGGATGCCCAGACGTGGGTCCCAGGCACTCCACACCACTTGGAGTCAAGCTAGCCGGGCTGATGAGAGGTGTTACCTCGAAACCGGTCCGGTCCTCGGATGCTTGATTCCGTTCTGGGAAGGACATGGCTTTTGTAGTTCGGACTGGACTGTTCCCATGGGGCAACAGGGTCAGAGCTGATTTGCATATCGCAATTGTCTAACCCAGGGTGGTGTGGAGTGCAAAAAAACGATGGATTTGGGCCCAGATCTTTTGACTGGGGGAGTGTGTGACATTGATCCACATTCAGTCCATCACTTGTTGTTTTTGCAATTGCCGCCCTAAGTGCGCTGGGGATGCCCAGACGTGGGTCCCAGGCACTCCACACCACTTGGAGTCAAGCTAGCCGGGCTGATGAGAGGTGTTACCTCGAAACCGGTCCGGTCCTCGGATGCTTGATTCCGTTCTGGGAAGGACATGGCTTTTGTAGTTCGGACTGGACTGTTCCCATGGGGCAACAGGGTCAGAGCTGATTTGCATATCGCCATTGTCTAACCCAGGGTGGTGTGGAGTGCAAAAAAACGATGGATTTGGGCCCAGATCTTTTGACTGGGGGAGTGTGTGACATTGATCCACATTCAGTCCATCACTTGTTGTTTTTGCAATTGCCGCCCTAAGTGCGCTGGGGATGCCCAGACGTGGGTCCCAGGCACTCCACACCACTTGGAGTCAAGCTAGCCGGGCTGATGAGAGGTGTTACCTCGAAACCGGTCCGGTCCTCGGATGCTTGATTCCGTTCTGGGAAGGACATGGCTTTTGTAGTTCGGACTGGACTGTTCCCATGGGGCAACAGGGTCAGAGCTGATTTGCATATCGCCATTGTCTAACCCAGGGTGGTGTGGAGTGCAAAAAAACGATGGATTTGGGCCCAGATCTTTTGACTGGGGGAGTGTGTGACATTGATCCACATTCAGTCCATCACTTGTTGTTTTTGCAAGGCTTAGCATGAAGCGAGGCCCTGCAAACAATCTATGGAATGTGGCCAATCCTCTAGCTGTGTGCAGCAGAGGCTGACACCAGGGCCTGACCTAAGGAACGACCTACTAGAGTTGGCCAACTCCCCGGTGTGCATGGCGGCAGGGCATGGCCTAAGAACAAATATATTGCAGGTGACCAATCCCCACTGTGCATGGCCAAAGGCAGTGGGGACTGGCCACAGTGTCTAGCTTGTGTCTAGGTGCTTGCTCAACTCAAACGTGTGATGGCAGGATGCAGCCGATGGCCCAATCTGTCTTCAACCAAGTACAGTGTCCAACCCCTACTGGAGACCAACTCTCTTGTGTGGTCATAGGCCAAGAGTAGCTAAATTCATTTTTATTTTTTTAATTCAAGATTTTATTATTGTGTGCTGGATTTGCGAATCCTGCAATGAAAGTAGGGCTTCAGCAAATCCATTTTTTCAGAATTTATTTTAGTTCCAGCTGAGGTGCCCCCATGTAGGCCTGGAGGTCAGGTATAGGCCCAACCTGCCCAACCCGCCCCCTTATGCCGTTGCTAAAAAACAAAAAAAGTGCAATACTACTCAGAGCAGGGTGTGGGTAATGGTGGCCGCAATGGATATAATTATGTGACAGCAGGCCACTCAAAGCATGGCGAATTCACAAATTTACAGCCAGATTTGTGAATCCGCAAGGGACGATGGAAGAAAAAAGCTCCCTCATCCAGTACTGTGCCTATTGTACTGGATTCACAATCCACAACAGCTATAACTCGCAAACCAAATAGAATAATTATGACCTCACGGTGTTTATGCAAATAAATACCAACAGCTAAAAGTGAAATGTTATTAAACAGAAACTCATAATGAAACCAGATAATGATACTACACTAATAGCCATCTCTTTGAAAGTAGTAAGGGTAATGTGATATGTAATCTCATCTGTGAGATGATTGACAACATGTGTAACTGAATGTGATTCATTAATGGTGAGGTTGTGTACATTGCATTTGGTCAGTTAGTTATGGTTTCTAACTGTTATGAGAATTATGGATTGTGGTTCTAACCAAAAACCATTGCGTATTTAAATAGTTTTGGGTTTTGATTTGTAGCTTTAATTCTGATTTTTAAATTAGTTTCCAAGGTTTTTCAAATATTCATTAAGCTGTTATAACAAATGCTAATCAAATCAATATGTTAACCTTTGTTGTTTTACAGTACTCATTTGCTACATGCAACATCTACATGCAACATCTCCATGTATCCAATCTGCTCGCTGTGGCCAATGATTGCTGCACACGGCCAACCCTGCTGTGCAAGTCTTTCAGCCATGCAATGGCCACTGGGTCTAAGACTAGACACTGCTTTTGTAAGGGTCAGCAGGCCCTGTCATGTACCCTTGAAGGGCATTCCACTGGGATCAGGCCCTGGACCCACAAACCCCACAGGGTGTCTGACAAGTTCCCAAGACCCCTGTGTTATAGGTTGTGGAACAATGACTTAGGTTCATGGACCTTGGGGGAACAAACCCCAGTCCCTGTGCCCATGAACCCACTGCCAAATGTTGTTCGGATTTGTCCAGGGAAAAGTATAAAAAGAGTGCAAAAAAAGCTACATTTATCATTTTAGCTCCTACTGGAAATTCTGCTTTTTGCTACATTATAAATGAATTTAAAGCAAACTTTGAAGCACTTCACTTCGAAGCCATTACTGTTGTGGCTTGTTGTAAACACCTTCAATATATTTTGAGATATTGGTATTTGAAAAAGGTGTCAGGTGGGTTTCAAAAGATTAAAGTTTAAGGTGAGCAATACCACTGGAAATGCACTCAACACTTGGCTTACATGTTTGAGATGTGATGGGTGTGTTTTTAAAGGGATTGTGTGGCATCCCTCCTCTTTGAGCCCATTTGTGTTGACTGGTTAAACAGATTCACTTTAAAAGTTCAATGAAATCAGAATATCAATGAGCGCAGGGTAAGAACATCAGGCAGGTCACCGCAACTGAGGACGGTCTCTTGAATGAAGCAACCATGACTCAGGGAAGCACACACAGGGTAAATAAAGATATACACACATACATTATTAGCTATACATTCTCTCTGAAGATGACCAACTACAAGTCTCCATGATATGCATCCGAGTCTACATTCGATTTGTCATCGCCGTACTACACACTGTACGAAAAACAAACTGTTTTGTGAATACAGTACCTTTCCAGTCCTGTCCAACTCTGGGAAATTTTTGGGGATGATATTGAAAAGCCTCTGAACGGAGTTTAATGTTTTTCGCTTTGCATCATACAATTGGAACCTGTAAAAAAAAAATCAGAAAAAGCAATACCTGGTACTGATATTTCAATTCTCGCAAAATTACATATTTTATGTTAGTGTTGCCACTACGCTGCATCCTAAATTGATGATTTGTGTGCTGGGGGAGGTTGACAGCATCTGTCACTACCCTGTGGCCTTTGGCTTCACCAGCAGTAACCACTGGGAAGAGCGCCATGCACATGAACAGGAGAACAGAGTTAGTAAGGATAGCTGTACCATGCTGGATTTAGAGTTCATAAAAGGAGGTTCTACTCCATCATGATACTCTTCTACCAAACCCTGGTCATTTTGTTTCTAGACCTTTTGATCTCACCCACCTCTTGTACGGTGCTATTAGTAGAGTCAATGGTTTTCCTATTTGCCCGATGCTCATGTTAGAAAGAGCTGACAAAACAAAGACTAGCTTTGTTTGTGCTTGCAGCTTGGATTGCAAGTTTAGCTAAGACTATCCAAAAATGAATTTTGATATGGGACACTCCAGGTCATCTTTTGTGTGCTATCACTGGTTACTTGAAGTTTGTTTTGACATACCATTTTGAATAAAATAATAAATGACAGTTACAAGGAAAATTATCCTCGGAGGTTTGAGAAGCATGGCACAGCTCCAGTAGTTGAAGCCCAGGAAGAACTAGAGAAAGAAGGAGCGATTGATGATGATGAGGAGGAGGGAATTATGTTCCAGTTTACTTTCTGCAGCTGTATCAGCTCCCCGGTGTATCAAGAAGATCATCACCACAGTATTTGAGTAGTTGAGGTGAGTCCACGTCTTAGGACAGCATCCCCTGAACTACTTCACAGACCCTTCCTAGCATATATCATGAGTACTGACAGGCGACTTCCACATCTGACCTTACCTATCAGCGGTAACTGACGGTTTTCTTTGTCTTGCCTGAGACCAACTGAGGTGGCAGGTGTGCTTATGATACATTGTGCTGGGTACAGTAGTACCCTACTTCTCGTCCTATGTGGCACCATCTCTCTATATCTTTAAAGGGATCATATATATTGCCCTAGGGAGGGCGCACAAGAGGAGGATTGATTTCAAATCTGACATGCGTCTATTACAGTGTGGGCCTTTTCCTATGGTTGGTCTGCCTCAGAATCCTATGGTCATCTGCTCTGTTGAACCTTCCGAAAAGCCACAAGTGGGATCTGAATGTCTTATGAACTCGAATGAGCAGAACTGAAAGCCAATGAATGTGGCTAGAAGAGAGAAGGGAGATGTTTCTGGGTTGTTTAAAATCATCAATGTTGAATTAGGATAATGCGTGGAAATCTGGGAAAAGTAGCACCTACTAGTACAATCCAGAAGGCAAGACTTGCATTACAATGGAGGGGAAATGGGACAAGAGACGGTAGGGATTCTGAGAGGATTGTGCTAGAATCACATTCCAAAAGCATTCTGTTGCGTCTTTTAAAACCTTGTCTTGGAGGCCCTACAGTATTTTTGACTGACCACCACCAACATCAAAGAGAAAGTGACCTGTGAGGACCCCCTACATTCTATGGAAAAAATGGTTGCCAAAACAGAGGGAATGGTACAGAAGAACATAACGAGACATGAGGTTTCAGTGCTTGAGGAAGATAGAGCAGAAAGACAGCATCATTTTAAGGTGTGTGTGTTGCAAGTTTTCTTGTGTGTGAAAAATCTGATAAATAATCCGGAGTACAATCTATGTGCTGACAACATTTTTTTTTCTACTGTTGTATTACCTCTGCTATGAGACACTTGGCACTATGATAGTGAGGTTTTCAGAAACAGAGATCCTCCCTGCTGACTTCTCACTTACAATTAAAGTGCAGAAGACATATACCCTCCCTACCTACAATGGATTTGATTAATACCAAAGAGCCAGGGAGTACGGTCATCCAAGAACTGGCAACCCAGGAGAATGAATCCTGAAGAAAGCAGGTAATGTCCATACAGCAATCATTGATGTTAAGAAAATTCTAATTTTCACTGCTCAGAGTTGCGCTAGCAAACCAGGCACAATAAACTACACAGTTACAAACAAGATTAGATAAAACTGGGTAACTGAACTACTTTTGTCACCACATCGAGTTTTAAAGTGACTATTAATGGATGACATCATGTTTTTAAACAGGTAAAGGCAGTTGATTATTTCTAGGAAGCAGGTCGTAAAAAGCATGAGTAGCCAGTGCCATGTTTTAGGGCTGATAGCTTGTTAGGCTATTGCAAGGACCGATCCCTCGGCTATGCAAGAGGCGACTCTTAAGTTTTTAACCATATGTGGATTCTGAAGGGTTTTGATTACTATCAGCTAGATTCATCAAAGAAAAATGGGCTCACAAAGGGCCAGATTCTGAGAATCTGGCCCTTTGCGAGCGCAATTTTTGCATTTGGGATTCATCATCCCAAATGCAGAAATCGCTAATTGCGAAATCGCTAAATTGCGAGGAATTGCATATAAGGAATCTCTATTTGAGATTTCGTAACTGCAATTCATTAACCATTTTTATTAAATAGCAAATTCGCTTTTTTGGCCGCTATTTACCACGAAGTCAGACTTCGTGGTAAATAGCGAAAACTTAGAAAAATGCACTTTAGTGCATTTTTCTAAGTTGGATGTTACACACACACACATGTCCTTTGGACATGTGTGTGCACAAAATCAGTCTACATTCACATTTCAGGGGTGCTACAGGGTGTCCTTTGGACACCCCTGGCACCCTTGAAATCGCATCCTTATTTGCAATTAGCAAATTGCTAATCGCAAATAAGGAATGACTCCCCATTCATTCCTATGGGCCTTTAGGCCCATAGGAATGAATGGGGAGTTATTCCTTATTTGCGATTAGCAATTTGCTAATCGCAAATAAGGAGGCTGTAGGAATCGCAATTTATTTTGCGATTTCTACATGAATCCCGATTTGCAAGTCCTTAATAGCGATTACTTAATAATCGATATTAAGGACTCGCAAATTGGGACATTGATGAATCGTAGCATATGTCTTTTTACTAAGTTTGAAGGTTGTGATTATATTGCTCTTGTTCCCACTTTAATTACCCACCTCACCCCCACTGTTCCATCCCTTATGGGTATATAGGGTGGTTAAGAGTGATACATAATCCAAACATGGTGCATATACAAATAGTTGGGGGTGGTTATTCTTCTGTATTGCTGCTGGTCAATTTGCTGAATACATTGTTTGAACTCAATAAAAATTACCGAAACCTAAAACCCCTACTGATAATCATTTGTCCTTCAGAACAAGTTTGGAACAAAACAGGAAGACGACTACAGGCTCGATTGACTCTGGCAGGAAGTCTGGCCTCTATTTGTTAGATAACTATAAGAAGAGATGTTCCTACTTATAACTTCTATATCTGCTTTGCAGAGGTTAATCCATAACTGAGAAAGCCAAGTTCCAAACTTCCAGGAACAGTCAGGCTTTCACGTCTGGGAGAACTTTATCTCCTGGAGGATGTCTGGTTGGAGAAGACCCTCTGTTCAGAGAATGCTACTGCCTCTGGGGAGGAGGTTGCCAGGTAAATGGAAAAACTGGGACCTAAATTAAATGTTGACTTACGTCAGTCCATAGCCGACCACGCCTGCTATGGCTTGCTGTAGACTACTGAAACTTCATCTGGAGATTTCTTTTAAAATGTCCAGACGTGGGCCCTATTTGCAGGAATTCCAGTTAACACTGTGTAGGCTTCTGAATATTTTCATATTGGGGGGAAACCCAACAATATTTTTTCTTAACATAGCTGGGTCCCTGACGACCCAAACGAAACAATGTCTCGGACATTACTTATGCAACTAGAGTACCAACTTCCACATCTGTATATAAGCACAATTTCCAATAGAGAAGCAGCCTGTATCATCTAGACAAGTACTTTTGCCCCAGCTTGACCGGCCTTGCATCACATTTTCAAAGAGTTTAATAGAATATTAGTTTATCTAACCGTACCATTTTATTAAAAACGTTGTTTATCTTTTATGCTATGGTATAGTGAAGGATATTAGGCATAGGATTCGTGACAGGCTCTTTGCCTCACATAATCTAGAAACTGTGTTAGAAAACTGATTTATACAGTCCATTCTTTTGCAGAGTAGATACATTTAGAACTAGATATTGCGTTAACACAGGTCTAGTTACTAAAGGGGAGCAAAGGCTATCCATATTGAAACTTAGCTCTGTGCATTGGACTGCAGTAAATGGGACTGGTTCTAGTTGATCCAGATCCCAAACCTGATGACAATCCTGCATTCTGTGCCATTATCGTGGGAAACATTTCCATACGTTGCATGCATCGCATCGCCATCATGTTACTTGAGAGATTCCTGCCATTGCTTCCAGCCTGAATGACATTGTAAGCCCCGCATATAGAGAACTCCTGGTCACATACAGACGCTTGAGTCCAACACTCCTGTCATTTTGGAAGTTTAACAATATAGGGTGCTTTTTGAGGTAGAGGATATTTATCCTACCCTGACGTGAGTCGGGGCTTTTAGTGAGATAATGTTTAAAGCAATAGAACAATCAAGGCCACGGAGAAGTCCCCCTCTTTATTTGGGATGACATTGCAAAGTGTAAGATAAAGAGTATAATTGAGATTACCAGTGAGACTGGGAGGGTTTTCCTCCATATGCTCAGTTGCAGGAATGCAAAGTCACATTAGAACTATAGAAAGTTCAATCTCATTTTGTTAATTAATTAGCTTCTTGCTTAAATTGATCTTCGAAGGAAGCCATTGAAAGCAATCCCTCAGAATGCAAGTATTTTTAAAGCAATTAGTATCATATCATACTAATCAATAAACTAAGCCCTTATGAACTGTCAGTGAAGTGAAATAAAAAACACTGTGTATGTGGACAGATATTGAGAGTGGCCTGATTTACATTTACATTATGTTCATGGTACACTAAAAGTGATAACGTTCATTTAACAAAACCACGCCAGTGAACTGGATCAGGGCTAAAAGTGACCTTTTTGACTTTCATATTATGTGAAGTAAGGACCAGACACGGGTGCTTAAGTGGCAATGAGTTATCTGCCAGCACGTCTTGAACTCTAAACATTGATGCCATAACACTATCAAACTAAGGAACTACTAAATGCCAACTTTCAGCGGAGTTTGAGATGATTCCCCAATGTACTGATAATTTAAGTTGGCCATTAACAAAAACCTGGTATTCAGACAGTTTAGGTTTTACAATTTTTTAATAATACCAGCCTGTGACCAAATAAAGTTTTTTTGAATCCATAAGGCCAGGTATTTTTAACATCGCTCTCATTGACCCTTGACCCTTTTTCACTCACAACATATACATCTCACATAGCACTTTCAATTAACCAGTGCTCCAGCGTAGTCGCCAGTCGCAGCACGCCCCGTCCCGCAGCGGGTCGGGAAGACCCCGATGATGAAGCATGACACCAAGGGCCCTTTTGGTGTGTGAGGGGTATTTTAACAAACATTGTGTATGTCTGACAACTCTTGACATACAATAAATCCTCTCCGAGGTGGTTCCTTTTGTTTTACTAGGTTTTACAACCAACCTCTACTGAACTCATGAAAAGGCAAATCAAGTACCAACTTACTTTTCTTGGAAAATATGCAGCCTTGAAACTGCTTCCTCGGGTCTCACCCCAGGAGCTGCAGGACCTTGAGTGTCGAAACTGTTGCGAAACTGTATAACTTCCACCACAAAGCTCTGTAAGTAATGAAGCAAAAATCAGGTATTTACAAAGGAATGAATGATAATATTGCAATGAAAACAGATTTTTGTCTTCAAGACATTTTTGTTCTTAAGAAGCAATAATTCACCCCAGTTTTTCCCTTGCGCTGGGGTTAAAAATGCTGCCTAGCATCAACACAGACACCCTTGCGCCATGGTGTAAGGGTGCCTAGGTTGCAGGGATGTTTTCTGGTAACGCAGGCACCCCTACACCATGGTGCAAGGGTGTTTGTGTTGCAAGGGTGATTGTTTATGTGCAGGAAGAGACAACTTCCTCTACATAAACAATCATTAAAGGCCATTTGCTCCTTCTTTGTGTGCTGTAGAATACAGCGCACATACAAAGAGCAAAAACGAGGCGAAATAGAAGTATTTCTCCTTGTTGCAGCGAACTAAGACCTGCTTTTCAGTGGTGTTAGTCTTTGGCGCTGCCTTAGATTTACAGATCCTTGTAAATCTGGGGCTGCGCGAAAAAGCAATGGGTGTTACGGTGGCAGAGCGCTACAAAATTAGTTTTATTAATTAAACTGTTAACCTACCTTCAATTATCCATATTCCGGTTGTTAGCACCCCTCCCCACCCTGCCCCTCCCCCGCCCGCATCTCTGCCCCACCGTAACTCCCTCCACGGGCCGAGGCTGTTCAAGTAGATACGTGAAAGGGTACGATATTTACAAAGAGGCGTTAAGCCATGCAAAGTGGCTTAACTCCACTTTGTAAATATGGAGCAGGGCATTGCGCCACCGGAACATCCTAAAAAGCCCTTGTAAATATGCCCCAATATTTTTCAGAGCTGTCTATACATAAAACACATGCGATCTATAGAAAATATTAGATATGATAATAAATAAGCAGACATGAAGATACACACACCGGACAGTCCCAGCTGTCCTAGCCTCTGTTGCGCCTTAAAGAACGTTCTGGTATGCAATTCTCCACCACAAAAATATTGTGTAGCTTCAAAGATTCTAGTAGCGCCTATTAAACTATTAGCAGCATCGATTTCATTATAGCTTAGCCTGACAGCCGTTTTACCTCCCACCATATCATTACAGGGAAATTGAAACTTCGATGTCTGCCTTGTGCAGCTGGCTTCCTATGGCACTGGAGATTTTCTCATGTTACTGTTTTTTTCCTCATATTCTCACACTGCGCCTTTTTATGAGGTCACACTGCTTTGAAGCCAGAGATGTATTTAATAGTAGCGCACTGTGGAAGTTTTAGCTGCTGCTTTCTCACTTTTAACCCACTAACACACCTGATAACAACGATTTACATTTGATGTGCTCCTGACAGGGAGTAATTTGGTAAGCCTCACCTCTGCAGAGGTGTGTGCAGTAGCTGGGAACTGCATCACTTCCTCCTCCTATAACAATTCACACACATCATTAGACAATAATTCTTGTGTGTCAATGCCGGATTTCCACTTGCATTCTCGTTCAATGTATTTTGTGTCATGGCACACCACAGTTAATACATGATGTACCACTTGGTCTTCCAATCACTATCACACATTGTAGTCGTTACTCACGAAACACACAAGCAATGCAGTTACTTGAATATGTAACTTTATAAAAAGAATATCCGTCAGTTCCATTGCTAAATAATGTCAATTGCTTAGAAGAAACCCTAAAATTCCATGTAGATCCAAAATTATGCACATTAACCCATATTATTTGCTGCCTAAGGATTTAAAGCTCAGGGTATCCCAGTGGCCACTAGTTCCAGTCCTTACCCTGGTGCTGAAAATATTTCCTTACAAATTACAAGCACAATTGTCATCCCTAGCAGTTACAGGATGCTACTCCAAAGGGTAACAAATCCATTAACTTTCAGATCATTATTTGTTACAGTAAAATTGAAACCTATTTAGTCCCACATTCTGCGTTGTCTGTTAACTTTGTGCTGAGGTACAAGGGCTGGAATAAACATTATGGCCAGTATCTTCCGGGTATCTCTGAGCATGTGGCAAACATCTGCAGGGGGAATTGTGTGGGTCGAGGGGTAGGAAGAATGACTAGGTGGGGGCTGAGGCTTCTCTTCGGGGGCATTGTCATGTAAATGTATAGGCATTTATATAGCGCACTACTTACCCGTAGGGTCCCAAGGCGCTTTGACCGCTGCGAAACCCTTCCTGGCTTCCCTGAGAGATGGTCCCTTAATGGGTATCTCCAGGGTGAGACCAGGCATCCCCGGCGGTCTGGTGCGGCCGTTAGTGAAGATGAGGCAAGCTAATGCCCAGAGTTGCCGAGTGTGATCGCTGATCAGAGTGGGCACCGAGGCGAGAGAATTATCGAGTCTGCTGACCCTGGTCCAGAAACCTGCCGCGCCGGGAATCGAACCCTGGTCCCGGGCCGTCCTCTGCTCTCGGGTCTTCCGCCTCTAACCAGTGAGCCACACTACTTCACTGTCGGCTCCCTATGTGGTATTGCGGAGAGTGGGCAGGGGCAAGGCTCTGCGTGCCACCCTTGCCACTCTCTCAGTCTCACACCAGGTAAAAGCAAGTCCGGTGCTTCAGCACCCAATAATTTGGGATCATGAAACACCAGACAGCTAGAAGTGTTCCAGGCAACTCGTAATGGGGACTAAAACCCGCACAGTCTTGCTCCATAAATCGACATGTTGAGCTCTTTAATCAGTGTTGCCCTTCTCTGAATTTTATCAATTGTGTCACAGTATTATTTCGCATTTTTTAAGGTGCTAATGCCACCAGAGGAAGTTGCTGAGCACCAGAACGAGACAACCTTTAATATAAAAAAAAAGTTCTCTTTCCAGTTCCTCGAGGTTATATTTCACTGGTAACTGCAGTCACACGGCCCCTTGACTCTCATTCTACTGTGAACAAGTCTTGTGGGACACAGAATGGCTCCCTCTGGAGGGGCCAAACATTAGCAAATTAAGTGTTACAACAATAAATAACAGGTTACAGTGCGACACATGAAGCTAAGATTACTATTATATCAGTATGCAATTACTGCCTGCTTAGATTGCTTCTCTGAAAACGAATTAACGTAAAAAGCCTCATATTATCCCTACATCTGTGCAGTCTTTGTAACCATAACCTGAAATTATCTGTCCACTTAGCAGAACAGAAAATGCTCTCTCACCTTAATTTGCTTGTCAAGCTCTTGTTTAAATATGTCCTGTTTCTCTTTTAACAGCGTGTCTTTAACCTGAAAGAGATCAAACACATTTCACCTGCTTTCATTCAGATATCAAAATAGCAATCCATAAAGAATCAATTACATTATTTTTCTCCTGAACAATAAATGGAGTTGTGTGAAAAGAAATGTTTTTGTAACAATGTACAATATGCATTATATTTTTAAGCACTGGTGGTTACAAAGAGAAAATCTAAGTAAACATGTATAACTGTTAACACAGATGTTGTCACAATCTACCAGTAGACTGGAAGGTTTCAGAGCTCTCCTCTTCGAAAGCTTAAACTACCTACATTTGGTGAAGGGGGAGTTCATAGTGGTTAATTCAATGCTCAGAAGATAAACCAATTAGGAGACTGGACTTTGAGGGAGTATGCCAGTAGCCTAGGGTAAGACTCAAGAAGGGCTGAACTCAAAGGGAGGCCAAGTAGGTATTTAGATGCGGTGAACACATTAATTGCCACTACAGTAGTTTTAAGTTAGAAAACTGTTAGACCTGGCAGTCTTTGGTGTGGTGTTCTTCCAAACATTTATGTATAGATGCATCAAAGGAAAAACCGGTCCCAAATGGGCAGATTTTCAGAATCTACCCCTTTGCGACCAGTATTTTTTTTTTTTTTTTTTTTGTAAACCTTTATTGTGCATGTAAGGATAACAAATACGGGCCTACAACCATCAGGCCGGCCACAAGACTTTTGAGCACAGAAGCAAGCAATATAATTTCTCAGCGGCAGCGGGGATGATAAGCAACAATCTATTAACCGTACACTGAGTAAATTAGTGTCGCCGAGAAACAGTAGTAATGAAGGTTAGTTTTAATTTTTTTGGGACGTAAATATAATGCAATAAAGAGTAGAAACCAAGGAGAACTGAGTCCGTACGATTATCTCGCAGCATGATCAGGCAGGAGCATAACATGAAACCATCCGTGAAAGTTACTACCCAGGCAGTATGGCGGTCAGAGGAAAACAACAAGATCATCATGCAGTGATTTTACGCCATTTACAGCTCAGCCCATTCCCTCCTAATCCCTATATCAGACCCAGAACAGAAATTAGATAAGAAAGCGCAGAGAGATGAAAAAATAAGGCCCATAGAAACCAATGTATAAAACTAAAAGTCTCCCCCCACCCTACACCATTGCGGAGGCTACGGCCTACCCCCCCCCCCCAGCAAAGTGTCTGTCGCCCGCTAAAGAACCCGAAATATAGACAAAGAAAAAAGAAAAAGAGGGAATAGTCCCTGATAAAGAAAAAGGAAAAATGAAGTATAACTCCTGTGATATAGGGAGGAAGAATAGAGAAATCTAATCTATACCTCCCAATGAAGAAAAAATGGGGGGAGGAGCCAAACGAATCCTAAGTCTTCCGGACACCCCAACCATACAGGAAGTCCCTCCCTCTATATCTCAAAGCAAGTATAGAATATGTAATATTAAATAGGAATAGGGAGAGATCTCAAGTTCCATAACAGCCCTCAGTGAAGGGTGGCCCCTCCCGAGACCCCACCCGCCATTCAAGCCCATTCGTCACAGCCCTTCATGCGTGCCAGCGAAAAAACAATGTATTGCGAACATCATATAAAACAAGGAGAGTCACACTAGAACACAATGAAGGAGCGCCAAATCGAACCCACGCCAGCCAGGAATGCGCAGTCCTTGAGGAGAAATCAGCTAACCCTGGCCAGTCCGCACTCGACCCTTCGGCCGAAGTCCACGCAGGGCGATCCCGACTGGCCGAACAAAGGGACAAGATGGCCGCTCCCGGCAGATAGATGGTGCCTCAGTACAAGATGGACGGGTCCGTCCTCGATCAGTTCCATTGACCCCACGAAGTTTTGCGACCAGTATTAATCGCAATTTAAGAAATCGCAAAATTGCGATTACTTAAATTGCGATTGCATTTAAGGAATCTCAAATTGAGATTCCTTAAATGCAATGCATCAAAGTTAAAAAAAATAGCGATTTCGCTATTAGGGGGAGCAAATTACCATGAAGTTGAACTTCATGGTAATTTGCAAAAACTTTGAAAAATGCACTAAAGTGCATTTTTCAAAGTTCCATTTTACACACACACATGCCCTTGGGGCATGTGTGTGTGCAAGATGTTCTCATATGCAGATTTCAGGGGTGCAACAGGGTGTCCTTTTGACACCCTGGCACCCTTGAAATTGCATTCTCAATTTGCAATTCTCTAATTGAGAATCGCAAATTGAGAATGTCTTCCCACTCATTCCTATGGGCCTTTAGGCCCATAGGAATGAATGGGGAGGTATTCCTTAATTGCGACTCGCAATTTGCGAGTCACAATTAAGGAATGTTTAGAAATCGCTAGTATTTTTGCGATTTCTACATGCATAGTCTTTTGCTATTCCTTATTAGCGAATCCTTATTTTTCGCTAATAAGGAATCGCAAATGGCATTGTTGATGCTTCTATACCTTGGCCTTTTCCCGAAATTCGTTTTTTGTTGGCTTTAGGACTCTGTGCACTTTACCACAGACAACTAGTGCTAAAGTGCCTGTGCTATCTCGTCCCAACATAGTAACATTGGCTCACACCCAATTGGCATTTTATTTATTACAAGTCCCTTGTAAATTGGTACTTCATGTACCCAGGGCTTGTAAATTAAAAACTACTTGTGGGCCTCCAACACCTATTGTGCCACCGATTTAAGTAGCCCATTAAAACATGTCTCAGGCCTGCCATTGCACCCTGTGTGCAGTTTTAAACTTCTATTTCGACCTGGCAAAAATAAACCTTTCGCCAGGCCCACACTTTCCTTTTTAAAACATATAAGTCATCTCTGGGGTAGGCCCTAAACAGCCTATGGGGCAAGGTGCATTGCATTTAAAAAGTGGGACATGCTCTGGCAGTGAAAAACAATTAAATTTGCTTTTCACTACGGCAAGACCCATCTCTCACACTGGATAACACTGGGTTACCTTATTACATTTAATAAGTGATCATTTTTGATCAGGAGCTGATAGAAATGTCATGTCTACACTTCAATGAACTATATCCTAAAACCCTCTTTAATGATAAAGTTGAATTTTAAGTCACAATTCTGAAATGCCACTTTTAGAAAGTTGCCATTTTTTTGTCCTAACCATTTGAT
This sequence comes from Lissotriton vulgaris, assembly GCF_964263255.1. Classification (NCBI taxonomy): domain Eukaryota; kingdom Metazoa; phylum Chordata; class Amphibia; order Caudata; family Salamandridae; genus Lissotriton; species Lissotriton vulgaris. The sequence goes on along the minus strand of NC_141694.1, from coordinate 540,923,980 downwards.
ACCTTCAGCCTGTATCCTGAGTCACATGAATGGGTGTATTTGGCAGTTGGGCTTTGTGTATTCCTCTCAGACAATGAAACAAAGGTGGAATAAGTGTTGGAAGGTTGGGCGATCCTGAGAGGAGGGGAGGGTCAGGGTTGTTCCTTTTACCAATTACAACTCAAAGGGGCTGCATCCAGTACACTCGCAAAGAACTTGACACCAACCTATTGTCAGCCTAGACTCCTTGGAGCCTGGGCAGGTGAAGGAAGGACATTCCAGAACCAGATTTATGGGGCAGAAGTCTAGGAGTTTCTCCCACTTCCAGTCTGGTACCAGGTTTAAATATTGGACCCTCAGACCAACTCTTCAATACACTCCTGGACCCATAGATACAAAAGAAGAAGGACTGCCCTGCTGCCAGAGGAATTCCCTGCTGCTTGAGACCTGCCCTGCTTTCTGAGAAGGAAGACTGGATCTCCTCCCTCCATCCCAGGATGAGTGACTCTAAAGGTCAACTAGCTGAACTTGTGTTTTGAGCTATCGGGACACAAAATGCTCCAGGCGCCTTGCTACAACTGACCAGCTGCATTTTGGATGGGCCTACAACCGGATCTAACTGAGCCCAGCTGGCCTCTGCTGGCATAAAGTCCTGACCCCACAAGAGGTGCCTCCAATTGTCCTGGACCCTTGGCTGGCATCGGAGACAACTCCTCCTGGCCTAGCTACATGTTCCATCAAATCCAGTGTGAAGCCACACAAAGCCTTGCCGCACAGCTGCAAGCTTCCTCTAAACCAACGCCGAGCAATGCTTAGCACTGCAAAGCCTTGCCGCATACCTGAAAGCTTCATTGGAACCAACGCCAAGCCCCACAAAGACTTGCTGCCAGCTTCTTTGGAACTAATGCAGAGTGACACAAAGCCTCGCAAAGCCTCACCAACAGCTGCCAGCCTCATCAGAACTGGTGCTGAATGGAGCAAAGCCCTGCAAAGCCTCGATGCACAGCTTCATTCGAACAGACTCCTGACAATGCGAACCCTCGCAATGCTACGCCACATAAACCGCACACTGATGACAAAGTAAAATCATCAGCAGTCCAAACTTGGTCCTGTGCCTGGCTTGTGCTCCTTAGCAATCCGCCTGAATTTAGGACTCTGTCTAGGTCCACTGCAACCATATACCCTCAGTTGGCGCTTTGCACCTTTTGGCGCTACTTTTAGCGAAACCTTTAAAATTCAGTATCTCCAGTTCTACTGACTGGATCTTTGTCATTTTGGTCTCAAATTGTTTATTACATTGTACTCTATGTTTCTAAAGTGGTGTGGGATTTTTCTTGTGCAGTGTTTTCACTTTATTGCTGTGTGCGTGCTGCACAAATACTTTACACTTTGCCCCTAAGTTACGCCTGAATACTTTAGTGTCAAGCTAACAGAGGGTAATGCACAGGTTAATTTAGTACCTTTTGGCAATTCTCCCTGACAGGGTCTGCAGTGGTTGCTTGAGGAGGGCTCACATCGCCTTAACCAAAAACCAATTTCTCACATTGGATTATAAATAACTTGATACCAGATTCAACCAAATTCTGCTTGAATGGTCTCTTTTGTTTTTTCCAAATTCACTTCTATTTCACCTGACTTTGTGCACCTATGGCTCTGCCTGCTGCAAGGTTTGGTATTGGAGCTCAACAACCTGAAGAGCTACACTATGGCTGAGCTAAAGGGATTCCACAGGGAAAGTGGGATTCCAGCAACTAAGAGCTCCAAGAAGCGGGAGCTCCTGAAGGCCTTCAAGGCCTGGAAAGAAACCAGCCAGTTACAGGCTACAGCACATGAGGAGGACAGGAGGTGGACGTTCAGGAGGCGCAAGAGGAGGAGATGGAAGGGGAGGATGATAACCTCCAAATTGTGGCTCCAGAGAAGAGAGGAAGTCCCACCGGAGTGGGGTGTCCTGCCAGATTCAGAGCAGGCAGCAGTATCTCTGCCTGCAAAGTGTTCCAAAAGGAGCTGGAGGACAAATTAAACCTTTTGCCAAGTCTAAAACTCTTTTTTAATACATATAAGGTACTCATGGGATAGGCCCATTGTGCAAGGTGCCTTATATTTAAAAAGTTGAACATAGTTTTACATGTCCTGGTAGTAAAAAACCTGTTTGCTGACCTGCCCAAGGTGCATCACAAGTCGGCCTGACTCTGCAGTAGCTCCCACTACATTATTCTGCGCAACACCAAATTCTGTTCAGTGGCTCCTCACAAAGGGGTATCCAGCCCCGTGGATGCTTTGTTTGCTACAGTCTGTAACTTACTCCCACCTGAGATATTCTAGTTATACAAAAGAGACCAAGTCAGAATGTAGAAATCTTCACCGTAACTTCATCCAGCGGCTCCTTGATGAGGACACCTCCTCCTCAGACACCGCTGGCTGTCTTTCCCTGCTGAACTTTACCTTCTCAGACATTTTTCTTTAAAATTACTTCTAAGTCCGAAGGTAAGCAGATATCGGACCCAATCCACTTCGTGCATCCAAACCGCGCTCCATCTAGGTCGAGCATAACTTTCGATTTTGGCCCAGTCTCACATGGCTAGATGTCAATGGTTTGAGCTATGATCTTTTGGTCTCTGTTTTCACTTTAAACTTTAAAAAATCATAACTCTGGTTCTATTAATTGATTTTTGTAATCTTGGTCTAAAAGTATTTATTTAATTCTACTTGATTTTTCCATAATTGATGTGAGATTTTGCTTGAGGTGTGTTTTCACTTTATTGCTGTTAGTTTCTGCATAAGTATTTCCTACATTGCCTCTAAGTTGACTTTGACTGCGTTTGTGCCATGCTACCAGAAGGTTAAGTACAGGTTAATTTAGTGACGTTTGTGCGTCACCCCGACAAGGATTGTGGCTGTTGCTTGAGAAGGGCTCACACACCTATCAACCAAAATCCCAATTTCTCCCAAAAACTATTACAGTGTTCATTTGGATACTATGAAAAAATGGCATCTATAGACCTAATTTGTGACTTAAGTATTCCAGAAACGAATTCAGTAAAGTATTTTTGATGGAAGATCGCAAAGATCAACAAAAATATCTCCAGAGGCTTTCAAAAGAACAACTTTAGTGATAAATCGCCACTATAATGAAATACCATGGTATTTCTCTTCCTCCTCCTCCGCACTCATTTATTCTTAAAACCCGTCCCCTAGATACACTGTGCTATGATATGTGTGAAAACATGTTTGATGTTTGAAACAATGTATGGCAGGAGGGGAGTTAAGGTCTAGTAAAGAGTGTGCTATTGGAGTTATGCCTTTTTACTATACCTTGTTAATGTCATGTCTTTTTAGGTTTTGTGCTTTAGCCACTATTACATTCACGTCAATCAAATGACCGAGAACAATTTACGTCAGCCAGCAATTAGAGAAATGTCGACTTAATTAAACCATACGAGCCACTACGCCTAATGTAACCCCGAAGGAGTCTGTACGCACCCTCACGCACCACTACTACTGTACTGTATATATCTATATAATTTTCAATAAAATACTTTGAAATTAAAAAAAACTGCCTTTGAACATAAGTTTAATTTAGTGTTTTTAGGAAATGCCATTATATTTTTAGCTGTACACCTCTTCTTATGATGGAGGAGAAGAGAGTGCAGGGTGGTTTCTCAGCTGTCTCGGGGCTTCATCTTGGTTTTACGGTGAAAGATGGCCTAAATCTAATTTTCACAACTGCGAAAAGAGCTCTGGCACATGTGCGTACCTTGTGCAAGGCCTTGCTGTACCACTAAAATGGATTAGCGAGGATGATATTTGCTCCAACACTGTATTTACTAATGTGATTTTCGAGAACAATTTAACAAAGTTTTATAATTTTGTACTTAATAATGTGATGAGAACAGCAGGGCAACTGACCTTAACCCCAATGCTGCCTCGTTTATGAACAACATGTGGAATCTTTTAAAGAGCCCTGTCTTTACCAAAGGTGGTAGAGGTTTCTTTTCCTGTGATCCCATACTGCAGAGGACAGGGGTGGTGTGTCTTAGCAGCACCCAAAGACTGGATGTATATTTGTTCCTTCCCATCTTGCCCAAGGAACAAGGGGTATTTTTGTCTGCACCGCACTCTGCATAAGGACGAAGGGTACTTAGTAATCTTCCTCTGTGGTGGTCTTTGTTTGCACCTGTACTATTATAAGACATTTACATTGTATGAACTTGTTTTAGAGGTATATCCCCCCAACATTCCCTAAGGGAGGGTGGGGAATTATGTAGGCATGCCCCCAGGACCCATGTTCAATGACTGTTTTTTAAATGTCTGCCGGTGTTCACATACATTGCAAGACAAAAGAAAACAAGAATATACGCAATATGGACTTTCTTTTTATCACTCCCAGCCTTTTTCAAAGACATTAGAAATTTAGCTTCGCAATTTGCAACCCCATTGGGAATCACAAACAGTGTTAAACACACTGTTGTACATGTAAAATAGCGCCTTGCAAATTGTGAGTCACAAAAGACTCGCAATTTGCGAGGCGCAATTTTGCACATCGTACATCTGGCCCCTATAACGTTCACATACTACCTAATATAAGTCAGTCACTGGGAAAATATATTACATTCTAAGATACGTCTGCTTAGCAGATAAAATAAAGTGAGGGGGATTTAACAATGAGGAATAAACACATCCCAAGGCAGCATCGAAATTGCATGCAAATTTAGTCTTCAAAAAAAAAAAAAATAACAAAAGGGAAAAAGGGAAAAGAGCTGTAAGATAATCAGGCACCAAAATGAAGTTGCCCCATTGAGACATAAACATCCACAAAGAAACGTACGCAAGAAAATTATATACTGAATTACATATAGGGATATTCTTTGAAGATAGTCTGTTTCTAGGTTCATTTCTGGCTTTACAAAATAGGGCAGGCAATAAGGGTAACCCACTTTAGAGTTATGAAATGCACTTTCTAACGAAGGAAGGAATACTTGGGCACGGATCTCAATTAAACATCAGCAAGTTATCTTGGTTGGCATATTTATAACAGACATATTTCAATGTCACTTAGTAAACACAATTGACTGCTTGGGTTTTTTGTAAATGGTTATATTTTGGTGCATTAAGAGTGAGGGATGGATGGCACATGGAACAGTTACAATTTTTTTTCTGAATAATGGAAGGCAATCACATCTGTGTGTCATCTGTTTCGGTCAATGAGTGTAGGATGTGGCAGGACTGAGGTGTACTTGAGACCAGTGTTACGGTACGGGTAATGGGTATATTGCAATTTCCGGAGACAAGAGAGATAGAGGTTGCTGGAGAAGGATGGGTGCCAGCATTAGAGACATTTTGTTCTAGAAAATCAAAAGTCTCACCTTTTGACTCTGAAACGGCCAAAAGCTATGCTTACTTAAGAACATAAAGGTGCATGCTGATGAGGTGTGTGGTTCAAGTTAAACCAAATATTTGGGAAATCGTGGGGGGTATTTAAGAAGTGCCTTGGCTTACTACACCAAATGTTAAATGTGGCCCTGGCACAAATAAGCGCATGCTGTCCTCACATACGGACCTATGACAAGGCATCCTAGTGACTATTTCGTTGGGACATAAGCGCCCCCCCCCCCCCCCCCCCCCCAGTTCTAGTTTTAGGCACTTTTGTTATTTGCAGCATATTTCCTGATACTGAAACAAATATAAAACTTGATGATTCCTAGGATAATAATTGAGTTGCCTTTAGACACTCACTCTGAATGTAAGACTCATAAGCTCGGTCCACTTGTCTCTCAAATGTTTTACATGAACCACTTCTTCTCTTGGTATCCGCAAATCGTAGGACCTAGGAAAAGAACAATATACTTATTAAGAATGGTGGCACACAGACCCTTTGCACAGTTTCATGCATTTGTTCATGTTGTTGTTGCCAAACCAAATGTTTATATTTTATACAGTCATTAGCTCTTATTCTTGCTGGATATTATCAATGTAAAGTAGAATAGAAAGATGGTGAGCGAAATATATTTTAAAGGCATGAACTTCTTTTCACATTCCTGTCCACGTTTTGTGGTTGCTGGGTTCCATCGAAATGACCGGTCAACTATTTGCTGTAGGATGCATGCTCATTTCTGAAGCATGAGCCTCACTTGTAATATTAAATGAGAATTGTACTGCTTGTTCACCTGGAGCATTATCTCACTTGTATGCCCAATGCGTTTCTCATTTAACACAATGTTGTTCCCGGTGTGGCATACCTAAGTTGCTCGTACATGTCTTCAATTGGTCGATATACACCATCAATGTTATGCTCCATGTCCTGAACCTCTTCCAAAAGCTGGAGAGAGGAGTTGAGCTCTTCTAGACTTTGTACGGGAACGGTGAGCTGTTTGTATACTTCCTCCCGGTACTTTACAGCTGCTTGTAGATTTTCCTACATTAAAAAGAAAAGAGTGTAGTTGAAGTTCTAAATGTATTTGAAATATATATTACAGGACTGAGCAGAAATTATTTTACTAGGATTTACCATAAAAAGAATGCACACTACAATATACCTTACAATTTGTTTACAATCTACTGCCATAGGGACTAGTTTGCAAGCAATTTTTGCAGAATAGTAGCCAACCTATCAAAAAGTGGTCTAGGGTCAAATACAGTGAATTCTCCCTTCGCTAGCCAAAGACCTAGATAAGCAAAAAGTGCTCTTAAATGTCACTGATGGAGTCAGGCCTAACCCATCGGTGTCCTTTAGCACAATATACAAGAGTACAATAGAAATGTCTCACAGAGACAAAACCTCCCAATGGTTATTGTCCATTCTCTTCAAAAGAACATCTAAAGCATGCATTTGCATTTAACATTCTAAATACATGACCAGGGTCGCACACGAATCATATTTTTATAAGCATGTTATCCTATGGACAAACCTCTAAATAGCCTCCTTAAGCTAACTGGAATGTAGTTTTAAAGATATACAGCCTGATTCATGAAAACCGGAATCTGCGAATTTTAAATTGCGATTGACAGCAAATCGCAATTTAGAATTCGCAGACCGGCATTCATCAACATCTGCGAGAAAATAAAGCGATTCGCACGCAGCCGCAAAAAGCGTTGGCAATTTTTAAAAATCGCAGAAAAATCGCTATTTCCGTCAAAATCCATGTAGGAATTGCGATATCGCAAATTGCGAGATCGCTAAATGCGATCTCGCAATTAGCGAGATCGCAAAAACGGGAAGTCGCATTTCGAGCACAGTGATGACATCACAACCAGTAAGCAGGCAGTTCCCACCCCCATTCAGAACAGTGAGGCTGATCTCGAGGCTGCATCTCACAGAGCTCCTTCCAAGACACTTCCAAACTTCCCAATCCTTCACTTTTGTGACTGCAGCAATGGCAGAGGATGCTGCACCAGGGCCCAGTGACACCGGGCGCAAGCGGAAGTTCAAATTTTCTGAGCAGGAGTTGGAGCACCTGATAGACGGAGTGGTTGAAAACCACCCAAAACTATTTGGAAAGGACTCCAGGAGGGTGCCTGAGGCGGAGAAACACCGCCTCTGGCTGGGGATTGCTGCAAAAGTCAATGCTGTGGGCACGGCACACAGGTTGCTCGAGGAGCTGAAAAAGAGGTGGTACGACCTCGAGGTCGTGCCAAGGAGAGGGTGGCAGAGAGGCTGGGCGAGACCCTGGCTACTGGAGGCGGCGATCCTACAATCCCTCCCAACACCCCCTTGGGGGACCGCGTGGAGGACACACTTGAGCGAGAGGCGTGCATAGGGGTCATCAATCTGGACTCATCCCGACCCACCCAAGACAGCCACGGTAAGTGGCATGCAACTGCGACCCTGTCCCCTAACAATGGCCATGACCCTATAGCCTCCCATAATCATCCCAAGTCATGCAATCCATGCACATTAGGTCATGCCCAAAAGCATTGTGGGACATGTAGTCTGCCCACAATGTGCAAAAACCCCAATGCAGACAGACATGTCCCAAAGTACGCAATGCCACAGCCAGTCAGGGAATGTCAGCCAGCATGCATGTAGCAACTGCACGTGTGACAGATACATGCAATTAATCTACGTCCACTTCCCCTCACAGGTGGCGCTGACAACAACAGCAGCGACAGGCTGCTCATTGACGAGGCACCAGAGGATGCACAGGAGGCGCCAACAGCCACACATCCTGCACCATCAGGCGCTGCACCTATCCCCGCAGCCAGGCCACCACCATCTGCGCCAGCACCATCAGGCGCTGCACCTATCCCTGCTGCCAAGGCACCACCATCTGCGCCAGCACCATCAGGCGCTGCACCTATCCCTGCTGCCAAGGCACCACCATCTGCACCAGCACCATCAGGCGCTGCACCATTGACGACCGCAGCACCACCACCAGCGGGACCCTCTACATCTGGGGCTGCTAGTGCGGTGACAGTGCGCACACCCACTGTGGCCAGCCAGCACAGCAGGCATGGCAGGGATCGCCAGCAGAGCACAGCACGCAGCGGCAGGAGGGGGATGGCTGTGCGCGTGCCAGGGCTCAGCATAGAGCGCCGGATGCTGCGCATTCATCAGTTGCAGGCACAACGGCAAGGGGCTATCCAACTCCAGCTCCACAACATTGGCCGCAATGTCGCAAATGTGTCCGACAGGATAGAGAGCATGACAACTGCCATGGAGGCTAACACTGCGGCCCTCATATCGCAGCGCAACACCGCCCCCCGCCGCCACCGCCAGCTACTGACGTGGCTATCAGCCTACACGCGCTCAAACTATGTCATTGGGAATGCCACCTCCCAGCTCTCACATCGGTCCCTGGCTATGCAGCAGCAGATGGTGCAATGCTGCGAGGATGTGGCACGAGTCTTGGAGCAGGTCACCAGTGCCGTACTGGCACTACATCCTACTGGGCCAGCCAATGTTGGTGGGGACGACACCAGTGAGGGCATCTCCAGTGTCAGCAGCCTGTCTGCCTCACAGGTTGGTGTGCTACGCCGTAGCACCAGGCCCACTGCAGGGTCACGTGCCGTCCCAGAGGAAGAGCCAGAGAGGCGTTTGGGTGCCGCGCGCCGGAGGCGCACTCGACTTAACTGTACATTGGCAGGGACATGCTGATGATAGAAGCATGTCCTGTATATTGTCTGGAGCAGTATGGTGCAATACTGCTTGCATGTAAAGAATAGCAAAATTACATTGTTATTGTGCCTTTAACAATAATATTTATTCTAGCATCGTACATCGGCCTCCTGTCATTATTTCCATTGGCATGCAATTGTGATTTGTTGGGTGAGGGGAGTGGGTGCACTAGAAACTGTTCATTGTGATGTGGTTGCGGCGTCTGTGTCCTTCAGCTGGGTTCTCCCCGCGTGCATGACGCACATGTGCAGGTGGCCGTTCGTCCCCTTCCGACTCACTGCCAGAGATCTCTACAGGTATCTGGTGCTTGGTAGCAATGTTGTGTAGTATTGCACACACAGCCACAATGCGGCAGCACACATCAGGACTGTAGTACATGGCCCCACCAGTCTTGTGCAGTATGCGGAATCTGCTCTTCAGTAGCACAAATGTCCTCTCAATGCAATTCCTTGTGCGTATGTGTGCATCATTGTAGCGCCGTTGCTGTGGTGTAGCAGGGTTGAGGTATGGGGTGAGGAGGTACTCACGGAGAGCGTAGCCACTGTCACCTGAATGAGAGGAGCAAAGGGTGAGTGCCTGTGCAGCGCAGCTACTTCATCGCAGTGTAACATTGTGGGCCAAGTGTACTTGCCAAGTAGGTGTCCTTCACCAAAGTCTCCCCTGGCCAGTCGTGTGTGGAGGCCGCAGTACCGGAATATGAAGGAGTCATGTGTACTCTCCGGGTACTGTGCCACTATGTCCGTTATGTATGTCTTAGCATTGCACACCATCTGGATGTTGAGGGAGTGGTAGGACTTGCGATTGCGGTACATGTACTCCGTTGCAGCTGGTGGGCAGATGTGGATGTGGGTACAGTCAATGCATCCTATTACATGTGGGAAATGCGCAACATTGTAGAATTGATGCTTGGTCTCATCCAAATCCTGTTGGCTGGTGGGAAATTTGATGTGGTGGTGTAGCTGAGTCAGCATTGCGTCTAGGAAACTCCTTAGACAGCGGGACATGGTGGGCTGGGATATCCCCCCAGCAGCCGCAACTATCCCCTGGAAGCTCCCGGAGGCCAGAAGGTGCAGGCTACACAATACCTGGACATGTGTGGGCACGGCATTGGTCCGCCTTGTTGGGTGCTGCATCAGGGGGTCAAGGTCCTGAATTAGCTTGATGATTATTGGCCCATTCAGGCGGTACTTTGCGTATATTTGCTCTCTGGTTTGGCCCAGCAGGGTGACCCGCTGGCAGAATATCCTCTCCTGGATTCTGCGTCTCCTCCGTGCTGCTCGCTGTAGCCTTCGCCGCCTGACCACCATGTAGAGTCCTGGCATTGTGAGACTCCTTATGCTGATGCTGCATCTCCTTAAGTATGTTTGGTCAGGCCTGCACCTGTTACTGATTGGGCAACGGATTTTCAAAAAAAAAAATTCCAATGGCTTTGATGGTTACCACCTGCTTTGGGTTGTCCTTAAATTGCGCCTCGCAAACAGCGATTTAGGGGTTTTTCGCTATTTGCGATTTTTCATGAATAGCGATTGCGATTGTATTGCAATTTCGCAATTTTATTCGCAGATTCTGTGGTTTCTCGCAAATTCAGATTCACTAATGGTCTACTGCCGGGATTCTGCGAATGTTTTTGCGATTTCGCAATTCCGTGTTTGCGATTTCGCTTTTTTCTTCTAGAATACCGATTTTGTCAATTGCGCTCGCAATAGCATTTTCGCAGCTATTGCGCTCGCAATTTTGCTTCATGAATCAGGCTGTAAGTATATTAACAATACCGGATCTTTCAATTATAACTAAATTGATTTCTACGTGGTGGACTCTGAAAGCATCCTCAACAAATCAAGTCCCTTGAATAACACTGTAATCTAAATCACAAACATAATAAAACGTGGTGATTAAATCCAATTCACCAAAAACAGCCATACACACTTCGAAATTAATGGGGACAATTAAAAGAGCTTGCATCAAAGTGAAGTTATTCTAGAGTCACATACTTTATCTATGCTTCCCCACCAAAAAAAAACAAAAAACAATGCTTGGTCAAAGTGATCAAAGACAAACCTCAAATTTCCCCATCCCACCAATAATCATAAACAATAATGCTTGTTAAAATGGAAAGTAAAGTCTACCATAGTAACCTATATCATTGTTCAAAGAATCAGATGATACATACTCTGCTATATTCTGAGACTGGAGGCAAAATAGATCACACATGCAATCCAAAATATTACTGTAATGGAAGGTAGAAAATTAATATTCGCAGGGTCTGGCATATTCTTTCCAACAGCACTCATGGGAAAAATAAACCTCTTACTATAGCTCACATAAAACAAACAGAAAAAAGAAAAAATGTGGCTAGCTCAAGGATTTAACAGTATATAAAAACATCAAGAGTAGCAATCTTGGATATGGTGCATATGATTACTACAGTTCTCTATATTGTGTTGTGTAAGGAAACCCATACAATGTTCCTAAACCACGGAACCAGATGCTGTGGCTGGCCCACAATAAAACCTCAAATCTCATGAGACTTTGAAACCCATTTTCAGAGGCTGCCAAAGCTATATTTGTAGCCTCGATATATAGACGAAAGTATATATAATAATTTGAAACAAATGGAGAGAGTTTGGTTATTTCAAAAGACAAAGTCATATAAACAATAAAATAAAAACATATCTGGCCATGATTGTAGGATGCATGTTTAGTGTTCAGTGATTGAAAAAGATGGAGGAAGGAGGAATGAGCCAGGTTGTCAGTTTTACTAAACAAATGGCTATTGACAAAAACATTCCGATCCATTCCGGCTCCTAGGCTTTATAAGAATCCTCCATAAACTAGCTAAGGTGTTTTCAAAGTCTACAATTAGTACTGGTGCTTGAGCTCATTAAGGGCCCGATGTAGGTAAATCTACATTTACCACTTCATAAATACCGAATCATACCGAATCGGTATTTATGAAGTGGTAAATTAGAGGGGGGGAGATGTAGGTATTTCAGATTCGGTAAATACCGAATCTGTAACATTCGGTATTTACCGATTCTGTAAATACCGATTCGGTATCCCCCATTGCTTCCTATGGGCCTTGAAGCCCATAGGAATCAATGGGCATTACCGAATCGGTAATTACCGATTCGGTAATTACCGATTTGTGCAAGGGTGCAGGGGGTGTCACTTTGACACCCTCCAGCACCTCAAAAAAAAGGCATGTGAGCCATGTGGCACACAGACATGCCCTAAGGGCATGTCTGTCTGTCACATGGCATAGGTGTGCTTGCACACATGTGCATGCACACCTGGATTCGGTATTTTAACACCCAATTGGATTGGGTGTTAAAATACCGAATCTGAAGGGCCTGTGGGACTGAAAGTAGTCCCACCTACATCCCAAATGTAAAGAAATCGGTAAAATTACCGATTCGGTATTTTTGCGATTCGGTAATTTTACCGAATCGGTAAAATACCGAATCGGACAAAAAAAGGTCCCCTACATCTCAGTAGGCCAAATACCGGTCGGAAACAGCCGAAATCAGCCGTTTCCGACCGGTATTTGGTACTTACATCGGGCCCTTAGGGTAAATCTATATTTACCACCTCATAAATACCGAATCATACCGGTATTTATGAAGTGGTAAATTAGAGGGGGGGAGATGTAGGTATTTCAGATTCGGTAAATACCGAATCTGTAAGATTAGGTATTTACCGATTCTGTAAATACCGATTCGGTATCCCCCATTGATTCCTATGGGCCTTGAAGCCCATAGGAATCAATGGGCATTACCGATTCGGTATTTACCGAATCGGTAAATACCGATTCCAGCAAGGGTGCAGGGGGTGTCACTTTGACACCCTCTAGCACCCCCAATACTGGCTTGTGTGCCATGTGGCACACAGACATGCCCTAAGGGCATGTCTGTCTGTCACATGGCATAGGTGTGCATGCACACATGTGCATGCACACCTGGATTCGGTATTTTAACACCCAATTGGATTGGGTGTTAAAATACCGAATCTGAAAGGCCTGTGGGACTCAGAAGAGTCCCACCTACATCTGGAAGATACCGAATCGGTAAAAAATACCGATTCGGTATTTTACAGATTCTGTAAATTTACCGATTCGGTAAATATACCGAATAGGTAAATACTGGCCCCCTACATCTCAAAGTGCCAAATACCGGTCGGAAACGGCCGATTTTGGCCGTTTCCGACCGGAATTTGCCACCTACATCGGGCCCTTAAATGTTTTACACAATGTAATTGGGCCTTGTCTTGCAATGCTAATCATACCACTGCCTTCATTTGCAGAACTTTGAATCAACCGTAAAAGGAAATGACAGACTTCTGATTAACTATGGGAATGTTCTGTATTATTTAATGACCCCGGTTACCTTAACTTGCTGGTGTAGAATTGTGGCATACTGAAATTTCCAAGCTCCTGCAAATCCTATTAGCGTTTCCTTTATAAGTGAGAAATCCAGACAAATGCAGCCAACCTGAAAAATCTAAAATTAAAAACAGAGACATTAAGGAAGGTATTATAACTTTCTGTTTACTAAATATAGCAGGTAAAAAACAATGAACCTCTTCGTAGGTTGCAAGAAGCGAAGTAGCAAAGCGTTCTTGTCAGTGAATGACTGATTTCATAAGCCACAAGTTGGAAATGCCACAGTGCCATTTTGTAAACGTGCTAAAGATCCATCACTGCTTCTCATACTTATATTTTGAGGAGCAGAGGACAACGGGATAAGGTGCAACTGAGAAAGAGCTGGCAACCCTTTGCTCCTCCAATGCACACACTTGGAGTTACTTTGTTGTCTCTTTCCCTTCCTGCTCGCGCGTCTGGTTCTGTTATATCACTTGACAGATTCACAAATTACAAACTCTTCGATTTTCAAGTCACAGACTGGCCCTTTTCCATCCATCCAGTACTGATTTCAATACATAACTCATTTACTTGCTCAAAAACGCAATTAAACATTACAATTAGAGGAGAACTGTATAAAAGATCTGCAAGATGTAACATTCATTGTATAAATGATTTAAAAAGAGACAAATATTTTGGTATTTAACTTTAGAAAAATAGTCATAAGCCCTTGTAACAGTTAATACTTTTTCTAAATGAGAAGATGGCTCAGCAATTTAAAACACTAGGGGCCTTATTTCGATGTGCAAGGTTTACATTCCTATCGCCAAATTACAATGTCAGCGATTGTAGTGTAAACCAACTGGGGAAACCAACTCGGGCCAGTTGGAAAACGCTCAAAATCCCTTAAGGACGGCGTTTCCGCCATCGGGAATATGATGTTGGTTTCCGACAGCCTTTCTATGTCGGCCTTTCCGACATGGAAAGGATGTCGGAAAGCGACATCAGGGGCCACTAGCAGGTCCCACTTTCTCCCGGCCCTCCGGTTGTGGCCCTGGGGGGCACCTATTGTGCCAACCCTCATACCCCCCCCCCCCCCCCCCCCCCCCGAAAATCACTGCATTGTGTCGTAGGCACCATGAGGTACCTGCCAGATGGAGCAGGGATTTACACAAACCCCCATTTCTATGGGAGCTTGTGTTGTGGGTGGTTTCCGCCCGCCGCACAAGCTAGAGAAATGGGAGTTTGCGACAGCACCATGTGTGGTCGCATCCTAACTCAGCGTGCAGATCCGCCGACTTATGATCGGGTGGTTCACACACCGAGACAGTGTCGGTCAGAGGCAACTCCGACCGACATCGTAAAGAGGCCCTAAATGCTGACATCTTCCATAATTTGCTTGTCACATGATTGAATCCAGACATGGCATGTCAGGATGTCGTCTTACCAAGGCAAACGAATTGAACATCATCACATTAACATATTTATTCACATTGCTTTGATTTGTTAGAAACTGTGGTAGAAAGTGATTTATAAAAAAAACAAGCTTTTATTATTATTAAAATACAATAGGCAGATAATCCTAACTACATGTCAGAATTGTGCAAAACATGTCTTAAATAGCAACACTGTTTACATTTATCAAAGTTATTTTAAGAAGGCATTGAACTTCAGTACGGTATGAAACAGGAACTATCATTTAGGCATTTTTCCTATGTAAATATTATAGTTTTGTAAACAATAACGCAAAACCTGCTGATTCAATCAATCAATCCTGGGTTTATCGAGCGCACAACTTACCTATGAGGGTCTCAATGCGCTGTTAATTTGAATGAATGAATGAATGAAGGGTGTATTAAGAGTAGGCATTTACCCTGTACAGATGGGGCAGTTGTGATTGAACCAGGGGGCAAGAAGTAGGTTACTGTTGAGTGAACAGCCGAGTTTTTAATTGTTTGTGAAAGAGTTGTTTAGAGGAAGGTCTGCCAATTTCTGTCAGAAGGGAGTTCCTCAGCTTAACAATCAGGTAGGGAAAGGACCTGCCACCAAGTCTGGTGCATTGAAAGCAACGAATTTTGAGAGGATGTGCTGCCTCTGATCTGAGGGTCCTCCCAGACTAATAGGGTTAGACCATGTGTTGGCGGTACTCAGGGCTGGTTTTAGCTAATGCTCTGATTCCTATAAGGAGAGCTTGGTGAGACCCTGATGCACATCTAGGCAATCTCAGAACTGATATAGGAATTGTTCTAGCAGCTGCATTGAGGACAGGTTGCAAAAAATGATGTTGTGTTTTCGGTAAAACTCAAATATAGGGTGTAATCCAGACGTGCAGTGATAAGAAAAAGAACAACCGAAAGAGGTCAGAAATCCAGGATTTTGTAGAGGGGTTTTAACAGTTGAAAACAGGTTCCAGGGACCAAGGCTGTCCTATTAAGGATATCTTAAAAATACAAGTCCTGATCGATTTTACCTCCTAAGGATTTGACAGAGGTGGTTTGGGATGGTTGCAGGGCCAAGGTCTGTGGGTCACTTCAGAGAGTTAGGTAAATTGATTTTACCGAAAAGCGGGTTCAGGGTCTTGTTAGAATTAAGCTTGTGGTAGTTTGAGACAGCTTTCATGAATCTATGCTGCAACCCCCAAAAGACAGTTTTTGAATTAAGATTGAGTTGCGATAATGTTGTCTCCAATGGTGAAAATGAACCTAATGTCATTCATAAGATATCATAGAGAAACCATACTTGTTGTGCCAGATGGGCCACATATATGTTGAATAGTTTGGGGCTAGTAGATAATCCCGAGGTACTTCTCCATTTATTAAATGACAGGAGAGACAGATTACAAAATTGAGAGCAGACCCAATTGGAATCTGTTCAGAAGCAAAGACACAAGCCCCTCAAGGCTAGGTCCTGACTACTCACTGACTGGTGTCGTTGGGTCAGGACAGCGTGGGAGACATTATCAAAGGCAGCATCCCATTAAGGATCAGTGCTGTGGTCAGCGGATCTGTGTTGATTTTATCCCAAGGTATTCTGTCTCTTTTTAAATAAGAGTGAGATTGGCATGGAAAGGCATGGGGGGGGGGGAATGAATAGTTTAGTGGTCTCACCGCATATGGGGATGGGCATTTTTGTGATATGGTGTGCTACATTTGTGTAAATTATGTCAAAAGACTCACCCGCTGTGTGCGTGGGAGTGGATACCACCTAAAATAAGTTCAATTTCGCCAATAAATCATGAAGTGTTGAACAGTAGGGGTCACATAATGAATTAGTGTGCATTTTGAAATTCCTGACAGAGAGAAATTAGACCGCTATAAACTATGAGGCAAAAGAGCTTCGGATATTGAAGTTATGGAGCCAGGAGGAGGGGACGAAAAATACGTGCCCTGGGAAAGGAATATTGTGGGTTAACTTTTATTGTAAACAATAACGCCTCAAAGTTAGAAACTTCTTCTAAGTCGTTAGTGGTGCTGGAATAGATAATAGCACCTTGGTGATTTTCCTTTTCCTGAAATAACATAGCATAGCCACAGGAGTGCTAGTGTACTGTCAGGCACCAAGTGGTCTTTTAACCATGTCTCTATGAGAAAGACTACATCTGCTTTATGTGAGGTTATAAAAAAGTGGTTGGGAAGAGTGCGGACATTTGTTAAGTAACAATGAAAGGCACTATTTGGAAGGATAGGCATTTTAGCAATTGGCTCTGCTTGTTGTGGTGAAAGAGCCTCTGCAAAGTGGGGACAAGGCTGGGCCTAAGAGAAGTAGACTCTGAGAAGTTAAAGTGCACCCACCTTTGGGTTAAAACACTAGCAGCAGCGTAGTGAGTGAGACTTAGGGCACCTGATGAGCACTTAGTGCGCCTGATGTATTTAATTTGTAACATAACAAATAAATGGGTGATCAGAATATCTTGATGAGGACCAATCTGGAACCTACAGTCGAAACATAATTGATGGCATGGTGTCAAGATTCAGGACAAAAGCAGGTAATGAGGCATGCACTAGGCCTGGAAACAGTGGAAGACACATCAGTGGAAACTCGTGAGAATGGGAACACTAGACTGCTAAGTACATGAATTTGCATACTCACTTCCTGGTGTTAAGGTCACTTCGAGTCAACAGTGTACCACTCTTATACATAAAGAGGACAAACAGCCAGAGGATTAACATAACATAACATAACAGGTGTATTTGTAAAGCGCACAATTACCCAAAGGAGTCCTGGTGCTGAATAACAAATGTTTATTGTTACCCAACTCAATGGTACTCATTTTATCGACCTCAAATGGATGAAAGGCTGAGTGGACCCGCCGGGATTGGAACCTGTGACCATGAGGTCGAACACAGGCCCCTGCAGTCCACTGAGCGACCAGACCCGGCTTGAGGGTTGAGCCTTGTACAGGCCCATCTCCTTGTTAAATGCAGAGATCAAAATATTGGCAAAGTTACTGGCTTCCAGACTGACCAAAACGTTGATTCATTGGGATCAATCTGTTTTATGCCGGGGCGGAGCACTTCTCTGAACCTGCTGTGCCTGTATGGTGTCCTGGATCGTGCCGCTCAGCTTCATGATGATGATCTTGTGCTTTTGCTTGACGAATGAATGGCATTCGATGCGGTCAAGCGGCCGTTGAAACTGCTGTGCCTGTATGGTGTCCTGGATCGTGCCGCTGAGCTTCATGATGATGATCTTGTGCTTTTGCTTGACGAATGAATGGCATTCGATGCGGTCAAGTGGCCGTTCATGTTTGAGGTGCTGGGTTTCGGAACGCACTTTGTGGCATGGATATGGCTCCTCTACACTGATCTCCTGGGCCAGGTGATTCTAAACGGAGGCACGCCCTTCATGTTTCAGCTCCAGCCTGGCACTGGAAAGGGCTGCCCACTCGCCCCCTCAATTTTTGTCCTAGTCATGGAGCCGCTGACGTCCTGGATTAAGCTTAACCCCCTGGTTCGAGGGTTGCAGTGGTCTGATGACTGTTGCTACTTGGCAAAGCAATCTTATTTAAAATGATGGCTTCACCCTGCTTTCTCTACGGGCTTCATAACACACCCATTCCCAGCCCCAGCCACCTACTTTAAGCCGATCAAGGCTGAAAACTGTACTATACTCTGGGATGGTGGCCCTGCACATAAGGCAATTAAAAAGCTGCAGAGAGTCTGGTACTATGGTGGAATTGCTCTGCCTGATATACAAATATACTATTGAGCGATGCAGCTCATCAATCACTGGGTACATCTTCCGGCAGAGGAGTCAGCTTAGCACATGGATAGGTAGGTCATGCAACTGGGGGGCTACCTCGGGCCCATTTATGATGGGTCACGCCGCACATCCTTTCCGAGTCCAATGGCAGTCACACTCACCCTCTGGCACACAACACTGAATGCAAGTGGCTGGTGAGACAAGATTACGCAGGTCATCCCTGTGAGACACTGTGGGAAAAGCTGTGTTTTGACAAATGGGATCTAATTTGTCTTTTCAGGGTGGGGGATCTATGGGCATGGGGAGGGGTGATCCTGTTCGCAGAACTGCAAGGCGAGTACCACCTAGCACCCACTGAAACCTATTGTTACTTGTAAATACGACATGCATTAGAGAAGGTGCTTCAGAAGGGAGAGGAGCTCCCTTAATCATCACCGCTAGAGGACAGATTGTTCGATGACTACATGCCTAGTAAGGCAGTCTCCCTCACTTATTGAAGACTGATTAATAACTCCAGTGATACCCTAACTCGGCTACATGAACAATGAGAGCGTAATCTCGAGGGCATGGAGGATTACGAGTGGCCTGAGGTCTTGGCATCCCCCAGGGAAGTGGCTATAAGGTCTAGGTTTCACCTAGTGCAATAAAAAATCTGCACAGATACTACTATGCATGCACTACTATGGTAAAGATGGGCAAGGCGACGACCGCACAGTCTTACAGGGCCTGCGGCCAAGTGGGGAAATGTTTCCACATGATATGGAGCTTCCCGGCCATTAGGCAATATTGGAAGTCAGTAGTTACTTGTCTGAATAATATTTGTGGGAGCAAGGTGGGTGCCTCTGCAAAGTGGTGTCTTTTGAATGTCTGGGATGCAATTAACCTTACACGCATGAATCAGATCTGAGTGTCATTGGGGCTGATGGTAGCTAAGTGCAATATTACGTGCTTATAGAGGGCAGATTGGGCACTGCAACAGGGAGATTGGGAGCGGGACATGAACTGGTGCATGCTAGCGGATAAAGTAGCCTATGAGAGCAGGGGCTGTCCAAAAAAATAGGCTAAAATATGGGGGTAGTGAAATGAACATCGAGGAGGCCATCTGCCTCCGGTTTCATTGATTTAGGCATGGCTCACTCAGATTCTAATGTCGCCTTGTGAAACGTGGAGAGTGGGACGGGCGCACCTAATGGATGAAGTCAAACTGATTTTATCTGACTGTGTCTCAGTGCTACACTGTATTATGTTTATGTTTATTGTCGTTATACTTTTGTTAGCTTTATCTGCAATAAAATGATCTTTAAAAAAAAGAAAAACTGTGTACCACTTCTATTTAACATAATTAAAAGCTCTGAGTCTTTGCCTACCAATGTGTCACTAGTTGTATTGTCTCTCTCAGTTTACATACCAGTTTGCACTTGTAATCGTCCTTCAGCTTTCTTTGTTTTGTCTTTTTCGGTTCCATTTGACCCTTCCCTTCTTTGTTTGCTGAATCCTTCTACCTTTGGTTGGTGTGTTTGTATATTGTAGTTCTATATTACTGGTTGGTTTCTGAGGCTGCACAGTGCCATGCCTTTACTAAGATAGTTCCATCTAGGAGCACAGTCCAGTGTTTCTCTCTCCCCTCCCCTTTTATTGTTTTTCCCCTGATTCTTATCATCATCAGCACATGCATTTTTGTTCATCGGTGTAGGCATTCAGGGATGGCAGGTATTTTCTGCAGGACTTCATCTTTCTGCCTGACATTGGGGCTCCCACAGCTTTGCCCACTTGGTCGCTGAGCCTACTCAGATCACAAGACATTGCTTCAACCAACTCCTCTTCCTGTTACTTGAGCATCAGCTCCAAAGGTTCTTACTGCTCCCCGGTACCATCCCTACCCCAATCTAAAAATCTCCAGGACACATATTATGTCATTCTTAGGAGAAATTTAAAGAACATTTAGCCTGTAGCCTTCCCACAACCATTTCTTGAAATACCTGACAGCATCTGGATTATCCTATTAACATTTTAAATCAATTGGAATCTGGTTCTAGATACGCTAGAAACTTTCAATGCCCACAAACTATGTCACTTGAAGCCCAATAAATTGTAGTCCAATCATCTCCCAATTGTGTTTCACCCCTCCGTAAGCTATCAATAGTCTCTGAAACCAATATTAGTAATATCCTGACTTCATTCAAAAAATATTCCCTTCCTACGGCTATCTGTAATGGTCAAATAATCACCTTAGCTTCATAGCTCTGACGCCAACCATCACCAGTCCAGTAAATTACTGTCACCTCACATTCACTCAAAAAGACAATCATCACTTATATCCTAAAAAAAAACACCATGGGCCCAGGTATTCTCTCCAACTATAGACCCACCTCTGGCCTGCCTTGTGCTGCAAAGGCATTTGAAACAGTCATCCCCATTAACTGTTAACCTAGCTGCATGCAAATGACCTCACAAGTTGCTTTCAATCAGGTTTCTTATCTCATCAGGGTATGTAGAACACTCTTCTAATCATCAAGGAAACATTACTTGATTGCTGTGACCAGGATCAGCCCTGCTCAATGATCCTGTTCAACCTCTCAACTGCATTCAACACCAGTATTGATTAGGTGCTATTCAAAAGACTATCAACCTCAGCCCACATCAGAGGAACTCTGCAGCCATTGTCTGTGTTCTTACTTCAAAACCACTGTCATCAGATCAAACTGGGCCCATTCCTCTCAATAACAGCAAAACTTCAAAAGATTAAATCTGGCATTCCCACATGACTCTATTCCATGTTTACATGGAGCACTTTTATCCCAGATTCCTACAAAACAGACACACATTTCATCGCAAGCTTGATCATGGATCTGGCAACTATCATAACAGGTCCTACCTCATATACATTCATAATTGGATGCCTCTCTTTTGGCCTGAAAAATAGGTTCTCCTCCAGGCCCCATGAACAAAGCTTCAACCCTAGAAGTACTCTTATAATTTACCTTCCAATGAAAAGTACATTTTAAAAGAGCAATCCACCAATTTCGCTTGCTAAAGAAGTTCTAATGTTGCTAGTCTAATCTACGAAAATCTCACGAATCCTCACAGTGGTCATGTCTGCTTGGGTTACTGCAACATCTGTTAGAGGTTACACATAGGCTTCCCCCATTCAATAACTTCAAAGCCACACTTTCTATCCCCGTCTTCTCTCATCGACCACTCCCTAAAACGTGTGAAAGGGCACAGCACTTATAGACTGTTTAGACCATGTTCAAAATACTTACATGTTTTTTACAAAGCAGTTTGAACTGTGAGCACTTCAGAATCAGCCGCACAATAATTGAAAGTAAAACACACCATTCATTCCACCCTACCAGGTCACCATGAAACATGTTGTGGTCAATACACTTTGGGTGAAAACAATGTGTTTACAGCAGCAGTTACATGCATTTAGGACCCCAGTCCAAAGTGACACTTCTTACCTCTGTGAACTCTTCTATTTGCTGTTTGATGTGTAACAAGCGCTCCACCTCTTTGTGGATAGCAGGGAGCTCTGGATTTGCCACCAGAAACTCTTTGCACTGTCCATTCATGTCATCCTTCCAAAGAAAATCGTAACAGCTCAAATGGAAGACTTGGTTGTTGGCAGCAGGCCTCAGCTCTGAAAACAGTATTTAATGTACATGAACATTTTTTCAAATTAAAGACAACCTTAGTGACGTATCTGAAATAAAGAAGGTTTTATGTAAACAAAACTATACCATTATTATAAAGCACTCTAGGCGTCATTTAGAACATGGTGGCAACTTGAAACAAATATGGTAACGAAAATACTGAAAGAGAATAATCTGCATGATCATTTACAGTACTGGGGGAAAAACATTTAACATACAAAATAAATCAGAAAATTTGAAGTTGTTAACATATACCCCTAGTAACTTAATATCTCAAAATAAATCACCACTTACGAGCAACACCCAAACACAGGGGGCCCGATTCACAGAACTAACTTAAGACAAAATCCTAAACTCCCTACCATTTTGGTATTCACAGAAGGCACTTACTCATTTTGGCATTCACAGAAGGCACTTACTAATTTCGGTATTCACAGAAGTCATTTAGGAGTCCTAAAGTTATGAGTCCTAACTTTACTACTCCTAAACTGAGAGAAATCCTAACTTTAAGACTTTCGGTATCCACAGAAGGCATTTAGAAGTCCTAATGTTAGGAGTCCTAACTATACTACTCCTAAACTGAGAAAAATCCTAACTTTAACACTTTCGTAATTCACAGAAGGCATTGAGGAGTCCTAAAGTTAGAAGTCTTAACTTTACTACTCCTAAACTGAGAGAAATCCTAACTTTAAGGCTGTTGGTATTCACAGAAGGCATTTAGGAGTCCTAAAGTCAGGACTCCTAACTTTACTAGTCCAAAACTGAGAAAAATCCTAACTTTAGGACTTTCGGTATTCGCAGAAGGCATTTAGGAGTCCTAAAGTTAGGAGTCCACTGGGCTGCCTGGTTGCCCGATTATTGCAAAAATAATAAATTTCCGGAACCATGACGCAGTCCTTCGGGTTGCCAAGGAAAGGGGCGAGATCCAGCCCCAGGGTAACACTCTGTCTTTCTACCCTGACTACATCCTGGCTGTGCAGGCTAGCTGCCACGAATTCCTGCTCGCATAGCGTATTCTACAAAAACATGAAGTCTCCTATTCCTTGGTCTATCCGGCCAAGCTGCGGGTCAGACAAGGATCGAAAACTCTGGTCTTCCCGGATCCAAAGGGGGCCCTTGCCTTCGCCAAGCAGCTGGATCATACCCATCATACCACCCCAGCTAATTCACAGGACCCAGCTGCAGTTAACCTAAGCGAAAATGACTGAAAAGTATTCTTTAACTGCTCTTGGCTTACTGCCTTCATCTACATGGCTGTATAGCACTATGTTGGGCATCTTCATATTGCTTCCCCTTGTTTGCCTGATTGCTTGCTCCTTGCCGCCAGTGGACCGGGCTCACATGCTTTTCTTTTGATAGATTGCGATGTTTTCCTTAGTCTGCTGATAGTATCGGGTTGGCCACTCTGCATTTTCTGGCAGGGGTGGGTGGTTGCTCGACCTGTTTGGGGGTTGGTGTGGGTGGTGGGTGGGTGGGTTTTAATGGGTTTATGTGTCCTCCTTTTGAGACGCTTTTGTGGTCAATTGCAATTTTTCTATTTTCACTCTGCACAAATCATGTTTCCACACTTCATTTCATATGATGGGTTTGTTTGGGTTGGGTTGGGGGGACTTCTATGTTGCCTTGTCCTTTTCAGAGGTGTTACTGTTTGTACGTTCCTATTTCCTGAACTCCTTCAGTATGGATCGCATCACCACTACGCATGTTCACTGCACAACTTCTGTACAACGAACTTCGCCCTTCTTTATGCTGGTGCTCTCTGGTCTGGCACCGCCTGCCTTCCCTCTCTCGCCTACTCATGCTTCACCTCCCTTGCTCTATCATCCATATTTTCCAGCACTTGCTGGCTCCATTACATACCCCATGCGGCTGCTCCGCCCCCTCTCTCTCCAGGTTTCGTTGCCCCATCATGAAAACCAGCTTATGGCTACGGACTGTATTCGTTGCCTTGTGCCCCATTCTTCCTTATACTAACGCAGCATGACTGACACTATATGTTGGACCTGGAATATCCGCAGTCTTAATGACCACCACAAGGCTCAGCTTATTCACTCCCACCTACTGCAGCACAAAGTGGACATTTGCCTTTTACAAGAAACCCACCTGTTACCAGCGACTTCTGCTAGACTCCAGTCCCATTACTGGGGAGAATCGCACTCCTCTTTCTATTCCAACTTTTCCCGGGGAGTGTCCATTTTGATACGAAGGAGGCTTCTGCGGCACACAACTCAGGTACTCACTGACCCTGATGGACGGTACGTTATCTTGCATTGCTCCTTACTGTCCCAACCTTTGATGATTGTGGCTGTGTATGGCCCTAACATGATCGACCCTGATTTCTTCACGCATATATGACACCTTATCTCGTCTTTGTGTCCTGCAGCACTTCTCTGGGGGGGTGGATTTTAACGTAACACTTTCTGCAGTCCTGGACCGTTCAGGGCCCTACTCACCCCACCCACGCTCCACGGCTCTCCTTCATTCCATACTTGCCGACAACTCTCTGTATGATGCGTGGCGTCACATCTGGCCCGAGGCCCGTAAGGGAACTTGCGTCACCGGTGCCCATGGCTGCTGGTCCTGTATTGATCTTTCGATCACCTCCCCTGACATCCTCACCTTGCTAACCTCCGTTAACAATATGGCGCGCACTCTTTCTGACCACGCGCCAGTCCAGCTTAGTCTTCGCCTTCCTCACTTTCCGCGGCGCAACCCACCCCAGCTCTGAGTCTCTAGCTCGCCTGCGCGAAAAACATTCGGAATTTGCTGAGGAGGCCGATAGGTAACTCTCCTTCCTTGGCAGAGAGGCCAGGGCTCGCCGTTTTGGGGAGGGTGATCGGCCTGGCAAGAACCTGGCCAACCTCCTTCGCCCCCCCGTGCTGCATCGCATGTCATGGCACTTCGGGACGGCGGCCCAACTAGAACCACCTCCCCTGAGGAAATTAAGACACACTTTACAGATTATTACACGCACCTCTACACTGCAGGCTCCACCCCTTCACGTGAGGACTTCCACCAATATTTTGACGCACTTGTTTGGCTTGAAAACTATCATCGTAAATTTCTAGACGAGTCCTCCTCTAAAGAAGAAATACTTGCTGCTATTAATAGCTTGCCTGGTGACAAGGCCCCTGGATTAGAAGGCCTCCCTGCCTCGGTCTATAAGGCCTTTGCTCCACTTCTGGTGCCGCATTTGGCAGCCATGTACAACGACTCCTTCGAAAATGGTCTCCTCCCGCCATCACTCTGTGAGGCAATGATAACACTTTCACTTAATCCTGACAAACCTTCTGATAGTCACGATTCCTATCGCCCCCTCTCTTTAATTAATATGGACAATAACATTTTCGCAAAGTTATTAGCCTCTCGTCTTCTCCTTCTCATGCAACTCATCGCCCTCCCAGACCAGTCCGGTTTCATTCCTGGCCACGCCACATCCCACGACCTCCGGACTATATTCTCTGTCCTTCATCAGATTAATCCTAGCCTCCCTGCAGTAGCTGCTCTTCTCGATGTCACCTAGGCATTCGACACCCTGGAGTGGCCCTTTTATTCTTTCTTCTACCGCGCCTCGGCTTCAGCAACATCTTTGTTTGGAAAATGTTACTCCTCTATACCCACCCTTCCGCCCGCCTTCGGATCAATGGACAAATCTCCGAGTCCATTCCAATTGAACGTGGCACCCGACAGGGGTGCCCACTCTCTACTATGCTCTTCGCCATTGAGATGGAGCCTCTCGCTGCCAGACTCCGGCAACACCACACGCAGGCGGATCTCTACCCCGGAAACACGTTCGATTCTCTCCCTGCCGCCTCTGGTCCCATGGATACATTGCTTTTTTATCAGCTGCAGGCTATCTGTGGGGAGTTACATCTCACGTTCCCCTAACCTTCACCTTCGATGCCCTCTCTTGACTTTATATACTCTGTTAGACCTAGCATCCTTGGCGTGGGTCTCCTTACATTCTCTCCCCTGGGCCTCCCACATGTATGACCCATTTTTCAGGCTGGGCGCCTTCATGTTCCCAACAGTAGCCCGTGCTAGGCCACCCTAATGATAAACTAACCTCTGACTTCACAGATCCCCCCAGACCCTGGGGAGATATTAGGAACCCCAGAATAGCACCCCCGATCCCCAAGATTCATGAAGCATATTTGTAGGTAAGAACAGTAGAAAATCCCAGTTTAGAAACCACCCTTTTCCTAAGACCCTTGTCTCCTTAGCCACAACACCGTACTTCGGGCCATGGGAAACGTGGAGGCCGAACACACCAGGCCAGGTTGTCTCCCCCACCTGGGGGTAGTGGGCCTCTCCCAAGTGAGAAGGTTGGAGTAGTTTCGATCGCACCTCCTGCCTCCCACGAGGACGGCCCCACTCCCCGCTGGTCGTCTGGAAACCCTGCGGGGAGCCTTCAAAGGAACAAGGTGCGATCTGGCAGGAAGCCCCCAACGTCAGGACCGGGGCACCAGAGAACCCCCTGCCAGATCACAGGACTTCAAAGCCCTCTAGGACTATAATTAGAGGCCCCTTTCTGCTAGGGGGAACTTTTTCGTGAAACCAGAGAGCCCTGCTGACTTTATCGTGGCTCGTCCGACACGTACGTGAAGTACGTTTCATCCCCGGCAACCGGATAGCCCTGCTGACGTTGTCGCGGTATGACCCATCCTTAAGTACGCTTCGCTTTCCCGGGATCAAGCCCTACTGACTTTGTCACGGCTCAACTCACCCAAGGACGCTTCACTTGCCACCTCAAGCCCTGCTGATGTTGTCACGGCTCGACCCATCCGCAAGTACGCTTCGCTTTCCCCGGATCGAGCCCTGCTGACTTTGTCGCGGCTCAACTCACACCCAAGGACGCTTCACTTTCCCCG
The DNA here is from genome assembly GCF_964263255.1 of Lissotriton vulgaris. Taxonomy (NCBI): domain Eukaryota; kingdom Metazoa; phylum Chordata; class Amphibia; order Caudata; family Salamandridae; genus Lissotriton; species Lissotriton vulgaris. The sequence goes on along the minus strand of NC_141694.1, from coordinate 540,896,806 downwards.
GATTAAGCCCAGCTGACGTTGTCGTGGCTGGAGCCGGATGCCTGGTATGTCTCGTACCCGCAGCAGCCCTTCAACGTGGCTCGAGGAGAGCGAGCAGGACGCTGGTACGTCACGTACCTGCAGCAGCCTTTCAACGCGGCTCGAGGAGAGCGAGCCGGACGCTGGCACGTCCCGTACCCGCACCACAGCAGCCTTTCAACGCGGCTCGAGGAGAGCGAGCCGGCGCTGATACGTCACGTACCCACAGCAGACTTTCAACGTGGCTCGAGGAGAACGAGCTGGACGCTGGTACGTCCTGTACCTGCATCACAGCAGCTTTTCAATGCAGCTCGAGGAGAGCGAGCCGGGCGCTGGTACGTCCCGTACCTGCATCGCAGCAGCTTTTCCACATGGCTCAAGGAAAGCAAGCCTAACGCCAGGTACGCCTCGTACCTTTCTCCGCAACCCCACAGCCACTCTTCACGGTTCCCCAGAACTGAACCGGACTGCTGTACGCCTCGTATCGATGGACTCAAGCCCACCTCCCGTTTTGACTGTGAGTACCTGAACTGCCACTGTGATTAGAACCCTGATCGAACTGTCCCTCACGGCAACGCGCATGGGGTTGCCTCTACCCCCGGCCTTATTGTAGTGTGTACCCCTTCCCCTTTCTGACCGGATGACAATTGTTATATAAAGAACCGCCTGTTGTTATAAATAACTGGTGTGGTGTCACTTTTGTGGTGTGGTGAGACCTTACTGTGCATAAACATAAATGCGGAACCCTCTCATCTGAGGACCAGACTAAAACGCTTGGCTAGAGGTATCTACCAGAGACCTCCAAATCTAACACTGGAAGCAACAGAAGTATCCGAACTAGCATTTATGGTTACTGTACAGTAAGTTACTGACATACTACCTAGCGAGGGCAGGCCCTAGCGTAGCTCTTAGGTTAAGTCTTTTTGCCTGACTAATTCCAGAACAGGTTGGAGGAGAGTCTCATCCCTGACAACCATGAGTCTTACTGGGTTTAACGTGAACCCAGCCTTTCAGGAAGACCAACTAGAAAGTTACGCCCATAGGGAGCTGAAACAATTCTGTAAAGATTTTAAAATTCCTACCACTGGACTAGGCACCAAGGAAGATTTCCAAAAGGCCCTGTGGGCCTGGATAGAGTCCAGGGCCCCTCCCCCCCATGTAGAAGGGAACGGCGTTGGGGATGGGCAGCAGGACGAACCCAGGGTCCCAGAGAGAGAGCAGTCTCCCCTGCGTGTAGCAGTGCGTCAGAGAGAGGCAATGCTGCTTGTCCTTGCGTGGCGTAGGGTGTCCATGTGTTGGGGTCGTAGACCGGCACCTAAGTTCGCCCAATGGCTTGAAGATGCTTCTAGATGCCAGACCCTACTATCTGAATTCTGGGATCTTATGCCTGCAAGATCTCGCCAACCCGACATATGAGGCCCTCTAGTGACATACCTTCATATCTGACCACATCGGAGCCAGAATGCCTCTCCTGTGCTCCCCGACGGCACTCTGTCATCGGCGGCCGCCGGTGTTGGTCAGTACCTGCTTCCTTCCCTGTCCCCATCTCTCCCCTGCCGGGCCTGCTCCTTCCCCTACAGTACTGTCACTACATCCTGCAGCTATGTATTGATCAATGGTGCTATTGCAGTGTTGTACAAGATAATGCCAATTTCTGATTGTTTTTTCCTTTTTTCGATGTACTCCGCACATGACCTAATATGAACGATTCGATGCAAAATTGTGTTTTGGTAATGGCAATTTGTCAATAAAGGTTTTGAAATTTTTTTTTTTTGGTGTTCACCTCTGAAGGCAGACTTTACACAACTCTGCATAGGAAGCCCACAGCAACACACACACAGTAACACAATGAATACGCCAAAGAAAGACTCCACACAGGGTTAGAAAATTAGACAATTTTATGAGTAAAATAAGACCAGAATGACAGAAATTCAATAAGTAGAACCAGATTTATTCGTTTTAAAGAGTAAATTAAAATATAGGGGCTGATTACGATGGCGGAGAGACCACCACTGACAGGCTGTCGGTGGCGGTCTTACCGCCTTAGCAACCACCTTGACCGCCACATTAGGATGGCAGACGGTGTGATGGCAGACGGAAACACCTATGGTGCCCCCCTAAATGTCTCTGCACCATGTGGCAGGTACCGCAAGGTGCCTGCCACGTAGTGCAGGGATACGTCAAGTGATCCCTTTTTATATTATGGTGTGTGCTGCAGGCAGCAGCACAGGCCGCAATAAAAAAATAGGTATTGCGACCGCCATGGTGGCAGTCGCATCATAAGGCATATGTAGGGACCGTCGACAGTCTGTCAGGCGGTCCCGATTTAGGATACAACCGCTCGCCATCATAATCAGCCCCTTAGTGCTTGGAGTAATAAAGTGCCAACCGGGGACATCTGGTCGCGCTTGACCAGGAGAAAGCCAAAGTTCAGGCCAACAGCAATGGAGTGCAGGTCGGATACAGGGACCACCCTTGGCCCACTGAGGATGTGCCTTGGATAGAGGATGCGCCGATATCAAAGACCAATTGCAAGGAGCAGAGGAGGAAATGCTTCGATTCTCCTGGGTCAGCACAGAAAACTCACTTCCAAGGGCCCAGGTCCCAGGTTGGCATCACTTGGCAGGTTGGGATCATAGGGCCCGATTCACAGAACTAACTTAAGACAAAATCCTAAACTTACTACTTTTGGTATTCACAGAAGTTAGGATTTTGTCTTAAGTTTGTCTTAAGTTTGTCTTAAGACAAAATCCTAACTTCTGTGAATACCAAAAGTAGTAAGTTTAGGATTTTGTCTTAAGTTAGTTCTGTGAATCGGGCCCATAGAGCCCAGGGTCTGTTGCAGGGTTGCAGGAAGTCTTTGATGTCCCTGAGACTTCAGAACAGGGGGCAAGCCCTTGGAGTCACTCTGGGTTCAAGAGAGATTTTCCTCATCAGGGCAGAGGGCAGCAGAGCAGAAAAGCAGTTCTTTTAAAGCAGCAATCCAGCAGAGTGGCAGTGCTCATAGCAGCACAGCAGTCCTTCCTCACCAGCACAGGTCCAGTAATGTCTGACATGGAGGGGTCAGAGACCCAGTACTTATACCCAGATGAGTCTTTGAAGTGGGGTGATGTCCAAGAAGGGTATTTGAAGTGCACAGAAGTACTTTCTTAACAGCCTTGGCTTCAGACTATCAGTAGGGAGTACTCAGCCCTTTGTGTGGAGACAGGACACTGAATACTCAGGTACAAGAGGCAGCTCCTCTCTTCCTTCCTGCCCAGGACGGACCAATCAGAATGCAGATGAGTACTCAGACACACCTAACCTACCTGTGTTTGTGACTATTTAGAGTGAAGGCACAATGTGAAGCTATCACCCACCGCATGATGTGTATGAAAGACAGGTTGTAGGGACACAGAGCAGAAAAATGCCCACTTTCTAAACGTTTCTATCTTAGTGGAGAGTGATCCAGTTTGGGGCATTTCTAAAATAGTAATGTTAAATCCAACTTTACTAGTAAAGAGGATTTATCATTAGCTTTTCATACATATAAAACATGACACAGTTGCTCCTTTCTAATCAAGAATTACAGCTTAAAAGTATATTAAAGAATTCCCATTGTTAACTTACGAGAAAAGTAGGCCTCATAGAAGTGAAAAACAAATGTAGGTTTCTTTAACTACCAGGACATGCACAACTTAATAGTTTGTGTCCTACCTTTTACCTACACAGCATACTGCCCTATGGGCTACCTAGGGCCTACCCTAGGAGTGATGTATGTGTAATAAAAGGCTTAATCATTGCTATGAGGTCTTGGTTTGGACAAGCGCTTGTCAGGAGGGGTAAAGTGCTCAGGGTCATAAGGTAACAAAAATAATTCAGCTAAAAGAGGAGGAAGGGTGGGGGGCGCGTGACCAGCCAGCTATCATGACGAACGCGTTCTGATACGACCCCTAATTATCCTGGCATTTACCTTATCGAGGTGTCTCCTGTGATTGCAGCCGGCCTGAGCTGTTTGGGAATGCAGCGGGGAATCTGTGGAGCCCGGTGGTTATCGCCTGGAGGGCGCAGAAGAGGGAGCAGCGGTCTGGCTGGAGCGGAGCGGCGCCAGTGGCGAAAGGCATGAAAAGTGCTCCAGGACCCAACAGCTGGCAGCGGGCCTGCGGCAGCGCTAGGGCATCGCTACAGACGCTGCGATCTGCCCCTGGGCTGCCTTGGAGGTCCATGACGCCCCGGAAAGATTTATTGGGTGCGGTGCAAGTGTGGACTGGCGGACCCTGTAACCACCGGCCACCCGCGAGGAGAAGCGCGGCCCGGGGTGGGAGACAGACGCGCGTGGGAAGCGGAGCACCAGCGAAGAGGCCCTGCCGTGCAGCTTAAAGACAGCACTGGAGGACCCGGAGGCTGGAAGGCGGCGGAACAGTGGAGACCGGCGTAGCAGGTACTGAACCGGTGCAGTGAGCCCGGTGCTCGCGGGGGGCGGTCGTCCCCAGAACTCGCAAAAGGGGGCTGAGGACCGTGCCCTGCACCGCCTGAGCACGGAGGCCCGATAAGACCTAGGGATCCCATCTCACCGGCCATAGTGACTGACTGCCTTTGAAGGTGAGGAGTGAGGCCTGGGGCGGAAGGGAAGCTGTGACGGTATAGAGATATTAAGGGAGGCGGTCTGACCTGCGGACCGTGAAAACTAACGCGGCCGACTGCTGTTCCTGCCCCTGCCTGCTGGTGAGATGGAATGACTTGGGTGTCAAGTGAAGTGCAGGCAGCGGAAGAGAGCCAGGGGGGGGCCCCGGAGACATCAGCTGTCCCTGCGATCAGTGCCCACAGAGCCAACACGCCCAGGTAGGGCTCGAGCCCTGAACAGGATAGTTGTGGAGTTGAGGCCTAGGAGGGACTGTTAAACAAGGTGGGTCCCTGAGGCTGGCGCTGCCCTGAGACCTGTGGGGCTGACTTGATTGGCAGACAGTGCAGCGGCACCGTAGTGTGAGACCCGGCATGAGATCCCTACATAGTGAAGGCCCACAGGTCGTGCGAGTGTGGAGCAAGGCGCAGGGGGGGCCCCATTTGCCTGTCTAAGAGTGAGCGGGGAACCTCCGGCGTGGGGCCTGTGAAACTATTGTGCCTGGAAACCTCTGAAGGCGCCGGGAGAAAGCCCTTTTGCAGGGTCTGCGAAGTTACAACCTGCCGCCCCGGGATTTGGGTGCCGTCTTGGGAGCGGCGCCATTTTGTATGGGACTGAGGCAGAGGTGGTGTGCCCCAGGAGTTGGAGGTGCACTGAGCGTAGGGGGGGCGTTGAGTGGCCAGGAGCGTCATAGGTGTGCTACGCCTGTCCCGCAGTGGAGCTTCAACGGTTACTGGTTGAAGGTGCCTGGTGGAGCCGAGTCTGGCATAGAAAACTCAGGCATACTCTTGTGCTTTACAGGGAAGGTGCACTGCAGGCTTAACAAACACCAGAGCCGGTGGGTAATACGGGGTGGTTGGGTCCCTGACAGAGACTGCGAACAACCCGGAGGGGGCTCCCCTTTGCCGTCAGCGCTGCCGCGGGACAGCCACGACATACCTCCTTCTCGGTGCGGCGGACAGGGAGGGGCCTAGTCTCCGGCGGCTTGTAGCTGGCCAAGCTCGCCCTAATCATCAACCGCCTGCGGATGCCAACGGCGCAGCAACTAGTAACGGGCAGGCTGCGGGACAAAGCACAAAATGGGCAGCCGAGAGCTGATAGTTTGGGACATTCGCTGGGGCGCTAGATTGGAAGCATAGAGCCCAAGGCGGCGACTCTTGCGGCCAAAATGGACAACGTGCTGGCAGCGGTGGAAAGGTGTCACGTTCTAATCTAGGACCCCGATCAATACTGTGACCTTATGCCCCTATACGGCTATAATCCCTTTGTACCCCTATATTGGCATAACCGATCAAATGCAATATTCAGAAACTCGTCTCTGGCCTCACACGATCAGAGCCACATTTCAGAATCACTTCCTCTGTAGCTTCTTCTGCAGCTCATGAGAGCAAATGACACAGCAGAAGCCACTATCTAAGATTCCTAGATTACACTCCGAGTTCTTCAACAAGATAAAAACTCAGCAACCTGGGAAAGCCCCGCTTGCTATGTTTTGATTAGTAATAGAACTCTAATTAGCACTGAGAGACGATCACTTCCTAGTGACATCTTTATTGACGTCTTATGTCCAAAAACTTACGTCAAACAAGGCACCTTTCAGGTATAAATATTACCAACGTTGCCTTAAGCAAAGGCTGAAGCTGAAGCTATCGCTGCTACGCTGATACTGATGTTATCGCTGCCTTAACGACATCAGCGAGCGATGGTGTGGTGCACATAGGAGCAGAACAGCTGTCCCCTTCAGAGCTCAGCAGATGCAAGCTGCCCGCGGACGCTGCCCCTCCTCCTCTTCCTCGACGCGCTGAGAGAGACGCTGTCTTTTCTCCTGCCGAGAAATCCAGCTCCGGCATTTCCAGCCTACTCTTGCGAGTGACTGGGATATCGAGTCCTGGAAGGAGATACAAGACCTCCAACATTCTATTCCAGAGGTATGGTGTTGACTAAACCCTTAGAGAGAATTCTTGAAGCAAACCTTGGCAAAACCAACTTAACTTAAACTGCTACTTACTTACTCCCTCCCAAGTATTAGGCTTAGGTCAGGTACACTGGGGTAGGCGTAGTTAGAAGCACCAGTTGAGTACGTTAGCCTAATGTATATGTGAATGGATATACGTTTTATTCATTTTAAACCATTGTATGGCTAAGAAACCATATCAATGCTTTTACAGTATTATTTCGCAATCCTCATTTTACTGTACGCACTTTTTATAATACCTAGTCTTGCAATTGTGGCAATTCATTTCTCTTGTACAAGAAGAAAGACCGTTCAATAAATAATAACCTTTTATTGAAAACGCCCGTCTCTCTATTCTCTGCATATTGGTGAAAGTAATCTGCACAAAACTGACTGAGTAAAATAACTGTCTATTGTTTCACACGACTCTAGAGATTGACTCTTATTCTAAGGAGCAAAGTTGTCATGTTTATGCGGTTGTTGGAAAACTGAATCTCTTCTTGTCTGTACCAAGGAAGCTGATCACTTCCTATTCAGTCAAGAAAGTTTCCAGTGACCTCTGAGCTAGTTGGTAACAAACCCAATTAAGTTTAGCATAGTCAGTGGAGACCTGGAAGATCCGCACTTCTACGTCCATACTACTGTTTATGGTATTCCAATGCGCAGGGCCTATTGGGAAAATAGGAACTACACTACATGGCGCCCAACGTTTGGTAAGGCGATAAACTAACGCAAGACGTTAGAGTAACTCAGTCGTGCATTTTTCACACAGACCCCTTTCTCCCGTAAATACTCCAATAGACGTCAGGAGTGGGTGAAAGGCTAAAATCCGCCCGACCGTAGTAGGAAGAGATTCCTATGTAAAGCTCTGGTTTATTCAACGTTGAAGGATACAGTGTTCCAAAATATTGTGCACCTAATCTTTGTCTCCTTGGAGACCTGCTCTGCAAAACCTGCATTTATAAAATGTCAGTAGAAAACAACGGAACTGATGCCGCAGTAGATGCGACTCAGCAGGGTCCCGACGGGACTACTGAACCGGGTGCAATAATCATCCCGGCACATTTAAGAAAATCTATAACGTTAAAACTTATAGAAAATGGACTGACCACACAAGGTGGCACAGTCGTCTTCGTGATAGAGGCACACGAATATCGGCAGACAGAGGTATTCTATTCATGGATAACATTTCCAGCGGCACACACAGCAACACATGAGTTCCACTATTACAAAAAAGGGGATCCACCGGATCCTTTCGAGAAGATTGAAATCCCATTAAAATTCCAAGAGCACCTGCTCTGGTTTAAAGGCGCCCTAAAACATAATGATCATATTACCAGGCTCGGTCCACTAGGTAGACCAGGAGCAACGTGGCCGGTTCTAGCCAGCTACACACCACATCCAGACATTGCAAAAATGTCAAAAGAAGAACTTTTAGCACAGCTAAAAACATTAATCAAAATACATAGACAATTAGTCCAATATGTAATGCGGACTGCAACAGTCCAAACAGCTGTTAATACACCACAGCTGACCCCTCATCAAGGGGAACACAAATAAAATTACACCACAGAACATACAATCATGTCTTGGTAAAACACCCATAAAACGGGAACAAATTCCTTTCTGGTTAGTGCAGAAAATTACTCAAATAGAGGCAGTATTTCCGAATACTACCCCTATTGAGAAACACAGAATTTTGACCATCTGCCTTCCAATGGGGGTCGCAACACACGTGGAGGACTGTGACACTTGGGGTACAGTCTTTGCTTCCATTTACACAAAAACACATGGTGTTCCGTCAATGGCGGTAATACCAGAAGTGCTAAAACAGATTCAGAATGAATACGGTCCAGAACCTGCTTTAACTCTTGGTATGAAATTACTGAAAGACTTCAAGCAGGTCTCGGCTATATTACTAGCCAATATAAAAGGAGAAGCAGCATCTGTGGCGATCCGCCAGAAGTTGAAAGAAACAGATATAACAGATCAACCAATTGAGCTTGCCGGAATTATAGAAAAATGTTATGAAGAACTAGGTAGAGACAGCTTGGGTGGGAAACCAGTAAAGCCCCAACTGCTTGAAAATCCTGAAAAATTATTTATTAAAAATAATTCAAACACTCCTAAAAAGAGCTGGGATGGAAATAAACAATCCACTCCCAAGGAAAAAGTTTTCCAGTCCAGAGGAAGGTCTCCTCGACGGAGGGAAAGAACTCCGACTCGAGAACACCAGTCTCCCCAGAGGGAGCCCTCTGAGAAAAGATATAACCTTAGAAATAGGGATAATTTGAAGAAACCTGATAGATATCAAAGTATTGATACACGTCCCTCTCGATCTTTTTCGCAGAAATCGGAAAGAAGAGGACGGTCAGACCCAGGAGAGCACACCAAGTCCAAAGACAAGGAACCTGCTCAAAGTAAAAAGTTACAATTTCCAAAAAAGAAGGTAGCCAGTATTAGAGTAATCGAACATGCCGAGAATACTGAGGACACAGTTGAAAAACGGGGAGTGGGCACAGACAATGCTAGACAGTGCAGCAGAAATCAGTATAGCTCGCAAGATCATGATGAGTCATCTGGAGACAGTGGACACGAATGAATACATTCTGGTTGAAACAGCCGACACCAGAGTTAGCGAGCCCCATAAGATATACGAAATAACATTGCATATAGAGGGTGATAAGACTAGGAAAATAAGGGGTCTATTTGGGGATAAACTCTCAAAAGGCTATGACATTCTGTTAGCTGAAAAAGATTGGCCCCCAGAGTTTGTCAGGGAGTGCCATCGTGGCGAAGAAATGATTATGCCTGCCTTCTCGAATCACATTCCGATTCACAAAAAATATACATATGCAAGGAAATGGGCAGTAGCCCAGGCACCAGCATTATATAAAAATCATGCAGGATGGGATGAGTACTCTCCTCCTCACAAAATCCAGTTAAAAAGTCAACCGACTGCACAAAGGCAGTATCCCATTAAGCAAGAAGCTAAAAAACAAGTCAGGGAGATTTTAGATCAACTTGAATATCAGGGGGTGATTGAAACATGCACCTCTCAAATGAACAATCCTTTGTTTCCTGTCTCCAAACCAGACAATTCATATCGTCTAGTTTTGGACTACAGACACCTTAACGCATGTTGCAAAACATTTGCAGTACAAAATTCGCATAGTGCTGCACTAATGAACAACATAGTTAGGAAAAAATATAAAACGACATTAGACATATCTAATGGTTTCTTTTGTCAAAACATTGCTCCAGAAAGCAGATACTTGATCGCTTTCTCAGTAATGGGGTCACAGAAAAATTTCTGTAGGCTCCCACAGGGATTCAAGAACAGCCCAGGACTATTCTCAGCCAGAGTAACAGAGTTACTACAAATGTATGATGATGAGGCATTATCTTATGTAGATGATATCTATCTCACAGATGACGACTTGGTGACTCAGTTGAAAAGAGTGAACACCATTATACTTGGGTTCGCAGCAGAGGGTTACAAATTCAACTTTAAAAAGTCTCGAATTGCCCATCTGACAGTTTTATTTTTAGGATACGAATTGTCAAGTGAAGGAAAAAGCCTAGCGGACAACTTCTTAGAGAATTGCGCTGTACTCCAAGCACCAAAAACGCTGAAGAACTTACAATCGATTCTAGGCTTCCTGAATTTCGGTAGAACTTACATTCTAAATTACGCGGAGAGGGTTAAACCTCTCTACGAACTAATTAAACCTGATTTTAAACCAATCACCTGGACTCAAAAACACACAGAAATTTTGAGATCACTGCAAACAGACATGTTAGCAAAAACAAAATTAGATACACGTGACAACACACACGATCTTGTAATCCGAGTCATCCCAGGAAGATGCGGATTCACGTACCTGACCTCTAATGAGGGAGAAAAGGTACCAATTTCAATTAAATCTCACTTGTACACACAAGCAGAAAAAACATTCAGTCTCACAGAAAATACTGTGAAAGCAGTAGGAACTGCATTAGCGAATGAACGAGAACTAGCACACGGCAAAAGGATTAATATCTTCACAGCAGAATCTGCCTTCGAGGCGCTATTCAGCCCAGTAAATCTGCCTACAGTGTCACTGGATCCAAAATGGAAACAGTGTATAGATTCTCTTGGAGCGGAAGATGTGAAATACTATTTCGCCCCGCAATTAAAAAAACTGAATGATTTAGAATATGAAGAAGAATATCCTCTGCCAATCGTAATTCTGCCTCTCTCACAGTACGCCTGTATAATCTATACAGATAGATTTGTACAGCATTTCAACGTAGAGAACAAATCCTACGACGCAGCATACGCGATTGTTAAAGGTCGCTGGCTGTGTGGTAAATTCAGACCGAAAATAACAAAAACTGAATCAGTTAGATACTGTTCGGCTCAGAGAGCTGAAATCAGATGTTTAAAGATGGCGCTTGAAAATGCAGAACGTGAATTCCCGACACTAATCGTGTGCAATTTGCATTTTTGCGTCAACTCTTACAATAATAAGTTGCAGAGCTGGATTGAAAACGATTACAAAGATGACACAGGCGCCACAATAAAGCATAAAATGCTTTAGAAACAGGTAGCTCTTTTACAGAAAGAACTACAAAAGACTCACGTGATACACACTATGAGTCATCAACGTGATGGCGTTCACGTTGCAGGGAATTCATTGGCTAATACAGCCACAGCGGAAGCAACTAAACCGGCTTCCGTAGCCACAAGAAAGCGTTCAGAAAAATACATTGACGGGGAAACCATGCTGGCAGTAAAAACGTCCGTAAAAGGCGACTGTGCAGCACTGCCCGTGAACTATCCACTCAATTATGCATACGTAATTGATGCAAACTCCGTTCCTTTTGCTCGAATCCCTGGAGTGGGGGATAGAGTGATTCCAAACATGAACAGGAGAAAATTATTAATAGCAGACGCACACATGGGTGAAGGTCCAAGACACATACAGATGAGGGAATCTCTGAAAGAATTACAATCAGTGTACTGGTGGCTAGGAATGAGCCTACACTACTACAAATATGTAAAGAACTGCCCGGACTGCGACAGAGATCGCAGCAATGAGTCAAGCGCATTAATGCCATGGTAGGCATAATGCTGTCTACATGCCATCCAGCGTCCTATTAAACATTTAGGCTAAACACACTTAAAAAATGTGGCCCCATCGCTCGGCTAAAAGGCGCCCTAAAACATAATGATCATATTACCAGGCTCGGTCCACTAGGTAGACCAGGAGCAACGTGGCCGGTTCTAGCCAGCTACACACCACATCCAGACATTGCAAAAATGTCAAAAGAAGAACTTTTAGCACAGCTAAAAACATTAATCAAAATACATAGACAATTAGTCCAATATGTAATGCGGACTGCAACAGTCCAAACAGCTGTTAATACACCACAGCTGACCCCTCATCAAGGGGAACACAAATAAAATTACACCACAGAACATACAATCATGTCTTGGTAAAACACCCATAAAACGGGAACAAATTCCTTTCTGGTTAGTGCAGAAAATTACTCAAATAGAGGCAGTATTTCCGAATACTACCCCTATTGAGAAACACAGAATTTTGACCATCTGCCTTCCAATGGGGGTCGCAACACACGTGGAGGACTGTGACACTTGGGGTACAGTCTTTGCTTCCATTTACACAAAAACACATGGTGTTCCGTCAATGGCGGTAATACCAGAAGTGCTAAAACAGATTCAGAATGAATACGGTCCAGAACCTGCTTTAACTCTTGGTATGAAATTACTGAAAGACTTCAAGCAGGTCTCGGCTATATTACTAGCCAATATAAAAGGAGAAGCAGCATCTGTGGCGATCCGCCAGAAGTTGAAAGAAACCGATATAACAGATCAACCAATTGAGCTTGCCGGAATTATAGAAAAATGTTATGAAGAACTAGGTAGAGACAGCTTGGGTGGGAAACCAGTAAAGCCCCAACTGCTTGAAAATCCTGAAAAATTATTTATTAAAAATAATTCAAACACTCCTAAAAAGAGCTGGGATGGAAATAAACAATCCACTCCCAAGGAAAAAGTTTTCCAGTCCAGAGGAAGGTCTCCTCGACGGAGGGAAAGAACTCCGACTCGAGAACACCAGTCTCCCCAGAGGGAGCCCTCTGAGAAAAGATATAACCTTAGAAATAGGGATAATTTGAAGAAACCTGATAGATATCAAAGTATTGATACACGTCCCTCTCGATCTTTTTCGCAGAAATCGGAAAGAAGAGGACGGTCAGACCCAGGAGAGCACACCAAGTCCAAAGACAAGGAACCTGCTCAAAGTAAAAAGTTACAATTTCCAAAAAAGAAGGTAGCCAGTATTAGAGTAATCGAACATGCCGAGAATACTGAGGACACAGTTGAAAAACGGGGAGTGGGCACAGACAATGCTAGACAGTGCAGCAGAAATCAGTATAGCTCGCAAGATCATGATGAGTCATCTGGAGACAGTGGACACGAATGAATACATTCTGGTTGAAACAGCCGACACCAGAGTTAGCGAGCCCCATAAGATATACGAAATAACATTGCATATAGAGGGTGATAAGACTAGGAAAATAAGGGGTCTAAAGGTCGCTGGCTGTGTGGTAAATTCAGACCGAAAATAACAAAAACTGAATCAGTTAGATACTGTTCGGCTCAGAGAGCTGAAATCAGATGTTTAAAGATGGCGCTTGAAAATGCAGAACGTGAATTCCCGACACTAATCGTGTGCAATTTGCATTTTTGCGTCAACTCTTACAATAATAAGTTGCAGAGCTGGATTGAAAACGATTACAAAGATGACACAGGCGCCACAATAAAGCATAAAATGCTTTGGAAACAGGTAGCTCTTTTACAGAAAGAACTACAAAAGACTCACGTGATACACACTATGAGTCATCAACGTGATGGCGTTCACGTTGCAGGGAATTCATTGGCTAATACAGCCACAGCGGAAGCAACTAAACCGGCTTCCGTAGCCACAAGAAAGCGTTCAGAAAAATACATTGACGGGGAAACCATGCTGGCAGTAAAAACGTCCGTAAAAGGCGACTGTGCAGCACTGCCCGTGAACTATCCACTCAATTATGCATACGTAATTGATGCAAACTCCGTTCCTTTTGCTCGAATCCCTGGAGTGGGGGATAGAGTGATTCCAAACATGAACAGGAGAAAATTATTAATAGCAGACGCACACATGGGTGAAGGTCCAAGACACATACAGATGAGGGAATCTCTGAAAGAATTACAATCAGTGTACTGGTGGCTAGGAATGAGCCTACACCACTACAAATATGTAAAGAACTGCCCGGACTGCGACAGAGATCGCAGCAATGAGTCAAGCGCATTAATGCCATGGTAGGCATAATGCTGTCTACATGCCATCCAGCGTCCTATTAAACATTTAGGCTAAACACACTTAATAAATGTGGCCCCATCGCTCGGCTGACGCCAGAACGGTTATAAAAGATCTGCGAGTCTTTATCGGCACATACGCAATTGCCATGTTCCATTCTGACCAGGGTCCTGCTTTCAGCTCTCGAGCTTATAAGGAGGCCATGGCCAGCATGGGCGTTGGATTGCGGTATTCTTGTCCGTCACACCCCGAAGGGAACAGTGTGGTAGAAAGAAAAAACCGGGACATAAAGCAATCTATAACAGCGAAGGTATTAGGTTCAGGTGCTGGGTGCTGGGTGGGTCAAACGTTTATTAAGTGTCCAGTTAAGTCTAAACAACTTGCCAAGAAATTCTCTAAAAGGTTTCAGCCCATACGAACTATTGTTCGGAACTAGAATGCGAATTCAGGACTTAGATAGTCAGGTATCAGTGGTACAAGATAAGAAAATAGACTTTGACATCAAAGATCGTTTGGCTGTTTTACAGGACTTGAATGAAACAAGAAACTCCTTAAGCAACATAAAGTTAAAGCAACAGCCAGCTACCACTGACGAGGCACCACCAGCCCCAGCAAGGCCTGTCTGGATTCCAAAGATTGGGGATCTAGTCAGAGAAAAAATAGCGGTGAAGAAGGAATTTGGGCCTTCTTACAGAAAAGCAGTACCTGTCTTAGCAATCAACGGAACAAGATCAGTAGTACTACCGCCCCTTGCTGGTAAAAAGGAGAACAGAGTTGTATAAATCGACCTGGTAAAACCACAAGCATGTGGCCTATAATCAACAGTAGGCCCAGTGGACTCCCGAGAAACAACAGAATACCCAAACTTGCAACAATCCAAGAGGTTCAAACTGAAAGACTAATCACATTTTATCAGCCTGCAGTGCACAGAGAGGGACTATGCAATAATGCCATGGAACTCGTGCCTCTTGAGACGCAGATTGAAACAGTTCGTCAAGAAACACCAGTCTACAATGATGTGGCATCAGAATGTGCTACCAAAAGACAAATTGAAAGAACAATCCCAACAATTGACAGAACTGCCTCTGGCTACTTCATCAACTTCGATAACTTTTCTGAGGATCAAAGCAACCCTGAAGTAACGCCAGAAACAAAAAAGACTTTTAAAGAAAAAGCAACGGAACTCTTTCAACAAATCAAAGGAGTATATCTGGATGCACCATTGATTGAGCATTGGATTATTTCAGGGGTATTTATACTCCTACTAAGCCTAATTTTAGTTTTAATTTTAGGAAAGTTTATTACAATACAATGGACACAGCAAGTCAGAACATCAACTTAGTCCTCAAACCACACAGATCATCCCACGTGAAGAAAAGAGAACTGTCAACAGTAAATGTCACAGCCATTCCAATACCCGGCGGAGTAGTATGGGAGAAAACTGACTATGAAATATATGGTCCGATGGAAATCCTGAAGTATCCTCATCAATTCAAGGTTTCCTTAAGTGACTTTGTAAAACCTAGTACATTCTCTGATGATTGGGACTTTGAAAGTATTAATAATATGATGTCTGATTTAGTAATGTCAGCTAGATTCACAGAACATGATTATTTACAAGGTTCGTCTAGTTATGAACAGATGTTCTGCTACACACACAATGGTGACCATTACTTGCATAAATCTGCACAACCTAGAAATGTTTTAAAGTATAACTAATGGGAACATTGTGGTACACCACCTAAAAGCAGTTCTAAAACATTCTATGAGAAATTCAAGTACTTCTCAGGGTTTAACACCAGTGATGCAGAAACGTTTTATTATAAACTGTTAGATAAAACAGGGTTGAAAACAATGCTGACAAATACTAAATTGATATATTCAGAAGCATTTTATGAAAAAATTATGACATTTGGTTTTGATTATTGGAAAAATAACATTGAAACAAAAACAATCTGGGGTACAAAAGATTGGCAGGTACAAGGCCTAGAAGCACTATTTCGAGCCTGCATGATCCCAGAGCAAATAATGTTTTCAAATGAAACAATTCAACAAACAACCTGTCTTGGCCTAGCTAAGATCAAAGACCTTAACAAACCGTCTATTCCAAAGCCAATACCTGATAATGCAATAACAGGTATTGAAATAGACGTATCTAAAATTTTACATCTAAACAGAACACATCCTGATTGGAAAAAGTGGTTAATCTGGCCTACTGACACAAACAACTGGCAAGATAGATTCCTGAATAAAACACAGGGGTTAACAATGACCAGACAAGACCCTAGATACTCCCAGAGACAACATCCAGGGATAGTAATAACATTCAGTGTAGGGAAGCTGTACCTTGAATGGCTAGAATCATCCACACTGGCTGAAATTAAGCAACGCTTGTCTTTACTTAAAGATGGTGCTGATTTGCGCGGTTTCATTCTGGGACCACGCAAACAGCGTCAAAAGCGTTTCATAGCGACCAGTATCTATGCGGTATACAACGAGGCTTGGAAAGTCACACAAATTGAAACAGCTGAAAAAATACGAGAAATTGATTGTATTAATTTGGAAAAATCACTTTCTGTTGTGGACAATGGGTTAATGACTCTGTCCTCCAGAATATATTCACTGGACAGCATTGTATCATCTGCCATTGATATAATAGACAAAGACTTGCTAATGTTACAGCATGGCCAGTCGCAATTGCGTTCTATTGTACAGTTAGGCTGGACGCTGCAAAATCTTCGTTCAGGCTATGTGCCATGGCGTGTAATCAACACAACGTCATTGTTTTCCATCTTTAATCTTACTGATAAACAAATCAGCTTGGCACAGAAAGGAGCAGACTATACAATCCTGAGCATCGAAAAACTTGAGAGATCACCTTTGACAATGTCAGAAAGTCCTGTCATTGAATGGATAATACACGGGATTATCACAATTCCGATAACAACTTTCGGATTTAAAAATTGCCTTGAATACATACCTACTGGCCAGTATGAACGATTGGGTAAAGGATACATTAAGTCAACATGGAAATTACCATATACACACACATGCTATAGTGACAGTAACAAAAATGTATTTCTTAGTGGTGAAAACTGTAAACATTCACTAAGTGGTATACTTTTGTGCCAGGGTATTAATTTACACGGAGCCTGTGAAGGAAATTCTAACAACCTTTCATGCCACCAACATGTCATACCTGCAACGCAGATAGAGCCTTTCTTTATGCAACTCGCAAATGGGAGTTACATTCTAATAACGGATCACAGCTGTTGTGGCCTTTTGCCAGGAAAAGCCTATCTCGTAAGCGTAACATCCATGGTCAAATGCTGTATGCAAGCATTGTTTCCAAATGGCCCTGGAGACACTGAGACTCCGATTTAGCCTCTTTTGAATTTCTCTTCTATACAAATTGATACTTTAAGCAGAATGAAGTCTGTGCTTTTGCAGACAACAGTGCCCATCACGTCATCAAAAGAGACGTATGATCTCCTAGTTGCAAGGACGGCTACGGAGATACATGACCTTTTATCAACAAATTGCCCCGTGCATTTCACAGAAATGCTTAGCCAACTCCTTAACATGTCTAGTGCCATAGGCATCCCAGGCATATTTAAGACAATTTTTACGGGACTGCTAACACCATTCAGAGCAATTCTGGGAATCATTCCTCATTTTGTACATTCAGTCTTTGGCGGCATCCCCCTGATTTTGGGACTTGTAGCAGGGATTTTATTTTTGACCCTCCTGCTCCGATATGGCAAGCCAAAGCTCAGACATGACACCTACAAGGATGGAAGAAACGATCCTAGCAATCCGCTACCGGGACAGAATAACTAGAGTCCTTGGATTGGCCAGGCTGAGAGATCTAAACATGACCTGGTTCCTTTCATTCAGACCGATATGGCAATCCTGCATCTTACCTGTGCTTCGATGTATGCTATGCGGAGATGAGTGCGTGTTGGACATCTGTCTTGCACTTCCATCAGCAGTACCAATGGATATCGATACTTTGCTAAGTCCGATAACGGCTCACGCATTGTGTTGTCCCCAGCGGCTACCAATCCTGATGACGGCATTCGTTGAGACTCCTGTGCTACGACTAGGTGGTGACAGTGGAGCGAAAAATAAAAGCAACATCACCCAGGTACGACCTTCTGTGAGCATTGCTGATCCAGACTTTGATGATAGCAATCATTCTCACACCTGCCAAGTTACAGCACTATCGAACTTGGTCGAACTGTCACCTGATTTTGTAGACCAATTTTTTGAGAGCCTGTCTGATATGATGTTCTCCCCCGAACAGAAATAATAACTTTAGAGAAACATTCCGACACACAGTGTTCCCATGAACTCTGAATTCGGCCTTCAGTTTTGATCAACAAAAACTGCTGAAAAGCGTTGGAACTCTATTCCCCCGTTCAACAACAATTTTTTTGAATTGAACACTTTTTAAAAAATATTTACCTTTTCTGGCACGAAAATTCTTTGCTTAAAGTAGACCTATTCATAGAGAACAGAAGC
Organism: Lissotriton vulgaris; assembly: GCF_964263255.1. NCBI lineage: Eukaryota > Metazoa > Chordata > Amphibia > Caudata > Salamandridae > Lissotriton > Lissotriton vulgaris. The sequence goes on along the minus strand of NC_141694.1, from coordinate 540,878,343 downwards.
TTCTATTTTTAGGTTAATCTAGAGACATAATAACTTTACATCAGCCTCTAGCACATTTTATAACAAATGCATTTATATGTGATGAAATTATCTCGCGCTTCTTTTCTGTATTAAGAGATATTTCATGTGTAATTTTTTCGCAAAATTGTTCATTGATTACATACGCTATAATTTTGAATGATTTCTATGCTTAAAAACGTACAGTACCAAAATTACCACGTATTTCAGATACGCCATTTCAAATGCATATATGTATTTTGGGGTGGGTAATGTTACACATGCATCTTTTGCTATATAGTTTTAGTAAATTGATGGACATAAATTTGTGGAGTGGGTGTCGCGTTCTAATCTAGGACCCCGATCAATACTGTGACCTTATGCCCCTATACGGCTATAATCCCTTTGTACCCCTATATTGGCATAACCGATCAAATGCAATATTCAGAAACTCGTCTCTGGCCTCACACGATCAGAGCCACATTTCAGAATCACTTCCTCTGTAGCTTCCTCTGCAGCTCATTAGAGCAAATGACACAGCAGAAGCCACTATCTAAGATTCCTAGATTACACTCCGAGTTCTTCAACAAGATAAAAACTCAGCAACCTGGGAAAGCCCCGCTTGCTATGTTTTGATTAGTAATAGAACTCTAATTAGCACTGAGAGACGATCACTTCCTAGTGACATCTTTATTGACGTCTTATGTCCAAAAACTTACGTCAAACAAGGCACCTTTCAGGTATAAATATTACCAACGTTGCCTTAAGCAAAGGCTGAAGCTGAAGCTATCGCTGCTACGTTGATACTGATGCTATCGCTGCCTTAACGACATCAGCGAGCGATGGTGTGGTGCACATAGGAGCAGAACAGCTGTCCCCTTCAGAGCCCAGCAGATGCAAGCTGCCCGCGGACGCTGCCCCTCCTCCTCTTCCTCGACGCACTGAGAGAGACGCTGTCTTTTCTCCTGCCGAGAAATCCAGCTCCGGCATTTCCAGCCTACTCTTGCGAGTGACTGGGATATCGAGTCCTGGAAGGAGATACAAGACCTCCAACATTCTATTCCAGAGGTATGGTGTTGACTAAACCCTTAGAGAAAATTCTTGAGCAAACCTTGGCAAAACCAACTTAACTTAAACTGCTACTTACTTACTCCCTCCCAAGTATTAGGCTTAGGTCAGGTACACTGGGGTAGGCGTAGTTAGAAGCACCAGTTGAGTACGTTAGCCTAATGTATATATGAATGTATATATGTTTTATTCATTTTAAACCATTGTATGGCTAAGAAACCATATCAATGCTTTTACAGTATTATTTCGCAATCCTCATTTTACTGTACGCACTTTTTATAATAACTAGTCTTGCAATTGTGGCAATTCATTTCTCTTGTACGAGAAGAAAGACTGTTCAATAAATAATAACCTTTTATTGAAAACGCCCGTCTCTCTATTCTCTGCATATTGGTGAAAGTAATCTGCACAAAACTGACTGAGTAAAATAACTGTCTATTGTTTCACACGACTCTAGAGATTGACTCTTATTCTAAGGAGCAAAGTTGTCATGGTTATGCGGTTGTTGGAAAACTGAATCCCTTCTTGTCTGTACCAGGGAAGCTGATCACTTCCTATTCAGTCAAGAAAGTTTCCAGTGACCTCTGAGCTAGTTGGTAACAAACCCAATTAAGTTTAGCATAGTCAGTGGAGACCTGGAAGATCCGCACTTCTACGTCCATACTACTGTTTATGTTATTCCAATGCGCAGGGCCTATTGGGAAAATAGGAACTACACTACAAAGGATTGGCACCACCCTGGAGCAAACAAAGGAATTCTTAGAGTTAAGGATTGACAATGTCACCCTTCTCCATGCTGATCACCGTAAGATCCAACCTGTGGTGGAAACCACACCATAGCGCTCCAAGATATGATCGACAAAGTCTATGCACTGGAAGACCGCATAGAGGATTCGAAAGGACGATCTCGGCGCAACAATGTCCGCGTGGTGGGCCACCCAGAGGGCGAGGAGGGCAGAAATCTGCAGCAGTACGTTGAGACCTGGTTGCGTGACCTCTTGCCCCGGGGGTGCTATCGCCACAGTTTGTGGTTGAGAGGGCGCACAGAGTGCCAGCGCAGAAGCCCAAGCCAGGCGCTCGACCCTGACCGGTCCTTTTCAAGCTCCTTAACTACCGGGAAAGAGATGTCGTACTCCGCGAAACCAGGAAACTAGGCGACCTCACTGTGGGAAATGGTTGGGTGATGTTCTTCCCAGACTACACAGCAGCAGTTCAGAGACGGAGGAGCGCGTACATGGCAGTGACGCGTCAACTGCGGGAGCTGGAGTTGCCTTACTCCCTGTTGTTCCCGTCTCGCCTCAGGGTGTTCTCAAAGGAGGGGACCCGCTTCTTCGATGCCCCTTCGGACGTTTGGGACCGGCAAGAGGAGACAGGGCAGTGGAAAGGACCAAGGCCCTCAGGCCCGGAGGATAGTGGCTGGCAGGAGAGGAGATCGCGAAGGCGCAGACAGAGAGGGGCCCGCCGGGATGCAGGGACGGGCCCAGTTGCACCCAGCCTGGAGAAGATAAGACTGGAGTGCCAGGAAGCTCTGGAGGCGGTGGTGACCCTTGGGACAGCAAACAGTCATGGCCGCATGGAGACTCACGGACGCAGTGACCCAGGAACCAGTGGATCATCATCACCATCCACTGTGTTCTCTGAAGACCTGAGTATGCCAGTGGTGACGCCCCAGACGGCCGACCTGATAATGTGATGGAACGGAGCTGAGTTGTACATCTCCATGACCCACAACCATATGTATATCGCACACTGTTGTTCCCTCTTCCCACCAGCCCCCTCCCTCCCTCCTTATATGTTCGCACACATGCTATTGAAATGTGCTGTGTGCTAGCGGCGCTTTTGCCATTCCATGTAATTCATGTGCACGACTTTGCAATGCCTTGCTGGTCAGGGGATGGGACACGCTGCGCAGGGGTTGTGGTCGCTGGCTTATGTCGCTGTGCCCCACACCCCTCCTGCGAGACTGACCAACCTATGACCCAATACACACCTCTTGCGAGTACGGGAGGCTTGAGACAGGGGCGTAGAGCAGACTCAATGCTGACATAACACACACCCCACTGGAATCCTGATACAGTCCCTGGCATGATCAGGTTGCCTGTAGATGTTATCCTTCACAGGCATACTGTCACCAGTGTCCACCTCATGGGTGCACCAGTTTGTCTGATTTGGAGTCAGTGAAAACATATGTCTATAGGATTGGAGAGCTTGTCTGCAGTCCTGTTGCTGTTGGTCAGGGAGGCTGCCTGCCAAGGCTACACCATCAACTGAACCATCGTCAGGGTTCTGAGAAAGCAGGTCTGGGAGAGGGTCTGGGAGAGGGTCAATCTCCTCCTCCTGTCCCTGCCCATGTCTGCCCTGTCAACATATGGTTTCAGCCTGTTGACATGAAGCACCCTGTGGGGGCTCCTGGGAGTTCCAAGGTCAACCAGATAGGTTACCTCTCCCTTCTGTTCAACAACAGTGTGGGGTCCAGACCATTTGTCTTGGGGTGCTGCTGGGGCCACTGTCTCCAACACCCACACTTTCTGTCCTGGCTGGTAAACAGTCAACACAGCCTTTTGGTCATGCCCGGCTTTTTGAAGTTCCTGGCTAGCCTCAAAGTTTTTGGATGCCTTTTTCATGTACTCAGCCATCCTTTAGCGGAGACCAAGTTCATAGTCCACAATGTATTGTTTAGGCTTTTTGAGAGGTAACTCCCATCCTTCCTTCACCAGACAAAGGGGTCCTCTTACAGGATGCCCAAACAGAAGTTCAAAAGGGCTGTAGTCAACCCCCTTCTGTGGGACCTCTCTGTAAGCAAACAAAAGGCAGGGCAGACGGATGTCCCATCTTCGCCTAAGCTTTTCAGGTAAACCCTTGATCATGCCCTTTGAATGCCTTGATAAATCTTTCAACCAGACCATTGCACTGTGGATGGTAGGGCGTGGTGAACTTGTAGTTCACTTCACATTCTTTCCACATAGCAGTTAGGTACCCAGACATAAAGTTTGCACCTCTGTCTGAGACAACCTCCTTCGGAAAACCCACTCTTGAGAAAACTCCCAGGAGGGCTCTTGCCACAAAAGGAGCTGTTGTGGTCCTTAGGGGAATAGCTTCTGGGTATCTGGTGGCATGATCCACTACCACCAGAATAAACCTGTGCCCAGATGCTGTTTGGGGATCCATTGGTCCAACAATCTCTATCCCAACTCTTTCAAAGGGAACCCCCACCACAGGTAGTGGTTTTAGGGGGGCCTTTGTGGTGCCACCTGATTTGCCACTGGCTTGGCAGGTGACACAGGAGCGACAAAACTCCATGGTATCTTCTGACATGTGGGGCCAGTGAAAGTGAGGGACAAGCCTGTCTCAAGGCTATGGCCTGGCCAAGATGTCCTGCTAAGGGAATATCATGGGCTACTTGTACTTGTATACTTGTATAGGCATTTATATAGCGCACTACTTACCCGTAGGGTCCCAAGGCGCTTCCACCGCTGCGAAACCCTTCCTGGCTTCCCTGAGAGATGGTCCCTTAATGGGTATCTCCAGGGTGAGACCAGGCATCCCCGGCGGTCTGGTGGGGCCGTTAGTGAAGATGAGGCAAGCTAATGCCCAGAGTTGCCGAGTGTGATCGCTGATCAGAGTGGGCACCGAGGCGAGAGAATTATCGAGTCCGCTGACCCTGGTCCAGAAACCTCCCGCGCCGGGAATCGAACCCTGGTCCCGGGCGGTCCTCTGCTCTCGGGTCTGCCGCCTCTAACCAGTGAGCCACACTACTTCACCAAGTGCTAAGGTAAGAAGGAAGCCCCTGAATGCCAAAGGTATGACCAACCTCCTGGAAGCACCAGGCTTGGGGTCCCTAGCCTCTGAATACAGGAGCCCTTCATCCCAATAAGTTCTATGGGTACCTGTAGCATTCCCAGCAACCTCAGCAGCAGCTTGCTGTCTGAGGGGTTCAAGAGAGTCCAATTGCGCCTGCCTCAGGTCTGCCCTTGAAGGTCCCCCTGTCCCAAGAAACTCAATCTGATCAGGCTCAACCTCTTCTAGGACAATTCCTTCTTGGGTCTCACAGTCAGCTTCCTTGGAAGACTGATCCTCATCCTGAGGCAAGAGGAAAGGCACTGCTTTAACCCTACTGCTCTTTCTCTTGGTAGGCAACTGGTCCATAGTTTCAGGATCCAGGGCCTGTTCAGTTTTGCACTTTTTGGCCTGTGACCTGGTCACAGCAAGGACATGTGCTGATATGCCTAACATCTCTGCATGAGTCTTATACTCCACTTCAGACCAGACTGAAGATTCCAGATCATTGCCCAGCAGACATTCTACAGGGAGGTCTGAACTAACAACAACTCTTTTGAGGCCAGTTACCCCTCCCCAGGAGAAATTAACAATTGCCATACTATGGGTGGTAGTGACATTGCTTGCATTGGTCACTAGGTAATTGTCACCTAGTATTATCTGTCCAGGGTCCACAAAGTTAGGCGTCACCATGGTGACACTGGCACATGTTTCCCTGTAGGCCTGAGCCACTTTATTATTAATCAAAGGAGTCTGTCTGTACTTGCCCAGGTTACTGGGGCTCACAATAGAGGACATAGCCATGTCCACATCACAGACAAGAACAGCTTGAGTTGGTATTCTGACTAGGCCAGAATCCATCTCAGTTCACAGGGTTAACCCTACTACACCCTTCTGTTGAGAACCACCACTATTAGCTGTACTAGGGGGAACAGTTGCCTTAGGGGCAATGGTGGCTGGAGCTGCCTCCTTCTTGGTGCTATCACTGGTCCAGTGAGTATTACTCTTCAAAGATTACACCATGGTTTCTGTGGACCTTCTTTCTTTTTGGATTTCCTGAAACCCCCCTCATTAGAAGCTTTTTGGGGACCTTGCGAAGACTTCTGGTCTTTTGCTTTCTCCCCACCCTTTTGGTCTTTCTTCTTCTGATCACCACCTTGGTTCTGTACCTTGTGCTTCACCCTGGTTCTGACCCATTTGTCTGCCGTCTTTCCCAATTCTTGGGGAGAGGTCAGATCAGAGTCAATCAGGTGTTGATGCAATAACTGGTTCTGACAATTATTAAGAATTTGTTCTCTCATAATGAAATTATACAATCCTGTATAGTCTTTGACCTTACTGCGCAGTAACCAGCCTTCCAGAGCCTTAGTGGCACAATCTACAAAGTCAGTCCAGTCCCGAGTCTGTGTCTTCTGGGTGTCTCTGAACACTAACCTATACTGTTCAGTGGTTAAGCCAAACCCATCTATTAGAGCACTCTTCAGGACAGTGTAGTTGCTAGCATCCTCATCACTAACTGTGAGGAGCTTGTCTCTACCTTTTTATGAAAAGGAGAGCCAGAAGATTGCTGCCCACTGACTTTGGGGTACCTGCTGTACTTTGCAGGCCCTCTCCAAAGCAGTTATCCAATTGTGGATATCATCCCCACTCTGGTAGGGAGGGACAATCTTACTTAGGTTACTATGGTCCTTTGACCTTTCCCTATCTCTAGGGATATTGCTGCCACCAGTGGAATCTAGTCCACACAATTTTCTCTCTCTCTTAAGAGCCAGTGTCTCTATCTCAAGGGCAATTTCTTGCCTTCTGATTCTAAGCTTGGATTCCCTCATCCTAGCCTTATGTTCTCTTCTCTCAGGGGAAGTCATTCTCCTGAGAGCTGAGGCATTTGACCCTATTGAGTCATCAGAGTGGTGGTATTCACTGCAGAGTTATCTCCTCCTTCTGTGCTCAGAGGTAAGCCTGCTTGGGGGTCTGGATGGGATTCTCTCCCCTCCAGCCCCATGTAGGCTTAGGTTGACCTGGTTCAGTTCTCCAACGTGGACCTGATCAGCACCCTCTTCATCATCAGCACCCCCTAGATTCTCATATTGGGAATCTTCTGTTGCGGGATGGCCCCCCCTCCACTACCTGTGTGATCTGGGGTTGCTGCCTTTTCTGCATCATACTCCACTAACAGATCTATCAGGTATCCCAGGATTGGAATCTGTCCTTGTCTCAGTCTCCTGTGTGAACATAAACTTATAAGTTCAGTAAAAGTAAATGTGTCATAGTTAACTTCTGCTGGGAGAGACCCGCTAGGTTCTCCTCTTAAGGACATTTTCTAGTGAGGTGTGGTGTGTGCACCTACCTACACTAAGGGCCAGATGTAGGTGGCCATTTACCGGCCGGTAATGGCCGATTTCGGCCGTTACCGACCGGTAAATGGGTTTTTGGGATGTAGGGGGCCAATTTTACCGAATCAGTAAATTTACAGAATCTGTAAATTTACCGATTCGGTAAAATACTGAATCGGTATTTTTACCGATTCGGTAACTTCTAGATGTAGGTGGGACTCTTCTGAGTCCCAAAGGCCTTTCAGATTCGGTATTTTACCACCCAATCCAATTGGGTGGTAAAATACCGAATCCAGGTGTGCATGCACATGTGTGCATGCACACCTATGCCATGTGTCAAAGTCAAAAGATAACTTTATTTCGATTGAATTTACAATCATAAAAAGTGCATTTAAAAACATTACAGCATTATAAAAATTCAATTTGCTCATTGATTACTAAAGAAGGCAGGGCATTTTATGCTTCGAAATGGTAGAAAAAATCATTCAATGCCATGTGACAGACAGACATGCCCTTGGGGCATGTCTGTGTGCCACATGCCAGACATGCCTGTATTTGGGTTGCTAGAGGGTGTCAAAGTGACACCCCCTGCACCCTTGTGGGAATCGGTATTTACCGAATCAGTAAATACAGATTCGGTAATGCCCATTGATTCCTATGGGCTTCAATGCCCATAGGAATCAATGGGCATTACCGAATCGGTATTTACAGAATCGGTAAATACCGAATCTTAACGATTCGGTATTTACCAATTCTGTAATACCTACACCCCCCGTCTATTTTACCACTTCTTAAATACCGAATCGGTACAATTCGGTATTTAAGAAGTGGTAAAATAAAATTACCTACATCTAGGCCTATGTGTTATCTACTATAACCTCTCTAGGAGTTGTAGTCAGGGTGTGCTAGGCCCTTTGATCTACAACAACTAAGTTCAGTAGAACTCAAGTATTATAAGACTTGATTTATATGTACCTCTAGGTACCTTAATGTGATCTTTCAAATGATATCTTATGATTAAATGGTAAAACAACAGCAAGCTCTTATCCCAACCGCTGCACACCAATGTGAGAAGTTAGCCTGGCATATGTTGTTCACTATTCTAGTGGGCACCTTGCACCAGTCTAAACGACCCTTATGATGGTGGTTGTAAAGTCAACCTTATAGATCAGCTATCCTAGTGGTAGCATGGACCAGCAATCTTAGGCTAAAACTTCAGAGAGCATGTGAAGCAAGCTGTTTTACCAATTATAATCCCTTGACTACCAGATGAAAGGACACCACACAAGGTGTATATCAAAATATATATGTATTCATTACTAACACAACCCCTCTGAACTCTTTATGAGGTCAGAGATCGAGATACATCACAAGTTACTCATTAAACATACTTTAAGCGGCACACATACAATTCTGCCCCAGGGGCCTCACAAACCATATGCTAAGTAAGTGGTATAAGAACCACTTCAGGAATAGTGAATAGGCCTAGAGCCTAGGGAATCGCTGGGGCTACACTGGACAACCAAGGGATTGGAAGTAGGACGCCCACGGGAGACGCGTACAGTGTCTAAACACAGTCACAAGTTACCATAGAGTTATAATGGGAACGTGAAAGTTCCAAAGTAGTTGATTAAGGACACTTCCGGATGGACTACGGTAAAACCCTTTTAAACTAGGACCCTTCGAGAGTCAACACCCACGGGAGCACCGGAGTACCTGAGTTACCTCACCCAGGGAAGCCGGGTGCATAGGTGTTCTTTCGTGTCAGGTTTCGTCGCTGTTTGCTATGGAGAGCTGCAAAGAAGTGCTGCAGGCGACCAGGAGAAAAGTGTCCGGGTGGATCCAAGGGTGGATCAAAGATGTGAAGAACCTGAAAGCAGAGGGGACAGAGTTTGGGTTACTAGCCAGTGACCAGGAAGGAACCAGGAAGGAACCAGGGGATGTCGAGTGTTTCAGGTGAAGAAGGTGAAGCTTGTCTCTGCAGCCACGAGGACCAGGAGGCGTCGATGACAACCAGGAGCTGGATTCGGGCTGTCCCACAAAGGATCTAGTTGACTGCGGTGTCGGTATCCAGATTGGACCCAACAAGCCTTGGCAACCGCAATCCGCGCAGGAAGGGAAGATTGGCTTCAGTTCAGACCAGCAAGATCTGGGGAGCTTCTCCTTTTCAGGGAAGCTGGAGCAATCCCGGAGCAACCAGGCAAGTGGTGTAGTTTTAAAGGAAAGTCTTCGAAGGCTAAATAGCCAACGGGCTAGCAACCGGGAAGATGCGTCGAGCTGAAATGCAAGAGCAGGCCCCACGCGGCACTCGTGTAGTGTGGAGGGCTGAGCTTCGGTGCAAATAGCGCTCAGGTGTGGCGCTTCTCAAACCCCAATGCACAACTGCGAGGGTGCCTCGGTAGTTGCACTGTTAGCAAAGAGCAGGTAGTCCAGGATGTCCGGTCCTACGTCTCTCGTGTCCGCCATGGGTCTCAGCTTTGCTGTGGATGTGGATCGGAGTTGGAGAAGTCTGGAAGTCCAGTTCTTGAGTCGCTGATTCTTCGGGTTCTGGCGGGAGCATCGAAAAAGCAAACTGGCAAGTTACTGGTGGTGCCTGTTTGCACAGGGTGGTCACTCCTTGACCACAAGGGAGATGTCTTCAGTCTTCTAGACGGTATAGAACGTCGAAGGTCCAAGAGTTTTGTTTCAGAGTTTCAGTCCAGGATAATCTAATGTCTCTAGACACAGCTCCTATCTTTATACTGATTTTAGGGGCTGGATTACCTACTAGGTCCCTCCTATGGGTGAAACCTGAGAAGGGGGTAGTTACACCCCTTTCCCTTTGTCCAGTTTCACGCCAGAGCGGGGCTGGAGTGCCCCAGCAACTGGTTTGAACCGGGCTATGCATGGAGGACCTTGTGTGCCTCAGGCAGTGTCTGGAAAAGCATCTTTCCATTCAACCCACCCTGACCCAATACACTACAGGTTGTCTGGGGAGGTGCTAGCACCTCCCTCAACAGGAAACCTATTGTCCAGGCCTCCCTTGCTGTAGTTTCGTCCAGCTGCAGGAGGTCAGACTTGTGTCTGTGGCAGCAGCATCCATTTTGTGATGCTGAGGCTCTGTTTAACTTTAACTGGGTAAAGCAGTAACTACATGTCTTCTCCCTCTAGAAGGGTGGAATGCTACCCCCGCCACCAGAACTGGTGGGGGCTAGTATTCCAAAGTGTTTGACACCTTACACATGTTTTGATAAAGCCAAACCTAAGTTAGCATTAACCGCGAGGATTATAATGCACTTAAGAGTATATGGTATGGCTATATCATAGAACAGCTAAAAGGACATGGTTCCGAAAGCTGCAGAAGGGCTAAGCTCATGCTAGAGCACCCTCTCACATAAAACCAAGCACTCTGCCTTCAGGATTGTCAAGGCCTGCCAATAGAGTGACTTTTAGGTATTTATGTGTCTATATATAAGGGTAGATATAGGTATACTATATCTAAGCCAGGGGTGATTACACCACCTTGCACAAGCTGAGTGATCAGCCTGTGGTGTCAGTTTGGATGGCCAGCCAGGGGTGGCACAATACATGCTGCAGCCCCTGGTAGGCCTTGGATGCACCAATGCCCTGGGTACCTATGGTACACTATACAGGTGACCCAATTCCCAATTAGGTATGTACCTAAAGTACATGGTAACAATTTAGAGAGAGAACAGCTGGGCTGTGGGTCTGATTAGCAGGCCCACAGCCACACTAAAGTCGTAAAACCAGAGTATCACAGCAAAAAGTGGGGGTGACCATAGGAAGCAGACCCTACTCTCCTACAGTCATGCCTCCCGTACTACTTTGTCAACGTATCGTTATTTATTCCGGCTTCCTTCTTTGCTATGCTCAATAAGTTACTGCAGGACTTCATCTGGGGCACCTCTAGGCATAGACTGGCGCTGGCGAAGTTGTTCTTGCCAACGGATCGGGTGGGGGTGTTTGGCTGCCCCTTGTTTTGAGCACTACTATCTCACCGCGCAGTTACAATGGGTTGCTCGTTGGCTGGCAGATAGGGGCAGAGATGACACAGCCACTGCAATGCCGCTGTACTCCCTAGAGCGTATCACTAAACTCTTCCACCCTTAGCAAAGGTCAAGCGCCAGGACCCGCTCCTCTTGGAGGTGGCATACAAGTGCTATCGTAGAGGCTTATATCTTACCCGCAGCACGGTCCCTTATGCGCCTGCCATACCATTGGAGGGCTCACCTAGTGGTGATGGGGTGCTCACGTCCTCCATGCTCGCGGAGTGGTGAGAGGCCGACATTCACATGCTCAGTGACTTATACAGGGATGGGGAGCTCACGGCATATGAAACGTTGGTGACTGAGGAAGGGCTCCCTACCGGCTGGTTCTTGATGCACAGATCTCTGATAGCGCAGCTGACGGCCAGATGGAGTGATGTAGCTACGGAACCCCGGCAACATTTAACCATGCAGTACCTCCACGTCATGGGGAGGGGCAGACATCTGGTCAGATGGTTTGCGGCGTCACTACGGGAGCACGTGGCAATTAGTTTGGCCCCTCTAAGCGGCAAGTAGGAGCTGGACCTGGGATGGTTACTAACAGATAAGGAATGGGAAAAGGTGCTTAAAAGCCAGGTCCGAATCCCCAGAAACATGCGATTTCGCAAGATTCAGCTCTTCGTTGTTCATAGGGCTTACCTCACGCCCGAGCTGATTAACCAGTACTTCTGTCGTGCAGATGCTCTCTGCCCCAGGTGTAATTAGCAGGGGGCAAGGATTCATACACATGTTTTGGAGCTGTCCGGGGCAGAGCACCTATTGGCGAACAGTTAGCGAGCTGTTACGGAACTGCACGCATTGAACCATACCCTTTGACTGGCCCGAGTACATCCTACACCACTTCCGGCGATCACCCAAGGATAAGGTGACATCCTTGCTTTCTAGATCTGGGGCTAGTGGTGGAAAAGCGCCTTCTCACAAGGAGGTGGAAGGTGCATGACCCGCTATGTGCACGGACATTGACCTCCTCCTTTGAGGCATGGGCCAGAGCAGAGTGGACCGCCATACACAGAGGAAACTATGGGGCTTAGGAAGGAACCCATAGCGGCACATTGGGAGAAAATGCTTGGTACATTACAACAAACAGGCCGGGAGGGAGGTACAGGCGGAACGGGGAGGGGGATAGAAACCGCGCGTGAGGGCGGGTGCATGCCACAAGCCGTTTTCCTGCCGGGATAGTTCAATATGTTCAACCCCTGCTCCTCTGAGACATAAAGATAGACACACAGATGTACCACATTCTGGCCTTAATAAATTTGAATTATTCAATGACACTATGACGTTCTTCAGAAAAATTTGACTTATGGATTTCTTCTCTAATAGTGAATTTAATACAAGAGAAACCAACAAATCGGGTTTAGCACCTAAGTCAATTTTTACTCCTACTTTACAACAAGTGACTCCAGAAATTCAAATTTTTGAACAGGTAGTCATGAAAAAACTAAGAGCAGCAACGAAATATATACCTAACACTCCTTACAATCTCACAATTGAAGAGTATAGTGCGCTCAAGTCTCTGAAAGAATCCACCTCCATTACTGTGAAGGGATGTGATAAAGGAGGAGGTATTGCTATTCTTGACACCTCCAACTATAGAGCAAAAATAGAAAATATGCTGAATGACAATGCCTTTTACAAACCAATAGCAAAAGATCCTACTGCTAAAACCAAACAAAAAATACAGAAATTGACATCTGCTGCTCTCAACAATGGAGATATATGCCAAAAAGAATATGAATATTTAAATGTATCAAAGCCTAGAATGGCTTGCTTATACGGAACACCAAAGGTCCACAAGAATGAAGTAGATCCACCTTTTCGACCTATTGTAAATACCATAGGAAGCATTACTGAACCTCTGTCAAAGTATCTGGATGCCATCTTAAGACCATACATATACAAAATACCGGGATATGTCAAAGATACTGGCCACATTATTAATTTACTAGAAGGCACAGCATTCAATGAAAAAAGACAATGGCTAGTGACACTAGATGAGGAAAGTTTATATTCTAACATCCCCATTTATGGTGCAATTTTGGCAACAGAATGGTTTATTGATACATATGAAGTTGATTGTAACATGTCCTTCATTTTAGACTGCCTTAAGATTGTTCTGCAGGAGAATGTCTTTGAATTCCATGGAAATTTATATATACAAACCAAAGGAGTTAGTATGGACGCATCTTGCTCCCCTACTATTGCAAATATCTACATGGCACATTTTGAAAATATTCAAATTTTTAATGAAATCTCTCCATTCTTTGAAACAATTCTTCACTGGTCGAGATATATCGACGACGTGATATTCATATGGGATGACAATGAGGATACTCTTAATGAATTTATAGCATGGCTCAATGCGACAGTAACCTCAGATTTACATCGCATTCTAGTAACATCGAGATGTAATTTTTAGATGTAATTATCAAGAATGACCAAGGCCAACTCTATGTGGATTTATTTGTGAAGCCGACTGCTCGCAATACGTTGCTCCACTATAAAAGTTTCCATCCTGCATCACAAAAAAATAGTATCCCGTTTAGCCAATTTTTAAGACTAAGGCGCAATTGCATGAAACTACAAGACTACGATGACCGTGCTATAGTCATGAAAAAGAAATTTGAAGATCGTGGCTACCCGCACAGGCTTGTCCGGGAATCATTTAAAAGAGCACGATTTTTTGATCGTCAGTCTATTCTGCAAGAAAAGGGTAAGAAACAAAATGACAAATTAGTATTTGTCACCAGGCATTCCCTACTGAATGACAAGTTAAGACAGATTATCTATTCCAACTGACATCTCCTGAATGTTAATAAGTCTAAACAAGACCATATACTGAAACCAGTTTTTGCCTATAAAAGGAACAAGAACATAAAAGATCTAGTTGTAAGATCAAGACTGCCAGACAAAGTGAAATCCATACAAAGAAGTATAACCAGCGATAACCCAGTTACAGGTAACTTTAAATGCGGTAACTGCAGGATTTGTCCACAAGCTATTGAAGGTAAAGACCTTATATTTAACAGCATAACAATTTCCAGCAAAACAATGACAAACTGTAAAACACAAAACGTAGTATACTTAATACTATGTCCTAGTCAAAAGGGATATGTAGGTGAAACCTCCAGATCAATTAACAAAAGAATAATAGAACACAAATCTGCAGTACGCACCAAGAAAATAATGCCCCTCTGGTGGCGCATTTCTTGGAATATGGTCACTCTCCAGAAGATGTTAGGTGGTACATTCTTGAAAATATGCAACCAAGAGTAGGACTCTGTCCAGATAAGATACGAAAAAAGAGAGAGGTGTACTGGATTTTTTCCTTGGATACAACCACTACGGGACTCAATCTTGATATTTCATGGGAGCAAGCAATAATCTAAAGATTTTCACACTAGTAATGATACAGTTTCTATTATGTATGCATTAGACAATTCCCTTCACCTATTTAGGCCTTTAATGGTGCAATTCTGGCTATTTTTATCGTTTAAGTGTGACACCAATAGCCCCACTATTGCTATTAAATCACGATCATTAATATTGTAACACTTTTTAATATGCTTTGCTTAATTTAATGTACTGTTTTGTACTGAAATAAGACCGTTGATTATATGCACTGCCATATTAAACATTTGTTTTCACCCACACAATATAATATATACATCTGCTATACAACCAGTCCACCCCATTTTTGTAGTTCGATCACAGAACTACTCTAGTGTGCCAATTGGCCGATAACACCATAGCGCGTTGTATTATCACTGAGGATTACGTCTCGCGACAATCATCATATCTCGTTTCGTTGTAGTTTTATTTCTAAACTACTCATGTGTGCCGATTGGTTTGTGAACTCAAACCATGTCTCGCGATAGCCATTACTTCTCGTTTCCCTGTAGTTTTAACTCTAAACTACTCGTGTAAATCTACTGGCCGGTGAACGTAAACCGCGACGCATGTACGAGCACGCAATAACCCTTGGTCAAGCTAGCCTCTCTCCCCCCTCCTCCTCCTCCCCCCCCCTTTTTCATTAAACACACCTGAGCTGTATATTTTAGAAATACGAGGGGATATATAAATAGCTCACATACGTGACATCTTTTCCCTTGAGCTGGCCACGACGACGGACGTATTTGAGAACCCCATCTACATCATGGCGTTAGTTTACAACAATGTAATCTTCGTTTATCGGTCTATCAATAGCATTACTACGCGTAGAGAGAAGTGAAGTTTTAATAATACTCATACTTTTCTTCTCTCTTTTTGTCTCCATATTTATTTTAATGTTTTAAGGACTGCCAGCGACTCCAGTCCTTGATCTAACTAAACTTAATATCCTATTTACATCACGGCGTCTATGCAGAATAGGTATGGTTCCGTGATTTAGCTATATCTCAACATTGTCATAGTTAAATGGAAGCCAATTTTCTAATAAATTCTATACTTTGGATTTTTCCTTGTCTTTTAGTGTTTCTAATTTTGAAGGTTTGTCAGCGCCGTGTGTTCCTCAATTACCTAATAAGAATTACCTACAATTAAAACAGGTAAAATGTCTCTCCATTTTTAACCTTATCAGAACTAAGATCTGTGAACTTTAGATAATCTAGATGTTACAATTAATATACAATCTGACCGTTCACTAAGAGTGATATATTCGTCTTAACAGTGGCTAAGAACGCTTTCTACCGACAGCCGTCGTCCATCTTATTAAACTGCCAATCTGATTCGCCACAAACATCGTATTATTTCTAGTTGTGGCTACTTACCAACCAGGTAATTATTCGTTCACACCGACTTTATCTATATGCAGATAACCATGCACCCCCTTTTTGGGATCATTATACGTACACTTTTCATCTATTGCAGTTTTTACTTCTCACCTATCTATTTCAACTCGCCTGCTAGTCTCCCAAGAAGTGCAAGAATAAGAATAAATAGCATGGAAACAAGATACATATAATATGTCTCACAACAACATGTCTTCTTATATTAGTTCGGTTTGTAAAGATTATAAGGTTCGATAATAACCTGGTTGAGTGATAACTAGTCTGTATGTCTAGATTAGAATAAGAGGATTGGAGAATAATAAGAATGAAGTTCAAACAATGGACACATTTTGTATAAACATGGTAGTATATGTTACTGTTTATAAAAAAAATCAGAAAAACTGGTAACTTTATATATTTACCCTATGCTAACCCTAAAACTGATATGTAAAACATCTAACCCATCTTAGACCTATCGTGTGAATATGTCTGCTATCTCCAGGCATAGTTCAATTTTTCAATGTGTCTCCCCCAATTTTGTTTAATCAAAAAAGGTATGGAAGTGCTACCTTCAAGTTGAATATCTTACTTTGAATCCAAGCACGAAAATAGAGTGAGACCACATCCTAATGTAAGTAACCATCCTGAAAGTATGGTCCATCTTTTCCCTCCCCCCCCCCCTTCTTATGGTAATACTTTAAAGCCCACAACTATCTAACATGGGTCAATAAGAACATAATCAGACGTGACAACCTCGGTTTAGTATGTTTAGCACACCAACCCTGTTTCTTTCTCTTTCGTTATCCTTTTCCTTTCTGCTAAATTCTTCTTTTTAGAAAGATTAAGCTCTAATGACTATATAGAAAATCCATGGTTTCATGTGATCTTTTCATCATTAAAATGACTCACAGATAGCAGTTGACATTTAAGTAGTAAATCAAAATATAAAGTTGTTTTGTCCTATGGTGAGCATCAGTTGCTATAGCATCTAAATGTTTAGAGCATCGTAAGTCTAAATGAACATTTTATCATATATGAGACTGACTTATGAGATCGAAAGTATGATCCTTAAATGTGCTTATAGCTGCTCCTGTATAATTAACACTGCAAATATTGAAATTACACCGATTATGAGCAATTTTTTGGTTTTAAATATAAGTTAGACCTAAACCCAAGGCTGTTATACTGTATGTATAATTATTGTAGAACTATTAGTCTGTGACACAGTTTATATATGTTTTTCAGTGTTGAATGTAATGTCCTATTGCAAATGACGGACTCCTGAAGAAGGCAAATGCCGAAACGCGCGTAGAGTCTCCATCCACCGCTTTGCTTACTCCACTAGCCCTATTTAAGATCATTGTCATTTGTGTTGTTCAATTCCCCCCTTTTTTCTTTTTGTGGTTTAGTATGTTTTCATATATCTTTTGAAATATAAAATGTATGTGATTGACTTTTTAATGAAATATATGTATTTATATATAAGAAATATTTAACAAAAATGAAGAAAATATCTGAAATAAAATTCAAAAAATCAATTTCACAAACAACATGTTAAGTTTTTTACATGTCACAATACTTAATTAATTAATTGTATTTTCCTTGTTTTTTTTGGCTTATTAATTAAGCTCACTACTGTCTGCTTTACAAAATAGAGTTTATATTATTCCCTACAAGTAGTGAATGCATTAGTAGTAGGGGTCCCCCTTTTTTTCAAAATGGAGACACACAGATGTGACCAGAGTTGAGGAGCGCGCGCAAAGGCGGACGGGGACAGAGGGTCAGGGCTGGGGAAGTGGGAAGGGGGGAGAAAGAAAGAGAGGTGGAGTCTTTGTGTGGTTTCTGCTGCCAAAGTTAATGTTTTCTGTTTATATGTATAACATCTGTTTGCAAGGTCAAGATGAAAGGTCAGTCCTGAACTACACAGACCTTTAAGCGGCCAACACTCTGACTCTTTGAATGGCCTAGGAGTCTGCACCCAGGCAGGCGAGCTATAGTTCAGACTACTGTGGACGACCATCTTTTGTATTATTCAGTACAACGTTGGTATACTTGTATCATAACATGTCATGTGCTAATGTACTTACGAAAATTGTGTATCTGCCATCAAATATCTATGAGTGTAGTTTGTAATGTAAAAGTGACTCTTGAATAACAATAAAACAGATTTGACAAAAAAAAAAAGAGGAGGAGGAAGGGAAAATGTTTGGGGTGATAATTCAGAGAAGGCCATTTTCCAACACAACCCCATCCAGCCTAAAACCAGAGTAGACTAATCAATATCTTAATGGACTTCTCTGCTTTGGGTGACAGAACATGGACAATGTCCCACTGCTGCAAGGGTTCTTGCCACTTCTATGCCTCTCTGAACTCAGTTGTATCCCTCTGTCTATACTCTCTGAGGCCACTAAGCTAATCCATGGAGAATCCTTCTCCTCTGTGGACCCCATCTGTGCATTACCTAGCCTTAATATGCTCACAGATGCATCCCAGTAGGTAGACAGTACCACTATGGCCAATAAAGTGATGTGGCCCATTCCACCCCTTGGGTCTGACTTCTGTCCCCAACCAGAGAAAAACTCTGTCTACAGGGACAGTAATCAACAGAGGTCCTTCAACCCAGGGTCTGTACCATTGGGCTAAAGGGGAGTCAGGGGTGAGTCCTTCCTCCCCTGGCCCATCCTTTTGGGGTTCTTTACCTCCCTTTACTCCTAACACTAGGGGATACTCATTCCCCAGACTGAAAACTGGGGAATAACTATGACCCTTCTCTGGGTCACCTCACCACCGCACCCCACTCTAGGGACACCTGGGTCATATGGTGGAAAAAGACTTGGCCATAGGCTGGAGTAACCCTACACACTTGGCCAGTGTACTGCTCTGGGGAGACTAGCTCTTCCACAACCATGGTCTGGCTATCCCCAGTATCTCTCGAAGCAATGATTAAGACCCCATTCAATCCCAACCAGTGGAAATGCTGACTGACACCCTCGGGGGCCACCAGCTCACTCTCTGAGTCTATCTCCTAGCTGATGGAGCACATGGCATGGTCTTTTACCTGCCCCTGGGGACTACCTTCCTCTAAGGCCAGATTGGCCCCCCAGTAGGGTTTCCATCAGTGGGTGATTTCTTTGGATAGACAGAGTCCCCTTGCTTGAGTCCCATTTTGAGAACAATCAAAGCTATGTGGTTGGAAATGGAGCACCATCAGACACCCCCCTCCAGAACCTCCCTCCCTCTTTTCAGAAGGGTCAAGCAAACCCTTTCCTTCTCCCTTACCCTGGGATCTTTCTGGGTCTCTCTTGTCCTCCCCCTCACCCTATTGGTAGGAAACTAAACCACCCTTCTTGTGGTCCCCCCAGGTACCTTTCTGGACACTCTGGTGTTGACCCAGATGTCCACCTCTGTAGCAAGCTTCCTGGGGCCAGAAAGCTTACTATCAACCAGGTGTTGGTGCAGCTCTGGAAAATAAGTATCAAGCATGTGCTCCTTTAAAAATAAGTAGTATAACCCTGAATAATCATTACCCTGATGCCCCTCACCGAGCCAGTCAGTGCTTTTGCTAGCATAATCTAAGAAATCCACCCGTGTGTGATGAGATCTTGTGGCTGGCCCTGAACAATTGCCAATACATTTCAGGGGTCAGCCCATACTTACTGACCAATATGGCCTTCAGTGCAGTGTATCATGTCTGGAGTGAGAATTGTGTCCCTCCCCACTGTAGGCATGTACCCCCATAAGCTACCAACCCAGGACTCTGGGATCTTGTGCGCTCTCAAAGCTACTTTATAGGCTGCAAACCACATAACTGGGAAATCAAATCCTTGGGTATACAGACTCTTACTTCAGTTGTAGAACCTACAAGTATGCTGACACCATTACTGCTTCTGGACCTCACTTGTAGGGCTCTAATATCCAGTTCTCTGAGACTGAGCTCTTTGGCCAATTTATTTTCCTCAAGAGTTAGTCTCCTCTCCTCTAGAGCTTGTTACTTCTCCAATGTCAAATTTGCAAGCTCCAGCTTTAGCTTCCTTTCCTGCCTCCTGTCTGCCAGCTCCTCTGGGGACTGCCCCATGCTCTGGGGATCACCACTGCTTCCGGAAGTTGTTGGCCCCCTCCACTGGCAGACCTAGATTGATAGCACACTCCAGAATCAACTCATCCTTCTCACCCTCAATTTCCTCCTCCTCAGGGACCTCAGCCCCTGCATCCTGGGCCTCTGCCCAGGCTCCCAACGTCTTCTGAAGCTTCACCTTCCAGGTGAAGCCTTTTGTAGAAACCTGAGACCCCTTGCAAAAATCCTTCAGCAGAGCCACAGTGTAGGACTCTAACTTGGCCAGCTCAAAATCAATTACTGCAGGTGCTGCTTCTCCAGAGAGAGCCATGGTTTTATCAAAAAGCCAATTTAGGGGGAATTGAAAAAGGTTTGAATTGATCTTTATTATAGAGTAGAAGTGAAGACTGAATTACTGTATTGTATTGCTCAAACACAAGTCCTATGCTTGCCGCTGATCAGCAATGTTGGAAATTTGGTTTCTGATTGGCAGAGGTATGCCAATCAGGAACCACAATCCTGGTCAGGGTAAACCAGATACACAATAGAAGATAACCTGTGCTCACCCTTTGGTAGCTTGCCACAGAGTAGTCAGGCTTATCTAAAGAGGCAATGCATAAAGTATTTCTAAAACACACACACACTGTAAACAATGAATCCATCACAAAAAGATTCCACATAGGGTTAGGAAAATGTAGGTGATGAGTAGTGGTTGAGCCTCACAGTCTATTGGCATCATAGCAATGTCCTCGAACAGCAATCATTTGACATTGGAGAGAAGGTGTTGGTTCAGATTAGCGCAAAGGAGACTATGCATTGTTTCTGCTGGGTCAGCAGAGAAAACTCACTTCCAAGGGCCCAGGACTGAGTTGGCACTACTTGGGAGGTTGGGACTCAAAGATAGCAGAGTCCATGTGCTATTGCATGCAGGGTTGTAGGAAGTTGTTGATGTCCCTGAAACTTCAGAACAGGGGGCAAGCCAGCAATCCCTTGGAGTCACTCTGGGTTCAAGTAAGATGGGTCTTGTCCTTTTCCTCCGCAGGACAGAGAGTAGCAGGCAGCAAGGAAGCACAGCAGAGCAGCAGAGCAGCAGAGTAGCAGAGCAGAACGGTTGTCTTTTAAAGCACCAGTCCAGCAGAGTGGCAGTCCTTGTAGCAGAACAGCAGTCTTTCCCCCTGGCAGTGTTCTTCACAGGTCCAGTAGTTTCTGGTTTGGAGGGGTCAGAGACCCAGAACTTATACCCAGTTGTTCCTTCGAAGTGGAGGTGACTTCAAATGAGGGTATTTGAAGTGCACATAGATCCTTTCTTCCTAGCCTTGGCTCCAGACTATCAGTAGGTGGTAATCAGCCCTTTGTGTGGGGACAGGACTCTGCCTATTCAGGTACAAGTGTTAGCTCCTCCCTCCCTTCCTGCCCAGAAAGGACCATTAAAATACAGTTTAGTGCTCAGAAACACCTAACCTTTGTAACTGTGGCTGTCTAGAGCGAAGGCACACTGTGAAGCTGTCACCCAACATATGACATTTATTGGAAACAAGCTGCAGGTACACAGTGCAGTAAGAGCAGAGAAATTCCCACTTCCTAAAAGTAGCATTTCTAAAATAGTAATGTGAAATCTAACATTTTACTAGTAAGAAGATTTATCATGAACATTCCAAAGATATCAAGCATGATACATCTACTACTTCCTAATTAGGAATTACAGCTTAAACATGTGTTAAGGATTTCCCAATGAGAGGAGTAGGCCTCACATTAGTGAAAAACTATTGTAGGTGTCTTTCACTACAGGATATGCTAAATCTGAAAGTATATGCCCTACATTTTACCTACACAACACCCTGCCATATGGGCTACCTAGAGCCTACCTCAGGGGTGACTTATGTGAAATAAAAAGAGAGATTCAGGCCTCACAAAGGGTTTTAAATGATAAGTCAAAGTGGCAGTAAAACTGCCACACCGGCTCTGCAGTGGTTGGACTGAGACACGTTTAAAGGGCTACTTGTGTAGGTTGCACAATCAGTGCTGCATGCCCACTAGTAGCATTTCATTTACAGGCCCTAGGTATTTAGCATACCACTTTACAAGGGACTTAACACTAAATCAAATATGCCAATTGTATATGCACCAATTTTACCATGTTTAGGGGAGAAGCACATTAGCACTGGTCAGCAGTGGTAAAGTGCTCAGAGTCCTGATATATATATATATATATATATATAAAGAAAACGTCTCCTCTCGAAGAAAGAAGCAGGAGCCTCGAAGGGGATTTGCAAGACAACACCCTTCATTCTGTAATGATGGCGAATGCATTTCGGCCGGGTTGGCCTTCGTCAGCGCCTGCAGTGAGTGTGTAGGAAGTCCCAAATGTCCTGCAGAGGAAATACACCCAACCGCACTCTGATAGGTGCAAATTATTGGCTCCGCCCCTCACAGGTGAAGAATTCAGCCGGTCCGAGAAAGTCAGCGGACTTCGTGCCCCAGGATGCACTGGTTGCTCCCAGGTAAGTGTGGCTGAGGGACGTGATGAAAATGCAGAAAATAGCCAGGGTTGGGGTCAATGCAGGACATGACACGCAAAAGAAGTAGAAGGTGCTGCCTCGCGTCCCCACCTCACAAACCGGGAGTCCAAGTAGCAAAGTTGCAAGGGCGGGGGAACAATGCAGCCCGCCCGGCCGAGGTAAATGTCTCAGTAAGCCGCATCAAATCACTTGGACTGCCGGCGAGCTTGGAGATTTTCACTAACATCAAGAAACAGGAAAAGCCGAGGCTGGGTCCAGATTCTCCAAGCCACAGGTAGTGAGTGAGCTCCTGAACGCGCTTCTGGCACACACGTGGAATTGATAAAGAAAACGTCTCCTCTCGAAGAAAGAAGCAGGAGCCTCGAAGGGGATTTGCAAGACAACACCCTTTATTCTGTTATATAACAACACAAAAAACAAAGGTTACAGGGACATTATAGTTAGGCTCAGAATTTACTTGTACAAAACCATTGAAATTCAGCAGTTACAGTAACCTGAGCTAACTATAACTTGCAATGCAATACTTATGACCTCACATATTACATCACTCATGGCAAGGTCAGTGACATCACTGGTGACAATACTGATGGCATCATCCAGTAATTGTGAGTGTTTTCTAAAAGTGTTAAACATATATACTAAGCTGGTACACAGGTTAAATTAGCATACTTTGCTAATCACTGATACTATTTCTAACATATATTATGTGAGTGACTGTGTGACTGTCTGTAACCGTGTGTGAGTGGGTACCTGAGTGACTATATGGGTTAATAAGTGGATGAGTGAGTAGTTGTATAGGTGAGTGAGTGGCTGTATTGATAAGTGAGGTGGTATGTGATTGGCTGTATGGGTTGGTGTATGGCTATGTGAGTGGCTGTATGGGTGGATGAGTGGGTGTGTGAGTGACTGGCTATATGGGTGACTGAGTGTCTGGATGAGTGGCTGTATAGGTGAGTATCTGGGTGTGTAAATGGCTATGTGAGTGAGTGAGTAGCTGTTTGAGTGTGTGTATGGGTAAGTGAATGGGTGTTTGAGTATCTGATTTGGAGTGTAAGTGGTTGTATGGATGTGTGAATGGTTGTGTGGGTGAGCACATGGTTGTGTGAGTGGCTGTATGGGTGAGTAAGTAGCTCTGTTAGTAGCTGTGTAGGTTATTGAACAGCTGTGTAAGTAACTGGATGAGAGTGGCTGTGCAAGTAGGTGTATGCGCAAGTGAGTGGGTGTGTGATTGGCTGTATGGGTGAGTGAGTGGGCGTGGGACTGGCTCTTTGGATGAGTGAGTGGGTGTGTGAGTGGTTGTACGGGTGTGTGAGTGGGTACATGAGTGGTTGTGTGGGGTGCGAGTGGTTCTGTAATTGATATCATTTGAGATGCCATCACTGATGTCTCTGACCATGTCACGAGTAATGTAATATGTGAAGTCATGAGTAGTGCATTGGAGGCACATGTGTTATAGTTAGCCCAGGTAACTATAACTGCTGAATCTCAATGGTCTTGGACAAGTGTTTTCTGAGCCTAACTATAACCATTGTTTTTTCCAGTGAATTTCGATCGTTTTTTAATGTTATTTCCTAACTATAATGTCTCTGTAACCTATGTTTTTTTGAGAATTTCAAATGTGTTTTTATTTTACTTTTCTAAATTGTAACCTGTAAACTTTGAGAGTTGGTATGTGAGTGGCTTAATAGGTCAGTGAGTAGGTGTGTAAGTACCTGTATGGGTCTGTTAGTGGGTGTATGGGTCTGTGAGTGGGTGTATACGTTGTTTTGTGGGTGTGTGAGTGGGTGTGAGTGTCTACATGGGTCAGTGAGTAGGTGTGTGATTGGCTGTATGGGTCTAGGAGTGGGTGTGTGAGTGGCTGTATGGGCTTGTGAGTAGGTGTGTGAGTAGCTGTAGGGGTCAGTGACTGGGTTTGTGAGTAGCTGTATGGGTCATGAGTTGGTATGTGACTGTATGGGTATAAGAGTGGGTGTGTTAGTAATTTTGAGGGTGTGAGTGGATGTGTGAGTGGTTATGTGAGCCAGTGAGTGGATGTGTGAGTGAGTGCATGTGTGAGTAGTTTTGAGGGTATGAGTGGATGTGTGAGGGGTCATGTGTGGGTCTCTGAGCATGCATGTGAGTACCTGTGTGGGTCTGTGAGTGGGTGTGTGCGTGCCTGTATAGGTCTGCAAGTAGAGGCATGAGTGTCTGAGTGGACCAGTGAGAGGGTGCAGGAGCATCTGAGTGGATGCATGAGTGTTTGGGTGGGTCTGTGAGTAGGTGTGAGTGTCTGAGT
The DNA here is from genome assembly GCF_964263255.1 of Lissotriton vulgaris. Classification (NCBI taxonomy): domain Eukaryota; kingdom Metazoa; phylum Chordata; class Amphibia; order Caudata; family Salamandridae; genus Lissotriton; species Lissotriton vulgaris. The sequence goes on along the minus strand of NC_141694.1, from coordinate 540,853,505 downwards.
GGGTGTGTGAGTGGGTAAATGAGTGTCTGAGTAGGTGTGTGAGTGGGTGGGTGCCCGGGTGTCTGATTGGGCCTGTGAGTGGATGTATGAGTGTCTGTGCCACTGTCTGAGTGTGTCTGTGAATGGGTGCATAAGCATCTGTGCTGGAATGGGTATGTGATTGCATGTGTGGGTCTCTGAGTGGGTGTCTGTGTTGGCACATGAGTATCTGAGTGGGTCTGTGAGTGGGTGCATGATTGCCTGTGTGGGTGTGTGAATGGGTGCATGAGTGTCTCTGTAGGTCTGTGAGTGGGTGCATGAGTGCCTGAGTGGGTCTGGGAGTAGGTGTATAAGTGTCTGAGTAGGTGTAAGAGTGGGTCTGTAAGTGGGTGTATGAATGCCTGAGTGCATCTGTGAGTGTGTATTAGTGTGTGTAAGTCTGTGAGTGGGTGTATAAGAGTGAGTTAGTGTTTGAGTGGGTCTATGAGTGGGTGTGTGAGTGTCTGAGGGGGGTCTATAAGTGGGTGTAAGAGCATATGAGAGGGTGTGTGAGTAGGTACCTTGGTGTCTGAGTGGGTGTGTGTGGGTGTATGAGTGTCTAAGAGGGTGTGTGAGTGGGTACATGAGTTACTGAGTGGGTCTGTGAGTGGGTGTAAGAATGTCTGAGTGGGTGTGTGAGTAGGTACATGAGTGACTGAGGGGCTGCATGAATGGGTGCCTGGGGTTCTGAGTGGGATTGTGAGCAAGTGTGTCAGTATGTGAGTGGGTCTGTAAATGGATGCATAATTATCTGAGTGGGTTTGTGAGTGCATGTGTTGGTCTTTGAGTGGGTGTGTGAGTGTCTGTGTGGGTCTGTGAGTGGGTGCATGAGTGTCTGAGTGGGTCTGTATGTGGGTGCGTCAGTGTCTCTGAGGGATGTATGTCAGTACAACGCGATCATTTTGATCGTGCTACTTTACAACACAGTTTTCACAACGCAAGGCGTTACAATGACTTGCATTGGAGGGCGCTGGTTTGTGGAGTAATTACATTTTCTATTCCAACTCCAGCCCACGTAACAGTAGGGAAGGTGTTGGAATAGAAAATCAAACTATTCCTTAAGCAAGAGCGCCATCCAGCGCAAGTTGTAGTAATGACTTGCGTTGTAATGGCTGGGTCGTAAAGGTCGCGCGGTGTAAACACCGCGTTGTAAAGGATGTTTCCCGTCTCTGAGTAGGTGTGTGAGTGGGTCTATGAGTGGTTGTGTGAGTGGCTGAATGGGTCTGTGAGTGGATGCATAATGGTGTGAGTGGATGTGAGAGTATCTGAGTGGGTTTCTGAGAGGGTATATGGCTGTCTGAGTGGCTGTGTGAGTGTATATTTTATTTAATTTGCCAACAGAATTCGTGAATCTGCCGCAATTCACATGTGGTTCAGCACTGAGGGGCGCAACAGATTTGTGAATCCTCCGTTGTGGGAAAAAAACTGGTCTAAGCATTTTCTTCCTCATTAGAGGTCCCTCACAGGCCCCTATATTGTACCCAAGAAGTTAGGGTACCTCTACCCTGACCCCTTCCATTACTTTGTTGATTCATTTTTACCTCCGGCTACTGTTTCCTGATAAGTAAAATCCAACTGCAACTTTCTACTTAGTTTGCAGCCAAGTAATCACAGCATTGCTATTGGTATCTCTAGATATCTATATTTCATTTTCCATTAATATCTCAAAAAACTAATTAACAGATTTACTCCAAATCACACAAAAAGCATGCTTTATGGACCAAGAGCTTGCTGTCTGCTAAATTTGGTGTCAATCTCAATGGCAATTAACATGGGGATGCCCCGTTTTTCTCAGCCCCCACTTGATGAATCCCCCCAGAACGTTCAACATAGTAGCTGAACTCAGGTGTATACTAGTTAAAAAAATTGTAAAGATTCGTCAAATGGCGCCAAAGTTCTAGGGAGAAAAAAAATGTGCTTTCCGATGGAAACTACATCTTTAAACCCCTAGTCTTAATATACATTTTAATCATTCCCATCCATCCCATTATTAAAGGGACACCTTGAGAGTGGATAAGGAATTTTTATTTTTAAAATTGCACTCCCTATTTCACTGTCTTCATAAGAGCTCCCTGGAACATGGTCAAGCCCACCCTGACCTTTAGGAGTCAGGGTGAACTCGATGAGGAAGGATGCTACTATTAGAGTGAGTGAGGGTTACATAAATAAAAGGGTTTCTTTCCCTTCCTCACTCCCATAGGAGTGGTGCATAGGTGTGGCAAACAATACCCTTTCCCTTGCATAAGCGCTTAAACTTCAGAAGGGATACTTGTCGGTCAACAGTATTTGCCTTAGGAGGACATATCCCTGCATTCTTGGTTAGGAGGATCTCTCCACCCGTCAGGTGCTAAAAGGTTTCTTCTGAACGTCCAGTCCTTTATGTTTTGAGCTCTGCCCCAAAAACCATGCGGTTCAGCCAACTGCCTGTAAGAAATGGTAGCTTTAATTTGCCCTGCCTGGGAGTACAGGATGAAGGCGGACATAGCTCATTCTGAAGTCTGAGTCTGAAGTAGAGCGGGGTGTCACTGACATATTTTGAAGCCCATCATGTAAAAGAGCAGTATCAGAGCAATGAGACAATGTTAAAGTTTAAGATACTCAGAGGAAAGGCTAATCACTGGTGATGCTACATATTAGAAGACTAAAGACTATAGACAGTCTAAATATTTATATGCAACATTCATAAAGAGAATCCTGAAATTTTTTAGGTTAGGGTCCATATTACTGATTGGGTCCACTGACACTGTCAGGCACACTTTCTATAGTGTGCTCCCAATGCAGGCAGGCAGGAAGGAAGTACCCAGTTTTTTTAGAAAATGTGGCCTCGCTTGAGTAGGTTCAAAATCTTACACTTCACATTTGTGCTAAGGAGGACGTCAGTAATTCATTAAAAGATACCCATGTGGTTTGAAACCACAGCTCCATCTTTAGCTGCCAGTGGACCCTGTCTCATCTTCAAGGAAGAGCCAGGATACCCCAAGGGGTGGGTGCCTGCCTTGGAGTGAAGGTGCTGTGGGACCCCAAAACTGCCTCCCAAGGGGCACAATGACTATACATTATTTCTAATGTGGAACACAATAAGCAGCCTCCAGATAAATTATTTGCTCCAGAGCCAACATCTGTAATAAGATGTGGGTGCAAGAGTAAAGGTGATTGCTCATTTGTGACCACACCCTAATGCAAATGAGGGAATGCTCCTTTATGTTTGTGTAAAAAAAAAAGATGCTAAAAAGGTAAGTCTCCCATCGTTGTCTGACCACAAACTCTTTGTTTAAAAAAAGTAAGAAATCTGCAAGACTAGATCATAGCCAAAACAGTAAATAAACTGTAGTCAGAGAGCATATGGATTCTCAAGATTATAGTGGCAACCTTCTAAGCAAAGAAGTCAAAAGACTCTGTTGATATGCACTTTAATCGACTTAAATATAAAAAAATGTTTTTATTATTATTACCATATGTAATTACAATTTCATTGACACACCTAATGAATCATAGGGCCTTAACACTCAAAACATGTACAATCAGTAACTAATCAAATTCAATGATGGCTGCAAAGTGTGCCCTTTTACTAACATCAACATGTTCCAGGTTTAAGAGAACAGATTGAAGTAATTCCATTAGTAATAGTAAAGAAGATAAAACTATATTAAAGAAAATCTAGCTGAAGAAACTGTGCTATAATCATAAGGCTGGACATTGAAAACAGCCCTAACATACCTACAAATACTGGAACCACCTTACATTCCCATCAGGAATCTTTGTTATGCCTCCCAACAGTTTATACAACAATATCCATCCAAGTGGCAAAAACATAGAGGCCAATCCTTTAGAACTTTGGGTCTTAAACTGTACAACACCCTGGACACCCAAGTCAGAGCTGAAACAAACTATGAGGCCGATTACGATAGCGGTGAAACCGCCACGGGCAGGCTGCTAGCGGCGATTTCACCGCCATCGCCAAGCACTTTTCCACCCGCCATATTATGATGGCGGGCGGTGTGCTGGCGGGCACAAAGTCCGCCAGCCACGGGTCCGCCACAGGCAATCGTTCTGATTGCCTGGCGGACCCGGCCAGCATGTGCAGAATGGTGGCGGTGCCTAGCAGCCACCGTCCACCAAATTACAATGCTGCTGAAAGCCAGCCTTTCAATGGAGGGGAAACCGCCATGGAAAGGGTGGTGGGGATTAGATTTGGGGGCCCGTTGTATGCCCCCCTTGTGTTGGAGGGAAAGGTTGTGCACTGGGGGTACCCATGGTACCCCCCCCCCCCTACATTTTCCTGCACCAGGTGGCAGGCACCGCATGGTGTCTGCCACTTAGTGCAGGGAAACGCACAACATGCTTTTTTGGCATTGCGGAGAGTGCTGCAGCCAGCAGCACCCACCGCAATGTTAAACTTGCAGGATGTGAACCGCCATGGTGGCGGTCACATCATAAACAGGGGTGCCGGACCGCCGACTTACAGGCCGGTGGTGCAAGTCCCTGCATCAATGGCCATCGTAAACAGCCCCTATCTCTTCTTCAGGAAACCTCTAAAAATTTACTTATTCAAGAAATCATTTGCCTAATCCACACCCCATGTATCACAATCAAAGAATTAGCATTTAAAGTTCTCACCTTATACTGATGGACTCTGACAATCCACTGACCATTGTGTTTTACTTGGACTTACCTTGAATTTTGAACAAGTGCTATAAGGTTAATGCATGAGGGGGCGTGGCTTGGGCGCCGATGGCGATGGTCGCCTGAGAGCTCGGCTCCGGGACTGAGCCCGGGATTATCCTGTTAATCGGAGGCTGCGGGGCACCCTAGCCCCCGCATATCGTCGTTCGGCCCGACTGGACCCTACTGAGACACCTGGCACAGCCTGGACGGGTGGTGATCCGCCCGAAACTCGAAGTTTGTGGTCCCGAGGAGAGCGACCCAACATGGAGCCCGGACCTCTTTGTCCCCCTTGGACGGGACCATTAGCCTGGAAGAACGTCGCTGATCACAGCGTGCCCTCCGCTCTTTTGTCTTCCTGGAGAGTGAGGAGCTGGACTTTGCCCTGCTGAGACTCTGATATTGGTGATTGCGCCTGGACGGTCGGAAGCCCCTACCATAGTGAACCCCGGCACACGGACGCCTGGAGGTCCTGACGGTGGTGCCGACCCCCGACGCGGCGCTTGGCTGCATCCCCCGATCGACCCGATCCCATGGGAAGCACAACCCCCTGGCGCCACAAAGTCTCTGGTGGTGTGGGTGGCCCTCGCTCCGGATCCTCGTCAACCAGACGGGCCTGCCCGGCCTCGCGCCGAGTGTCTCCGCCTCCTCCCCAGCGCTCTCAGACGACACGGTGGCGGCGCGAGCCGAAACTGTGGAGATCCACCTGGCCCTGGAGAAGAGGATCACCGGCCCCCACCCCGAGGGCCAGCATTCGGGAGAGTTATAGCCGGCGCTCGCACTCGGTGGCACCTTCATCTGAGTCCACACTGTGCGCTTCCCGCGACATGGGGAAGCCGAGGGGGGCTAAGGGGACTACCCCGGCCGCCTCTGACTCGGAGACCCCGGACAAGGAGGGCCATGGAAACCCGGGAAGTGCTGGTGGCGCGCCGCTGCAGCAACAGTTTGATCGCGTCCTGGAGGCGATTGCGACCACACGCTCGGCCCTTCAGCAGGACATTGCCCAGGTGGCGACGAGCCTGGGCCTCCTCAGGGCGGATCACGGCAAGCTGTCGGACAGGGTCAAGGAAGTGGAAGGCTCGGTGAAAACCTTGGAGCCGGCGCAGCGAACCTTGGCCGCGACAATGAAAGATGCCCTAACCCGGATTTCTGCCCTGGAGCAGCGAGCGGAGGATGCGGAAGGCCGTAACAGGCGCAACAACATCCGAGTGGTAGGCCTGCCGGAGAAGATCGAAGATGGCGACATGGTGGCCTACTTGGAAGCCTGGCTCCGAGACACGGTGGCCCCGGAGGGCCTATCCTCTTTCTACACCCTTGAACAAGCTCATAGAGTCCCAGCAAGGCCACCGCAACAGGGCCGTGCACCGCGTCCAGTGGTGGCGCGCCTCCTGCATTTTCGCGACAGGGACCTCATCCTCAATGCCGCTAGACATAATGGCCCCTTCAAGGTGGAGAACAGCCAGGTGAACATCTTCCTGGACTACACCTATGAAACCCAACGCAGACGGTTTTCATTCTTGGCGGTCAAGCGCGAGCTCCGGAGCGAGGGCATCCAATACTCGCTCCTATTTCCTGCAAAGCTCCGCGTCATTGTCGATGACAAGACTCAATTTTTTGATACCCCGGAGGATGCCTGTAACTGGCTTGAACTCTATAGAGCTGGGAAAGATGGTTTTGCCTCCGCATCTCAGCCAACGGCGGAGCCGGGACAGCGACGGCGATCTACGAGGGTGCGGAGTCGCCGGGGCCGGTCGGGCGGCCCTTCTACTGTGGAGACATCGACGGAGCGGAAAGGAGTACTGGAGGTGTTGTCTGCACTGTCTGGTTCACGAGATGATACCATTGCGGAAGAAGAAAACCCTGGTGACGAGGGGGCATCGACGGACTCGGAGAACTCGGTGACAGATAGCATCAGCACACCGGTGATCACGCCGAAATCGGTTGAGGACCTTCTTGATGGACAGGGTTGACGGGGTGAGCTGCATCCTTTTGGGTGGGGGCCCGTAGCGGGGGTGGCGGGAGCCGATGGTTCAGCATGATCTCCGGAGAAGCGGGGGGTGGGGTGCCTTGCCTTTGCCCCGAGGGTTTCCGTTACTGTTACTGTTTTGGGCTTGTTTTAGTCCTGGTAGCCAGGGCATCGAGGGCCCACTGCCACCGCCCAGCCCGCACCTGGCCCTTAAGGCCTTCCTACGGTGGCGACCGTAGGATTAGTTGGGGACGAAGGGTTTTCTGAGGGCATGGTTTGGATGGGAACTAGATGGAGTTATTTGGGTCCTGTTCTGGGGAGGGTGGGCAGGGGTTTGGTTAACATAAGAGTTGTTGAGTTTTGGTTGGGGGAAATGGCCGCCATCAGTGCTTGGGTGATTGTTGTTCGCTCTTTGTTGGGACCCAGATGGGGAGACTTTGCACGGACAGTATGGGACAATGGCTGACGTTGCTAATGTGAAGTGTATTACTTGGAACGTGCGGGGGCTTCATACCATGTCTAGGCGGCACAAAGTCCACGCTTATTTAGTGCGTAGGAGAATACAAATGGCGCTGCTGCAGGAGACCCATCTGAACAAGGCGGAAGGGGCGGCGCTACAGCGTAGGTGGAGGGGGCAGGTCTTCTTCACGTCGTACTCCGCATACGCCAGGGGGGCGCTAATCTGGATTAGGGCTGGGGTTCCCTTCCAGGTCACAAACTCAGTAGTAGATCCAGAGGGGCGATATGTGGCCATCTCGGGCACTCTGGGGGGGAGGGACTTGAACGTTTGCTGTGTATACGCACCTAACATGGACCAGATTGCCTTCCTTTCTAGGTTATCGGGCTCGTTGGCCCACTTTTTCACGGGGCCCCTCCTGCTCGGTGGGGACTTCAATTCGGTAGTGGATGTGGAGGCCGATCGCTCGCACCCGCCCCTCCCTGATTCTCCGGTCCGCCGTGTGGCTAAAGGTCGTAGGGACTGGCAGACACGTTGGGGTCTGACGGATATTTGGAGAGCGCAACACCCCGACGCTAGAGACTACTCCTACTTTTCGGGCCTACACGAGTTGCACGTTAGGCTGGACGGGTTTCTTGGCTCGACTGAACTGGTTTCAGCGGCGATCCGTTCCGAATACTTGACTAGGACCATCTCGGACCATAACCCCCTCCTGCTGGCCCTTCGCTGGTTTCCGGGGGCGCCGGCGGTGCCCACCTGGAAGTTACGCCCTGAGATCCTCGAGGACACTGTATTCAGAGCGGACTTAGGTGATAAGATCGAGGAGTATTTCGCGTCCAACGGGGGCTCTGCGAGCTCGAGAGCGCTGGAGTGGGACGCTTTTAAGGTGGTGGTGAGGGGTTATTGCATCACCAAGAAGGTAGGTATGAGGCGGGTTATCCTCGATGACTTGGACGCGGCTGATCGGAGGCTTCGTGAGTTGGAACTCCGCCGCCCCGGGCACCCTGAACTCCAGGGACGCACGGCAGAGGCGAAGGAGGCGGTGGCGGCGGAGGTCGAGCGGCTGCGCTGCTTCGACTACAAGGCCTATACGGTTCGGTCCCTCGCAGAAGGGGATAGATCGAGCGCATTGCTGGCATGGCTGGCTAACCCTACGCGCCAGACCTCACTAACAACGTCCATGCGCATGGCGGACGGGACCATGGTGCACACTCAACCGGAGATCTTAGGCTGCTACCGGCACTACTATGATCAGTTATATCGCAGTCGTGCTGCCAAAAACCCTGACCTTCTCGAGGACTATCGGAGGCCCCTGGAGCTCCCAGCGGTGGAGCCTGACGTGGCGAAAGCCCTGGGGTCCGATATTGAACTGGGGGAGATCCGCAGCGCCATTAAAAAGATGGCGCGGAATAAGACCCCGGGTCTAGACGGTCTTCCTGTGGAATTTTACGCGGCCTATGCCGACCTCCTAGCTCCGAGACTGGTGATCGTATATAGAGAGGCGAAGAGGCTTGGCCGACTACCCGGCTCGATGCGCGAGGCCCTGGTGGTTCCCCTCCTCAAGCCGGGGCGGGACTCGACCGATCCGGCGTCCTACCGTCCCTTATCGATGCTGACGGTCGATTATAAGATTCTGAGCAGCATCTTGGCCTCGAGACTGCTGGGCCACATGAGCTCCCTGGTACATGAGGACCAGGCTGGGTTCATCCCCAAGCGCAACACGACAATGAAAATCCGTAGGTTGTTCCGCTTGCTGGGTGAACCGCTTGTGGATGCTCCGTGCCCGGTGGTCCTATCGGTGGACTTAGAGAAGGCGTTTGATAGCCTGGAATGGGACTACCTGCACGCTGTGTTGCGGCGGTTCGGCCTCGGCGAGGGTTTCATCAGGTGGACCGCGGTCTTATATACCTCCGTATCGGCCAGGGTTCGGGCGGGTCCGTTAATATCCTCGCAGTACCCGGTAGAAAGAGGCACGAGACAGGGCTGCTCGTTATCCCCAGTTCTCTTCGCGCTGGCGGTGGAGCCTCTCGCACTGCTACTCCGATCGGGGGCTCATTACAATGGCTTCTGGACACCTTCGGGCCAGCACCACATTTCGTTATATGCCGACGACCTGTTGCTCTTCCTTGAGGACCCAGTCGAGGCCCTACATGGAGCTGAGACGGCGCTCACGGCGTTTGGGGAGGTCTCGGGCCTACGGGTGAATTGGGCTAAGACATGCCTTTTCCCGGTTCACAGAGGCACCCCTAGTCCAGTCCTCAATAGAGAGCTTAGATGGGAACCTGACTGCTTCAGGTACCTGGGAGTGTATATCTATCATGACCCATCTGACCTCCTGGACGGAAACATTACCAGGTGTAGTCGAGCCCTACGGGGTAATATGGACTTCTGGGCTACGCTACCGCTTTCGTTGGCGGGACGGGTCGCTCTCCTCAAAATGGTGGCTCTTCCCCGGCTGCTGTATTATTTCCGGGCGCTACCGGTTTGGATCCCGCCAGCCACATTTAGGCTCCTACGGTCGATGATAGTCGGATTCCTCTGGGGCTCGGGCCGCCGAAGAGTGGCCCTTAAAACCCTGATGAGGCCGAAGGCCGAGGGTGGGCTCGCGGTGCCGGATTTTGAGAAATACTATCTGGCGGCGCAGCTCCAGACCCTCACCCAGGAGATTGCCAGAGAATTCCGAGGCCCGGAGGACAGGAGAGGTATAGGGATGGCCAGGCATGTCCTATCCTTCATAGCTCTACGCCAACGTTTGACCTTGCAAGACCTGACGCTGGAGGAGAAGACCATTCGCCTGTGTTGGAACCGGGCCCACGCCCGGGGCCAATTGCGAATACTGTATGCGCCTGAAATACCATTGGGGATGTTGACGGCCTTGCCCCATGGCGGTGATTGGTCACGATTGGCGGACTGGGAGGACGCGGGGTTGCAGTTGGTGGGGGATCTTTATGAGGCTGGGGTATTCTTGCCCTTTCAGGAGCTCATTGACCGCTTCGAGATTCCCCGTGGAGACTTCCTGTTGCACTCGGCCCTGGTCCGAGTGATCCAGGCGCACTGGAAAAGCGGTCAGGAGGAACCTCCTACGTCTCCGGTGTGCCAATACGTCATGATGTCTGCGGGCACGGTGAAGGCGGTCACCTGCCTCTACGGTAGATTGATCAATGAAGGGCTGACCCCCCTTGCGACCCTGAGGGCCCGTTGGGAGGCAGACATAGGCAATGAGATCCCGGAAGCGACCTGGTCTCAACTCGTGCGACGAGCTTGGAAGGGGACGCGCCACGCCCGTTTTCAGTTGGTCCACTATTATATACTCCATCGGGCATACCTGACCCCGGCGAAAATCCAACAGTACTTCGCCACGGGCTCGGCAACCTGCCCCAGATGCCCGGCGCCGGAGGCAGACCTCCTCCATATGTTGTGGGCCTGCCCGGGTTTGTCCTCTTACTGGGTGGAAGTAGGAAAGACCCTGACGGAGGTGACGGGGAGACCCCTATCGGTCGATGCGGCGGTGGGACTTTTGCATTGGTCTCCACATACCCCCAAAAACAAAATTTCCAGTAAATTTATTGATTTGGGGCTTCTTTTGGCCAAACGAGAGGTGACCAGGAACTGGAAGGCACGAGCTGGTCCGACTGGGAGCAGGTGGCACAGCGAACTCTTGAAGTGGGCGGCGGGAGAAAGCACGCTGAGATACCAACTAGCTGGGAGACAGCGTAATGAAAAAGCACAGGAGGCAGCGCTAGAATGGGAGACACTAGTGCAGGCCCTCAGGGACTATTGCGCCCCCAGCGACTCTGATAGCGAGAATGCAGCGCGCCCCGAGTCCCGATAGGCAATTGCGTTTTCTGTTTCTGATGCGCTCCTCTTGGGTCCTCTCATGAATCCTACTGCGGCTGCTACCACACACTGATGGCGGGGTTGGGTTGGGGAGGGATTTCTTTGTAATTTAGTGTTTTGTGGGTGGAACTTTCTTTTGGGTTTTGTGGGCTTGTTTAGAAAAGCAGATGACGGACAGTGGATCATCCGGACCAGCTTTGCTCTCCTGCTGAGCCCCCACTGGATTTTGTCGCCCGACCTTTGGACTGGGCTGAACGTTTGTGTATGAAAACATGCTGCGGGGGGTAGGTGGGATGCAGTTAATTGATTTTATTGGATTTATGATACTGGTCATATATGTAACAGTTTGCTGATTCCTGCAATAAAAATATATTTCACAAAAAAAAAAAGGTTAATGCACGATGACATCCAGTAGTCTACAAAACACCTAAATACATAAACAGAAGTCAACAATGCAGTCTTTGGATATTTTACTTACTTGTTACCACTTCAGATACATGACTAAACATGCATTGAACTGTCTTGTCCTCTAAAATAGACGAGTAGAAAGGCTTCCCTTTTGACACACCGGACCACCAGCTTGGGACTTCACTGACCCCTATAATAGCATTGAAGGCTTGCTTTAAGGCATCTTGTGCAGTTTCCAATGGGGGGTCCATCACAATATTTGGGATCTTAAATCTCATTATTAATTTGAACCTGCAAAAAAACACACCATTTTCAACAAAATGATTAATGCAAGAAAACCATAGTTAATGATGCCAACTGTTAAGACACACTTGTTCTTGTCCTATGAGAAGTCCTATCTCTGTCATAAAGGATTAACAACAGATCAGACGCATGAGTTTTATTATGTAACTTTAAAGCACCTATGTCTTGTTTGGAAAATGATTTTTTTATCACTCTCGACACCATTTAAAGATTGAGATTAATTCTTTCAGAATACTGTCAACAAACTGAGGTAAAGAGGTCCAACCATGAGAGATGGGAGCGTAGAGGCTGTGTTATTATCCTTGTAATGCTGAAAGGGTCACCTTTACATGGACCATTTTAGTGCAATATATTTCTAAGAAGCAGAGTTTTCTTTCTGGACATTAGCCTGGATACTGTTTTAATGAATAAGGCACCCTATGTCTAGGGAAACAAGTTTGTTGAACAAGGTGTCTACATCCTCCTCCTTGTTATGGTATCTGACGTTTGAGTCCTAAATATCCTTGTTCTAGAATAGTGTGATAAACAAATGAGTCATTGCAAAAATATTGTGAGACATAACATCAAAGGGTAGTATATTGTTTTTCTTTCTGTAAATATTATTAATGTTAAATTGTAGTATACTAAATAAATATGGTATTTGATGTAGTCAGAAAATATTGCAATTAGAATGCTTTTTATTATAATTTTAGATAAGACTGTATTTTGTTTGTTCTTTTATGCTATTTTTTGAGAGGTTGTGGGTTATTTTTTAGGTTTGGGTAGGTAGTGTTTTATTTTTAAATTATTGTTTAGTGTGTATTTTTATATTAATTCTATTTTATAAATATTATTTACTTATAGGTAATGGAATTTTGGGGTTATATCTTGGGGGATTTTATGATTCGTTTTTAAGGGTTGTGAGGGTTATTGGGAGTTTGAGTGGGTGGTGTCTTACTGATCAGAACTTTTAGGTTTGTTGGGGTGATGAAATGTAATTAAAATATTTTTTTTTCAATTATTTTATAATAAATATTTTAGGAAGCATTTCTGGGGTACATTTTTTAAATTTTATAAACACTTATTTATATTTTGTCATTTATTTTAATTAAATTCTTGTGAAAATTAAATTGAGATTCTTACATTTTAGGTTTAAAAATACTTTTATTTGTAACATTAAAAAAGAATTAAAATTATTTAAAAAGTATACATTTAATGATTAAACAATAATAACATGAATAAAATATTCAATCAGAACAGGTGAAAAAACATAACAATGCAGTATACACTTGTAAAAGGTAATTAAATAAAAATAAAGTAAAACCATTAGATATATCTCCAAGTATAGAAATTATTGTGCACATCAAAATTAATAACACTATCTATAGAAAAACATTTATATAATATCAGTTAAAAGCAAACTATTTAAGAAAACACAATAGGCGATTTTAAGCAATTATAAATATTACATTAATATACTGCACAAAAACATGTTTAAATATGCTTACAGTGTATTGCAAGTATAATTTTTATATTTCTTTTTCTTATATTTCTTATCTTTGTATACATTTCAAAAAGTATACATTTTACCTTTTTTTTAAATGTTTATACAAATTAAAATAATATTTTTAAATGAGCTACAATGTATGTGTATTTTCCTTATGGTGCCCCTTTTTTTCAAAATAACTCTATTGTCACGCCTTTTCTTTATGCCATTGCCTAGTAGAAGTTGAGGGATAGGACTGCAGGTTCCAGTTTTCTCGTATCAAAAGAAAGTATGTTTTGTATGTGTTTGTGATGAATAGGTTGGCTAAGCTTAGTTTTAGTTATTTTAAGTGTAAATTGTGTGTTTAGATGAATTGGGTAACATATATTTGTAGTAGTTTAGTGCATTATCTATGTTGGATGTAGTATAGGAAGGTGCTTGTTTAATAATTCCTGTGTATTTTGGAGTTTGTAATAATTTGGACATGTTAGTGAAACTACATTTATAGACATTTCAGTTACTTATTTTTATGGGGTGGATATGGAAATATGTAGTGTTTCCCAAACTGTGGGTCATGACCCACTGCAGGGATCATAAGCTGATTTTTGGTGAGTCTCCAAAGTCCAGGCAATAAATAAAAATGCTCTAAATTCTGTATTTATCATGTCACATTTTCTCAACTTCAATGACATAAGTCGAATGTCAGGCTAGGGGCCTGATTACGATCTTGGTGGATGGGATGCTCTGTCACAAATGTGATGGATATCCTGTCCACCATATTATAAGTTACATTATATCCAATGGAACTTGTCATACAGCACATAGGATATCCTTCCGTTTGTAACAGAGTATCCCATCTGCTAAGATCGTAATCAGACCCTTTGTCTTCTTCTGCTTATTTTTTTACACGTATATTGGTGTTTACAAATTCCTCTCACTTTGCAGGTAGAGAAAAAAAATAAAGTGAGGTACTTGACAATCCAGCTAAGGTACATAAAGTGTAAACATAACACAATGTAAATATCTGTTAATTAACTGTACACATTCTGCAGTTAGCAACGCAAAGTTAATCAATATTTTGGGTAGTTCTGAAGTGTGAGGAAAACCAAGATTTTAGTAGGATCAGAACAAATCAAGACACTTTACTTGGTGATGCACAATTAATAGTCACTGAAACTCGATTTTCACACAGTAATAATTCTGTGCAATATCGTTTTTTCTATAAGACTGTATGTCTGTGCAAATTCAGTGACCATTTCAATGGAAAATGTGCTGTCTGCACATAACAATGCACCACCTTACAATGCTTTATTACATTTAAAAAACTGCCCTCCTCATGTCCATTATAGATAGGTGAGTTGTGAAAGTTTGTGCTGCTTAAAAGTTGGCTCTAGTTCTAAAAGGTTTGGGAAACACTGGTGTATCGTTTTTATATTACAGGTCCCAAGAGTATTCACTTTGGAGTTACTTCATTACTATTTTTACACTTTGGAAAATGTGCTGAAATGTTTTGTTTTTTATATGCCTTATTATTATTATTCCTATTTATGGTTTTCCAGACATTTCCTTTAATTTTTTTAAATCATTTTTTAGGTTTCTGAAGTTACTGATGGATTTGATATGGAACTATATATATATATTTTTTAATTTCCGTTTTTTATATAACTTTTCTACTATCTGCTGTTAGGACTGGCCTGCTTCGATTGTCTATAGCATGAGAGCTTTTTGCCTATATTATATATTGTTTTTTCTAATGTTGGTATATTTTTAATGTAAAGTGTTATCATTAATATGCTTATGTTTGTATGTTATTGGGTGTTCTGTGTATATCTCAATAATATTGTTTGTAATGTTTTATATGTCTTATAGGCTCTGTGTTGTTCTTTTCGTGCAGATTTTTTTTAGATAATTTCATAACATTTTTTACCTATTTTTTTTATATTTAATTCAATGTAATAGATGTGATTTTAAAGTATAAACCTTTTAATTATATATGTTTTAAAGTTGTGACATACAAGTACTCTGAACAGACAAAGAGGCAGCCCTGGACTACTTAACATGTCTGAAGATGTGCATTGACTTTGGAACCTACTTGAATGTGGAATTGAAAGTTCATTCTTCCTATGTGACTGTTGGTTGGCTGTTTGTTTTTTAGTTGTGAGTGCTAGCTGATACATCAGATGTTAGTCTGGAGCTTACATTTTTTTTCTATTTAGTTGCTAAACAATGTCAATGTAACATAGTGAAACATCAAAGAAGCATCCAAAATGAAATAACATTGAGCAACAAAATAAATGTTACTACGTGGACAGCACTCTTTTCTGGTCACCGTTTGCGATGTCGGGTGGAAACTTTCCGCCTGACACGACTCATAATCAGTACCCACTGACTCGCAGTCTGCGGTCCTGCCCGCCCAATTACGATGTGACTGAATGCTGTTTGCTTGCATTCCCATTGTTTCCTATGGGAGCTTGTGTTACGCCTGACAACCGGCCGTAACACAAGCTCCTATGCGGAAATGGGGTGAATGTGGTGAACCCTGCTCCCTGTCGCAGGCACCCCACGGTGCCTGCCACACAGTGCAGTATTTTACAGGGGGCCCCCCTCACCCCTCAAACGGAGGCCACAGGCTTGAGGTGGCCCTGCCAGGGGCCCCCAAAGTCACTTTCTGACAGCCTTTTCGTGTCGTAGAGGCCAAAGCGGAAAGGCTGTTGGAAACCGACAATCCCGAGCTCGGAAACGCTGTCCATATAGGTGCACGCTGTGTTTCCGACTGACACAAATCCTCCGAGAGAAGGTCAGAACTGATTCGGAATCACCACACAGTTTACCTTCCAACCATGAACATCGTAATCAGTCTGGAGGATTGTAAACCACCTGAGTCAGTCGGTAGAGAAGAATCTGACTGTCGGGAGGAGGCTTTCCACCCAACATTGTAATCGGCCCCTAAATATCTTTAAGTAGGATATAAATATTTATCAATAAGGTAGTAAGAGCATGGGACAAGTCAGTCAGTGTAATCAGAATTTTGAGAAACTCCCTCCTAGTGCTAGAACCAAAAGAGAAAGCCTTTAATCTGGTAGTGGCAAGCAAATTCTAGATGAAGTATCATTGACTGACCAGGTGACAGGGGATTAGGCTAGAGATTCTAGAGACCCCATGTTATAAATTAATCTGAATCCCAAACAAAATACCATCACAAAATCCATTTAACAGGTTACACACCCTGAACAAAAGAAAGGGAAATAAAAAACGGCACACAAGCACAGAAGAACATTTTGCCTCCATCGTAAAAAGACGTAATGAATGAAGGAAGCTGTTCTACTACTGACCTGCATCGGAGAGTCTACTATATTAAGGAGATACTCCACAAATTCTGAACACTAACAAGTGAGAGGGGCCTGATTCATTTAAGTGGATATTAGTTTGTACATAAAGAAAATGCCACTCAAGCCCATTACCCGTCGTCCTTCCAGCAGCTGCTCTCCTGGCCTCTCCCCCTTGCCGTCCCGGCTCCAGCCTCCCAGCTGAGCTTCCCTCCCCCTTCACTATATAATGGCGTCCGCTCGAGGGTGAGCAAGCACAATCTCCGACGTCTGGTCAGGGACCTGCCCTCTCCCCCAGCAGCTCGGCCGTTGTTCTGCTGCCGCTGAGAGGTGGCTAATGGGGGTTCGAGCCTTCCCTCTGCTGTTCCTGTTTTGCCTCGTGGCGTTCATTGTGCCCGCTTTTGTCTGACTTTTGTCTGACTTCCTTGTGTGAGTAGCCTGTATCTTGTAGCACTGTTCATCTGTTTCATTGTCCTTTTACTGTGCCTTTGTTCATTTGTCTCATTGACCTTTACTGGGCCCTTGTTCATTTGTTTTACTGTGCCCTTGTGCCCTGTGTCCTTGTTCATTGTACATTACTATGCCCTTGCCGTTCTCTTGTTGCCCTTCCTGCCCCTGCTCCCCGCAGCCCCTCCTTCTTGCTGTCCCTGCTCCTACCTCCCAGCTGAGCTTCCCTCCCCCTTCACTATATAATAGCGGCCTCTACGCGGCCGCACAGTGGGCGCTCCAACGGCGTGCCGAATACACGCCCATGTGAGCCCATCCGCAACCCGACTACGACCTGCGCCAGCGACCCTGGATCTCTCATCATCCACCACTATGGCTCCACTGCCCTCCTCGCACTCAACCCAAGAAGAAACATCAACTGCGAGCTGCCCACGCCGAACACAACCCAATGCCAGTTCTCATGCTGCTACTGCCACCAGAGCTTCACCACCCGCACGGGCACCAGCCACTGGCCAGACACCAACAGCACCGAAGCCCTGTAGTGCACCTTCCTCAACGTGCGCTCTCTGCACAGACATGTCGTAGAGATCTGGGACCTCATTGACACCCTCTCGCCAGATGTCGCCTTCGTCATGGAAACCTGGACCAACACCTCCTCTGCTCCGGAAATCACACCTGCCATCCCTGATGGATACAAGATCCAGAGAAAAGACCGACCAGACCACCCAGGAGGAGGACTCCCCATCGCACACATAAGCTCCCTCCGACTCACCACCTCCTCGACCAGCGACCTCCCAGTTCTCCACTGAGCACCTCCACTTCCAGATACAGACCAGCCCCAGATCCACACTTTTGTGGCACGCTAACATACAGGCCCCCTGGACCTCAAACCGTGTTCACCACAACCATCACCGACCTCATCGCACCGTACGTCATCGCCTCCACGGACTAAATACTAATCGGAGACCTCAACTTCCACCTCGCCAACCTCAATGACACAAACTCCTCCACCCTCCTAGACAACCTCGCCAACCTCAGACTGAAACAACTCATCTCCACCCCATCCACAAGACAGGACACACCCTCGACCCCATCTTTGATGAAGGCAAGAACATCCACTTCAGCCATACCACACAACCCCCATGGACGGACCACCACTGCCCACAGAGAAGGAACTGGAGCAAGGTCACAGAGGAGCACCTCACCCTCCACCCTAAACCTAATGCCCTCCACTGTTCGACTGACGCCAACCTAGCAGACAAAGAACTACACAGATGGATCGCCAACTGTGCAGATGAACTCGCACCCCTCCGAAACCCGACAGACAATGCCCCAGGAAGGCCACCTGGTTCACCGCCAATCTCCAAGAACTCAGGTGCACTTGCAGACGTCACGAGAAGAATTGGCGAAACAGCAAAACAGTGGAAAACTGGACCAACTACAAGAACGCCATTACTGAATAACACCAACTCATCAGGTCAACCAAACAAACCTTCATCCAGAACAAGATCTCCACCAACGCCAGCAACTCGAAGAAACTCTTTGGCATCATCCAAGAATTCACCAAACCCTCCACCAAGGCCTCAGACATCACCCTTCCCTGGACCTCTGCAACAAGCTCAGCTCGCATTTCCACCTGCAAATCAAGGTCCTCTACAACAACTTTAACGAGCGACCTCCGGACTCTGAAACCACTCCCTCCTCCAACACCACCAACCGAACCGCCATTTCCGCCTAGACCCTAGCCACTATCGAAGACACCGAATCGACCATGAAGGGCATCCACACAGGAGCATCAACGGACCCCTGCTCTCCGCATATCTTCCACAAAGCCGCCACCGCCATCCCACCAGAACTACAACGACCCATCAACACCACCTTCATAAATGGCACCTTCCCCGATGACCGGAAATGCACGGAAGTCAAGCCCCTGCTCAAGAACCCCTCGGTAGATCCATTGAACCCCAAGAACTACTGACCAATCTTCCTCCTGCCTTTTGCGACCAGTGTCACTGAGAAGACCCTCAACGCCCAACTAATGAAATTCATCGAAGAGAATGCCATCCTCAACCCCTCCCAATCTGGACTCCGAAGCAACCACAGCACTGAGACCACCCTACTTGCCGCCTCAGATGACATCCACACGCTCCTCAACCTCATCCTACTCGACCTCTCTGCTGCCTTCGACACAGTTTCCCATCACATACTCGCCACCAGAATCTCCTACGCCGCTTTGAAAGATATGGGGGTCCAAATACAAATGGTCAGGGACCTTGTGTAGTTTACTAGTTTTAGGCACAGTGGTCCCTAAACGAAAGTAATATACAACAAAAAAGATAAATATAGGCTTAATCAGTGTTATATTGGAAGCTGTCCAGCCGGACAGTGATTTTTTTAAATTCAATTTTAAAAGAATTAGAACTCAAGACATTAAAGTGGGACACAAGCCTGCATCCTACTTAACATATAATACAAACAATGAGTAGCAGAAAAGGCTCAGGCAGAGGGATTTTTTTGTATGTTGCACATTCTGATATCACAAACAAAATGTGGTAGGACACCATTACACGTAAACAATACCTAATAGGAGAGTGTATATGCTGTACATTAAGTTGACAGCGTTTCGATCCCTTCTAAGCAAATTCAGTTCATCATCAGGACATTTACATTAGCATGCCTGAATACAATTGCCTAGTATCCGTGCAGGAGCAAAGAAGATGCGCCACAGGGGCAGAAATACGCCCGGGCTGAGTAGGAAGTAAAGGGCATTGAAACCGATCAGAGTTTCTGGTCAGTGTAGGTCGTCCACTTCCAAGTACAAGGAATGATGTGAACCGCATCTGCGGTAACACAAGTGGAGAGGTGAGGCGGGGTCAGAGTTGACCTAATTAAGGAACCGCTGTTAACACAACGTGCTTGCATAGATGCTGGCTGCAAGGAAGGGCTTTCTCCTACATTGGGGGCAAGACCTGGAACGAGCTCCTGATCGACATCAGACACGCCCCCTCTCTGAACATCTTCAGGAAGACGCTCAAGATCTGGCTCTTCGATTGAACGGAGCTGCTCACCGCCCTCCCCAAGCACCTTGAGAGCCTCACAGATGAGTAGCGTGCTTACAATCCCCTGATTGATTGATTGATTGACTGATTGAAGCCCTATCTTTTAAATAAATTTGGGTGCACAGCTATTTTAAATTCCTTCAATCACAATACACCTTAGGCAGACAAGCGTTAACTTTGATGAAAAACATATTACACCAATCTCTGCTGGTTCCCTCCATCTACCTGCTCAAAGCTGTGCACTCAGCTTTCATAAAGCAGAGAAATTATGCTATGGTTACAGGTTCTGTGAGAAAGCCGCTGTTAGGGAAGCTCTGCACAGATCCATGCTGTCAGGGAATGCTGGTGATTAGGATTTTCCTGCCTCTCTCTGGTCTGCATAGACTCAAGAGGGGGAGGAGAAGGTGGATGAGATGGAAGATTGTCATCTGACATTCCACTGCATAGTTTGAGTCTCTGGAGACCCCAGCATGGCAAGGGAACACATGGGAAGTGAATCTTTCCCTTTGTGGTGTAGAAGCAGTTTTTTCAACTGAGGTCAACTAATAGTAGTGAATAACTGTTTTTAGAAACCAGTGCCCACATTAATGACTCTCCTTAAGAGTCATACGCTATGACATATTTCTCCTGCTATCATTTTTCGTGCTTTCCATTATTTGTGAAATACTTTGATGTGGATGCAATTTTTACAAATAAAAACATTCCTGCTCTTCTGGATACTGTTGACTAGTACATGCCACATGTGTGACTGCAACAGCATTGATTAGATTATTATATTGTACCTTAAATCCTGGGGGGTTTCCTGAATCCCCTTTCCAATCTCTCTCAAGGGTGGGCGAGATGAATGTGGAGGTCTTGTCTTCTTCTCGTTAGGAGCTATTAATGTGTCAGTGATACCACCTTTTGTTGGGGCAATCTGTAGTTCATCTCCCAGGATACTTTCGGAGTCACATCCTACCACATGGGCCAAAAGAAGCAAAGACCGGCAGATACTGATACTAACAGCCTCGTACACTTGATCACAGAAGTATTCTGGAATGCAAAAGACAATATATATATATATTTACATTCTACTCTCATGGTGCAATAAACAAGGATCTTCCTGTAATGCCAAAGCACCATGTACAGACATATAAAACACAGGCACTAATATGAAATTGACATCACAATATCTCTGATAACCACCTAAATAGGCTATATATATCATGAGTGACACCTAACTGCTTTGGTTGCTTCCTGTTTAGGGCGGTGTAGGTCACAGATATTTTTCATTTTATGCTCCTATACAGAGATAGGTGCTAGGCTAATAACTTTGGGCAAACTCTATGATGCTAGAGCATCATACCACATGTCATACCTTCATTGAACCAGCTATGGGAGGAAGTTTATGTGTGTTCAGACATACCTAAAACCTTGTCGGTGATCTTCTCTGGGAAGTCATTTGTGGTATTAGTCAGGGGGGCTACTTCTGCTTGCTGGGCTTTAATTAAGGTCTGATGCAACCTTGAGTAGGATCCAGTGGTGGCAGTCTTTACAAGAGCAACAGTTGAGCTACTTCCAGGCTGAGCATCCTTGAAAGTCAAATAAAGAAAAGTCATGAAGAACATTTTCTGATATTGTTATTGCATCCAAATATCTAGGGAAACATTCTACTTACCTTGATACTTTTCAACATTGCCATTATGTCTAAAACTGCATCATGAACAATAGCGTTTAGATTCTGCAGTTCGATTTTCTTCTTGACCAACATATCTGTAATGAGTTGCACAAACTCTACAGGATCCTGAAATTATCAGAAGAAGTCACATTAAGCCAAAAATAGCCCTATCACAGTTAATACTTACGAAATGAAACTTTGAAAATTGAAAACACTGAAAGGAAAATGCTGAACATCCAAGTGAATGTAGTGCTATGGCTGGGGTACCAAAATGGTTCTCAACGCGGGCAAAATTAACAGAACTTTCTATATCCTCCCCAGATCACGCTAAATCATTCCAATTCTTATGAATCTAAACAAGAGCGGTTTGATGTAGAAATTTTTAATTAAAAAAAATCACATTTTACAAATGTCTTACTGTCTAGTGATGGATTGGGATAAACAGTAGGGTGCTGCGGACACATGACCAAAACAGAATATTTGTGATGCGTTACTAGTTAGTAGGCCAAACTGAAAGGAGGTGGTGAGCAAGGCAGGTGTAGTACTGGTTACCCTCCTCTGTAACATTAGCACTGAGCTGGACTTTATAACTTGTTCAGAGTAGGCACACATCCTAGTTTTCACCATGGATGGGAATGAGTGCACATAAAGGTCCCCAACTCATTCTTTAAATTGCAAATGATACTCCTGCCTCAATCTGGCTCACTGGGTCTCATCTAATGAATACATTCATCAATAAGATTCACAAAGAGCTGACTTTGTTCCATACATAGATATTTATTCTCAAGGTTTACCAGATACTGACGTGCTGAGATGTGCTGAGCTGAAAGCATTTATACAGCACACATGTCTGGGTGCTGGTCTGCCTTCTTCCAATAATGGGCTAATATGAGAACAAAGGGACTTATTGCGAGTTTTTGTGGAAAGGATACTGTACACAGGTCCTAAGACACTTAGGAAACAATTATAGATTTAACAGTTCTTTTATATCTGATAGTGGATGGCTCTCGTCACAACCCTGGTAGAAGTGAGTTGCAGATCTCAGCTCCAAGTTCTAGAAAGCCTCCAGTTCCCCTCTCCACTACCCAAAAGTTAAAAGGAAGGGCGCTGGGCATAGCAAACCTGTACCAGACGATTCCAGAACTTTAAATCACACTGTAGAATGTTTTACTGTAGATATTTTGCGAACTGACCTTTGCAAGCAACAGGGAAGAAAAATGAGAATGAGAATGCTCCCCCTTGCTGCAGACAAGTCTTGTCTATTCGGCTCAAACACCTAATTAGCTAATGCATTTTGTGCACCTTGCAATTTTTCAACAAGTCTTTAATAACTTATTTATTTTGACAGCTACCATCTTCTTGTATTTTTCATCACCTGAGATTTTATTGTTCATTACTGGATAAAGCACATCTAACTGCCTACAACCACCAATTACATCACAGTTTCAAAAACAACCTTAGTTGAATCTTTTTTATGAAGTTATTTTGTTTTCTGTTTTGTACTCTTTACAAGCTCTACAACCTTTTCTGTAATAAGAGCTGCTTATGTTCAATGAAAACCATCCTGAGATACTAATATTAGTGATGTAAGCGTGACCATCCCATTCAAGGTAGTCAGTAGTGATTACATCAGTGCATTGGGCAGGGTTTGAGCAGTAAAGTAAAAAAAAAAGGCTTTGACAAATTGAATTAAAATATTACACAGGTATGACATAAAAGCCATAGCTGCAACCCCCTGGCACCAAGTAAGAATAGAGTAAAAAAATGTCTCCAACTCAAATAATAGCTTTAAATATGTTTTTTAGAATTCAACCATTTTTATCCAAACATTTTCATCTTGAATACATTCTTTTTAATTATGGTACAAATATAATATTTCAACTAAACAAATGCTTCTGTATTAGTAGGCTGGGCCTCGCACATAGAGTTACTCACAGGCAGCTGTAGAGCTACTGGTAGCTCCCGAGCTACTTGTTGGAGACACTTGAGCTACAACCTTTATTTTCTTTGTGACAGATGTATTTCATTAGTTACTCTTGCTTGTCCAATACAATTTTACTCATATATCCTGCATAATCCTAAATTAAAGACTTTGAATTTAACCCTTGCTTGGATCTTGAAGCTCCTTAATTTTTTTTCATAGTATTTTTCTGTAAGTTGCGACACCCAAATCACACAACTTCTTTTAGATTATAGTTTATTAGTGCATGATGAGCGCAAAAATGCCTTATGCCAGGCAGGAGCACTAGGCATTACCTCCGGCTCTTGTACCTACCGGTGGCCGCACTGATGAACTATCGGGAGATGACACACTTCTTCGGGTAGACACTGAACAGACCTCCAATATTATACATTGTCCATATCTGCAGGCAGTACTCTGCACAATGCGATTTGGACGCAAGTTTAGGAGGTGGGTGTCCATATTGATCTCGGAAATTTAGGCCCAGGTTCGAGTTAACGGAGCCCTCTAGCAGGACTTCCCTATAAAAAGGGGCACCGGACAGGGTTGCCTGCTTTCCCCCTACTTTTGTAGGTCTCGCCTGAGCCAATGCGCTTGCGCATCGCTCAGGCGAGATTATAGGAAGCCGAAAAGAAAAGTCTACCAAAACGGCTGAGGATCTCATACAGTTCATGTGATCTATGCGCGTGCACACCATCGCCAGCCACATAACACACCACCATTTGTCTGTGCCTTGGCATCAGACTTCGAAGGCTGCCGCTCCCCCGCCCCCCGCGTGCACATCGCGCACCACCATTTGTCTGTGCCTCGGCATCAGACTTCAAAGGAAGCCGCTCCCCTGTTCCCCTGCTCCCCCGCCACCCCAACACACACAACCACACACACACACAACCACACACACAACCCCACACACACACAACCCCACACACACAGAACCCCACACACAACCCACCACACACACAACCCCACACACACACAACCACACACACTACCCCACACACACTACCCCCACACACACAACCCCACCCACACACACACCTCCACACACACAAACCCCACACACAACCCCCCACTAACACAACATCCCACACACACACAACCACACACACATACAGCCCCAAACACATACAACCTCACACACATACAACCCCCCACACACACAACCACACACACAACCACACACACACCACACACACACAACCACACACACAACCAACAGCACACACAACCACACACAACCACTACCACAAACACAACCACACACACAACCACAACACACACAACCATCTATCTATCTATCTATCTATCTATCTATCTATCTATCTATCTATCTATCTATCTATCTATCTATCTATCTATCTATCTATCTATCTACCTATCGCCCTTACTATATCTATCTGTCAGCCTCACTCTATCTATCTATCACCCTCACTCTATCTATCGCCCTCACTCTATCTATGCACCCCTCTGCACCCTCACACACTCTGCACCCTCACACACTGCACCCTCACACACTGCACCCTCACACACTGCACCCTCACACACTCTGCACCCTTGCACACTCTGCACCCTCGCACACTCTGCACCCTCACACACTCTGCACCCTCACACACTCTGCACCCTCACACACTCTGCACCCTCACACACAATTACACTCTACTGAATACAATATACACTCCACACAATACCACTCAGTGCCACATAATTATATGCTACATAATTACACTGCGCTCAATGCAACGTACATTCCAAATACCACTCTGTGCCACATAATTACACTTTACTGAATGCAAAACACACTCCACACAATACCACCCAGTGCCACATAATTATATGCTACATAATTACAATGCAACTTACACTCCAAACAATACCACTCAGTCCCACATAATTACACGCCACACAATTACACTCTACTGAATACAACATACACTCCTCATAATACCACTACCACTCAGTGCCACATTACACCCCACATAATTACACTGCACTCAATGCAACATACACTCCAAATACTATTCAGTGCCACATAATTACACGCCACATAATTACACTGCACTCCATGCAACATTCACTCCAAATACCACTCAGTGCCACATAGTTACACGCCACATAATAACACTGCACTCAATGCAACATACACTCCAAATACCACTCAGTGCCACATAGTTACACGCCACATAATTACACTGCACTCAATGCAACATACACTCCAAAAACCACTGTGCCACATAATTACACACCACATAATTACACTCTACTGAATGCAACACACACTCCACACAATTCCACTCAGTGCCACATAATTAGAT
Organism: Lissotriton vulgaris; assembly: GCF_964263255.1. Taxonomy (NCBI): domain Eukaryota; kingdom Metazoa; phylum Chordata; class Amphibia; order Caudata; family Salamandridae; genus Lissotriton; species Lissotriton vulgaris. Next base: position 540,827,628 of record NC_141694.1, on the reverse strand, counting down.
GCTACATAATAACAATGCACTCAATGCAACATACACTCCAAACAATACCACTCAGTGCCACATAATAACATGGCACACAATTACACTCTACTGAATACAACATACACTCCACACAATACCACTCAGTGCCACATTATTATATGCTACATAATTACACTGCGCTCAACGCAACATACACTCAAAATACCACTCAGTGCCACATAATTACACGCCACATATTTACATTGCACTCAATGCAACATACACTCCAAATACCACTCAGTGCCACATATGTATATGCTACATATGTACACTGCGCTCAACGCAACATACACTCCAAATACCACTCAGTGCCACATAATTACACTGCACTCAATGCAACATACACTCCAAATACCACTCAGTGCCACATAGTTAAACGCCACATAATTACACTCTATTTATCGCATCACCACAGCATCACTCAGCACCACCACAACATCACTCAGGGGCATCATAACATCACTATGCGCTACCACAGCATCACTTAACGCCACAGCATCACTCGTCGCAACCACAACATCACTCAGCGCCACCACAGCATCAATCTGTAAAACCATTCAACAACAACTGGTTCAAATATGTTCTCTCAATGTTTCAAGCTTTATTACAAATGTCACAAAAAGATGTTAATATTTCACTTCTGTTCTTGGATTTTCGTCACAATAAAATACACTGAACATAATCTTCACAAAAGTTATTTACAAACGTTTAAGCTATTGCCATTATAAATTACAATAACTTTTATTTAAGTATTAATTATTTTAAAAAATTAAAAGCAATTGTTATTTGTAATATCAATACATCTAAGTCACGTAAATGCAACACATATTGCATTACAAATGCTATAGGTGTCACATTGGCGAAAATTAAAAGTATTGGCATTGTAAATGACAAAGCTATTAATTTCGCTACTTTCAAAACCAACAAATAAATAAAAAAATTGTAATTTACAATACCAATAGCTCAAACTATCCTAATGCAAGACCTATTGCATTGCAAATGCTTGTTGCTCTTGCGATGGAGTCCCTAGCAGAACTCGGATGGACGCTACACTTAGCAGCTTTGGGTGGAGGGGGGGACTGACAATCGCGTCTCTTTGTATGCAGATAATATGCTCCTCTTCATTCACAGACCCTAGGACACCATCCAGTGACTCATGGAAATCATGGCAATCTATGCGGAAGCATTGGGCTCAAAATTAATTGCGAGAAGTCAACACTTGTACCCATTGCAGGGGTGGCAGGCCAGGAGGTAGAGGACTCTCAGCTGCAGTTTGCGTGCGATAGTTTCTGCTACCTTTGAATGTAGGTGGCCCTCACACAATAGAGAATTGAGAACTCAACATCACCCCACTACTGCGAGAAGGATATGAGGGAGTGGTCCACGTTGCCTCTCTCCATGGCGGAAAGGGGTGCCCTCTTCAAAATACTGTCCCTCCCCTGTTTCCTAGACGTCCTGCAGCACTACCTATACACACTATAACCAACTTTCTTCACAGGTCGAGTAAAAGACCCAGGCTATTCTTCGAAAAATGACGATTCTCCCCATTTGAGGAAGGTTTAGGTTAAGCGAATGTTAAACTATACTCACAATTGCTTAATATCAATTACTGGATCCAAGTGGAAAGAGGAGATGCTGCTCATAGACTAGAACTGGAGCTGCTACACCCACACAGTATACTTAAACTGCTGTATAGTAAAGCTTCCCTACCACCCACTCATTACCACCAGTCACTCGAGTCCTCATAGGATACTGGAATGCGGCTCTGTGCCATATGAAATGGTCTGGTACCCTTTCGGGGGCAACGTCCCTCTGGCACAGGATGTGGCTGTTGGTAATGGCAGGCCTAGTGGGGTTCCATCTTTGGGTCCTCATAACTATTTCCACATTGGGAGACGTCTGTGGAAAGGACAACAGAAATTGTGTCAGGAGTTAGCCACTGACTTCCATCTACACTGCTCTCAGTTCTATAGGTACCTCCAATTGTTGCAGACCTGGGGGGCGAAAAGGATAAAGTAACCACGCTCCCGGAAATCCACCCCTTAGAATGCAAATAGGAAACATAGAAGAAAGGGAAGATATCTTGCGCCTATAGAAATCCCTAGTCACTAACACACCTGACTTCCTGATAACACTGAGAGCGAAGTGGGAGGTGGATGCCAGTGCTCATCACAATGAGGAGTGGAACAAGGTGAAAATGGCTCCTAGACTGCTAGCTATATCCATGTCCTTTACTTCCATCTAATCTACAACTCTAACTCTACTGCGGCAAATAGGTCATGCCGGGGCTACTGGGTGTCTCTGGTACTGCACCTCCCCTTGCTCCTTCTATCACGTAATCTAGGAATGCCAATTTGAGCAAGTCTACTGGCAGGAGGTCAACAAAATGATAGGGGGGTACTGGGAAGATGGAGACAATAGGAGGCTCCCGTACCATACGTGCATTCATTGCTAAGGTCTATTTGGTGACAAAGAGAGACCTGGCCAAACACTGGAGAGGTGAAGAGCCCCTCCATTATAGGAATGTTTTAGGGGCATGGAACAATGTGCTGCAATGGAAAAGGAAAAACTGGTGTACAAAGCCCAAGGTATCCTACAGAAACATAGAGTGGATATGGGCCCCCTGGACAGATTATGAATGGTCCCTGCATGGATCCTTACTCAATTACACAAGAGGAACATGGACTTTTTACAATATTTGTATGATTAGGATTCTGAAATGGGTGTAACATGAAGCTTCAACAGAAACTATATTTTTACTATTAATGCCATAAAGCCAACGTTATATTTTGTATGGTTCATGGTAATATGCAAAATCAATCAAATGTGCTATATAAAAAAAGACATGTCGCTATTTATTTACATAATAATTTAGAAGGCATATAGTGCAGCATTACAAACTCAATCATCAGTTATTGTTTGCATCTTCTGAATGGCACTGAAATGTACCATTGATTATGTAGTTTAGTTCTTCATCAGTCCAAAGAAATACTTTATAGTTCGTGTCAACAGACAACTTCACCTGCTGTTTGACAATCAAACCTATTGCAACCAATCTAAGCTTACAGTGGACATTGTGTACACGCCTTTCTCATAATCCTGTTTTTTTCTACATCACTTTCCTTCTCCTGATTTGATGACTTCCCTCTCTATTCTTATGTTTGTCCCACCCAAAGAAGATTTACGTCTCAGTGGTTTCACCTGTTGGCCTCTATCCTTCCACAGTTGATGACGAACCTTGCAATGAAGTGCATGTGGTACTATTTTCTCTTCCACTAGCCCTTTCCCTGTTTAACCAATTGTGAGTCTGCTATCTTTACTAAATAAAAAGCATTACCACCACCCCAATGCCTAGTTATTATCATCCTAACATGCTCATTCTTCAACAGTCACTTGCTCTGCATCTGCTCGTGGCGATGTTTAAATGGTTTTGATACCATTCCAAGGATGGCCACTCATTCATGACCATGCATGCTTGACAGCCATCGCAGAATGAATTTTCTTTTTCAGTAACAAAAGTCCTTCCAAGACAGCCACCGCATATGCAAACACTTATGCAGCAACCATTCTGAAAACTTCTTTATGAGAGCTAAAAAAAGAAAATTGAAGAAGGCCACAGTGCATACGAGCATATGCACAGTAGCTATTTTGGAATTCTTTATTTTTGTTTTACCATGAATAACTCAAAGATGGCCATTGTGCATGCATACACTTGAGGTGCAATAAACTAAGTATCATTTTTAAGAACGCAACAGAACAATCATTTCCAGATGACCAGCTTACATGCATATGCATCTACTAAGCCATATCAGAATGCTTTTAATTTTCCTTTAAGAAAATTTATTCCAAGATTGCTACCACAGATGAGTGTGCATTCATGTCAGCCATCCTGGAAAGATTTTTCTTTTTCAATCAACTAAAACATTATAGCCTCGGCATCATAGCCTTGCACTACATACTCACGTAAAAACTGCTACCTGAAGGAAAAACACACTGTCAATGCCAAAAAGTGTCTGAGGTAAAGCCGGCTGGGTCCTCCAATGCTTGTCCTACATTGTGCTTGGGGCATATTGTAGGACAACATGGAAAAGACAGAGGTACTGATCTTCAGAAACAAAAGCTCCCCATGAGATGTATCATGGTGGTGCTCAGAACTCAGACCTACTCCGACAACCGCTGACCACGCTTGGAGCTGAGGCATCATTTTGGGCAACAAGCTAACCATGATGACTCAGGTCAACTCCATCTCCTCCTCCTGTTTCTTCATCCTCCGCATGCTTCGTAAGATATTCAAATGGCTACGCCAAAGCTCAAAAAGCACTATCACCCAGGCCCTCATCTCCAGCTAGACTACGGCAGCGCACTCTATGCAGGGATCGCAGCTCATCTCTTCCAATGACTATGAACCATACAGATCAACAGCCAGACTTGTCCTGGATCTCCCTAGATGAATCCATACCACCCCCTACCTCAGTGAACTCCACTGGCTCCCTGTGTAGAAAAGATTCCAGTTCAAGCTCCTGCCCATGCATACAAGGCCCTACACAACTACAGACCCGCCTACTTGAACCACTGCCTGAACTTTTTTTTAATTTTAATTTTTTATTTATGTATTAACATTTTGGAACATACATCCAGCATTACATATACAGTAAATGGTAGAAACATGCTTGATAGTAGAATTTGCTAGCATAGAGATGTATAGCAGTGTCCGGAATTACATAAAAAGCAGCAGGCATTGTTCAAACATTGACCACAATCAGCAAAGACACTGAGACTAGGGCTCTATCTTAGCGGACATGATACGTGGTAGTGCTGTAGACTCTGCATGTATCAGAGAGTGGGGACTAGAAGCAAGTGTTATTATCAACTGCAGAAGTCTCGTGGAGTGTCAGCAGCAACACCCCTGTGATCCAGGAGATATACCTGTAGGGAAGCCCAAATATCACGAGGAAGCAAAGTGAGGGGAAGGAGTTCAGTGTATGTGTATGTTTGTTCCAGCCAGAAGAGCATCTCTGTAATCCACTCCTTACATTTGGGTGCCCTGCCTCACCCCCATGTACATGCCAGTCATCTTTTAGCTAATAGGAGACCAAAGGAGACAAATTTGCGTTGCGCTGCAATCAGGTTTTCCGTGTAGCCTAGAATGGTCAGCATAGGAGACATCTGGAGTGTCAAAGTATTCATCTGTTCCAATGCTGTAAGCACTTGACGCCAGTAGGTGTGGACAGTGTGACACTCACAGGCCAAATGTAGGAAGTCTGCCACCCCCACACCGCACCTATCACAAGTGTCTGTATTGCGCAGTTTATATCTACACATTTTGGCCGGGGCATAATATGAGCGGTGCAGAAATGTATAATGAGTAATGCGTAAACGGCTACTAGAAGAGACCTGCTCCATTTGGGTGCAGCAATACGCCCATTGCCTATCAGTAGTATCATGTGCCAATTCAGCAACCGACCTATTCCTAGCAGCGCATGGGGGCAGAGCCGGACTAAGGTAGAGGCTGTGATATAATGTGGAAACTAAGTGTGAGGGTGTGTCTGTGCGTAGTATTGGACGTAAAGGAAGGTATCCATGGGGGAGGTGGGTTGTTTTGAAAAGTTTGTTGATGTGTGCAAAATTTCCCGTTTAGATAAAGGTCCCCCCGAACTTGTGATGTCATGCTTATCTCTAGTGTTTTTTAAAAACCCCTTCCTGTAAGACCGGTATTTTGGGATGATAAACAAGTGGAAGCAGAGGGGAGTATAGGCATCTAGCAATATGGTGCCATGCTCTCACTATGCAGTCAACCGATGTTGGGTTAGCCGCTAGGGGAGTGCACATGGTCATGTTATGTTATGTTATGTTAGCAAAAATTTGTTAAGCGCACTGCCAAAGATTGGTTTCCTGACGCTGTTAGAGACAGAGGACGCGTCAGGGTTTGGGGCCGGAACGTTATTAGTATGCTTGTTGGTATAGACAGGTCTTTAAGGATTTCCTAAATAACAAGAGGTCTGGACATAGCCGAATCTCAATAGGAAAGGCATTCCACATGCGGGAGGCCAAGGTGCCGAATCTGCAGCCGCCCGAGCGTGTGCGTTTGAAGGGTGGTATCTGTAGGAGACATTGGTGTGCTGAACATAGACTCAGGGACGGGGCAGGCTTCATGATGAGTTTTGTGATAAATTTAGGGCTTTTGCCATGAAGCGCTTTAAAGATCATACAACCAACTTTGAAGGGAGCCAGTGAAGTGCCTTCAAAAGGGGAGTGGCAGGTTGCCATCTGGGCTGGTTCAAAATCAGTCTGGCTGCCTGGTTTTGTACCATCTGAAGACGTTTCAGGAGGTACTGAGGGAGGCGTAAATAGATCGAATTTGCATAATTAAGGTGGGAGATTACAGTAGCAATCACCACCTGTGTTAAGGCTTCCAGGGTCAGGAAGCGACGGACCTTCTGAATTTTCCTGAGTTGGAAAAGGCACTTGGAGACAACCTGGCCCACTTGTGTTTTAAAAGAGAGGTCGCTATTCAAGGTGACACCAAGCGTTTTTGCTGAAACTGAAGGGATAGGGGCCTGACCCATATCTGTAGGCCAGTAGTGTGAGCCCCAGTATTTAACACTGTCCCCTGTCAAAACCAGTTCGGTTTTTCCTGGATTCAGTTTCAAATGATTTTGGTGCATCCACACTTGGATGAACCTCATTGTTGACTGAGGCTCCGTCTAGTGGAATAGGGTCCGCTAGCCAATGCTCGGCGGCTACGTGAGGTGTGTAACTAGGCGAGTGGAACCAATAATGGGCATAATGAGCCTGGGCACAGAGGTGATAAAGTTCAAAATTAGGAATATCCAACCCTCCATGGTGATATGGTCTAGTGAGGGTATCCCTTTTCAGCCGTGGCTGTTTGCCACCCCATGTAAGTCATATCAACTCCGAGCGAAGTGTGGAGAAAAAAAACTTGGCGGGGTTATACCGAATATTTAGGAACAGGTATAGTAACTTGGGGAGGATGACCATTTTTATGAGAGATGTGCGGCCCACCATGGAAAGCGGGAGAGCTATCCACCTTGTAATACTACTTGTGATAATATCCACAGCTCTGCCATAGTTAAGCTGCATCCATTCTTCACGGTCAGCAGTAATGTGTGTTCCTAAATATTTCACTTCCAAATTACACCATTCGATGGGAATGTACATAAATTAACGTCTTCCCCTGATCTACATACATTATTGTGTGTGTTTTACTGTAACTACACCAAATTGACTTCAACAACATCCCACATAGGATCAAAACAAAGACAGCATCCTTACAAACACACACCTTAAACAATGTAGAGAGCTACTCATGTAGGCAACCGCTTCAGCAACCCACATAGGAAAAGCAAGCATTAAATAAATGCTGCAGTACAATACATTTTAAATGCAGCACATTGCTTGAGTACCTTGGGTGTTTTATTGAGTTCTTCCACAACAAAGAAATCAAGGGAGGTGATTTTCCCAAGTGTTTTTTCAATGATCTCTTCTTTCATCTCTGTTACTTTTTCGATAAGGTGCCGAAGTCTGTACAGAGGAAAACAGAGTGACATTTATTATTGTTATAGAAGGCTTCTTGTCAATTTTGCAATGATGCAGTCCACCGGATTTTGCAGTGGGGAGCTAGAGAAGAGACACCCATAATTAGTAAATGATCAGCGTGAGCCAAATCTGCTAAGCTATTTATGCACAAAAGAAGCATGTACACAAATGGTATAATTTATGAGAGTCTTGTAAATAACAAGGACCCCCTGTAGTTAGGTATCAATCCTGGGACAGGGTAAAGCATAAAGTGAAAAACAACATTCCCAGGCAGTGTGGAACATAAGCAATGTAAGGCAAGGAGTTGACGAAAAAGTTATATTAAAAAACATTAGATTTTAATGATTACAACAATTCTTATTGATATTAAAAACAAAATCAATAGCTTTCAATAGTACATTTGAAAATCAATATATATTAGACAATTAAAGAATGTGAATGATGGTAGCTTCGACGCGCGTTGCGACACAGAGGTGTCTTCGTCAGGAAATACCATCAGGTTAAAACGTTTATGAAATCCAAATGGATGTGGTCAGCCTTGTTTAATAGGGATGTCGACAATGGATATAATCAGCTGGGGAGTAGAATTCTCGTCTCAAACAATGTGGTGCAAATGATGCTTGGAGATGGACAAGCAGCTGGAAGCGGCGTTTGTGAAGATTCTGTGCATGTAGTGTTGTCTACGGCTTGCTCTAGTATTTGAAATTGCACGGGGATGTGCACTGATAATTAGGGCACTTCTGCCACATGTGACTGTATTGAAATTTGAATAGCAATCCTGTTAGGACTCAAAATGTATCGCAGTGTGTGTAAAAGGCTTGATAGTAGCCATGAAATTAAGTTGCTGGTAATGTCAGAATTCTGCGAGGTAATGGGTGCCTTATGACAATCATGCACTGCGTGGCTGGTGTGTAGCCGTATAATTTAAGTTGCTGATAGTGCCATAGTTCTGAGGGGCAGTGAATGCCTCCTAACGATCTCGCGCTTCGTGGCTGATGCGGCGAAGCTGGTGTCTACTTGAGACTTTTACATGCACTGCGATAAATTTCAAAAACCAGAGCAAGCCGTAGGCAACACTACGTGCACAGAATCTTCACAAACGCCGCTTCCAGCTGCTTGTCCACCTCCATGCATCGTTTGCAGCACATTGTTTGAGACGAGAAGTCTACTCCCTAACTGATTATATTCATTGTCAACATCCCTATTAAACAAGGCTGACCACATCCATTTGGATTTCATAAACTTTTTAACTTAATGGTATTTCCTGACGAAGACACGTCTGTGTCGAAACGTGCGTCAAAGCTACCATCATTCACATTCTTTTATTGTCTATTATATAATGATTTTCAAATGTACTATTGAAAGCTATTGATTTTGTTTTAATATCAATAAGAATTGTTGTAATCATTAAAATCTAATGTTTTTTAATATAACTTTTTCGTGAACTCCTTGCCTTACATTGTAGTGTAGTTCTTATATTCCTAATAGGATCTGCCCATTGGAATAATATAAACAGCAGTGTAGACGTAGGACTGAGGTCGACTAGGTCTCTACTGACTATATTAGACTTAATTAGTTTCGCCAGCTAGCTCAGAGGTCACTAGAAACTTTCTCGAATGTTCAGGAAAGAGTTAACTCTCCGGATTAGACAAGAAGGGATTAGCTTCTGACAACCGTACAAACATGACAACTTTGCTCCCTCAGAATAGAGTGTATCTCTAGAGTCGTGTGAAAACAATAGGCAGCTATTTCACACAGTCAATCGTGCATACTTAGTTTCACCAGAGTGCAGAGAAATAGAGAGGCGGGCGTTTTTTAATAAAAGATGTTAATTTATAGAGCAGTCTTCTTTCTCATGCAAGAGAAATGAATTGCCACAATTGCAATACTTATTATGAAGTAAAGTGCGTACAGTAAAAGTAGTATTACGAAATAATACTGTAAAAGCATAGATATGGTTTCTTAGCCATATGATACTTTAAAATAGATAAAATATATACGTACATAAAACCATTGACTAACGTACTCAACTGGTGCTTCTAACTACGCCTACCCCGATGTACCTGACCTAAGCCTAACACTTGGGAATGAGTAAGTAAGTAGCAGTTTAAGTTAAGTTGGTTAAGATTGTCTTTGCCAAGGATCTAATTCAAGAATTCTCTTTAAGGGTTTAGTCAGCTCCGTACCTTGGTAATAGAATGTGGGAGGTCTGGTATCTCTTTCTTCAGGACTCGATCTCCCAGCAACCCGCAAGGGTGACTCGGGAAGACCGGAGCTGGATTTTCCCGGCGTGAGAAAAAGTAGCTTCTCCAGCTCGTCAAAGGGGAGGGGCGGCTTCCGTGGGCTCTCACATCAGCTGGGCTCTCGGACAAGTAGATAGCCGCTCTGCTCCAAACCACCATGTGTTTGCTTAAGGCAACTGTTGGTATTTTATACCTGAAAGGTGCCGGGTTTGACGTAAGGTTGGACATAAGACGTCACTAAGAACTAACAGTTTTTGCTGGACTCCAGGAGTTCTTGTTCAAATCAAAACAAAAGCAGGGGGGAATTTTCCGGGCTGCTGGAGCCTTGGTTTGTTTAAAGAACAGGTTGTGCTTTCTAGGAGTCGATGGGAGTAGCCGTGCTGTGCTTCTGACTGCATGGGCTATTACTGAATATGGATATGATTCTTATGCCTTTGTAAGGATATTATTGGTTATAACCGCACAAGGGCATGAATCGGGAATATCGAATTAGGGTCCTAGATAGAAATACAACACCCACTCCACGGAATAATGTCCATCATTACTAAAAAACTAAGCAATAATAAACATGTAACAATGCATGTGTGTTTTCCAACCCACCCCAAAATACATATTTCGCATTTGAAATGGCTTATGGTAAATACACAAAAACGAGTATTGGTACTGTACGCTTTTCAAGCAGTGTCATCATTCATTTAAATGCATATATATATTAGCTGAATGATTTGCGAAAATTTACACATGAAATGGCTCTGAATACAGAAAAGAAGGTCGAGACCATTCAATCACATATTTATACAAAATGCTGTATGTGCTAGAGGCTGAGGTAAAATATTGTCTCTAGTATCCTAAAAATAGAAGCTCTGTTCTCTAAGAATAGTTCTACTTTAAGCAGAGTACCATATGCCAAAAAAAAGTAAATATTTTGGAAATGGAAAAAAAAATTTCGTTTTCAGGGGAAAAAATAGTTCCACATTTTTTCAGTAGCTTTGTTTATCAAAACTGAAGGCCGAATTCAGCGTTCAGGGAACGCTGTGTGATCATTGTTTTTTAAGAATTATTCTTGTTGACTGGAGAGACATATCAGACACACTCGCAAAAAAATAGTCTACAACATCAGGTGAAAGTTCGACCAAGTTTGAAAATGCTGCGACTGTGCAGTTAGGAGCGTGATTGCTATCATCGATGTTTGGATCAGCAATGCTAACATAAGGTTTTAACTGTATGGTGCTGCTTTCCTCTCGTACCTCACCGCCACCTACTCGTAGTGGTGAAGTCTCAACGAATGCCGTCATCAGAATAGGTAGCCGCTGGGGACAACATGATGCATGAGTAGTTACCGGACCTAGCAAAGTATCGATATCCTTTGGTACCACTTATGGTAGTGTAAGACAGATGTCTAACACACATTCTTCTCCGCATAGCAGACATCGAAGCACAGGTAAGATGCAATCCTGCCAGATTGGTCTGAATGAAAGAAACCAGGTTGTACTTAGATCTCTTAGCCGGGCCAATCCGAGGACCTTAGTGATACGGTCTCGGTATCGTATTGCTAGGATCGTTTCTTCCATCGTTGCTAGAGTCTTGTCTGTGGATTGGCTTGCCATATCGGAGCAGAAGGAATAAAAATAAAATTCCTGCCACGAGTCCCAAGATTAATGGTAGGCCGCCAAAGACAGAATGGACAAAATTCGGGAAGATGCCAAGAACTGTTTCAAAGGGTGCTAACAGTCCCGAAAAAACTGTCTTAAATACATGGGCGATGCCACTGGTATCAGACATGTTTAAGATTTGGCTTAACATTTCTGCGAAATGTGCGGGCAATTTGTCGATAAAAGAGAATGTATCTCTGCCGATGTCCTTGCCATTTGCAGATCATACGTTTCTTTGGATGACGTTAGAGGCACAGTTGTCTTTAAAAGAATAGACTTCATTCTGCTTAAAGTATCAATTCGAATAGAAGGGATATTCAACGAAGGCCATAACGCAGCCCCCATATCTGGATTGCTGTGTGGATACAATACTTGCATACAGCAAACGACCCTGGAAGTTTCGGTCACAAGATAAGCTTTCCCTGGCACCATCCCACAACAGCTGTGGTCACTTATTAAAATGTAACTCCTGTTACTAAGCTGTTTGAAAAATGGCTCTATCTGTGTTGCAGGCGTGCCATGCAGGTGACGTGAAAGGTTATTTGAAGACCCTTTGCAGGCTCCATGCAAGTTAATACCTTGACACAGAAGTGTACCGCTTAGTGATTTTTTACATTTGTTACCACTAAGGAATACACCCTTTTTCCCTTCACTATAACATCTGTGTGTATTGGGTAAATCCCATGTTGATTTGATGTATTCTTTACCCAACTTTTCATACTGGCCTGCAGGTATATACTCTTGGCAGTATTTGAACTGGAAAGTTGTTATCGGAATTGAAATTGTTCAGTGTATTATCCATTCAATGACAGGTCTCTCTGACATTGTAAATGGTAATCTCTCAAGTTTTTCAATGCTCAGAATCATATATTCTGCTCCTTTTTGTGCCAAACTGATTTGTTTATCAGTAAGGTTAAAGATACCGAATAATGACGTTGTGTTGATTAGACGCCATGGTACGTAGCCTGAACGCAGATTTTGCAACGTCCAACCAAGCTGTACAATAGAACGTAATTGAGACTGTCCATGTTGTAACATTAGTAAGTCTTGTTCTATTGTATCAATAGCAGATGATACCATGCTGTCCAATGAATATATTCTGGAGGACAGAGTTGTTAACCCATTGTCCACTACAGAAAGTGATTTTTCCAAATTAATACGATCAATTTCTCGTATTTTTTCTGCTGTTTCAATTTGCATTACTTTCCAAGCTTCATTGTACACAGCGTATATACCGGCAGCTATGAAACGTTTTTGACGCTGTTTGCGTGGTTCCATTATGAAATCACGCATGTCAGCACCGTCTTTAAGTAAAGTCAAGTGTTGCTTCATTTCAGCCAGTGTGGATTTCTGTAGCCACTCAAGGCATAGCTTCCCTACACTGTATGTTGTAACTATCCCTGGATGTTGTCTCTGGGAGTATCTTGGGTCTGGCCTGGTCATTTTTAACCCCTGTGTTTTGTTCAGGAATCTATTTTGACAGTTATTTGTGTCTGTTGGCCAGATCAACCACTTTTTCCAATCAGGATGTGTTCTGTTTTGGTGAAAAATATGGGTTATGTCTATCTCCACATCTGTAGTGCTATCACTATAAGTTATGGGTTTCGGAATAGACCGTGTATTTAAGTCTTTTATCTTAGCTAAGCCAAGACAAGTAGTTTGTTGAATTGTGTCATTCAAAAATATCATTTGTTCTGGGATCATGCAGGCCCTAAATAATGCTTCTAGGCCTTGTACTTGCCATTCTTTGGTACCCCAGATCGTTTTTGTTTCAATGTTGTTTTTCCAAAATTCGAAAGCAAATGTAGACGTTTTGTCATAAAAATGTTCAGAATAAATCAATTTAGTATTTGTCAACATTGTTTTCATTCCTGTCCTATTTAACATTTTAAAATAAAACGTTTTTGGATCACTGTTGTTAAACCCTGAGAAGTACTGGAATTTCTCATAAAATGTTTTCGAGCTGCCTTTTGGCGGTGTTGGACAGTGTTCTCATTGGTTATAAGATAAAACATTTCTAGGCTGTGCAGTTTTATGCAAATAGTGATCACCAAAGTGGTTATAACAGTATAACTCTTCATAATTCGATGAACCCTGTAAGTAATCATGTTCAGTAAATTTGGATGACATTACTAAATCTGACATCATATTATTAATGTTTTCAAAGTCCCAATCATCTGAGAAAGCACTTGGTGTCACAAAGTCACTTAATGAAACCTTGAACTGGTGTGGATACTTCAAGAGCTGAACCGGGCCAAAAATGTCATAATCAGTTCTGTCCCATGCTACCCCGCCGGGTATTGGTTTGGCTGAGATGTTTACCGGTGACAGTTCTCTTTTCTCGATGTGGGAGGATGTGTGAGGCTTTAGGACCAAGTTGATGTTCTGTGTCCATTGTCCTATATTTTCCATCAATGCATTTTCCCAAACATAGAACCATGATGAGCCAAAGCAGGAGAGTAAGTACACCTAACACAATCCAAAATTCAATCCATGGTGAAATCAGATATGTTTCTTTTAGTTGGAGAGAAAGTTCAATTATTTTGTCTTTGAAAGTTTTTGTTACAGGCGTTTCTTCATGCTCACTTGGATCTTCTGAGAAGTCGTCGAAGTTGATGAAGTAGCCAGATGCAGTTCTGTCAATTGTTGGGATTTTTTCCGGATTTTCATTTGCTTTTGCATTTTTTTTTGTTTCATTAGAATAGTCAGAGGCTGCATCATTGTAGATTGGTGTTCCTTGGCAAACTGTTGCAATTTGGGTTTCAAGAGGCACTAGTTCCATGGCATTATTGCATAGTCCTTTTTTATTCACTGCAGGTTTATCAAATTTGATTAGTCTCTCAGCATGAGCCTCTTGGATTGTAGCAAAATTCGGTATTCTGCTATTTCTTGGGAGTCCACTGGGCCTCCTACTTATTATTGGCCACATGATTGTGGTTTTACCAGGTCGATGGATACAACTCGGTTCTCTTTTTTACCAGCAAGGGGCGGTAGTACAACTGATCTCGTTCCGCTGATGGCTAAGACAGGTACAGCTTTTCTGTAAGAAGGCCCAAATTCCTTCTTCACTGCGATCTTCTCTCTGACCAGATCCCCAATCTTCGGAATCCAGACAGGTCTTGCTGGGACAGGTGGTTTTTCTTCAGTGGTTGTCGGCTGTTGTTTCAATTTTATGTTACTCAGGCTTTTTCTTGTTTCATTTAGATCCTTTAAAACAGCCAAACGGTCTTTGATATCAAAGCATTTTTCTTCTACCACTGAAGTGTGACAGTCAAGAACCTGAATTATCATTCTAGTAACGAACAATAGTTTGTCAGGAGTGAGACCTTTTAGAGAATTTCTTGGCAGATTATTAAGACTATGTTGGACACTTGTTAAATGTTTGACCCACCCTTCACCCGAACCTAATACCCTCGCCGGTATAGATTTCTTTATGTCTCGGTTTTTTCTTTCCACTACCGCATTTCCCTCAGGATGGAAGGGAGAAGAGTATCGCAATGCAACGCCCATGCTGTTCATGGCCTCTTTGTAAGCACGAGAGCTAAACGCAGGACCCTGATCAGAATGTAGCATGCCAATTGCGTATATGCCTATAACGACTCGCAAATCTTTTTATAACAGTTCTGGCGTCAGCCGAATGCTGCTGGTCTACATATTCAAGTTAATTTGTCTTAATAATTATTGGGACGCATTTCTCTGGTTGGATTTCTGTATCATAGATAGCCTGAAGCTCTCTAACAAAGATGTCCGGGCAGTAGTCTGGTCCGGTTCACAGCTGCGATCTCTGTTGCAGTCTGGACAATCCATTGCAAATTTGTAAATTTGCACGCTCATTTCCGGCCACCAGTACTCTGATTGTATTTCTACTAAAGATTTCAAGATCTCTTGGTGCCTCGGACCCAGTCCCATGTGTGCGCTTTCAATCAAGAAAACTCTCCGGTTTGTGTTTGGAATTACTCTATCCCCACACTCCAGGGATTCGAGCAAACGGAACGGAGTTTGCATCAATTATGTATGTATTACTGAGTGGATAGTTGAGAGGTAATGCTGCATAATTGCCTTTTAATGAGGCTTTTACCACCAGCATGGTTTCCCCATCTATGTGTTTTTATGAACGCTTTTCAGTGGCTACGGAAGCCGGTTGAACCACTTCCGCTGTGGCTGTGTTAGCCAATGAATTCCCTGCAACGTGAACGCCATCACGTTGATGACTCAGTGCGTGTATCACGTGAGTCTTCTGTAGTTCTTTCTTTAAAAGAACTACTTGTTCCCAAAGCGTTTTATGCTTTATTGTGGCACCTGTGTCATCTTTGTAACCGTTTTTGCTCCGTGTCTGCATGTCACTGTTGTAAGACTTGACGCAGAAATGCGAATCGCACACTATTAGTGTCGGGAATTCATGATCGGCATTTTCAAGCGCCATCTTTAAAGATCTCATTTCAGCTCGCTGAGCTGAACAGTTTCTGATTGATTCAGTTTTGGTAATCATCGGTCTGAATTTACCAGAGCGCCAGCGACCTTTAACAATCGCGCACGCTGCTTTGTAAGATTTTTCCACCACATTGTAGTGTGGTGCAAATCTGTCCATGTAGATTACACAAGTGTACTGTTCTAGAGGCAGAATTTCGATTGGCAGAGGATATTCTTGTTCGTACTCTAGATCATCTAGTTTCTTCAGTTTCGGGTCAAAATAGTATTTCACGTCTTCTGCAGCAAGAGAATTTTCCCATTGTATCCATTCTGGATCTAATGCCACAGCATTTAAATTGCATGTGCACGTTAATGCCTCAAGGGCTGATTCTGCTGTAAACACAGTTATCCTTCTGTCTTGGGCTTGGGCTATTTCTTTTGCTACAGCAGTTTGAACCGCTATCAGAACTTTTTCTGTAGAACTGGATTTCATTTCAGCTTTAGTGTACAAATGCGATTTGTAAGCTATAGGTACCGTTTCTCCCTCATTAGAGGTCAGGTATGTGAATCCGCATCTTCCTGGGATGACTCGGATTACAAGATTGCGGGTGTTTTCACGAGTTTGCAATTTTGTTTTATTTAACATGTCTGTACTGATCTTAAAAATTCTGTGTGTTTATGAGTCTAATTTATTGGTTTGAAATCAGGTCTTATTAATTCATAGAGAGGTTTAACTCTCTTTGCATAATTTAGTATGTATGTTCTTCCGAAATTCAGGAAACCTAGTATTGATTGTAAATTCTTCAGCGTTTTTGGTGCTTGGAGTACAGCACATTTCTCTAAGAAATTGTCTGCTAGGCTCTTGCCTTCACTTGATAATTCATGTCCTAAAAATAGGACAGGTAGATGGGCAATTCGTGACTTTTTAAAGTTGAATTTGAAACCCTCTGAAGCGAACCCAAGTATTATGGTGTTCACTCTTTTCAAGTGAGTCTCCAGGTCATCATCTGTGAGATAGATGTCATCGACATAGGATAATGCCTCATCGTCGTAGATTTGTAGTAACTCAGTTACCCTTGCTGAGAATAATCCTGGGCTATTCTTGAATCCCTATGGGAGTCGACAGAAGTGTTTTTGTGACCCAATTATTGAGAAAGCGGTCAAGTACCTGCTTTCAGGTGCAATGTTTTGACAAAAGAATCCATTAGAGATATCTAATGTCGTTTTATATTTTTTTCGCACAATGTTATTCATTAGTGCAGCACTGTGTGAGTTTTGTACTGCAGATGTTTTACAACAGGAGTTAAGGTGTCTGTAGTCCAAAACTAGACAATATGAATCGTCTGGTTTTGAGACAGGAAACAAAGGATTGTTCATTTGTGAGGTGCATGTTTCAATCACCCCTTGATATTCAAGTTGATCTGAAATCTCCTTGACTTGCTTTTTAGCTTCTTGTTTAACTGGATACTGCCTTTGTGCAGTGGGTTGATTTTTTTAACTGGATTTTGTGGTGAGGTAAATCCTCATCCCATCCTACATGGTTTTTATATAAAGCGGGAGCTTGGGCTACTGCCCATTTTCTTGCAAGTGTATATTTTTTATGAATTGGTATGTGATTAGAGAAGGCAGGCATAATTATTTCTTCACCATGAGGGCACTCCCTGACAAACTCTGGTGGCCAGTCTTTTTCAGCTAACAGGATGTCATAGCCTTTTGAAAGATTATCCCAAAAGAGACCTCTTACTTTCCTCGTCTTGTCCCCCTCTATAAGTAATGTTATTTTCTATATTTTATGGGGTTTGCTAACCCTGGTATCTGCAGTTTCCACCTGAATGTATTAATTCGTGTCCACTGTCTCCAGATGATTCATCAGGATCTTGCGAGCTGTGGTCACTTCTGCTGCGCTGTCTAGCATTGACTGGGCCCACTCTCTGTTTTTTAGCTGTGTCCTCAGAATCCTCAGCATGTTTAATCTTAATACTGGCTACCTTCTTTCTGGGATATTGTGATTTATTACTTTGATGAGCAGGTTCCTTGTCTTTGGACTTGACGTGCTCTTCTCTGTGTTCTGATCGTCCTCTCCTTTCCGATTTCTGTGAGGAAGATCGAGAAAGATTGAGTGAGAGTGGTGGAGGGACGTGTATCAATATCTTGATATCTATCAGGTTTTTTCAATTTATCCCTATCTCTAAGGTTGTATCTTTTTTCAGAGGGTTCCCTTTGGGGAGACTTGCTTCCTCGGTCTGGAATCGTTTTTCCCTGGGAGTGGACTGCTTATTACCCTCCCAGCTCCTTTTTGGAGTATACAGATTATTTTTAATAAAGGTTTTTTCAGGATTTTCAGTTAGTTGGGGTTTTACCGGTTTCCCACCAAAACTATCTCTTCCTAGTTCTTCATAGGATTTTCCTATGATTCTGGCAAGTTCAAATGGTTGTTCTGCTATATCTGCCTCCTTCAATTTCTGGCGGATCGCCACAGATGCTGCTAATTGAACTAATTCTCTGTAGGCGCTTATTGGATCAAGGCTAGATTACGCCAATGCCCTTTTTCTTGGCCTTCCTGACTATCTGGTCCAGCGCCTGCAGGTGGCGCAGAACTCCGCCGCTCGGGCGATTTTCGGCCTGCGAAGACGAGCCCGAGCGTCCGGCCTGTTACAGACGCTCCATTGGCTGCCGATCCGGAAGCGGATCATGTTCAAATCCCTGACGCTGATGCACAAAGCTCTGTTTGGCTCAGGTGCCGGATATTTGAGGCGGAGACTAGCCTTCTATTGTCCAACCCGCTCCCTGCGGTCGGAATCCCTTTTCACAGCGGTGGTCCCGCGGGTGAGGAAGGCTCGCGTAGGGGGGCGTTCTTTCAGCAGCAAAGCTCCCCAGCTGTAGAACTCGCTTCCACTTACGCTCCGCAGCACTGCCAATCTGCTCCAGTTCAGGAAGAGCTTGAAGACTTGGCTTTTTAATCTGTAGGCTTTTTTATGTTCTTTTTTGTTCCTAATTCTGTTCTAGCTTTGTTGTGTTATTTTTACTCTGAGCTGCAAGTGGAAAACGCTGGGACACTCTTGTCGAGTAGCCGTTGCGCTATATTAAATGCATTATAACATATCATAACATAACATAACATAACATGCCTTCGTTAATTCTTTCAGTTTAACTAGGAGTTCTTCGCTTGACATTGTTTCGATGTCTGGGTGTGTTGATAACTGGCTAGAACCGGCCCCGTTGCTCCCGGTCTACCTAGTGGACCGTGGATGGTGATGTGATTATTATGTTTTAGGGCGTCATTAAACCAGAGCAGGTGCTCTTGGTAATTTAGTGGGATTTCAACGTCCTCGAAAGGAGTGTATATATCCGGAGGTTCCTCTATTTTGTAATAGTGGAATTCTTTTGTTATAGAGTTTGCTGCTGAAAAGTGTATCCATGAATAGAATACCTCTGTCTGCCGATATTCATGGGCCTCTACCACGAATATGACTGTCCCACCACATGATGTCAGTCCATTTTTTATAAGTTTAAGAGTTATAGTTTTCCTTCCGTTTTCCGGGATGCTGATTGCATCGTGGTCGTTATCATTAAACCCTGTAAGATCTGCACCTGGTTGATTCACATTTACTGTGACATCACCGGTTTCATTGTTGTTGCCATGTCCTGACATTGTTTAATGAGAGTTTTTTGTAGAGCAAGTTTCAAGGAAACAAAGATTAGGTGCACAATATTTTTGGAACACTGTATTCTTCAACGTTGACTAAACCAAAAACTAATACATAGGAATCTCTTCCTACTAAGTTCCGGCGGATATTAACCTTTCACCCACTCCAGACGTCTTTTGGAGTTTTTACAGAAAAAGGGTTCTGTGTGAAAAAGCACGACTGAGTTACTCTAGTGTCTTGCGTTAGATTATTGCCTTACCAAACGTTGGGCGCCATGTAGTGTAGTTCCTATTTTCCCAATAGGCTCTGCGCATTGGAATAATATAAACAGCAGTGTAGACGTAGGACAGGAAAGAGTTAACTCTCCGGATTAGACAAGAAGGGATTAGCTTCTGACAACCGTACAAACATGACTACTTTGCTCCCTCAGAATAGAGTGTATCTCTAGAGTCGTGTGAAAACAATAGGCAGCTATTTCACTCAGTCAATCGTGCATACTTAGTTTCACCAGAGTGCAGAGAAATAGAGAGACTTTGCGTTTTCATTAAAAGATGTTAATTTATTGAGCAGTCTTCTTTCTCATGCAAGAGAAATGAATTGCCACAATTGCAATACTTGTTATGAAGTAAAGTGCGTACAGTAAAAGTAGTATTACGAAATAATACTGTAAAAGCATAGATATGGTTTCTTAGCCATATGATACTTTAAAATAGATAAAATATATACATACATAAAACCATTGACTAACGTACTCAACTGGTGCTTCTAACTACGCCTACCCCGATGTACCTGACCTAAGCCTAACACTTGGGAAGGAGTAAGTAAGTAGCAGTTTAAGTTAAGTTGGTTTAGATTGTTTTCGCCAAGGATCTGAATCAAGAATTCTCTTTAAGGGTTTAGTCAGCTCCGTACCTTGGTAATAGAATGTGGGAGGTCTGGTATCTCTTTCTTCAGGACTCGATCTCCCAGCAACCCGCAAGGGTAACTCGGGAACACCGGAGCTGGATTTTCTCGGCGTGAGAAAAAGTAGCTTCTCCAGCACGTCAAAAAGGAGGGGCGGCTTCCGTGGGCTCTCGCATCAGCTGGGCTCTCGGGCAAGTAGATAGCCGCTCTGCTTAAAACCACCGTGTGTTTGCTTAAGGCAACTGTTGGTAATTTATACCTGAAAGGTGCCGGGTTTGACGTAAGTTTGGACATAAGACGTCACTAAGAACTAACAGTTCTTGCTGGACTCCAGGAGTTCTTGTTCCCGGGCGGCTGGAGGCTTGGTTTGTTTAAAGAACGCGTTGTGCTTTCTAGGAGTCGATGGGAGTAGCCGTGCTGTGCTTTTGACTGCACGGGCTATTACTGAATATGGATATGATTCTTATGCCTTTGTAAGGATATTATTGGTTATAACCGCACAAGGGCATGAATCGGGAATATCGAATTAGGGTCCTAGATAGAAATACAACAACATTGCTTATGTTCCACACTGCCTGGGAATGTTGTTTTTCACTTCATCATTTATGAGAGTGACATCATGTTAGTGTTTTAAGGATTGTGGATTTGTATCCATAAATGGATTTACTCAAATGTAAAACTACACTTCCATGAGTTATACCTTCTCAAAGAGGTGGGCTGTGGGTAATCCATGCCTTGAACAGCCACAACACATAGTGAGCACTGGAACTAACAAGTTTGAGGGTATTCAAAAACCTTTCATAGGTAGTACACCACTTTAAAAGCAGATACAGATCAACTGCTGTCAGAAAAAAGTTGATTTTAAGACTGGAAAAGAATATGAACACCTCCAAAATAACTGGGGATGTAGCAGAAGGAGTTTCTCCAAAAAGAAGATAATTATACACCACATAAAGTTATTTTGTACAAATGCACAGGTTCATTCATTCATACGTACATACAATCGCAAAAGTTTAGAATGCATACACATTTACGCATGTGGGAAATCTAGGAAAAATGCAGCTTCTAAGTGTCCCAATGAAATTCTTTGAGAATAACATTTTTACTTCATCTGTATGAGTAACCGCAGGGCAGCAATTTTTAGATTTTTTAGAAATTCGGAACAATGGTATACGGCTAATAGCAGAACAGAGGAGCATGGTACATTTGGTAAGGAAAGGTTACAGTACTTGCTGCAAAAACATAGGTAAGAAAAACTAGTGTGCTTCTTTATAAGAAATGAAGGGCATCATTTTAATCTTGATGGGTGTCCTGCCACCTGGCCAAGTCAGCAAAATCTATGACCCTCACTACGATAGTGGAGGACCCCTCAACATACTTGGAGATCCCCAACTAACTGCTCCACTGTAGACTATGTGAAGGATGAGAAAGTGCAGGTTGCTTTGGCTCAGCCTGCCTTTTGGTTTCTTTTTCAAAAACAAACTCCCACAGCTGGAGTTTATGCGTGAAAAAATAAACAATGTACATGATGCACAGGGAGTATCTCCCTCTGTGTTTTTTAAAATTTGTTTATTGGGTTTTTACAATTGTGCTGGTTTTTCGACTCAGTACATCAGTGTAATGTTTTACCAACATAGTCATAAGAAATTGCATAATACTCGTAGACATCAACAAACATTATGTTATTACAGTGTGACATAACTGTTTAGTCCGTGCCTCTATACACTTTACTGTGTCACTATGTTAGCCCTCGATAGGCCGTGGTATTGGACTGTCAGTGGGGAGTCTGCTTGTCGGTTTTAGCTCGTCAGCGAGTCTGTGTCCTGTGCACATGTAGCTTGCCGCTCATGGGCGAATATGGATTTGTCGCTGCTATGTGAACTACCTGATGTTGTCCTGTTTATTCTTGCCTATATGTGTTCCCAAGCAACTGTTAGCGTAACTGCCCGCCAACACGAACTTGCGAACTTCCAACTGTTGGGTTAAACTATGGGAAGAGGGGAGGGAGGGGAGCTCTTTTACCCAGTATCTACGGGATAGATCGTGTCTATGGTATCAATCCTTTAGTGGTGTATGGAGGTGCAACAGTGCATGTGCGGAGGGAGGGTCGGGGTTGTGATCTTCTGCAGTCTGTCTAGCGGTGTCCAGAAGGGTATTCCTTGCGTGTCTAGTACCTGGGGCTGACTCTGGGGTGGTGGGTTTCCTTGAGGTGTTTCTGCGTTGGGACTAGCAGGAGAGGACGGTGATGTCCTGGGTTGTGAATCTACAGGGGTCTCCGGCGGGTTTGTTTCATGTGTAATCGTATCCAGCAATTGTGTCCATTCTAGGGAGATAGGATGTTTACGTGTCCCCTTTAGTTCTTCCTCCCTGAGAGCCTCTTCCTCTGCCTTCCCCCACATTTTCAATGCTCCTATCCAGGCTGCTTCTTGAGGTTCCATTGGGGATCTCCAGTGCATGGCTATCCCCCTTTTCGCTAGCAGAATGGCTAGGGACATAAAGCGACATTGCACTTTTTCAGTCTTCCGCCTGCGGAAGATCCCGAGAGCACATGCTTCCCACGTGGACATGGTTGTGATGTTTGTTGTTGCTCTGAGTGTCCCATGGACTCTGTCCCAATAGTTGTGAATGGTGGGGCAGTCACAGAACATGTGTTTGAAGTCTGCTTCAGGGGCCTGACACCGGGGGCATGCAAAGTGTGTGTCTGGGTAGAACTGACTGAGACGGTGTGGCGTGAGGTAGGCTCTGTGGAGTATATTGAACTGTATGTCCCAAAACCACGGTATCTCCCTCTGTGTTGGGCCTCTTATTGGGTTCTCTTGTGTGGTGCTGACAAGTGAAGAAATCTAGTGGTAGTCATCATGTCTTACATAGCGAAGGGCGAGTTTCACTATGGCCATGATCTGGCATCCCAGCAATAGATGGGCTACTAGGGTATGCACTGGTGAAGTTTCAGTTGGCTCTGTTGGCACAAACCCAGTGGTGTCTTCACTTCTAATTGAGACATGGGAACCACTTGTTTGTTGGGACAGGTAAACCACCAATTTATGTACACTTTAAATGGCCGCCTTAATTCCAGTATGAATACAATACCTTGTAACTGCAGCATTGGCTTGGTAAAGAAGTCCTTCAATGTTGACACTGTTCCAGGATAAGTTGGACAAGCCAGGTTGAAACTGGTGGTTTACAGCCTCCAAGTGTGAAGTGAAGAGGTTGGCCAGACTGTCTGGAATCTTCTTCTGTAGTTGCTCATACTCTTGCAGGACATCCTCCAAATCACTCTTGTACTGTTTAAATTTGACTCCCTGAACATAAACATTTTCAGCAAAACAAGTATTTAATATGCAGCTCACTTGGGCGAAGCATTATTATTTAGTCAGAAAGAATCATAAGAACCATAAGGCCACGTCTGCTCACAAAACATACAGCAAACCTCACTCTCTCTCTATTGTTTGGGTTGCTGCAGAGGTTAATCAAGGTCTGCACAGTTTTTAAGAACCTATCATTTCAGCATCATAAAATGCCCTAGTTTTTTGAATGACATTCACACAGCCTGTTGATGGCTTCAGAGCGCAGCCACTGAAAGGGATTTAACAACCCCAGGAGAGGATGGTGCAACAGCAACGTCAGGTTGGGAGCTGAGTATAACTCAGAAAGTCTTGTGATGTTTATGGCACTAAGACAAGTACTGGATTTATGGAAGATGTATTCACGATTGTGGATTGATGCAAGATCATCCTCTGCATATCCGCTTCCTAAAATAGGGTGGCTACTTTTTCCTAATTCAAAGGATCACCACCGTCAGCTTTGTAAACATAATCTCCCTAAAAAAAGGGTACTTGTCATTTATTTTTCAAAGGATCACCACCATCAGCTTTGCAAACATAATCTCCCTAAAAAAGGGTACTTGCCATTTATTTTGCAGGCAGTGATTTGTCCATTAACATTCCCAGCTGCTCCCCACTGTCAACAGTTATGTTAAACAACCCTTTTGATCCCAATTGTTCAACTTTTGATTCATTTCCAGCTGGAGATACATTTGTATTGTGATGATACTTTCCAAGAAAATACCAGTGGGAATGATTTGTTAAATATCTAGAGGTCATTCAAATATGTATTTTACATTATTGTTTCATATCAGAAACATAAAGGTTATTCTTTTGGGAAGAAAGATATAGCCGATTTCTCTCTAAATCACCCACTCCTGCTAAATGGAGAAACCCTTCTAATCGCTTCCAGAGGCATACATCTGGGCCTCATAGTGGATGGTGATATGACAATAAAAACAACAGTCTGTGTCAGAAGTATAAATAAGGTATTTCCAGAGTATTCTTCTCAAAAGGATCCTACCACCGTTGGTCTAAAAAACAGGGCACTTGTGTATGGACTTCTGCACCTCTCTCAAAACAGGTTTACCAGCTAACCTGATTGAAATCTAGCATCACACTGCTCTAACCACGTGGTTGACACATAGCATAAAACAGAAAATGAGACTCAGAACTCCATGAGATGTAATAATTGAGATATTTACTATATTTGGTCTATCAATGTCATCTGAGGTCTATCAAGAAATAATCACAACACAGGGACCACAATCAAGAAATTATGAGACAAACTGATGTTCTTTTTCGTTGTCAAAATCACAAAACTTAGGATAAACCTGGTATATGCTGCTGTACCTTAGAAGGAACACATTATTCTAGTACACAAAAGTCCTTTCTTAGATATGTTTACACGTCACTGAAAACGTCATCAACAAGATAATAAAAAACTGAAACCCACTACTCCATAATCAGATCCCTGCAAACTTAAATTCCTAAAACTCTGCTAACCAGCAATAGCTACATCACTGCCTCTTTAATTTCTTGTCTGCAGTTGTTCTCAAAACTCAAACATGCAGTCATATCCCTGCTCCTTAATAAACAGAGCTATTACAAATCTACTCTGCCTAACTTCAGGGCAGGCCATGGCCTACTATCAACAAAATACTTGAAACGCTGACATTCTTTTTTCGCTCCACCTACCTCCAGCTTGCTTAGTGACTTTCATTTTAAATTTAGACCACAAAGATGTATCCAAACCATGTTAATGAATGTTACAGAACAATTCTGCAGAAAATCCAGGTCTTTAAAATGCCATGATTATCCTCCATCTTTCTGCTTCTTTTAACAGGATAGTCTATGACATTCTTCTACCGCTGTTGACATCCAAATTTGGCATAAAGGGGACTGCTCTGCAGTGACTCAAATAATGTTTTCTAATAGTACCTGATGGAAAAGAAATTTTCCCCCTTCCTCTTCAACATTTTTCACAGCACTGGCAACTAAAATGCTTGCTATCACATGTATGCGGAAAATACCTCGATCTCCATCAAACTAACAAAAGATCAGAAAACTGGTACTCATCCAAGGAGTCCCTCCCTCACGTACAACAATGGATGGCTTTCAATTGTCTCTGCATAAATGTAAACAACTCAGATATTCATCTTGTTATAGCCCTTTGATGGTTTCCTTATAGTGGCCTCATATTCTCAGTCCCTCCCACTCTTTAAAGGTTGATCAGAAATCTCTGGGTCATCTTGGGCTCAGCTTTATAACTCACCTCTGAAGCGAACAATAAAACCAAAACCACCTTTATCCATCTCTGTCACCTCCAAGGGATACTTCTCTTACTGTAAACACAAGCAATCAGATTGATTTTTTGTTGCTGATGCTCTCATACTTATTGATTATAGTGATGTACAGTGCAGTGGGTATACTATAGGAATGATATGTAAACTTCAAGGAATGCACATTTTTGCCACATGTCTCATTCTCAAGACAGGTAAGGAAAGGATCGGACTACATCACTCCTACCATGAAGTCCCTACTTTAGCTCCCAATCAAATAAATAGTTGATTTTTAAATGATTTCCTTGGTCCATAAGGCCTTGCATGGCTCTACTCCCAAGTACTTCTCCAAATTGTTTAGCCCTTTTTGCCCAGTTTCTGCTTACTTCATGTCTCCTTCCTTTAAACTTCTCTTCATTATAAATGCAAAATGCAAAAATACTTCCGGCATCACCAAGAGCAAAAGGAATGCTCCATGGTTCTCGCCAGACCTGAAATCAAAACTAGGGGAGGTGAGAACACTGGAACGAAGGTGGCGCAGGAATTATGATGTCGCCGCCCGTAATGTCTATAAATCAGCCAGAAGGCAATATCATGCAGGGATCAAGCTAGCCAAAAAGGCCCACTATCTGCAGGCCATATCTATCACGGGCACTGGACAAAAGGAAATTTACAAAATAGTAAATGATTATACCAATCCACCAGCTTTATCGCAGGAGATTCCTCCGTCTCAGGTCTTTTGCAATGCGATCGCTGACTATTTTGAACATAAGATCTTGGACATTGTGAAGACCTTCCCTCCGGTATCCCCCATTCCAGGGAATCCAGAACAGACAGAGGGGGAGAAGTTATTTACTAGGTCCCCTCGCCTGGACTCATTCGATCCTGTCTCCCTTGATGATACTTTTAAGGCCATTTTGGTCAGTAAATCTGGATCTCCTTTTGATCCCTGCCCACCTTCAGTCCTAAGTTAGTAGAGGTGATTAACCCTACTATTAACAACATCATAAATTCATCATTAGCCACGGCAGAAATTCCCAATGAATGGAAGCTTGCTGCAGTCAAGCCTCTCCAGAAAAAGGCCCTATCGGATGTGACCACCCTTTCCAACCTGCGTCCCATTTCCTTGCTCCCACTGGTATTCAAACTGGCGGAAAAATTCGTGAATAGCCAACTCACGAATTTTCTGGAGGAGAATAACATCCTGCACCCAAACCAGTCAGGGTTTCGGTCGAAACATTCCACCGAGTCTGCCCTGCTGTTTACAGCAGAGACCCTACGAATTGCCATGGACCAGGGAAAGAAGGCTGTCCTGATTTTACTCGACCTGTCGGCAGCCTTCGACACGGTCTCACACACCATCTTACTGGATCGGATGGTTACTGCAGGAATAGGAGGGGTGGCTCTGGCTTGGCTCAGAAATGTTCTCAACAATAGACGCCAAGTCACAGTCCTGGACCCATTTCAATCGGAAGCTAAGGTCATCAGCTCTGGGGTCCCTCAGGGCTCTAGTTTAAGCCCTATACATTTCAAACTGTACATGGTACCCCTCATTGAGCAAATTGCGTCATTCCAGATTAGCACAATATCGTATGCTGATGACACGCAGCTCATTCTGGTGTTGATTAAGGAACTGCCTGGTGCAGAGGAAAACCTGAAAAAATGCCTAACAGCTACGTTTGAGTGGATGACTAACAATCATCTCAAATGTAATTCCGGTAAGACGGAAATCTTGCCGTTTGGAAATCAAAATCTGTTTTCCCCGAAACACTGGTGGCCTGATGATGCTGAAGCCCCCCCCAGTACCATCTCGTCTGCTCGAAACTTGGACATTAAATTCGACGACCAATTGTCCTTTAAACAGCAAGCAGTGGCTGTAGCTGGCATGTGTTTCCACATAATTAAATCTTTGAGGAAATGTTTTGATCTTCTTCCTCTGCCAGCCAGGAAAACCGTGGCAGTTGCGCTAATAACTTCGAGGCTGGACTACTGTAACAGCCTATATGCTGGAGTCAATAAGTCCATACTCCATAGGCTACAGATGGTCCAGCACGCAACTGCCCGGTTGGTACTACGGTGGCCGCGTAAGTCATCTGCCTCGGCCGCACTTAGTGCGCTTCATTGGCTACCAATTGGCAAAAGGATCTTATTTAAGATCCTCCTGATCACATTTAGAGCCTTTCAACAGCAAGGACCCAAATATCTGTCCAGTGGCTTTAAACGGTATCACCATACCCGCTGTTTGTGGTCTGCTGGCCAGAATCTGCTAATAGTTCCCAGATTTAGGTTGTCAACTAAAGGAGGGAAATCTCTGTTTGTCCTGGGAGCTAAGGCCTGAAACAAGCTCCCGTTGCACCTTCGATCAATGTCCCATGAAAGTCACTTTAGGAAATCCTTAAAAACGTGGGTGTATCCCCTCACAGATGCTGCGTGCAGGGCACTAGTGTAAGGTATGTGTTCACCGAATGGCTTCTTTCCCTCCAACCTATTTTCATCTGGGTTGGCTGAGCGCCAAGATACTCCTTGGAGTGGTAGGAGCGCTATATAATTGTCCATTACATTTACATTTACATTTGTCTCTTCATCTTTATGTGGGCCGAAGACAATGCAAAAACAGTTTTTTAAGGTAAGTCCTTGTCCCACCATGACTAAAATTATTTGCCTGCTTCTTCTAGCTGTCTGAAATTTCCTCTGAAACATACTCCAAATGCCCTGGTGCTTAACAAAAACCAAAGTACATAAATGTGCTATTTTAAATGTAATAAAATATACTAGCCTACTTCTCTAAAGACACTGGAAAGCATGCTCAGTTTTCGGTACCTGTTTAAAAGCCAAGAGGGCGGCCTCTGGGACCTGGATGCCCAGTCTTAACATCCATTTTGTTTCTTCAATTAAATGTAGCAGTCTACAATAATGAGGGGAAAAGAATTAAAAAGATATATAAAATTGAATGTACTGTTGGTAATATAAACACTTAAATAAGAAGCAAACATTTTCTTGAATAAATTATAAAAGATTCAATAATACCATATATAAGCCACTTATCTTGCTTACCTTGGATCGGTATTGACCATCAGCTGATGTGTTAGAGGGTTTCTTACAAGTAAAGTAACTTTGAGACCACTTAGTCCCGCGTCCACCTGTGTCGTCCATTTTTGAAACCACAAAGCTTCATAAGCTACCAGTGCAGAGGCAATACGATTGTACAGTTTGACTGTATGAGTGTACATATGGGATCGAGCCATTATTTTCACATCTCTAAACACCTGAATACAGAAAATAATGCAAGATAATGAATATGATCTCGGATAGCAAATAATCAAGAGACATTTCCTTTTCAGACATGTAAACATTATGCTGTTGATGTAAAATGTTTGCAAGTAAAAAGCAGCACTGTATTAAATAAGCAGTAAACTGGTTACCTTAAAGAAATCTATAAAGCACAGAGCCTACTTGACTTATGAAGTGAGACAACCCAGAGATACTTACCTCCTAAAGTTAATTTCTGACGGCGAAAAAATGTTTTCGACCACTTAAGGATCTTGTTTAGAACCTGGCGTTCTTGCTTGTCATTGAATGGAAGTTTACTTACCCACTTGTGGTGAGTGGCACACCTGAGGCAAAATGTGCACCTATTTCCCATTTCAGGTGTCACTACATATTGGAAGAAGAAGAAAGGTGGCAGCAAGGGATAATTAACGCTGCACAAACCAAATATACACTCTTAAAATGTAAGGCTCAACATTTTTTGTTGCCCACCTCCAAGGTCCACTGCCAATAGGCCTATCTACTATAATACAAAAAGAAAGTACAGAGAGGCAACACAGAAGTAAAACAGCATAAATGCTGCGCAAAAACAAAAGATCTCTCCGGACTCTTCAATTACGTTATTCAAGTTTTTTAATGGTTGCTTGATTCAAGACAGCGAATCGCCGTTGCAGCCAACGCCTTTCACCCTGAATAGGGCTTCCTCGGGGCAATAAGAAACCGTACTGCGATTCGTGGCATATTTTCATAGCTGCGCAGATGGCGAAGGGTTCCGTAGAACCTCAAATTGATGAAGTTGAATCGCACATAGTGTGTCCCACTCGTCCAGTCCAGATCAACAATAAAATGTTCACTATGGTAAGTTGAACAATAATAGATTTGTCTTCCAAATGTAGAAAGTGTTCAGGTACGTTCTGTGGGACGCGATCTTTCACGGTTTGACCATCAATGAAGTAGAAAGCTTTGAATAGTACGGTAGAGATTAGGTTAAGTATTAGGTCTCAGACTTCACTCCGAGTGGAAAGATGTGGGATGATTGAAGTGTGTGTCTCTTAGTGTGATTATTATCTCATATATTGAACAAAGATGACCAATAAGACAAATAATATATACTAGCAGAAGTGTAGGTGTAGAAGTGACGTAAGAGGGTGCAAGAGTGAAGTGTGAAGTTTCCCCTTCTTTAGCCCATACAGCAGGCCAATTGATGCTGCCTCTAGTATGAATTATTGTATTTTTCCATATGATGTATTAGGGTTTTGTTGAAAATGGTTTTTATTAACAGTTTGACTCAAATGATTATGCTTTTGTATTATGCATCTATATTATGTGCTTTGAACTATGTCATTTGAAGATACTGATATGAGTACATATTTGTTTCACATACAGAACTTGTTTTTATGTTCAACCCTGTGGTGTACATCGAGAGTAAAATATTCTTGTCTTGAAATAGATGGTATAAAAATAGAAACACCATTGAAAACGCATCAACGCTTCAACCACACAATTTGTTTTGTTTGACTGGAACCACATATACCTAATAAGAGTGGGTGTATCGGGACCTAGCCAACTAATATCTTTCTTTGGACGAATGTGTTTGATTCAATGACAAAGTATACTGTCTTCTTGTTCTTCTCTCGAAAACCCTTTATGTATTGATGTTTATCTATTGTTTTCTTCCCTTATTAGCACAAGGGTAGAAATTGTGCACTTATCGTGTATGATTTAGGTTTTTTAATTAAATGTGTATCATTAGTACTGATACACACTGCACTTATTTTTAATATTTTTAAAGAAATGACATTTGGAAAAATAATTGTGTATTTCTTTTTATAAAAAATTTGTACTAATTTCTACTTTTCACAGTTCTTTGTGTTTACTGTTGGGGCTATAATATTCTTCTGAATATAAGGTTTGAGTGACATGGGGTATGTATAAACTATGCATGTAGAAGCAAGTGTATAGGAACCAAAGGGTGAATTTATTTTTAACATCCTATATAACGATACAAACAACATCCCAGCACCTGAAACTACCCAACCTTGATACTTAGTCCTACATGCTTGCTATCCTAATGGGGTTACCTAGTTACTTTGTCCTGCAAAACTTGAAGCTTGCAGGAGTACTGCGGTGTTCCTCCAACTGTCCACGTAGCGTAGGTAAACCCTAATACCTTTCACAAGCTTATCACCCCCATGGAAGATTCAGCCAAAGCAGAAAAGGACCAGGAATTAGCAACCAACAGCTGAGTAGTGTAATAAGAATTCTTTAATGGAGGAAATAAGTACCTCCTTTAGATTCCGATCTACAAAGAGTTAGAAAGGAGGTCACTGAGGATATCCTGTCTCACAGCAAGGTCCAGATATCACCCTCTATTGTACAGAAGTAATTTGCAGGAGCCTCATGAGTACTTTGTGGCATGTACAGAATTTTGGGAAAGAAACTATTTTAAACTAGCTTACCTGTCGCGCGTTGCTGCAATCTCAGAGGAAAGGAAATTCATGGGAACTCGATTTGATAACATTCAATTTACATTGTGTCATTTTTATTGAAACGTATTCATTTTAATATGGAAAACATTTGAAAGAGTGGCGTGAGCAGTGCGTACTCGATCGGCTTCCAATCTTGATTCTCGTTGCTCTCTTGTTTAATTCGAGCAGGCTTGAGCAGTGCGCAATCGATCTGTTTCCAATCTTGATTCTCGTTGCTCGTTCGTTTGAGAAGAACGGGCTTGAGCAGTGCATACTCGATCGGCTTCCAATCTTGATTGTCGTTGCTCGTTCGTTTGAGAAGTACATGCTTCAGCAGTTTGTGTTCGAACAACTTCTAATCTTGCTTCCCATTGCTCGTCTGTTTCTGAAGCTCGTAATGCCTTTTTCTTTTGTGCTTCAGATGTCGATCGACCAATCGATTTCCGTTTGGGGGCATAACTGTTAACGATGCTCGCAAATTTGCTGACAATTTCAGTATTCGAAAGATTATGAGGGCCTTGGGGGGCCGATATTTAAAAAAAATCTTATGCCAGAAACCTTCGCGGGAGTGTACTCAACAACCTCCCAAAGTTTCATGGCAATCGGATGAATGGTGTAGTAATGCATAAAGGACAAACAGACAGACAGAAATACATTCGTTTTTATATATATAGATAATGCCACCATACATAATAATAGATGGGGCAGCATCTCCCAATGCTGCACACCCTTCCTGGATGAAGCCAGTAGTGCTTGCATGCTTCCTTCAGGACGAAGTCCAGAAAATAGATTGAGGTCTACAAAATGGGGTGGTGTATAGCAGAGTGACAAGACAATGGTCCTGACGAATGCCATGAACTTTTGGCCACCTGGCAGAAACATGTTGACCTAGTCAGATAGGGAACATCCTTACCCCTATCGTTACACTGTTTTTATCTTCATTCAGTAGAGATACTGATTAAAATATTTTCCCTATATGAGATATTTTTAAAGCACTTTTTTGTATAATTTTTGCCCTCTACCCCTCACTCATATATAACATTGGAGTGTAGAACACCTCACGCTCCTCTCCTGTGGGAGAGTTGTAACCCACACAGTGTACCTTGCGGTTGCTGTGTGTAAGAGGGAACCCAATGATGAAAAATGTCACCCAAGTGGTGAGTGAGGGTTCGCGTCTTTAAAAAGCAAATGCCCTTTTCTGCACTTAATTTGTGTTAGTGTTGTTACACATTCATATTCATTCATTTTTGTAGTTATCAAACCAGTAGGTTACCTTTTGTGACTATTGTTTAAATATTTATAACAGAAAAGTCTTGTCCATCATTGTGCAGTTTTGAGATAACCCATACGTCATTCAAAATTACGTATGTTATCAAATATTGATATGTATTTTTGGACATTAGTGTTTTGCTCCATTTTTCTTTGTGTGTGGCAGGAAGTACATGGATTCTAGAAACGACTAGTTCTGCATACCACAAGCCTCTCTATTTCCAATGCTGGTTTCCTGCAGAAGGATATCTCCTTTTCGTTTGTGGCAGTAATTTAGCATTTTTCTCCTTTTGACTGGGTGATTGAGGGCTGTGGTATTCAGAGAAAAGATTTTCATATTGTTATTTGAAATCTAATCAGTGTAGGGTTTTGATATTGTTGGTCATAGAGGGTAATTAACCAGCGTGTGTGTGTGTGGTTGTGGGTGTGTGTATGTGTGTGGTTGTGTGTGGGTGCAGGTGCGGTTGTGGGTGTGGTTGTGTGTGAGGCAGGTGCGGTTGTGGGTGAGGGTGTGGTTGTGGATGTAGATGTGTGGTTGTGTGGGTGTGTGTGGTTGTGTGGTTGTGGTTGTGTGTGTGTGTGTGGTTGTGTGTGTGTGGTTGTGTGTATGTGTGTGGTTGGGGTTGTGTGTGGTTGGGGTTGTGGTTGTGTGGTTGTGTGTGTGGTTGTGTGTGTGTGTGTGTGGTTGTGTGTGTGTGTGGTTGTGTGTGTGGTTGTGTGTGTGTGTGGTTTTGTGTGTGTGTGTGTGGTGGTGCTTGTGTGTGTGTGTGCAATTGTGTGTGGTTGGTTGTATGTGTGGTTGTGTGTCGGGTTGTGGTTGTGTGTGTAGTTGTGTGTGGTTGTGTTTGAGGTTGTGTGTGTGGTTGTGTGTGCGGTTGTGTGTGCGTGGTTGTGTGTGGGTTTGTGTGTGTGGCGGTGTGTGTGGTTGTGTGTGTGGTTGTGTGTGTGTGTTTGTGTGTGTGGCTGTGTGTGTGGTTGTGTGTGTGTTGGTGTGTGTGTGTGTTGGTGTGTGTGTGGTTGTGGATGTGGTTATGTGTGTGGTTTTGTGTGTGTGTGGTTGTGTGTGTGTGGTTTTGTGTGTGGTTGTGTACGGTTGTGCGTGGTTGGTTGTGTGTGTGGTTGTGTGTGTGGTTGTGTGTGCGGTTGTGTGTGTGGTTGTGTATGTGGTTGTGTGTGTGGTTGTATGTGATTGTGTGTGTGTGTTTGTGAGTGTGTGTGGTTGAGTGTGTGTTTGTGGTTGTGTGTCGTTAGGTGTGGTTGTGTGTGTGTGTGTGTGTTGTGTTTGCGGTTGTGTGGTTGTGTGTGGTTGTGTATGTGGTTGTGTGTGAGGTTGTGTGTGTGGTTGTGTGTGTGTTTGTGAGTGTGTTTGTGAGTGTGTGTGGTTGTGTGTGTGTTTGTGGTTGCGTTTGGTTAGGTGTGGTTGTGTGTGTGTGTTGTGTTTGTGGTTGTGTGGTTGTGTGTTATTGTGTGGTTGTGTGTGTGTGTGGTTGTGTGTGTGGTTGTGTGTGTGCTTGTGGATGTTTGTGTGTGGTTGTGTGTATGGTTGTGTGTGTGTGGTTGTGAGTGTGTGTGGTTGTGTGTGTGAGTGTGATTGTGTGTGTGTCTGGTTGGGTGTGTGGTTGTATGGGTGTGTGGTTGTATGTGTGTGTGGTTGTGTGTATGTGTGGTTGGGTGTGGTTGTGTGTTGTGTGTGGTTGTGTGTGTGTGGCTGTGTGTTTGTGTGTGGTTGTGTTTGTGTGTGGTTGTGTGTGTGTGTGTGTGTGTGTGTGGTTGTGTGTGTGTGGTTGTGTGTTTGGTTGTGTGTGTGGTTGTGTGTGGTTGTTGTGTGTGGTTGTGTGTGTTGTTGGGTGTGTGTGTGGTTTTGGGTGTGTGTGTGGTTGTGTGTATGTGTGTGGTTGTGTGTGTGGTTGTCCTTTGGTTGTGTGTGGGTACGGTTGTGGGTGCGGATATGGTTGTGGGTATGTGTGTGGATGTGTGGTTGGGTGTGGTTGGGTGTGGTTGTGTGTGTGGGTGGTTGTGTGTGTGTGGTTTTGTGTGTAGTTGTGTGTGTGTGTGGTTGTGTGTGTGGTTGTTTGTGTGTGTGTGGTTGTGTATGTGGTTGTGTGGTACACTGTGAAAAGGTAAAAGAAAAACTGCATCCACCTGTGCTTTGCTGTACTTATTAATGTAATTGCGCCAGTAAAGCATTCAGGGATGGCTGGTTTTAAGGAGCGAAAAGGACATTGTCCCCCAAACACTAAACAAAAAACACATAGTTGCTTCAAAATGCTTTGTGGTTGTTTGTTTCAGGCAATAAGTAAGCTGAAACTCGTTTTTTAATTAAAAGCTGGAAAAGTGGGCGCGGATGTGCATGCGCCGCCTCGGCTACAGAGTACCCGCACTCGAGGCAAAAAGCAATGTTACGTCGTTAGGGTGGTGGGTGCGGCATTTTTCAACGGCATTGTATTTGCTCCATTCTGGGCTACAAAGGCATACGACTTTGGGAGTGGTTCACTTAGCCCCAAATACAAAAGATTCAGGGCTGACTAGCCGTCAGAAAACATGCGAGCCCCTCCCCAACCCCATGCTGGTATGCTTTTACTTCAAAGAGGACAGGCTGGATGAGGGGTCTGCAGTGTATTGGCGAGCTGATTCACGTGAGGGTGAAGTAACGGTTGAAGCCTATATCGTTCTGCGCAGGCAGAGTGCAGTTTTATCTTTACATTGTGTGCTTGCTCGTACCATTATTGTTGCCTTAAGCAGCAGATTTCCACAGGTATCAGTGCTGACCAATGCTCACCCTTTTGAAGCTGCAGGCCCCTTTGTTGATTGAATCCAGGATGCAGCCCAAGCCCGCATGTCTCCATTGATTTGCAGGCTGCATTGCGGCAGAGCTGGGTGTCTGCATTAGGTGGGTGAAAATACGGACAAGGCTACCAGGTAAAATGTTGCTCACCTTCAGGGAGAAGTCAAAAGCAGACAGCAACTACACAAGCTGTGCTATTTTCATAGACATATGCAGAGTAAGTGTGTTGTTGTTTTATTGTGTAAATTAAATTCCATTGCGCTGGGCCAGCTCTCTTATCTTAACCCAATTGATATACATTGATTCGTTAAAGTATAGGAGTCAAATGGACCACGCTGGTGCCCAGTGGTACACTGAA
Organism: Lissotriton vulgaris; assembly: GCF_964263255.1. Taxonomy (NCBI): domain Eukaryota; kingdom Metazoa; phylum Chordata; class Amphibia; order Caudata; family Salamandridae; genus Lissotriton; species Lissotriton vulgaris. The sequence continues at coordinate 540,791,443 of NC_141694.1, read as the reverse complement.
GTCTTGTACTGAAACAAAATGAAGGCATCAGTGCTGGATTGGGACAGACCCAAGCCTTCATCTTCTGCCATCCCAATTAAGTCTAAGAATGTCCTGGCCTCCCTGCACCTATTCCAAGACACTGAAAGAGAAGCTTGCATTCGTATGAGTGTAGGCTGAGGGGGAACACTGTATGAGTGCAGTGTGTGTTGTGTGCCTGTATGTGTGCAGGGTGAGTATGAATGCTGTTTGAGTGCAGGGTAAGTGGGGACGCTGTAGGAGTGGAGGGTGACTGGGGATGCTGTATGAATCCAGGATGGGGTGTGCCTAAATGAGCGCTACATGAGTATTGCGCCTGGATGAATGATGGTGAGTTGTGACACAAGGAGTTCAGGGTGTGTGGTGTGCCTGCATGAGCGAAGGGTGGGTGGTGTGCCTGTATGACTGCAGGTTGAGCGGATTGCCTTTAAGACTACAAGGTGAGTGAAACACTGATGTGAGTGGTGTGCTTGTATGAGTAGGGATGCTGTGAGTGCAGTGTGAGTGGTGTGCCTGAATTATTGCAGGGCAGGGCTCGAGTCGGGGTACCACGCGGATGGACGGCGTCCCCCCACTTATTTTACCGGGTTTTTACCGGGTGGACGCCATCCCCCTTCCCAAAAGCTGGACTTCACTCTTTCGCCTCTCTGGATCGAGATTGGAGCTCATTCAGAACGTCTGTCTACCTGTATTCACTACAGGGGATTAAACGCAGGCACCGGCAGAACCCGTGAGGCAGGTTACAGACCACCTTTCATCTAAAGGCATATGAATACCCATGAGAATCCTGTTGTGACGTCACTGCCGGTGACAGCGTCCCCCCACTTCTTTTTTTAGGACTTGTGCCCTGGTGCAGGGTGAATGGGAAACTGTATGAGTGCACAGTGAGCGGTGTGCCCAAGAGTGCAGAGTGAGTGGGGATGCTTTATAAGTTCAGGGTGACCGGTGTTCCTGTATGAGTGCAGGGTGAGCAGTGTGCCTGTATGAGTGCAGGGTGAGTAATGTGTCGTTGTGTGAGCAGGTAGCGTGGCAAGTCTGTTTGAGAGTCCATTTCCTTCTTTTTTTTTTAAATGGTAACAACCTTTATTAAAATATGAACTGAAAATATTTTATTTACACATTTCATTTCTCAAATTCTCTTGCGAGGGGAGAACCCCACGCATCCTCCCCCTATGTCTGATTCAAGCTCGCTCACACTTTATATTGGACTCACAACTTTCTGCCTTACCATACTTTTAAAATGCACCAGCCGCCACTGAAAGCATTATTCTACTTTGTTGCACAGAACAAAGAAAACCACAATGATGTTTGCTGCCTCAATTTGACTGCACTAGCAGAGCCTGCCAAGTTGGAAAACGATCCGCGTGCCAAGTTCGAAAACGAGCGCGATGAAGTAACAGCTGGTTGGTCGAGGCAGGGACAAGTCACACAAATTCCAACCAATGTGGCAGCGAGAAGCAAGAGAGGGTCAATGGCGCATCTAAAACACTGGAGCGACGATTTAATGTTCACTAACATCCCACGTTCGCACGCGTTGGGGAGTGGTCACACGCCATCTCGATTCATAGAGAATAACAACTATGGCATTTTCTCATTCCCATACGAGGTAAAAGGGCGAACCCACACCTAAAATGGCTGCAAATAAAATGCACGTTCGCGTTCCAGCATTTAAGTATTGGTCCTCTTCCGGGTTATCTGTGTCTCACTAGAAAATAAAATACTGCAGAAACGTCAGATTGTGCGGCACCGTAGGCTATGGATGAATACCACCCGTGCATCAAGGCCCTGCTGCCGCACGTGCGCGCGCTGGCCTACACCTGGTTCAACCTGTACGCCCGTAAAATGCGCTACCTGAAGCAGCACGAGCGGCGCATGTCGCGCGAGGAGGAGCGCGCGGCCAAGGAAGAGCTGCTCAGCCAGAGCGCAGAACACAAGCGGGCATGGGCCGCCCGGCTGCTGGCCAAGCTGAGCCGCGACCTGAGCCCGCAGAGCCGCCAGGACCTGGTGCTGACCATAACTGGCCGTAAGCCGCCCTGCTGCCTCCTTTCGAACCCCGACCAGCGCGGCAAGATGCGCCGCATAGACTGCCAGCGCCAGGGCGACAAAATCTGGCGCCTGGACCTTGTCATGGTCATTCTCTTCAAGGGCATTCCCCTGGAAAGCACGGATGGCGAGCGGCTGGTGCGCGGACCCCAGTGCCGCAGCCCGGCGCTGTGTGTGCAGCCCCGGCACATCGCTGTGTCCGTTCGTGAGCTCGACCTCTACCTGGCGTACCTGCTGCGAGCTCAGGTGGGACCCGGCGAAGCCTTCTACAGCAACGCCCTGTTCAGCGCCAGCGAGCTGATGAGGGCCTCCGGGGGCAAGAGGAGGAGACGTGGAGAGACCGAAATCGGGGAGGTTGAGCTCGAACAGCAGAGCCAGGAGAGGAGAGGAGGGATGCATGCACCTGGACATCCTGCCATGCCCAGACAAGAAGGACAGCGCCCATCACAACGTGCCCACGGGGCGGGAGAGACACAGAGCCAGGGGTCCCACGATTATACATTGCAGCAACAGGACACAAGCGGATATCCTTACAAATCGGCACCGAGCAGGGAATCTCGTAACCACGCTTCACAGCAGGCTGCTCACACAGAACACACCCAAGAAGAAAACAATGAACAAGGGTCGAATTATACTGAGCAGCACCCCGAGCCAACCGAATATGCCCCTAAAGAAGAACTGAGAAAAGTTGCTCAGCAGTACACCGAACAGCGTCCTACTAACTCAAATTATTCGCAGGAAGAGGTGCTGAACGATGGGTCGCCCCATCGGCCTGGGCGGCATCCTGATGCTGCTAACTGTCAGCAAAATCAGTCCCGGCCGCAAACAGGGGGTAAACAGCATTATACTCTACGGGATTCTACACACGCCAGCTACCCTCAAGAAAATGTTCACAGAAAGAGACCCCAGCATTTTTTACAAGAGAATCCTGCTCACTATTCAGAGAAGCAAGCGCTGCCTTCGACTAAGGTATCACACTGCTATGATACAGAGGACCCTCCCAGTGAACGTGCAAGAGAGCAACCTCTATCAGAAAACACATCTCTGCACCATGCCCCACGCGAGCTTCCTCCCGCCGAGCATCTTCGAGGAGGAGTGCAACCTCGCAGAGAGCATGGCCAACAATACACTATACAGGACAATGCAGGCGCTCAGACGCTGAAGGAACAGACCGCACCGCTGACAAATGGAGCTGCAAGGTACACGTGCCAGGATCCTCATACTGTTGACTATCCCGAAGAAGAGATGCAACCATCAAGAATTGGACCTCTGCATTATCCACAACAGGAACCTGCACCAGTTGACCTTCCTGAAGTAGTGCACCAGTTTACTGAGGAGGCACAGCCGGTTAACCAGAAAAAGCATGCGCCTATTAAAAAACCCAAGGATGAGGTACTTCCATTAGAAAACTGTTGTATGCACTATACACAAAAGCCTTCTGACAATGACTATGCACCGAAAGAGGTAGCCTCTCTGCCAAAGGCATCCTCACACTATAACGTGCAGAGCAGTACTTCAGTATCCCATCCTGTGGAAAAGGACTTGTCATCAGAAATAGGTAATAGGCTAAACAACCTTGTACCTATTCCAAGCCTTAAGGAAGAGAGATTTCTATTTGAAAAGGGGCTTCAGAATGTTATCCCTGAAGAATCTGTCCCCACTGGAAGTCCTAAAGACATGCCGCCTTTTACAAAGGAACCTTATGGCTACACACTAGGACAACTTGATCACATTAACCATCTTAAGGAAGAAAGGGATCGAGTAAGAAGGAAAACGCTGCATTACACCCTCGAGGACCAGGCTTCAATTGACAATCTTAAAGAGGAGGCCCTGCCTTTGGATGTTGGATCATGGGATTATATCTCGGAGAACCCTCCTCCCACTGAACATCCCGACGAGGATGCCTCTCAATTTGGGCAGTATTATACAGATTTTATCCTGAAGGACACTCTTCAGATTGACGGTCACGAGGAAGGAGGGTTTCACCCCACCGATATGCACTTTGGAGAGATTGGTCCAGTGGAAACCATAACCAATTGGGGGGAATGTGATTCCACACTGCTACATGCTCATGGAAGCCATTTTGAACTGCTTGAGAAACTCAACAGCAGAGTGGAGGAGCAAAACACACTTCAACGGGAAGCTAACCGCATTCACAAGCAATCCCTGAAGCTACAAAGAAGAAAAGTCCAGGCTGTGGAGGCTCAGAATGCCATGATCCGCAACTTAGCAGTGGCAAATCGTGCCATTCTTAGACAGCTAATGCTAAGTCAGGGGGGGGTTTCGAAAAACCTACTAAAACTAGGGGATTTATTGCAAAGACAAGAAAATATGTGTAACTTGATGGCAATCAAGGTGATGTCTGCTGAGGATGGGCACAGTTCATTACCTTTTGTGGCAACCTCCTCACCAACATCTGGCAATAGTGCTGATCCATCATGTGAACAGTCAATTCAGTATAGCAGTAACCAAGAGTGAGCTGTGTTATGTTACATTTCATTTTTGTATATCCATCGCACACCACATCATTTGGGCAATTGGCACTGTTTGAAAGCCTAGTGATGGTTTGCCCCAATTAGAAGGTGCATTCGGGGAAAGGGTGGGATGAAATCAGTATTATGACCCTTGCCCTTATCGTGCATTCGTGGGTTTGCACCACAAATGTTATGGCACTGTCTAGTCCTGACAGTTTCTCCAAATATGGTCGCTATGTCTTTGCTCCGTTGTTTATGTTTACCTTTTCTCTTTTGTCCTTAAGTTCATGTTTCAGTATGCTGTGTGGTGTGGAATTGCGAGATGGTCTATTGGCAGATCATGTTTTATGGTGATGTTGTTTGTAATGAAATGATTTAATATTCCGTGATATGATATGGTTGGGCATGGGTTGTGTCTGTGGATTCTTGTCAGTGTCTGTCTCCCCATAATTAACTTATTGTGTATGTCTGTCAAAGATGTCTACCCATGTCTGAGACCCTGTGGGGCCATGTTTTCGTGCATATTTAGGGGGGATTTTGCTGAATAATCCTGGGCCTTCTTTGGCATAATTACCCCAATATCTGTGTTAATTCTGTGTCTTTCCACATCTCTCTTGAACCCTTTTGTGTCTTACCATGACTCCTATCGTCTGTGTACCACAGTACCAAGGTACGACCCTTGCATGTTTTGGTAGCTGTTACTGCAGGAGCCCGCAACATAGTTAGCATTTGTGCAGCAGATGAAGTGCACCGGGCCCCAGCGCACTGCGGGGCCTACTGAACCCGTATAATTGCTGTAATTTGCTACCCCAAAGCAGTCAAAGAGGCCACTTTCCTGCTTGCACCAGGGCCCATGGCAACCATACCAAAGTATTTGCAGGCGTCTCCTGGTATGGAGTTTTCTAAGTAGCGCTTGGGGCAGATAATTAATTAAAGAAGCCAGACAAATAAGACCTACATTTGGGGAGAGGAGGAGGGGTGACAGAGTTAAGGGGGATTTGAAGACCACTGTCAATCCGCCGTTCAGTTTCTCTGGCAATTATGGTACCAACGCCTATTGCTGCTGTATCCTTTTCTCTGACCTCTTTCTCCTGGTTGGGGCTGGCTTTTTTCTGGAAGGGTTTCTGCATGTTTTCTGGCTTAAGGACCTTGTAGTGTTGAAATAAGAACTAATATCTTCACAAGTTGAAAATGGTTTATTAAAGACTGTTGTCCCCAGCTTGTATGTTTAGTTGTTAGGATGCCCAGGCAGTATGCATTTATAGTCCTGTGACTGACTGTAGGGGTGTGAGACATGTCTAGATGTGACATGGAAGGGTGTGTTGTAATGAGATAACTGTTAGCGTACAGTTACGTGCACATCATCATTTTCCACGCCAAAGCTTTTTATACAATTACTGCCATTATCACCTGCTTTTTTTTTGTTTTTAGTATTTTTTTATCCTAAAAAGTTTTAATGTATTTCCTGTGCTCCTGAGACAATTCTCGAAAAACTTGTCTATTTTATGGGACTTTTGCTAAATACAAAACACATACCACGCTTCTTTTGTTGTAGCATTATGTATGTATGCCATTAACCTTACATTTTATTTTTTAAGTATGTCTCGACTAAAGCGCCTCAGTTTCACCTCCACAGATACAACATTCATACTAAAGGAAGGCATACATCTTACATTGCTTCCAGTGATCTTCTGAGCTAACATGGAGGTTGCGCTGCAATTGCTTTAACTCAATTTTACAACCATGTAACTTTTCTGGGATCATGTGCCACACCTTTAACAACAGATATACAAAATCTTTCAAAGCCATACTAGGGTGAGAAGAAATGAATCTCGGAAGCCTCTGACAGGATAAGGACAAAGGAAGTGTCTGTGTACGTAGATACTGTACTGAATTCATAAGATTCAGGTTGAATGTGCACAGAGGTCCACCAATATCTCCAGCTACTAACCAAGAAAAATGCTTCCTCAATAGATTAATATTATGGTTCCATAGCTCATTAAATTTAAGGTTCTTATTAAATTCACAGGCTCCTTTGCCCCTCTCATCTACGACCAGAGGAATTGTGCATCAACATACCTTCATTATTTCGTCTATTCTTGACAACAATTGCCTGGACCAGAAGATTGCACCGGCGACAGGTGGCATGTTCCGCGGAACTACAGGATCGTCCTGTAAAAAAGTTATTTTTTTATTTTTTATTGAAGATATTACTGTTTCACAGAATTGGCACAAATTAAACATTATTTTCATATAGTTTATGCCAATGGTTACAGCGATCCCTTGTAATTAACTGGAGTTTATCTACTGTCAATGCACAAGGCATTAATTAGCAACAACCCTTAACCACTATCAAACCAGTGGCAATCTACTTTGTCGTCCTTACCCATGATTGAATCGTCAGCATTTTGCCGCTAACTGAATAAGCCTGGTGACGGTCAGTTTAGGGGAAATGCGTCAGCCACTATTCTTCGACCATTTTGGATTGTTTCTTAGCTTAGAGTAACTTTACATATAGATGTGTTTTAGTGGTGTTAAGCCATTTTCCAACCCATGTGGATCATCTCAGCCAATACATAGGTGGTATGTGCTAACCGTGCCCATACATGACACCATAAAAACAACTTATAACCCTGTTGAGGGACCTGGTCTCAGACCAGGGGTCACTATAAATTAAATAACGGTGACTTATATTGAAATGGACATCGGGGGAAGAGTCAGCAGCACCATCTAATACTTTCCGAGTGCACATGGGTGTTTGTGTGGCACACTGCAGCAATTTGACCAGTCCCTTGTACTTCACTGAATATGATAAACCATTACACTGTACATGGTTTGAGTATGTGTTGTACACACCTGCCTCACAATTATTGACGAGGTATACTTAGCATATGCACACAGTAAACAAAGCAGATACTCAGTGCAGCAGCTTTCACAATGCAATACATATTCTTGTGAATCCGGTCTCTTAAAGGGAAAGAGGCCAACATTATTGTGAATCCTGTCCGCTAAGGGAACAAAGGTCACAATACCAAAATTACTGGAGCATAGTATGGCAGATGGGTAACAGTCGAGGGGCCTATGGATCGATCTGTGTTAGCTGCACAGTACTTGGAAAAGTTCTCTGCCATGGGCCATTTTTGTTTTGTGAATGGTTAATGGCTATCCCAGGAACGCACAAACCTTTGAAAGCTATGCAAACATAAAAGTGTTTTGAAAGTATCGATAGATACCCTTGGAAGTTGTAAGAGGTCGGTTTGACCCTTTGCCACTCCCATCGCTTTGGCACTTAGGGTGGATATGCAATGCATGGAATGAAAATAGTGAAATGCCATGCACATTTCATAAATTACAGTTTGATACTTCGAATGTGTAAAGCCTGTCACTTGCCCATCCCAGGCTACACACAGTCGGGTTATTACAAGTTCTCCCTGACGTTTCAAGCCATGTCAGTAGGTGGCTGTCTCTGTAGCTTTGATAATACCTCGATTCTTGCTTTTGCATCTTGATTGCATGCACCTTGGCAAATATCTTCCAGTCTCATAGAACTGTGCCAACAGACTATCATTCGAAGTAATTTTGATATTTCCATCACTGTGTCAAGAAGTAGAATGAAGACCAAAGAATAGTTCTGTGCTGTTCTGTTACAGATGACTACTTGGTCAGGTTATATGTAGTGCAGCTGCTTTCTATGTCAGCAACCCTAACTGAGGCTCACATTTTATAATGCAAATGCAATACTGGAGCAAAAGAAAACACACCTTAAAATATTTCAGCACTACTCACTGAGTTGTTTATTTTCATTCTTTATAAATGCATGGCTTATTTTTCCAATTTCACACAGGAAGCTCTGAACATATTTGGCTATTGTACAAGATCCTCCTTAAAGATAACACGGAAGACTAGTTCAGTTAATTAAAATAATTTAACAGCTGCACTGGGAAGTCATTTACCTTCCACCCAGCTAGTAAATTGAATAAATGCTCCAGCCATTTGAGGCTCCGCAGCAGCAAAGGGAGCAGATTTATGGGTTTCAGGAGAAAGTCTTTTTTATTTTACTCGAATGCAGATGCTTGCATCTCCTCCAGCACCATTAGTGCCTTTGCATATCAAAGATGAGCATTTATGCAACATATGGAAGGCAAGATGCAAAATTCCCTGATGTGAGCTATGAAGGGATACAAGGCATCCAATCGGTAAAAAAACTATGATCCAGGGGAGGAACAAACACAAAGTCCTTGAATAAGAAGCAAACACATGAGATTGACAGGGAAGGCAACAAATAATAAGCAAAGGACTGGTTCAAAGCCCACTCTAAGGCCGTCTTATGAATGGGCTTGGTTTTTCCCACCCCTGGAGTTAGGAAGATCGGGAGTTCAGATACCGCGGAAGGTGGGGATAAATCATCAAGGTGTACTAGGAACTAGCAATTACCAGAGAATCCGTAATTCTGGGTCTGGTTTCCCTAATAAGTCCTCATTTTTCAGCAGCCAGCATCTCTGTAATAAAGTAATGAAATCTTGTGTTCCAGGAAATCTCATAATTCTGATGTGGCAGGTAACTGCTGTTACCACTCCTTCGGAACTAAGAGGCCAATCATAATGAGGGCCCAAGTACTGGTACTGTACACAAGAGGACTTCAAATACAGACAACTAAAAGCTGTTTGCAGAAAAGACCTAAACTTTAAATTAACTGTGAAATAGCAATGTGATCTGGATGTCCTCGGCCAATTGGTCACTGAAAGCACCTGTACAGGATATTATTATAAGGGGCAGAGGAAAAAAAACTCACAACATTATAATGTCAGAAAAATAATAACACATCAGATGCTCCGTTGTCATAAAAACCTGTGCTGCAAAAGAGCAGCCCACTAAAATGGAGAAGGAGCATGAGGCTGGAAAACAAAAGACTGTTCAATAAAATCATACTGTATATGTTAGGTTTGGTTGTAAAAGTTCGGAAATAATATACAAGTTTTCCTTATTAGATAAACAATTGCACAAATGAGAATACAATCCTCATCAAGTTCAAACATGTTATTGTGTTAAAGGACAATGGAAGTAGTATGCCGTGTGGTTTATTTCCATGACGGATGGGAAAACTGATGATATTTAGTGATCTTGCTATGTATACCTGACCTCAATCTATATTAAACTAGTCCTAAAGCAAATTAGACCGTACAGAACTAGAGGGTGTGTATTATGATCATTCCACCAAAAGACACATATTTGCATCCTTTAACTATGTCACTGTTCCGGATCAATTGTTTGGCAACATGCACTGCTTTTTAATTAGCCAGAAGAGTACAGTGCTGTTTATGTCTGTCAATGTTCGTGAACAAGAAAATAAGTTACTTGCCTTTAACTTTAATTCTCCAGTATTGGAATCTTTCATTGATTCACATGCTTGAATCATTCCCCGTCGCAGCGATGACGGAATGATTCAAGCATGTGAATCTATGAAAGTTCCATTACTGGAGTAACAGAAACCTTTTGACAAATAATGGAAGTGCAGACCATTGTTTAAATGCTGTTTACGTTCACCATAAATGTTCACAAACATTACTGGTCTATACAATGAAAATTAAACTACCTACAAACTCAGCACAGTTGAAGCCAACGGGTCCAACAGTATTTCCTATTATATCAGACTCACAAGTTACGTTATGCTAAAAAACAGCATAACCATATATTTGCAAATATCTGAAAACCACATCAACAGTCAGCGGGGAGCGCAGTTTTCATGATGGCGAATCAAACTCGGACCTACCTCAAATACATACAGGTCACCAGTTAAGCTGAAGAATAAAAAACTAGTATTCGTGGTCATCCACCTTAACATATCACTTAAGTCATTGGAGGCAGAGCCCATGCCCTAGAGACTCCAACTCGCAGATCTAACACACATGCCAACAAGTAACACAATTGTACTGAGGTTCATAGACATCACAAAAACTTAAGTTAACGTGGATGAGGCACAAGCCTTGGGTTTAGCTTAATCACCTACCACAATTTCTAAGTTATGGTGTGTTGCAAAAAAACATAACTAGGTATCGGTGAGTGTCTTACAAAACACAACGATCAATTTTGTGTTTAAAATATACACAAACAGGCCAAAAGTTATTTTATTTTGCAAGAAGTTTGCATAACCAGATGTCCGCACACATCAGAAAAAATAATGCTTGACCCACGTGGACATGCATGCCACAACCTGCCGGCAACAGATCTTGCACCTTCAGATGGACAGTTTACAACATGATGAAACGTTCCATAAATACCAAAAGATCTGTATTAAAATCCCTTTATATATTTATTGTAAGGACTCCAAAAAACAAAGTCAAATAACCCTACATGGTGGTGTGAAGCCTGGTGGTCTCCATGATGGCCGTGTTGTTTCAGCGCTCCATCTCAGTTCTACCTTCAGGGCAGAGTGAAGCGATCTAAAGCTAGTGACTGATTATGATAGGTGGCTGAAGGGACATGGAACATCTTTCTGGGCAATTTGCTGTACCTCAATAGCTGCTAGGTAAACCAGATATTACTTCAATGGTGTGCAACAGGGAGAGTCAAGTTGTGGTTCCCAATTCTTGTGCCTGCCAGTGATTTGTTCAGCATGAAGGCATGAAGGATCTAGTGTCTTCTCTGTGGTGTGTTGGGACCTCCTCCTGGAGAACTGGATGCTCCAGGGTGTGCTGGAAGGTGTACCCTGTTGTAGTACGGAAGGGTGGGAGAAGAGCAGTGCCTGGAAAAAGACAGTGCTGTACCAAAGCTCTGACATGCTTTTCTCCTGTCCTATGATTGCAAGACTGGGAATCCATCCATGGTTCTGAGAAGGACAGCACCCTAAACATTTGATCACAACTTAGCCCCTAAAAAAATGAAGACATGCAGCAAAGCAGAAGAAGGCTTTATTGGGACTGGTGGCCCAGTCTGGTAGGGGCTTTCGGTGTGGGGAGGGTGTTGACCTGACGATCAGGTGGGAACTTTAAATAGGCTGAATCAGTGTCCCTAGCCACTTTCAAGGATGCACAGAATAGAACCAACTTTACTGGAGGGTACTGTGGAACAAATCTGGCTGCACTGCAAGGAGACTGTGAGATAGGGACCTATGAAGAGTGTGAACAAGGCAGGGGAGGGCAAAAAAAAGTCAAAGGTGATGTTGTTTTAAAGGAGTGTATTTTTACTTCACAGTGAAGTTAGAGGCCAATGTGGCCCTCCTGAAAATTGACAAAAAACTCGAATTCTGGGATTCCTGGCCCGAAAGAAACGCAGATTCGAAATGAAGCAGGTCTTGCGAGATGTTCTTTTGGAGAGTGATATAGTAAATTATATTTTAGTGGTGAAGACCACTCGTTTACCAATTAGAAGTTCAGAGAGCAAAGTTTGGGTGTGGTGGCAGTGTAGGCTGACCTGGCTGGTCAGTGTGAATTAGTTACCAGAATGGCCCCCAAGAAAGGAATATTTGAGTGCATGGTGCAAGTAGCCATACTTTCCCAGAACTCAGCCTCACCACCTTGAGACTCAGGCAGGACCTTCAGGGAACACTTTACTGGGGGGAAACAAGCATTGGCAAAGCTAACAGGTCTCGCCAATGCAAGATCTATTGGTTTTGTCAATTTTATTTTATTGGATTTGTCAATGCTTTTTTAGACATGTTGCCCTGCAGCACAAGCTGCTGTGCAGCACGACTCAAAGTCAAGAAAAAAGGTACTGTGGCAAGACAGCGTTAAACGTGTCATAGGGCTTTTTTTAAACCCATGCTGCTAGGCACTCTGTTTAAAAGAGGTGGAGGTGGGGAGCAATATAAGGGAGGTGCAAGGGAAGAGAGTGGGAGCAGCAATAATGAAAGAAGAGATGCGTTGGAGGAAGGAGGGAACACAAGACAGAGGCAGCAATACAAAGAACAGTTGGGTGGGACGGAAAAGAAGAAATAGTACCTCAATCACAGCGCAAGCAGCAGGCAGTCACTCATTTTAACCCTGCACTTCTTTAACATTTAAGTTTCAGAACTTGCCCTGTGGATCCAAGACTTTGGCTTTAGTCTTACTTCATATGCTGATGACACCCAGATGGTGGTGGCAGCGTATAAAGATCAAGCCTCCCTTCAATGCAGTTTCAAAGATGCAAGGTGGAAATAAATAGATGGATGGGAAACCACTGTCTTAGGCTCAATTCCGGGAAAACTGAAGTGGTAATCTTTGGGATTCTGCAACCCAGATGGGATGACCTTTTATTGGCCGTCGGAAATGGGGAAAACGCCAAAACCAGTCCAGACGGCAAAACACTTGGGGGTGCTGATCCATAATAAACTCACCTTATCTCAGCAGACCAATGCCATTGTATCTACCTCCCATTTTCTGATTAAAAAATCGAAGTAGGTTCTACCTTATATTCCTGATGACTGCAAAAGGGCGGTAGTGACTACACCTGTGCAGTCAAAGCTAGACTACTGCAACTAACTTTACCTTAATATGCAGAAGCAATACCTAAAAAAGCTTCAGATGATTCAAAACGCATCTGCATGACTTCTACTAAATGTCCCTAAATATGAGTGTAACCAAGGAAATTCGAAGACTTCACTGGCTCCCAGTGGCGCAGCCCTTTAAGTTCAAGGCGCTATGTCTTGCTTACAAGGCCTTGAACAACACCGGACCAATGTTTGTCAAGAAGCTCTTCTCCAGGTATTACCCAGCCAGACAACTGCGCTCTTCTGACGCCAGACTCATGATGGTTCCAAGGATCTGAACCTTAAGCTGGGGAGGCCGTAGTATCTCGTACAGCACAGCACAATTATGGAATAAGCTACCATTTTCTATTAGAAATGCCGGCTCTCTCACCACTTTCAGAAAGGACCTAAAACATGGCTTTTTCAGAACTAGTTGCTTCATCTAGGGCTCGCCAGTGTCTTAACGCCAAGACACATTCGGGTATTCGTGCGCTCTGTAAGTTTTATTAACAAAACATAATTAAGTTAAACCAATCTGTGATTGTTTCTTTCCTGACAGGAAGGTATGAAGTGGCGCTTGGCCTGTGTTGGCCAATTTGGAAGCAGCAAAGACACTGGAGTCAACAAATGGTAAGCAATGGGCAGGTTCCAAGCCCTTTATTATAAATTATGACGTCTCGCAAGCGATAGTGCACGCGATGACATAGGCTCGACCGAAAAAGAACTGCAGAAGAAGGAGTGGTATGTGGCATGGATGCAGGTTTTTAGCAGTGATACAGTCTACTTTTGTCAATCCAGAGGCAGCATGGGACTTTCTTTTGTCAAATTCAGTACAGTAAACTGTAGTGTCTAGTGAGTGGCCCATCATGTGCATTGTTCTAGCACTGGTCTGATATTAACCTCCCATTTTAGGCTGATAGGACATACTTGAAAACACTTTTTTATTTGGTAGAAGGCTAGCTTACGACGAAACTGCCTTGTATTTAGGATGTTTAGCCTTGCTGTGTTCCTCTTTTCTCTCTCATCCTACTCTCCGTTTTTCTGCCTGGATTTTCTGTACAAAAGGGGATGGTGATGGACGGAGCATCTGAATCAATCAGACACTCACACCCAGTAAAAAGATCTGGATTTAATCCATCACCGTTCTTTAGCCCACTCTGCCACCCCAGTTCAGACATGGCTATATGCAAATCAGTCTGACCCTGTGCCTCATGGGAACAGTCCAGCCCGAACTGCCAAGCCAGGTCTTCCCTGGACCGGAAACAAGCTTCCGAGGACCAGTTTCTGGCATTCCAGCCGTCTTCAGCCCGGCTTGCTTGAATCCAGTGGCAAAGTGAGCAAGGGACTCACGTCTGAGAATACCCTGCCACACTTATGGCGGCCAAAAGGGGGAGGTGATGGACGGAGCATCTGAATCAATCAAACACTCACACCCAGTCAAAAGCTCTGGGTTTAATCCATCATCGTTCTTTAGCCCGCTCTACCACCCCAGTTCAGACATGGCTATATGCAAATCAGTCTGACACTGTGCCTCATGGGAACAGTCCAGCCCGAACTGCCAAGCCATGTCTTCTCTGGACCGGAAACAAGCTTCCGAGGACCGGTTTCTGGCATTCCAGCCGTGTTCAGCCCGGCTTGCTTGAATCCAGTGGCAAAGTGAGCAAGGGACTCATGTCTGAGCATACCCTACCACACTTATGGAGGCCAAAAGCGGTACAAAAGGGGTGGTGATGGACGGAGCATCTGAATCAATCAAACACTCACACCCAGTCAAAAGATCTGGGTTTAATCCATCACCGTTCTTTAGCCCACTCTGCCACCCCAGTTCAGACATGGATATATGCAAATCAGTCTGACCCTGTGCCTCATGGGAACAGTCCAGCCCGAACTGCCAAGCCATGTCTTCCCTGGACCAGAAACAAGCTTCAGAGGACTGGTTTCTGGCATTCCAGCCGTCTTCAGCCCGGCTTGCTTGAATCCAGTGGCAAAGTGAGCAAGGGACTCACTTCTGAGCATACCCTGCCACACTTATGGCGGCCAAAAGCGGTACAAAAGGGGGTGGTGATGGACGGAGCATCTGAATCAATCAAACACTCACACCCAGTCAAAAGATCTGGGTTTAATCCATCACTGTTCTTTAGCCCACTCTGCCACCCCAGTTCAGACATGGCTATATGCAATTCAGTCTGACCCTGTGCCTCATGGGAACAGTCCAGCCCGAACTGCCAAGCCATGTCTTCCCTGGACCAGAAACAAGCTTCAGAGGACTGGTTTCTGGCATTCCAGCCGTCTTCAGCCCGGCTTGCTTGAATCCAGTGGCAAAGTGAGCAAGGGACTCACTTCTGAGCATACCCTGCCACACTTATGGCGGCCAAAAGCGGTACAAAAGGGGGTGGTGATGGACGGAGCATCTGAATCAAACACTCATACCCAGTCAAAAGATCTGGGTTTAATCCATCATCGTTCTTTAGCCCACTCTGCCACCCCAGTTCAGACATGGCTATATGCAAATCAGTCTGACCCTGTGCCTCATGGGAACAGTCCAGCCCGAACTGCCAAGCCATGTCTTCCCTGGACCGGAAACAAGCTTCCGAGGACCGGTTTCTGGCATTCCAGCCGTCTTCAGCCTGGCTTGCTTGAATCCAGTGGCAAAGTGAGCAATGGACTCACGTCTGAGCATACCCTGCCTCACTAATGGCGGCCAAAAGCGGTACAAAAGGGGGTGGTGATGGACGGAGCATCTGAATCAATCAAACACTCACACCCAGTCAAAAGATCTGGGTTTAATCCATCACCGTTCTTTAGCCCACTCTGCCACCCCAGTTCAGACATGGCTATATGCACATCAGTCTGACCCTGTGCCTCATGGGAACAGTCCAGCCCGAACTGCCAAGCCATGTCTTCCCTGGACCGGAAACAAGCTTCCGAGGACCGGTTTCTGGCATTCCAGCCGTCTTCAGCCGGGCTTGCTTGAATCCAGTGGCAAAGTGAGCAAGGGACTCACGTCTGAGCATACCCTGCCACACTTATGGCGGCCAAAAGCGGTACAAAAGGGGGTGGTGATGGACGGAGCATCTGAATCAATCAAACACTCACATCCAGTCAAAAGATCTGGGTTTAATCCATCACTGTTCTTTAGCCCACTCTGCCACCCCAGTTCAGACATGGCTATATGCAAATCACTCGGTGGCAGTACCATGCCCTTTTGCGTGCCTGTTTCACGAGTCGCGCAGGGTAACCACTTGAAATCAGTTTGTTCTGCAAGATGTCTGACTCTTTGAAATAGTCCTTTTGCCATTTGCAATTTCTACATATACGTAAAAACTGGCCAAATGGAAGTCCATCCATGAGACCTCGTGGGTGGTAGCTCAAGTGGTGGAGCAGTGTGTTGCGTTCTGTGGGCTTGCGGAACAGGGCAGTCCCGATCAAATCATCCTCTGCGTGGATGGTGGCATAAAGAAAAGTGAGATTGTTTGTTCTGTACTCCATGGTAAATTTGGAGGTGGGGTTGGGAGTTATTGAGCCATTCCAAGAAGTTAATCAATGTGTCAGAGTCACCTGCCCACAGCAACAGAATATCATCAATGTATCTTCGTAAAAGAAGTATTTGTGGCTGGTATGGGTTTATGGGGGTGAGTATATGTGTCATCTCCAGATTGTAGACAAAGAGGATAGCAAAGTTGGGGGCGAAACAAGCGCCCATTGAGATTCCCTTAATTTGTAGATAGTAGTCATTCTTGTAGAGGAAGTAATTGTTCTCAAGGGCAATACCTAGAAGGCTCATAATCAAGGAGGTTGGAACCTGGGTCGGACATGGTCTGGATTCTAGCATATTCTTGATGACTACGAGTCCCTCCTCATGGGGAATGTTGGTATAGAGGGACTCGATGTCAAGACCCACCATACGTTCTGTGTTGGGGTCAAATGGCCGGTCCTCTATGGTTTTAATGAGGTCCATGCTGTCCATGATGTAAATTTCTGTGTTTGGGACAAACTCCTTGATGACCGCATCTATATACTTTCCCAGGGGTTCCAATATGGACCCACACCCTGAGACAATCTGTCGTCCAGGGGGGTTGGTACTGTCCTTGTGAATCTTCGGAAGGACATGAATAACAGGGGTACGGGGTGTTGGTTATTCAGAAACATATATTCCTTGTGGGTGATAATCCCATCCAGTTTTGATTGGTTAGTTATGAGTTGGATCTTGGTCTTTAATTCTGGTAATGGGTCTCTGGATAGTTTGCAGTAGTGGAGTGGGTTAGAGAGTTGTCTTTTTATTTCAGTGTCATATTGGTCTAGGTTCATTACTACAATCCCCCCGCCCTTGTCCGCTGGTTTGATGACTACATCCGTTCATACCTTTAGTTGTTGCAGGGCTTGTTTTTCGGCTAGGGGGAGGTTTTAGGGAGCGTATTCGAACTGTTTTTGAAGGTCCGCTACCTCGCGGAAAACCAATCTCTCGAAGGAGAGTATCTCAGGAGGCATTGCTGAGGATGGGGGATTGAAGGTAGATGGAGGGTGAAAGATGGATCTGGCTGTGTAGTTAGAGTCCGGACTATCCTTGAAGAATTGTCTGAGTCTAATACGTAGGAAGAATTGGAGTAATTGGGTTTGAAGTTCGAAAAAATAACTGTGTTTAGTGGGCACAAAGCTGAGGCCTTTGCTCAGTAAGTTGGTTTTGTCACTAGAAAGGGTATGGCAGGAGAGATTGAAGATGGGAATGAGTTGTGGTTTGGATGTTGTTGGGAGATTGTCGACTGCCAGTGTGGGAGGAGCACGGTCGAGTTGTTGATCTTGTGTGGTTGCGGTAGTGTTGACCACTGGAGTGGGAGGAACTTGCTCATGGGGGGTTGTTATGTTCATTGTGCGAGCCCCCATTGGTAAAACCTGTTCCTGGTTTGTCTTTCTCCGTAGTATTGATGTTGGTAGTTTGTTCTTGTTTGTGTTCGGTTTTGGCCGCGTCCGCGGCTCTGTTCTAAAAAACCGGGGTGTAACAAGGGGGCTGGTCTATTGGTGTTCCTTGATGTACTGGAACCCTCGCCAGGGTCAAGGTCCTCAATAGATGTATTTGATGAGTCAGAGAAGGTGATTTGTTTACTCTTACAGAATCTGCCCCAATTGCGTGTTTTGGGTGGGTTGTATGGAGTATTGTAAAACTCGTCTCGGAGGTACGGATAGGTTTATTTATTTATTTATTTATAAAGTTTTATACAGCGCAAACTTGATCCCAAAGGATATCAGAGTGCTTTACAATTTGAGGCAAAGGTAACAAATCAGAACATTAGTCTAACATGGTTGTTTCAATTTTGTAAAATTTGATATCCTTTTGGATTTTAGTGACCTTTTTCTTGAGTTCGAATGCGTCAAAAGTGGCTATGGTGGAGTTGATTTTGTCTAGGAGGTTTTTTGCGACCGAGAAAAAGCTGTCTTCCAAAATGAGTTTTTCAGTCTCGGCGATCTCTTCCAGTTCTTGGCGGCTATTTTCAATGGCCGTGTCGATCCCGAGCACCATCCAATGCCTTAAGCTAGTCGTAGCTAGGTGGCTGAACCCTGTGCGGAATTTGGGATCTGTTGTGAAAATGGTCGGTGTGTTGCGGATCCGGAAGCCTAGAGGATGACATCAGACCTGAAGTAGTTCGTGAGCATGCGTGCATGGAGATTGGTTCGGATCTGTTTCTTTTTTAATTTTTCAAGTTTGACCAGGTGGACTTTGGAGGTGTTACTAACAGGCGTTGTGGAAGAGGAAACCACAGGGTTAGAAAGTAGAGAGGGGCTGCTAAGTATATGTCTGATGTAATCGTGAGTATAACAGGGAGTCTCTCTCGACATACTTGGTGGTGCGAAAATCCCCAAGTAAACCGAATGAATTGGTAGGGATATTGGTCACAGAGGGACCTACTCTCGCAGCTCATCCGCTGCTCACAATATAGGGAAAAGCGACACAAGTATAACCCATAGACCGGGCTGAGATCTGGGTGTATATGTATTTTAACAACAATATCTCAACCGGAATCAGTAAGAGGGACAAATACAAATATATGTACAAGACATTATGAGAATACAGGAAAAAATGGAGAGAGACTATAAACTTCAGTTTTCAGAAAGTGCATATAGCATCATATACTTGGAAAAACATTTCATACAAGACAGTTGGAACAGCACTGCCAGCACAAAATGCGGAGGCAATCCAAGGGGGCTTTGTGCACTAGTGATAGTGAAGCAAAGATTGACGGAGCGAGTGACAAGTAGGTGAATACAGTGAAGGAAGCAAGGTGACAGTGTGAAAAAAACAACATGCACAAAGACAATTGTTCTTCCTCGATCAGTGAGTGATGATTGTTAGGCTTGAGAACCAAAGTTGATGGTGCGCCATAAGTCGTGCTGTAGAAGGGTCGACAACGTTTCGATCCTATTTAATTAGGATCGTCATCAGGACCGGGTTGCCAGTTCGGGTAGTGCTGTATGGGGAGAAGAGGAATGGTGAGGATGGGGTGGCGGACCGGGGACTCAATGTGGCTGCTAGATTGGAGGGCATGTGGAGGAGGAGGAGTCGGTACGCGAAAGTTCGAAGGGCTGGGAAGGCGAGGGACAAGGGGTCCAGGAGTGTCGGCGGCAGCCTAAAAGAAGAGCTCCGTAGATCGGACGGCCTCTCCTAATATCCGATTTAGAAAAGGGGGTGGTGATGAACAGAGTGTCTGAGTTAAACAGACCACTCTTACCCAGTCCAAAGATCAGGGCTTGATCCATCACCGTTATTTATCTCACTGCCCCATCCCAGCTCAGAACCTGGCTATATGCAAATCAGTCTGTCCCTGGCCCAGTGCATCATGGGAACAGGGCAGACTAAACTACCAAGCCAATTCTTCACCAGAAAGGAGACAAGCTACCGGGGACCGGTTTCTGGTATTTCAGCCTTCTTCGGCCCGGCTTGCTTGAATCCTGATGGAGCAGTGAGAAAGGGACTCATGTCTGAGTATACCCTGCCACACCTATAGTGGCCAAAAACGATTTAGAAAAGGGGGTGGTGATGAACAGAGTGTCTGAGTTAAACAGACCACTCTTACCCAGTCCAAAGATCAGGGCTTGATCCATCACCGTTATTTATCTCACTGCCCCATCCCAGCTCAGAACCTGGCTATATGCAAATCAGTCTGTCCCTGGCCCAGTGCATCATGGGAACAGGGCAGACTAAACTACCAAGCCAATTCTTCACCAGAAAGGAGACAAGCTACCGGGGACCGGTTTCTGGCATGTCAGCCTTCTTCGGCCCGGCTTGCTTGAATCCTGATGGAGCAGTGAGAAAGGGACTCATGTCTGAGTATACCCTGCCACACCTATAGTGGCCAAAAACGATTTAGAAAAGGGGGTGGTGATGAACAGAGTGTCTGAGTTAAACAGACCACTCTTACCCAATCCAAAGATCAGGGCTTGATCCATCACCGTTATTTATCTCACTGCCCCATCCCAGCTCAGAACCTGGCTATATGCAAATCAGTCTGTCCCTGGCCCAGTGCATCATGGGAACAGGGCAGACTAAACTACCAAGCCAATTCTTCACCAGAAAGGAGACAAGCTACCGGGGACCGGTTTCTGGCATTTCAGCCTTCTTCGGCCCGGCTTGCTTGAATCCTGATGGAGCAGTGAGAAAGGGACTCATGTCTGAGTATACCCTGCCACACCTATAGTGGCCAAAAACGATTTA
This sequence comes from Lissotriton vulgaris, assembly GCF_964263255.1. Lineage (NCBI taxonomy): Eukaryota > Metazoa > Chordata > Amphibia > Caudata > Salamandridae > Lissotriton > Lissotriton vulgaris. The sequence goes on along the minus strand of NC_141694.1, from coordinate 540,770,757 downwards.
GAAAAGGGGGTGGTGATGAACAGAGTGTCTGAGTTAAACAGACCACTCTTACCCAGTCCAAAGATCAGGGCTTGATCCATCACCGTTATTTATCTCACTGCCCCATCCCAGCTCAGAACCTGGCTATATGCAAATCAGTCTGTCCCTGGCCCAGTGCATCATGGGAACAGGGCAGACTAAACTACCAAGCCAATTCTTCACCAGAAAGGAGACAAGCTACCGGGGACCGGTTTCTGGCATTTCAGCCTTCTTCGGCCCGGCTTGCTTGAATCCTGATGGAGCAGTGAGAAAGGGACTCATGTCTGAGTATACCCTGCCACACCTATAGTGGCCAAAAACGATTTAGAAAAGGGGGTGGTGATGAACAGAGTGTCTGAGTTAAACAGACCACTCTTACCCAGTCCAAAGATCAGGGCTTGATCCATCACCGTTATTTATCTCACTGCCCCATCCCAGCTCAGAACCTGGCTATATGCAAATCAGTCTGTCCCTGGCCCAGTGCATCATGGGAACAGGGCAGACTAAACTACCCTTCCCAGTGTAAGAATTGGCTTTTGTAGTTTGGTTTGCCCTGTTCCCATCATGCACTGGGACAGGAACAGACTAATTTGCATACAGCCAGGTTCTGAAACTGGGATGGTGCAGAGAGCTAAAAAACGGTGTTGGATCTAGCCCTGATCTCTTGACTGGGTGAGAGCTTTCTGCTTAATTCAGAGACTCTGTCCCTCACCACCCCTTGTTGTAAATATTTTTGTCCACCCCAAGCGTGGAAGGGTATTCTCAGATGTGAGACCCTTGCTCATTGCACCATCAGGATTCAAGCAAACCGGGCCGAAGACGGCTGTAATGCCAGAAACCGGTCCCCGGGAGCTTGTTTTCTTCCCAGTGTAAGAATTGGCTTTTGTAGTTTGGTTTGCCCTGTTCCCATCATGCACTGGGTCAGGAACAGACTAATTTGCATACAGCCAGGTTCTGAAACTGGGATGGTGCAGTGAGCTAAAAAACGGTGTTGGATCTAGCCCTGATCTCTTGACTGGGTGAGAGCTTTCTGCTTAATTCAGAGACTCTGTCCCTCACCACCCCTTGTTGTAAATATTTTTGTCCACCCCAAGCGTGGAAGGGTATTCTCAGATGTGAGACCCTTGCTCATTGCACCATCAGGATTCAAGCAAATTGGGCCGAAGACGGCTGTAATGCCAGAAACCGGTCCCCGGGAGCTTGTTTCCTTCCCAGTGTAAGAATTGGCTTTTGTAGTTTGGTTTGCCCTGTTCCCATCATGCACTGGGACAGGAACAGACTAATTTGCATACAGCCAGGTTCTGAAACTGGGATGGTGCAGTGAGCTAAAAAACGGTGTTGGATCTAGCCCTGATCTCTTGACTGGGTGAGAGCTTTCTGCTTAATTCAGAGACTCTGTCCCTCACCACCCCTTGTTGTAAATATTTTTGTCCACCCCAAGCGTGGAAGGGTATTCTCAGATGTGAGACCCTTGCTCATTGCACCATCAGGATTCAAGCAAACCGGGCCGAAGACGGCTGTAATGCCAGAAACCGGTCCCCGGGAGCTTGTTTCCTTCCCAGTGTAAGAATTGGCTTTTGTAGCTTGGTTTGCCCTGTTCCCATCATGCACTGGGACAGGAACAGACTAATTTGCATACAGCCAGGTTCTGAAACTGGGATGGTGCAGTGAGCTAAAAAACGGTGTTGGATCTAGCCCTGATCTCTTGACTGGGTGAGAGCTTTCTGCTTAATTCAGAGAATCTGTCCCTCACCACCCCTTGTTGTAAATATTTTTGTCCACCCCAAGCGTGGAAGGGTATTCTCAGATGTGAGACCCTTGCTCATTGTACCATCAGGATTCAAGCAAACCGGGCCGAAGACGGCTGTAATGCCAGAAACCGGTCCCCGGGAGCTTGTTTCCTTCCCAGTGTAAGAATTGGCTTTTGTAGTTTGGTTTGCCCTGTTCCCATCATGCACTGGGACAGGAACAGACTAATTTGCATACAGCCAGGTTCTGAAACTGGGATGGTGCAGTGAGCTAAAAAACGGTGTTGGATCTAGCCCTGATCTCTTGACTGGGTGAGAGCTTTCTGCTTAATTCAGAGACTCTGTCCCTCACCACCCCTTGTTGTAAATATTTTTGTCCACCCCAAGCGTGGAAGGGTATTCTCAGATGTGAGACCCTTGCTCATTGCACCATCAGGATTCAAGCAAACCGGGCCGAAGACGGCTGTAATGCCAGAAACCGGTCCCCGGGAGCTTGTTTCCTTCCCAGTGTAAGAATTGGCTTTTGTAGTTTGGTTTGCCCTGTTCCCATCATGCACTGGGACAGGAACAGACTAATTTGCATACAGCCAGGTTCTGAAACTGGGATGGTGCAGTGAGCTAAAAAACGGTGTTGGATCTAGCCCTGATCTCTTGACTGGGTGAGAGCTTTCTGCTTAATTCAGAGACTCTGTCCCTCACCACCCCTTGTTGTAAATATTTTTGTCCACCCCAAGCGTGGAAGGGTATTCTCAGATGTGAGACCCTTGCTCATTGCACCATCAGGATTCAAGCAAACCGGGCCGAAGACGGCTGTAATGCCAGAAACCGGTCCCCGGGAGCTTGTTTCCTTCCCAGTGTAAGAATTGGCTTTTGTAGTTTGGTTTGCCCTGTTCCCATCATGCACTGGGACAGGAACAGACTAATTTGCATACAGCCAGGTTCTGAAACTGGGATGGTGCAGTGAGCTAAAAAACGGTGTTGGATCTAGCCCTGATCTCTTGACTGGGTGAGAGCTTTCTGCTTAATTCAGAGACTCTGTCCCTCACCACCCCTTGTTGTAAATATTTTTGTCCACCCCAAGCGTGGAAGGGTATTCTCAGATGTGAGACCCTTGCTCATTGCACCATCAGGATTCAAGCAAACCGGGCCGAAGACGGCTGTAATGCCAGAAACCGGTCCCCGGGAGCTTGTTTCCTTCCCAGTGTAAGAATTGGCTTTTGTAGTTTGGTTTGCCCTGTTCCCATCATGCACTGGGACAGGAACAGACTAATTTGCATACAGCCAGGTTCTGAAACTGGGATGGTGCAGTGAGCTAAAAAACGGTGTTGGATCTAGCCCTGATCTCTTGCCTGGGTGAGAGCTTTCTGCTTAATTCAGAGACTCTGTCCCTCACCACCCCTTGTTGTAAATATTTTTGTCCACCCCAAGCGTGGAAGGGTATTCTCAGATGTGAGACCCTTGCTCATTGCACCATCAGGATTCAAGCAAACCGGGCCGAAGACGGCTGTAATGCCAGAAACCGGTCCCCGGGAGCTTGTTTCCTTCCCAGTGTAAGAATTGGCTTTTGTAGTTTGGTTTGCCCTGTTCCCATCATGCACTGGGACAGGAACAGACTAATTTGCATACAGCCAGGTTCTGAAACTGGGATGGTGCAGTGAGCTAAAAAACGGTATTGGATCTAGCCCTGATCTCTTGACTGGGTGAGAGCTTTCTGCTTAATTCAGAGACTCTGTCCCTCACCACCCCTTGTTTTTTTTTTTTTTTTAAATAATTTTTATTGCAGTCATGCCTGTACAGGCTCATACATGTGCAAGTAGTTTCATAAAAATGAGCAGATACACAGTATTAATTGGTGGTCAGTACACAGGCGTTATGCCCACAACCCGGGGGTCGGGCGGCGATGATATCTCTGCTCTCACATGCCCGACGTCCAGATCAAAGGAGTAATCGGTGTCCGGATCGTGTGCATGACTACTTTTACAGTCCTACTTAACTTATGCGCTAACCCCCAACTCCCCCCCCCTGCGCAAAACCCTAGAACTCCCCCCCCTTATCCCACCCCATTCACCACCACCCATCTAAGGCACTCATAGCGATCGTCCCTGGAGTACCAGTGCCTGTCCTCCTGTGTACCTGACGCTCTCGGGGTCTCAGCTAGTCTCTGTCTCCCTTCCTGCCTCGGGGGCCTCTTCCTCCTCATCAGCCTCGTTGTCCCGGAGTGCCTGTACCATTACTTCCCAAGAGGTCGCCGTGTCTGCCGCTGTCTGGCTAGGGGACCTGCGCGCAATCTGGTATCTATATGAGCTGTCAGCCGCCGCCCACTTCAAGAATTCCAGCCGCCACCTCCGCGGAGTTGGCCCCATCCTCGCCTTCCAGTTCCTAGTGATCTCCCTCTTAGCCACCATCAGTCCCATATCAATGAACTTGCTCGTGAGTTTGTTTTTGGGGGTATGGGGAAACCAGTGCAGGATGCATTCCGCTGGTCCATAGTCTATGGTCCTTTCAGTTACCTCGTTCAGCACCATCCCTATTTCCTGCCAATAACTCCGCAGGGCCGGGCACGCCCACAGCATGTGCACTAATTCGGCCCCCTCATCTAGGCATCGGGGACAGGACGCTGTTTCCGCACCAAAATATCGCCTGATTCTACCCGGGGTCATATATGCCCTATGTAATATGTAGTAGTGGATTAGTTGGAATCTAGCGTTTCTTGTGCTGTTGCGGGCCCTTCGGACCAGCTGTGCCCATGTCGTGTCTGGCATGTCCTTACCCAGGTCCGCCTCCCACTTGGCTTTCAGAGATGCAAGAGGAGGAATGTTCTCTCTTAACAACCGATTGTAAAGGCATGTTACTGCCTTGAGTGTTCCCGCCGCCATCATAGTGTACTGACATGCTGCCGCCGTCTCGGGCTCCTCAAGCCCCGTGCCCCAGTGGGCCTGCATTGCCCTGGTTACCGCCGCGTGAAGCAAAAACCCCCCTCTAGGGATGTCAAAGCGCTCCATTAACTCCTGAAACGGGAGCAGCGCGCCGTTTTCGTACAGGTCCCCCACTACTTGTACTCCCGCTTCTTCCCAGCCTTGCAGACGTGACCAGTCCCCGCCATGCGGTAGGGCTGTTAACATGCCCAGAGGGATCTCCGGTGCGTACGGGCGCCGAATTCCGGCTCTCCTCTGCGCCCGGTTCCAGCATTGGCGGTACGTGCGCTGCTCCAGCGATAAGTCCCTATTGTCCAGCCGCTGTTGGAGAGTGATGTAAGCCAGGACGTGCCTGGGCGTTCCCCGCAAGATGTCATCCTCCGGTCCCCGAAACACCCTTGCCACCTCCTGCGTGAAGACCTGCAGTTGGGCCGCTAGGTAATAAAGCTCGAAGTCCGGGACCGCTAATCCCCCCTCATCTTTCGGGCGAGAGAGCGTGGCTAGCGCCACTCTACACCGTCCCGCTCCCCAAATGAAAGTCGTGATCAGAGATTTAAGTAGTCTAAAGAAGGAGCCAGGTAGCCAGATCGGGAGCGTCCGGAAATAATATAATAATCTTGGCAGTGCAACCATTTTCAGCAAGGAAATCCGGCCAGCCACCGATAGCGGCAATGTGGCCCAGAAGGTCATGCAGCCCCTCAAGCCACGCACACAGCGCCCCAGGTTGCCCTCTAGCAAGTCTTCCGTCTTATGGTAAATTTGGACCCCCAGGTACTTAATACAGGCAGGCTCCCAAGCTACTTCCGATCGGTGGTGCGGCTGGGCAGCGCCCTCCCGCAGTGGGAACAAGCACGTCTTGGGCCAGTTAACTTTCAGGCCCGACATCTCTCCGAAACTCTCTAGCAGCGCTTCCGCTCCCTGCAAGTCCTCAACGCCGTCCTGGAGGAATAGCAGTAGATCATCGGCATACAGCGAGATGAAATGTTGCCCGTCTCGGGCCTGCACTCCAGGGAAGTGCCGCCCAGTCCGGGCCTGAGCCGCCAGCGGTTCTATAGCCAGTGCAAATAGCAACGGCGAGAGAGAGCAACCCTGTCGAGTGCCTCGTTCAACCGGGTATCGGAGGGACACCGTTGAGCCCACCCGTACTCTCGCTATTGCCTCCGCATAAAGGACCTTCGTCCAATGAATATAGCCGGTCCCCAGCCCGAACCGTTCCATTACTGCATAGAGGTAGTCCCACTCCAGACTGTCGAAGGCTTTTTCGATGTCAACCGAAAGGATCAGTTCCGTCCCAGCTCCACCGCGCAATCCGTCCATGAGGCGGATAAGCCTTCTGATGTTGATTGTGGTGTTGCGCGTTGGTATAAAGCCATTCTGGTCCTCGTGCACGAGGTCCGTCATATGTGGCAGGAGCCTCGCTGCTAATATGGAGCTCAGGATCTTATAGTCTGTAGTGAGCATGGAGAGTGGACGATAGGACGCCGGGTCACTACTCTCCCTACCTGGCTTCAGCAGTGGGACCACCAATGCCTCCCGCATTGACTGCGGTAAGTGGCCCGCTGCCTTGGCCTCTTTAGAGACGGTCAACAGTCTTGGGGCCAGGATATCTAGGTATTTGCCATAGAATTCTATAGGGAGCCCGTCTATTCCCGGCGACTTGTTTCGTGCCATGCGTCGCACCGCCGACCTGATCTCCCCTAACTCAATGTCCGAGCCCAGGTCGTTCGCCTGCTCTGCCTCTAGCCGTCGCAGTGGTAGACCCGTCAAGAAGGGTTCTGCTAGACCCGGCCAGTCTCCTGGGGCACTCTTATATAGGCCCTCGTAATACTCCCGGAAGCCGTCAACTATGCCCAACTGAGTGTGCTGTACTACACCCGACGTACCCCTCAGTTGGAGTATGGGAGTGTACCGTCTAGTGGGGTTCGAAAGCCATGCCAGAAGCGTGCCCGCCTTGTCGCCGTCCACATGGGAACGCAGCACATACCTCTTGAAGTCAAAGGCTCGAAGCCTCTCCACCTCAACTGCCACCGCCTCCCTAGCTGCACAGAGTGTCTCCTGGAGTTCAGGGTGTCCGGGCCGTTCCCTTTCCGCTTCTCTCAGCCTAGTATCCGCCTTATCCAGATCGCCCAGCAACACTTTTCGCACCCCTACATAGTCTTTGATGCAGATACCCCTCACCACTACCTTAAAGGCGTTCCATTCCATCGCCCTGGAGGACGCCGTCCCTTCATTTACCGCGAAATATGAGGCCACCCCCTCCGCCAGGGCCGCCTCGAATAGGGGGTCTTCTAAGGTCTCAGGCCGTAGTTTCCAGATCGGGATCCTGGGTTTCTCCGCCACCCAAGCCAGCCGGATCAGGAGTGGATAATGGTCAGAGATCGTTCTCGACAGGTACTCCGATCCCGTGACGCATGGGAGCACCCCCCGGGAGCAGAGTATCGTGTCCAATCGGACATGCAAGTCGTGCAGTCCGGAGAAGAATGAGTAATCTCGGTCCGCCGGGTGTTGCCCTCTCCAGACATCCGTCAGTTCCCAACTCTCTTGCCACTCCCTCCTACCTCTAGATAGCCTGTGTACCGGGGAATCGTGTAGGGGGGGATGGGACCTATCCAACAAGGGGTCCGCAATGGAATTGAAGTCACCCCCCAGCAGGACCGGGCCCGCCAGTGCGTGTGCCAGCGTTCCTGATAGTGCCGTGAGGAAGGCCAGCTGGTCCGAATTCGGGGCATAAATGCTAGCTAAGACCACATCTCTACCTTCCAGCTTCCCTTCCGCCACCACATACCTCCCTTCCTGGTCCACCCATTGGCGCGTGAGCTGGAAAGGTGTGCCTGCTCTAATCCAGATTAGTACCCCCCTAGCATATGCAGAGTAGCTGGTATGAAAAACCTGTCCCCGCCACCTTCGCTGCAGCGCTGCCCCCCCCTGCCGTGTAAGATGCGTCTACTGCAGCATGGCGATGTGCACTCCCCTCCGCACTAAATAGGCATGTACCTTGTGTCTGCGCTGCATGGTGTGTAGGCCCCGCACATTCCAGGTAATACAGTTCAAGTTATTCACATTAGCCATTGTCCCAGCGATCTGGTCGACACATTTCCTCCAGTTCCCGCCCTTCAATGGTGGTGGTGTCCCCCCTTAACAAAACAAAACAATTCAACAGGCCTACCCGTGGTGTACCCAGGGTCAATGACTTCAAAAAGGTTAAACAATCCCCAACTGTGGAACCCCCCCCCTCCCCCAGAACATGCACCAATACCAAGATATCAGTCCCCATCCAAACTCCCACACCTGAATGACCCAGGTCCTAACTACACAGCCGTAGCCGTGGGTGCCTTAAGGGCCTACGGAGTGCAGCCTCGGCCAGAGGGGGGCTACGCCGCCCAGCTCTTCGCTCCCTCCCCAATTCCCCATGTCCTTCCTGCCACGAGTGCCCCGGTGTGCCCCGGCGCCCGCTATAGACTTAGGCATGTGTCTCCCTCCCAGCTTTCCAAACATTACCCATAGTCTTCTGCCAGCAGTTCAGACATTCAGGATCTCGTCCGCCGTCTGCGGCGTCACCAGCGGCCCTCCAGTCCGATGAATCCCAGAAAGGTCCGATTCTGAGCCTGAGGCCGATAGAAGAGTGTCCGAGTCCATGGCCCCCCCAGAACCGGGGCCCTCCGCTCGACTCAGCTTTCCCACTTCCAGTAGTGCGGCCTGCCGTTCTGCCTCAGTCTGGGAGGCCGTCGGTCCCATCTTCCCCTGCCCTCGTTTCCTCAGCCTCCTCGACTTCCGCTGCCGCTGCGGCGATCGCTCTCGCTCCTTCTCCCGCTCCTCCTGTGCTCTGGCGCCGTCCGTCCCAGCTTTGTATGTCTCCCACCAGTCCCAGGCCTCTGCTGATGTGTTAAAGAAGCTCGCCTTGTCGTCCACCACCACTCGGAGCCTGGCTGGGAAAAGCAACGAGTAGGCTATCCCCTCATTCCGCAGTTCCTTTTTGATGGTAAGGAAGGAGGCCCGCTGCTTCTGTGTCTCGAAGGTGAAATCCGGAAAAAGCGTGACCCTGCTGTTCGCAATCTGGAAGGGGCCATCCTCCCGAGCTTTCCGCAGGAGCAGGTCCCTATCCTTGTGATGAAGCAACTTGGCTATGATCGGTCTGGGTGGAAGTCCGGGCTTGGGAGGCCCCGAGGGGACTCTATGCGCACGCTCCAGTGTGAAGAATGACGAGAGCCCTTCCGGCGCCACCACCGTTTTCAGCCATTCCTCCATGTAGGCAACCATGTCCCTCGCCCCCTCCGTCTCCGGTACGCCTACGATCCGTACATTGCTGCGCCGGCTTCTATTTTCCGCGTCCTCCGCCCGCCTTTCCAGGGTGCGTATGCGGTCCAGGGCGTCCGTTAGCTTCCCCTCCATCACCTTGTGAGCCGGCGCCAGGTCCTTGATCACCGTTTCAGCGTCCTTGACCCTGTCTTTCAATTTATCGTGATCCGCCCGGAGCAAGCCCAGTCCCGACGCCACTTGCGCAATATCGTTGTGGAGTGCGTCTCGAGTGGCCGTAATGGCTTCCAGTATCCGGTCCTGTAACCGCTGCAGGTCCGTCTGCCCGGTGGGGCCTCCCTCCGCCGCTTCAGATGGCACTGCCTCCTCCGCCTTGGTCCTCGGCTTCCCCATTGTGGCTGACTTCGTCCTGTTCGGCCAGCCCGGTTGGCTGAGACCCCCCCGGGTCACGGCCTCGCGGCCTGTCTCTGTGCGCTATGGGGTCGCGCTTTCTCAGGTGTCGCACCCCAGCAGTGGCGCCTGTCGTGGTTCTCGGCCCCCCGGGGGCCGTGGATGATTTTACTCTCTTCCCTCGGGCCTCAGCCACGTGGCCGGCTCCTGTACGCCACGGGATCCCACTGCTCTGCTGCGGCTCTCCAGAAGCGGCGCCTGCTGTGCGGCCCGCCCCCCGGGGGGACTATGGTGTACCGTCTTCCCTCACCTGGGCTAGCGGCGCAAGTGTGGCGCGCTATCGGGAGTTTGGCGCCGCCGGGGGACCTCCGCTGGCCTGTAGGGCGTCTCCGCTATGCCTCCAACCACCAATCGCACTTTCGTGGCGGGGGGGCGACGAGAAAAAGGAGGTGGGGGGCGGGGGGGGCCCCGGGCCGTGCTACAGTAGGTCCCGTTCCTCGTGGCCCACCTCTCAGGGCTGCCCCCGCTCACCCGCCATCAAGTTCGGTGCCCAGGGCTGGGCCGTAGTCCGTCGCTCCGCTCTCCTGGCTAATGGAACCGCCTGGGAGCTCCGCTTGCAGTGGCGTACCTGGCGGCCCTTTCCTCTAGCGGTCGCGGTCACCGCGCACCGCAGCCGAGGGTCAAGGAGCTCCTCCCGCTGCGGGGGGTATCGCCGTCGGGATCGTCCGAGACGGCGGCCGCGCCCCCACCGTGTGCTTCGGGTGTGTGGACCGCAGCGCAGCCCTCGGTCAGTTAAGGCTCCGTCGCGGCCGCCATCTTGCTCGCCGCCGTCTCTCCCTTCACTCAGGCGGTCGCTGCGATCGGCGGCCGATCTCGGCGCTGCAGTGCCGCCAGCAGCTCAGATCTCGCCCAGCCAGTCTCCCTCAGGTCCGCAACCGGCTCCGGGGCACTTGCGGGTTCTCTGGCCCCGTTTTCAGGAGTATTGTGGGGAAAGAGGCACGGAGCTCCGGGCTCACGCCGCCATCTCCCTCGGCGCTCAAGCCACGCCCCCTCACCACCCCTTGTTGTAAATATTTTTGTCCACCCCAAGCGTGGAAGGGTATTCTCAGATGTGAGACCCTTGCTCATTGCACCATCAGGATTCAAGCAAACCGGGCCGAAGACGGCTGTAATGCCAGAAACCGGTCCCCGGGAGCTTGTTTCCTTCCCAGTGTAAGAATTGGCTTTTGTAGTTTGGTTTGCCCTGTTCCCATCATGCACTGGGACAGGAACAGACTAATTTGCATACAGCCAGGTTCTGAAACTGGGATGGTGCAGTGAGCTAAAAAACGGTGTTGGATCTAGCCCTGATCTCTTGACTGGGTGAGAGCTTTCTGCTTAATTCAGAGACTCTGTCCCTCACCACCCCTTGTTGTAAATATTTTTCTCCTAATATCCGACCACTTATCCGTGCAGAAAAGAAACTCTAACGGAGGGTTCCGAAGCCTAGGACCGGGCGGGACCCAGGGCAGCAACTTTGGAGATTGTCCGACATTGGAGACGAAACTTATGTTGTGACGACCCTGAGGCCTGGACGTCCATAATAAGCCGGGATCTATCCTGAATTATCAGCCGAGAAGGGACAAGGGCAGCTCGGTTCGACCCCACCGGAAACGCACAACCACGGTCCAAAAAGTTGGTCATGAGCTCGATAACAGCGAGAATCGCTCGAACAGTCTTAATTAGACTCTGCCACATATAAGAAGACAAACTACAAGCGATCAGAAGAGAATTCCTCCAGACGGCAGACAGGTGAAACTGAAACTTAAGTAGAACAAAGGGTCAGTCCGCCATCTTAGCACGTAGTACTCAAAGCATCGGCCGCCTTTGAACACCATCGCCACACCACCAAGATCGACCTTATGAAAGTGGGACCACTGGCCCTATAGTACCGGCTCCCAACTCGCTTGGAGACTTGCAAAGTTCCACACTGCGAGAACCTGTGCGTATCGGGAGGTATTGGCCTACTATCCACGTGAAGAGAAAGGTGACGACCAGTTACACGCCAGACCTCATGAAACCCCGGACGACTGGGAGATATACCCTGCAGGACTTTTAGGGTGCGAAGGGGTAAGGATGGCGGGGAAAAACACGAGAGGAGGCACTACGCAGACCCGAATTGATAGATTTGCCTGTGGTGGGGCGTCATCCTCCCCGTCGGCCCCATCCGGCAAGATGGCGGAAGGGGCGAGCACGCAGAAAACGACACTGGACGACATCATGAGAGCACTAACTCAAGTACAGGCCACGGTGGGCTCAATATCCACTGAAATCACATTGATCCCTGCCGACTTTCAAAAAATGTCCGAAAAAGTGAAATCGATGGAGGTGGTCATGAAGTCCCTAGTGGAAGACGTCTCCGAGCTTCAAACGGCGATGCAACAATTGGCGGTAGAGAACAAAACACTGTGTGAAAAGCTGGACGATCAGGAAGGTCACTTGAGAAGGAACAACATAAGAATTCTTGGTGTACCGGAATCCGAAGGCAATAGAGCAACCGACCTATACGTGGAGAAACTGATTAAAAAAGAGCTCCAACCAAAGGGACTATCTGCCTTTTTCTCTGTGGAAAGAGTGCATCGAGTACCGGGGGGTAAACCTAAGCAAGGCGCGACGCCAAGGCCCATCTTGGCCCGTCTCTTCAACTTCCGGGACAGGGACGCCATTTTGCAGGTGGCTAGAGTGTCCCCTCCGGTGAAGATCCTCAACTCCACACTGGCCTTTTTCCCGGATTATACGGCAGAAGTTGCGCGCCGTAGGAGGACATTTCTGGAGGTCAAGAAGGAACTGAGAGCGAGAGAGATCCCTTACTCCATGCTTTTTCCGGCAAGGCTGAGAGTGGTATCGGACAATAAAACTTGGTTCTTTGACACTCCTGAACTTGCGAGAGACTGGCTCGATGGATGGAGACCGGCAACACAGCCCCGCAGATCAAACCGATCGAAAAAGGACAAACACACAGGACTTCCGGAGGGCTCGCAAACGTCTCACAGGAAGGAGGAAGAAATCTCACAAGACTGAGATATGATGGAGGAGGGCGCCAGCAAGGAACACTAATCTCCAAGAGGACAATCAGAAACTTGATTTTGTATTTTGCGTTCTGCCTGAAGGTCGGCTACAGGACACTGGTCTGAGGGCTTCCGAGGAGTGTATGAAGGGCCGCCGGCTCCGGAGAACCTTCACCCCCACGAGCAAGTATTTGGTGTGGGGAATGGGACAGGCACTCTGCTAAGTTGGGGGCCGGGCGGTTGTGTGTCCGTATAGCAGGGGGGCAGGGAGGGGGGTTGTTCAGGGTATTGAGGGGGTTCCTGGTTTTTTGTTTTGTTTGACTCAAGGAAATAATGTGCAGCACGAAGAACTGAATACTCAGATGGGTATATACCGAACACTATGGCAAGCAGATATTGAAATGTACAAGCTAGACCTGATAGGTATGCAATGGCACACAACTCACAATCAGGTACTCTAATTGAGGACCCATGAATGGGTCCAATATCTCCATTACAAGTGATGTCCTGGAATGTGAGGGGCTTAGGGGACAAGATAAAGAGGGGGCTGGTCCTGCAGGGTATTAAGAGACTAAATCCGGATCTAATTCTTGTTCAGGAGACACATCTAGTGGGGACGGCGAGTAAAGCACTGGACAGACGTGGATATAGTATGATAGTGCACTCGGACTTTACCTCCGGGTCTCGAGGAACGGGTATTCTAATGAGAAAGGCGTCCCGCTTTATACTGCATTCCACGAGAGCCGATGAGTATGGCCGTTTTGCAGTGGTGATTGGGCAATTGGAAGGCAAACCACTCAACGTTGTCTCTGTTTATATTCCACCAGCACTGCACATGACCACTCTACCCGAGCTGGGAAAATTACTGTTAGATCTTCCGGAAAGGTGACCTAGTAGTGGGAGGAGACTTCAACGCAGTGGCACACAACAGACAGGATAGGTTCCCGACCCGAACGCACACACCTGGTCCGTCCCGTTTTCAAGAATTTATCGAGGCGCAAGGGCTGCTGGATGTCTGGCGGCACCTCAATCTTCAATCTTGAGGGCCGACAATACACTTACTACTCTGCAACTCATAATAGTCTGTCCCGCATAGATTACTTTCTCACACTAGGGGACGGTCACCTTACAATTAGTGATGTGCAGATTAGACCCCGGGGTATCTCGGACCATTCCCCCCTAACACTAAACATCTCATGTTCGGGGAGAGTTCGCAAACGGTTATATCCAATTTATCCGGGATATATTAAGGTACCATATGTCCGGAAGGAATTAAAAAAGGCGACCCGGCATTACTTTGCAGAGAATACTGGTTCGGTGTCGTCCCCCACTACCCTATGGGAAGCATACAAAACAGTTTTGAGAGGTCATGCCATTGCAACAATAACAGGGCATAAGCGCACGCAACAACGGGAGCTGAGGGATCTAGAACTGAACCTTGAAGCAGCAAACACGGCACACATGGAGCACCCAACAGAGGACACACTACACACACCTAATCTATGCCAACAAGCACATACTGATCATATACGACAACAAACGATGGAGAATATAACAGCGACGGAGACTAGAGTATACGATATAGGAGACAAGGCCAGTAAACTATTGGCGTGGCTAGATAAGAGAAAAGAGGGTAGCAGGGCCATACTGCAAATGGCAGACCCGAGTGGGAAGCTGCACTCGCACCCATCAGAAATAATTGATATCCTCGCTGACCATTTTCAGGGAGTATATACTCCGGAAAGGGAAGTCATGGCAAGTGCTGCGACGCTGGCCCTCCACACGGTGCACACCCCGACTCTACCCCAAAACGTGGTGGATGAACTGGAGGCGGACCTGATGGTACAAGAGATTCAGGCAGCATTCAATACACTGCACACAGGGAAAGCGGTAGGCCCCAATGGTATCCCGATTGAATGGTACCAAACGTTGACAGACACACTAAGCGAGCCGTTGTTGGATATGCTCAAGGATAGATTGGAGCGGGGGGTCCTGCCCTTGGATCAACAGATGACCACTGTTGTTGCCATCCCGAAACCGGGTAAGCCTCCTGCCGAATGTACATCATACCGGCCAATCTCGCTACTCAATGCGGAAGCCAAGATATTGGCGAAAACATTGGCTACCAGATTGATGCCTCACCTATCCCTCCTGATCCATCCAGACCAATCCGGTTTTATGCCTCATAGGAGCACAGCACTGAACCTCCGGCGAGTACATGGCGCACTGGCGCGGGCCCCCTTATTGACGGAACCAGCAGTCATTCTTTCGTTAGACGCCAGGATGGCGTTCAACTTAGTAGAGTGGCCATACCTTTTCGCAGTCCTGGCACACATGGGCTTCGGCCCTAAATTTACTGCATGGATAAAACTCTTATACACAGAACCTGTCGCACATGTGACGGCCAATGGACACATTTCACGAGAAATACCGTTGGCTAGAGGAACGAGGCAGGGCTGCCCGCTCTCCCCCTTGCTGTTTGCGCTAGTTCTGGAGCCACTAGCAACTGTCATTAGAGATACTCCATTACTGAAAGGGGTGAGTTGGGGGGAGCACTGAGAGGATAGAGTCTCCCTCTACGCTGATGACATGTTGATGTACCTGTCCGACCTAGCCGCTGGTATCCCTATATTGCTTGAATTATGCAATACACATGGTATCCACTCTGGTTACACCATAAATTGGTCGAAATCGATTATTTATGAACTTAAGGGTCCTCTGCCACATATACCCAGCGAATTCCAATTGACTATTGCAGACCCCTCGTTTAAATACTTAGGAATTTACGGCACCCGAGACTCCTCGATCTATTTTACTCAGAATATGTTACCTCCACTCACTCGCTTAAAGGCAGATGCAAGATACTGGACAAATTTACCATTGACACTTCTAGGTAGAGCGGCTTTATTTAAAATGAAGTCACTTCCACGTTTCTTGTACATATTGGAGAATACACTGACCCTAGTCCCACCCTCGTATTTTAAGAAGGTGACAGCAGTCCTTTCAGGTTTGTTATGGGGAGAATGCCCGCCTCGGGGGGCACACATAAAACTTAACCGGGGATGGTATGACGGTGGGATAGCGCTGCCAAATATACAGTTGTATTACTGGGCGTCCCAACTCAAGGTGATAAACCAGTGGATCCACGCACCACCCAGCTTATTTGGCGGACAGAACGCAGCTAGGCACACACAGTCTACTGGCGCCATTATATAACAAAAGTCTAATGGCAAACCTGATAGGCCCGACAAAGCATACGATAATACTTTGGCACAAGGCGCAGACTAGATTAAAATGGGGGGACGTAATAACTAAACTTACACCTCTGTGGGATACTAAATCACTGGGGTGTTTGAGATATAGTAAGGGATTCACCCAATGGGACAATATAGGAATTTCTACAGTGGGAGACTTATGGACGAGTACTGGTATGATCCCATTCTCCCTCTTACAACAACAATATGACTTAGGACCTACTGAGACATATAGGTATATACAGATAAGACATGCATTAATGACAGCCATAGAGCCAGGGACAAAGATCCCCGAATCATCACCGTTGGAGGACCGCCTGCTCACTGATTATATGCAAACGGGGGCTACATCACTCACTTATCGAAAGCTGCTAAACAATCTACCTGATCCATTAACTAAATTACGGGATAAATGGGAGGAGGAGTTGGGGGAAATGGATGAAACGGACTGGAATGCCGCATTGGCATCCGCGAGAGAGGCATGAGTGTCGGCCCGCTTCCGATTGGTACAATTTAAAATACTGCACAGAGTGTATTACACCAGAACTACTCTATACAGAATACACAGGTCTGATCACCCAAACTGCTTGAGAGGCTGTGGAGAGGAAGGAACACTCCTGCACACACTTTGGGGATGCCCGATCATTAGCGAATACTGGAAGCGAATCATGAGGACCATTTCACAAACACTGGAAGTATCACTCACACCGGACCCGAGGGTCTGTTTATTGTATATATGGGGGAAGACAGATCTAACACGACAGGGGCAACAGTGGGTAGTGATAGGAGCGATGACGGCCAAGTGCGACATAGCGCAAAAATGGGGGGCGGCGGACGCACCAACATTGGCACAATGGTGCAAACACATGGATAGATTGATGGTAACCGAGCGAGCAGTTTATAAGATAAGAGCTAACCCTCGCAAATGGAACAGGATATGGTTACCCTGGAATAAGTATAGGGGTGACCTGTGTGAACCTTTACCGGAAGAAGGAGATGATAGCTCTGATGAAGAGAATGAGTTGGAAAACGGATACATACCCGTTGACGGGATACTGGGAGGGATACGGGTGTGGAAGAGGGAGATATTTTGAGAAACCCACAAGAAAAGATACAGTATAATACATCGGTAAAACCCACTGATATAGATGATTGACCGTATATAGATGTCCTGATATATTGTTTATTGTTCCTAATGAGTCTATGGTTATGTTCCAAAAAAAAAAAAGTTAACAAAAGTAAGACTATTAATTCTTTACTCATTGAAGGAATGTCTTGCGCACAATGTTCTTAAATGCTGCTGGACCGGAAGGTTGTCGGCTAAATAGCTGTGTACTCCAAGCATCGAAATGAATATGGAGTGGAAACTGTCATCTACACATGCAAATGATGTAATGTGCAATTGACAACTGTTAATAAAGTCTTACAAAAAAAAAGTGGGGCAATTGGTTCAGTTGGCCAACCCAGTCAGGTTATGTGGTCATGAGGGAAGGGGGAGATAGATGAGGGCCCGGAGCACAGGTCAAGAATGTGGGCATCAGGGTGCGAGAGTGTAGCCCGTAGGTGCGGGGTATTGATAAATACGGTCCAAGAGAGGACGTGTGGCCATGAGTAGAAGGGATGGGCAGGTGGGGGCCCGAAGGCCAGGCCATAAAAGTAGGGAGGTTGTGATGGCCCCACCTCACATACGAGCGCCAAGGTATGAGGAGGGGATCCGTGGCGCCGAGGGGTGAAGGGTTAATGCTGCTTTGGCAATAGGGAGAAGAGGCGCGTTGGGCAGCAGGGGCAGGGCTGTGTCTAGGAGTAGTGGCATGTGGAGCGCACACAAGGGATGAGGTTAACATACTGTAGTTCCAGAAGACGTGCAAAAATGCACAACGTTGCTCAGGGGAGGTCCGGTATAATTTGTAGAAAGTGACCTCGGGGGTCCACGGGGTAGAAGGTGTGGGAATGCAATGCCGGGGTCTTAGATAGGGAGGAGAGGTAGGTAAGGAGTGGCCTGTGTAATGTTTGGGGACATCGGGAGGAAAGGCTACGTGCAACAACTCACAATTGGCTTGAAAGGAGGGCACCAGCTCAGAGCCCCGAGCTGGACACGGGAGAAGATTACGTCTTGGCAGGGTCTTGCTTGAAGGATCCCCTTGTCGGGGATGAAATTCCGATACCTAAAGTGTGGGGGGGGGGTGAGGTTAAAACATGACTACAGGGGACCGTTGGAAGTTAAGTGACAGTGAGAGGAATCACTATATTAAAAAACTCACTATGGGGGCGAAACGCGAACATGAACAAGAACAAACTACCACATCAATACCTCGGAGAAAGACAAACCAGGAACAGGCTTTACCAATGGGGCCCCACAATGAACATAACAACCCCCCCATGAGCCGGTTCCTCCCACTCCAGTGGTCAACACTACCGCAACCACACAAGATCAACAACTCGACCGTGCTCCTCCCACACTGGCAGTCGACAATCTCCCAACAACATCCAAACCACAACTCATTCCCATCTTCAACCTCTCCTGCCATACCCTTTCCAGTGACGAAACCAGCTTACTGAGCAGAGGCCTCAGCTTTGTGCCCACTGAACGCAGTAATTTATTCGAACTTCAAACCCAATTACTCCAATTCTTCTGACGTATTAGAATCAGACAATTCTTCAAGGACAGTACGGACTCTAACTCAACAGCCAGATCCATCTTTCACCCTCCATCTACCTTCAATCCCTCATCTTCAGCAATGATACTCTCCTTGGAGAGACTGGTTCTCCGCGAGGTAGCGGACTTTCAAAAACAGTTCGAATACGTCCTCTACAACCTCCGCCTATCCGAAAAACAAGCCCTGCAACAACTAAAGGAACAAACGAATGTAGTCATCAAACCAGCGGACAAGGGCGGGGGGATTGTAGTGATGAACCTAGACCAATATGACACTGAAATGAAAAGACAACTCTCTAACCCACTCCACTGCCACAAACTATCCAGAGACCCATTACCAGAATTAAAGACCAAGATCCAACTCATAACTAACCAAGCAAAACTGGATGGGATTATCACACACAAGGAATATATGTTTCTGAATAACCAACACCCCCGTACCCCTGCTATCTATGTCCTCCCGAAGATTCACAAGGACAGTACCCACCCCCCTGGATGACCGATTGTCTCAGGGTGTGGGAGTTTGTCCCAAACACAGAAACTTACATCAGGGACAGCATGGACCTCTTCAAAACCAGAGAGGACCGGCCATTCGACCCCAACACAGAACTTATGGTGGGTCTCGACATCGAGTCCCTCTATGCCAGAGGTCTTCAATCTGTGTGGCGCGACCCCCAGGGGGGCTGTGGAGGCATGGAAATGGGGTCGTGCTCTTCATTTGTAAAAAGAAAACGGCCCAGACGATTAGTAAAAATTATTTCCTGTGCTGGGAAATCGTGGCAAGGCAAACTGCTAATGATGCATTTCTACCGATATGTTGCTGGTCTGAAAGAAATGCAAATGTGCACAATGCGTTAATCTGCAAATGTAAAGAATTTGCAGATTAACTCGTGCACATTTGCATTTCTTTCAGGCCAGCAGCACACTGGCAGAAAGGTGTGTTTAGCTCTCTGCCTGGCTTGATTTCTCAGGACAAGAGAGTGCTATTTCAGTAAATTGATCAAATCACTTGAAACTTTTTGAGTGGTAGAGCTGCGAAGTGCTTGTGTTTAATTGTCTTTGTATTTACATAGTGCTTTCTACCCCTGAGAATGTGTTGAAGGGACACTTATGTAAAAAAAGAATTGCATTAAATATGGTCTGGATGTTACTAAAATTTATGGGCGTTATTTACAATGAAATGGTGTAAGACAGCTCCGCAAATATTTTTGCTGCGCTGCCCCACACCAATGCAAAAGAGCAGGAATGGACTATATTTATAAGATAAGGTGCCCTCTTGTCCTTTCTGCCGGTGCACAATTTGGTGCCCAGCGCCAATGCAGGCACCTTTGCACCATGGTAAAAGGGCTTCTGCATTGTTGGCATGATTGATTTTGTGCAATAACAACCCATGGAGGCTTTTTCCTCTTTCTATGTGCGCTAAACATAGAAAGATGAAACAATTGAGGTGAAATAAAGATATTTCTCCTCGTTGTGCATCCCCAGGGGCAGCTTACAGTTTTGACTCATCCTTAGGTTTACAGATCCTTGTAAATCTGGGAATGTGTCAAAACCCAAGGGAAAACCCACCGCAATGCCCTGATGAAGTGTAAGGCAACGCATCGAATTGCGCTGCGTTGCCGTACAACATATCTAGGAGGCCCTGAAAAGCCAGGCAAAGTGACTTCGCAAAGCCTCATAGATATGGGTCTGCATTCTGTGCAACAAGAGCGTCATAAAAAATTACGCACCTGCAGCGCAATGGGCTTATAAATAAGCCCCTATATTTTGGAAGCAACCCATATATTTTGGAAGCACCATTTTATAGTAAAACATTTTGCACATTTTATAGTGGTCCATCTTGTACTGTGTGTAATGCAAGTATAAAATAATGACTTACATATTCACAGTTCTTTCTGTCACCGGTTGTGACCTCATTGCACTAAAAATACACAGGTCATTATTCTCCACTGCACCAACCATGATTTAATTCTGTGGCTCTCTGGTTTCACACAGACCTTTGCAGTGCATTAACGAATAGAGGTTTCACAAATAATTATAGAGCATTTCCCACTGAGTAACAACTTCTTAAAATGTATTTAGTATTCATTGAAGCTGCCTGTTATTTTATATGTAGCTACCTCACGGCGAAAGACCTATAAAATATACGTATGTTTTAATTATGATAAATGAGGTTTAGCTACCTCCGGTTACATGCAGCTGTAAATGCCAAGCCGTTAGCATCCCATGAAATATAGTATAGTTTTCCTCAAATGTCATGCAATAAAGTATCAGCCCGTGCATTGCCGCTGTTATACCAAGGGCCACTGGAATTATGTGATTGTGCTGCCGCAGCAATTTTAGCATAATTATAGATTTGCCGCATTTGCCACATAATCCATCATCTGCCGCATAATCTGCTGATTTAAAAAAAAAATTATTTACTCAAAAGATTCAAATGTTACTAAAAGGAGCAACAGGTGTTGCCGCTCTGTAGGCCTTTTGTGAAGCTGTACTGGTCACATTTTTGTTGTTTATTTCAATATTTGGGTGTTAAACTGGTACTTATGAGGTGCAACCATGTTCTAGAACTTTTTTTGTCGGGAGGGGGTCCTTATGCCTAAAACATTTTGATGGGGGGGGGTCTCGGCATCACAAAGTTTGAAGACCACTCCTCTATGCCAACATTCCTCATGAGGAGGGACTCGTAGTCATCAAGAATATGCTAGAATCCAGACCACGATGACACATATACTCACCCCCATAAACCCATACCAGACACGAATACTTCTTTGGCGAAGATACATTGACGATATTCTGTTGCTGTGGGCAGGTGACTGACGCATTGAGTAACTTCTTGGAATGGCTCAATAACTCCCCACCTCAAATTTACCATGGAGTACAGAACCAACGATCTCCCTTTTCTTGACGTCACTATCCACGCAGAGGATGGTTTGATCGGTGACTGCCCTGTTCCGCAAGCCCACAGAATGCAACACACAGCTCCACTACTCGAGCTACCACCCAAGGTCTCAAGGATGGACTTCCCTCTGGTCAGTTTTTACATATACGTAGAAATTGCAAATGGCGAAAGGACTATTTCAAAGAGTCAGACATCTTGTAGAACAAACTGATTTCAAAGGGTTACCCTGCACGACTTGTGAAACAGGCACGCAAAAGGGCATGGTACTGCCACCGAGACTATCTATTAACCCCACAAGCCAAAAGACCCAACACCCACATTCCATTTGTCACCAAGTTCAGCCTTTCAAGCAACCAAGTTAAGAAAATCATCACCCGCAACTGGCAGATTCTCAGGACACAACCTCCATTGTTGAACCTCCATTGTTCTCCTACCAGCGCGGACAAAACCTTGCCAATCCCCTTGTACATGCGATTACATGGCAGACCGAACCCACAAAACCTAACTCACTCACAGCAGCTTGGGGACTGCCTCCAGTGATTGGACACTATCGTTGCCAATCCTGCATTGTATGTGAACTGACCCACAACACCAAAGAGTTCAAACATAACAACAAGACCTATCCTTTGAAAACTCTCACGAATTGCAGATCTCAAAATATGATCTACGCGATCCGCTGCCCCTGTGACCTGCTGTATATCGGACAAACGACGCAGATGATCAAACAAAGGATAACCCAACATAAGAGCAGAATCCATTGCAAGATCCTGACCGCACCACTAGTGTCCCACTATGTCGAAAAAAAAACACACTGAACTTGAAATGACCTGGCAGGTGATTGAACAACCAGTGTTGACCCTCAGAGGCGGCAATCTCCAAAGCCTCTTAAATCGCAGAGAGTGTAAATGGATTACTATCTGTGACTCAGTACACAATGGGTTAAACACACTTGAGGATGGAACAGTACCATCTGAATTGAATACGCCTTCCGTTCCTCCACCCTTCATTACCATACCTTATGGAAGTACACCTGGCGCTAGCCCACGTCCTTTCCTGGCTACCCATTGATGTCCTTCTCTACCCAGGTGCCTGGACCAATACCAGACTGTCGGTATTACCATCCCCCGTCCAGATCTCTCTACCCCCACTTTCCTCTTGATCAACCAACACCGGATCCTTCCGGTTATATCCCTATATGTGAACTATCCCATGCATCGGCCCTTCCAGCCATAGCCCTCCAGGGGCTGGTTCCTGGACCTGATCCTTAGTCCTACATGTCCCACCCTGCACTATCTGACACCTTGTTTAACCATGGATAATTGACCTTCTTTGTATACACAAATTACCATGTGTAACCTCAATTGTTCAATTATGTGCCTTTACATTATTCCCAGAATCCTCTTCAACGATTGTATTATTATTAGATCTCTGATGTTTTAAGTATTGGCTGTTGTCACCGATTTCTCACTCCGTTAATCAGCCATTCCTTCTGATCACGTCCTACATCGGCAATTACTGCCATTACTTCATACTGCACGAACACTGGCTCCCCTTGGGAACCAATGCCCAGACCTGCGTTCTGCACATGCGTGCCTTAAACTCCCATGAGACTCCCCGCATTCCCTTCTTGCTTGCCATACCTGCCCCGCTTTGCCACGCCCCCGACTGCCTCGCTGCATTTTGGGCCACGCCCATCACTGAAGTATCTGAAACCACTCTCACTCCTCTCTCGCCACCCCTGCTACCCAACACAGATTCCTGCAACTCAGCTGCCCGCGAACCACGTCCCAGGCCCTCGTACTTAGACGGCTGTCGTCCCTACCTTCGAGGTAAGCATAAAGCACATCTGAGAGTGACCTTATGTCCCTACTGGGGTCCCCCATAGTCAGCCGTTACCTTTTCCCCTCTCCCACATTTTAGGTTTCGGAAATCATTCCCAGGCGAGGGGATCCTTCTCACACGACCCCACCTTCAGGATTTCATACCCTGCCAAGACGTTTTCTTCTCCCGTGGCCAGCTCGGGGCTCCGAGCTCCTGCCCTCGTTTCACGCCCACAGTGAGTTTTTTAATATATCGATTCTTCCCGCTGTCACTTAACTTCCAACGGTCCCCCGCAGTCATGTTTTAACCTCCCCCCTCTCCCACACTTTAGGTATGGGAATTTCATACCCGACGAGGGGATCCTTCTCGAAAGACCCTGCCTTCAGGAAATCATACCCTGCCAAGACGTTCTCTTCTCCTGAGGCCTGCTCGGGGCTCCGAGCTCCTGCCCTCCTTTCCCGCCTATTGTGAGTTGTTGCACGCAGCCTTTCCTCCTGCTGTCCCCTAACATTAAACAGGCCACTCCTTACCTACCTTACCTCCCTATCTAGGACCCCGGCATCGCATTTCCATACCTTCTACCCCTTGGACCCCCTAGGTCACTTTCTACAAATTATACCGGACCTCGCCTGCGCAACGTTGTGCATTCACGCACGTCTTCTGGAACTACAGTACGTTAACCTCATCCCTTTTGCGCGCTCTACGGGCCACTACTCCTAGCCACAGCCTTCCCCCTGCTGCCCAACCGCGCCTCTTCTCCCTATTGCCATAGCAGCATTAACCCTTCACCCCTCGCCGCCACGAATCCCCTCCTCATACCCTGATGCTCGCATGTGAGGTGGGGCCATCGCCCATCCCTACTTTTATGGCCTGGCCTTCGGGCCCCCACCAGCCCATCCCTTCTACTCATGGCCACACGTCCTACTTGGGACCGGCCCCTTTTATCAATACCCCGCACCTACGGGCTACACTCTCGCACCCCTGGTGCCCACATTCTTGACCTGTCCTACTGGCCCTCATCTACCTCCCCCTTTCCTCATGACCACATGACCTGACGTGGTTGGCCAACTGAACCAATTGCCCCACTCCTTGATTCTCTTCCGCCATGGGCGATCCCACAACCTGCCTACCGACTGTGGTCACGACATGGTCAGCACACCAATTGCCTTGTCTTACCTCGACACTCCTGGACCCCTTGTCCCTCGCCTTCCCAGCCCTTCGACCTTTCACGTACCGACTCCTCCTAATCCGCATGCCCTCCACTCTACCAGCCACACCGCCTCCCCGGTCCGCCACCCCGTCCTCACTGTTTCTCTTCTCCCCATACAGCACAACCCGGACCTGATGAAGATCCTGATTAAATAGGATCGAAACGCCGCGACCCTTCTACAGCACGACTTATGTCGCACCCTCAACTTTGGTTCTCAAGCCGAACAACCATCACTCACTGATCGAGGAAGAACCATTGTCTTTGTACATATTGTTTTTTTCACACTGTCACCTTGCGTCCTTCACTGTATTCACCCACTTGTCACTCGCGCCGTCACTCTTTGCTTCACTATCACTAGTGCACAAAGCTCCCTTGGATTGCCTCCGCATTTTGTGCTTGCAGTGCTGTTCCAACTGTCTTGTATGAAATGTTTTTTCCAAATATATGATGCTATATGCGCTTTCTAAAAACTGAAGTTGATAGTCTCTCCCCCTTATTTCCTGTGTTCTCATAATGTCATATATTTTTATTTGTCCCTCTTACTGAATCCGGTTGAGATATTGTTGTTAAAATACCCATTCCTCCAACATCACATAGCAACTGTAGTGTTGTGAGTTTTTGTCCTCGGACTCCCACCTGTCCACTTTAACAATGTGATAATATAATCCTGCCCATAATGGACAACAGCAATTTTGTTTCAATTTTCTACTTGTTGTCATTGGTGGCAACAGTTCTGTCAATAATTAGGTTTATACATCTATGTGAGTCATGTATCACTATTATGCCTGGATATTTTAGTTCTCTTGCCATTGGAATGCCCGATTTCATGCCGGTAACTTAAGCCTTACTTCCCAGTCAATATAGTCTAGATTTATTCTGGTAGACCAGAGACTATGCTGAATTCTTTTAGTATCTGCAGAACTGTTTGTAAGGAGGTGGTTAGCTTTATAGCGTTTTCTGTATACTTTGAAATTTCATGCATAGTGTCCCCCATCCCAATTTTCCAGCCTTGCAGGCTTTTCCTATTATTCGGGCGCCATTGCCTGAGCGAAAAGTAATGGCAACAGGTGACATCCCTGTGCTTTTTCAGTATCCAAGGCCACTAATGTATATGTATCCTCTAAATTGATTAAAGAGTAATGTAGTTGTGATAATCTTTGTTGTTTATGTTTTGTATTATGTTTTGGTATAAATCCCTTTTGATTAGAATGTATCAAGTCTGTAAGCACTGGCAATATACACTTGGCTAATGCACCACTAAGTATCTTGGTGTCAATTGGGATAATCAAAAGCAAGCTGTAATCTTGAGGATGTTTGTTTTTAAGACTACATCTATTCATTCTTCCTTCATAATTTTCCCGAAAGGGATCAGTCGCTAGGGATTCATTATAGACCTCCAATAGTTTATCAAGTAGGATTGTAGAGTATTCTTTATACATTTATGTTTTCTCTTTTTTCATGTGTTTTAGCATGGTTGCCAGTTCTTCTTTAGTGAGCGAGACTTCTATTATTGACCTTTATTCCATTATCAATTGCAGCAGATTTTAAAGATAGGCATCACGTTTTTGTGGATCTATCATTTTATTTGGCTTCTACTCGTTTCTGAGGAAATCTGATAATATCTGATTTATTCCCACCTGGGTATTATTTACCATTGCCACATTGTTTCCCATTTCTCAAATGGGCTGCTGTTTTCGTTCTATATTTAGTAGCCTTGCAAATATCCTCCTTAATCTATTCCTCTCCCTGTACAGTATCTGTCTAAATGAAGTGTAGGAGTATTTGTGTGAACTTTCAAATTCTTCTTTATATTCCTGTTTCTTGGCATATAGCGTTCAAGTAAATTTCTGATTGCTCACCACCACTTGCTGAAGTGCTGCACCCTGCCTTTGAATCTTATCTTTTTCGATCTAGATCTAGCTACTCACTCCAAATATCATCCCTATGCAGGCCTTTCTCGTTGTTACGGATATATGATGTTACCACGCGCGCGTTACCACGACCTACCATTACAACGCGGTTGTAACAACGCAAGTCGTTACAACGACTTGCGTTGGGGGGGGCGCAAATTTAAAAAATTTAATTTACTATTCCAACACCAGTCCCCGTGGATAGTAGGGAAGGTGTTGGGATAGTAAATTAAATGATTTACTATCCTCGAGCGCCCCCCATAGCAATTCGTTGTAACAACTTTTGTTGTTACAACCGCGTGGTAATGGTAGGTCGTGGTAACACGCGCGTTGTAAGCGTTGCATACCCGTTGTTACTTTCATTACATCCAATATTATTGCTCTTGTGGAAGCTGTAGTTCAGTATTATGGTTAGAGTTAGTCATATCTTGTTGGCATACAGTGTCTGTGGCGGCTTAGCTTTTAGTCACCTTGTAGAGACCATTTTCTGGTATGGTGCCATATATAAGGCAACAATAGAGTGAATGGTCTGATCGCAGTCTTCCCAGATAATTTGCATCCAAACAACTTTGGGCCAACTATCTAACACAAATATATAATCAGTCCTACTGTAAGAGTTGTGTGGGAGTTGAATGCATGAGAATGCTTTATCTTTCGGGTGACGCTCCGTCTACATATCTACCAAATCTGATGTTGCTATCAGGTCTGTAATCTGTGTTGATGATATAATTATGCCATCTATCGCAGGTGGGTATCTGTCCAAGTTGTACAGTCTTCAATTTCCCTAATTATTAGAGGGGTTCCAACTTTTAAAAAGCAAAAATGTCTTCACACCACTATCCAGTGCCCTTAGTAATGTTAAGCACCTATATTAAGGAGTACTTACTACTGTATGATAAAATGGCTATAACAGCAAACCTACGAATTATTCTCAGTCTCACAAGCTTTTAGGAAATACAAATATGTTCCAACACATATAAACAATTGAGTGATTGCTGCGATTACTGTGTCCACCACAAAGCTGGATGTGCTGAAGGCATTAACCCCTCCCATGCTTATGAAGCCCTCAGCTCATCATGAGCACAGCTCCTCTGTGAGTCATGACGAGCTGAGCTTGTCACGAGCACAGCGACGCCGTGGACCCCCCTCCCCCCGCACCGTGGAATAATTACCATCGCGGCCAAGGGGTTAAAGATCCCTGCTGCTGGGCAGCCTGGCAAAGTGAAAATATCCTATTCAATTTCTTGTTCACTTTTAATTTCTACATTTCACATATAATGGTAGAATAAGGATTGAAGATGGTACCCTAACAGGTGAATCTTATCTCTCCAAGTTAGTTTTTCAAAATATGTTTATGCTGGTATGTCTCAAACATGATACTAATACTGAATCAATAATGTGTGATAATATACTAATGCAGCACAAATGGCATCAATAGTTAATGATGTAGCTTTTTGTTGTACCTTAAAAGATTCATATGTTGCTTGAATTTCTTTAAGTTCCTCACAGAACCAGTCAAACACCATCACATAGCATTCGCCGATCATTGGCTGAATTCCTTGACGATGGCTAACTGCAGAAAACCTGGATAGGGAACAAAGCATAAGAACTGTACAGTAGTGCTTTAAATAAGATCAGCCGCAAGAGGGGTGTCATCTGTGGCCCTCAAGTTTGAAAGTACATTTTTACCAGGCACACAAAACAAACAAGGCTTAAGATCGCATGCATATGGAGATTACGTAATAAAGTGTCTCCGCAAGAACTAATTAATCAATGTCATGTAAGAGGTCAATACTTGTAACTGAAAGTGGACACCACTGAAGGAGAAAGGAAAATGCTGCTTACCATGTAAGCATCTGTTCTTAGCATGTAGTGCTGTATATGCACACGCTTAGCATACTCCTGCCATTTAGTGTTGGACGTTTGCAAGCTGTTTGTCTTCGAGTCATGAGGTATGATTTGACTCCTCCTCTTGTACCTTGCGCATGAGCACCGACTCACTGTGCGATTGTTTTCCACACATTGGGTGAGAGAATTTATGGATTATGAACAAACAGTAGGGTGCATAAAGTGAATGTACAGTGGAAAATAATGTGATATGCAACAAAAATACATGCTTCTGGGGAAGAGGGTGAGTGCATGTGAATCTACAGCATTAAAAGCTATGAACAGATGCTTACACAGTAACTAGCTTTTCCGTTCGTAGCATGTGTGGCTGTAGATATGCATGCTTAGCATAGACTGTATTGCAGTACCTTCAAGAAAGCTGTGGTTAGAGAGTGGATGGTGCAGATGTCTGAAATAATGTCCTTAACCTCTTCCTCGCGGGGCTAATTCCCTCCCCCGCGGGAGACGTGGTGCCGCAGTACTCATGACGAGTCCAGCTTGTCATGCTGCACAGTGGAGCTGTGCTCATGACAAGCTGGACTCGCAATGACTCCATCCACTCCTTCAGAACGCCCGCACAGGTGGGGAATCCGCTGCACGTGGGAGGGCCGCGGCAGTTATGACGAGCTGAGCTTGTCCTGAGCACAGCTCCACTGTGCCTGATGACGAGCTGAGCTCGTCATAAGCATTGAAGAGGTTAACACTACCTGGTCCACTAAGCCTGTTGCGGGGCTAAGATGTATCCAAGTAATGCTTATTAAATGTGTGTGCTGTTGACCAGGTGTCTCCTTTACAAA
Organism: Lissotriton vulgaris; assembly: GCF_964263255.1. Lineage (NCBI taxonomy): Eukaryota > Metazoa > Chordata > Amphibia > Caudata > Salamandridae > Lissotriton > Lissotriton vulgaris. Next base: position 540,741,948 of record NC_141694.1, on the reverse strand, counting down.
TATCCGCCAGTTGGATGTTTCCTAGGAAGACCATAACTGCTCCCTTTTTTTGGGTGGTGTGTCCTGTGTGAGGTAGGTAGAACCCTTTTTGCTTCGTGATAACATCTAAATGCATTTGACAATCCGTATGGCTATGTCTGCTTTGGAGATGGGATGACCTATGTGAGGCTTTGCAAAGAAGACAAATAGCTGGATTAACAGAATGGGCTTTTTCTTTGGGTGTAGTACATCAGAGACCTGTTGACATCAAGGGCATCAGTGAATCTCCTTCCCAAGCTTTAGCAGCTACAGCTGGTATGAGGTTCTTTATGGACCTCTTCTTACTGGACCTTGGCATACAAAAACTCCTCAATAACGCTGGAATACAGTGTCAATACAAGACCAAGCACGAGTATGGTAAAGCGACAGCTGGACTAAATAGAAAAGAGAGGGAAAGAAGGAATATTGGAAGAAAGGGTGAAGAGAACGAAGTATGGATGAATGAGTGGGTGGATGAATGAGTATGCGGATGAATGAGTGGGTAAAAGGTGGAGTGAATGATAGGTAGATGGGCAGTTGAAAGTATGCAAAAGTAAAGGGAACAGTGAATGGATGTGTGAGTGAATAGATAAATGATAGGCAGGTGAAAGAACGGCAGAGTAAAGGGGGTGGATTGATGAGTGGATGAACAGGTAGAACAATGGCAGAGTACAGGGATGGATGGATAGTGGATGGACAAGTGAAAGGATAGCAGAGTAAAGGGATGGATGGACAGGTGAAAATATGGCAGAGTAACGGGGTGGATGAGTGGGTGAAAAGATGAGTGACTGGATGGCAGAGTGGGCTGATGCATGGCAAGATGGATGGCAGAATGGATGAATGGTTGAGTGGATAGGTGGACGGATGGCAGAATGGATGTGTAGATGGATTGATGGCGACGAATGAATAGATGTATGGATGGCAGAGTGGGTGGATTGGTGGATGAATGGTAGAGGATATGGATGGACAGGTGCAGGTTAGATAGATGGACAGATGGCAGAGTGGATAAATGGATGGCAAATTGGGTGGATTGATGGATGAATAGCAGAATGGATAGCCGATTAGATGGATTGATTTCAGAATGGATCGATGAGTAGATTTTAGAATGAATGTATGGATGGCAGAGTGGGTGGATGAATGGCAGAGTGGCTGGATTGATGGCAGAGTGGATAAATGGATGGGTGGATGGATAGCAGATTAGATGGATGGTTGGCGGAGTGGTTGGATTGATGGATGAATGGCAGAATGGATGGATGGAATGGGAAAGATTGAATGACTGATAACAGAATGTGAACTTGAAATAGTGGATATCAGCAAGTGGATGAAAGGGTGAAAGAATGAATAGATAGATGAAAGAGAAAAGGAAGCTGTTCCAGGGAGAGTTTGGCTCACTTGCTTCTCTTGCTTGGTGACATCAGTGTTTTAGATCAAGGTGGGGACTGTTTTATTTTTCTGTCTACTCCCTTGCTTGACATCCAAAGTGTGCAGTGCTCTTACCGATCTGACTAGTGCATTGGAGCTAACATGCACCGCTAATCTTTGGGACAAAAACTTGCCATTTTCATCATTTAAACTGGTACTAAATGTCATTCTCTGATCATGGACAAAGACATTTTCTCACACCGCTCACATTCTTGGGTCTTGATTAATAGTTACAGATCTCTAACCCCAGCGGCTTATCTGGACGCAACATACTCTGTCTTTATTAAAAGAAAGCTGATGGCACTGGGGTTCGGTAAATTCCCAACTTTGGCAGACGAGCCAGCCTGGAAACATATAGAATCCGTCTCTTGCCGCCTCTGTGGGTATGTAAAAGAAGATCTTATTCACATAATATGTATCTGCAAACAGTGGACAACGGAGCGAAGGCTCTTTCTAAGGAACACATTCCTGGTAAGGAAACTACGTACTTGTAGGACTGCAGTAATTGGATGCCTGGACGCAACGTCACCACAAACAAACTGCAAGATTGTAAAGTCCTTGGTGACTTTCGAAAAACTTGTGAACGCAATGTAAATACTTAGTTTTTGTTTTACTCTTTTATTAATTTCAGTTATTTGTCCAACTATAACTATTAGGTTTTAAATATATGACTATACTCAATGATCAAAATTTCAATTTAAGGTTGAGATGATAACGGAAATGTTGTTGCGGCTGACCTTATTCAATGATCATATTTTATTCATGCTTGAGACCGGTAATGGAAATTTTTGTTATGGGTTTAATTAACTGAACAATAAATAAATAATATAATATATAAGCAGTGCTCTTACAGCAATACAACACCTTTAGAATGCCATACAATCTTGCGGAAGGTTAAGATACCTAGATTTTAGGACCTCTGGTGCAAATCGCAAGGTTTAGCTACCTGGGATCGGTATGCCTAAAATAAGCTTGCATTTGTGTGAGAAGGTTCCATCTGAGGTGAAGCCTCCCGTGGGGGCTGAATGACATTTCCATAAGGGGGGAGTGCCAAGGATGTCCGGCCCACATTGGAGCAACTAGAATGAGAGTTAGTGATGTTTGCCTAGTTACCTCAACATGAAGGGAAGCAGTAAAGATGTGGAAACGTGTAGGCAAATATCCCTGACCAAATCATACATAGAGACTTGCCCATGGAATGTGGATATGCATAATGGGTAGTGAAGTTAGGGTATCTTGCATTTTCAGGCTTGGCAAACAAGTTATTTTTGGGATGCCCCAATGCTGAAAGTGTGGGTGAAGAACCTGGGGGTAAATTTGTGAACTTGTGGATGCATCCTGATGAAGAGGTCCACAAAGTCATTGTCCACCCCCAGGAGATGCTACGTCACAAGATGAATGCTTTGGCGGAATACCCAATGTCTGATCCTCTGTGGTAAGGAGAGCTGAGGAAGTGTGTGCCAAACTTATTCTGAATGTAATACATGGTGGTCATGTTGTCCGTCCTGACGAGGACTATCTTGCCCTAAATGACTTGTAGGAAGACTTTGATAGCTGGGTGAATGGCAAGCAGTTCCGGGCAATTGGTGTGGTGACCCTGCTGCTGAGAGACCAACCCCCACTGGACCATGATTTTGTTGAAATGCGCATCCCACCTCTTAAGAGAGACATGTGTTGTAATGGTTTTTAGCAGAACTCTTCAAAAGGCCTGCTTTGCACCAAGTTGCTGGTGTTCCACCACTTCAGAGAGCAGCATATTTTTGCCTGTATCAACACTAGATATTCCCATTGACCCTCCACTTGAGATCACTGAGTCGTGAGACACTCTTAGAGGGTACATATGTGCATCTACATGTGAGGAACAATGGCAAAGTAGGAGGACATCATTCCTAAAAGGCACATGACCATTCCACCTGAGAGTTGATGACTGGGATGAAAAAGAGGGAGCAGGTGCTGAAAGGCTAAGATTCTATACTGGTTGGGATTGGCTTTGTTTGTGACCGTGTTTAAAATAGACTCTAGAAATAGCTGTGTTTGCATCAGTTGCAAGTGGCACTTCGTAGATGTTATGGTGAAACCCAAGCTGTGAAGCAAGGATGCCCTATTTGAGTATGTGATCTTGAGCAGCCAATTGTCGAGGTAAGAAAATACATGAATGCCCTCCCTTCTTTGATGTTCTGCCACTACTGCTAGGCACTTGTTAAATACCCTTAAAGCCGTAGTAACCCTACAGGAGAGCACTCTTAACCGGTGGTGCTATCCACTTACCATAAACCAAAGGTATCTCCAATGAGAGGGGTGGCTGGGAATGTGGATATAGGCATCCTTGAGATCGAGCACAGTCATAAAGTCTACCTGCTGAAGGAACTGACATCCTACAGGGTTGTCAGGCAGAAATGTTCTTATAGGATGTATAGGATAGAGGTCTGCCTTAGAGGATGGGTCCTTGACAGCCATACTTTTTGGGAATCTGGTAGTAGAGAGAGTACACCCCGGATACTGCTTCTATGGCACACTTTTACATTAGGGCCCACACTTCTTCCTGAAGAAGGTAGAGGTGTTTCTGACTGAGAGTGTGTGTCCGGCTATTATGATGGGGGCAGGGGTATGAAGTTTGTGGCAAAAGCTGTGTTGGACCACAGCTAGGACCCAATAGTCTAATGTGACTTCTGTGCAGCGAGCGAAGAAATTCCATAACCTCCGCCCGATAGGTGACATGTGGTCTAGATGGAGGTAGTGCAAGTCACTGCTTGGAGGTGGTAGCTTGCTTGCAATAGCCTCCTTTGATCCTACCCCTCTTGTTACCTCTGTGGGAGCCTCTTTTATACCGCCTCATAGCTTGGTATATGTAAACCTGTTGCTGCCTTTGGTAAAAGAGAGGGTGCTTAAGTTCGTATTTGCCTCCCCATCTGGGCTGATGTTCCAGAAAGGAGTCCGTGTACGGAGAGGACTCAAGCGCCCCATGAATTTCTCCAACTCTCTATCTTTCTTAATCCTTTTGACTATGTCAACAACCTGAGGCCCAAAAAGGTCCTCCCGTCAAATGGGAGGTTGTGGAGATGCTGTTGTACCTGAGGTTTGAATCCAGTGATGCAGAGCTAGGAGTGGCACCTGAGTATAACACTTGCATTAATTCCCCGGGGGGCTGTGTATGCAGCATCCAAAGCATATCGGATGCAAACATTGAAGATGGCTTTGTCCTCAGACACTTTCTCCTCCCTCAACTTCCTGTACTGTGCTTAAGTAGCCACTCTATCTCCTCCCATTGTGCCCTGCTTTACCAAGACAGGAGTGCCATGAAAATGGCTATTTGCAAATCTACAGCCACTCCTACTTCCACCCCATTGCCTGCTGCATCTATTTTCATGATATAATCTGGAAGAGGAGCACCACCTGCACCCTTGGTGGAGGCAGTGTGTGCCCCCAGGAAGCCAGAGGGAACCTGCCCCCAATATTTGCAACATAGGTTAGAGAGGACTTCAATGTCTTCTCTACCCAAGGGTCGACCACTCCAGTCTCGACATTCTCTTTGAAGTTGTCGGGGCGATTTTAACATGACCTTGAGCAAGGAGAGAAGATGGACTGCGCACTCTGACTGAGAGAGGAACCCAGCAGGAAATTATCCTCCTTTTGGGTGACCTGAATGTCCACCTTATGAAAGGCTGCAGCCTATTGGCAGACCTCATGGTATGCTGTTGTGTCATCGTGGGTGAGGTCCTCATGGGATAATAAAAGTGAGGATTATCGGGGGATACATGCTGTATTTGTCCCCGGGGTTGTTGGTGATATCCTCACCTGTGGATAGGCTGTACAAGCCGAAGACTCCATGGGGCTATTTGGTTGAGAACCGGAGATGGTAGACCTCACCGGTGACTCTGGTGGAGACAGTAGAAGAAGAGTGCAGGGGTGTGGTGATGGCCGAGTTGGTGGGAGAGCTGATGGGAGTGTATTATTTGGTAACAGGCTGGCCTAAAGGTCATATCCCTATGCGTCCTTGGTGTTGGTTCTGGTTAGGGAGGCCTGGAAGATGGCTCCCCTTCAAATGTGAGTTTCCTTAATGAAGAATAATCTGCAAAATTTGCTATGGAGCTGATTATGTAGATTGTATGTAGATTATCCAGATCATTTAATAAGTGCCAGTTTTGATGGAGGGTTTTTTTGAAAAAATTGGATGATGGACAGAAAGTAGAAACGCAAACTGTGCGTTTCAGTTGTTTCCTTTCTTTCTTTTTGAGCAGTTCTTCACGTGGAGTCCACCACGCTCGCTTAATGGCTTGCTTAAGTAGTTTTGCTGGATAACCACGGTCCAGTAATCTCTCTTTTAGAGCGTTGGCATGATTCATATACTCATCCTTGAATGTACAGTTCCTCCGGATGCGGAGGAACTGTCCCACAGGTAAGTTCTGTTTCAAGCTCCTTGGGTGGTTGCTTGAATAATGTAGCCTTCCGAAACAGAAGACTTCATAAAGAAGTACAGGTAGGACCTGAGTGTATGCTGGACTAAATGTAAGTTGAGAGTTGTTCATATATACGACTGACAGTATGTTATTTAATTTATGTCTTTCAGATTTTTGTGTTTGGTCCTGAAGAGAATCCTCCTATTCTAAGGGATTGGAAACGCGTCGACCTTGTTATTTTGAGTGTGTAGACCAATCGATTACAAATGTGTGCTGTAAATGTAAAAACTGTTGATGGTCTATTCCATGAGTATAATTGAATTCTTGTATTCCTCCATTTAGTGGATTAGGTTTCACCTGCTAATATAAATTGGACTTACGCAGGGCCTATAATATAAAACATTTTTCCTACCCAAAAGAAAAAACCCTCCCCCACCAACATCCTTTGTTGTCTGCCGTCAATTTATGTTCATGAGTGAAATGTTTTGAGTGTGAAATTGTTCCTCCCCCACTCCTCCTTATTCCTGAACTATTCATTCTTTTTGTTAAAATCTTCAAGTTAAAGGCCTGGAGTTCCTCCCCCATGTCATTCACAATAAATATGTTGGACTTAAGTCAAAGCCATATATTTAGTTTGTTGTGTTTTAAAATATTACAATAATCTTCTCTCAAAAGAAAAAGAAAAATTCAAAATAAACTTATTTGACTTTGATAAAAATCTTGACTGAAAGAGTGGTCTGTGGGAATGAGCGTCTTCCAGCTCATTGCCCTTGCTATTTTTTGAATTGTTGCACAGTACTGGCAATCTCTTTGTTAATTATAATCTTGGCGCAGCCTTACTGTGCTCAAGTCAAAACCCTTGTTGTTTTTTGTTTTCCTACATCACGGCAAAGACCTGGAACGAGCTCCTGATCAATATCAAACACTCCCCCACTCTACACACCTTTAGAAAGAGCCTCAAGGCCTGGCTCTTCGACTGACTTGGAGGTGCACCCCTCTACCCCCAGTGCCTTGAGACCCTCACGGGTGAGTAGCACGCTTCACAATTCCCTGATTGATTGATTGATTGATCTCCTCCTATACTTACTGAGACCACCCCCCCTGATGAAGCGGACTTCTAAAATTATTACCTTAAAACATCTTAGCAAAACACTGAAAAATACCTCATTCATAATGATCATTAGGGAAAAAGTTATCAGCAAGGACAAAAGGAACTCATCAGGATCCCTAGTAGGTTAGTACTGACTTTTCTTTTGAGTCTGTATGACCACCAATGCAAACCTGTCTAATCACAGGCAAGGCTGTCCTGGTTATTAGAAACAAAGACTGTTATTATTCACACCATGATAAAGCGCACTCAAAGCAAGACTGTCATTACAGAGCATAGGGCAAGCCCGTCTATTTTGGCACTAGCATGCCAAGCAGACTAGATATTCGAGTATTGAAGGGCTTTGCAAACATTACTAGAAAAATACACTTGGAATGCTATCCTGTCTTTGTTTATTAGAGAGAGAGATATCTTAAGCTAATTTAAGGAATATTACGAGGGAGAAGACAATGCGATAGTTGATCTATAAGCCTAGCAAGAGACCATAGTCAGCGTGAAGGATGGAGTTGGCTCTCATGTATGCTGAACCAATGAGATGCAACGACCAGCTCCTAGTCAGGATACCACCTTAATAACTATTCTCTCCTCAAACACTGCTGGCTTAAAGCGCGATCCAAACAACAACATGGGAGAGTGGTTTGGAACGTTACTCATAACTGGACTTCAAGAAACCTGAACCACAGAACTACAACTGTTTTGATCTCTGGCAACTAAGTACACGTAAAGCCAAGCAAGAGGAAGGTGTGTAATCTGAAAATCAATTGTATGGGCAACCCCAATCCTAAAGTAATATTTTACACAAGCAGGGCCCTCGCTGGCTATTATGATCTGTATGCATCGAAGAAATGCAAAACTGGCTGGGCACAAAGAAAAGATAAATCTTACCATCTACTTACTGCCTTGAAAAAATAGTAATGCCAACACTGTCGAACTAGAGAAGTGTTTGGAAGAAGCACTGGAGTACTACCCTGATTATGTTATTCTCAATACAGAAAACTATGCTGCTAAAGTGACAGGTTTTTTTCGTCTGTGCACCTGGAAATGGAAGCTAGGAAGAATCGGGGAAATACAAGATAAAGTATTTAGCTAGGACTGATGCATGTGGGAGATCTCTGCCTCAGTTGCTTTCAAACAATGTTGATGTCAGAGCAGTACGAACTGTGGGAGCTGTCAGAAATTCGACCTCACTCCCCACTCCAATAAAAGCAATTCCTGCCTCCTAAAGCACTGCAGCAGTTGTCTCTATTCAAGTAAAGTACATTTATTAATGCTTGGTTAATAAAAACCCTTATATAAATAGTATCATGAAACATTTATCACCTAAAAAAAGATACATGATTTGTTTAAAATTGGCGGACAATTGTGAGTCATGGCACAATGTGATATCGTTCCCTGAATCTTTGTCTGTATGTAATATAAAAAGAAAGAAGGAAAGAAAAAAAGTTTAAATGCAGTTGTTCTTACAAAGCTGATAAATAAGATTGCATTTACTCTCTGGTGGTTAAAAATGTTTACAGTTTGGACATTACGTCTTACATTGACTCTGTTGTAACATTCTATAACGGCTTGGGAACAACTTTGTACTCTCAAGTCACTGAACTGGTGCCGCAGTAGGCGAAAGCATTCGAAGAGAAGTGCAAGATGATGTGCACAATGGTTTCTTGAGATTGGTGACACCATCTGCAAATACCGTCATGTCCTGTAAGCATCCATTGTGGACGGTGATCTATGGTTGGCAGGCCTCCTAGATGCAATTTCAATGCATGTGAGGCATTTGCAAGTATGGTTTGGTCTCCAAAAAGGATAACTTCCACATGGAGAGATTATCATGCTTCTTGAAGACTGCAAATGCTGATAGCTGATCCCACAAGTGGTTAATTTGCAAGTTCCTTGTGCACCTCCTTGAGTACTCACAATGCATCAATTTATTTGAGTCACTGGCCAATTATTCCCAAAGTAAGTGGTTGAGCGAGCCCTCCTGGACAACATTAACTTTAAACAAAGTTTTAAAAAGGAGCCATGACTTACAATAGATTGCTTGACAAAGCCAAATTCCAACCTGATTTGAGATGGTTAAGCATTGTGCGGGGGATGAAAAAAGCTGCCTGTAGGTGTTTAGACTTAGAGATTATAATAACTTTGTTTCTGAGTCACAAAGGGGTTCATACCTATAAGAAATTGTTGGTAGGAACATTGTGCTAATAACTTTCAATTGGGGTAACAATTTAGGGTCCGTCATGGCTTTGTTTTTCATTTGTGCTTTGTAAATGTAGAGGGTACCTTTGGCATCTATAATGACCCTAAATATTTTTTGTCCTGTCCTTAAATAAGTTATGTTTTTAGGTACCAAAGGCCTGATTTAGTGGGCTTTTTGCTAAACCCAAGCACTTTTGTTTTCTTAAGTTTGAATTTCAGATTATTTCAGTCCTTGAAATTGCTTAATTTATGCAGTCTTTTCAGGCCAACTTTATTTCGACTCAGTAAGACTACAGTGTTTACATAGAGCATACTTGTTATAATTTCCCCCCACAAGTTTAGGTGCATGAGTGTTGTTTTAATCCAGCTTCATCAGAAGGTCTGCGATGAAGATATTAAATAGGGCTGTAGCAAGCACATAGCCCTGATTCAGACCAGTTGTCGTGATGATCTTGCAGGAAACCCTCCGTCCATCGTCAATTTTTACCCTCATCCAAGTTTCCTTCTAAATGAGTTAGCTTGCTTTTAACAACAGTTCTGGAGTTCCTTAGATGAGTAACTTTTGACATACCTTTGACCTGTCAACTCTGTCAAAAGCGGGCCTTCTGATCCATGAAATATGCATTGAGGGTGGTTTTGTACCCATGTAGAGACATGAGCATGTCTGGTTGAACAGACTTAGATGTCGCTCATCGGACGATTCATTCAGATTTTGTAACAGAAGGCCAGCGTAGTATTTTGTCTCATTGTCGAAGCGCGTGATGAGTAGACAATTTGTGGGGTCTGATCTACTACCCCCTTTGTATAACAGGTGGATAATCGCACCGCAGCAAGAATCAGTTATCATGTCATTCGCAAGGCATGGTTAAATACTGGTGTTAATTGGTCCACCCGGATTTCTGGGTTTGTTTTAAACATGGCTTGGAGTAGACCATTTGAACATGGGGTGCCATCAACTTTGCTTTTTAATGTTAACTTTTCAAGTTGTCTTGGGCAATAGACTATCTTGTCTTACTCTGTTCTCGAGAAGCCCAAGAGAAGTGGGTTATCCTTCAACATGGTAGCACTCGGAACTACTGGAGTTGTATAATGGGTGCTTAGAAAGAAAACCCATTCTGGCTCACTTATGTTCATGTTGTTAGCTAACTCCAGGCCCTTTACAATGTTGTTTATAGTTCTCCAGAATTCTCTCAAATTGTTATCCTTGCTGTCATGCAGAAGTTTTGCCCAAAATCGATTCTTTAAGTTCCTTCTTGCATACCAAATCACTTTCTTTTATTCTTGTCTAATTTTTCCAACTTTATCTATGTTCATTGGGTTTGTGGGACTTTTTCTAGTTACTCTTTGCTGGTGGTTCAAGTTCTTCTGCATCTGTTTTAGATCATTTGTATACCACTTTGTCTTAAATTCTGACAGACCTCTCTTTACTCCTTTGTTTTTTACAGGATTTGGATACTTATTGAGTAATGTTTCAAGAAAGTTTCCCATGCGCTGATGGGGTTGTTTTCATTTTGTTCCACCAATACCAATAATTGTAAACTCTCAGCCAGGATCTCTTTCATTAATTTGCCCTTCCATTTTAATCTTTTAATGGTTATCAAGAAGGGAAGGTTAGTAATGTTGGGGCTTGTTGAAGAAGTGGGATTATCAACCTCAATCCCATGATCTGTGGGCATTGGTCCCTCTCTGGCCGCTGTTCGATTTTAAAATGGACAATAAGGTTACAGAGACGAAGAGAGGTAAGGGTGTAATCTATGGTGGAACTTGATGTTTCAGTTATTCTTGTTTTTGTAGGCGGATGGTACTTAGGGAGTATTCCATTCAGTACCCTTAGTCTGACAGAAGAACAAATTGGCAAGAGGTATTCACCTATTTCATCCCATCTCCTCGCAGGTGTGACCTGCTGTTCGGAAATCTGTCATATGAGGTTTTGCGCCTATAGATACTCACAGCTGTCAAGAGACTGAAGGAGGTTCGGATTGAAATCGCCTGAAAGAATACATTTGGTGTTATTATGAGCCAGTTTCAGGTCCATTACTACCAGATGTGATTTCGCCTCAACTCCTTGTTTTTCCTTTACTGTGGGATTTATGTATATATTAAGAATAATTAGGGGATTGGCAGTGCCCTCAGACCAGGTTTCCAATTTTACTGCCAGGATCAATAGGATATTAAAATGTAATTGCGTATCTGTACCATAAAGTCTAGTGCCATGTAAGTTGATATGCCGGCCTTGGGTAACCCCTTCAAATGATATTTTACAGCATTGTTGTTGTACTTGAGGAACCCAATTAGTGAAAGGTGCATATAGCACAGGTTTTTTGTATTAGGACCATATGAAATGCTTTCCAATAGTTCACGGTTGTGTCATCAGTCGATTTTTCTCATCAACCCAACTAGCTAGTGTGACCCTATTTCATACAGGAGATTATTTTTTCTTAGGCACTACAGGTACTCAGATCCAGGGTGAAATGGAGGAAATGTCACTCTCCAAGGTATGTTGGTCCACCATTGGGCTGTGAGGTTGATTAGCCCTGACAGCTGGTTGTGATATGTTTTTGCTTATTGGGTTCCTCAGGATAGAATACAAGTTTTTTCTTGTATTTTGAGGTTGTGGGGGTCATGCCAACATGTTTTGAGAGATGCGTTGCCTTTATATATATGAATACACTTCCTCAGAATGTTTGCAAATGGGGATAGCACAGATGTCAAAGTGAGCTTTTGTTGACAGAACAATGGCTTTGTCTATATTGACCACTGAACTGTGCATTGTTAATACTTATGCAGTATGTACAACCATTGTGTTGCATGAGGGTAACAAAACCCCAAGTTAGGATTTACACTGTGAGTGACAAGAAACCACGGAGCAGTGCTCGAGGTACTAAATAAAATAACTGTTGAGAGCTATTTATACTAGTATTGATAGTAGAGATAGGTTTTACATGTGCTGTTTTCCTTTTCAGTTGCAGCAAAAGACACTTGAATATAAGGTACCATTGATTCACTCATTAGACCAATGCTGGTTAATACATGGGTATTTCTCTGCTGTTTATGCCTGGAAAACAGCTATTCACCAGTCCACACATAACCACGTCTTTCCAGACTTCCTTCCCAGCAGAGCTGTCTCACACACCTTTCCTCTTATCTAGACACTCTGCTCTTCCATTCATACAGCAAGTGGAGTCAGTGATGCTGGAATTGCTTTTGGGGTGGTGCTGCTCCTTGAAAATTGACTTAAGCATTTGAATGGCTGCCACAAACAACATTTCTGGGTGAATAACTTGGGATGACAGGATTTTAGTCTGCTCGGTTCAAACCTTTGTTAATAGAGAGGATATGGTTGACTTCAGGTTTTAGGAATTCAGGGAGTGTGCACAATTAATATCTTCTGAACATAGAGTTTACTAGAAAGCTTTCCCGATCAGAGCACTGAACAGAGAAACCACCTTTCAACTCACCGCATTGGACCAAGGACAAACTAGCCGCAACCGTAAATGAAGCTTATTATGTAAGTATCTGGTGTTCTTATCAGGGTTGATAGGACCAGTTGTCCAGCGCCATACGCCAGGCCTGTGCAAACCCAACTAATATGGTTTGATAAAGAAATCTGGTTGTTAATCATGGACAGAGGAAACATGCTAATGGGTCTTTTTAGGAATGCAAGCATCCTACGTTTGGAGAAAAAGTGTGCTGCAAAACAACAGCAACTCAAAAAGTGTGTCATCTATAAGAAAAGGACTGCCAGGAGGCGTACCGAAGGTTTGTAGTACTGCTCTGTAGTCATTGAGGTAACATTCAACTCCATCAGGTGATCCGTAATGATGCCCAAGGAGGGACAAGTTGAGGTTAATGGGTATATCTACCGATTTAATGAGATCTAGACACTATAATATCAATATAATTAGGTATTCGTTCAATAAGGTAAAGCCAAAAAGCATGGTGGATGCCACTCATGAAATCAAGAAAGGATGTATAGATGCTCCCACCTTATTCAATCTGTTTGTGGCTAAAAGATACAAAACCATATCTCACATTTCATTGTGAGTTCCTATAGGCCCTTTACTATACCAATTATACTGTTTAATTAAGTTCTACCTAAACAGTCCCACAATGCTCCCTTCTGGCCTTATTTTTTATTTATTTTTTTAAACCTTTATTGATAAACATGGACATACAACAGCAATCATACAGCCGCATAGGGTCGGTTGTCAACATTGCCAAGGATCATAACAGGATGAATGAGTTACACAGCACTTCAGCCGACAACCCTAGGGCCCGGCGGCAATTAAACAAACATGTCATAGCCATACAATATTCACAGGAGAAATAATGTCTTTGATTTTTATGTTTTTTGAAAACCAACAAACCAAAAATTAGAAGAAAAATAACTGCGGAGGCTAAACGCAAGGCTGATACACAAGTAATCCTTCTGGGGAGGGAGTACTACATCTACAACTGTTACATAGTAACAAGTGAAGTTGAAAAGCTATGGGAAAAGCAGACGGGAGGGGGAAAGGGGAAAGAGCAAGCCAGCAATGCCTTTGACGATCCCCACAGTTGCGCAATGTCACGCTTGGCGACCATATTACCCAATGTGGCCCATTGCGTCTGAGCTACATTATAATCATTGGGCTCCCACACATTTAGTAGACACCTTCGGGCCTCAGGCAAAAGCGAAACACCCGTCACTTCTTCCATAACACCATGCACACGATTCCAGAAAGACACCACCTCCGGACACTCCCACAAAATATGAAGGAATGTACCCACCATTCCACACCCGCGCTTACACAAGCCATCCGAAGCATACCCCATACGTAACAAGCGAGGACCTGTCATGTACACTCGGTGAAGGATTTTCAATTGCACCAATCTCAGACGGGCTGGGATCGCCACCTCCTTCGGGGAGGATATCGCCGCCTGCCAGTCCTCATCATCAAGTTCCAGTCCATCGCTGGTCCAGGCCGTACGGAGCTGTATAAGAAGGTCCGCTCGGTCATTTATCAGTTTTTTATATATAAGGGAGATCGTACTGTCCGGGACATGGCCGTCGAGCACTCTGTCCTCCAGGGGTGAGGATTCTGGAACGAGTGTGCCGGTCGGAAAAACAGAGGAAAGGGCATGTCGGACCTGTAGGTACCGAAAGTATTCTCGATTCCTTTTGGGCAAATCTCAGAGTCTCTAGCCTCACCTTGGACTTCTGGTGAATTCTGCTCCCTGCTGCCGCTGTTGCCGCTGCGCCTGGCCGGACCCGCTTCGCGGGTCCCGCTGCGCGGCTATCAGCTTTGCCATTCTCGACTTCCAGCAAAGGTTTGGGCGTTTCTGCTAACCGGCAGGGCTGCGAGCTCCTAGCGGGGGACTCCGAGGACCAGGAGTCCCCGCGCGCCCGTTACCACCTGGGCTTCTCTCCCTGCCGGCTCCACCCCCATCCTTCCTTCTTAACCGGCGGCTCAACCCCTGTCAAGTGGATTCCTTTTGGGCAAATCTCAGAGTCTCTAGCCTCACCTTGGACTTCTGGTGAATTCTGCTCCCTGCTGCCGCTGTTGCCGCTGCGCCTGGCCGGACCCGCTTCGCGGGTCCCGCTGCGCGGCTATCAGCTTTGCCATTCTCGACTTCCAGCAAAGGTTTGGGCGTTTCTGCTAACCGGCAGGGCTGCGAGCTCCTAGCGGGGGACTCCGAGGACCAGGAGTCCCCGCACGCCCGTTACCACCTGGGCTGCTCTCCCTGCCGGCTCCACCCCCTTATCCACCAGTTTCATAGACATAAAAGCCAAGTAACATCCCCGCTGCGCGGGAGCGTGCGGGAGGGCGCCGGGACAAGGGCGGGACCGTCTGTGGCCGTCCGGGGCCGGAAGAGGCCGGGCTGGGCTTCATCCCTTGGCTCCGTAAAAGTGGGCACCCAGCCAACTGGACAATGGCTTCAGGTACTCGATCCTGTAAGACAAAGAAATCTGCTGGAGAGGTTGTTTTAGGCACTATGGACCAGTTT
The DNA here is from genome assembly GCF_964263255.1 of Lissotriton vulgaris. Taxonomy (NCBI): domain Eukaryota; kingdom Metazoa; phylum Chordata; class Amphibia; order Caudata; family Salamandridae; genus Lissotriton; species Lissotriton vulgaris. The sequence goes on along the minus strand of NC_141694.1, from coordinate 540,726,819 downwards.
ATAACCCGTGCAGTTTCCATAGTCGAAAAGGAGATAATCCTGGCAGAACGAAGGTTATCCCGGGATCCTACGAGTATGTCTAACAAGCGCTCATCTTTGGGCGCCATTGCCCAAGCTGCCAGCCCTGGTCATATTTCCCTAACTCCATTGTTGATAAATGATTCCCCAACAATTGATGAGAGAGTGAGCCGGATTAGGGCTAGTTTAGAAAGGGTAACTACCACCGCACCAAGCATTGTACTTGACCCGACACACTCCAATTCCTCCGTCCAAAGTATTCTATCGCCAGGGGGACATACTCTGGATTGCAACTCTGAAACCCATGTAGTCTCTAGCCCCCCTGTGCCTTCTAGGGAAGCTGTGAACTCCCCACCCACTGTAGGACACACCGAAGCCTGTACTCCTAGAGTAGTAGCTCCCCAAACTACATCTGCAGGGAATCTAGCTTTAGGCCCAGTCTTATAAAAGAAGAGAAAGCGTCCCGCTAGCCCCCGCAGGGGAGGCTCTCTAAAGCCCCATAGTAAAGTAAGTAGGAACACTGTACCCAAAGGGGGCACTAGTTCGAATCAGGTTCCTCACCCAAATTTACACGCGACCCATACCAGAGATTCTACATTGGAGGGCACTCCGGGTCAAATGGCTTCTATAGATATTAGCATTTTCCCCCAAGTTGAGAGCATAATTAAGTCTGTGGTGATGCCTCTTGTAGATAAGATTGACGGCCTCACTCGCAAACTAGCCTCACTTGAACAGTCAATGCTGGACAACTTTTACGCGGTGAAATCATTAGTCAAATTTCACGCCAAGGCCCAGGTTGAAGAAAACGGAGGGCTAAGGTGTGGTGTTGTCCCCTTAGTCGCCTCTACTTCTATAGCCCACCCTGAGCTTACATCTTGCCAAAAGACGCCCGTCTTGGGAAAGGCTCCCCAATTGCAGCAACCTAATACCGGAACTATACCCCCACCGCCAACTCCTACTCCTGAGCCTAGTCTGGCCCGACCAAGGAACAAAGCTAGTACCCAGGCTCCCAAGGCACTTAAGGTTAACTTTGCTGTAAATTCCAAGCCTATAGTGCCTAACACCAGGGTACCTGGAAACACAGTGATCGCAACGAAGGGTGATACTACCCCATCCCCTCCAACTCCTGCCAAACAGGCCGTGCCCAAACCCCCAGCAAAAACCACGGTAAAATCTCCGGCTAATGACAGGGCAAGAAGGCACACGCCAAATGCTAGCCTCCCCCCTGGCTGTAAGCCTTATGTGGTAATTTTAACGGGGATCCCTGAGCTTGAAGAGGGTTCTTGTGAGTCATACTCTGACCTTAAACACAAGACGCTCTCCTGGCTCAAAGCTAATAGACCCCTTCCAGGGCATATTGATGGTAGAATAGCCTTCGTCCGACGCGTGGGTTGGATTGGCAACAGACGTAAGGAAATTAGCGGGGACTGTGTGTTGATCAATTTCAACGACCCCAGAACAGCAGGTATGATCTGTAGTCAGCAGTCGCTTCACAATTTCTGCGACATACAAACTAGGGATTTGGGGTACTTCTATCACCCCCCTCCTCTAATGGGGCCTAAAAAATCCCTTCAAGTTGGGGGTAGAGGAGCATGGTTCCCTCATTATCCAACTTTGGACCCCAGAGTAAGGGCATGGACACCTACTCAAGCAGCCCCTCCACAGGGTTGGGGTTGGTGACTTGATAATTTAGTGGCAACCAATGCCTCCCCTCCTAGGGTCAATACAATACGTATAGTTGGGGAGGAACCCTTGTCCAATAATGTTGTGCCCCAATCCCCGCCTAACTCAATTATGCCCTCTCTCTCAGGCGACGGGTCAGAGAATATTGAGTTAGTGGATGGAGCTCAATCTCCCGGTCCACAGGGTGGGGTTGCCGGATGCGATGAGCCCCTGCATCATGCATCCCTGAAAGCCATTAGTTGGAATGTGGCAGGCTTAAACAGCAAGCTAGATGTCCCGGACTGGGTGGCGCTCATTGAACCCCACTCAGTCTGTGCATTCCAAGAGACGTGGTGTGTAGAACCAAGGCACCGAGTGGGCCATGCCTCCTTTTTTGTCCCGGCAGATATTCCAACATCGGGAAGAGGTCGCCCCTATGGAGGTCTCTTAGTTTGGGTAGATATTTCTTTGGGATGGAGGGTATACCATCATCCCCAAAAATCTCCAGACTTGATGCGCCTCACTGTAACATGCCCGAGGAGAGCCGAAAAACTGGAGATTATTAACATCTACACACGAGGGGCCTCTGGGAGAGCCTTATCACCAACGCTCTCGGACCTGGAGGTAGTCTTGGGTGAGTGTAGTAGCGATTCATTAATTATGGTCATGGGGGACTTTAATTGTACATTTGAGCCCTTGTTGCCCGATGAATCCCTGGACTTATATGATGAAGATTCAAGGAGAGGTGTCCCATCTCTTGATCTTCCAATCATAAACAGTTGGACCCCCAGAATCATCCAGCTAAATTCCCTCACACTGGAGCACGGCCTGAGAGCAGCCAATGGGAGGACACCCTCAGACTTAGCGGGGGCACACACATATAATAGGGTTGGCCATTCATCCCGGATTGATTATATCCTTTTAAATTTTTCTTTGTGGGCTCACATGAAGGATATGATAGTCCTACCTTCCCTGGATAGTGACCATAACGCTCTCTCCTTGACCCTATCATACTGGTGGAGGGAGATTCACCCAGCTTGTGGAAACCATGATACACTAGCGATAGGGCCATTGGGAGGGGTGGTCCCATCAAACTGCTTAAGACGCCTGAAATGGGACAAAGTGGCAATAGACGAAGAGAAACTGTCATGTATCAGAGCTGTTACTTCTACAGCCTGCGCCATTTTAGAAAGCGAGCCTGTCAGCCCAAATCGGATTACAGCGGTGTTCTGCGAGGTCTCGCTGTCAATTGGGGACCTATTCAAGGCTAAAGTAAAAAAGGGAAACACTAACCGCGATAAGCGGCAGGGCAAACACGGATGGTACTCGAAGGAGTGTCGTGCCAGGAAGAGAGCACTGATATTGGCTGTAAAAAGTGGAGATGCGACCTTAATAGCCACCAAACGAAAGAGCTACAAAGCGGAGCTTAAAATAGCAAGGAGAGACTGGGAAGACGAATTTTGGCAGGAACTCCGAATCGCCAGTGTGGGAAAAAACGCAAAAGGTTTCTGGGACTTATTACGCAAGAAAAACAGACCCCTAGACACAGTCATCACCTGCAATATAACTGAGGATCTATGGTACTCACATTTTTCGAAATTGTACACAGCAACTGCAGCTGAAGCGATGGATTTCGCATTACCACAGTTCTCTCGAGTTGAGGAGAGACCAGAGGAAAGTCTGTTTACCAAGAAAGAAGCGGAAGGTGCAATAAAATCTCTTGTCCCGCGCAAAGCGGCTGGCCCCGATGGACTCCCGGGCGATCTGCTTCGTGCAGACATAGGCGATTGGAGTACGTTAATTACATCTGTATTGAACGCTGCCATGGCAGGTGCTTCTCTGCCCGCCTCCTGGATGGCCGCAGAAGTGGTCCCACTGCACAAAAAAGGCTCAAGAGAAGACCCAGCTAACTACAGGCCGATCAGCCTGATAGACTGTTCGCAAAAAGTAGCAGGCAAGGTCCTCCTAACCAGAATACAGCAGTGGGCAGATGAAAACAGGATACTGTCGGATCTCCAGGCAGGGTTCCGAACTGGTACAGGAACAATTGAACAATCGTTAAGGCTACTTATGATTCACTGGAAGGTCGTCACGATTGGGAAGGGCACTTTATATCTTGCCTTTATCGACCTCCGGACGGCCTTCGATTTGGTCCCCAGGAACAACTTATGGAAGGTTCTTAGTGATCTTGGCCTGCCACCTTATCTGCTTCACTTGATCATGAAGTTTCACGAAAACAACTATGCCCAAATTCGCTGGGGTCCGAATGGACAAAAGACCCGAAGAATAGATGTGAATAGAGGAGTGCGGCAAGGGTGTGTTCTTGCCCCAACACTCTTTTCGCTCTATGTCAATGGGGTGGTGGACCACTTGTCAAGGATACCAGCAGATGCCCCTCGCCTGGCAGGTCGTTTAATTCCCACCCTGCTTTTTGCGGACGATACTTTGCTCCTGTCAAAATCGCCAATGGGCCTACAACAGCTTCTCTCTGGCTTTGACGATTTTTGTAAACAAAGAGGACTCTGTATAAACACAGACAAAACAAAGTATCTCATCTTGAATCCTCTGCAAAAACATGGCCCTCCACCAACATTGGGCTCCGTTGCACTGGACAGGACCAAGACCTTCGACTATCTGGGTATCCGGCTGGTGGATTCCATGAAATGGGACCAGCATCTGACCAAAATGTTGCTTAATCTGAAAAGAGTAACCGGGACCCTGCTGAAAGAGCAGAGAGCAGCCACAACCAAACCTATAGCTGCAGTTTTGGACATTTACTCGGCCAGAGGAGTAAGCGCCGCTTTGTACGGGGCGGAACTGTGGGGAATGTCGAACTTGAAAGATCTTACTCGAGCTGAGAACACCTTCTTGAGAAGCTTGATGTCCCTTGGCCCTTCTGTCCCCATCTTGCCCCTGCAACTGGACATGGGCTGTCGGGCGATTGAAGATCTAGCAAAGCTACGCCCATTGCTTCTGTGGGCCCGCATCTGGAGAGTCCCGGAGCTCTCAAGTTATGCGGATGGACTGCGGGAGATATTAAGATCGACAGGTTGGGCGAAAATAAAGTGGCTAACGGATATCAAAGCATTACTCACCAATCTGGGGCTGGAAGAAGCATGGTACCAACAGACAGCCCCGCCCAAATCAACGATAAAACAGCTTTATTGGAACTGGGTGGCAAACAGAAGGAATTCTTCTACCTCGATTTGTAAGTCGACTAGAAATTTTATGGAGTCCAAAGATGTCCCTATTAGAGAACTGTATTTGGACATTATCTCAGCCCCTTGGGAAAGATCTTTGTATTTCAAATTTAGAATTGGTCTTCTCCCCGTAATGGAATTTACTAGTCATTGGAAAATTCCCTACCAGACCGCTCCGTGGTGCCCCTTCTGCCCACAGCGCCATGAATCTGTCCCTCACTTTTTATTCGAGTGTCCTGCCTATAAAGTCCCACGGTCAAAATGGCTAAAACCCATGTGTCGCACACTGGGAACTAGACACAGTAATGTGGCACTAAGGATTCTTCTTTCAGACACTCGTACCTTTTATGCATGCGCCACCTCAAAGTATCTTGGGTGGGCATGGCGGATTCGGTCAAAAAGACTCAGACAAATTGTTTAATTATGCTTTTACTCTTATGGTCTGCTTCAAAACCATGCTTACTTTAGGTAATTTAATTATTCTTCCCCTAAATGATAACAGTAAAAATTGCAGTCTTAGATCATGCAAGGGGTTTTTTTACTAAGAAAAATATAAAACTTGTTTCTATCTTTAAATGCTTTGAAATGAATTTTACTTGTATGTATGCTTTTTAAGATATTTTATATGTTGAAATAAAGCCTTTTTTGACTTTGACTTTGACTTTGTATTCTCGATTGCTAAGTTTGTATTCAAGTTGCAGCTCCTCAAAAGACTTCATCTTGTCCTTCCGCCAAAGGTCCCCCACCCTACTAATACCAATGAGGTCCCATTTTTCGAAACCCTTGGTAGTCCACAAATTGCCTAACCTCTCGGCAGCGTAGAGTGGAGTCGCTCGAGTGAGAGTGTCCGACCAGCCCATAGCAGCATTAGCGTTGTACCAGACCCGCACCACAACCTTGGTGGGCCCCGTCAACGCTGCATCCGACCGTTTGGAGTAAAGCGCCCTGTTATAGTCCCCGCCCGGGAGCAACCATTTGTCCATAGCAAAAGCTGGGTTAGGAGCTGGGCCATACATCGCATGATTGACTGAGCTCAGTTGTGAGGCCTAGTAATATCGTCTGATATCAGGTAATGCTATACCGCCATCATACCAAGGCAGCGTAAGCTTAGCCAAGGCAATCCGGGGACGTCCGGCCCACAACAATTTTCTTTGGAGGCACTCGATCTCGTGGAAGTAGCTGGAAGGCACTAGATCCAGAGTGTTTTGAAGCGCATATAAAAATCTGGGAAAGGACATCATTTTAAATAAAGCTGCTCTGCTCACCAGGGACAGCGGCAGTCTGCTCCAGGCTTTCACGTCCGCTTTTAGGCGAAGAAGTAGGGGGAGCAAGTTGCGCTGATACCTGACTGCTGGATCACGCGAAACATATATACCTAAATACTTGAACCCGGTGGGCGAAATTTGTATTGGACAATTGCGCGGTACGTGAGCGAGTAGACACAAGACTTACCCCAGTTGATGACTAGTCCAGAGTTCCTCCCAAAGGAATTAAGGACGTTGAACAATACCCCCAGGGATTTCCGAGGGGAGGTGAGGTAAAGGAGAATGTCGTCCGCATAGAGTGAGATGCGATCTTCAAAACCGGGAGTCCATCTGATACCCCTGAGTGACGGCTCCCATCGCAACCAAGCGGCCAAGGGCTCCAAAGACAGGGCAAAAAAGCAGCGGAGACAGAGGGCACCCCTGTCGCGTACCCCTCCCTAGGACAAAGGGAGCCGACACTCGACCATTAACGACCACCTGGGCTAGGGGCTCTTCATAGGGTAGCCTGACCGATCCAATGAAAACCGGTCCGAAGCCGAACTTCACCAAAGCTGCCCATAGGTATGGCCATTCCATTGTGTCAAATGCCATAGTGGCATCCAAAGAAAACAAATTGGCCGGCTCACGTAGCGTCTCCGCCCTCGCCAGCATGGCGTAAATTCAACGCAGTGTTGCGGGACGGAATAAAGCCAGACTGGTCCGGGTGCACCAGATCTCCGATCACTTTAATCAGACGGTTAGCTAACATTTTTGCCAGAATTTTAGGCTCCACATTAAGAAGTGAAATAGGTCTATAGGAGGTACACAATTCACGGGGTTTACCCTCTTTATGTATCACCACGATAGACGCTAAACGATGGTCACGGGGAAGCGAACCCCTCTCCCTGGACTCCAAGAACATCGAGCGAAGATACGACGCCATTTTGTTCGGACACAACTTGTACAGCTCGATGGGTATGCCGTTCGGGCCCGTGGCTTTTCCAGAGCGGATGGAGCGAATAGCGAGCGCTACTTCATCGGTGGAGAAGTCCGCTTCCATTAGCTCCCTGTCAGATTCTGACAAGCAAGGCAAAGCGATATCCCTAAGCAAAAGATGGGAGTCCTCTTCCGGCCGGTCCGAGACCGGCGCATACACCGTTCGGAAGTGGCAAGCGAACTCCTCCACGATCTCCGACGGATCCGTCACACTTACACCATCCACTCGCTCAACCACCGGCACCACTCGACTCAGTCTCTCTCTCTTGTCCAGCCAAGCTATCAACTTCCCCGCCTTGTCGCCCACATCATACAAACGGCCCTGTTGCTCTCAACTCATGGTTTTCACAGCATTCGTAACCAGGGCTTTATAATCTGATTGCTTCAGCTGCAAAACATGCACCTTATCACGCGTGACCCCCAGACTCAAGATCCATCTCCAAAGCTACAATATCAGACTCCAGCTGCTCAACCTCTCCATTGTGGCGCTTCTTAGAGCTGGCGACCAGCGATAGCCTCTGACCCCGTATAACAGTTTTAAAGGCCTCCCAGAGGGACACAGACAAAGACACTGATCCCACATTTTCAACAAAGTAGTGATCAATGGCTTTGATCACCCCAGCCCTGGTCTCTGGATTGATTGGGGCGACCCGGCCCCCTGCGTCTAAGTGGAGATCTATATGGATCCATAGCGGGGAGTGATCCGAGATGCCTCTAGGCAAATGTCGGGCCTCTCTCACCGTTGTAGCCTGGGCTGCGGGCACAAGAATATAGTCAAGTCTAGCTAAGCTCCCATGGGCCCCGGAGTGGAAAGTGTATTGGGCCTGCCCTGGGTGAAGCATCCGCCAACAATCCACCATACCAAACGTTTTCAAGAAACCACCCAGGCAGGACTGCGACGGTGTAAGAGCCCTGGGAGAATGGCGATCCTCCAGGCCATTAACCACCGAGTTGAAGTCCCCTCCAACCACCAGAATCCCTACAGGAAGCCTCAACACCAGTTTCCCCAGGTCAACAAACGTGGTGGCCTGTAAACCCGGGGGGACATATATCGAGAAGATAGCGATCGCTCTCCCCTCCCACCTACCAACAATGGCCGCATATCTACCCCTATCATCCAATATCGTATCATCAATCTCCAATCAATCTCCAAGGGAAGGGAACTACGGATCATAACACCAGCCCCTCTGGAGCCAGAAGTGAATCCCAAGTGTGCCATCAACCGGTAGCCCCTCCGGTTCATTGCATGGAACGTGTTCCCCACCAAGTGTGTTTCTTGCAGTAATACAATGTCGGGGGAATGGCGTTTTACATATTGGAGTACAATTCCCCGCTTTATTTTGTCCCCCAAGCCGTTGACATTCCAACTCAAGATTCTCAGCCCCCTACCCCCATCCCGAAGAAAGTAGCAGGGTCCCCGAAACCCCATGAAGGAAACACGGATTTAGCCATACAACAGTACGTAGCCTCGAAAACAATGCAAACAGTAAAAAGGAACCCCCCTCCCCCAAAATACCCAGAACAACAACCCCTCACCCTGCACCCCTGCGATAAAACCAGAAAACCACCCCAATTTGCAGTGTGCCTGTCGCCCTACCCAAGAAAACTAGTCTACAAATAGAAAAGGAAACACCCCCGGAGGAGGAAAAGTCCCGAACTCCCAGCTGCCCCAGGGTTTGTCTTTAAGAGTGTCACTGACCCAAAAAAGGATAACAATCCACCACAGCACTGTACGATGGTAACACACGCCGGTGTCCCTACTCCTCCTGGTCCCGTTGGCTGCCTTCGGCGCCTCTGGAGTGTTCCGCATTGTCCCGTGGCACAGATAGTGTGTCCAACCAGTCACTGACCACCTCTGGCATATCAAAGAACAGCCCCCGCTCATTATGTTCGATGCGCAATCGGGCGGGGAAAAGCATAGCATACTTCATGCCCAGGTCTCTTAGTCTCCTCTTCACCCCAGAAAATCCCAATCTCTGTTCGAACACCGATGGAGTAAAGTCGGGGTAGAAGTTGATGGACGCATTCTCAAATTTGGTGGGGCCGCTAGTTCTCGAGGCCTGAAAATGGCGTCTCTGTCCCTATAGTTGAAGATCCTCGCAATTATGGGTCGCGGTGTAGCCCCCTGCTTGCGTCTACCGCCCGGAACTCTGTGGGCACGCTCCACCGCAAAAAAGTTACTCAGGCCCTTAGGGGCGAGGTGGTTGAGAATCAAGTCTTCAACGAGTAGGTCCGTCGATTGATCGGCTGAGGACTCCGGAACTCCGACGATGCAGACATTATTAAGCCTAGCGCGACTTTCGAAATCCTCAAGCCGGCGGGCAAATTGGTCACTCGAGGTCTAAAGAGTCCGGATCTCAGTCTCGAGATCGGAGACATCGGTGGTGAGACTGGCTGTTTTGACATCCAACGACTTGACTCTCTCATTAGTCTTGGCCAAGTCTGCCCTAATCAAGCCTACATCCACAGCCACCGTGTCAATCTTGGCCGCCAAGTTTTCATATTGTTGGCTCATCGATGACTGTATACTCGCAATGGCGCCCATCACGTCTCGAAGAGTTGGCTCCTCCGGCTCAGGGGGGCCACCACCAAGGTCCTCAGGGGTTTTGCCAGTCCCGCTAGGCGAGCCCTTGTTGCGCGCAAATCTGTCCATAATGGTGCTCTGAGTTATGCCACCGCGAGTGGTGTTCTTGAGGGACCGCTTGTCGCTATCAGACTTGCCCGCCATGGTGGGCTGCTCGCCCCTCAGAGACTTTTGGGACCTGGTGAAAATGGATCCCCACGAGGAAAAACAACGAGAAACCGAAGTGCAGGGCGCCGGTGAAGAGCAGTCAAGCGAGTGCGCCCACAGGCCAGCTTGATCAATATGCAGCCGCCTCCCGACCTTCTTAGCCAGGAAAAGCGAAACCGAAAGTAGACCCCGGGTAGTCGTCCCCTTCCATACGCCGTTGTTGTTCAACTACTTTCGGGGTGCTCCGGAAGCCCAAGTCCCGGGATGAGTCACGGTGTAGGCCTTCAGGCGTCAGGAAGGAGTAATTCGGGTGTCCGGCATCCGATTCGAAGTTTGAAAAAGGCCGTCCAGATCAGGTGAGTCACAGCTACAAGAACCCGTCGTCAAAAACAGGATTTGTGCCAGGATAGACGGTGGAGGCGGCGAGGGTTTCGGGAGCTCACAGCTCACGCGACCATCTTGGATGCGCGCTAAGCTCCTCCTTCCTTCTGGCCTTATTTGAGTACACTCCACACGTTTAGAATCAACCAAAAATGTGATCATGGTCTTCAGCAATATATGCAAAATTGTTAAATTGTGTTATCTTCAGCAAGCCTTGATAGCTATCTTCTTCTGATGGGAGGTACTTCCTGTCTACAGCTCCATCCCTCTATATGCCTCTGCCAAAAGGTGGGTATCGCGGTGGGTTATACTGCTGGCATACGATGTGATTAATGCAGAAGAAGGTAGCCTCCTTCAACTGCTAAGTAAAGGTACAAGAATTAGGGCCCCATTAGAATGGCGGGCAGATCGCCCCGCCGGCGGTAGCCACCGCCGGCCCGGCGGGGCCATCTGCCTGCCATCCTTCCAGCAAAGACCCCCGCCATATTACTATGGCTGGGGGGGTCCGCAGCGGACGTAAAGACCGTCCGCCGCTTTTCCGCCCGGTCTGTTAGACACCGCCAGCCATATTTGGATGTGGCCCTGAACAGGCATGCGGAGTCTACTTGCGGGGGCCTGTTGCGGGCCCCCAGGGACTCCAGGGGTGTGGGGGTGCACATGGGGGATACCTATGCTTCCCCCCTTCTGTTCCATGCACAACATGACAGGCACCGCGCAGTGCCTGCCATGTTGTGCATGGAAGTGCACGACATGCCTTCCTGGCATTGTGGCGGGCGGTGCTGAGTGCACCGCCTGCCACAATGTCAGGAATGCAGAATGCGCCCGCCTGTGTGGCAGGCGCATCCTAATGTATGCAACGGGACCCCCGAACCGATGGCGGGCGGTCCCATTCCACGGGAGTCCACCAGCCATCCTAATGACCCTCCTAGTGTTGTCAGACTTAGTGAGAAAAGGCCACAGCATTAAATATATTTGAGCAGGCTTTAAAATGCAAGCAAAGGCTATACTAAGAGACTAGTGACTGTAAAATTATCTAATGACCAAGACTTCCAAAGCCCACTTTGCTCATAGAACGTGTGAGGTGTGACAAGTATCAAACAATGTCTGCTCTTGGCCCACTCGAAAGACGAAGACATCTTATGCTCAGATTGGGGGCAGCCGTCATTTTTAACTGCCATGGTAGAGCCTAAACAAGGATAAGCGTTTTGCAACCTCTGCAAAGCTGGATGAATTTATTTGGTACATAATACTAAGATGTGTAGCGATTCATTCCTATAAGTTTGTGTATTTAGAGGGTTTTGTCTCTGTATAAGTATTGGATAATGACGAATTCCCACTGAGATTTTATTTGAGTAAACCGTAAACGGATGTGTCAATTCTCTGCTCATATTGTCAAAACAATGCACATGGTGAACGCTTTTTACAGTTTCTACAAGGAAACTGAATAACACTTTAATTAAAACGTAAATAGATAATGTAGGTTCGATTTTAGTCTACTTTGCTCATGACAATAGTGCTGACTAAATCTTTGGCTGTGAGGAAAATGAAGCAGGCACAGATTTGTATATGGATAGCACATGGTAATAGGATGCAAGTGACCGTGGAAGAGGTAAATGGATCCTATCTCCTTCCCTAATAGAACATCATGCCAGGTATCAGTTGAGGGGGCAGTGCTGTAGTTTCAAGGGCAGGAGCACACAGAAGCAAACACACAGATTATATATTCTTTACGTATTCTTGTGCATCAATGGCACCCAACATCTAAGTAGTGCCATCTAATCTGGGGTTGCTTTTAAACATGTTATTTGTGCAATAGCACATTTGTTGCAGAGTTCCTTAAGCTGATCTTTCCAACTAGAATAAAACTTGAATGTATATATTTTGAAGATGAGAGTGCTGAATGTAGTAGTCCTGTCATAGATTGCCTCGATTATTTATGAATCATATAAAAGTTGGAAATTTGCTCCGAAACATTGCTGTAATCCTATTGGAGAACATTTCTGAAGTTTTTCCCTCAAGCTTTTTGAGTCAGTTCTGGGTTGTTTCGGAGAGGGCAGACCCTATATTAAAACGTCTACCAACACATAGCCAGTAAATCCTGGGGGGGAAGGGGGAGGGGCATCCAATCTACTGAATTGAATTAAATTGAATAATGATATTCGATTTTTCAAGAAAATCATAAAAGCGCCCAATTTCACAGGTAGTAAAAAACACCTATCAGCAAGATACAAACCAAAACATTTCTACTGTACGTTCTAGCACTTTGACGTCTCTGTGACCACCACATGCATGCCTATAATGAACCAAGTATCACTGCGATATGCTGCGTTGGGCAGTGGCCTTTTGGCTTTGAGGCGTTCATCCATGGTTCTTGTTTGGTGCGTTGTGTAGTTCTTGTCATCACCTGTCTTACCTTTGCAGGATAGAAAGAGCTTCCTTGGTCTGCATTCTTCGGAGAAAGAGAGCCTGGACGTACACCGAGATATATCTCTCCAGCTGTTGATTCAGCACCAGGAACTCGGAATAGCCTTCCTCAAAAGGATTGTGTTCCCTGTGGCAAGAGAAGAGCAAACTGCTGTAACATGTGCACCATGGGACTTAATGCAAACAAGGAAACTGGACCCACCACCACCACCAAGATTGGTAGTAAAATAAGTTACAGACGCGAATTGGAGTAAACTGCGTGCCTTAAACCCCTGGGCCTGGTGGCACTGCAGCTGCTGGTATATTGATAGGTACACCCCCAAACAAATGCATGTATCTAAGGGAAAAACATGCATCATCAAAACATACCACATTAGAAACAAAATGACCTAGCAATGTTTTCAAAAATGTGCCCACGTGATTAGGGGCACAAAAAACAACAGCTAGAGGTTGACCTAGGTATTAACTAGGATTATATGCACCCTGCCGAAAAAAAGATATATTTGAAGTGAAGTCATAGCTACGATTGTCAGTTGAAAAACCACTGAAATTCACCGGTTATGGTTCTTATCTATGCAGACCATAACTCATATTCCCACCATGTACTGCTCAAGACCTCACACTAGACATTACTAATGACATCATCGGTGACATCACTGATGACCTCTCGTTTGACACATGTTAGCAACTTGCAGGGAACTTTTTATTATAAAACAGGAGATATCCACTTTGCTTTCTAAAATTTTTCAATATGAGCGAGAGATAACCACCGCCGAAATCGTAATTGGGGCAAGTGTTGACACACGGCCACCGCACATAAGGGGCTTGATATATGTGGCTATGGCTGTATTTAGAATTTGTCTTGCATCAGCTTGGCTTGATGTATATCCGCCTACATTCCAACAGTGGCAAACACGCTTATTGGCGATTTATAGCTTGGAAACTGCAATATATAAGCGAAAGGGTCGAAACAGGAATAAGTTAGGACTTGAAATTTGGAATCCCTTAGCACAATGGATTGAACATACGGGTTAAATAAGGATGAATAGGATGTAACTATTATTTCCTTAGATCTGTGCAAACCATATTTTTGTATAAATTGTGTCCTCATTCTGACCTATGCTTATAATTATGTTTATGTTTATAAATTCATTTAATTCTCATGCCTGTGCTAGGGTGGGGCGGGGGTGGGGGGATGGGCTGTTGGATTAATGTAAAACATCAATAAAGACTGTTTAAAAAAAACGAGTGACAGATAGCATCATTTATGACAACACTGACGAGATCACATATGATATCGATAACATCACTGATGTGAATGCTAACATCAACAAATATAGGTTTAAGACCTTCAACAAAAACATTTCATATGATTTTTTTTTAAAACTATATCTTGAGAGCTTGTATTCGGCCACACGATCCAAGTAAAATGGCGCATAAAAAAATCGGTTGTTAAAATAGACAATTAGTCTACGTTAATGGAATAGAATGACATCCATCATTTCACGAGGATAATTTGGGAAAAGTCGAACATTTACAAATAGGTTTTCCTGATGGCAAGAGTCAGATTAGGTTTAAGTCATAGTTGGTACTCTAATGACATCTTTTTTAACCCTTTCGATGCTGATGACGAGCTCAGCTCGTCATCACCCACGGGTGTCGTGTGCTGATGACGAGCTGAGCTCGTCATGGTGCCACTAAAATGGCATTTTCCAGCACAGGGGGGGGGGGGGGGGGGGGGAACGCCCAGCAGCCATTTAATGCAAATGTCTCAAAAACTGAATTGCACCAAACCACAAAAGTGCAAGCCGAAACATTCGAAAATTAGTCTTTGATAAACACACACTGCCGTGGAAGGATCAGCATGAAACATGACATGGCGAAACCGATGCCAAGTATAATGCCAGTTCGACCAACGATCCCCAAGTTATTAGAAAGCCAGAAAATTCCTTTTAAATGTAAAATAAACTCAACAACATAACCCATTATGGCTGACTGTACAATATATATTTCATTCAATATTAAGGTAATTCTCTCGCAACAATACCAGGCTACTCCAAGGTTGTAGAGATTGCAGTAAATCATTTTATTTCCCCAAATCATCACAGCTTGGAGCCTTGACGCGTTTCGATACATTTGGAAGAGGGGGGCCGGCAAACACCGCAGGAAGCCCCATCCACGCGTGAGTGGTTTTATACCGGACGTTTTGCATTTCTCGTATTTCATTATATAATGAAATGTTATGAACAAACACAATGCAGTAATAAAAGATCAATAATCGTATATAGACTCTGCTTGACAACAATGTACATTGTTCGAGTTTATTGAAATTATGGTATTCAATTCAGGGAACAAAACATAACATGTTCTTTAGTTTTCTGGTCAACTTCACAGAGGCCGTATATATAGTTATATCTTGAGTTACAGCCAAACTAATACAAAAGTGGAAGCTAACACAAATGAACGTTTAAATCCCCACTCCTCTATTTGGGTGTAAGTAGAATGGCCCAATTACCAACTACTACTACTACTACACTACATTCATTTCATTTGGCTGGTGTCCAGGCACTGAAAACATGCATTCATTGTGATCTAAGTCAATGATATTCATTTTATTAACCTTAGAAGGATAAAAGGTTCAATGAATCTGTTATGAGTCAAAACCTGAGGCCGTCATGCACACACACACGTCTACAACAAGTAAATTAGTCCGTTGCTTTCGCACCAATAATATTCACTACTATAATTCCAGGCCTTCCCTGTCACGACCCTTACTCTTGTACATTTTTTTTTAATTTAATTTGTCCTTGAAGATCGCATTATTGGCTCCTGGCCGCTTCCAATCGTTGCTATATGGTTGAGAGGTTCGCACTGTGTATGTAAATAGTTGTTTAAAATGTCTGAATTTAGATTTATTCAGGTTACAGACATTTTCGTCAGAAGCAGGTGTTGTCTGACGGCTTAATTCACATACCTTTTTTCTTTCCCTTTTTCTTGTTCCTGCTTTCTGTATCGATTTTTCTACAGAGTGGGGCCTCAAAGACACACACTGGTGCCCGGTAAGGTGAGGTATTGTCCTCATGGTGCATTGGTAAGTTTACCACTGCTGTTGAAAATCATTTTACTTTGGCACATTTAGAAGAGATGCAGTGTGTTATTATTATATTTTTCTATCTTTTTCCCTCTCTAAACTCTTTTGCAGATGTAAGACACATCATGTCGATATGGAGGATTTGAAAAGATTATTCATTATGTGAATTCAACAAAAATGTGTGTATCGGTGTACTAAATTGGTGACAGTAATTATGCTTCTTTTTGAAGCATCAAGGTCCTGAAGAAAGCTAGGGAGTTTTTCACCCCCAAAAAGCTGAAACATGTCGAATATTAGAGTAGTGGCATATCTCAACTACTCTTAGTTTACCTTTTGCACTGTTTTTAGACATAAAGACATCTTTGAGACAACTTATTTTTGATTTAGTACTATCGGTGTCTCTGATGCCTATTCTTTTTAAACCACTTTCTATTCTTTATACTGCACTAAATCTTACCCTCTCTTGCTATTTTCATGGAAAAAACTCTACAACGAGGGTACAACTGTACACTTTTGCCAATCCTCCTCTTGGCTAGAGGTATGGTGAAGTATAGTTTGTTGATAGCCCAGATGATGACACTGGACACGCTAAGTGTAATGATGGGACACCACTGATCTGTGACAGAGTTTTTTCCTGTTTCTTTTCTTTTCTATCTGAGGCTACTCTCTCTGCATCTCAAAAAAATTGCGAAATTCCCTTTTTCTGTTGATCTTCAGTGCTACAATTTGAGTACTTGTGATCTGGTTTGCTCATATATAGATGAAAATTCCTCTGTGGATAGACTTTAGTACTCCTTTTTTTGTATAACGACACTTACTCTGCCATGACAGAATAAGAACAGTGAAGAGGAAGGCGGGTGGGGGGGGGGTGGATAAGTGTGAAACACAAAAAACAACAGTCTTGTATGCATAGCACATACAATTGAAATAACTGTTTAGGAATCTTTTGATCCTGTTTCATTTGAGGAAGAACTGGGGTGCTTCTGTCGGGTGCCTTACCTTCTCTCAATGTCCAGCAAGACATCCGTATCCACAGTTTGTGCCAAAGTGTCGATCATCTGATGGAGCTTCTCTTTGATAACAGTGGATAAAGTGGATCCTTCTTCTTCCGGGTCTTCGGGGTCATACAGGTTGGCTAGAAGCAAATGATTAAAATAGATATATCAAAGTTATTTTAATGCATATACTTTGCAAGCTACACTTAATGTACCTGCATGGTGAATGGAACACTGAAGCTAAAAACTGCTTCCTCATGTCTTTTGGAATTGTGTTTATTAGGCCCACAAGGACAATCAAAGAGCTATTTTATAAAAATTTTGTGGAACCACAGATACAACAGATTTGGTATTTTTGTTCATGACATCGACATGCAGACTAATAACCCCTGAACCCAACACTGGCCTATGGCCAACTGTGCCAGAGGTCAAGAAGGAGTGGAACAGTTACTAACAGGGTGTATGAAGCAGGGAAGGCTGTTGCGATTGTGAGAGGGTTCATTTAAGGGGAATCAACTTTAACATTAGAAGAGATTTGCTTTACCATAAAAAGAAAGCAAAAAGTGGCAGGGAAATTAGCTGTAAGAAGCTGCGATACTGTTTAAAAGTTAAGCAAGGATAGTGGAACTGACTTCGAGGTTCCCACTCACCAAGGTACGAATTTTGTACTGCTTACATAATTCGTGGAAGTAATTGGTTCGGTAGTTACTGAAAGAATAAATTGTATCCAGGTCTAGTTACATAATTGTTCCAACGGATATGTTCTTACAATGACAAAAAATATTGTCTTTTCTTTTCTCTCTTGGGGGTATGCGATGTACTGTTGTATTAACTGTATTACATGTATTGATTTAACAACATTTTTTTACAAGTGTATAGGAATAATAGATAGATAGCTATTGCGATTGCTTTTATGATATTTTTGTGATATGTGAACTTGCTTTTTAAAAATAAAATATATTTTGGTGATAAAAAAACCTTTGGATTTTAAGATTTATCTTTAGTTCTATTACATGGGCTGTTCAGTTTTATTTATTGGAATTTGTGACTCTAATGTAAGTTGAGCTTTTTTGTACTGTTTGGGGAATAACCAAAGTCTAGATGCGTGGAGGCTCTGGTGTAAAGGGCTATGTCAACGGTTTGTAAGAGGGAACAGTCACAATGAATTATTCACACTAAACATACATAGCAAAAGGATCTCTTTATACATTGAGGGAAGGAAGAAGGGGAAGAGGATATGCATTCTCTGCTCCAGAATATCCAGGCATAGTAATGCTCACTATGACACCTATGCAGACGAATACTGTAACCAATCCTCCACCTGTCTTGTATTTATCCACAGTTTTAATTTGTTGTGGTATGGTGTCTGCTGAACAGTCCTTGTCAGAGGTAAGAGCTTCACTTCCAATACTGATCGGCTTGGCAGAGCTACCAAGATAAGGAGTCCTTACCACACATTGTCACTGGAAGGTGGGAAAGGTCAGTGACATTTCTCCTTTTTCATAGCTTTATCTTTGGAAGACACACACTGATCTGTATACAGTTATATATTTAGTATAATTGACAGTTTCCAAATAGGGGTTATATGTTTATGTGACCCATGCTGTCACACTGCAGGACCATCAGCTCACCAAATTGTTTTATGGCACTTCAAAAGCTAAACAAAACTCTAAATGCTTATTTTTTTAAAAGCAGCAATCATTCATGTGATTTTTGGAGAAACTAGGCAACTTTTACTGAAAGACAAAATCGAAAGACATTAAGAATATCTGTTTTGCATTTGGTAAGATTTATATTCGAAGATGTCATATTTTGTCATCCAGAAATAAATTACAGTGGTTGTTGGGCTTGGCCCTTTTTGGCAAGTTCACCCCTAAAGTTTTTGCCTTTTTCTGTGACCAGGTGTGGGTGATTTTAGGCCTCTGGGCAATTTACACTGTGGTCCAGTGTAAAGTGCATGCACTCTCTGTACAATTGGTCAGATTAGCCTGCCCTCCCATAGGAATGCATTGGGGATTCCCTGATCAGTGTGTGTCAGTGGTAATTCATGGCATGGGAGGAGCAGCATGGTCAAACTTAGTATGCATGGAATTGTGAGAATAAATGCTGCACAATGGTGAACGCAGATTTATTGTGACTATTGGGAAATGCCACTTTTAGAAGTTGGCTTTTCTGTGTGCTATGTGTCTGCCTGCCTGATGTGAATTGCATGTCTGGCTTGTGAGTGGCAGTGGCTGAGAGGTGTGTGTGGCTCCAGGAGAGGCAGGGTGAGTCAGCGCTGTGCTGAATAGGACATCTGGGCTGGGAGTAGTGGGAGGAGTAATCCCCTGACTCAGAATAGGAGTATGCCTGCCCTGTACAATGCTGGCTCCGCCCCCTGTGTGGTGTCTGATCACCTAGCCCCCACCAGACAAAGGATAAGAGAAGCTTGCAAAACAAAGTGCTCTAAATCCCCCCTGAACCAATTGCATCTCGTTCCCCCATGCCCTGCACTACTGACAAAGGATTGTGTGGTATAAGTAGAGGGGCAGTGACCCCATGAAAGAGTTCAGTTCTCTTCCCTGATGCTGTGTTGTTCCTAACTTGGGGGCTTGCTGCTGCTGAGGCCCAGGAGGAACTGCCCTGGGGTCCACCTCCCTGGGCCTAGCTATGCCCCTTGAACCTGGGAGAATTTTCTGCTTGGACCCCTTTCACTTTTCTTGTGGATAGTCCAGGACCCAGGAACTTTGTTGCATTTTGTGCCCTGTGAGCGCTGTGCTTGTTTTCTTTTTCTTTTTCCCCAGAAGAGTGTGTGAGCTGCGCAGCTCCGGTCAGCAACCTTGTTTTTGAGGGAATCCCCGTAATGGGGAATTATCCTGCATTGCTGTGAATAGCGGGTGCCCACCGCGCGTTTGTGCTTATTACGAGCGGGAGCCTACCCAGCTTTATGGATATTTTAATTGGCGGGTGCCCACCCGCATTATGGTGCCTTTTCGGAGGGTGCCCACCCCGCCAATATTTTTAAATTGAAGCGAGAGCACACCCCGCGTTTCACTGCCGCAGCTCGACCCTGCCTCCATAGGAGAGCCCTGCCTTCGCCCTGGTGCCAGGAGGTAGTGCCGTTGGTTGCTTAAGGAAGTTCCGGGTCCCAGGAAGGGGCCCGGGTGAAGTGAGGCAAAGCGAGGGCCTGCTGCTGAGCGGGGCTCCCATGCATTGGGGAGAGCCCCGCAGTGCAGGCTGCCAGGAACCGAGTGCGGGACCAGCCGCGGCACGTTGTCGGTGCCGATCCCCGTCCCAGCAGTGAGTGTAGGAAGCGTAGAGCCGCTACAGAGAGCCCTGGTGAGTGGGGCTCAGAGGGGGCATGTCTTCTTCCTGCCAGGGAGAGACCCTGAAGTGGTGCTGGTTATTAGAGCAGCACCGCAAGAGCGCGGGCCGCTGCAACATTGGGCACATTTCTGCTTACAGAGTCCAACAATGGGGCTCATGAGGCCATTATTGTGCCTGTGCCTCCTCTTTTTTTTTGCTATATGTACAGCTGCCATGCCTGCTAGAGGGCAGCTGCATCACAGGGGCACTTTTGTTTTCTAAGAGTCCCGGAGTGGGGCTCAGATGGCACATGTAGTACTAGTGCCATCTTTCCAACATTGAGGGCACAGTTGAGAGCTAGAGAGCCCCAAGGAAGGCCCCGAGGGCACAGTAGTGCCAGGGTTGAATATTTGATTCCCAGCTGTGCCGCACTAACACTGGCAGATTCAACCTTTTGGGCATATTTGTTTAAGGGCACAGTGAATGCCAGTGCCCACACTTTTGCCTTCACAGCTGTGAAGCACTTATTGTCAGCTGCTTTGTTTAGGCCAACAGTTCTTTGGGGGGCATTTCTGTGAGAGATAAGAGTGAGATGCACTCCTCTGCCCCAGCGCAATTACGCACCGCGAATTCTGCTGCATTGGCAGCCGCCCTGACAATTGGGACATAGGCCATTTGAGCTCCTTTGAGAAGGCCAGTTGGCCAGGGGGACTGTTGGGTTTGTAGGGCGCCTTGCCCTAAGGTGATTCATGTGGTGGTAGGAAATGTGATTCATGTACTATGATTTATGCACCCTGTTTTATGCCTCTAACTGTAGTTTATGTATGAGGTTATTTGCATACTTTTGTTTATGCTAGTGAGATTATTCTACTCTGTGAGTGATGCCCCTAATATGAATTATGCTTAGGAGGGTATGGTCTAATATGTTTAAGTTTGGGAGGTTGGCGCAGAATATATTTTACACCTAATGTGATACTGTGCATAATATGGTTTGTGCTACAGGATGATGTTGAGTACAGCGTTTGCCAGTAATTACTGGTTGTGTTCTATGTTTATTATATGTTCTACATTTACTAAGTTCACCTTGTGATGGTTCTGACAGTGGTCCAAGTGGCCCTGTCATGTGTATATAATCCCCTGTAAATATTGCCCAGTACCAGTTGGCACAGTGTATATTGTGTGATTACTATTCTAATGTGTTTTATGATAATACAAAGGCTATTTTTATATATAATCTTGCGTGGAGTTCCCTTTGTGGTGTGCCTAGAACCCTGTTGCTGTGTGTGTGTTGCGCAAACGCTTTACACATTGCCTCCGGGATAAGCCTAACTGCTCATGCCAAGCTACCAAGGGCGGTGAGCAGGGTTTATCTTTGGCGTGCAACTCCCTTGCCCTGACTAGAGTGGTGGTTTCTGCCTGGCTTTAGCACAAGTCTTAGCCAACCAGAGGTCCCATTTCTAACAGTGGTTATTTCACCTCCTATTCTGATGGTAACCCCTATTACATATGATACTGGTCTACTATGAGTGTTTCCAGCTCAGTCTTAAAATTTCTTCTAAGTCTCAAGGTAAGCCAAGACCAGGCCCAAATCATGTTGTGTATCCGGAATGTGCTCCATCGTGATGGGCAATAACTTTTGACTTTGTTCCAGTCTCACAAGACTAGGGGCCCGATGTAGGTACCAAATACCGGTCGGAAACGGCCGATTTCGGCCGTTTCCGACCGGTATTTGGCCTACTGAGATGTAGGGGACCTTTTTTTGTCCGATTCGGTATTTTACCGATTCGGTAAAATTACCGAATCGCAAAAATACCGAATCGGTAATTTTACCGATTTTTTTAATTTGGGATGTAGGTGGGACTACTTTCAGTCCCACAGGCCCTTCAGATTCGGTATTTTAACACCCAATCCAATTGGGTGTTAAAATACCGAATCCAGGTGTGCATGCACGCCTATGCCATGTGACAGACAGACATGCCCTTAGGGCATGTCTGTGTGCCACATGGCTCACATGCCTTTTTTTGGGGTGCTGGAGGGTGTCAAAGTGACACCCCCTGCACCCTTGCACAAATCGGTAATTACCGAATCGGTAATTACCGATTCGGTAATGCCCATTGATTCCTATGGGCTTCAAGGCCCATAGGAAGCAATGGGGGATACCGAATCGGTATTTACAGAATCGATAAATACCGAATCTTACAGATTCGGTATTTACCGAATCTGAAATACCTACATCTCCCCCCCTCTAATTTACCACTTCATAAATACCGATTCGGTATGATTCGGTATTTATGAAGTGGTAAATGTAGATTTACCTACATCGGGCCCTAGATGTCTGTAGTTGGGTTTGATCTTTTAGGCACTAGTTTTTACTAAAAACGTTCAACATCCATAACTCTGATTCTACTAATTGGATTTTTGTCATTTTCCTGTCAAATAATGTATTACATTTTACTCTATTTTTCAAATTGGTGAGGGAATTTTCTTGTGTTGTGTTTTCATTTTATCACTGTTTGTGTGCTGCATAAACACTTTTCACACTGTCTCTAGGTTAAGCCTGGCTGCTTTTGTGCTAAGCTGCCAGAGGGTTAAGAACAGGATAATTTTGTGACTGTGGTTCACCGTGACATAGATTGTGACTTTTGCTTGAGAAGGATCTTCATCTCCTCAATAAAAACCCAATTTCATACACTGGCGTTCAGTGGTGAGATTTAGTACATGTTTCTGTGCTACAACATTTAGTGATTTGTGTAACACTACAATCCCAAAAATAATCTGACATGAATTTCAACTTTTTTTCTAAATTCCTTCTTATTAGGCCTCTTTTGCTTTTTCAAAAACTCTCCTTCGCTTTTGGTTTGGTCCCTTTTCTTTTTTACCAAATTTAAGTGTCCTCGCCTCCTTTTAGCTCAGAGCTCAGAGAACTGACCAATTTGGATAACCCCAGCAGGGCTGAGCTGAAGAAGCTTTGCAAAGAGGGGAAGAAAGCCACAAAGGTGGATCGCCAGGTAACCGTCACAGCCTTTGAAGATGTTAAAAGGATGCAGCCCACCCGAGACGAGCAGGAAAATTATGACCCTAAGAAGGAGGAGGCGGATGTGGAGGAAGAAGAGGAGGACGGTCTGGCCATAGACCCTGAGCTGCAGCACCCCGAGGAGGAGGACAACTTGCTCCAAGGAGTGGAGCCCCCTGCCAGGTTAGGAAACAATGTGTCCACCCACAACCTGTTCCCCGAGAAACTGACAGACAGGAAGGCAAAAAGTAAGTTCAGGCTGCAGAAGGGCAAACAAAAAAAAGAAGAGCAGGCAGCACAGTGGGACAATGGCAGAGGTAAACAGAGCTTTGGAGTTGACTAAAATGTTGCTGCCTCATGAGATGAGCCTCAAGAAACAGGACCTTAAGGTTAAGCATGCAGCTGCACCCAGCAGCAATAATGGCAGCAATTCAGTGTCCCATGGGGAGGTGACTGAGTGTCCGCATACTCCAAGATCTGATGCCCAGCTATGTAGTGGGGGATGACATAGATAAATGGTGTTCTGCATATGAGAGAGTTCTGAAGATGCATTGGGTCCCATAGGATGATTGGGGGGGCAGCTTGTACAAATTATTGCTCCCAGTGGGGAGGGATATCCTTCTTACGCTAGAGAGGATGAAACAGCTAAGGTAAACTCCCATAAAAACTATTTTACTCAAAAAGTTTGTGCTGACCCCTGAAAAGTACTCTAGCAAGGAACTGAGCGGTTGGGTAAGGGGCAGGACAGTGAGTGATTTTACAGGGCTGTACAATCTAATTTTGAGGGAACACATGTTCAAAACCTGCTTTACAGAGCTGCACCATCACCTGACTGACTGCAAGCTAACTGTGCTCAGGAAGCTTGCAAAGGAGGCCGGCCTCTGGGTCAGCATCAGAGTGCCCATGAAGGTATCTGGGGTGGATTCCACAAAGGGTGGTTAGAGTCCACAACATAAAAAAGGAAAAGGGAATTCAGCCTTAATTTGACCAAAAGAAGAATGAGTTTGTATACATGAAAACAGGAATGTTTGTCCCCAAGTGCTATGAGCAACACAGATATGGACATGTGAAGGGGGATTGCCAAGTGACCCATGAGATCACAGCCCCCCCTTCCTCCCAGTGGGTTGGCCACTGGGTTGCCTGTGTAGTGCTTGGGGAGAAGATTTCCTGTAAGTGTGGTGGAGCAAGCTGATGTTACCCTAGTGTCTCTGGGCGACAAAGAGATGGTGCTCAAAACCCATCTAAGTACAGACAGTGTGTCACGGTCAATAGAAAGAGGGTGGAGGCTTTGAGGGACAGAGAAGCCAGTATGACTGCAGTAAGGTGTCATCTGGTATCCTCAGAGCAGGTAATCTTAATACATTCCACCAGGTTGTAGTAGCGGACAACGGCGAGAGTCACCATCAAATGGCTCTGGTTCTCTTTGAATGAGTGGGGGTGGGGGTGTCACAGGTTCTCTAAAAGTAGCAGTGAGCCATGCAATACATGTGTATTGTCTGTTAGACAATGTTCTAGCACACACTATCTGGAAAGAAATGGAGCTCAGGTCCCACCTACATATGTTACAGGTTGTCTGAGTGGGTGTGCCTGACCACAAAGGCCATAGCAGCCTGATAGAATAGTCAAGGAGGTCCCTGGAGCCTGGAAGGATGGCCCAGGCAGCTGCCAAAAAGTGAAAAGGCAAGGATCATGGAAAACCAGCCTCGAAACATGGGAACAACCCTGGGACCACCAGGGAGGAGTTATGTGAAGCTTAGAAAGAGTGCCTAACTTTAAAGGGCTTGAGGCGGCAAGTTGAGACCCAGGCAGCCAGTGACACCTCTGGAGATCATCTGCTCTACTGGAAGAATACCCTTCTATAAATGAAGTCCCCTTGACTGTCTCCCCTCCCTCTCCTCCCCCTCAACAGGATCACAAATCTTATAGCGCGGGGATGCCCTTGGGTCACCAGGCGCTTTAGAAATCGTTATTAAATTAAATAAAAAATATAGAGAGCCTAAGGATCCTAAGCCTGGGACCACTCGTGGTGGTGGTCCCCCATGCTACAGAGACTTCCTACTGGATTTGGTTCAAGATATATAACACTGACAGCACATCTGGGGCAGAACAAGACCATTGCTAGGCTTGTCGCCTACTTGTATTAGCCCTGGACGAAGACAGCCACAGATGCATTCTGTAGGACATATCCCACCTCCCAGACCAGTGAGAAGGCAGGGAAAATGCTTAAGGCTTCCCAGGTTCGCTTACCTGTTGTTGGCACCCCTTTAAAAAGGGTGGGCATCAACATTGTTGGGCTGCTGGGCCCCAATACTACATTAGGCAATAGGTTTATCCTGGTTTTGGTGGGCCATGCCTCTAAATACTCAGAGGTCTTACCTCTGAGTACTGAGACTGCATCTGCAGTGGATAAGGCCTTGATGGAGAGCTTCGCTCGAGTGGGTTTCCCCAAAGTAATGTCTCACAGGGGAACAATCTTCATGTCTGTATACATGAAGCCAATGTGGGATGACTGTGGGGTAACTTATAAGTTCTCTACAACCTATCACCATCAGACCACTGGGTTTGTTAAAATGTTCAACAAGACCCCAAAAGGCATGATATGGGCCTGCCTGAACCTATGAGGTGGAAATGAGATGTGCTCTTACCATGTCTGCTTTCTGCCTAAAGGGAGGTGCCACCGAAAAGAGTTGCGTTGACCCCATTTGAACTTCTCTTTTCACTTTTTAGGGAACCTCTCAGCCTGGTGAGGGAGGGATTGGCATCCCCAAGAACCCCCCAAGATGTAGTCAGCTACATGCTGGCTCTCAGTAACCAGATTAAGCTCTAGAAGAAGGCATCTGAGAATTCAGAAGCCAAACAGGAGGTAATGAATCTCTGGCATGACCAGAAGGCCTCTGAGGTTGAGTTTCAACCTGGACAAAAAAGTGTGTTATAGAGCCAGTGGAACCCAGTGTCCTACATTACCACTCGTCAGGTCCTTATGAGGTGAAGGAGAGGAAGGGGGAGGTCACCTACCTGGCAGAACTCAAGACCTCCAGAACCCCTCATGGGTACTCTATTTAAATTGCCTCCATCCACACTATGGGCCAGATGTAGGAAGCCCAATATCAGTTGGTAACGGCCGAAATTACTGAATTTCGGCCGTTACCGACCGGTATTAGGCATTTGAGATGTAGGGGCCTAATTTAAGGATTCTGTAATTTACCGAATCGGTAATTTAAGGAATCGGTAAATTACCGAATTCTTAAACACCGATTCAGTAAATTACTGAATACTTAATGTAGGAAGCACTCAAGTGAGTGCTTTTCACTTGTTAGGATTCGTTATTTACCACCACCTAAAAGTTGGTGGTAAATAACCAAACCGCTAAAAAAGCAATTTTGTGCTTTTCTAACAGTGCCATGTGGCAGACATACATGCCCTTAGCGCATGTATGTGTGCCACGTGTGAACCCATGCACTATTCAGGGGTGCAACAGGGTGTCAATGTGACACCATGCCTCCCTTGTAAGTCTACCCCCTATTACCAATTCGGTATTTATCGAATCGGTAATTCTCATTCATTCCAATGGGCCTCCAGGCCCATAGGAATGAATGGGGAATACCGAATTGGTAAATACCGAATCGGTATTTACCGAATTTTATCGATTCGGTAAAATTTACTGAATCATTAGCTACATACCATTTACCGATTCTAAATACCGAATCGGTAAAATTTGGTATTTTAGAATCGGTAAATGATATTTACCTACATCTGGCCCCTATGATAGGTTTTATGTCACCATGCTCCTTGTGACAGATGATGGGGTGGAAGAGGAGAGTGAACCTCTCCCCGACCACTTATCTTCCAAGGAGCAGAATGGATCAGTAGACAGTGTCACCCTCTTTCCTACCCTGACCACAGAGCAGCAAAGCAACTGTTGCCAGTTGTTGGGAAAGTTTGCTCCCCTGTTCTCCCTTACCTCTGGGTTTACACATTTGTGTACCCATGGCATTTATACAAGAGACAGTATGCCTGTGAAGAACAACATTTACAAGCTATCTGACAATGTGAGGGCTAGTATTAAGGGGTAGGTTTCCAAGAAGATTCGAATAAGGGTGATTGAGCACAGCAATAATCCCAGGTCTAGCCCAGTGGTGCCTATTTCCAAAACTGCCCAGAACTCTGGTTCTCCGTGGACTATAGGGGCCTCAACTCAGTCACCAAAACAGATGCTCACCCCATCTCCTAAGATGATGAGCTCATAGACAGGTTAGGGGCTGTCAAGTTCCTCAGCACTTTTAACCGTAGTTCTGGGTACTGGCAGGTTACCCTGACTGAGGGGGCTAAAGAGAGGTTAGCATTCTCTACTCAAGAGGGCCACTTCCAGGTTTGGGTTATGCCCTTTGGGTTGAAGAATATCACTGTCACCTTCCAGAGGGAGGATAACAGGATCCTGTTGGGAATGGAGGCCTTCAGTGCAGGCTCCCTGGATGGCATAGCTGTATTCAGCTCCAGCTGGGTCAACCACCTATTTAATCTCCAGGAAGTGCTTCAGGCTCTGCAACAGGCAGGCCTGATTATCAAGGCCAGCAAGTACAATATAGGGGCAGAGTTCTGTGGTGTATCTGGGATACCTAGTGGGTGGGGCCACGGTGCAGCCTCTCCTGGTCAAGATTGAGACCATCCTGGCCTAGGAACCCCCCTCCAAAACACAGACTGAAGTGAGGGCCTTTGTGGGATACTATGGATTGGTCACGGGCTATGACACCATTGCTGTCCCCTTGACTGAGCTGACTTCAAAGAAGCAGCCCAAGAAGGCGATCTAGACAGAGGCCTGCCAGAAAGCCTCAAGGAAGCCGTATGTACTGCACCTGTACTCAAGGCTCCTCACTTCTCCAAAGAGTTCATAGTTTGGACTTTCACATCAGAGCATGATATAGGGGCTATGCTCTCACATGTGAAAGGGGAGGGCTAAGCAAACGTGTAGCCTTCATCAATAGGTAACTTTCCAGGGAACAAAGGTGGAGTGCTATTGAAAGAGAAGCCTTTGAAGTGGTCTGGGCACTGAAGAAGCTGAGACCATACCAATTAGGGATTCGCTTCCGGGTTCAGATATACCACAGGCCCCTCAGATGGTTCATGCTGAGGAGGAGTGAAAATCCCAAACTGTTGAGGTGGTCATATCCCTATAGGGAATAGACTTTACAGAGGGACACCACCTTGGACCAGACCATTTCAATGCTGATGGTCTGTCCAGGTTCTTCTGCCTTAATGATGAGGATTTCCATTAGGAAGGACAGTCCTCCTTACTTTCAGCTGGGGTGGAGTGCAGGGGGGCACATGTTAGTCCTGTCAGTCTTAGGGTGGTCTAGCCCCAAATATTTTGCCTTCTCTCCTTCTGTTTGCTGAAATTTGTTTTTGTAGGCCTTAGGACTATGTGCACTTTACTACTGCTAACCAGTGCTAAAGTGCTTCTGCTCTCGCCCCTACAAATCGCAAATTTGAATAACACCCAAATGGCACACCTAATTTACTTATAATCCCTGGTAAAGTGATACTACATGTACACAGGGCATGCAAATTAAATACTACTGGTGGGCCTGTAGCACTTAATGTGCCACCCACTTAAGTAGCCCTTTAAAACATGTCTCAGATCTGCTATTGCAGCCTGTGTGCAGTTTTAAACTGCCAATTGGACATGGCAAAATAACCCTTTGCCAAGCCTAAACCTTCCTTTTTAACACATTTAAGTCACCTGTAAGGTAGGGCCTACAAAGCCCTTAGAGCATGATGCAGTGTAAATAAAAAGTTAAGACAAATACTTTTAAGTTTTGCATGTCCTGGTAGTGAAACACTCCCAAATATGTTTTCACTACTGCATTCCTACCTCTCCCATAGGATGGCATCACAGTACCTGATTACATTTATTAAGTAGTAACTTTTGTTTG
Source organism: Lissotriton vulgaris (assembly GCF_964263255.1). Lineage (NCBI taxonomy): Eukaryota > Metazoa > Chordata > Amphibia > Caudata > Salamandridae > Lissotriton > Lissotriton vulgaris. The sequence goes on along the minus strand of NC_141694.1, from coordinate 540,697,849 downwards.
GGAATTGGTAGAAATGTCATGTTTGGCCTCTAAAGAATTGTCATTTAAAATCCTCTTTAATGGTATAGTAAAATTTTAAGTCACAATTCTGAAAAGGACACTTTAAGAAAATTTATATTTTTTTCTCCCCCGTCATTTGGTGCCTGCAGCCTGTGTCCTGGGTAACATAACTGTGATTGGCATGGCAGTTGGTCTTTGTGTATTAATCCCAGACAGTGACCCAAAGGGGGACTAAGTGTTGGCAGGATGGGTCATTCTGCCCGGATGGAAGGGGTTGAGCTTTTCCCTGCCCCACTTACATTTCAAAGGAGCTGCCTCAGCACGCTCACAAAGAACTTCACACTACCCGTTTTTCACCTGAGACCTCTTAGAACCTAGGCAGAGAGAAAGGAAATTCCAGAGCCATCGAGGGGTGGAGGAGTGTGGGGATGGCTCCAGAAGTTTCTTACACTTCAAAGCTAGCACCAAGTATAAATATAGGACCTTGAAAACCACTCTCCATTTTACTCTTGGACCAGTGAAGGACACTCAGAAGTCCTTCAGAGGATTGCCATGCTGCTTGAGGCCTACTTTGTACCTCAGAGGCCTGCCTGGCTACGTGAACCCAGAACTTCCAGAGTGACTCAAAGGGCACGTTGGCTAATTGCTTTTTCTAGTTTGCAATCCAAATTTTATCAACTGTAAAATATTTTTCTTTAAATGCATACAAATAAGGGTCTATGGGCCAGATGTATCAAAAGAGCATTTTACGATTCTCAAATAGCGATTTATACCAAATTGCTATATGAGAATCTCAAAATGTTATGTATGTAGGAACTTCCCAAAATGTTGTGATTCCTCAATATTACTTAATAGCAATTCGATAAATAGCGAATCACTATTAGGAAATATGACTCCATTTGTTTCTATGGGCCGAAAGGCCCAAAGGTGCGAATGGTTTTGCATTCGCTAATTTGAGATTACATGACTGGTAATCGCAAATTAGTGAATGCAAAGCAAAGGATGCCCCCCCCCCCCCCCCCGAACCACCCCCAAATAAAAATTGTGCACGAGTAACACACATACACTAGGGGCATGTGTGCACAACATGGCACTTTAAAAAATGCATTTTTGGGCATTTTTCTAAATTTACGCATGGCTGCCATCAACTTGAAGTTGATGGTAATTAGCGTTTCCTAAATGCACAGTTCACATTTAGGAAAGGCTTCTGGCATGTGCATTAGGGATTTGCAAACTGTGTGTCCCTATTTACATTCGCAATTTAGGTAATCACATAAAATTGTGATTACCTAAATTGCGAATACAAAGCCTTTCATACATAACGAAAGGCCTTTTTGCATTCGCAGATGGCTGAATTTTGCGATTCGCGCCATTTGCGAACTCAAAATCCATTCACACATCTGGCCTATATGTGGCTCGGAAATTTGCCCAGAGTATCTGCTCCACATGCCAGAACATATTAGCACTTATATACTCCACCAAAGAGGCAAAATCAAATTGGGAATTTCATAAAACAATCAATAAGGACATGGAGTATCACATGATAGAGCTTGATCATAGAGTAGGAACACTGGGCAAGTAATTCAGTCAGAAGATATAGACCATTGTCAACTGGTCACTTCAGGCGGCGATTTTGCCGGGACAGTGGAAACAAGCCAAGCTTCTACCTCTACTTAAGAAGCCGACGGCGGACCCTGAATCCCCGCCAACTATCGCGCTATTTCTTTACTACCTGCACTGTCGAAGGTCTGCGAGAAAGTGGTCTTTTGCCAATTAGATGCCTTTGTGGAATCCTCGGGGGCTTTACATGCGGCTCAGTCAGGCTTCAGAACTTCTTATAGCACTGAGACAGCTCTGGTGGAAATGGCTGAGGCAATCAGGGAGTGCTTGGATGGAGGCGGCAGAGCGGCTCTGATCTTATTGAACCTCTCTGCCGCCTTCGATATGGTTCCCCACCAGCTTCTCCTTTCTCGCCTTTCTGCCATTGGCATCTCGGGGGTCGTGCGTTCCTGGCTGGAGTCCTTTTTGGACACTCGTACCCAGCAAGTCTGGATACCTCCTTTCTCATTCTTCGGCCAGGGAGGTCTTAACTGGAGTTCCTCAGGGCTCGACTCTGAGCCCTTTACTCTTTAACATCTATTTGACTCCTTTGATCTCCCTGGCTGAAGAGCTGCGGGTCAAAACTATGGCATATGCCGACGACACCCAGCTTCTATTTACCTAGAACGGCCCGACCTGTGTACAGAGGCTGCGCAGAACTACCTCTCCGCCGTGTTCACATGGCTTGCCCAGGCTAAGCTAAAATGTAATGAGGGGAAATCAGAAATCTTTCCATATGGCAAATTTCCACCCAACTTTGTGCAGGCCCTGTGGCTCTCCAATTTTCCCCGGCCACTGTCGGAGGGAGGCTCTGTAAAAAATCTAGGGGTTTGGTTTGGGAGGATCTCAGATTCTCTGATCACATCAAGAGACTTACAGGTGTCTGTTTCGGCACACTCAAGTCACTTAGTCGATTTTTCCCTCTGCTTCCTCAGCCAGCCAAGGAAATGGTGGCTCGGGCACTTATTTTGTCCTGCTTAGATTATGCTAATGCGCTCTTTTTGGGCATTCCGGGCTACTTAACGCACAAACTCCAACTGATTCAAAATGCGGCGGCCAGACTCTTATTTAACATCTCTAAGAAAAACAGCATAAGGGCCCGCCTCAGCGACCTCCACTGACTGCCTGTGGCCCAGAGAGTGCAGTTTAAGGCCCTTACTTTAGCGCACAGAGCCCTGCACGACTCGGGACCCTCGTATATTAGGAAACGATTGTCCTTTTATACTCCCCAACGTTCTTTGCGTTCTGCTTCAGACCGTTTGATGGCCACCCCCCGCTTCCGACGCTCCAGATTGGGGGGCCAGTCACTCTCGGTTAAGGTAGCTGTGCTTTGGAACAGCCTTTCAGTCGCTTTACGCCACACGCAGGATCTAGGTGTCAAGAGACTTCTCAAAACCCACTTCTTTAAGCAAGCTTTCTTATAATTCTTCCCTTTCACACATTTGAGTCCGTTTCGCGCCAGGATACTCCTGAGTAGTTGCGCGCATTATAAGTCTCTTATAACATAACATAACATATAACATGGAGGAAGCTCTCAATCTAACTAGTCCTCTGATAATGTCCATTAACCTTAAGCTTCAACAGTTTAATGCTCTGTGCATGTGGTATTATACACCAGAGGAAATTGTAAATGTCGGTACTAACCACACTGAAAAGATGTTCAAGATGCAGGTAGGTAGCCAATATAGGTAACGTTTGCTAGTTGCCTGCAGTTGATGGATTAATGGACTGACATCACTCAGCATTTATAGATGCATTTATGCTGTGATGTGGAGTTATCTTCAATTAATATCATGTTGAAGAATACATCAAGTGTCAATAGTATTATCTCTGCACTATGTCTGCATAATATATATTGCTATTATTGTTGCACGACTATGTATTGCAAGAGAATGGATTTATAAGATACCTCAGTCTCTAAATGATTGCTAGAAACTCATTGGTCAGGTTTTTTAAATCAAGTCAGCTCTCTTAAAATTGAATAAGGGGTTAAAGTGATTAAATCAGACTTGGCTACAGCTGTTTTAAAATTATATTACATAAGGGACATTTAATATGTGTCACTGATGTATTTTTCTCTCTTTGTGGTGATATTTTGTTCCCTAACATACGATGTCATGGGAAAATGTCGCACTGTATTTTTATATATGCTTGTGATTATTGAACTGATGTAACTAAAGGATTTATGAACACTCCAGGTATTTTAAAAAAACATATAAAAAAACGCTGCCCCATTCTTCAAAATGTCTTTAGGGCAAGAAAGGGCCAAACATACCAACAATGTGCCCACGCATTGATTGAGCTGACGAACATTAATGGTCTGCAGCATTCCAAGAAGTTCCTTCTATTCCTTTATCAATGTTTTAACGCTAATTAGAACATTGGAATGTTGGGAGCTCCCTTGAAAACAATGGGGTGCTCTGGGCTTATAATGGCTGGTATTAGCCTGGAGCTCCAACATTCCAATGTTTCTTTGTTCACAGCTCTGTCTGTGAACAAAGGCTTCAGGGAGCCTGAGGGGATTCCAATCCCCTCACGCTCCCAAAAGGCTTTGTATTTTTTTAGAACATTCTGTCCTCTAGTGACAGAATGTTCTAATAGCCTTATAGCCCTTCATAGATGGGCTATACCGCTATTAAAGTGCCTCTCCCTTGTTAAAGGCCCTCTCCTTTAACGCTGGAGAGGGCCTTTAATAGCTGGTATAGCCCTCTACGGCGGGCTTTAAGGCTATAATGTAATTTTCAGGAAGTCAACTAAAACTACAGACAGTACAACTGTGCAACTCTTTTGGGATTAAATTAGACATGTTCACATGCCTCGAGAAGTACATTAAATATCAAGGCATTCAAATATTTAAAGTTTCCTGTCAAATGATTCAAAGTAGCAATCACTCCACTCACTTTTGTAAAACAAAAACATTACTGTAACATTTCTTTTGCGAAAGGCTCCAATCAAAAATTACAGCAGCAATTTATTGGTCAATTCCGTGCCTAGTGTGGGTCCTACGTGAACATGATGTTTGCTGCCACAGGTTCTCAAGTCTGCGGCATAGTGCAGTCTTTCAATTAAAGACTCGTGAGTACTTTTGGCCACAGTCGCTCACTCATAAACGGGAAGTGGAAGGCCTAGCGTGGAAAAGGTGATGTTTTCTCTATCAAGATGGATTGTAGATATGTCATGCACACACAACCAAATGACTGTTACTTAAAGGATACAAGCATATGGAGTTGGGAACTTTAATGTTTGTTGAAGGTAGGGCACTACACAAGCAAAATAATACACTTCCTTCAGTCAGCCATGAACCTCTCTTAATTTATTAAAGACATAATACCCATAAAAGAATCTGGATTTAGACTCTTTTTATATTTTTACACAATATAGCCACTATTACTTTCTTCAATAAAGTCATGTAATACACCATCACCACTATGCCTAAATACATTATGTGTGAACATGTAAGCTACAAGTCAGTTTAAATCAAAACATTTAAAACCCCTTGGCCGCGGCGCTAATCCCGCCGCATCGCTGGGAGGGTGAGCTCGCTGCCACCATGCTTGTGACGGAACCACGCCGCCATGAATCACGGGCGAACTGTGCTTATAACGGCGTGTTTCCGTCACTCCGCCCACTCACTAATTCACCAGCACAGGCGGGGAATCAGTGCCGTGTGGGTGGAGCGGCCGCAGCATGCCGGAACCACGCCGTCATGAGCACATGCCCCCCGTGGCTCATGACGGCGTGGTTTCGTCATAAGCAGGGAAGGGGTTGAAATACAGTAAACAGACCAAAGGATCAATAAATCATATTTTCTTTTGAACTACTATTTCACTGTAACATACTTTATCTCACTCAGGTTAGGAGACCCTATGTTATTTTTTTTTTTAGAAATTACCTTTAAATGTAAAAGTCCACATTTCCTTAAAAATGTTACTCAGTAAACAATGACTACGCAATGTGTTTCGACTTAATAGGAGATTGAATTTTTCGAAGGTCTCCTCAGGACTGAGATCCGGAGAGCATGAACCTGGCTTCGTAGATTTATTTGGGTCTTCTTAGTTTGTTGTAGTTGGAACTATTCTTTGGTAGACCTTTATATAATTACGAGTGGCCAGGGTACTATGGCCACGGACCTGAGTACTTTTGTTTCTTCTTCGTGTTGCCGCTTGTGGACCTGTTTGCAGAGCTGGTTGATGTTGCTGCTTAACTTTCTGAGAGACATATTATTGCTGTTGCTTTATCCTCAAATCCTTGATCTCACAGAAAAAGACAATAGCAATAACATGGACCATCAGCTAGTTCTTCATGGTGATAATGAGATGCAGTATAGCATGTTTTATGTGAGTAGGGGTATAAGACAGTATTGAAGGATGTTGTTATCATGTAGGAAGGAAGAAAGCATACAGATAAAGGTGTCATAAAAATTAAATTCCCCGAGTGTAGATTAAAGGCACATCCCAAAATGTGATTTTTGTTGGATGAAATAAATTGACAGGTAATGAGCCATTCAATGTTCAATGAAGAAGTTATCGGCCTATGGTGGCGATAGATTAAGTTGACTGTGGTAGCTCTTCTGGGTGTAGATTTGGGTTCTACAATGAGGCTCTAGAATGTATGGTAGGACATTGACTCCAAATGTGTACAGAGGATAACGTTTTTATACAGCACCATAACTCCCTGGACAGACATGTTACCTTCTCTGCCCACCTGCATAATAGGTGTATGGAATAAGAAGGTCCATCAAGTGTCGAGAAGATTAATTGAACCAAGTTTCTGTTGAAAGCAGACGGTCCAAGTTCATGTTGACTATGGAATCCTCAGTCTTTATACTACATTGCACTGCCAACCTAAACATGATCCTTTATGAAAAAGAACTACATGTTGACACAAGATCCAGGAATCACATCCATACCCAACCTGAATTGCCACATTTAATATCACTACGAAGAGTTATAAAATGGGGATATTGACTAAATCCTACCATCCAATTTCGAGTGTCCTAGACCAGGTAGTGGACACAATTCACTTGTAGGAAATTATTTACTGAGCCACATGAGTACGTAGAGGGGGCCACAAAGGAAAACCCTGTGAAACACACATCAGGTTGCTTTTTACATCCTAAATAAGAGTGTAAGAAGAATTAAAAAATACAGACAGAATCCAAAGCTGCAATCACCTTATTCCTGGTGCAATTCAGATGTGTTACCACAATGAATTTTGAGTATCACTGCATAGAGCCAAGAGAACAAGGTTCACCAATACAATGGAGTAGCTAGGACTGATAAAGCACAAGTTAAGAATATGTTTTCATCATTTCTGCACCGCTTTCCTCTCAACGATCACTACCATAGAGGCCAAGAAAGTCTTAAGGGTGAACAAGAACGCATATTTGACTACACTGAACCATTTGGCGGTAGAGGAACAAAAAATCAGAACCAGTCAACCCACCCCCACCTTAAGAGTAGAGGACAAAATCAGGCAGAATATAAATTGGTTCAAATAATGAAAGGACAGATAAAAACGTTATGGAGGTTTGCCACAAACATTATGTTACTGTGAGAGACCCATGTTACAATCCCACCGTGACTAAGTTTAAATTACAAAAAGGGCTAACAATTCGGGTGATACTTTATCTGGACACAAAGGTTACATTGAGTCTATTAACTGCTCTGAAAGCTATTCAGGTGCTGCTCTAAACCTATCCAGACTAACTTTAACACATTGATAAAGCAACGACCCAGTAATCATGCTTGAATGAAAAAATACCCCTCACAGGGAAATATAGGAGCCAGGAAAGTCTAATGAATTGCCAAGGCAAACAGAAACGGAAAACCCAGATGCCGCCATCCACAAACAAGAGACCTTCTAACAACTATCAGAACATTTGCCATATAAATGTGACGAGACCAAACCTAAAAGAGAAACCTGTGATGCTATGAGGAATAAGCCCTTTCCTTAGAAAGGCCAAGGGCCCTTTAAGAACGAGAGCCCAACACATAAAATTGCTATGGAAACTACATACTACGAATGGCCCTGAGGGCAAATACTGCATAGTGGTGGAAAGTGGTAACTCTAACATTCCATTAACAATTAACAATTTGCCAGACAAAAGATTGGAAGACAAAACTACAACCTTGAATTTAAAAAAAATGTTTTGAAACTATTAAAATTCATTACATTCCTCTGAATTTGTATGCATGTTGAAACATACTGCATATGGTATACTAATATATTTTCAAGTTACATTACAAAATTAATAGAAAAAAAACCTGACTGTCAAAAAAGACAGACTCATTATAAAACCAACAGCAGTACAAATATATAAAACTAGTGAAATATTTTATTTTAAGATTCAGTGTTACACTGCTTAAAACACATATTTTTCATCTATTCATTACTTCCTGTTCCTTCATACCTAATATTTCTTTTTCTTCGCTTGAAAGTTGGAGCTCGCCTTCATCATCAGCTCCATTATAGTTTTCATCTTTTGTCATTTCAAGCAGCTCAAACTCTGAGCTGTGTCCTGCTGTGTCTCGCTCCACCTCATATTGCTCCATGGGCAGGGCAGGTCCTTCTAGAGAGATCTGGAACAAACCCACCGCAATAGTGTGCTGTGTTAGCAAAAGTGAATAGTTGCACCCAGATAAAATAAAGAAAACATTCATAAAAGTGATTGATAGAGATAACATACTTGCATGGTTAAAAAATCAGCATAATAGTGGTTCCACCAATCTGAATACCTTTTCTGTAATCAATAAAGCAATAAATGCTTGAAGTAATTAATCCAGAGAGGGGTTTGATTTCAGTCTATGGAAACACATGCCAACACTTGGTAGGGACACACTTCTGGAATTAGAGGTTGGGCACCAAACAAAGTATACCCGTATGAAGACTATTTTGATTGTCAAATTTGGGCTGACTCCGGAAAAGTATCGGCAAAGATTCAGGGACAGTCAGCCAGAAACTCCCCAACCAATCTTGGGTAGATTTTGTTGATTACTCCAGGAAAGCAATGAATGGCTGAATGAGGGACAGCAAGGTTAGTGATTTTAATGGGTTGTACCATTTAGTCATGAGAGAACACTTGCTCAGTATTTGTTTTCCTGAGTTGCACCAGCATCTAGTTGACAGTAAGCTAAATGAGCGCAGGAAGCTTGCTGAGGAGAGGGACATCTGGGCTAGCACCAGAGAGTCCTAAAAGGTATTTGGGTGTGACACTCACAAAGGTGGACAGGGTTCCCAAAAGAGAAAGAAGGAGGAGAAAAACTTAAGTGTGTTGTTCTCAAAATGCACCAAAAATAATTTCCAAAGGAGTAGTGGCAACCAGTCCCAGGTTGATCCTAAAAAGAAAGGGTCCTTTGATCATAAGACAGGGACGTTTATACCCCAATGTACAGAGTGCTACAAATATGAACACAACAAAGGGGACTCCAAATGTTCCAAGAGGGCACTCCAACCCTGGGCAAAATCCAGGGTTGGTGAGTGTATTGCTCGGGGAGGAGGTAGTCCACACGCCTTCAAAGTATAGGCAGTGGGTCACCGTTAAAGGGGAATGGGTGGAGGCTCTGCGAGACATAGGAGCTAGTATGACTACTGTCAAGTGTCAGCTGGTGTCTGTGGAGCCAACAATCGCAAAAGCCATCTACAAATGGGTGGCTCTGGTACCCTGGGGATTGGTGCGGGCAGCTCTCAGGTTCTCTGAAAGTTGCTGTGCACCCCGCCATGCCTGTTGATTGTTTGCTAGGTGATGACCTGGAGCACACTACCTGTAGGGACGTAGCGCTCCGGTCTCACTTGCAGATAATGGGATTGCCTTGTCGTGTAGTTCCTACCAATCCGTAGGACCTGCGCATTGTTCAGACAACATAAACTAAGGCCTTAGTGTCAAGTCTGATTCCAGACACTCCCACTGAATACGTTGGCCTAAAGACCGGGTAGCTCACAGTGCAATCGTAAGCCCCCCTAACCTACCAGGGAGCGAATGGTTTCTGGCAACCACTGAACATGACAACCATGATTCCTCAGGAATCATGGAAACAGTACACAACCTTTCGCTCAGTCAATCGTGCTCACTTATTCTCAGAGAAATATACAAAGAGAACACAACAGGATATTTTCAATAATATTTATTAACCCAACACTATTGTTGTATAAAATACGTGTGCTGCAATGATTAGTAGACAGAAGCAGATAAACGTGATTACAAGCACCAAGAGCGTAAATAGTAGATATAGTTCTACCATGGGGCTAAACAATTGTATATAAGCAGGCATATAAATAAGACAGTAATCTAGCATACTCCTACTATGCGAACCCAACTCTAAGTGTACCTAGAATGCGTGTAGATGTAGAGCCAAGAATCCTCCCAAGGGATGATCCAACCCCATTACCTGATGGGATAGAGTGAAGGACCCTGTCTTGGTCACGAACTGGACACCCTTCACTAGAAGTTAGGTTGCTGCGTGGTGATTTCTCAGCATGCAAGGACCCTTGGTGTCAGGGGAAGTACCTCCACTACTAATCTATTGGGATGCTCATCTTTTATAATAGAAAGCAGCCTTGCAATGTACGCATAGATTAGTGATGTTGTAGATATGTAGATAGCCCTGTCGCTCTGTGGATGAATATAGTGATGACATTTGTACGTAGTAAGGAACGAGACCTTTTAGATGATGTTCAGGGTGTTGTAATAATGTTGTGCGAAGATAGATGTAAAACAAGTTTAGCTTCAGAGAAACTAATCAAACATTGTCATGTGTGCAAATGTATGCAAAAGATCACAGCTTGGAAATGTTATTTATGAGGACAATGTAAGAAATGAGCTGCTTCGCTACATGGGCTAACCCAGGAATATAACAGCCTAAGTGGGTGTATATGACCACACGATACAAAGCTGCACAGAAAGAAAGTCAAGGATGTCTGGAGCCTGGAACAATTATTCAGAAGGCTGCCAAGGAGAAGTGTAAGGGCAGTGGGAAGCCAGTCCCTGAAGTTCCCATGGTGGAGGTTGATGGGGTTCCTGTAGAAAGGTAGAAACCTTCTAGCATGGTTAGCCCCACTTTTTGCCTGGTGTTAGTGTCAACTAGTCTGACTGGGATCCTGCTAATAAGGACACAAGTCACTGTACTTCCTCCCTAAATTTGACCATGGTAAGTACTTTTGTACCTCCATAATTGGCTACTGGTGTACCCATATAAGTCCCTAGTATATGGTACTGAGGTACCCAGGGCATAGGTACACCACAGGTCTCCCATAGGCTGCAGCACGCATTGTGCCACCTATGCGAGACTACTCAAACTGTGACTACAGGCCTGCCAATGCAGCCTGGGTGAGCTGGTTCTAGCACCATTTACAACAGATATACGTTTTTTAATATCTGAGGTCACTACACTTAAAACCTATATGTCACCCCTAAGGCAGGCTTTTTATTCCTGAAGGAAGGGTGCTGGGTTATAAGTGTGTGGGTGCCCCCATATGAGCAAGACACCCCTACAAACCCCGGAGTTGATTATCCAGGCTTTGTAAGTGTGGCTAGCCATTTTGATACATATAGTCATTACGTGATGGCTAACTATATAGCGGCTGTGCCAAACCTGGGCATGTTCGGTATCAAACATGTTGGAATCATACCTCAGAACTGTTACCGGTGTTCTGGTATGATTCTATACTCTGGGGCTCCTCAGGGAAGCCCCAGTATTCCCGGTAGCAGCCTTCCAGGGTCTGCCAGGCAGCTAGTGCTGCTGCCGACCCCAGACACAATTTTGCTCTCCTGCTGCTAAGCTGAGCTCTAGCTGGGAAAGGTAGAACAATAGGTTTTTAATCACAGCGAGGTGTGACCACCTCCCAGAGAGGACTTAGTTTATTGAGCTGGAGTGGGAGCACTTGCCACCGCCACCAAACTGCTTTGAAGGGCCTATTTGGTTCTCTCCTTGCATACTCTAGTTTGAGCCAGTTCAAGAAGCCCTTGGCTCTCGCTCTGGCACGAAACTGGACAAAGGACATGGGAGTATCCTCCCCCTCTGTCCAGGCCCTCCTCTGAGAGGGACCCCTGAGTCATCCTTCCTCTTTTCCTAGGGTATTTATGGTCTACCTGTGGTTGTGTCCTCAGATTCGTCATGGGATAAGACTCAAACCTAAAACCACGTCACTCTTCGACTGTCAGGACACTTGGACTTCACCTGGAACCGAGATTGCATCACAAAAGACTCCTGCTACTCCTGGTCTCGCTGTTCTGCAAGTCTTGTTCGTTGTCTGGGTCTGTGCTTCTTCCAGGATCTTCAACAGCCCAGTGGGCATCAAGGACACCTGAAGAAATCTCCCTTGGAGTGAAGGAGTCACTCCCCTGCATCTGCAGGCACCCCAATGAAGCTGACCAGTCTGGTGCCTTGATGTCTCATGAACTTAGTAAGGCTTAGCAACATCGGTGGCGGTTCTGCAACTCCCTCGAGGCTTGACCTGTCCTCTATGCAATTTTGAGGTCAGTATCCCTCATTTGAACTGCTGGGATTGAACCCCTATTCACTGCTTCGACTTGTCACTGCCAAGGCTTGTTGGCTCTGCACTCCAGAGATCTTCAGGCTACAAGAAGCTCCAGCCTCCAGCATCTCTTCCTGCCAAGATCAGCATCCTCACCACATCCTCTGCACCGTGGGCCTTCACCTTTGGTGAGCAGCTTGAGGTACTCTTGTGATTCCTGTGCCTTCTGCCTGTGGGAACTCCCAAGGACCCACAGGGTCTTCAGTGGGCTTCCCTGCTTGCTCGGGTTGTGCTATGACTCTCCTGCCTGTGGTGAGTCCCTTGGACTTTGCTGGTCCCAATGTTGCTCCTTCTTTGCTTTCCATGCATGTTGCAGCTGCCAAGGCTTGTTGGTGCTCCCGCTGAACACCGACCCCCTGGTTCTCGACTTCCTACTTGGGGAAGCTCATACACGGCTCCTGGTTTTTCTCCGCATCGCTTGGTTGCAGCGACAAGTTCACCATCATCACTCGGTTGGCATTGCTCTCCTGTGCCTCTTGGTCACCTCCGAAGGCCATAGACTCTGTCACCCCTTCTTACAGGTTCTTCTCTTCAAGATTCCACCTTTGGATTCCACCGGGCTCTTGTACAGTCTTCGCCAGCTGCATCTTTTCTGAAGTCCTCCATTGTGGTCTACGGCGGTTTCCGATATCACTACGCATCTGTGCATCTGGCTTCCCTCCCTGGTGTAGGTATTCTGGTTCTAGGGGTATCCACTGTTGCGGTGACTCTCCAAACTTCTGTCTTCTATGGGGTTCTAAAGGTTTCACTGGGAAGGGTCTTTCTTTTTCAAAACAGCAACACAACTTTCCCATTGGGCAGATTTTGATGCGTTATTTCAATTATGATACCAAAATACTTGTGGCTTGAATGGAAGACAGCGATTAAGTGCCCAGAAAAGGAACCTGTAAGAAACGAGCAGAGTTGTGGAGAAATATAATGAGGCTATTGATTATCTGAAGAAGACGGTTCCAGTGACGCAGGTGAACTGGTCAAATAGCATGATAACAGCCCAGAACGCATATAGTCAGTTCATGCGTATTATGAGAGATTGATGTATAGTGCGATGGAGGAAGAACTACAGAAGGTGCATCTGGTTTTGTGTCAGCTTTTGTGCTGGGATTGCAGCCATAGCTGAGCACACATCTTCAGCGGAGTGTGATGTGTTAACAAGCGAAGTAAATTAATGATTTTTTGGCTTATGCAAAATATTGTGATTAAAAAAACAAATTTACGAAAGTGAAGTTTCTTTTCTTTTAAAATATTTTATTACATTTTTCAAAACAATATAACAAATCAAATTATCCAGTATCATAAATGCCTGCAGGCATAATGTAGAGGTAGACCAAAAGCCTTCTGTTAACATAAAAGAGGTACAATTAGTGGCAACAACAGCAACACCATGCCCATCAGAAGAGAGGCACCGCAATAGGGAGAGCTTGTGAGTCCTCGGGAACAAAATTCACCAGTCCTTAGAGAGGTTGTACTCTTTGGTGGCCATTTAAGATTACGTATTAACTTGGATAAGTCCATTATGTTTCCACTTACCACTGCTACGAACCCTGTACTATTGCTCCGCTTACTTGAACGACATAGCCTGTTCATTATTTGAGTATACAAATTCACTGTGACCCGGAAGTCATGCTGCGCAATAACTATGGGAAGGCAGTGCTTTGCCTCACAGAAGCAGTAGACTGATGGATTCACCTACCACTTTCGATGTGTGGACGCACTGCTTTGATGAAGATGGCAATACTCCCCAGATTCTTGTTTCTTTGTGCAAATACTCTTGCCTAATGCGTTATTTCAGACACTAAGCGGCATATTGGTGGAATTAGTGTGGGATGGTAAACAGCCGGCATGTGCTGGGATATGCCCAGGCTCCCTTGTGACATGGGTGGACTTAACGCTCCAGATATGGAGGCCTACTGCAGGGCGGCAGAGTGCATGTTCACCATAGGCCACCAGACTTACCACATCTTAGCTTGGAGCCCGACGCAACAGTCCTGTTTTCGCTGCCCCGATATTTATTTCATAGGTCGTTGCATCCGTTGCATGTGATTGATCCCACGGGCACCACAAGGAGCCTGTGGAAGAAGTCGCTGTTCTTTTTAAAGAGACCCTTGCTAAACTCTCAACGCCTCTCAATAGAGTGGTGTAGAGGGTTTCCACTGGGCCAGGAGAAGGCGACAGTGGCAGCATTGCATGATCTCAACATACAATATATGGGCGACTTCTTTGAGGAAGGAGTTCTCCGTGACTGGGAGCAGGTCTGTGCACAGAACAACGCACCGCCTGTACTGACACAACTTCCCTATCACAGGGCGTGCCACACGATGCGTGCCTTATTGGACGATTCCCTACTGGAACATTGCAGCGCCCAGCTCTAACCTATCTATTGCAAGCAACTTCGCCATTACGGATCATTGCAAAGCTATATTCCTTTTCGCAAGAGGCTCGGCGGTCTGGTGCTCTCGATGCCTGCTGAGCCTGGTAAAATGATTTAGGTACAGAGATTAGCACAGTGCATTGGGCCCATTGCTTTTCATAGACTCATACCCTCTCCTTGAATGGCCGACATCGACTTATGCATTTTAAATCGCTTAATCGGGTATACCATACCTCTGCTTGCCTATTCCCGTATGGGTTGTGCGAGGATTCTAAATGCTTGTGCTGTGGATTGGATTAAGCTGACTTCAAACATTTAGCATGATTCTGCCCTGGAGTACATTACTTTTGGGTTGAGACATTTAAGATTCTGGAAAACATTACCAGGGAATCCTTGATGTTCACTCCATTACTGGCCCTACTATGCTATGATAAAGATGTCCCACATAGACACTTGGTGGCCTTGGGTTTACTCCTGGCATGTCGCAGGGTGGCAATGCGCTGGCTAAAGGTTCCAAATTCCACAGTGAAGGAGTGGCACACTGATATGATATACTGCTATACTCTATCAAATGCGTATCCTGACCTTATGCCATCCCATAGTCGCCAGAAAGCCATACAGGGCCTCTTCCAAACCTATTTGGCACTCAGGACTAGTGACATTGATGAGGAGGAAATGTTGAGTGCAGTTGGTTAATATTTTCCCATCTATGCACTATTTGTATGAATGATTGAAGAATGCCAACCTGTAAAAGTTGCATAGAGATCAATGCCATTGCAACTGTCGTCCCCTTTCACTGTAATTCAATGTATATTTATAAGTGAGACATTATATGACTGCTGCCTGAGGAGCCTCGATGATGTGCATGTTTTTTATGTCCAGTTCAAGAAATACTTTATTCGGTTCAGTTACAAAAACCATAAAAGTACAGAACATACAATAATTGGTCCACAAATCACCAGGCAGCATAAAAAATATGTACGAAAGGGGGGTGTAGCCGTTAAAATATGCAACACATAGTGCCGAGGTGTGAAAATAACAATATGTACATCAATGTAGAAAATTTAAATTAAGACTTGATTCAATTTGCAAAAGTCAATATTTACAGTAAATCATCTAGGACCAGTTTATCTTTTTACTGAGTCTCATCGCTATGGTTAAAAATGTAGCTACATTGTAGATTTTCCATATATCTGCTAATAATTGAAGATGCAATAAAGCTGGCTTGACTTGTCTAAACCCTTTCCCCTTTAACAAGGGTATGATGAACTTTTTCCTAATGTCTTTAAAGTGATCACAGAAAAACAAAAAGTGAGCAGTGTCCATAATTGAGCAACCGTCACAATTGCACAGATCTAGGTCCTGTTGCTTAGTCCAGCCAGGGCGGCTTGAGATTAGTAGGTGGATTTTATTCAATCGGAACTTGGTGAGAAGATACCTGTGGTTTGAGTTGTTGACAACCTTTAGGTAGAGTTCCAAATCATGGCCGGGGGAGACAATCAGTTGTTGAGACCTGACTGAAGGCTTTGACAGCTCCATGCCTTCTCTGTCCATCCCTTTGTTCAGCAAAAAAGTGTTTCTAACCCACTTCAAGTCGCCTTTCACCAGTTTGGATGGGTCATTAAACAATTCAGACCGACCCATCTTTACACATGTTTGTTGTATGTATTTTAACCAAGGGATCTTGTCCCAGTGGTCTAGCATTAGGCAGTCCTTCAAAATTTCGTGGTTCACTTCAAGCTCCTTGTTAAGCCAGACTGAAATCCATTTTAAGAGAGGGGCCAAAGCAATACGATCCTCCAAATAATCCATGCCGCATTCCTGATGGACTATGAAGCTGGCCGTGTATCTTGGAAGAGAAAGAATTGTTTTAAGGAAGTTGTCTTCCGTTACCTGTAGCTGTTTAACTGGCCTGAAGCCCCACAAATCTGCACCATACATGGCAATGGCAATACATTTAGCAGCGTATACCTTTAGAACCGCCTCAAGGGGTTTCACCCCTAGTTTGCGTGAAAAGCCCAGCACCGCCAAAATGGACCGAGCCAGGGCCTTTTTTTTCTCCAACAATTGGGGGTGCCAGGTGGAACTGTCGTCAAAGACGACCCCCAGGTATGGGAATCTAGAGACTTTTGCCAACTTATGTCCATTACAATGCACAGTCATGACATTTTTTTTGGCCTTCCCTTGTTTGCCCACCACCATAACATGGGATTTACCATAATTTACGCTTAAATCAAGGTTTATCATAAAAACATAAAAAGAATTCAACAGACTTTGGAGACCCACTGCGGTTCTGGCTAAGAGAGCCGCATCGTCCGCATATAACAATGCGGGCAATGCATACTTCCCAGCCATCGGGATGTCCTTACACGCTGCACCCAAAACTTCACCCAAATCGTTTATATATAGTGTAAAGAGCAGGGGGGCAAGAATGCATCCCTGCCTTACACCATTGGTGATGCTGATTTTACCCGTGCAGTTCCCTTTTCTATCATATCGAACCGTAGCTGTAAGGTCCATGTGAAGGTCTGCTAAGAAATACACAATGTTTGGGTCTATTCCAATACCAAGGAGCTGGCCCCACAACTTGGATCTGTTTACTCGATCAAATGCCGAGGACAGATCCATAAAGGCAATATATAGAGATCCTTGCTTCGCTATTGTGTACTTCCCAATAAGCAGTTGTAAATTCAAACTTTGATCGATGGTACTACGGCCCTTTCTAAATCCGTACTGTATGGGGGAAAGAGTGTTAGTCTCCTCTAACCATTCGGTAAGTTTGCATAGGACCATTCTCCCTAGGACCTTAACTGCGGAGTCAATGAGAGATATAGGGCGGTAATTTCCGGGGTCTCCCCTGTCCACTTTTTTGTAAATAGGGACAATCACCGACTGGGTCCATGTCTCTGGAATTCCTACTTTTGAGATTCTATTAAAAACATTTGCAAAAATTTTGGACCAAAATACAATATCAGCTTTAAAAAGGTCGGGGGGAACACCGTCCGGCCCGGGGGCCTTATTGCTAGACATTTTGCCAATGGCCACGGCCACCTCATCCTCATCCACAGTTAGGGTATAAGGTAATTGGGAAAAGGTGGTCGGGCCCTCTGCCCCCAAACTCTCCTGTTCATAAACGGATTTAAAGTGCGAATGCTATTTATCTTCTTGGATTCCACAATCCAATTCATTATTACTAGGGTCAGAAAAATAAGGTTGGTTCACCACGGCCCAGAACTTTGCACTACTTTTCAGCACGTCAACTGATGTCAAATCGGCCCATGCGTCCTCTCTGATCTCACGTCGCCTTTTTTCAACGGCTGTCTTATATTCTTTCCTAAGAGTGGCGACGAGCAATCTATCTACTGGTTTGGATTTTAATGCTGCTTTAAGTTTATGATTAGCAGCAGAACAATTCTTATCGAACCAGCCTTCCTTCCCTTGTGCTCTGCTTTTACCCTGGCATGTCAGGTTGGAGAGAATGTCGAGGCAGATCTTACTATCCGCCTCAACAACTTCGCTGTCCCCCGCCTGATCGTCCATGCAGAGCTTTAGTTCCTCCCTGCTACTATTACGAAGTTTACAAAGGAACTCCTCTGGGATTATCTTACACCACTTGATTCTACGTGCTTTGTCGGTAGGCCGCATATTGCATTTGTCAACCAAATTCGGTCCACTGTCCCTGGTAAAAATTACATTCTTAACCTTTAATATAACTGGGTTATGGTCGCTAAAATGGGATCGCACAACTGAATAACTAGAAATATGGCTACCCCAGCTACTGCTTAGGAAGATATAATCGATTACGGACCCGCTGCCATGTCCAGTAAATGTGGGAATAGCCTTGTCGCACCCAGTGGGTAACATTAACCCATTTTCGGCCAACAAGGATTCCAAGAGAATGCCCTGATCTGAGTGTTCAAAGTGAATGTTTTCCTCATCCGGAGGACCAAATAGATCGTTAGAAGGACATTTGTCCTGACAACCATGGACATTAAAGTCCCCCATTAATATGATAGTACAATCATGCTCTATGGATTCTTTAAAATTAGACAAAAAAGACTTTAGCATCATCAGGTTGCTAACTGAATTGTCCCTGTTAAAGGAATTATAGAAGTTTACTATCAGCACATTATGGAAACCCCTGTAGTTAATTTGAACCGCTAGACAATAGGGACAATCAGTAACCATTTCAGTGTATGTGCCAGGGATTTTGGCGGATATCAGAGTAACCAATACCCCTCTAGCCCGCCCCCGTGTTGAGCCAATAGCTGGTAGGAAGAAGGCGGTAAAGCCATCAACTGTAAGTCTATTTTGAGTATCCCATGTCTCCTGAATTGCTATTATATCCATGGTGTCTATGAAGTCCCTCCAGAAGGGGTCATCCACTTTGCTCTTAAGGCCAGCAATATTCCATGTTGCCAAGGTTATCTCCCCCCTTCCCGATACTTTGTCTGATTTATAACACGGTGAGACCCCACCTACGTCACTCTGATCAATAATTAGAGTTGGTTCAGCGTTAACCTCCTGCACAACCTGGATGCTGTATTCGTTTTGTGATTGAGTGGGAGGGATATTTTGCAGCTGACTGGGTAGTAAGCCCTGTTTTTGTCAATCAACCCAGTCCATGTTTGGCAGACACTCGTAGCGATTTGCCATTGGGATGTTAAAATAATTTTCATACCCATTCGCAGTCTGATGGTGATAGAGTGGATAGCCACTCTGTGGCCCTGTGGCGAACCCTCCTTGAAAAGATCTACCTCTTCTTCTCCTGACCTGGTTCCAACCATCGTCACTGCCCTCATCCCACCCATGAGATTGCACCTCCCATGGAGAATTGAATCTCTGTCTGGCTTTTTGTTCATGTGGGCCCCTTAACCAACTCCATCTATTATCCACTTGATTTACTGGTAGGTAGAAATAAGAGAGAGGCCTAGCAGTGACAGTACTCGCTTGATAGCGAGAGGTACCTCTACAGATGTGTTCTACCACCTTTGGGTTCTCAAAAGTTACCACGATGCAATCCCCTTGCAAGTTTTTTCTATTCCCACCTACCCATGGGGTTCTCTCCACCATTAAGATGTTACTTGGGATATTCGGCGGTAGGGGATGATTTTTTGATAGCCAGTGGCACACTTTATTTTTCAGGGCCTGGAAGGATTCTACTTCGGATGGTGAAATTTCCGTGACCCCTGTCAGGATTACTACATAAGGACAGGCATCAGGGGGGAGATGGATGTTTCTTCGGGCCTCTGCTTTATCTTTTGGGGCCGAGTCCAGATTAGGGGTCAGAGGTATGGGGTCTTTGAATGTTACTTGGGGAGTTGTCTTGGGCTTGGCTGGATTCTGTTGTTGTTTAGGGTCGGGGGTCTTCACTTTTGCGCCTCCTGGGGTTGGGATGATGCTAGGATTCTTTGGCACAATGTTTTTAGCCGCAGTGGCACCTTTATCAGCCAAAGGTGGCTTGTTTACTTTGGTAGTCGCATGAGGTGCCTTGATATTCAAGCCAAAACTAGGGGCGCTTATATCCTTGTGGATATTTTTCAATACTGTCTCTAGACAGCGTAACCTAACCTCTGTTGGTTCGAGGAATGGACTTTAACATTTCAAAGACATTGTTATTCGTCATGCTTAACCCACTTCCATCCTGGTTGTTTTTGGCCAAAATTTCCTCCAAGCTACTGTCTACAATAGTGTCATCTGGGAGGCTTAGTGGTAGGCCAACGTTCACCAAGAGTGGCCCCCTAGTATCAATGTCACAGGGTGCCAGGTCGCCACTCGCAACCGCCGGGTCGGAGATGGTCATAGCCCGGTTATGGGTAGTTTGTGTTTTTTTCCCTTTGTGAGTGATAGATTTATTGGCCTTTTGTTTAGGGATAGCCCCCTCTTTTAACCCCCTTTGATTTATAACGCTAGCCATAGGTAGGTTCTCTATCGTGTCACTAACCATATCACCATCAGCCAACAAGTTGAGGTTAGGGGAGGCCTCTAGGCCCTGCAGGGAGTTTGGTACATCATGATCCCCTGTGTTGTCTACTCTGGCAGGGGTGTTTGAACTTGTTGCAGTGTTTGGAGTATGTGCCTGGGCAATAAGGCCTAGGGAGGATCTCTTGGCCATAGCTAAGTCTTGGGACACCCTTCTGTCCAATAAAACAATCCCTTCATCAATTAGGGCATTCGTGCGAACAATGAAATCATCAAGTGTGCCAGTCAGCTTTTTTGCCCCCCCAGCGGCCATACTTCTGGTTTCCCGACAATTCATAGTGGGCCTTACTACTGTTCGCCGATATGGCGGTTGGAAATATCAACAGTATATTAACAAGCTCTCGTGAATAGAGGTTAAACAACAGTAACAGTAACAATCAATATACACCCCTATAGGTATTAAGTGCAAATGTAAATTAGTGGCAATAGCTTACAGTTCTGATGGCCACTCTAGCATCCAGTCATCAACAATTTGAGGAAAATCGAACAGGGTGTGTGGCCAAGGCCCGGCTCCTAAGGCCTCTGAGGGCCACAGAGGGCCCGCCCTTTGCCCGGGCTTAGCCCCGGGCGCTCCCGCGCGCTCCCGCGCAGCAGGATGCAAGGATTCTAATAGGGTGCTGCCTCCAATTAGGTGAGTAGGCGGGGCAATGAGGGAGAGCAGCCCAGGTGTGACGGGCGCGGGTTTTCCAGGGACTCCTAGGAAAGCGAGTCCACAACCCGTTGCTCGCAGCCCTCCTGCCCAGGTCCACGCTCGCAGGCGACTTTCTGATGTTCAGTCCAAGTCCCAGGGCGATGCGGGACCCGCGAAGCGGGTTCCGCGAGCAGTAGCGACGGTGGAACGGTGGAATCCAAAGAACAGTGTGAGTTAATCACGGCAGGCAGGTTAGGTGTTTTTATGTCATAATAACATCTGTGCGTGCGGATATATGTTCCCCCAAACTGTAAGTTTTTGTCTGTGCTTTATACTGTATTTACTAAGTACCCCAGTCACAACAGTGTCTGTGCGACGTTTGTTGCAAATAGAGATGCTACACTTTGTCTTGCTGTTTATGATGATAAAATGAAAAGAAATTTAAAAAAAAGAAACAACAGGGTTAATAGAGTGTCTTACCACCTGACAAATGTTCCATGACGTATTGTATGCGGTGTAGAAAGCCCAATAATAACAACATCAGGTTGGACAGTTGTCATCTTCACAAACCATTATCAAGAGAAATTGGCAAAAATTAAGAACAAGGATGCCATCAATCTGAGAATAGGAGAAACAAAGTTTTCCAAACATTGCTATAATAACAATATTAATACCGAGTAAAAAAAAGGAACTAGGGTGGTGCCCAGACCCAGAGAGACCAAATCCTCTATAAAATGACAGTAATCCATTTGGTTCAAGGAGGCGCTTAAGGAATTGAGGAGAACTTCTAAGAAATTGGAAAGAAGCTGAAGGCACCTCCCTACTGATGGGATGAATCTATATACAAAGGGCCCGATGTAGGTAAATCCCATTTACCGATTTTGAAATACCGAATCCTACCGATTCGGTATTTCAAAATCGGTAAATGGTATGTAGGTCCCAACATCTGGATTCGATACCGAATCCTTAGCAATTCTTTAATTACCGATTCGGTAAATACCGAATCGGTAATGCCCATTCATTCCTATGGGCTTTGAAGCCCATAGGAATGATTAGGCATTACCGATTCGGTATTTACCGAATCGGTAATTAAAGAATTCACAAGGGTGCAGGGGGTGTCACTTTGACACCCTGTGGCACCCCCAAAACAGGCACAGGTGCCATGTGGCAGGCATACCTGCCCTAAGGGCAGGTCTGCCTGTCACATGACATAGGTGTGCATGCACACATGTGCATGCACACCGGAATCGGTATTTTACCATGGATTTGTATTCCATGGTAAAATACCGATTCTGTAAGCCATGTGCAGAAGGTACATTGCCTACCTACATTGCATTTTCGGTAATTTTACCGAATCGGTAAATGTTACCGAATCGGTAATTATTTTACCGATTCGGTACATATTACCGAATCGGTAAATGTTACCGAATCGGTAATTATTTTACCGATTCGGTACATATTACCGAATCGGTAAATTTCCCGATTCGGTAATGATACCGATTCGGTAAAATTACCGAAAATGTGCCCCTACATCTCGGTAGCCCTTTACCGATCGGAAACGGTCGAAAATCGGTATTTTCGGCCGATTCGGATCGGTAAAGGGCTACCTACATCGGGCCCCAAATGTCTTTAAATGTCAGTCAGTCAGTCAGTCAAAAAACTTTATTCGGTTGATTAAAACCATAAAAGCAGTGCATGATACATAGAATCAGGTTAAAAAATACTATTAAACAAGTGTAAAGAATTGATTGCTACTCCTTCATAAAACACAATTAACACATTCTTTCTTTAAAAAAGATCGATAGATGTGGGGAACACCTGTATCAACATGTTAAAAATCTTTCTCGCCAAGGTTTATGCAAAAGTCAGATTTGATGAATAGTTAATGCAGCAGCTCTTAGTTTGTTTTGTCTGGCGGCTGCTACCAAAAAACAGGCTACACCATATGTGACCTGCACCGAGTTCAACATCTGGAGATATAATATTGCTGGCCGCACCTGGACGAAATTCAAATGTTTCAAGATGGGAACAAGAAATTTTTTCCGCGGCACCAAGTAGTGCTCACAGAACATGACCAGGTGCAGAGTGTCCTGTGTGGCTAAACAGTCACATGTACAAGGGGGAACATTTTCTGGGGTACTCCATTCTGTGTGCGAGCCAAGGACAAGGTGGATCAAGTTGAATCTGAACCTTGTGAGCAGGAAGCGATGGTAAGGCTTTGTGACATATTTTAAATAGGGTTCCATAGCTGTAGATGTGGAAAGTTGAAAAAGTAATCTCACCGTAGGTTTACAAAGTTCAACCGATTCTCTTTCGCATTCCAACAAAGTTCGAAAATGCTGCTTCACCCACTTTACATCCTCTTTTTTAAGATTTTGCGGTAGAGAGTACATTTCCGGGCGCCCTAGCCTCGCGCATGCCGCTCTAACATACGCCAGCCACGGTATATTGTGAGCTTTGTCCAGAGACATACAATCTTTAAGGATGCAGTGATTCAAGCTGATTTCCTCATTTGTCCAGGTTTTAATCCAGCATAGTACTGGGGACATTTTTAGGAGATCAGAGACATATCCCATGCCTATTTCATTGTGGATCGAATGTGTGGGAGAAGATTTCGGTAGTGACAACAGGGCCCGTATAAAATTGTTTTCAGCAATTTGTATGCCTGGTGTTGAGACGTAGCCCCAAATGTCTGCCCCATAGGATGCGATTGTCACGCATTTGGCTCTGTAGATCCTGGTCATGGCTTCCATAGGTCTCGAGCCCAGTCTTTTCGAAAAACTCAGAAGTGCTGTAGTGGATCTAATGAATCCATTTTCTTTAAGTTTCGTTTGTGCCTTCCAAGTTCCTCTCTCGTCAAAAGTGACGCCCAGGTAACAAAAGAAAGGAACCCTCGAAATGGGCAAGTTGTTGCAGCTGAAGGATCTAATCTTCATATGTTTCTTTCGTGAGCCTACGACCATGACATGGGATTTAGCAATGTTAATCTTTAGGTCGAGGGCTTCCATGAAGAGGCAAAAATGGTCCAAAAGTCTTTGCAGGCCTGTGCCAGTCCGAGCTATAAGAACAGCGTCATCCGCGTATAGGAGGACCGGAATAGGTAACCCCCCCATACGCGGCATGTCCAAGGTGGCTGAGTTCAAAGATTTCCCCAAGGCATTGATGTACAGTGTAAAGAGGAGAGGGGCCAGGATGCAGCCTTGTCTGACCCCTCTCCCTGATCTGAACTTTGCTGTACACCTTCCATCCCTCGTTGCCCTAACGGACGCAAACAGATTTAAATGAAGGTCATGCAGAAAACTAACCAAGGTGGTGTCCAAGCCCAAATTTCGTAAAATAGTCCATAGTTTTGAACGATTGACCAAATCAAAAGCGGAAGATAAATCCATAAACCCCAAATAAAGAAGCCCCCCCTTCACCACGGTGTATTTGCTAATGATTAGATGAAGGTTCAAGCATTGATCCATTGTCCCTCTGTGAGCCCTGAAGCCATACTGTAAATTTGAAAGGATCCCGCTCTCCTTCAGCCGATCCCCCAGTCTATGCAAGATGACTCTGCCTAAGATCTTGACGGCAGAGTCCAGCAGGGAGATAGGTCTATAGCAGGCCGGGTCCCCCCTATTCCCTTTCTTAAATATAGGCACAATTATGGAGGTGGACCAAGAAGATGGGAAGCCAGCTGTGGGAATCGCATTAAAAACGTTGGTTAAAATCTTTGACCAAAATTGTGGGTACTGGATATAGAGATCTGCAGGAACCCCATCGGGTCCCAGGGCCTTGTGCTTACTAGTATCTCTTATCGCCCTTTCAACCTCCATGGTGTTAAACTCCATAACCAAGTTGGATGGGTCATGGGTATTGGCAGGTGAAGCAGGGACTGTAGATTCATAGATTTTTCCAAAATGGGCTAACCATCTGTTGTCCTCTATGACACAGTCTAAATCCGATGTCCCATTGTCAGAGAAAAAGGGCTGATTTACAATGGCCCAAAATGTTTTACTGTCTCTCAGCACATCCACAGATAAAAGGCTATCCCAAGCTTCCTCCTTGATTTGGTTTTTACGATTAAGGACTACGGTTTTATATTCCTTCCTTAACTTGGCCACTATTAGCCTATCTCTGGGTTTTTGTTTAATGGCTTTCATCAGGGCGCTATGTTTCCTTGAGCAATCATTATTAAACCATTTATGGGTCTTCGTGTTCCCTTGCGCGACTGTCCTTCGTTCCAAGTTCTTGCTGATCCTTAAACAAATCTCCTCATATGCAGCCAAAACCTCGGGGCCCTGGGCGGTTGGATCCAAACACACTGCCATATTGGCCTCAGTCTCTTGGGCAAGTGAGTGAAAGAATTCGTCTGGGACAATCATCTCCCATTTTAGGCGCCTTCCCTGATCTTTGGACTTCAGATCCTTTGGAGCTGCCACGTCTGACGGACTGCCAGTCCGGAAGCAGTCTAAGTCGAGGGTCAGGAGGACAGGATAATGATCACTTGAAATAGCAGTGACCACCCTATAGTCACGTGCCTTTGCCAGGGCCCCATTTGAAACAAAAATTTAGTCTATAACGGTGTTGGCATCTCTCCCAACGAAGGTTGGGGCTCTAGGGTCATTAATACTTTGGTCAAGTTCATAGAGGTTTAGATTAGCTAGAAGGAACTCTAGATACTCGCCCTCGGTTGTGTGCTCGAAGTGAGGAATCGCTTCAGATAATATGCCCCCATATCTATCGTTAAAACAACCACCCTCACAGGGGTGAATATTAAAATCCCCCAGAATAACCAGCTCTGGGACGGTAGTGCAATCAAGCCTGTAGACTGACAGAAAATTTAACAAAGAAATCAAATGTTCGTTCACGGTGGCGGACTCCTTTGAATTATAAAAATTAATCAGCAAAAAAGTCTTTGAGTCAGGGAGGGTCCACTCCACCGCAAGCATGTTGGTAGGTGCGGTATCTAATTTTTTAAAGACCCCTGCTAGATCCAGAGAACACAATGTGAGTAAGCCACCCTTTGCTCTCCCTCTTACCCCTGGTACTGCTGGTATAGAAAAGCTGCAGAAACCATCCAAAGAGAGACTAGATGTGGTATCCCATGTTTCTTGGAATCCTAAAATATGATATTGTTTAATGAATCCTTGCCAAATTGGGTCTAAAGCCTTTGCATTTAATCCCGCCACATTCCAGGTGAGGACTTTACATAGTACTAGGTCTGTGTTAGGGGCAATGGACGTAACCACGCCCCGATTCTCACTCCCCATCAAGCTGTTTCCGGGTGTGGGGGATGAATTAACTATGGTCAAGGCCTCCGTGGCGGCATCCTTGCGAGAAGAGATTGGACTAGTCCAGGTGCTCCGTTCCCCTGGGGAGCCCTGTGTATGTCAGTCCACCCAATCTGTAGTTGACAAACAATCAAAGCGATTTGCAATAGGGAGGTGCAAAGGGTTGGATGGGCCATTTGGCGGCTGCTGGTAGTAATAAGGTTGGGTGAGATGGGGACCGTAAAAGGGGCCGCCTTGACGTGGTCTACCTCCTCTACTCCTCACCAAGTTCCATCCCCCATCCCAGCCCTCCTCCCTGACAGGGGGTTGTGTGTCCCAGGGGAGGTTAGGCCTCTGTCTGGGTATGCGGTCGTGTGAACCTTTAAGCCAGCTCCAGCGATTATCCGCTTGATTATAGGGGAGATAGAAATACGAAAGAGGTCTGGCGGTCACCTTACTCGCCTGATATCTTGGGGCCCGCTATTGCAGATAAAATCTACAACCTCCGGATTCTCGAAAGTAACCACCACACAGTCCCCTGGCAGATTTTATCTGTTGCCTCCTACCCAAGGGGCCCTCTCTATCATTAAGATGTTGGTAGGTATGTTTGGAGGAAGGGGATAATTGTTAGCTAGCCAGTGGCATACTTTATTTTTGAGAGCCTGATATGATTCTTCTTCTGGTGAGCGAATTTCAGTGACTCCAGTAAGGATAACCACATAGGGCGCGGCATCCGGGGGGAGGTAAATGTTTCTACGCGCCATATCCTTAGCTTTTTCGTGTGTATCAAGTTTGGGGGCCTGAGATAATCCATCGCTGGATGTGGGCTGAGGGGTTATATTGTTTTTAGAAGGAATCAGTGTTGTATCTGTTTTCTTAGTTTGCTCTACTACGGTGGGTTTAGATTTAGAGCCAGCCTGATTTGGGGTTTCTTAACCGTCATTTTATTAGTCTCCAACACTTTATTAGCAACCACCGGGGTCTTTGCAGGTTTAGTTGGATTAGTGACCTGGGTGGGTTTATTATTTAAATTGAAGCTGGGGGCACTTATGTCCTTATGTATATTTTTTAAGACCGTTTCCAAGCAGCGTAATCTTACCTCTATGGGTTCTAATAATACTTTTAGCATGTTAAAGATTACTGTGTTATTTATACTTGAGCCGGACTCATCCTGTGGTGGTGTTATTGATGGATTACCTGTGGTTCCACTAAGTTGCAAAATTTCTTCTAGACTTTGGTCAATTATGGTATCGTCTGGGAGACTCAAAAGTATACCGGGGTTGTTGGAAAGTGAGCCCTCAGTGGAGGTAGGCGGAGCGACTAGAGGTTTTTCAGTGTTAGGGAGATTGGGCAAAGTAATAGCATTCTTTCCTTTCACAATAGATGATTTGTTGGTTTTACGTTTTTGCTTGGGAATTGCCCCTTCTAGCCGGGCCCTTTCTTTTGTAATGGCTGTAGGGTTACCGATGTTTGACTCGCTACATTGCGTTCCACTCTCAGTCAAGATGTTGAGGTTGGGTGAGGCCTCCAGGTCCTGAACGATATTTGAGGCATCCAAATCCCCGTTACCTCCGGGATGATGTACTAGGACCTGTACATCTGCCCTGGGATCAGTTTTTGGTGTCTGAGCCTGAGCAATAAGGCCAAGGGAGGAACGCTTGGGCATGGCCAGGTCTTGAGAGACTCTCCTGTCCATAAGTATTATCCCTTTGTCAATTAGTGCGTGTGTACGGGTGATGAAGTCATCCAGGGTCCCTGTAAGCTTTTTTGCTCCTGCGGCCGCCATGCTTCTAGTTTCACGGCAGGACATAACCCGTGTATTCTAGATGAAATGACGGTTCGGAGCTATATATGCCCAGCCAAGATTTGTGGCCCAGTCCAGTCTCCTCGGGCCTCTGAGGGCCACAGAGGGCCCGCCCTTTGCCCGGGCTTAGCCCCGGGCGCTCCCGCGCGCTCCTGCGCAGCGCGGTTCTCCGCTTCTTATAGGTGTTGGTCTGATTAGGCTGGGCGGGGCGGTCAGGGAGAGCGGGCCAGGTGACTCGGCCTCAGGATTGCCGGGACTCCTGGGAGAGCGAGTCCCGGTTCCAGCGCTCGCAACCCTGTCTCACGCTCACTCGCCCAGCAAGTACCTCCACCTCCGGTTTCAGCGACGGCGATGCGGGACCCGCGAAGCGGGTTCCGCGAGTTGTGGCGTGGTCCTTCCTCTCACACAGCAGCAGGGCAAAGGTAAATTCGGCGTCCCCTTTGACAATGGAAGGCAGAGTCTTTTAAAGTGGTGAGGCTGGGCGGGGCGGTCAGGGAGAGCGGGCCAGGTGACTCGGCCTCAGGATTGCCGGGACTCCTGGGAGAGCGAGTCCCGGTTCCAGCGCTCGCAACCCTGTCTCACGCTCACTCGCCCAGCAAGTACCTCCACCTCCGGTTTCAGCGACGGCGATGCGGGACCCGCGAAGCGGGTTCCGCGAGTTGTGGCGTGGTCCTACCTCTCACACAGCAGCAGGGCAAAGGTAAATTCGGCGTCCCCTTTGACAATGGAAGGCAGAGTCTTTTAAAGTGGTGAGGCTGGGCGGGGCGGTCAGGGAGAGCGGTCCAGGTGACTCGGCCTCAGGATTGCCGGGACTCCTGGTAGAGCGAGTCCCGGTTCCAGCGCTCGCAACCCTGTCTCACGCTCACTCGCCCAGCAAGTACCTCCACCTCCGGTTTCAGCGACGGCGATGCGGGACCCGCGAAGCGGGTTCCGCGAGTTGTGGCGTGGTCCTTCCTCTCACACAGCAGCAGGGCAGAGGTAAATTCGGCGTCCCCTTTGACAATGGAAGGCAGAGTCTTTTAAAGTGGTGAGGCTGGGCGGGGTGGTCAGGGAGAGCGGGCCAGGTGACTCGGCCTCAGGATTGCCGGGACTCCTGGGAGAGCGAGTCCCGGTTCCAGCGCTCGCAACCCTGTCTCACGCTCACTCGCCCAGCAAGTACCTCCACCTCCGGTTTCAGCGACGGCGATGCGGGACCCGCGAAGCGGGTTCCGCGAGTTGTGGCGTGGTCCTTCCTCTCACACAGCAGCAGGGCAAAGGTAAATTCGGCGTCCTCAATAAATGATTATCATATATCTATTAAAAAAAATCTCAGTCTGAATTTCTTGCAGTCCAAATTCACTTATCAGATAACAAACCAGTTGAGGTCTTTAAAATAGTACAGAAATGTACCCACCCAGATGCCCTGTTTCAGCCTTTAACACGTTCTCTTAACATCTGTACTCAACTTTCTACATTTGTTTTATATCAATATCGAAACCAAGGTGGACTCCCTACTCCTTGCAAACAGGATCCCACTGAGTACTAACGGCACCTCAGCTCAGCAGGATGTTCTGTTGCCACTTGGTGGCCAACTATTTCAGGAATTTGCTCCCATCTCTTTAGAGGGCTCTGCCCATGCCCTAAGATCTTGCAAATCGGGTTCACCGGATAACCCTTGTCCCCCTCATATCTTGGTTTCTAACTGTGCTGTTTTCAATCCGCTCCTAAATCAGCTTCTAAATCAATCACTGTTAAGAAACCCATTGACCTACAAATCCATTCTTGCCAGCTATTGCCCAATATCGCTGCTCTGAGCCTTGGCCAAGATATTGGAGAAGCTTATCAATAACCAGCTCTCTGCTTTTTTAGAGCAGAATAACCTACTCCACCCCTCTCAGTCGGGCTTCCGTCCGGGCTTCAGCACCAAGACTAATTTGTTGCAAGTGGCAGACATGATCAGGCTTGTGGTGGATCAGGGGAAGCAGGCTCAAGTGGTTCTTCTAGATCTATACGCAGCTTTCGATACAGTCTTGCATTTCACTCTCTGCAGCGTCTCTGTGCTGTAGGCGTGGGTGGTCAAGCCTTGGCGTGGCTGTGTTCTTTCTAGGCAGAGAGATCTCAATCAGCTTGAATGGCCCCTTTTGCTTCAGAACCCAAGTCATTGGGCTTTGGAGTTCCTCAAGGTTCTGCATGGAGCCCTACACTGTTCAATGTGTGTATGACCCCCCCATAGCGATTCTGATTGAATCGTTTGGTGTAGAAAATTGTTATGGACGCTGACGATATACAACTTCCCCTCACATTAGACAATAAAACCCCAAATGCTTTGAGTAATTTTACGTCATGTATGACCGCCTTGTTCCAATGGATGTATGACAGCAGCCTCCAATGTAACACCAGCAAGACAGAAATCTTGCTCTTTGGGTCTCCCACCCCACCTGGGACAACAGCCTTTGACCAGAGGATGGTCCCCCTCCACCCCCTCCGGCTACGGTAGCGCATAATCTGGGGGTGATATTTGATAACACTGTGCCTTTTGTGCCTCAGGCGGCAGGGGTAACAGGAAACTGTTTGGCCTGCCAAAAATGCACACAAAAAATTATGTATCTGCTTCCCCTCACACAGCAAAAAACGATGATCCAGGTTTTGATAACTTCTAGGTTGGACTATCCCAACTCACTTTACTGGGGCTGCCTGCCTACCTCCTGAGGAGTTTGCAGCTAGTGCAGAATCCCACTGCTCGACTCTTGCTGTGTCTCCCAGGAGAGCTCATATTCAGACAGTTTCAAAACATCTACACTAGCTGCCTGTGAAAGAACGTGTTAGGTTCAAAGGCCTAGTTCTAACACAAAGAGATTTTTTTCATACCAACCGGTTAGGTCACTTCCAGTAGCAGCTGGCAGGGAATGAGGGTGGAGGGCTGGGGGAAAGGGAGACAAAATACAGACAGCAAAAAAATACCACTTACCTCTTCTGCCGGCTACGTCTCTCCTACGCTTTTCCGCAGTCCCAGAACAAGGAAGCACCCAGGCTCCCCTAATCCAATCACAACGCTACAATGCAGAGTTGTGATTGATCTGAGCGCCGTGGATCAGTGCTCAGATGGAGACTGGTGACCTAGGCATGTTCCCCACCAGGCTGTGTAATGCAGCCTGGTGGGGAACATGCAAAGTGCACATGATTGTTTTGCCAGGCCAAGACGGCCAGCCCTGCAGTCATGTGCATTTGGAGTCTGCAAACCACTCCTTCCCTTGTGGTACTAACCCAGCCCGAACCTGCGAAAGATAAAGTAATAATAACAATGTTATTATCATTTTATCTTTTCTGCTCTGAGAGCAGTGGGGTGGCACCCCTCTGCCTTAGCGGAGGCGCTGCCCCTGGTCACTTCGGTCCTCCAATTCCCTGTTTGTGGTCATCCCTCGATTTAAAAGGGAAAAATTAGGTGGTATCGCTTATTCCTGTTTGGCTGCCAAGGAGTGGACTGCTCATCCACTACAACTTGGGCCACAAGGGACATTTTGCTTTACAAAAACCTTCTCAAGATCTGGCTCATTGGGTCTGCCTTCTAGTTCTTTGCATTCTGTTATATTCTGTTCTTGCATTCTTATACCAGAATGCAAGTACTGTTCTGTTGCCTTGACACTGCTTAGAATGTATAGTAGGAGTTTGTCTACAAGTGTTCCACCCCTAGAATACTCCAGATGGCTACTAGACTACTACAGTTTCATTTTGATGTCAAGCATATTGCTGGTGGAAAAAATGTAAGAGCAGATTTTCTTTCCAGATTTCCTTTAGTTTGTGATGCTCAGGATAAAGTAAAATGTAATGATCTTATTAATGAGGATGGTGAGGATTGTTTTGTTGCAGCATTGGATATTCCTCAAAATAATGTTGTTTCTGAACATGAGTGGAGATTGGCCTTCAATTTGGATAGCATCCTCCAAGATGTTAAAGTTTTAGTCACTAAGGGTTGGCCTCGAGAGAAAATTCTTTCTCCGTTGCTTCAACCTTTTTGCAAAATCAGTCAAGAACTGTCTTTGGAGGATGGTCTTTTATTGAGGGGTGATAAATTGATTCCTCCTTTATCCCTTAGGTCTGGAATTTTGAAACTAGTTCATGAGGGACATTTAGGTGTTACTCTTACGAAGCGTCGTCTTCGTGATTCTTTTTGGTGGCCTTCAATGGACGTTGATGTGGACAATTTGGTCAAGGAATATTGCATTTGCAAATCTTCAGACAAGTCTATTAAAATGTTTACACCTCCTTTGAATCCCATTGAATGTCCTGATAGTCCTTGGTGTGAAGTGGGCATAGATATACAAGGACCTTATGATTTTCTTTATGGCCCTTTCAAATACATTTTAGTAGCAGTTGACTATGCTTCTAAATGGCCTGAGTTCAAAATGGTGAGAGAAGCTAGTACCAATTCTATTATTGAATTTCTTAATGATGTATTTTTGTGAAAAGGCTATCCAGAAAGTCTTGTTTCAGACAACGGGAAACAGTTTGTAAGTAGTGAATTTCAAAATTTTCTTTCAACTAGAGGAATCAAACATATCAAAGGTTCTCTTTACAATCCTCAAGCAAATGGTCTTGTGGAGAGGATGATCCGAGTTATTGGTGATTGTGTGAAGTGGGCAAAAGTTGGACATCATGATGTCCGACTTTCTCTTGATGATATGATGTGGTTTTACAGAACAACACCAAATTCAGTCACCAATGTTGCTCCTTTTGTGCTAATGAGAGGAAGGAAAGCAAATACGTCTTTTAGACCTGGATGGATGTCTAAGTTATTGGGTTCTGCTAAGAGTATTGATGACCTCATGGTTAAAGTCAAAGTGAATGTTACGACTTCACAAGCTAAACAGAAGATTTGGTTTGACACAAAGAAGGGTGTCAAAATGTCCTTTTTGAATGTTGGGGATATGGTAAGAATCAAAAGTCCTTTGTATACCAAGAAAGGAGAGAGCAAATTTAGTGATGTGAAACGTGTTAATAAAGTTTTTGGCAATGCTGTTCAGATCGAAGATGGTCATTGGTGGAATCTCAATAAGGTTTCTAAAGTCATTCGTGATAATGAGATAAGCGAATCCAATAAGGTTTTTAAAGTCATTTGTCATAATGAGATAAGCGAATCCTCTGGAGATTTAAATAGATTCAGGTCTGCTTCAGATTCCTATGTTAATGGTTCTGTAAGGAAAAGTTCTAGGAAAGGAGTTCTACCTGCTCAATACAGATAATTTCTCTAGATTTATTTTGATGTTATCAACTTTCTTTTTTGTCGGAAAGCGCGCCCGGGATTGATGGATTAACGGTGGCCTTTTACAAGGCGTACAAAGACAAGCTGTTACCTTACCTCTCCACCCTCTTTGACGAAATATGTGAGCACGGCGCTATGCCGCCCTCTATGAGAGAGGCGCTCATAGTAACAATATTGAAACCAGGCAAGCCGCATGACCTTCCAGGATCGTACCGCCCATTGTCACTCCTCAACGTGGACGCTAAGCTATACGCGAAGGTGCTGGCGACCAGGCTGGTGCTTGTGGCACCTGAGTTAGTCGCCCCGGAGCAAGCAGGGTTTATCCCGGCTAGGAACCTCACTTACAACATCCGCACGGTCATGGGAGCCATGCAGCACACCAAACATGACACCAAGGCCGTTGCAGTATTCCTAGACATGGAGAAGGCGTTTGACTCCGTAGAGTGGCCTTTCATGCGCAGAGTACTTAAGAAGTTAGGGCTGGGAGAACTATTCCTCCAACTCCTGGGCGCGCTTTACTATAAACCCACAGCGAGAGTTAGACTGGGGGATGCAGTCTCGGAGCCGATCGCCATAAGCAGAGGCACGAGGCAGGGGTGCCCCCTCTTCCAGGATAGACGAGGACGACTTAGTAGAGGGGGAGGGGGAGGAACAGGGGGGTGACCCGCACTTGGATCCTGGGTGAATCAGACAGGGCTCCCACTGGCACAACAGCGCGACATTGGGCAGTAGAAGTTACAACATCCCTGGAGGAGTGAGAACATGGGAGTGATCCCCTGGAACAATGGACTGTAGCATGCAGCACAAGCCACACCACACCGACAGGACACACGCTAATTTACACGAGGAGCACAGTTTGGGGACCAGTTGAGGGGAGGCGGGGTTCATGGGGTGGGGAACAGGTTGGGAGAAAATGTTAAAAATGTACAGATTCGTCCATATACACACAGTGCACACCGCAACATCGATGATATTGGCCTAAAGAAGGAGTCCTGATTCGGCCTGACTACTGTTTCGACTTGGAATTGGTCTCTGTGTTTTACATTTGTTATTCCTATGCGTCATGGATTCGATGAGAATGGCCCAATGCCGGCCCGAGAAGGGATGTAGGCGAATGGCCATGTGAGCTTTGTTATGTGCTGTTTCACGATAAATAAATAAAAAATAAAAAAAATAAAACGTTCTTTTTTGTATATACTCTGTTGTTTTTATCCTTCATTATTTTCTGTTTTTCTTATAACTATTGTACTTTTTATTTACTTGTTAAAAACATTTGTTTTGTCAGAAGAAAAAGAGGTATATTGTATTCTGTTCTTGCATTCTTATACCAGAATGCAAGTACTGTTCTGTTGCCTTGACACTGCTTAGAATGTATAGGAGGAGTTTGCCTACTGCTGAGCCTGGTGAGCTGTTTCACTGCTCCATGACCGTTTGTGATCAATATATCCTTTTGTAATGATTAAGTCGTCCTTGCCTTAATTACTACACATTCATTTGTCTAGAGTTTACTGTTTGTGCTGGGACACTCTTGGAGTTGCTTTGGCACAGTGTAAATCTCAAATAATAATAATACTAATAATAAAGGGAGCCTCCCGGGGGGTGGTCTGGCCCATCACTCCAGCCTCCGGGGCCAGAGAGGATCCACTGGAATTGCACTGGCCCCACAGTCCACTCGCAGATACACTAATAAAATAGCCTCCCGTGCGGTTAAAATTGTCACCTTCCTCACCCACAAATCACCCTGTAAATCGCCTCCTTTTCGCAGCCCGCCTACTTTGCCAATTCTAGCCACCATCTGTAAATTTCAGGATCCCAGACGGACTTCCGCCTGGGACGACTCCTGGTGGCCCCCCGCCCTGGGCAGCGCACCCAAACCAACAGACCACGCACGCAACCTGGGCTTCATCCTGGACTCCTCCCTCTCCATGACCAGACAAGTCAACGCCGTCTCCTCGTCTTGCTTCAACATCCTACGCATGCTACACAAGATCTTCCGGTGGATCCCCACCAAGACCAGGAAGACGGTCACCCAGGCCCTTGTCACCAGCCGACTGGACTACGGCAACGCCCTCTACGCCGGAACCACCGCCAAGTTCCAGAAGAGACTCCAGCGGATCCAGAACGCCTCAGCAAGACTCATCCTCGACATCCCCCGACACAGCCACATCTCCGGACAGGTGAGAGACCTGCACTGGCTCCTGGTCAACAAGAGAATCACCTTCCGTCTCCTCACACACGCACACAAAGCCCTACACAACCAAGGCCCAGGATACCTCAACAGCCGCCTCAACTTCTACACTCCCACTCGCCAGCTTCGATCGACCAGCCACACCCTCGCCGCCGTCCCCCGCATCCGAAGAGCCACCACAGGAGGAAGGTCCTTCTCCTTCCTGGCCGCCAAGACCTGGAACTCCCTCCCGTCCCACCTCCGCCTGACCCAAGACCACCTCGCCTTCAGGAAGCAGCTCAAGACCTGGCTGTTCGAGCAGTAGCGGACCCCCCTCCCCCAAGCGCCTTGAGACCCTCCGGGTGAGTAGTGCGCTATATAAATGTTTTGATTGATTGATTGATAGCAGTTGCCTGCGGGCAAGGAATAAAAGTCAGATTCAAATACTTATCAGTAGCTTTCCTAGCCGCCGTTCGTTCATGGAGGCTTAGCAAGCACAGCTGGGGACCTAGGGGAAATCTCTAGCCCTCGAACCACCTGGAGGACTGTCATACATTAAGGCAGTACAAATGGACATGACCAGAACATGTGGAAAAAATATGCATCTTCTGTGGCACACTGGGGGCACTCCGGAAGTGGCAGGTGGGAACATGGCGTGTACGTGCCAGGGGTCAAATAGGCCAGATGAAGATAAAATTATTTAATACGTTTGAAGCAGGCATTTCTAGACACTTCGGAACTAGATTTGAGTACCCTACGCCAGGACGAGTCCGTTATAGTCAACCTCAGATCCTCTTCCCAACGTGACCAGAGGGTCGTGTGAGCGGGCTGCGCCCTCTCCAGCCAAGCCCTATAAAGTAACATGACCACTTTTGTCTGCCCCGTAAGAAGAAAAATGTGGCGTAAACACTCCTGCTCTGGATGTTCCTCAACACCAGATTCCCTCTACTCATGTATTTTTCAAGTCAGGGTAGCATAAAGTATAAAATTCCTGGTCAGAACAGGTTAGATGTAAAGTAGAATTGGACGGACTTTAAATTCTAAAAGAAGGTAGTGCGATGTTTTTCTCCCAAGCAAATTGCTAAGGCTTGTTTTTCAACAATATTATTTTAAATGTCACCAATTTTGAGATGTTCGTGAAGTTGGCAAAGTTTTAGACATAATAATCCTTGAGAAGTCAGGAGAAGAGAAGTGCTTAATTTATTTCTCAAAATGGATCAGAGGTTCAAGGAAAGTACCAACATTAACGCACATGTGACAGGGAATGGTAAATCATTACAAACCACCTTGAAAGGCAGAAACTAGTGACTGAGAAGCTTCCAAATCAATGGGAAATTTCTTCAAAAAAAGCATGAAAGTGCCCTTTGGAATTCAATTGAAAGATTACAATATATACGGGCACACTGCAAACAGAATTGAGCTTTGTCTCTTATTTGTAATGCTCACGTTGTTAACTTGGATGATGGAAAGCTCAGCGCACCCAACAAGATTCAAATGTGTGATCAACAGGTTAGAAACAGATACTGCAATACACGCATTAACCATGATGGGCAGGGTGCACAAAGAGCTCTGCCATGAATGCTACACCCCCTGAGGTATCTTGCTAGCGAGACGTACATAATGTTTGCACAATAAACATTATATTTCACCATTAACCACCACTAACAGAGAACTTACTTACTATTCAGCCAGGCACTACCTCCCATCATTGTGACAAGCCAATGCTATAGGTAATTGGTCACTAGAGATTCAGTATAAAAGTCATCAGTGACTGAGTATCATATGTTACATATGATGATGGTTGGTTCAAATTAACACTAGCTCAGTAGGATGAATCAATCGGTACTTTCAGGGTCTGAACTTTATTAGTGGCACAATAGTATTATCAGTGGTTGATGTACATATTGTCTTGCTCTGAATATTGCCCGAGTATTACCGGTAGCACAGCTTAATTGTGACTCCATTTTTCAGTGTCTGAGTATTAACAATGCAGTAGTACTGTCAAAGACTCAGTAACAAACATTTCTCAATATTATGAAAGTATCAAATCCAGTATTACCAGTGGTACAGTTGTATCAGTATCAG
Organism: Lissotriton vulgaris; assembly: GCF_964263255.1. Classification (NCBI taxonomy): domain Eukaryota; kingdom Metazoa; phylum Chordata; class Amphibia; order Caudata; family Salamandridae; genus Lissotriton; species Lissotriton vulgaris. The sequence goes on along the minus strand of NC_141694.1, from coordinate 540,660,186 downwards.
TAGTTGAGTGTCAAAGATCTATTATCACCATTAATCAGGTTTATGTCACTCAATATTAGCAGTGGTTGAATGGAGTGAATTTACCGGCGGTTCTGTTTATCAGGGGTTCAGTATCAGCTCTTCCGCTTCATAGCAAGAGGAAGCCTGTTTCACAGCACAGGGCCTGCATCTAAACATCAGTCCTCATGAAAATGAGGGCCAATCAGAGGAGATGGATATGTGATCTGAATATTTCAACAGGGTGGTACATTATTGATGTCTCCTCCACAAAATGGGAGTTGATACCATAAGTACTGTGTCTTTCAGTGCTTACGGCACTCGGCTGCACCCTGGCCACCGCTGGGAAGATGATAATTATGAAGTCCCATGATCACATTTGTGAGCTCTGCAAAGCACGCTGGCCCCTTCATTCTGCACCAAGTGGCAGCTTCCTAAGAGATACTTAGTCAAGGTCAGATGGAGGGAAATTACCGCAGTCTGTTGTTGTACTAATTATGAAAGCAACCACACACAGCAAATTATGTCAAAGAACTCTCAGATAAAACAAACATGTTAACAAGACCGTGTTAACCTGTATTGTGAGAGATACCTGGATATTAAACACGACTCACACACACGTGTCTTCCAACTTTCACCAGTGAACAGTCAGCCATAATGGTTGACCAGAAAGCATCTCCTCAATAGTGCTCTCTAGCAGCAACCACTATGGTGTTTACTTTCTGTGTTCATAATTAGTCAGGACTTCCCTATCCAACTTTAGACTCCTGTCGTGCAGTTTTGATAGAAATGTGGAGTGACTCACAGATCTTTTCACAAAGTCAGGAGAACCAGAATATTATCAACATACATTTAAGAGAAGAATTCCAGACACTGCATGAGATGGGCCCTAGCTGTAAGACGTATGTTAAACTAGGATGCGAAGAAATTAATGGGTGAGCCACATCCACAGTCATTCTTGAGGAAATCGGACCAGAGAGGTCAGAGGAAGGCTGCTTGAGTTTTATCCATTGCTAAGGAGCAAACCAAGCTAATAGCTGCTGATGCTAGACCAGGTTCCTGGGTGTTACCACCAAAGATATCATTTTTTTTTAATAAATATCCTTTATTGAAAATCACAGGAGATAAGAACACTTGCAAGATACATCTTACACATCTTCACATCCCGGGGATGTCTGTCATGGTTGCGGGGCACAGTATATCACATAGCATTGTATTACTTCATACATCACGCTAGTAGTATGCTACATACTTCCCACCCATGTTTGCCTGGCAAAGGAGAAAACATAACAATATAAACAGTTAAAGGGAGAAAGAACCAGGGGATATAGGGAAAAGGGAGGGTGTGGTCACTAATTCCGAGAGTGTGGTGTGTGTGTGTGTCGCATGGAAGGCGCGTCGATGCTTAGGGTGCTCGTGGATATTATCAAGGCGCAGTTATGGGTGCGGGTCCTGTGTCAGGGAGGGCAGCGGGCCGGCGGGGGGGCGGGCGTCAGGAGTGTGGAAAGTGTTGGGTGGGACAGCGCCTAGGCGGTCGTCATGGAGCGTCGGCTGCCGACACAGTATCTGGGCTGTCGGGGTGATCATGTGCGGTTCTACTGGTGGTGACAAGGTTGTGGCCTGGGTGTCCCCCTCTCCACCCTGTGTCTCCCGGTCCCTTCTGGGGGGGGAATCGTGTTGGGGGTGCCTCACTAGCTGGCATTCCTTGTGAAAGGAGCTTAGCGTCGCGTCCCATAGTGCCGCGATCGGGAACTGTCTCAGTCCCGCCGTCTCCTCACTGTGCAGGGTGGTGCTTTCCGCCTTCTCCCAATTGTCTAGGGAGGTGCTCCGTCAGGGGTGGAGTGGCTCGCTTCCAGTGTTTCGTTATCAGCCTTTTGGCTGTGAGGAGGCCGAGGTCCCAAAAGCGAGAGGGCACTTTATTTTGTTTGGTCCGCTGGTACAGGCCTAGGAGGCCTGCCTCCCAGGTGTGCGGTATTGGCATGGATGTGCATTTTTCTAAAATCCGTAGTACAGTCTGCCAGTATGTCTGGATCTGCGGGCACCGCCACAGCATGTGTAGCAGGTCCGCTCCCACCAGGGCACATCTAGGGCAGCTAGCCGCGGTGCCCGGGAAGTACAGGTTAATTTTGTCAGGTGAAAGGTACGCCCTGTGTAGAATGTAGAATTGAATCAGTTTGAAGCGTGCGTTGCGGGGAATGTTCCTGGGGCCCATGAGTATCATTGCCCACTCCTTGTCCGTCCAGTCCCGCCCCCTGTCAAGTGCCCATTTGGTGCGTAGTGGCTGCAGAGTATTTTGCGTGTGTGTCAGGAGCGCCTGGGTCAGCCAGTGTACAACATGCGTGCCGTTTCCCATGGCATGTAGATGTTGGATCAGTTGATGTGTAGGTAGTTCTTCAGCGATACTGCCCCACCGCTGCGTGTATGCCATGATAATTGAGGCGTGCTGTAGGAACTGTCCCGCCGGGAGGCCCGTGTCAGTGGCCAGCGTCTCGAAGGGTATCAAGGTGCCCTCGGCGTAAAGGTCCGCCATGGTGTCCACCCCTGTGCGTGTCCAGTGTTCTAGTGTCGCCTCCGTGACGATGGAAGTGGTCTTAGGGGTGCCTAGGAGTGGAAGTGCTGGGGCATACGGCTTGGTGTGTTTCGTGAGCCGCATGCTCCTAGTGTAGCACCGCACTGCAACCTCTACATGCGGTTGTGACGATCTCCTCGAGTGAGCCAGGGGGTGGAATAAGGCATGTACCTGTGTGGAGGTCAGCACGTCCGTTGCCGTGGCCGTTTCCTCCAGGTTTTTTCCCGCGAGCCAAGCAGTCACCCACTGCAGCTGCGCAGCTAGGTAGTATAATTCCAAATTCGGTACTGCGAGGCCGCCCTCATTGACCGGCGCATATAGTTTCTGAAGGGCTACCCTGGGTCTCCCAACGTTCCATATCAGGCCCCTGAGCATGGACGCCAGGTCTTTGAAGACGCGAGCCTGCACATACACCGGGATGTTGGCGAAATAGTACAGAAGTCTGGGCAGGACGATCATTTTCGTCAATGCTACTCTGCGCGGGACGTTGAGCGGTAGGGTCTTCCAGAAGGCAATTTGGGATCTTATAGATGTTATGGCGCGTGTCAAGTTACCGTCCAGAACATCTGGGGGTGTTCTGTAGATATATATTCCCAGGTATCTAAATGTGGTTGGATGCCATGGCAGCTGTTCGCCGTTGATCCTAATGTCTGGGTCCGGAATATCAAGATTGAAGGAGTACGCCCCAGATTTGACCCAGTTCACTTTGAGGCCGGACATGGCCTCGAAGGACCGAAAAATATCTGAGAGTTCCGGCGGTATGCTAGTGAGATCTCTGACATACAGGAGTAAATCGTCCGCATATAGCGAGACAATGTGTACGCCGTCTGCCAGTGGGATGCCCCAGTGTGCTCCCCTATTGCGTAATATCTCGGCTAGGGGTTCTATCGCAAGCGAAAAGAGTAATGGGGACAGTGGGCAGCCTTGTCTGGTGCCGCGACGAACCCTGATGGCATCTGAAAGCAGTTTGCCCGTGCGGACTCTCACCACGGGGTGTCTGTACAACAGTCCAACTAGATCAATGTACTCCTCCCCCAACTCGAACTTGCGCAGTACTGACAGCAGGTAGGGCCATTCGACTGAGTCGAATGCCTTCTCCAGGTCTAGAATCAGGCAACACGACCTTGGCCAATCCCGTGTTGCATAAGTTTGCACCCGGAAGAGTCTCCGTATGTTGTGGGAGGTGCATCTAGTGGGCACAAAGCCATTTTGGTCACTATGAATTAAGGCAGGTACTAGGGCTGCCAGGCGACGAGCAAGAGTCGACGCCAGAATCTTATAGTCCGTGTTTAGCAGCGCTAGGGGCCTATACGAACCTAAGAGCGTTCCCTCTCGTCCCGGTTTTAGGAGGGACACTAAGGTCGCCTCGTTCATGGACAGGGGCAAGGCCGAGTCCTCCACTGCCGCTGCGTATACTCTAAGGAGCTCCGGGATCAGGATATCGGAACAGGCTTTGTAGGCTCACGTAGTTCGTCCGGTGCCAGTGGTGACCCAAGGTCATCTTGTTGGTCGTCTGTTAGGGTCAGTAGTGTTATGTCGTCTAAGTATGCATCTATGGTGGGTTGTGTCGTCTGTAGGCGGGACTCGTAGAGCGCCCTGTAGTGTGTCACAAAGGCCTCGTGGATTTTCGACTGGGTGTATACTGTTGGGCCGACTGTGGGTTGTATCGCTGTCACAGGCGTGGTACGCTCCTCACGCTGTATCAACCAGGCCAGTAGCTTACCAGGTTTGTCACCCGTGTGGTGTGTGCGGGCTGAGTGGGCCGTGTAGTTAATGTTTTTCAACCTGGCGAGCAATCTGTCATGTTCGGCCCGCATCTCCAGTAAGTCAGCGTGCGTCATTCTAAGTGTCTGAGGTCAGCTTCTAATTGCCGTCGGGAATGTGCCTGAGCGCCCAGGCATTGTCCCCTGAGGACCACTTTAAAAGCGTCCAATTCTATTTGAGGTGTTGATGCCGTGCCAGTGTTGTCCTCAAAGTATTGTGCAGTTTGTGCGTTTATGGAGCCCCGAAATTGGCCGTCCAATAGCAGGTCGGGTTGTAGCCTCCACGTTGGGATCGGGGCTCGTGGTTGTTCCCACAGTAACTCTAATGTGTGCTGGTTATGATCAGAGTGTGTGCGGCCCATGTAGGTGGTGTCCGTGACATGTGGCAGGATTTCACTGGTGACCATATACCTATCCAGGCATACATGTAGGGCGTGTGCTCCCGAATAATATGAATATACTCTGGAGTGTGGATTTCGGGTGCGCCATGCGTCATGGAGATCCCATTGTGCGGGCCTGGAGTGTGCTCGCAGTGTTATATGCCTGCGAGTTAGGTTGCGGAGGGTGGGAGCGGTCCAGTGTTAGGTCCAGTGAGCTGTTATAGTCCCCACCGAGCACCTAGGGGACCCCATGCCAGGGGGCCAGTGTGTGCGACAGCTGGGTAAGGAAGTCCGACAAGCCTGTGTTGGGCGCATACACTGATGCCAATACTAGTGGGTTTCCATCCAGCCTGCCGTGGATTACTACATATCTTCCCCCAGGATCTATGTGTACGTCCAGCGTGGTCCATGGGGTGCCCGGCTTAACCCATACCAATGTCCCTTTGGCATAAGACGAGAAACCTGTAGCATATAATTGTCCGCGCCATCTGCGGCGTAGCGTGGGTGTCTCAGTGCCGCTAAGGTGTGTTTCCTGCAGAAGGGCGATTTGTATGTGGTGGCGTTTGAGGTACGAGTAAATTTGGTAACGCCGGGATGGTGTATGCATACCCCTCACATTCCACGTACAAACTTTAAAGGCCGACATTGCATGTACATATTAGCATCTCCCTCCTAGCCGACCACCGCCCCCCCCATGGAACCCACACATGCTATCGAGCGAACATTCCTGCTAACAATCAGAATAAATTGGCACACCATTTCGTTTAAGACCAGCGGGGGAAAAGGGAACATGGCTAAAAGAACAACTAGCCAGCGAACATAGCAAACAGTCAGAATGCCAAAAGGTCGGACGCAAAACGTGCTCCCGTCCATACTCTCTAAGAGAGTAACCAAATTGTAAGTCTAAGGGGCTGGTTATGCTATGCGCACTCAGTCAGTAATATCAAGTCAATGATGGTGTTGTGGGAAAGCCCACTGCCTTCCCGGGAAGAGCGTGCCGGTCTAGACCGCTCTGGCACGCAGGGAGCCCCATTCATACATGCAGCAAGCATTATACGTTACGTGATCCAGTCGAGCCGCTACTAGGCGAAGTGTCTCTGCAGCCGCATCCTGGTAGGAGGCAGGCACCCAGTGTCAGTCAATGGCGTTCCACCCATCGGGGTGACCCCTGGTGTGTATCCATTGCTAGTCCATCCCTCAGGGTTGAGGGGGCCACCACCCGTCTGTTCCGGTAGGGTATGGCTCCGAGGCCATCCTGGTGGCGTTGAGCAAATGTTTCTGGGGTTGCCTTGCACATCGCTTGGTTAGCTTATATAGTCCGCCGTTTGGGGGGTGACATCCGGTCGTCCTTCCGATGCTGGGGATAAATGGCCTCTTCGTCCCTGGGAGATTCCTGTGTGCCGCCTTCCGCCGCGTCACTCTGCGCTGGGGATCTACTGAATTCCATCACCAGGCGAAGGGCGTCCTGCTTCTCCTGGTGCGCGGTGTCCGCTGGGGGGGGAGTCCTCGTCTCGGTGTTCGCCCCTGCCCGTGACCTCTGGTGGGGTCGACGTCTCCTTCTGTAGCCTCCGGGTTGTCGTCAGGGCGTGGATCCCGTAGTTGTTCTTGGGTCCGTATCTACTCCACTGTCCAGCCATGATTCCACTTCCGCAGGGTCCGTAAAAAAATAAGTTCGTTCTCCAGCCACTACCCTCAGTTTCGCGGGGAACAGCAGGGAGTATTGCAAGCCCAGCTGTCTCAGGCACTTTTTCACTGCCATGAAGTCATGCCGTTGCCGCTGCACCCATATGGTGTAGTCCGGGAAGAACATTACCGTTGCATTTTCAATCCGGACCTCATGGAGCTTTCTCGTTTCGCGTAGTATGGAGTCTCTGTCTCGGTAATTCATCACGCGGAGTAGCATGGGTCTCGGATTGGAGCCCGTTGCCAGGGGTTTGGTAGGGACTCTGTGAGCTCGCTCTATTAGGAAGTGTGGGGAGAGAGATCCCTCTGGCAGAATGTCTTTCAGCCACCGTTCCATGTGTTCCTCCGGAGATCTCCCCTCCCATTTCTCCAGGACCCCGACCAGGCGTACGTTATTTCTGCGTGTCCTGCCTTCCGCATCCTCAGCCCTGTCCTCCAGGAATTCCACCCTGTTCAGTAAGTCCTGTATTTGCTTGTGCGACTGGTCAGTCCGGGGCCGAAGCTCCTGTATGGTGCCTTCAAAGGTTGTGGTGCGTTCCGCCAGCTTCTTATGGTCCGCCCGTAGGTGCGTCAGGTCCACGGCCACGCTGTCTATTTTGGCAGCCAGGGAGGTGCGGGTCAGCTGCATGGACTCTTCCAGCCTTTCCATTGCTGCCAGCATTGTGTCGAGCTTTGCCGCTGTTTGGTCTGGGTCCGTGCCTTTCCCGGATTTATCCATTTTGCCTTTTGAGATCGCGCCTCCAGTCCCAGTGCGTGTTCTAGGCCCGTTAGACATCTGTACCACGGTATCGCTCCCGTGCCAGTAGTGTGTCCCGTCTCCTGGGGGCCTGCCGATGCGTGGGCTTACCGAGTGTCAGGGCAGTAGAGTACCCCTCGGTGTGCACTGTTTGTGTGTGTGCAGACGTCCGTGCCCGCGGCTTCGTAACGGCGGTTCTCAACCTCCGGGGACCGTTGGGCCGGTGTCACACCAGCCGCGTGTGGCGTGGGGTCTAGGTGTGCTTCCCCTCGTCGTGTCTAGGCGCTGCAGTGGGCCGTGCGGGCCGTTGCGACGCACACTTGATGCGGGTGGTACTGTGGCCACCGTGTGTCCTCGGCGAGCCGTGGTCCGGTCGTGGACAGGAGCTTATTCCTGAAGATGGAGTGGCGCAGATTGCTTCACTGGTGCGAGGTGAGGGTCAGCCGCGTCCGCCACCCAGTTGCGCGCCTCTTTCTGCTAGTGGCAGTACTGGGCCAGTCCCACCAGTCGTTGTGTGGAGGGGCAGGGTCCTCGGGGGGGTGCTTGCAGGTCCCCGCTGCTGGTGGAGCAGGACTCCCCCGCCTACCTCTGGTGCGCGTCGGTCCAGCCGGCTCCCTCCAGGCGGTCACGAGCTGGTGACCGGTCAGGCATGGGGGCGGGAGGCACCTGTTGCGTGGGTCTTCAGGCCGGGCCAGGACCGATCTCTGGTGTCGCCAGCACTCCGCAGCACCTTGTTGTCACCTCGTGCGTAGGCCGCAAGTTCAGGCCTACCGCGTGTGGCGAAGCCGCGGTCTTTCCTGATTGCCAGTCCGGGTTGGGTGCCTCGCGGGCGGCCTCCGCGCCGCAGAAGTCCCGGTGCTTTTCACGTTCACCGATCTGTCCCAGAGTTGGCAGGGTGGTGAAGGGAGACGTCCCTGCGCAGCTCCGGCAGTTTTCGGCCGGCTGCGAGCGGCGGTTCCACGGATAAATGCGCCGGGAAGGGGAGCTCGGAGCGGAGCTCTACCCAAAGTCGGCCATTCCCATTGCGCGCTTAGCCACGCCCCTCACCACCAAAGATCTCATGGCCCACTGTATCAAATGCAACTAATAGCTACAGAAGAAGGAAGACCGAGACACTGCACCTATCAACCACTACTCGCCTTGGTTACGCTTTTTGCCTCATTTACTCAGTGTTTTAGGGACAGGACACAACTTCAGTTATTTGCTTACATTTATTGATGGGTGGGGCAAATAATATGTCTGTTATATTTAACTTCTAATCTGTCCCCAAGGTAGAAGAACAGCGCTCAGTGTTTGCAGAAAGGAAAAGAAACATTGAAAGTGGTCGAAGGAAGTAAAAGATCACTTAGGGAATAGTTTAAGGAAAATTCGGATGACAGTATTTATTGAGATCATGAATGAATTAAAGGGCATTTACACAGCACACAGCTACTCAGAATAGAATGTCCTGGCGCTGAAGACTCACTCAGACATGATGCTGCCCCACGGGGCGAGAGTCCCGGAGTTAGTTCCGGAAAAGCCAGGTTTTAAGCATTTTCCTAAATGTGGTTACATCGGGCAATTGCCGGAGAGACAGAGGTAAGAGGTTCCAGGCATGTGCACCCTGCACCTGAAAGGAGTGGCCACCTGTGTGGACGCGGCATATCTTAGGAATGGAAGCCAGATTCAGTGTAGAAGACCTTAAAGTTCAAGGAGGCACATAGTGTTTGACTCTCCTTCTTGAGCAGGTAAGTAGCGATTTACTCCAATTACAATTTTTATCTGGAGCGAGGTGTGTGCTTAGCAGAAGCGTGAACTGTGATGCTTCTGTGGATAAGGGAGTCACTCAACGGAGAGTCCAGAGCGAGATTGAATGTGTGAATACTTACCAAACAGACTAAAATCAAAAATATCACTTACATTAAAAATGCAACAGTTGTATTAAAAACCTTAATAATTTGTAAAATGTATGAGCCAAAAGCATAAACATTATTTGTAACCCAAAAAATATTTCAGCAGTGTATTGTGTGACTTTCAATAATAAAATGTACCTGAGCCTCATCTTCTTCTATGAGCGTCTGCAGGGGGCCGCCGGCACTCAACGCTTGCCTGAATGGCTCTACCTGGTAAACGGTGACGTCCGCCTTAGTAGGATCTATGTTGAAATAGAAACATCTGATAAATCATACTCAAATCAAACAATGACCTGGCAGAGAAATGTTTCTAATTTACAGTGTTTCTCATTTACTAGGTGATGTTGGAAAATATTCTTCTCCTCCTCACTAATTCAGATGATCAACTATTTGCTCTTCCACCTCTAACAAGGCACAACAAAAGAATATTTCAAAATCAATGCCAGTGGAAGAAAGAGCAGATTGAGAGGTCATTTTGAGTGAGATTTTGTTAGCTGAAAATATGGATAGAGAGGTCTGTTTCTTCCACAATATAAAAGAGACCACATGATATAACATTGAGACATGACAGCCTGACTCTTTGTCCACAAATGAGACATGCAGAGTTGACAGCATGGATGCAGTAAAGTTATGAAGTGTAATATAGTTGGGCACATCCCCAAAAGGTATAGTTGATTAACTGTATGGTTATTTTGAGCACATCTGCCACTATCATTTAGGATGCGTACGCAGCTCAGTAGCTCACCCATCCCAATTCATGGCCGTTAGACACTAGGATTGGTGATAATAATAACACGGTCATAGCAATACCAACCACACTAATAATTCTAATAATACAAAGAATAAAAATAATACTACTACTATGGTTACTGCTACTGCTAAATTACTAAATATGATATTAGATGTCTTATTAGCATTAGTATTATTATTATTATCATCAGCATCATCTTGAAGAGTTTGGAGCATGAGTATGTAGTCTTTGAAGGTTTCTAAAGCAATTTTGACTGCTAAGGACCAAATGTAATCAAGTGAATCAGTTACAGATACTTTACGACCTAGAATCCATCTAAAGAGCTCTTTTATCTAAATGGTACCAAGAGTGGATGTAGATATGCAAGAAAATACCCAATAAAAATAACAAAAAAATCTAAAGGTGTCTTCAGCGCCACAACACTTGACATATAGTTACAACTATATAGTACTGTCAATTACAAGACAGTTTTTGCTTGTTAGTGTGCTATATGGCCTACCATTCTTGCTTAACAATCACTGGTAACACCAATAGGTCTCATTTTTTAAGCTATTAGTTTTGCCATATAGCATTTTTTTTTTAAGTTAGAAAAATGTGGCCACTGGTGCATCACAACACACATGCACACATTATATGACACTACATGCACAGGCACCCTGGCGCTGTAGCAGCCGTTATGACTTTTCGTGCTAAGTTTCATTTACCATTCGAAGAGGGACAAACTCCATTTTAGAATAGTACGTTAAATTGCAAAAAACTGCACAGGAGCGTAAAAGCAAATAAGTGGGTGGGTAAATACCGGTCTTGAACTGCTGGGCCCTCAAATTACTTTTCTTCATTTTTTTTTAAGGAACATGTAAAAATTAAAGCTAAGAGGTAGGGGAACAATGGATGAGTGAGCGGACGTGAGAGGGAGGAGAGGGAATGTGAGGGGGAACACAGCGGAAAGGGAGAGCAGTGCATGTACTATGACAAGCAGCGCAAAAAAATGAGTACACAATGTACATTCAAGTTAAAAAAATAATAAAAAGTCTTAAAGAAACAATTAAGCCAGAGCAAAGGGGGAGGCAATGGATAAGGGAGGGTAGTGGTAAGCATATGGGGAGTGAGGAAGAAAGCGATCACAGAAAGCCATGTGCTCCATTGAGCACAGGAAGGCAAATGAAAATGAAAAATAGTTTCCTGTTGTCAGCATTGTAAACATACAACTCATCCTATCAAAAGGCTGCTAAAAAGGTAATACTCCAGGGGCAGGACAAATGCACGAATATGGAGAAATGCCAAAAAAGTCAAGAGCACCAACTAAGATAGACAAACCTATCCATGAGCAATGGGCTCACCTAAAGCCCAATCTGTGTATTGATGTATTGGAGGCAGTAAGTCTTCGACAGAAGGGGGCTACAGCCATCTATAGGCATGCTCTAAACATTATTTCTGTCTACTAAACTCTCTGTTGCATCTAGATCAGCAAAAGTGGTGTGTTCTTAAACGTATTACCTTTTACAAACTTCATCTTTAAAAACAGTTAAAGACATCGGAATGGATATTTAAAGAAACTGTACCTGTGACTGTTTGCTCTTCTTGCCCAGTGAACTCATTGATACTTTCAGAGTCACTATCGACGTCCAATATCAGGTCCTCTCTGCTGGGTTTCCGCACCCCTTCAGTCTGCCTCGACAATAGTTTAAACTGTAACAGAAAAATGTAAACTTTATTCCCAAACACTTCACCTTATGTTTGTTATTATGTTAAACTAGACTACGGTCAACATAAAAATGGCTTTAAGACTTTCAGTGCAGTCAGGTTGGACTAAAGTGCCATTTTTAAGGGCTCAAAAAAGACACAAGTCTGAAATTGAACATGAACTCTTGGTTGATATTATCATATTGTAGAAGTGCCTACATACTCCCAGGATGACTGGAAGCGTGTCCGAGTTCCCAAACCCTCTACGGTATAAGTTGGACAATTCAGCCATACCTTAATGTTTGGGTCACAGAATGTGGTTTTAATAACCCCTTTGATACTTTGAGATTTATTAATATGGGATAGAGAAGGACCTGAAGGCTCAAATGTTTGGATTACTTACCAGTAATCTTCATTACTCTGATTTCAAATTCAACGTCCCACAATTTACGTTCCCTCCCTCTCTCTTGCTCTTTTAATGAGTGGTTGTGTAGACTTTGTATGTCAGGGTGTGCTTTGCCCTTGTCTCCCTTGAATAGTAAAGGGGACAGGGCTGGTTTATCTTTTTTTCTTTAGCATGTGCTTGGTAGGTGTGGTAGTACTGAGTGCCTCTCCTGACGGAGTGCATATAGTAAGGAACAGGATGAGGAATAGATGAGGAGGTAATGGATCTTAAAATTCTGTATTACAAGTCACATGATGCACCTGCTCCTGGAAAGAGAAATATTTCACAGCATCTCTAAAAAAGAAAAACTAGAAACTAAAAGGTTGTACACGTTTTAAACCTTGATTTCATAGTACCCTTGGTTAGCCTCTGTGAAGCTGTGACTGACACTTCCTTCAGAAATGGTGACTCACTGAACAAGGTATTCCAGTCCTCATCTAACCAGCCGCTTCAGCACCATTAGCTGTTTAGAAGCTTACACTAATGCACCTCTTGGGGCTCAAGGATAACGTTACCAATCCACGTACTGTCTCCCCTTCATTATAAAAGCATTGGTTAAAAAAACGGTTTGCAGGATTTATTGAAGATTTCTGTATTGGGAACAGCCCCAACACCCACCGACCACGCAAGCAACCTAGGGGTCATCCTAGACTTCGCCCTCTCCATGACTAAGCAGATCAACGCAGTGTCCTCCCCCTGCTTCAACACCCTCCCGCATGCTCCGCAGGATCTACAAGTGAATTCCCACCGAAACGAGAAGAATGGTCACCCAGGCCCTCGTCAGCAGCAGATTGGACTACGGAAACGCCCTCTATGCAGGAGCCTCGGCCAAACTCCTGAAACGGCTGCAACGCATCCAGAACGCCTCTGCACGACTGATCCTCGACATCTCTCACTGCAGCCACATCACACCCCACCTGAGAGACCTGCACTGGCTCCTCGTCAACAAGAGGATAACCTTCAAACTCCTCACCCACACACACAAAGCACTCCACAACACCGGACCAGCGTACCTCAACAGACGACTCAGCTTCCACACACCCCCACCCGCCAGCTCCGCTCCGCCGACCTCGCCCTCGCCAGAGTCCCCCGCATCCGAAGAGCGACCTCCGGCGGCAGATTGTTCTCCCACCTCGCCACCAAAACCTGGAACACCATCCCCACCCATCAATGGCAGACCCAAGACCTGCTGACCTTCAGAAGACTCCTCAAGACCTGGCTTTTTTTAGCAGTAGCAGCATCCCCCTCCCCCAGCGCCTTGAGACCATCACAGGTAAGTAGTGTGCTTTACAAATGGACTTATTGATTGATTGATTGATACCTTTACAATATTGACGTCTGCTGGTCCTAGCCAATACCAACTTATCCTTGTCCATATTAATTGCTCCAGATTGCTTTTAGAGTCATTCCTCTCATAAATAATCCTATTCTTTAGAAAAGTCATCTATTTAGTTTTGGGAACATCTAATAGCCTTACTTGGCAAAATTAATAGAGTTGGCCATTGTGGAGAAGGTCAGGATTTTTTAAATGTCTCCAGGTTTGCTGGCTGCCCTAGGGTTCACCTCTTCATGACCAATTAATGGCACCTAGCAACAGGATCTGCACACCGTAAGGCCTTTCAGTTGCATTCACCAGTACTGACAACAAAGTCTTCCTTAGCAGCCTGTTTGAGGATTAACTGTGAGCTTCCTTTTTTTATTTTTAAGTTGTTCTGCTGTTTCCAAGTGCTAGGTCTCCCCTGTCTTTCTCTGTTGTATTCTCTCTAGTGGGGTGCGTTATAACCTTCTATATTACCTGTTCTTTTTCTCTATTAACGTTGCCCTCGTTCCTCTGATTAGAAGTGTGCAACATTAACATTTCATGGGTGCATTTTGCAAGAATCCTTTACATAAGAATATATTGTTACCAAAACATTACATGCTTTGCTAATTGTTGGGCAGTTTTGAAAAAGTCACAAGGTTTGTGGAGGTAAATCTTTTCCACGTCACATACCACTACATCTGATGTGATGTCTCCGGTTTCAGTCTTAAGACAAGCACCCGGCAACTTTAGCCGTGTGCCCCAGCTAATGTAATCAATTCTCATAAATACAAAGACAGTGGCCTTTGGTTCAGCCTCCTTCAACTATCAGCTTGTTTGGATCATGCCATTCATCTATTGTTTTTTTAATCAGTCCACAAGAGAACTGCTCGTTTACACAATTTGAAAAAGAACCCATCTCCAGCCTCACTTGTACAATGCAAATCAGTTGAACCGTGTAGTATTAAAATATTCTCTAAATATTTCAAAGGGTGGCATTGAGAATAGAGGCTGTACTTCCTATACATGAGCCCTGTACACGTGCATCTTTTGAAAGTCGCCATTAGTGAGAGTAAACAACAGGTGTCAGGCACTGGGGAGTTAAAGGTCACTCAATTGAGGCATGTGACAATCACATAGCGGTTGCTGTGCAATGCACCACAAGTTTTTAGGTCGAGCATTCAGGACCTCTTGTATATACTTTAGTATATACTTATATGTGTATGCAAGGGAGAGAGGCAAAATTAAGGAGAAGAATAGTAGCATCTTCTCAAAATCTCATCTAAATCCTTGGTGGAAATAATATACTAAAAGTAAATACACCCATGCTTAACCTCAGCCATGCACTTTAGTCTGTTTATAATATGCATTGCCCCATGCCGCACCATAGTTGCCCAGACGTGGCTATAAAGACTGGAGACAGAGCATCAAGAGTGATGCAGGAGGTGAGCTGAGTTGGCCGGCAGCGAGGGAACGGTGGTTGCGGGTTCTCCCCCCATCGCATTTGTTCCTGCCACCCGGCCCCGTGGTAGTGACACGAGGCCCCAGGAACCAGCAAATCCTGACCGTAGGAGGTGTGAGTGCCCCGAGTAGTACTCGAGCCCCCGATGTGGACGAGGGCAGCGGCTGAAGTATACCCCCCAGCCTTGCGGTGTGCTGGTTCACTGGGACTGGACAGAACTGGCCTCGCTCTTGAGGCCCTTCACCATAAGCCTGGAGCCCTTTGCCTGCAGTCTTCGTGGAGTTCCCGGCCTGGTGTCAGTAGGGATTGCAGAAGACTATCGATGTAGATGGGCCCCTTGATAGTAGTGGACCGCAAAGCGCCGCAGAGTGCGTGATCTTTTTCCAGCCCTGGACCCATAGGGCACTGTTCTACAGTTGGGACCCTCCTGCCTAGTGGTGGAGACTACATGAAACCCTATTCAGTTGGCGGGCTCGCACCTCACTTCTCTGGCAGTCGCGGAGACCAGAATAGTGTCCCCTGTTTGAGCTTTGAGTGCATGGCTTTCTGGTGGACGTCATCCCCCAGCTGCAGCTTGGAAGGTGCTGGAGGTAGAGGCCTTCGGACTGGATCCTCGCTGGACTCCTGCTCGCCGGTGATGCAGGCAACTGCCTATATCTCTGCTACTTCGTGGATGGCCCCGATGAACCCAATGGTATAGCGCAAGCTCTTGTGCTCCCAGCTGGGCTCCGCTTTGGCTTTTTGAGATGGATGGTTCCCCTATCTTTGCCACGGAAGTGTCCGACCTAGTTCTGGACCACTAACCGGTCGCACCCTCTCACATGCTCTTCCCCGCCAGTATGTCTGTGAAAAAGATTTTAAAAAATAGGTCCCTCAAGGAGATGTTTGTAAAACAAGGCGGGGGCATCAGACGATAGACTTCCACTAGCTATAGGGGAACACCAGGCGGACTCCAAGAATGTGGAAGGCCCGGTCACCAAATCCTTTTTGGAAAATCTCTTCATACTTACACGCAATGAAGGGGGAGCTCTCCACGGACCTTCGGGAGGTTCACCAGGACTTGGAGGAAGTAGGCGACAGAGTGGGAAACAAGCCAAGAGGAAGAGATGGGGTGGCTTCAGCAGGAAGTCCTCAAACTCAAGGAAAAACACGTAGACCTTCAATCCCACAATGAAGACGTAGAAAAATTGCTCCCGCCTGAACAATGTTCGCATAAGCAGAGTGCCAACTCACGATGAGGGCCCAGATATTAGAAACTATGCTACAGACTTTTTTCAACACATCCTGGGCCTCTCCAATGAAGCAACGCTGAAACTTGACCATGTGCACCATATGGACACGCTGAGGCCAGAGAAGACCCTACTCAAGGATATTCTAGTCTGCGTCCATGCCTTTCAAACAAAGGAAGACATCCTGCGTAGAGTCCAGAAATCACAGGCAGTTCAGTTTAGGGGTCCCTCTCCTACACTATACCAAGACGTGTCAAGGATCACCCTCCAGAAGAGTTGGGGTTGGTTTACGCCCCATCACCGGCCACCTGCGCAAAGCAGGCATAGTGTACTCTTGGGGCCATCAATACCGAATTATCTTCCGCTCGATGGCTCGCTACACTAACTTAGAGCCCTCAATGAGGCCTGTTCCATAGTCATCATCACAGAGTCCCTAGTGGAGCAGTGAAATGCTTAACTCCCGTCCCCTATATCAAGACATGTAGGAGATCCGGATGGCGACACAGCAGGAGTACCCTAACTGGAGTGAAACCAAATTTAGAAACCATGGCCAAAGAAAGACAAGCTATACTAGAAACACTCTCTGGAGAGAACACCCCCTCTGAGGTCTCATGAAGGCAAAGGACCCAATGCTGAACACTGACTGGCAGCCAGGAGAGCTGTACAACAGTGGGATTGGAGTGGTCCAGCATCCACAATGGTACCCTTTTCACTGCTCTGTCCTTTCAGGAGTCTGGTTCTCCTGAAGCGGCTACTGTACCAACTAACCCATCCATGTCTGGTCATTGTTCCACAAATGTTGTTTCACTTTGATGGACTTTTGTCATAGCTTTGCTACATTTTTTGACTAGTTGTTCTTAAAATGTTTCTACCTAGGTTTTCTTTTCCTTTATAGACCTCCGCTCCAACTGGGCCCAGTGCTCCCATACAGAGGCATTCCAGTAATTCTTATTTTCTCTTTTTCCTTGTATTGTCTATACTAGAGCCTAGGAACCTGGAACACCACACAGCTCTCTCTATCCCTGAACCCTGACCCGAGAGTGCCCCTGTAAAGCGAGCAGCAGTGCTGTCCCTTCTGGAGCAATCCGGCGGTGACATATGCCTGATCCAGGAGACCTACCTACTATCCAAAGAGACCTCCTGTCTGCAGTTCTGCTGGTTTCCCTGCCAGCTATGGTCCTCACGCCCCTCAAAGAAGAACGGGGTAACTATCCTCCTCTCGCAGAAATGTAATGGCAAGATATCAACAATTTCAGAAATCACAAGGCGCCTCCTAGTTGTAAAAAGCAATGGGGCAACTGTAGCTTCACCCTGGCCAACATCTACGCCTCGAATGAGCACCAAGAACCTTTTATTCTCAGCTCGTTAGCAACAACCCTCACTACCCTTGACGTGGCCATACTGATTGGGGGGGACATAACCCTAGTAATGGATCCCACTCTCAACCACTCCAGCCAACGTTCTAATGCAGCGGGAGCCTTTTCGTCCGAAGGCCTGCAATGGCTGGTGGACGGAGCTCTACGTGATATATGGCATCATTTTCACCCCTCCTCCAGGGATTATACCTTCTAGTTTGCGGCAAATAAATCATACCCCCGCATTTACCACTTCCTCACGTCCTTGGCCCTTGTAGCTAATGTTAAAGAGATGAACATAGAGCCCCGATCCCTTTCCAATCACCCCAATCACCTTGACTCTGCGACTCAATGTCTACCAGCTCAGTGCTTCTAAATGGCGACTTTACGATGCACTGCTGCAATCCCTTGCCACGTTTAGGGCTGTGCATACAGCGCTAGCAGACTACCTCAGCAACAACAACACCAGTGAGATCCCCATGCTGTCTGTTTGGGAGGCTCTAAAGTTTGTTGTTAGGGGTAAATTTATCACCATCCCTGCAGCAGAGAACCAGATCCGTCTGGAGAAATGCCAGCAACTAGGACAGGTGGTCTCAGAGCTTGAGCCAATCCATAAATGCTCGAGAGTCCTCAGGGTTTGGCAAGAAATGGAGAATCAAAGACTTCCTTTCAGACGCCATGACCTGGATAGGGCAGAGTATGCCCATTTGCGCCTCAAGCACACATGTTATTTTATTACCGATTGCTCTGGGCACATGTTAACTCAAAAACTCTGCAAAAAAATCCTTTCCGGAGCCGTGAGGACGATTTGCACGGCTCAGGGTGCATAGGTCTACACAGATGAGGAGATTGCCTTGACACTCAAGAATTTTTATAGCTCCCTGTACTTCGCCTCTATTGGCCCCAAAGGCGACCCGTCAAATTATCTCCAGGGGGTTCACCTGACACTTTTGCCGCCAACGATTGCACCCCAGTTAGACCAACCAATACGAATAGATGTGATTGCGGCTATCGCCCGCCTCAAACCTTCAAGAGTGCCAGGGCCAGATGAATTCACCTCCCAATTTTACAAAATCTTATCTCAGGAGTTAGCATCTCTTCTAACTCGACTTTTTAACTCATTTCTTGACTCGGATGCCCTGACAGACTCGATGCTGGAGGTGTCTATCTCGGTAATACTCTACCTGTCTAATGAACGTGGGAACTGCAGGACGTACAGAACCATTTTGCTTCTTAACATAGACAACAAAGTTTTTGCCGGGATTTTAGCCTCCCACCTGAAACAACTTATGCCGGGTTTGGTCGACCCTGACCAATCCGGTTTCATCCCTACAGGGCAATGTGGCGTCAACACTAAATGACTCTTGCACTTCATTGATATCACCCAGTGATCACAAAAAGAGGCATTATTTCTTTCCATTGACGTGGCGAAGGTGTTTGACCACGTTCATTGGCCATATCTGCTTGAGACCCTCCACCAATTTGGGTTTGAGATAAATTTATCACATGGATATGCTGTATCTATAGTGCTCTCTGGGCTTTCATCCGTGTCAACAAGATTGCATCCTCCACATTCCCTATAGAGTACGAACCCCACAGGGTTGCCCCCTTTCCACTGCTTCTCTTTGAGCTATATATGAAGTCTATGGCACAGAGCGATGGGGACAAGTCGCAGGTCTCCGGGACACACAGTTTGGCGCTGTCAGCCACACCATTAGCCTTTATGCTGATGATATAATTTTATCTTTTATCTGACTCGATGACCTCGTTACCATCCCTACCCGATGAATTACTGCTATTCGGGGAGGTCTCTTTTTTAAAGCCAATCACCAAAAATCCCAGATTTTGAACCTGTCAGTCACCCCTCCGCATGAGTCCGTCTTGCGTTCACGATTCCCTTTCGTCTGGGCAAAATAAACCATCCTGTATTTAGGTATACAGCTAGCTCCCACGCTTGCGAAGACACTGGCAAACAAGACACTCTCCTCGTGGAGCCGATAGCGTCTTATCTGTAAAGGCTGCAGTTAAAATGGCAGTGCTATCGAGCATACTCTTTGTCTTCCAAGTCATTCCACTGACTCCATCACCCTCATATTGCGCACATTGCAAATAGCCATCAATCGATTCATCTGGAATGGCAAGCAGCTGCGCCTCTACCATAAACAACTTGTTCGAAAGGAGATGGAGGCTTGGGGTTTCCTCTGATCACTCGCTACTTCCAGCTCACACAACTTCACTATATCATAGAGTGTAACCGCCTCTTCTGGGAAAAAAATTGGCCCTTCACGGACCAGACGGTCGCTGGCGCTAATATCTGGCGAGAGTGGAGGCTGCCACGCAAGCACCATGATTGGGGGCTGTACAACTTGCTGGTGACAGCCACGACAATGAAGATGTGGGATTCAGTGGCCCTGAAACTTGGTCTGATGAAGTTTCTCCCTCCAATGACGCCGATTATCAACAACCCCGACTTCCCTCCAGGGTTATCCCCTTTGACCAACTCAAGCAAAACTACTCTCTTCTTTTGACAGACATGTTCCATTTCTTAGAGCTGAGACACTAGGTGACTACCCCGAGTTACAAAACTGGTTCCTCCCCCCTCCTCACTAGCTTAAAAAAATGGCTCCTCCATAAAGATAGTGACAAGCACCTCATTGCTGAACTCTAGGCCCTGCTCTCTGAGGGTAACTCTGCTTATAAATCTAAGGGCCAAATACATTGGGCAGAGGAATTGGGGTGACCCCTCTCCTCTAAAGAATGGAATGGAATTTTCTACAAGGTACATCAAACTGCACACAACATGGCTAGTACGGAATCAACCCATAAGTAAGACTCCTACTGGTGTTATATGGCCGTTAGGGTCATTCACGACCCACAGGCCGAGGCCCAGAATTCCCCTTGAGCCCCAAGATGGGTTGAAACGTCGACGCCCACATTCATCCTACCTGGACCACGAGTCCCCGACTGTAACGTGCCACACAATAATTGAATTGTGTATTTCAGAATCAAATGTAAATTGGCTTTGTATGATAGAAATGTGGCCAGGTACAGAAAAGACTGAGAATTTTTGATCAGTCTAACAAATGGACAAACTTAACCATTTCTTTTACCACATTGTCTGAATTCTATTCACCCTCCCCACACCAGAGCATTCCTTCTTGCACGCTCCCATGGAGAAACCTCTCCCTATTCCTAATGTGTCAAATGCAGTAAGGATTATACTGTTGCGCTAAATATGATGGAATAAAACCTGTTGTAAATTAAATATTCCTTGGTTGAGGGACTTTGATAAACTGTTTGTATTAATTACTATGAGTCAACAGGTAATGGACCCAGGAAATAATTTGTCAAATAACTATTGTAGGTTGGGATTTGTTTCATCCACTGAATAAGGTCTAGGACCATTGTCATTCGTACCATATAAAATCCATGACCACTAAGTCACCCCATTTTCATAATGGTCCCTGGCACCAATCTATCTCGCCAGTTCCCGAATGACTTCTGGCCTCCTGAGACAAGGGAGAAACCCAAACCTGTCTCCTCGGTCCGCAACCTGGGAGTCATCCTCAATAACAAGCTGAGTATGGAAACCCAGGTGGCAAAAACAGTGGGGACTTGCACGGCTCTGCTACGCTCCCTGCGAAAAATTATGCCACTTCTCCCTGCACAAGCCCGGGCGTTGGTAGTCAGGTGTACGATTCTCAGTCGCCTTGATTACTGTAACGCCCTACTCCTTGAGTCCCCAGTCACGTTACTGGACCGGCTGCAACGAATTCAATCAGCCGCGGCCAAGCTGGCTCTTGGCTGGTCGAGAAGGTCTTCGGCCACAGCGGCACTGGCCGAACTGCACTGGCTACCCCTAAAGCAGCGTGTGGCCTTTAAGTCCCTCTGCATTGTATTCAAGGCTCTGCATGGACTCGGGCCCAGGCCCCTGCAAACCCTGTTTTTATGGTATACTCCTACCAGAGATCTGCGATCATCCTCGGCTTATCTGGTAAAGGTGCCCAGATACAATAAAGCCAGAACTGGGGGTAGATCATTCAGGGTCGCAGCGGCCAAATTATGGAATAGCCTGCCCATTGATATACGCCAGATCCCTCAACTTCTCCCATTCAGGAAACGCATCAAGACCTGGCTTTTCCCTTAGATTTCCTCGCCTTTATATATACCTCGGTCTCTTCTTCATTAGAGTATTCCCCAGCGCCAGGAAGCCTGCAAGGTATCAGCTGCGCTATATAAATGATTAAAATAAAAAATAAAATAAATAAAATAAATAGTCTGAAGGTTGAAAAACATGTCCCTTGTTATTCTGTTCTGGTCAGTCCCTAGACAAAACATGCTACACACAGCTGCACTGCTGGAGAGCTCATGCTTTGATATTATGGGGTTGCAACCTTTCCTTGGAAAAGAGCTATTCTATTCCAATGATGTAAAGCGACCATCTAGGCTCTAAGGTATGGGGTCTGCTGACAAAGTCCAGAGATCTTCCTTTATATAATAAACCTCAACTTACCGGGGGTGAGGGGGAGGGTGGTTAGACCTTATAGTCCTTTTTCCACTGAATGTATATAATGACATCCCCTTTCATATTCTATGGTATTGTAACATTGCTAACTGTTTTAGGTTTATGCATTTTGCTGCTGGTAGTGGCTTGTATACTACATTATAGAGCACGATAGTTAAAATAAACTTTTGAACTAAACAGTGACTCTGACAATCCTTATTGTGGACAAGTACAAGTCAGTGAGCGAAAGGGTATGTCTTTTTACCGCGATTCCTAAGAGAGTCAGGAGTGTTGTGTTCCGGGTTGCCTAATCATTTGTAGCTTCGTGATTATATAGAACGAATGAGACACTATAGCTAGTCAGGTTAGGGATTTTGGGCACTAAGGTGATAGGAAGGTACATTCCCTATACACTGATGTCCTGTTTTCCTGCGCATAGCTCTGTGTATGTGCAGAATCCCTGCAACACTGGTATCTCACACCTGCATGCATACATAGATGGAATAAGGGGCGATCTGTGGAGTGCTGCCGGGCTGTGGGCAGATAGGCTCTCATCTCCACCTCCTGTGTCATTGTCCCAAATTAGCCAGATTCTGGGAGTAGATCCTGAATGATATTGATGTAGCATTCGATACTACTATACCCAGATTCCCTGCCTATACTATGCAAGGACTATCCAGCCCCCAGACCTTTCTGTTACAATCGAACAGGGGCAGGCAAATGGCTCTAGCACTAAGCGCAGCTCACCAAGTAATCCTTTCGTTTTGGGGGACAGAGAAAATCCTGGAACATGTCTCATGGTTTCACAAATTATGGTTCACCCTGGCGATGGAGCGTATGCTACTCACTGTAGAGGACAGAGCGGCTGCTTATCCAGACCTGTAGGCCCCCTTTATCCAAATCCTTTCAACTGAAATCAGGAAAGTGACATGCCCAAAATATCTGCAGATATTACGCCTGCTCCCCCGGGAAGATACGGAAGCTACCTACACCCCCACTTATTGGTGCTGTTTACACGCACCTTGCCTCGTAGAACAGACCCCGGAGATACGTGGTATAGTTGCGTCATGCTGGTGTGGAGGAGAAGGATGAATGTTGTATTGGTTACTCTTTCTTTCTGGTTCCTACATTCTTTTTTCTTCTCTAATGTTTAAAATGATCACTTTATTGCTGCAGGCCTCCGAATTGTAGGCGTTTAACTGGGTACTATCTTCCATATGCTGATCACACTGCCCGCCATTGGTGGTAGGCAAAAAGCTGTGCCATTTACATCGCGGGCTCCGATAAATATAACTGCTGCATAAATAAAGGAGATTTTAGGGCCATTAGTGGCCTAAAATACTTTATTATTCTCAATAAATGAAACTCACAATTCCACTTTAATGGTGCGCTCCCCAAGTCACCATTTCCCTGCAGCTTATTTTGAGTCTATTCCCAGCCTTTCCTGAACTTTCCCAGAGGCTTCCAATATCTAAAAGCAAGATTTTCTTTCCCTTTTATCATTTTGTGCAGATACTCTAAATACTGAATGGTGTTTATTGTTTTTTTGTAACGGATCCAATTTGTTTAACATCTCCTTATATTCTTACTTCACAATTTTAAATGGAACTAAAGTTTGCTTTTAGGTGTTGTAATCTCCTCAAAGAATGAAAGCACGTCACATCTCAACGTCAAATCAAATTATAGCCCCCTCATGAAGTAAGGGGACATTTTAGCAGTCTGCTTTGTGATACTACCACTATATTATTAAGCAGGTGACTGCTTCCTCATACGTTTTAATCAATTTAAAGGGGAACATCTCATCCTAGTTTATTGAGCTCCTCGATAAAATCATGTACTGTAGTCTGTCGTAAATTTTTTATAAATTAATTCAGGCAAAATATTTAGTGGTGCTAAAACAGGCTTTTCCAACGAGCAGCTTGTGAGCTACTGGTAGCTCTCCAGCTATATATAAGTAGCTCTCCTGTGTGTGCAGCCCAGCCTACTCAACTAGAAGCTTCTGCTTGATTGATTTAACATATGTATACCAAAGTTTAAAATTAGAACTAGGGAAAATAAGAACATTTTCTTCTCATTATTTGTAGAACTCAGAAGCTTATGTTTGGATAAACATGGGTCAATTTTCAAAATATAGTTGAAGCTGACATTTGAGTGATAAATCATGTGGCATTGGGGCGATTATTACTGATATTAATACCCTGGTGGCAGAGGATTTGCAGCTATAGTTGTACTACCCGCACAGAGGCATTTCACATTGACAAAGTATTTTTTTACATTACTGCTGGCAGCTGTGCTTGATGAACTGAGATGATCGCTGGTAATCCTGCGTGTGGTGGCAACTAATGTAATCTAGTCTGTTGTGGTCATTATTATAACCCTTATAATATTAGAAGCTCAGGAAGGTATTCGTTGAACATAAGTAGCTCTTACTACAGAAAAGGTTGGAGACGTCTATGCTAAAATAACTGATATATTTAGCTATAGTCCATGACCACTGAGCTACTGCACACCATGCTTAAATTCAGCTAAAAAGCACAATTTGCAGCCCTCCATAATCTTTACATTTTAGTACATCAGGAATATAGCAGGGCTAATTAAAGCCTCTATTTGTTCATTATTGATTATACCTCCATCTAGCCCCAGGCTGTACCTAGCATTAAAATCCACACGCATGCCTTCTTTGACAGTTTTGACAAATCTGAGAAACACTGTAAAATAGATAAAATTAAATACAGTTTGTCTTTACCACGTTAATATGTTTTAGGTAAGGGGAGAGCAGTGTAAGCTGGTTAACAGGAAAATCCCATTGTAAGTCTCCACAAGACTTTTCCACCACCCATATTCGGAACAAACCATATGGACTCAGCTCTAGGAAATTTATGTCAGGTTAAGTCTGGAGAGTTTTTCTTTTGTTTAAATTTGTTTATTGGGTTTTACCATAACACACAGAGGATTGATATAGTACAGTTATAAAAAGAACAACATATGTTGGAGGTAAGGACAAAAAGGAGAATATCTGCTGATGATCGAGTTTACGATAGCTTTTCATACAGTACACAAGTAACATTTCTCGGTGGTACATTCTGGGTGCTACCTGTTTAGCAGGTCCAAATACTTTGGTAGACATGTGTAAGAACCTGGCTGGGTAAGTTTCCCGAGGGCCCAGAGGTATGTCTATCCCCATGCTGACGTATGGGTGCTATGTAGTATGGTGAGTGATGAATACATTCATTGATAATCATCGGCCTGTGGAACTGCCGACGGAGAGTATTAACTTCAAATTTTGGGGATGAACTGGGGAAGGTGTTAGGGGACAGCGGGGCTATGTATTGCTGAGATCCATTATGCGGTTGGTCATAGTGGGACTTCACAGTGTGATCGTATGTTTGCGGGGGGCCTTTACGGGCAGTCCTGGCTCTGGCTCTGGCTTACTGGGTTGGACTGGATATGGCATCTGCCTTAGGTCCTCGGACTTAGCCTATTACGTACTACTGTTGATTCAATCGGGGATATGTGTGGTGTTTGGGGTGGAGAGGCCTCAGGTGCTTCTGCAGGTGTGGTTTTGTGTTTGAACTGGTGCAATATCTTTGCCCACTCCAGAGATATGAGGTGTTTGAACGTTCCCTTCACTTCCTCATCCCTCAACACCTCTCCTTCTGCTGCACCCCACTTTCGCACAGCACTCACCCAGGCTGCTTCAGTGGGCCCTCCGGGGCCCGCCAATACATGGCAAGTCCCCTCTTCGGCAAAAGGATAGCTAGGGACGTGAAGCGACCCTTTACTTTTTCGGATTTCCACCTGCGGAATATCCTGAGGGCGCACTCTTCCCATGTAGTGATGTTTGTGATGTTTGTCATCACTCGGAGTGTCTGATGTATTTTGTTCCAATACTGCTGGATAGTGGGACAATCCCAAAACATATGCTTGAAGCCAGCCTCAGGGGTCTGACAACGGGGACAATCAAAGTGTGTGTCTGGATAAAAACGATGAAGGCGTTGTGGCATGAGGTACGCTCTATGGAGAATGTTAAATTGTTTGTTTTTAAAAAAGTGCATTCCTGGAAAACTTTTTGGGGTATTCCAGTGCCTTCTCCTATACCTTATCGTTGAATGCCCTTCCTACCTCATTTTCCCATGTCTGCAGTAATGTGTGCAGCGGCTTAAGAAGCAGTTAACTGATAGCCTTATAGAGCCAAGTAATTAAGCGTTGACCCACCCCCATACGCAGAATTTTGTGCAGCACTGGATGTGTCGGGAGTTCCCTCTCATTCAAATGCCAGCATTGAAAACTACTGTCTAAGAGTTGTCTATGTAGTAGACATTGTTCCAGAGGGAGGCCTTAATCAGCCACCATTTGGTCATAGGACCGTGACAGTCCGTCATCAAATAGTGTTTCCACCTCAGTGACGGAGTGTTCAGTACATACCTGAAGGGCTCGGGTAGTGTAGTATTTGTCCTTTCGGGGGACCTTACTAGTGGGCGTAGGGGGGAGTATAAGTCTAGTGACATGCGGTGTATCCTCAGCATGCACGAACGGGCTATTGACAACTGGGTTAAGCCTGGAGAGTTAATGTGAAAACTTTAAACTATTTTTTGGGATTGGAATGTTGAATTCAAGTCAGCTGCCATTGTGCCAGTTAGGCAGAGATGTGTAGTGCCTAACTCTAAAATGTAATTTGTGACACACAACTACATTTAAAAAGGTTAAAATGAACTACATGGTATGGAACAAATGAGGCTACAGTCAAGCTTAACATCAACAAACTAATGCAGTATCCAACACCAATTTTTTTCTAACTCTGGGTAAGATATTTGTATGAAAATCATTGCAGCATGTTATTAAGTAAAGAAAAGAAAATTAATTAGTCAACAAGAATTTTTATTTTATATGCTGCAAAGATGGATCTCATATGGTTGTAATTTTCCTCTACTCTCAGAAAACAGTAGGTGTGTGGTATTATTGTCCTTCCTGTAGTTGTGAGCCCTGTGGCTCATAAGTTAACAAGTTTCTTTCACACTTCCACTTTTCATGGTACAGGTGATTTACTTTGACTGATAAAATCTAACCTGAACAAAAGGGCTCCTGTTCTCCAGCTCCCTTTGTTTGGTACTGTCAAAGGAAGAATAACATTTCCCTTCTGTTTTTTACATATCTCTTTATTTAGCATTTTTAACAGTGACACAAGCAACATGAAACATGGCAGAGCAGTTTAACAAGTAAGCAGTGGAAGGATGGAAGACTGCCAATCAAAGAGATGTCAAAGAGGCTATGCTCCAAAGGAGTGACAAACACAAGGTGGAGAAGTGGTGAAAAGGAAAACCTTGGAATAAGAAGCAAGCAAATGAGAGAGAAAATAACGCCAAGCAATGGTAAGCAATGATTGGGCTGTAAGCTCTTGCAAGTTTGTGGTAATCCCACAATAGGTCATTTGCAACCAGAGTGTGTTGTCTGGTAGGCTGGTCCCAAAAACATATGTAATGATTGAGAGGAGAAAATTGGCCTCAAAACATTTTGGATTCTCTGTCATATTATGTACATGTAAGAGTACCTAAAACAGCGGTCATGCCACCAATGAACTCCTGCTCTGCCTCAACCTTTTCCCGAAGTTCAGATTCAGCCCCACCATACAAGGTTTGCCTCCTGTACTAGAGAGATGAGAAACACTTACCGTCCTATCCTTAGATTTGATTGTAAAACCTCGAAGCAATCCCTGGTGCTCACTATGCCCACTATGCATAGAAGCATCTTTCATTCTCTGTGCCAGCCTCTTTAGTAAAATGCCAAAGGACCTCGTCGCCCACATGCAGAATCTGACTAGCTGTCCGAAAAATGTCACTTGGGTTGGCCTGCCTCAGAGATACACAAATGCTTTGGACTGAGCAGGGACCTGTTGAGTGGGGATACCCATGAAGGATGATGGTACCCTTGCACGGCTTAGGCTGCAGGGGCCTAGATCACATCCGTGACTCTGAGAAATTAAATTGACTGACAGCGAAGTTTTGATGATACTGCTCATATAACCTTAAGTTCTTCTAGTCTTGGGCAGCTACTTTGAGAGAGTGGAATAATTTCAGAAGCACTCGCTAAGCAGATAAACAGCTCCGCAACACCTATGGGTGCCAAAGTAGTTATGTGGGAAGAAAAGTTTCAAAAAGTTTATGGAACCATGAGGACACGCTTCAGTTCGATAGCAGTGGAGCAAAGACTCTGATAACCTAGTTTACTCCCCCTCACTTGACCATCAAGGATAGGTGGTTACTGGACTGTCTCGACCACCTACTTTATTTTGTCAACCTCCCCCCACCGTTTGCCTAATTATGTTTTTGTTATATATTTTATTGCTTATATTTTCTTGCTTCCTTAGGTCATGCTATATAATGGAACCTTTATTCCCTCACTATTTTTGCCTAATTATTATGCTTTTGCTTATATACTTTTTGCTTCCTTAGATCATGTTTTGTAATGCAACCTTTTTCTCCTGTGTATATGTAAAGCACTCTGATACCCACGGGTCAAGCTAGCGCTATATAAAACTTTTAAAATAAATAAAATAAATAAATGCAAATTTATAATGCAAAGTGTGCTAGAGTACATTTTTAAAAATAAGAGAGGACATGCTTGCACAGTCAAAACGTGCCTCTCTGAGTGAGTTACTGGGTCGAGAGAGGCCCAAGATATAAAATTGTTGGTATTCTTAAATCTTTGAGTGCGCTCTCCCTACTTTAAGTGAGTTGGGAGGAAGTATGGAGATATATATATAAATATATATATATTTATATATATATGATTATTATTATATATGTCTATTATTAATCTATTTTATTATTTAATATATTTATTATATTTTATTATTATTGTCAAACGGGCCCTGGCACTCGTTCCTTGCACCAAGCCCGCTGAAGGTGGATGTGACCAGAGGTGCCTGGAGGTTTCCTGTGTTTTGGCCTCACAGTCTTCTTCAAAAAGAAAAAAGACTGTGAGGTCGAAATGTGTTGCCTTTGAATTAAAACATCTAATTTGAGAACGTGATCCTGGACTGCGAGTCATATGTATCGGTATTCTTGTGGTACCCATTTTCTACAACAAAAAAAAAAAAATATATATATATATACATATATATATATATCATATATATAATGAAAAAACAAGGGGCCCGATTCACAGAATGAACTTAAGACTAAATCCTAAACTTACTACTATTTGGTATTCACAGAATGCACTTACTACTTTCGGGATTCACAAAGTGAACATACAACTTTCGGGATTCACAGAATGAACTTACTACTTTCGGTATTCACAGAATAGATTTAAGACTACTAACTTTACGTCCACACTCGGGGCGTAAATTCCGGCCCGGAGGCGGAGTTTCCGGCTTGGGGGCAGAGCTTACGGCCCGGAGGCGGAGCTTCCGGGCCAGAGGCGGAGCTTGCGGCTTGGAGGCGGAGCTTCCGGCTCAGAGGTGGGTATGTAGCCATGGCTGAAATCTCCACCTCTGGGCCGGAAGCTCCGCCTCCAAGCCGCAAGCTCCGCCTCTGGCCCGGAAGCTCCGCCTCCGGGCTGTAAGCTCCGCCCCCACGCCGGAAACTCCGCCTCCAGGCCGGAATTTACACCCCGAGTGCGGACGTAAAGTTGGTAGTCTTAAATCTATTCTGTGAATACCGAAAGTAGTAAGTTCATTCTGTGAATCCCGAAAGTAGTAAGTTTAATCTGTAAATCCCGAAAGAAGTAAGTGCATTCTGTGAATACCAAATAGTAGTAAGTTTAGGATTTAGTCTTAAGTTCATTCTGTGAATCGGGCCCACGGTTTTATGAAAATGTTCTATGCATTGCAGGACAATATTATAATCTGCAACCTACATACACCACAAAGGGATGCTGCATTTATACCGCGCTCAGCTGCCCCAGCAAAGGGGCGTCCCGGCGCTTTGCAAGGTACCCAAAACACAACTCTGTTAAAAGGCCAGAAAAATGGAGCAACAAAGAAGCAGAATAAAATAAACTACACAAATAAAATAGTCTTAATGGCGCGTCTGAACAACAAGAAATGAAATGAAATGAAAGCAAGGCATAATACCTTGAATTTAATCCTCTGGTTCACAAGGAGCCAGTGGAGAGAGCGCAGCACATTTGAAACAGAACACTGCCTTGGCAGACCAATCACCACTCTGGCTACAGCGTTTTGAACTCGCTGCAGCCGAATGAGTACCGACTGATTAATCCCCACCAGAAGCGAGCTAGCATAATCCAGCCGGGACAACACTGACGCTTGGACCACTAACTGCCTGGTGGGTGCGTCGAAAAATTTCAGGATAGGTCTTAGACCTCTGATAATGCCGTAGCAGGTAGCCGCCACCTTCTTAGTGTGGCAGATGAAACTAAGGGTCGGATCCAGCCAAACCCCAAGATTTTTTATCTCCGATGCTGGAGAAGGAGTCACACCCAATTCAGAATGCCACCACATGTCACCCCATAGCTCCGCCTGCTTGCCGACCACCATGACCTCGGTCTTTTTGGCGTTTAACTGGAGACAGTTGGAATTCATCCAGTTGGCCACTCAGCGTGACCGCCAGCTGCGTGTCGTCTGCATATGAGACCATCGTCAGGCCCCACTGCTTGACGACTGCAGTCAGCGGCCTCACCTAAAGATTAAATAGAGTGGGGCTTAACGAAGAGCCCTGCGGGACACCCAGTTCCAACGGATAAGATTTAGACTGGCAGGGCAAAATCGCAACCTTGAAAGACCGTTCGGCGAGAAAGGAACAAAACCAACATAGGGCGGAACCCGTGACACCTACTTCTTCTAGGCGTTGAAGCAAAATCCTGTGTGAGATCGTGTCGAACGCGGCACTTAGATCTAATAAAAATAGTGCCGCCGTCCGACCCGCATCAAGCACAGAACGCAGGTGTTCAACCATGGAGAGTAGGGGCGTCTCTGTGCTGTGACCAGCACGGAAACCGTTCTGGGTGGGATCGAGTCTGTTAGCCCTGGTGAGATGGTCAGAAAGAATTCTGTTCAAATGGGCCTCGGTTACTTTAGCAGCCCAAGGAAGAAGGGAAACAGGGTGGTAGGTCTCAGGTTTGAGGGGGTCACGGGTAGCCTTCTTCAGGATCAGTGTGACTACGGCCTGTTTCCACCTAGTGGGAACTACACCTGAGGATAAAGACAGGTTGATCAAAGAAAGCACCGGAGTGCGGCATAACGGGGACATATCCTGAGCTGAGCCGGTTTCATCGGATCTGCAGGGGATCCTGATTAAGCATGGGCGAATTTTGTGAATTTGCGATCCGCGAATTTGCGGATTTGCGAATTCGCGATGCGCAAAATTTGCGAATTTGTGCGAAGTTGCGGATTTTTGTTTTTTTGCGTGTTTGCAGGGTTTTTTGCGTGTTCGCTGGGTTTTTTGCGTGTTCGCGGGGATTTTTGCGTCTTCGCGAGCCGCTTGCATAGCGAAGTTACCCATGCAGTCGTTTATGGGAGAGGGAGAGAGAGATAGATACATAGATAGATAGATAGATAGATAGACAGATAGATAGACAGATAGATAGATAGAAAGAGAGAGAAAGAGAGGGAAAGAGAGAGGGAGAGAGAGAACGAGAAAAAGAAAGAGAGGCCGGATCTCTGAAGAGCCAGATTCCTGAGTTGCCCCTACAGAACATACAGCTTTTTATTTTTAGCAAAATGCATATAAAAATTGGGCTGTAAATGTCTCTTTTAGTTTAACCCCTCCTGACAACTCAAAATGGGTGTATTTGCCATCCTCTCCCTTCTTCCTGTTTTTTATATCTGTAAGTGCTTCCTGATGAGGTTTAATTCCTTGGACAGGTGCCTCATTGCCTACTTGTAACTATTCTCTGACCCTGCTTCAAGGGTCAGAGCAGGGTCAGAGAATAGTTGCAAGTAGGCAACGAGGCGCCAGGTAGCAATCAGCAGCAGGTGTCCAAGTTGAAGTTAATTTGTTTGTAACCCTTTTGTAAAAGGTTACAAAGAAATTAGGTTCAACTTTTGCACCTGCTGCTGTAACCCTTGCTTGGCTGAAAATTTGTCCCAGCTGATTCACGGATTTTACCGCGATTTCGCGAGATTCGCGGATCGTGAAATCGCGGAAAATCCGCAAATTCGCCTGCGAAACGGATTTTACGCCCACCCTTAATCCTGATTTAATTTTGAGGTTCAAGATGTTAAAAGCCTCAATTGAGAGAGAGGGCAGAGTAGTGAGAGACTCACATCCACCCAGGCTACAGCTGACCGGCTCCAAGATGTGAGTGCCCTTCGGAAAAGTTCGGTAGTTGGCTTGGACTTTCTCGAGAAAAAAGGAGGCCAGATCCTCGCAATGGGAATCCGAACAGATTTCCGCCGCCGTTGCCCTTTTAGCCATAAGGTCCTTTAGCACCTTAAAGATGAGTTTCGATGGATTAGAGCTATTCTGGAATTCTTGAGCGTAAAAGGTTGCACGAGTTCTGCACACTGCCCTATGGTATATTTTCATTTTGGTTTTTGACTATTTTGATTTTGGCGAGGTAGCATGCCTTTTTTCTAGGGTCATACGATTTTCGCCACTCCCTCTCAGCCTGTCTACAGGCTTTTTTAAGAAGCGCTAGAGAGCTATCATACAAGGGGCTGGGCTCTTTTGTGCGACACCTAGACCAAGCGGATCAGTGAATCAAGGGTGTGGGTAATCCACTCACCGAAGAGATCATATCCGCGTTCCACATCGGTTAAGGGGCCCAACGGAGCCTCTTCCAGCAGATGGTAGAGATCCTCCAATCTCAGTTTGTTCCAGTGTCGCCTAAGTACTGTTCTATCCTGAGGTTTAAAAGGATGCTCATGAGTGGGGCATAGCATTTTCACCAGCATATGGTCTGTCCAGGCGATCTGAGTAGGGCATAAAGCCCTAGCTCCCTCTAAGTTGGTAAAAAAAGGATCAAGGATATGCCCTCCCATGTGTGTGGGAGATGTGACCAGCTGGGTAAGTTGCAGGGCCTCTAAATCGGCCAGAATGCTGCTGATGGAAGGGGAGGTCGGGCAGTCAAAATGGAGATTGAGGTCTCCAAGAATATTGAAGTTAGCACATCCTAGTGCCACGGCGCTAATTAAATCAGGGAGAGCTGCCCTGAAAGCAGAATCACAGCCCGGAGGGCGATAAATCAAGATGCCAGAGAAGGTAAAGTGATGACTAATCGAAACTTTGAAGAGAGCACTTTCACATCCTGGGAGTTTTAAGACTTTCCACTCGCACGGATAACACGACTTGGTGGCCAATGCAATAGCTCCCCCCCTGGTAGCACGATTCAGCGTGTAGATGGAATATTCCGGGGGGAAGGCCAGGTTGAGGATGGAAGTATCCGTGTCCTGCAGCCAGGTTTCTGTCAAAAAGAACAAGTCAGGGGACTCGTCCTTGAAAAGATCATGTATCTCCTGATGATGTTTGACCAATGATCTAACATTTAGGTTCCAAATGCTGAGTTCACGCAATCCTGCCGTGCTCTTGTGAGAACGTGGCGTCTCCGTCGCTCGGATAGGGACAGGAGTGTCCAAGGACCAGCCTCTGCTAATACATCCCCTGCTGAGGCACTCCGGGGGTGATCAATGATTTGATTCACAACATGAAAAAAGGTTTAGTTTGTTTATTCTTCAAGGGTTCATTCAAAGTCTTTCATTCAAAGATCGCAGCGATCTTTCAGCCGCACGGATAGCAGGTCTGCTACGCGTTATCGTGAACACTCCGTGACCAAGGACATTTCTGTCCGAAATGCATTGGAGATAGTTCACATACTAACCTTTATGGATTTATGTTGTTCCTGATATGTTGTGAATATCAGTGCAAAGACTTTGAATGAACCCTTGAAGAATAAACGAACTAAACCTTTTTTCATGTTGTGAATCAAATCATTGATCACCCCCGGAGTGCCTCAGCAGGGGATGTATTAGCAGTTTCTGCATACACAACTTGTTCATGATATTAAGGCGTTTGGACGGACAACGCCTCCCTCGAGAGCACCCAGAACCTTCCTTACTTAAACAGTGTTCAAAACATTACTTAAACCAGCTGTGCACCCCCTATTTTCTCTTTTTGTCAAGGACCAGCCTCCACATGTACACCGGTATGGACCACATTGAGCTATTCTTTATATCCACACATTTGAACCCAGACTAAATAACAACAAGTCATGTAATCTTGAAGAATGATAACACAGAAGCTTAAACCTACCTGATGTAGCTTCAAAATTACATCAAGAAACTGCTTCAGTCGCCGGCACAGTGTTTCCATGTGATACATTAATGTGTCCTCATCAGTCATAGGTACTCCTGAGCCTTGGTAATCATGATGGTGATCTGAAACAATATGTCACATGGTCATCTTGCTAACATGGATGTGAATATGGATAAACATATTTTCATGCAGGTACACAATACTAGGTCGATCATGAAAATGGAAATATGAATAAATACAGGATTGGCCCCAGGAGAGTCCACAGTAGATCCAGGAGAAGCTCTTTAAATGGACAGGTACCTTCCAAGACTGAGTATTGGCGTGTCTAATTTGAAAGAAAGAATACATGCACTTCACAGGACTGCTGCAATACATTTAAGGGGAGAATACCTGCATTTCTCGGGAGCAAACGGGTAGTCTGTATTGTGAGTACCAGCACTCCTATATTTCCATTTTAAGCTCTGGAGGAGCAAGCCCATGTAAGATTTTTAGTATAGCCACATAAGATAAATTTACATGCACTTAACCTAAATAGAAACTATTTACATTGTCAGTAGTTATCATGAAAAATGTTATGGGTCAAAGCCTCCTGGACAAACGTTGGACAATCCTTTTATAGGCACTGTGACTTCTTGACCGGTCACACATTTGCATAATTCTGAAATGATGTTCAGGAAGCCATTTCCCCTATACACTCTTGGATGCTCTAGACATACTTTCCAAAGTTAATGGAGTATTTAGCGCCTCGGGGATCAGCACCTAGAAAATTTGAATAATTATTAAATTCACAGACAACATAATTTAGTAAATGTATTCCAAATGCAGGTATAAAGGCACATTGGGGTGTTTCCTCAGCAAAATAGAACTGTGTTTAGGTAAGGTAGTGTGGTTGGATTAAAACACATCAGCTTCCTTCTGATTTAAAAAATGCCTGCATTCAGTGACGTTGGGCAAGAGTGGCTTCTCTTCGAGTCATTTCATACTTGGCATTGTGGTACTAATTCTCCCATCATTTTTATGTAATTTGTTCTGCAGTGATTAGGTCTAGCAATTGAGACTGCTATCTATTTCACCAGATAACATAAAGCAATGGGTCAGCCATCAGAGTACGAGTAACAGCAATGTGCACATATGCCATATAAATAGTCATTTTCAGTATTATGGCAGACACTGAAGAGAACTATTTTTCCCTTGTAAATAATATGTTGCCTTTTAAATATCTTCTTAATTTATTTTTGTAATTGTACAAGGGCTCGGCAGCTCCCCAAATACTGGCATGGGGCACTCACTCCTAATCCAGCAATGCCAGTGGCAGCCATTTTGAAAGGGGAACTGCTATTCTTTATTATCAATACAGCATTCCAATATCATTAAGAGACAGCTGCCTGTTTGAGAGTACACTAGGGCAGTTATCTTTTTAAAATGTTTTTAGACTTTATTTATCATTTTCACTTTTCATTACAACGCACCACAGCATAATGTCTATGCAATGAGCAAATAAAGATCAGTTAGCATTTAATACATCAACAGTCTAGTAAGTATGACCAAAGTTTGCGTAAGCATAGTCTTACAACAAGCAGTGGTTTTTCTGGGGGGTGGGGGGTGGGGGGGGTGCTTGTACATTCATTCTTACTGTCGGGCCCCAGGTGGTCCAGTAGGCATTAGTGAGGACGGTGGCTGCAGACATGGTAACTCCTGCAGGGGAGGGGCAGGGGCGAAGATTTTTCACGAGAATCATACGTTTGTGACGGATATCCCATTCGCCAAGATCAAAATCAGGCACTTGATCATATTATGACATGCCGCTTATAGCACGATTACAAAGCATAAAGCGCTAATTTGTTTGTTGCTCTGAACCATCAAGAAGCTTCCTCTTCTGTATTCTCAACTTTCCCCAAGTGCTTTTTAAGTTGCAGTAAGTAATTCACCTTTTTTATACCTGGTGATAGCCAAGACCTGTTGCTAGTGAAAAGAACCAACTGGCCTCATCATTGCACAATATAATGTGGCTCCACCGCAGGAGGGGATATTCTGGAATATTTACTGCTAGCAATTGTCAAATATTTGGCTCATTGTAACTGCTGCTGCCTCCGTTAACTCCTAGAAGTATACTCTAGCTAACACTGCATGTCCCCAGTTCTAAGTTGATTTTCAATGTTGTCAGAATGGTACATTGTATTTACAAAAAAACCTATTAAATAGTAAAAGTGATGTTTCTTTTACATAGTGATTCATTTAACACTTGTGCCGTTTCTAAATCCAATAAATGCATAAATATTGAGCAAATTAAAGGTAGTCAGTTTGTCGACTAAGGAAGGATGAAAGCCTGAATCTGTCTTGCCAAGATTCAAACTCATGACATTCAGATCACTGCAGATGTCGGTGGCGAGCATTAACTCATTGTACCATCTTGCCGGCCACAGGCCATTCTTCTTAATTACACTTCATTTCACTGCCCTCGCCATACAGCTTGCCTGAGGCTATCGGCATTACATACGTCCACACTAGAAATGGGGTCATGCTTACTATATTGACAATACTGACATACACGCATGACACACATACTCCAGGACACGGCATTCCAAATATGACGGTAAAATTCCTGAAACACATTCCAGTAACCAGGTTACCAACAATTCTCTCAGCGGATCATTGCAAACAATTGCGAAAATTACCATAAGATTTTTTTTTGGTAATAACTCACACCTCCTTGGTTTCCAGCAATCTCTGAGGCACCCATATTTTGACAAAGGTTTATGTGAATCGCTTAAAAAATGTTTAGACCTTTTATTAATCAAAACAGCAGATGTATAAAATATTGCATGAGCGCCTGACTTAACTTAAGGACCTACGTATCAAGAAAGCACTTTGCGAGTCCTTAAAAGCGAATTCTAGCGATTCACAATTAAGGACTCATAAAACGCAATGTATGTAGGATTCGCAATATTAATTGCGATTCCTACATATTCCTTAATTGCGAATGCAAATTGCGATTTGCAATTAAGGAATACCTTCCCATTCATTCCTATGGGCCTAGGAATGAATGGGAAGACATTGCCAATTTGTGAGTACCCATTAGGTACCTGCAAATTGTGAATGCAATTTTAGGGGTGCAAAGGTGTCAAAAGGACACCCTAATGCACCCCTGAAATAAGCATGGCTTAAGGGCATGTATGTGCGCCACATGACTCTTTGAAAAATGCAAAAAAGTGCATTTCTCAAAGAAGTCGCAAATTACCACCAACTTGAAGTTGGTGGTAATTTGCGATTTCTAAAGGCAAAATCACACAACTTGGGTGCTTCCAGAATTGCATTTAAGGAATCACAATTAGCAATTCCTTAAATGCTTCGCAGAATAGGGATTTGCAAATTTTGCGATTCCCAGTTGTGTGAGGGCCTTTCAGTCCTGTCAAGTATCACGCATCAGGTGTGACACTCACGCATTTCAGTGCGTTGTTTCCCATCACCGCACTGAAATGCATTGTCACGCATTTTGCCGACTCGTCAGCTCGCGCCACCGCCGGCGCCTGTGCACGGCTCCTGCTGCTCCGAGTCCGTCGAGAGCGTGCTGCAGCCATTGCCAGCAGCTGCTCTAGTTCATTAATAGTTAATTATGTATGTTCTAATCGCTGCTCTCAGCTCGTGGG
Organism: Lissotriton vulgaris; assembly: GCF_964263255.1. Taxonomy (NCBI): domain Eukaryota; kingdom Metazoa; phylum Chordata; class Amphibia; order Caudata; family Salamandridae; genus Lissotriton; species Lissotriton vulgaris. Next base: position 540,622,578 of record NC_141694.1, on the reverse strand, counting down.
CTGAGTGAGAGCACGACTACAATGTAACATTAGGGTTTAAGTAAAAAACGGGCAAACCTGTGCCCCTCAGTACCTGGGTAATTATCAATTTAAACAAGAAATGGTTCTGTCGGTTAGAAAAAACGTTAGTTGAAGATGCTCAAAAATGCAATCTGGAAAGCAATCTCTGGAACACGCATCAAATAATCAAACACTCAATACTTAGAAAATAAGCAAAGAGCTATATTACTTAGCACTTAATGAATAAGAACTAAGAAGAGTAGCTTGTGTTATTATCGTTTATATCGGAATTACTTCATTCAATGATATTCATAGTACACAGGTAGACTGTCAAGATAAATTATTTACCGGAATACAAAGTGAATAGGAGTGACAATAGTGCACAGTGCTCAAGTAGTGTACAAAATATACAGTGAAATCATGGTTATCTATATATGTTATGTTATGTTATGTTATGTTATAACAATTTATTATGCGCGCAGCGACTCCAGCGAAGGAGCATATATAAGTGTGTTGTAGGCCAGAAGCTAATTTCACTCCAGAGATTCCTATCTTGCGTTGTATAGAATCCCGGTAGTACTGGACCTAGCGTAAGCATCGACGTTTCAACCCTATGGTGCCCCAGTTGGTGGTCACGTCGGGTCTTCCTCAGGACAGGTAGGTAAGGGGGGGATTTTGCAGACAGTCCTCTGAAGGCCGCAGGAGTCTCAGCCTGGGATGTTGGGACGCGAGGAGATTCAGAACATATCCCGGGAGACATGTTCTGATCAGATTCTGACTGTCTGTAGAAGATGGATGGTATTGTGGCCCATCAGTCCTGCGATTAGAAGTCATACCTAAGATTGATACTCCCGGGGACACATTCTGAATCTCCTTCAGTTCCAACATTCCAGGCTGAGACTCCTCCGGCCTTCAGAGGCATATGAGCTGCAGATTACACACTGTGCATAGATTGTATAGCAGTACCCACCTTTAGCGGCGTCTACCCATATCTGTTGAAGTTGTTTGAAACAGAGTTTTTAATACAGCCTGGTCCACAGTGGCTTGTTGTTTAGTTTTCACATCTACACAATAGTGTTTTGTGAATGTGTGCGGTGTAGACAATGTAGCTGCTTTGCATATATCATCTAGGGGAATGTTCCCTAAGAATGCCATTGAAGCCCCAATTTTCCTTGTAGAATAGGCTTTTGGAGGAATTATTAACGTACGTTTGGCTTTCTGGTAATATATTTGTATGCATTTAACAATCCACCTAGCGATTTTGATATGGGGTTGCATTTATGTGGTGGTGAAAAAGACACAATATGTTAATTAGTTTTAGGAAAAGTTTGTGTCCTTCCGATGTAGTACAGTATGCTCTTTTGACGTCTAAGGTGTGTAGAGCTCTTTCTGCGACTGTTTGTGGCTCCGAGAAAAATGCGGGCAGCTCAACAGATTGATTTAGATGGAATGGTTAAATGACTTTTAGAAGGAATTTAGGATTAGTACATAGAATCACTTTGTTATGATGCATTTGCAGAAAAGGTTCTTGAATGGAAATTGCTTGTAGTTCACAAACTCTTCTGAGAGAAGTAATAGCTACTAGGAAAGCTACTTTCCAAGTTAAGAATTGCAATTCACATTTATGTAATGGTTCAAAGGGAGGTCCCATTAACCGTGTGAGAACAATGTTTAAGTTCCACACTGGTGAAGGTGGCGTTCTGGGAGGGATTATTCTTTTGAGTCCTTCCATGAAAGCTTATAGCAGGTACTCTAAAAAGAGATAGATGTTGTCTATTTTGTAAATATGCTGCAATGCTGCAATGCAATCATTTTGTATTACCAAGGTTTTTTCTTATATCGACAATCCGTGAATATGTTTTAGTCGCTTTAATTAGGTGATCTAAATACGATAGAGAATGCAACCATTCACCTTTTCACCATGATACTCTCTAATACCATGAAGATTAATTGTTCCCTGTCTTCTCATCTATATTTCTCTCTTATTAACTCATATAACTTTCCCGGGCACCATTCGCCCGTGATTTTTCATACTTCATTGTCCACGTACATTATCGACCTTGCTATTCACTATTACTTTTTACTGATCGACCGGACTACTAACAGAGTCCTTTTTCTGTGCCCAATGTTTTCACCTTCCATTTAGGCCCTGTCAGGTTAGCAGTCTAGTTTTCCAGCTTTCTGACACGCATTCAAATAGACCGATAGTTGACCTGTCATGTGTTTCCACATCCGGCAAACACCATTTTTTCTTCCGAACTGCACGTTGCCTAAGGTAAGCGCGGGTATTCTACCCGAATTCCGTACCTGTCAGTATTAGTGCTTTGTGCAGTATAGTGATATGTTTTTCTCCACTGTGTTTTGCCCCACAGCTGATTCCGCTTTATGGCAGTGACGGCTACACCAGTCCGTCTTTCTTGTTTTTTTTGTTTCTCTTTCATACTTTGGGCGCAGGCTGCCCTCGCTCGTAAAACCCGACAAGGACTGGGTTGGAATTATCACCGGTCCCCCAGTGAGTGTGTTGTTTACATTGTGCTGACATTACTGTCGTGACCCGTTTGGGTTTTCAAGTCCTTAATTTTGAGTCATAGTTACTCACTTTGTCCATATTTCATACCCTGTTTCACAGATACAGCTCCTACTGAGAGATATTCAGGTATTTCTGATCCTTACTACCCCCTTTTTTTTCCAGAAGACCCGTCGCTCTGCCCTCTTTGTTTTCCTTTTTCATTTCCTTTTCTATCCTTATTTGCACAAGATGCTCTCTTATTTACTGTTATTTATCGAAGTAGAACATGTGTTGAGAGATGTTTTCTTTGCAGGACACAACGAAGAGAAGACTGTTAGCTACAAGCTGTTGATATGATTCTTGGTTTTGTCTGTGTTTTTCTCTTTTCCTTCTTTCCCCCACAGGTCAAGATGTTGTATTACTCTTTCCATAGCGACTACATCCTAATGTTGTGTTGTTTTACATGGTACATGGGATTCTTGTTTTCTCATTTATTCCATCCATTGAAGAAATGTTTGTTTCTATGCACACATTCACCTCACTTCACTTCACTTATTGAGTTTTAATTGAGGACTAGCCTTTGATTGGTTTTGAAGGATTTCTGCCTTGCTCCCTTCAGTGACATTACCATACCATGCATGCATCTTTTTCCATCTTTTTGCATTCCTACCTCTACCCTGCTTTAAAGTCTTATTTTCCTCTCTTGGTTTAGTAATGTTTTTCTGCACCTATTTTTTTATTGGCTCAGTGATTTTTTGATATGTTCTCTAATTAATGAAGCAACCATGATACACATCCACAAATGTTGGTTTTTTATTTCCTTGTAAGGTTTGGAGTCACATAACGTGTCTTTCACATCTTTTCCTTTGGTTTTCACTCACAGGAGGTGTTCTTTCCATCAACCTTGGTGTTCGTTTTCATTTTTGCTTTGTATGCATTTATTTTATGCAACCCTTACTATATCATTTCAACTTTGTATCACCCCCAGCCCTGAAGAGTCACAGGTAATTTGTGATTGACTAAACACGTGTCAGCTGGTTTCATGTTCTTTGAATCTCCTCTTGAAAGAGGACCTTGTTCACCTATAAAAGCATACAGTAAAACCTATTGACTTTCGATCTTATTTCTCGTACGCATTGTTTACTTTAAAGGAACTCTTTTACGTGTGCTCTGAACTTTGTTTACACTAATTGAAAGAGGAGGTCTTTACCCACTCTTTTTTAGGGGTTTCTGTGGTTTTCCCTAACCTAGCAGCACCGTTCCATATTTCTACGATACTTTCCACACTCCCCGTTACTTGTAGTGCGCCAATATTTCTGAATACTAAAACCCTATGCAGAACCCTTACCTATTTGTTTCAGAAAGGCAGCCACAACGGGTTACTCATAACGACTTTTATATTTCTTGTGATATGGATAGAGATAAGATCGCTTACGAACTATTTGATAATCTGGCCAAGGGCATTCAACCCACAATTGCCTCCACAAGTGGGAACCAACAGCGCAAAGAAGGCCTAAAAGAAAAATTTATCAAATTGGAAAGATTAAAAAAAACTGAAAACTCCAGATGGTGGGATAGTGCTACTCTAAAGCAGCACCTTAGACTTAATAGGGTACTCAGAGGACTATGCTCGCAAATTTTTCCTACCTTCGATGATCTGGACGATGACCTTTTGAGTAAATGGGAGGAAACATTAACTAATAATTCCAAAACACTAATACTTAGTCTCATAGAAAACACAGAACGAAAGGTGACCAAATTGCAAGCAGAAATATGTCAACTTGAGAAGGAAATCCAGAGTCTTTTATCTAAAGGACCCAACTGAAAAGAATTACGTAATATTGAATGAAGTGCTATCTAAACATCAAAATGACATCAAAGACAGGAAAACAAGACAGCTAAAAAGAGATGAAGCAGATTATCGAGAGGGTCGCGTCTTCACATTCGCGAAAAAATATGATCAACTGATCCAGAAGACCGTACGCACTGACAAATCAAACAAAACTGATATATCTTCGTCTCCTTCATCTCTACTTCACTCAGTAGTATTCCCAATAGTGACAGCAAGACTGAAAATCAGACAACACCAACACTGGAATCTGGTCCCAGTACATCAGCATCAGGTACAGCTAACAATTTTTTACGAGAAATTCAGGCCATCAGGCGAGAGAATCGTTCGCAACAGAGAATAAACACAACAGTCAGAAAACCCGGAGAGGGAAGAGAACCGGGCAAAGACGAATACAGGGAAAAACTCAGGTCAGGGAACAAGAAGAGAGACTAACAGTTAACACAGAAGTCCAAGTTGTCAATCTTTCCACCAAACAACTGGATAAAGACCTTATTTCACTTCTCAGCAAAGCCCTTAGTTTTAACCCCCACGAACAAGGTGATCCGTGTAGGGTTAAGGTAGATCTATTCAAATTTATATGAGGACTTAAACTTAAGAAACATTTCTCGGACCTTCCAGCTAGTACAGAAAACATCAGAAACACGTTTTTAAGGATTCGCTATTAAGGACTCGCAAAACGGGATTCATGTAGGAATCGCAATTGAATTTGCGATTCCCACTGATTCCTTATTTGCGATTAGCTAATTGCTAATCGCAAATAAGGAATGACTCCCCATTCATTCCTATGGGCCTGGCCCATAGGAATGAATGGGATAACCTATCAAGAAATGAGAGAGTAGCCATTAAAGCTTTAAGTATGGATCAGGACATCATCATAAGAGAGGCTGATAAGGGTGGGAATGTGGTGGTCATGGACAGGGCTGACTACCACAAAGAGATCTTGAAACAACTCTCTGATACCTCCGGTTATGAACCACTTGACTACAACCCCACAGGTCCCCTGACCATCCTTATTAATAAGCATTTGAGCGAGTGGCATGACCAAAATGTTATTGATGAAGACAAACTGTTATACATGAAGGTAGTGAGACCCCCCTTTCGATGTCTATACACTCTACCTAAGATTCATAAACATGCACCTTTTCCCCCTGGTAGGCCCGTTGTGTCAGGGATGGGAGGGCCCACGAGAGACTGTCGCAGTATGTTGACGTATTTTTTAATCCCCTAGTTAGAAATCTTCCATCTTTCATACAGGACACTAAACACATACTGAGCATTTTGGCAGACATACAGTGGCAACCTGGCCTAATCATGGCCACCTGCATTTTTTAAAACACAAAATGCTGCTCATGTTTGTTTTAAACTGTCACTGATCTTTGTAATGTGTCTGACCTCACCTCTCTAACGCCCACCGTCCAGTCCGCCGACTCCCCGTTCCACCACGGGTTCTCCTGCTTGACGTGGAGGGAGCGTAGGCGGGACTAGGCTCGAGTCACGGGGCAGAGGTCGGGGGGCGGGAACTACCCTGCAGAGACATTATTTAAACAGGCATGGGGTTGTCGCGCAGCGGACGAGCGCAGCGGGCGCGCCAAAGGCAAGCCCGTCTGTGCCCGTCCGCGCCCAGACGGGACCAGGGGCAACCCTCCCTGCCCAAAACCCCACAGCTCCCACTTATTCGAGAGACACACTGCTAGCCCTTAAGGCGAGACGCGACGATAAATGCAGAACACTGAACCCAGATTCTCCCACGAGCTGTTGTCAACATTGCAACTTCTCCTTCTCCCACGCAACATTAGGAATCACTGGTGTATCAGCAGACAGCAAACTCTCCAACCGAAACAAGCTTGACAAGCAAGATACCCAATTCTCCTTTTTGAGTACCAATTGCAGATCACTCCCAAAACACCAAGAGGATATTTTTAATCTTTTAATTGATCAGAAGCCAGATGCGTTATTCCTCTCAGAGACTTGGTTATCAGACAGTTCTGGCCCTGACATAGCCCAAGTCCTCCCTCCTAACTATTCCATAGTTAGGAAAGATCGGGAGAACCAAGGAGGAGGAGGCATCTGTGTAATTTTTAAAAATATTTATCAATGCAAGTGGACAGATGCAAAATTAGGTAACTGCGAGGCAGGACTTTTTAAACTCACGCTAACTCCTCAAATAACACTTACAGGGCTCCTGATTTATCGCCCCCCGGGGGCGGCAGGAGAATGGACGGCGGCCCTACCTGACCTTCTAGCACCTCTCTTACTAGAGGCTTCCATGTTTACCATCCTAGGCGACCTAAACCTACATTTAGAAGATCGTGATTGCCCAATGATAGTTAACTTTCTCTCAGATCTAGAGGCTTAAACATCCACCTGTGGAACTCTGCTCCTTCCCATCAGGCCGGCCACCTATTGGACCCCATATTTGCAAATTTTGATCGCATTAAATGGGAGTCGACACTACCCATTGTGTGGTCGGACCACTTTCTTAGCATATTTACCATATGGGCTCCCCCTCACAAAAATATTAAAAAATCAGAAGTGTGGCTCAGAAAATGGAAAAACTTCAGATAAAAGATCTAGATGAACAACTAACCAGATCCAACCCGGGCTTTGAAATAGATAAAATTACAACTGAGGATCATCACAGAATTAATAGCTGGATAGCAGACGCTGCTCTGACGGTCGTTCCCCTGACCCTAAGTAAACAAAAATCATGTAACCCTCCAGCTCCCTGGTTCTCAGATAAGCTAAAAGAGGAAAAAAGCCTATGTAAGAAAGACAATGGAGGAAAAATTATAATCATGACAATAAAGAAAAGTATAAGCTAGCGCTCGATACTTACCACCTATTATGTAAAATCGCCAGGGTAAACTTTACCAAAAACACGATCTTAGAAGCGCAGAATCACTCAGGGACCCTCTTTAAGGTACTTAAAAATTTAGCTGGACCAGAAACTCTACCTGAACCTCCTGTCTTATCCAGGGCCGGACTGGGAACTGAAAGCAGCCCTGGCAAATTTTGGCAGACCAGCCCACGCCCGGCGCGTAGCGAACCAGCCCCCATCCAGCGCTAAGCGAGGACCGCCTGTGCCAGGGCACAAACCAACCCGATAGAGACCAGTTTCGAGTCCCTCTTTTTAAAAAAAACTGCTGGTGAGACCCGGCCCACTTAAAGCCCTGAGGGGGGGGGGGGTCCTTTTAGTAGCAAGCCATAGAACCAGTGGCGTTGCTAAACCCTTGACCGCCTGTAAGGTAGTGGGGGTGCTGGCAGATTCTCGCCAGGGCCGGAGGATGAGGGGTGGGGCATTTTTTTTTGGGGGGGGGGTGATACTCTCGCGTCTAGATGATCGCAAACTCGTGTGTCGCCCTTTCTGCAGAAACCCAGGGTTTTTAATCTTGTTCCTTTTGACAGATTTACAAAAATAATCGTCTCAAAGTTCAGGTGAAGAGTTTCTGTCAAATACTTGGAAAATTGAGAATAATTCTGATCTTTAAACAGACGTGCCTCTATGACTATGAGCCGGTTCAGGATCAGGCTGCGGATTGGGAGGGTCTCCCTCGCCTGCCCTTGAAGGCCACAACGGCACCCCAACCCCCCCCCTGCTGCCCTCTCCACTGTGCCATAGGAATTTTACGACGTACGGGCCCAAACCGATATGGGGAGTAGCTGTGGCGTAGTGTCTGAGCTGCTGACTTTGGAACAGAGATGCAAGGTTCGAGCTCCAGGCTTGGCTCGACATCTTATGGTTCTCGGCAGATCCCTCCTCCCCCCCCCACCCCCACCCCCACCCCCACCCCCTTGATAAAAGCGCTCGAATGGCCTTGTACCCCCCGAGTTCGTGCTTTAAAATAAACCTGCAAACATAAATTGGAATTCCATGAAGGGAGCCCCGTTTGTCCTACTTTTTTTTTCTTGCAGATATATATAGCGCTAACACAACCCGAATGTATTGGAGCGCTTTACGTGAGAAAGACACACTCATTATTTGGTAGGCGCAGCGAGATTAAGTGATTTGCCCAGAATCACAGAAAGTTGAGCCGACGCCGAGGCTCAAACCTGGTTCCCAGCTCCAAGGTCGGTAGCTCTAGCCGTTAGGCTACATACATTTTCTGTCTAGGTTGCTCAACATGCACAAAAACAGGGATTTTTTTAATTTGCGGCGAGGCCCGCTACATTACTTCGGAAAATGAGGCGGTGTACACATCTCCTGGGTACCACTTGAATACCTTAAAAGGCAAAGCATAACATTGTTTTTATTTGTTTTCTAAAGCTTACCACTACCCAGGTACCAAAGCCACAGAGAGTGACCAATATACTAAAGTGACGAGATGGCAAAAAGTATAACGGGAGGCTTTTAATTCCGTCTATAAATTGTAGTTGTATCTATGTAGCGCTTATTGTCGTACAGACATTATTTGAGCCAAAATGATGTACTCGGGTTTCTAACACAATATTATCAGCCTTCCTTCCCTTGTTTTATGTTTGTCTTTCCAGTTTATCACCTGTGCTCTGCACGCGCTCTCTTTTATAAAAAGAAAAACCAGTTGAGCACGTGACCTACACATAATGTACATAACTCCCGTATCGGGTTATCAGGGGTGTGTTACTTTCCGAGGACCTGGCTGCTTTTCAGTCAGCTGGAACGAAGCACTAGTGAAAAACATACACATACATTGTGCCTATGTAGGCAACACTCACTCCCCGCCCTTTGTAAGGTTAGCCGGGGCAGAAATTAAAACTGACTCACCTCACTCAGGCCTGCAGCCTGTGTGCTGACTGACTGCTGTTGGTGGGGTCGGTCACGGTGGCACTGTGGCAGACACAGGGGGGTCGGGCTAGGCGGCGCCGGCGCTAGCCACTGCCAGTAGCCACTAGTCTAGAATAAAATTGATTTATGGGCCTGGCCGCTGACCGGGACTCCGTGCGCACCTCTGCAGACTGCTCCTCTCGTCAGTCACGTGCAGTTAAATGCCCAATGCGCATGCGGGCAGCGGGAAGGAGAATTACACCAGCCGCACCCTAGAGGCGCTGCGCGCGCAGACGCGGCAGAGGAGGGGGCAGGCATAATTCTTTCTGCGCGCTGCGCACAGGCACCGCCCCCTCCCTCCTCCTCCATTTGTTTATGGTAGGTTACGGTTGCACAGTGCACACAGACAGCAGAGCACACCGGCGGTCAATCAGGCTTGGAGGGGGGGGTCGGGGGAGGGGAGTGTTCGTGCAGGCCCGCATCGGGAATTCAGACATGATTGATGGGCCCCTGCCCTGAACAAAGTGAGTGACGCTGTGGCTGGGGCCGGGGGCAAAATCGGCCCCCAGACACAAAACCGGCCCCCTTTTCAGAAACCGGCCCCCAAAACCCTCCAGCCGACCGGGGGATTGCCCGGTGCCCTGACTCACCAGTCCGGGCCTGGTCTTATCACCTACACAATGCAATAACATTGCTAATTTCTTTCACGAAAAAATAGCTACGATATACACCAATTTTACACCCAATAATGATGACATCAATATCAGCTCCCCTACACCTCTCAAAAAAGATCAACGTGAGCTCCCTAGGAACCAAGAAATTAGAACATGGCAACCAATAGATGCTCTGGCCTTTAGGGCTGCCTTGAATAGCATAAAATCAGGTTCACCCCTAGATCCTCTACCTGCACATGTTCTTAAACAATTGGACAGTCCTACCCTGGAGGTACTTAGAGCATTATTAAATGCCTCCCTAGAGGAAGCTATACTACCAAATGACTGGAAACACGCAATGGTAGTCCCCTTGCTAAAAAAGGCCAATAGTGACCCCGAAATGTTCTCTAATTTTCGCCCGGTATCTTTACTACCGATCATGTCTAAAATTTTAGAAAAACACGTCAACAATCAGTTATCAGACTTTGTCAATAACAATAATCTGCTTCACTACTCACAATCAGGCTTCAGAAAAGGTCACTCCACGGAGTCCACCCTACTTGGGGTTACTGAGGTCATACGACAAGAACTGGACAAGGGAGGCACGGCGGCACTCATCCTTCTGGATTTGAGTGCCGCATTCGACACCATATGCCACACCACCCTCATCAAGTGCCTAGAAGACATTGGTATTAGAGGGAAAGCATTAAAATGGTTGGAGCAATTTCTCCTGCACCGCACTTATCAGGTCTTCTCCAAAAGCAATCGGTCTGAAATACATACGTCCCCCTAAGGAGTGCCCCAGGGCTCTATATTGAGCCCCCTCCTTTTTAATGTGTATGTCACTCCCCTAGCCAAAATTGCAGAAGAGATGGATCTTACCATCCATTCATACGCTGACGACACACAACTTGTGTTCTCCCTTACACCTTCAGAAAAATCTGACATCTCTCCCCTTCGATCAGGACTACTCAAAATGGCCAACTGGCTCCACTCTAAAAAACTAAAACTGAATGGGGAAAAACAGAGCTGTTAATTTTTGGCAATCAAAAGAATCTCTGGGGCCCAACTCACTGGCCCGCGGAAATGGGCGCTATCCCTACCGCAGTTCAATCCGCACGTAATCTAGGGATCATAATCGATGATAAACTGTCCATGCGGACACACACAGCCAAAACGGCCTCCACATGTTTTCTCATCCTCAAATGGCTGAGAAAAATATTGTGGCAACTGCCAGATGGGGCCCAGAGGACTGTTATACAGGCATTATTACGTCTAGATTAGATTACGGTAATGTACTATTTCTAGGAGCTACGAATAGAACTATGAACCAACTGCAAGTAGTACAAAACTTTGCGGCCAGAATGCTCCTCAATCTTCCAGGATGCACAAGGATGACAGACCATCTTAGAAATTTACACTGGCTGAGAGTGTCCAGCAGAGTAAAATTCAAGGCACTGTGCTATATGCACAGAATCAGCTTAGGAACAGCCCCGGAGTACCTATGTAAAATGGTCCAGAAATACCTACCTGCGCGTAACCTGCGCTCAATGAATCAAGCGAAATTCATTGTGCCCAAGATAAAAAGGGTTCGACTAGGAGGTCGCTCTTTCTCCTTCTTAGCGCCGACACCATGGAATTCACTACCCCTCCAAATACGGCTAGAACCATGCTATTTACACTTTTGCAAGGGAGTGAAATCATGGCTGTTCAATCAATAATTGTCCCCGGTTTCCTTTCAGTAACATTGATCCAGGGCGCATGGAAACCCTCAGGGTAGCTGTCGCACCATATATAAATGCAATAATAATAATAATAATAGATGTTGTGTCCTTGTACACCTCCATCAAGCCAGACCTAGGTTTAGTAGCTTTCACTAAATGCCTTCACAACAGACCCATGACTGTATGGGAACATACCAATATGCTTGTGTCCATGATGAACATTATTCTCATGAACAATTTCTTCATTTATGACAAACGGTGGTACAGGTATACCAAGGGCGTGGCCATGGGTTCTCGATTTTCCCCATCTTTCGCTAATCTTTACATGGGCGCCCTAGAAGCAGACTGGATCTAGGGTAACAAGGGCAGGCCTTGGATTGAATACATCGTATACTGGGGAAGGTACATCGATGACTGCCTACTAATCTGGTCAGGCAGCCAAGAGACACTGTGCAACTTCTGCGAGTATCTCAATACCAATAACATGGATATGACTTTTACCAGCCACATTAGCACTACCAATGTGACTTTCCTTGATATAGAATTATATGTCAGAAATGGAACTCTTCACAGTCGTCTTCCTGCAATGCAGTTTTACATGCTGAAAGCTCGTATCCCAGTCATCAGATTGACACCATTCCTTATGGTGAATTTATACACGCAAGAAGAAACTGCAGTGAAGAAATGGAATTTGAGCATTGTATAAATGATATGACAGAACGTTTCGCTAGGAGAGGATACAAACCACAGGTTCTATGTGAAGCAGTCACTAGAATCAAGAATGTCAAGAGAGAATCGACACTCATCAGTCAGAAATGTCAAGTAGAAACATGTCAACCTGCCAGGCTCATTATGGACTACAATGAAATGAGCCTGTGTGTAAAAAAAAGCATTAACAAACATTGGGGAGTCTTACTAGCTGATAAGTCTTTAAAGGATGCCATTACAACCAGAACACAAATTACATATCGGCGGGCAAGAACCTAAAGAACAGACTGAGTCCACTGTACCAAGAGGAATAAAAACCGAAACATGGCTAACTGGGCGATCCAAGGATTTTTTTAAATGTGGAGATTGCGAGATGTGCAAATGGGCCAAACACGGTACCAAAACCTTCTCAGGTTTCCACAGACAACAATTTACCATCAACAGAAACATTAACTGTGATACTAGATATGTAGTCCACATCATACAATGCATGTGCAACAGTCAATATGTGGGCAGCACTATCAGGCCTCTAAAAGCACGCATTAGAGAACATGCAAGAGCAATCCTTCAACATGACGCACGTTATCCTATGGCATCACACATGGCCACTTGCCCGTCACAAGGGCCCAACAAAAATTCCAGTTCTTTGAAATTGATGTCACTGAAGTGAATGTCAGAGGTGGTAATCGTGAACTCCAACTTAGACGCCAAGAAGCAACCTGGATTATGCGTCTGCACACAGCGAAATATGGTCAAAATTCTGATCATGAGCTTCATTATTTCCTTGGCCCATAAGCCATAACCAGCATCCTTTTGTCCATATGAACTCGCATCCTAATTTTCATGCCTTATTTTCATGCCCATGAAATAATTAATTGAACTACTCTTTTCCACAGTGTTACCTGTTGAAATTATCATTGAATACTCTACCTGCCATTTTTGACAATCACAATGTATTATTTCCTTTTTTGGTCACATGGTCGCTTTTGTGCTTTCTTGTTCCCTTTGATTACTATTGTAACACTCTTATTATCCAGCTGTTTTTTTGCTACAAGATAGCCCATATTATTGTAAGAAACATGCTCATTAATCATTTTGTATTACCAAGGTTTTTTCTTATATCGACAATCCGTTAATATGTTTTAGTCGCTTTAATTAGGTAATCTAAATACGATAGAGAATGCAACCATTCACCTTTTCACCTTGATACTCTCTCATTCCATGAAGATTCATTGTTCCCTTTCTTCTCTTCTATATTTCTCTCTTATTAACTCATATAACTTTCCCGGGCACCATTCGCCCGTGATTTTTCATACTTCATTGTCCACGTACATTATGGAGCTTGCTATTCACTATTACATTTTACCGATTGACCTGACTAGTAACAGAGTCCTTTTTCTGTGCCCATTGTTTTCACCTTCTATTCAGGCCCTGTCAGGTTAGCGGTCTAGTTTTCCCGCTTTCTGCTGCGCATTCAAATAGGCCGATAGTTGGCCTGTCATGTGTTTCCGCATCCGGCAAACACCATTATTTCTTCCGAACTGCAAGTTGCCTTAAGGTAAGCGCGGGTATTCTACCCGAATTCCCTTCCTGTCAGTATTAGCGCTTTGGGCAGTATAGTGATTAGTTTTTCTCCACCGTGTTTTGCCCCACAGCTGATTCTGCTTTATGGCAGTGACGGCTACACCGGTCCGTCTTTCTTGTTTTTATTTGGGTCTCTTTCATACTTTGGGCGCAGGCTGCCCTCGCTCGTAAAACCCGACTAGGACCGGGTTGGAATTATCACCGGTCCCCCGGTGAGTGTGTTGTTTACATTGTACTGGAATTACTGTTGTGACCCGCTTGGGTTTTTAAGTCCTTAATTTTGAGTCATAGTTACTCACTTTGCCCATATTCCATACCCTGTTTCACAGATACAGCTCCTACTGACGGATATTCAGGTATTTCTGATCCTTACTACCCCTTTTTTCCAGAAGACCCGTCGCTCTGCCCTCTTTGTTTTCCTTTTTCCTTTCCTTTTCTATCCTTATTTGCACAAGATGCTCTCTTATTTACTGTTATTTACCGAAGTAGAACATGTTTCGAGAGATGTTTTCTTTGCAGGACACAACGAAGAGAAGACTGTTAGCTACAAGCTGTTGATATGATTTTTTGTTTTGTCTCTGTTTTTCCCTTTTCCACCACAGGTCAAAGTGTTGTATTACTCTTTCCATAGCGACTACATCCTAATGTTGTGTTGTTTTACATGGTATATGTGATTCTTATTTCCTCATTTATTCCTTCCATTGAAGACATTTTTGTTTCTATGAACACATTCACCTCACTTCATGCACTTATTGAGTTTTTATTGAGGACTAGCTTTTGATTGGTTTTGAAGGATTTCTGCCTTGCTCCCTTCAGTGACATTACCATACCATGCCTGCATCTGTTTTCCATCTTTTTCCATCCCTACCTCTACCCTGTTTTAATGCCTTCTTTTCCTCTCTTGGTTTAGTAATGCTTTTCCGCACCTATTTTTTTATTGGCTCAGTGATTTTTTGATATGTTCTCTAATTAATGAAGCAACCATGATACACATCCACGAATGTTGGTTTGTTATTTCCTTTGAAGGTTTGGAGTCACATAACGTGTCTTTCACATCTTTTCCTTTGGTTTCCGCTCACAGGAGATGTTCTTTCCATCAACTTTGGTTTTTGTTTTCATTTTTGCTTTGTATGCATTTATTTTATGAAACCCTTACTATATCATTTCAACTTTGTATCACCCCCAGCCCTGAAGAGTCACGGGTAATTCCCGATTGACGAAACACGTGTCGGCTGGTTTCATGTTCTTTGACTCTCCTCTTGAAAGAGGACCTTGTTCACCTATAAAAGCATGCAGTAAAACCTATTGACTTTCGATCTTATTTCTCGTACGGATTGTTTACTTTAAAGGAACTCTTTTACATGTGCTCTGGACTTTGTTTACAATGGCAGCAAGGTGTAGTCTGATAGACGTGTAGGCTTTGAAGGTGTAATAGGTATCCTATGATGTGTTGAATAGACACATCTAAAGCATTTATGTGGTTGTTTTGACAGTATATCACAAACCGTTTCCACTTAGCAGCATTATATGCTCTAGTAGTGGGAGGTCTAGCTTCTTTAATAACGTTCATACATTCTGGAGGAAGGTTGAGGTAACCAAACTCTATGACTTCAGGAGCCAGATCGCTAGGTTGAGCTGAGCTGGGTCCGGGTGTCTGATCTCTCCATGGTTCTGTGTTAATAGGCGTGAAGATAGTTTCTGGTGTGGTACCACAGATAGTTGCAGCAGTGTGGTGTACCTCGGTTGTCTGGCCCAAGTTGGAGCAACTAGAATTAGTGTTAGGGAATGTTGCTGTAGCTTGCGTACCACTAACGGAAGTAGTGGGAGCGAAGGAAAAGCGCTGATGTGGAGTAACTTTTGTTGCGGTGTCCACCTGCCTTGCATGGTGTGATGCAGTAGGTGAGCACCTCAGCCGGAGAGCGATGCGTCCGCTGTCATGATTATTTGAGGAACTGGCTCTAGAAACGGTCGGCCCTTTGAAAGGTTTTTGGTGCTCCACCATTGCAGAGAGCGAGGAGTCCGATTGTCTACCAACACTAGGTCTGCTAATTTACCACAAGCCTGGTTCCATTGGAGTGCTAGGCACTCTTAAAGTGGACGCATTTGCAGTCTTGCGTGAGGTACTATAAATATGCAAGATGCCATCATTCCTGTGAGCTGCATGAACACTCAAGCTGGAAGCGAGTGTTGTAGTTTGAATCTTGTTAGGAGAGTTTGTACACTTGTTATTCTGGCTGGAGAGGGATAGGCTAGTGTTAGTTGGGTGTTTATTGTAGCGCTGAGATATTCTTGTATGTGTGAAGGTTGCAGATGTGACTTGGTGTGATTTACTGTGAATCCCAAGTCGTGTAGCAGTTGAATGGTAGCGTGAGTGTGTTGTACACACTGGCTGTATGAGCTGACTTTTATGAGCCAGTCGTCTAGGTATGGGAAGACGTGAATATGCTGTCTTCGTAAGTGTGCTGCTACCACTGCTAGGCATTTGGTAAACAATCTTGGTGCTGTTGTGACTCCGAATGGGATCACTTTGAACTGTTAGTGCTGCCCGTCCAGCACAAATCTGAGATATTTTCTGTGCGCTGTGTGGATAGGAATGTGAAAGTAGGCGTCCTTGAGATCTAGAGTGACAAGGAATTCGTTATGTAACAGGAGCGGAAGGACTTGTTGGAGTGTGACCATATGAAAATGATCCCACTGTATGTAAATGATTAGAGGTCTGAGGTCTAGAATAGGTCTTAGAGATCCGTCCTTCTTTGGGATTAAGAAATATAGGGAGTATACTCCTTTGTTTTGCTGATGCATTGGGACTATTTCTATTTTTGTGCAGGAGGTATATCACTTCCTGCCTGAGCAGTGACAAATGTCCCTGTGACATTGGACGCTGCCTGGGTGATATGTTTGGGGGGGGGGTGGATGTTAGTTCTAGACAGTAACCTGACTGAATTATTTGAAGCACCCAACTGTCTGATGTGATGTTTTCCAAGGCTGGCAAGTGTTGTAGTCTTCCCCCGACAGGAGTGAAATGGGGCGGGGGAAGGGGAGGAAAGTCATTGGGCAGGGGTAGAGGCAGAGCGGGAGGAGTTGTTTTTACCTCTGCCCTTATTGTTGTTACCTCTGTAACCACCCCTTTGGTAGCCCCTACTATAGGTGGATTGTGTGGGGGTAGAAGGTGTGTCTGAAGAGTATCTCCTGGTGACGCCTCTGTAAGATGAGTGGCAAAATGAACGTCTGGGAGCCTGCGACTGCAGGGCTCCCACAGATTTGGCTGTATCTGTATCCTTTTTCATCTTTTCAAGGGATTCATCTACATTGGGTCCGAATAAGTGTTGCTCATCGAAAGGTTGGTTAAGTATAGCACTTTGGACTTCAGGTTTGAACCCTGAGATGCGTAGACAGGCCTGTCTACGCAACAAAACACTGGTGTTAACTGCTCTGGAGGCAGTGTCTGCGGCATCAAGTGCACAACGAATGGAGGTGTTTGTAATATTTTCCCTTCTTGGATAAGCTCATTTGCTCTATCTTTGTACGTATCAGGGAGATGCTGCATTAACAATTCTAATTCGTCATAATGTGCCCTGTCATATCTTGCCAATAATGCTTGTGTATTGGCAATACGCCACATGTTTGCTGCTTGAGACGCAGTTATTTTCACCGATGTGTCAAGGAGCTTAGACTCCTTATCTGGTGGGGGAGCTTCACCTGATGTTTGTGAATTTGCTCTTTTGCGTGCATTGGAAACCACACGCGAGTCTAGTGGTACTGGGCCTTTAATATATGCTGGGTCTGAAGGGGCAGCTTTATATTTCTTCTCTATTTGTGGGTTTATGACCCGAGTTCTAACTGGGTCTTTGAAGGCTTCAGGAGCATGCTTAATCACTCCTTTAAGCATGGGTAAAATAGATGAGGACCTTTGTGCATTATCAAAGGTATCCATGGGGAACTCTTCATCTACAGGGTCTGTATGCATGCCCACCCCATGATACTACGCAGCTCTGTGTACTAATTGATTGAAGCCCATAGGGTCTTCTGATGGGGAAGGTCTAGAGGGGTATATGTCGTCCTGAGAGACATTTGGGATGTCTGGGGTGTTATAATCATCCCACGGGTCAGGTGAGCCTTGAGGAATAGATGGATCATCTGCATTACCCCCTACACCATCAGACATATCATCCCTGTTGTCATCATCTGATATGATAGAGGATGTAGGGGAATGTTGTGGTAGGCACACAGGTAGTAATGGCATAGGTGGAGGAGAAGGGGAAGGAACTTTTAGAGGAGAGGTAGCCGTGTCCTTCTTTTTTGGATGAGGAGTCGGTGCAGGGGTATCTAGTGTTTGTTTTTTTTTAACTTAGAGTTAATCGACCAGTGATTGGATTTTTAACCAGAGTCTTTTGTGCAGGGTCTGGGTGAAATAAGTCCTCTGCAGGAGGCCGATCTTTTTTTGTGGAGGGAGGTTTCGGCACCGAAGTAGCTTCTTTTGGTTTTTTGGCAATGTCAATAACAGGAGAAGCAGGAGTCTTTTCCGACTCCGATGGTTTTTTCAGCTCCGATGGTTTATTCGGCTTCGATGATTTTCCCGGTACCAGTACATTTATGGGATCCGATGGTTTTTTCGGTTCCAGTGGTCTTTTTGAATCCGAAGCGTGTTTGCTTGGTTCCGACCTGGGTTTCGGTGCCGAGGGACTAGCGGTTTGCTTCGGCGCCGATTGTTTCGATGCTGGCGTGGTAGGTGATGTTGTCTTTTTCGGTGCCGGTAGGAGTGCACCGGCACCGTGGGGAGGCTGACTCGAGCCTGAGTCGCTGGGCCCGAAGGTGGGGAAGTAAAAGCAGCGTCTCAGTGTGCACCTGAGCCCGAAGGCGAGGGTGTGACCAGAGCCTTTTTTGGGTGTGTCGAGGAAGGGTCGGGTCGACATTCTTACTTACGACCCGCTGTGCTGGTGTGATATCCTCAACTTTGGAATCTTCTGCCTCGGAGCTGCTGTCGACGCCATGTTGTTCTGGGACATCGACGCCCTCTGCCAAGATGTCGTCTGGAATCGGAGCTGAAGATCGAGCCATTGTTCTCCTAGCTCTTCGGTCCCGGATCGTCTTCTTGGAGCGGAAGGAGGCACAAGCGGAATAGTCTCTGGCCTCGTGCTCTGGGGAGAGGCAAAGGTTACACACCTCATGAAGGTCGGTGTGGGGAAACTGCGACCCACATTGAGGACACTTTTTAAATGGTGTCCTTTCCATGAGCTGGAGTCGAGGCCTAGTTAGGCCCGAAGTCCGTCGTCGACGACCGGAATCAAAATCTTCGATGTTGAAGAGTAGCGTCGACTGGAAACACGTTCAAAACTAAATTCTGGAAGCTGGTGAGGATTGCGCGTCGAAGGAAATCAGTTCCAACACGGAGCGCTGGAAACACATCCGAGCCCGGTGGTGGAAAAAAACCAATCTGGGGATGGAGCTGATGCCCATGCGCAGTATGATCCAAAGGAGGGAGTCACCTGTCCTGTGACTTCCAAAGACTTTTCTACAACAAAAACAAACTGCAAACATCCAGGCCCAACACTAGGTGGCTGTGATCGTGGGGGTGCCGCAGGCTGGAAAAGCAGGCAAGGAGGCCGGATATAGTGGGCTATGCCGGTGTTTTATTTCACACAAGGCAGAAAACAGTTGCGTAACAAACAAAAGAAAGGGTTCCAATGGAGGGTGTCCGGGTCCTCTTCGGGTCTTGGGTCCGGGTTCCTATCTTCGGGGGTAGGTGGGGGAGGTCCAGAATCGGGGAGGATCCTCGGAGGGCAATAAGAAGAAAGAAAAGAAAGGTACCGTTAGTCCTGTTTGGGACTCTGGTGAGTCTTGTACCAGTTACCGTAACCCGGGTAGTGAGGGATGGAAAGAAGACCATGATGAAGGGGCAAGGTATCGAGAGGGAAAGGGTAGGTACGAAGCGAGAGAGTGTCTGGTAGGGTCGTGAGGGGGAGGGCTATATACACAGTGCAGGGTGCTTTACAATTATTATACAGTGCAGCTATCACGACGCTGGTGGCTAAGAGAGGAATTTACGGGGTATTTACAGTGAGCACCTAGCGTCCTCTAAAGGTGGAATTACGGGTACTCACACGGTCCGCCGCAACTCTCCAGTGAGTCGCGGCCGCTCTTCAGCCACCTCCTGGGGACTCCACCAATCTTCCGTCCACACGTCTTCTTCGGGGTTCGTCTGCTCTCCTTCTTCAGCTCCAGTCCGAGTGTCCTGCCACAATGCTCCGACGGCGTTCTGGTCTCTGCGGACGGTTTTTCCTTGTTCTGGCGCTGCCACTGGGGAGGGACTTCCGGGGTCATATGCCTCGAACATAAATTAATTCACAAAATGGCATCTCATCTACAGGGTTGCTCACTCTCATCATCCTTCCCAGTGAGCCTCCTGGTTTAAATCTGCAGTCTGTCAGTCGGATCATTGTGATTATAACAGTAAATGCAGACGGGGCCCGGCCGCAGGGCTTAATCTCTGTCTGACTGTCTCCGATCTGATAGGGGCACCAGTAAATTTATAATGTTCACGGGTCACAGTATGTGACAGTTACCACAAGGCAGTGTTTATAATACTGCTACATCAATGAGTCAGCTGAAAAATTAATTAGGCTTCTGCTGTTGCCCGCGTTTCTTCAACTTAAAATGCGCAGCTCCTGCCCCTCCTTAACTCGCTGCTCTGACCGTAGCGGGGTGGAGGTGAGCGAATTCCGATTGTAACTTTAGCTGCGGCTGATTTTAACCGTTGTCAATGCAGGGCAAGCCAGACTGAAAGCTGCTGACACGCACCGCCAACCCTCTGCGGTAAAGATGGCTCATGGTTCCAATGTGGTATTGGATCCCACCTGCGCCAGTCAGCCAAATACAGGGCCAGAGAGGCTGGCTCACAAGTCAGGGTCACTGAGGGAGCGCCGGGGGGTCAGTTGCAGTGAGAGTAGGCACAGCAAGCTGCTGTGCTCACTGTTTGCAGCAGGACTGATGACACATCGGTGGCGGTAATATATCATGCAAATGAGAGCAAGCCTACTGGGCCGCAACCAGTGACAATCATGAATAATTATTAAGTAAATGCATGGGAGAGCAGGTAATCTATTAACTAAACTGTAATTATCAATTACATCTTTGTAAATACTTCTCCGCAGCTGCCCTGTATAGATTGTTGTTACAGTTTTGAGCAGTTAGTGTAGTATTGGGTACTGTAGTTCCGATTCTTATTTCCTATATCAGCATGTTCCTCAGCCTGGGCCCTCACTAAGTGTTGCAGTCGACAAGCCTGGCAATTCTAGAACTCTGCACTGAGTCCGGAGAGAGGCTGAGCTGGTGGTGTTTAGGGCAGGCGCTTCTCACATTGGCCTAGCTGTGCCACCGTGACCAGTTTTGCATTCAGAGCTCCTCATCAGCATTGTGACTGGGGGCAGATTAACTTCGCCACTGGCTGAGCCAGTGAGTGTAACAGACATAGACACTGTTCTCAAGGATACCGGCACCTGCATTATTATTATTTTTCCCGACCTAGGTGCACCAGTGTAGTGTTGTGACTTTACTAGAGACAGAAGTATTTATTATAAAATTAACCCTACCACAGTGATTTCGCACAGAGGAGAGGTTAAATGTCCCTGTTGAAAGCACTTGACTCTGCCAATGACGTACTGCATATTTCCCCATAAAACTACGATCAGTTTACAAGGGCACTAGGTTAGTGCCCTTTCATTGCTGTGATTTGGAGCCGTTTTAAGATTTTCTTAGAGTTTCTTGGGTGTTATTTATTATGTTTATACATTTCCCTTGTCATTACTGCTTGATTTTGCTCCGTGAGAAAAGTGTCACTCATAGTGGTTGAAATGTCACTCATAATTATACTGAAATAAAAAAATGTCACACATAGCAATCTGAAACCTTGGCATCAATGGCCTTTTGGGATGAAACATCCCAAAAGGCTTTTTCCATTCACAAACGGGCCGATTCTGAGAATCGGCCCATATGCGAATGGGAAAATGGCTTCATACATATGCCCAATAATTACAAGAGCAGCCATCTGGTAAAAACCTACAACTGAGACGAAGCAGATAGATATTTATAATAGCTTTTTACGTACTGTGTCTCCCATTCACAAACATTTCAGCGTACGCATGAAGACTGGCCTGTGGCCTTCCGTCAGTGTGTTTTTTAATTTGTTCTTACCCAGACTAGAGGTGATTGAGGAGGAAAGCTTGACGTAGGGCTTGTTTGTCTTGGCCGTGTAGGGCGAGGGCGCCTTCCCAGGAACGGTTGAGATGGAGCTGGAGGAGGAGGATCGCCGCATGCCTGGGGATCTGATTAGGCTTTCACGCAGTTGACGTAAGGCGTCCTGGAAATAGGTGTGCAGGGCCAAGCAAGCCTGTATCCTGCAGCCAAGTTTGGAGACACAAACTGAGTCAATTGGATCAAAAATGAAGGCCATTAACATTAAGGACCGTATGAGGGCAGCTCGCAGGTATGTTACGGCTGTCGGGGAAGGGGGCACAGAAACTTTGTGACCATTTAATGTTCCTGTTAATGCATATAAATATGACTACATATGTTTATTTCACAAACTTCATTCTTAGTCAGTGGAAATATAACAGTGATCTTTCTGACACTCAAAAGGTAGTAGTGTTCTCTTACACAAAGATAAGAGATGGAATTGCACATCCACTAGACAGTTTGCAGTGTATATATAGAAAGTTTTAGTCAGTCAGAGAGTTCTTCACTGTTGTTGGGTTGCTATTATGGTCTTCCCGGTACCCACTACCCAAAGAGTACCAATGGTTGCAACAAAAAGTTGTACACACAAAATTAAGACAGTTTGGAAGACATGTGCAGCACACCCTTATGTTTACAGTAACGGTCAATATCAAGAACTTAGCTATATGAAGCCAGTTTTTCATCTATTTATCTCATTTCACGCAAGTTATCTTTTCAATGTACAAGTAATTTCAGACAGAAAAGCAGAGTCCACGTCAATGAGTATCTTCAAATGGTGTTTTTTTCCTTTTATTATTTTCGTTTCTTTTCTTTTTTGGTATTCAATCCAGACAAAATTTTTCCAATTCAGACAAAACTGCCAACATTTGTTTTGTCTACCCATAGACTTTGTCAAGGCACGTGGTGTAATATAAGTACATCAAAACAGAAGCCCAGCGGCTCGGATGTAGTAAATTGGTACGACTTGACTTAGGTGCTATCGTCAATTTGTGAGATCTCAACGTTTTTTTAGGCTGTGGAATATTAAAGATCCACGGGACCATGCAGACCGTAACCCAATCAGGTGATAAAACCAGTTTTCAAACTTAATTGCCACCTCGCATGAAAAGGGGTGGTAAAAGTATCATTCCTCCTGTGTAAGACAGGAGGAATGACACGCGCTGAAGGATAGAATTTTTTGGTTGCTCTGCTAACTTTCCGGATTTGAACTTATCAAGGTCAAAATGCCGTCAGCCTATAACTACTAGTGGAGCTCATCATACATAGGTCCTTAAGATTATTATCATTGGATCAAATATACGTACAACCTATTAGGTGTTTCCCACCCCTTTTCATGCGAGGTGGCAATTAAGTTAGAAAACTGTTTATATCTCCTGATTGGGATACTCCTGAAGATACTCATTGACGTGGACTCTGCTTTTCTGTCTGAACTTACTTGTACATTGAAAAGATAACTTGCGTGAAATTAGATAAATAGATGAAAAACTGGCTTCATAGATCTAAGTTCTTGACATTGACCATTACTGTAAACATAGGGGTGTGCTGCACATGTCTTCTAAACTGTCTTAATCTTTCTTTTTTTTTTTGATCAAATATATTTTTATTGAGTTCCACAAAGCAATGTCATACATACAATATTCGAAGAAACAAAAGTCTATGTCGTGGCGCCCGTCCCCGACCCTGCTGCGCACCCCATTGTGCGTCCATGAAGTGAGGCAGGTCCGGGTGCCCGAGTATGTTTGCTTGGCGGGGGGTACGCCCCCCTGCGACCGTCAGAACTCTTTTCCACCAACCCCCCAACAGGCCCTCCCCCCCAACCAACCCCAACTGTGTCCCACCCCTCCAACAACCCCCGACCCCCCCGACCTCCCCCCTCCCGCCCGGTGTGTTCCTTGTAGCGCTTAAAGGTGGTTGTACGGTGTATAGGCTAGACTTTGTGTTCCACTCTGGTCTTTTCATCTCTAAACCCTTCCGCCAGTTTCAGGACCCGGAGATACCTCGGGCATGTAAGCTCCGTAAATTCTTGGGAAAGTAGAGAGATGAGTGGTCGCCAAGTTTCTCTGAAAGTTTCGGAGGACTGAGTAAGCGAGGCCTGTATCCTTTCCATCCCCATGATGTACCATAACCGGTGTAACCACCCCGTGTGTGTGGGCTGCCTAGTGGACCCCCATAGTGACAAGATGTGCTGCGTCGCTGCCCCCATTGCCAGTCCCATCTGTTTTCCCCTCAAGGACTTGAGTGGGAACGTCAGGTCGTTCGGCAGTCCAAGAACAGCATAAGCTGGGAATCGTGGAATGTCGGTGTCAAAGTGAGTGTCTATGTCCTTGAGTACCGCCGTCCAATATTCCTGTACCGCGGGACAGTCCCACAAGATGTGTAGCATGGTCCCCGTGTGCCCGCACCCTCTCCAACATTTAGGGTCTTTGCTCGGGTTCCCCTGGTGTAGACGCTCAGGGGTCAAGTGCCAGTAGTAGGCGATCTTGACCGCCGCCTCCCTGCTAGCGGTATTCCTGGCCGTGTGATGAGCACGGTGGTATACGTCTCGCCATTCTTTAGCTGAAAGAGTGCGCCCCAGTTCCCTTTCCCAGCGCCTCTGCCCAGCAGATTTCTCCGTAGGGGGGGGTGGGGACAGCATCTGATATAATTCAATGATGGACCTTGTGTCTGACGTTTTGGTCATGATCCAACGCTCATAGGGGGTGAGGGGGCGGCGAGCCAAAGGCGCCACGTCGGCGTGTGTCAGCCAGTGCCTAAGCTGGAAGTACTGGTAGCGGAGTGGCTTATCCAGTGAGTAGTTTGCTATCACGGCGTCCCATGTCATGAAGCCCTCCATGTCGAATAGGTGGCCCGCGGAGCGACATTCGGATTGTCGCCATTGCGGGAATGAGCTCGGGGATCTGCCAGGGGGGAACGCCGGATTGTCCAGCAGAGGCGTCATGGGGGGAGGGAAAGGTCGTCAGGCCCCTCGGGACCGCGGTCGCATCCCACACTTGCAAAAGGGTCCTGGTGATAGGGGATCTTTTGAGGTACGGTGGTCTGTCCGGGCGCGCCAGGTAGGGAACCTTCCAGAGGGGCAGGCCCGCCATGGCCCTGTCCTGGAACAGCCAGTGCTTCTCCGAAGTCGGCCGGGACCACTCCAGGAGGAATCTAAGCTGAGCCGCTTGGAAGTAGCGCTTCAGGTCCGGAACCCCCAAACCCCCCTCTGCTGTTGTCCTTATGGCCAGGTCGCACCGCAGCCTGGACCTTTTATTCGCCCAAACATAATGGTGCAGGGCATCCTGTAGTTTCTTCAGCATCCCCAGTGGGGGAGTGACAGGGATGGTCTGGAATACGTAAAGGATCTTGGGCAACAGGGACATTTTTATGGCCGCCACCCGAACCCAGCCACGAAAGCGGCTGTTGCTTCCACCTCGTAATGTCTCCCTGAACGCGCGACAGCAGCTTGGTGTAATTAAGGTCGACCGTTTGAACGGTCGCCGGCGTCAGGTCTATCCCCAGGTACTGCACGGTGGTGCTGACCTCAAGCCCCCCTATGTGCAGCGATGCCCTGTTAGCTGGTCGGGTATTGCTACCTAGCGGCAGGACGACGGACTTCTGGACGTTCATTTTGAAGCCCGACACAGCCCCGAATGCGGTCATTTCCGATAGGAAGGCCGGCAGAGAGACCCGTGGGTTATCCACCGCCACCAGAATGTCGTCCGCGTAGAGGCTGATGGTTTGCTCCACTCCTCCGAACTTGATCCCGGCTATGGCACGATTGTCCCGAACCCGCTGGGCAAATGGCTCGATATAAAGGGCGAATAGGAGCGGCGAGAGGGGGCAGCCCTGTCGCGTGCCTCTCTGGATGTCGAACGGCTTAGAGCTGACCCCGTTGACTTTGATGGTCGCCTTCGGGGACGTGTAGCATCCCGCCACCCAGGAGCGGAAGCGCGGGCCCACGCCGAACTTGACCAGCGTCTGTTCCAGGAACCTCCAGTCCACCCTGTCGAACGCCTTCTCGGCGTCCACCGAGAGCAGTGCAGCGTCCGAGGCGTTGGCGTGAGCTTTGTCTATGACATGCATAATGCGCTTCGTATTATCCGCGCATTGCCTGGAGGGGACGAAGCCCGCTTGGTCAGGGTCGATGACGCCCGGAAGGCACGGGCCCAACCGGGAGGCCAGAATGCCCGTGAAGAGCTTAAGGTCCACGTTGAGGAGCAAAATCGGCCTGTACGCAGTGCAGCGTGAGGGGTCTTTGCCCGGCTTCGGAAGGACTACGACTTCTGCCTCCAACATCTCCCTCGGGATGGAGCCCTGGCCCTCGAATGAGTTGAACAGCTTTGTAAGGACTGGTGCCAGGAGGGGGCAAAAGGTTTTATAAAAGCCCGCGGAGAAGCCGTCCGGGCCCGGAGCTTTCAAGGGTTTAAGACGGGCAATGGCCGCTACGACCTCCTCCAGGCGGAAGGGGGCATCTAACGCTGCGGAGTTCACGTCGTTAAGGGCGGTGACCTCAATAGACTCCAGGTAAGTCTTCCCCGCCTCCTCCCCCACGGTCCGATCGGCGGCATACAGCTGCTCATAGAAAGTCCGGAATGCCTCCGCTATGCGGTCATCCTCTCGGACCTCGCCGCCATCGTCTCCGCGTATCACAGGGATCTGGGAGCGGACGGTTTTGGCCTTGAGTTTGCTAGCCAGCAGGCGGCCCGTCTTGTCTCCCCCCACGTAGTACGTGTGGCGGAGGCGGAGTGCCGCGTATTCCGCCCTGTCCAGGTCTAGACTCGCCAGTTGCGCCCTGACCGCTTTCAGTTTGCGCCAAATCCGGGGGGCTCCCGTCCGACTGTGAACCCGCTCCAATTCTAGCACCTGCGTCTCCAGGTCCCGTCTCCGATCTTTTCGCTCCTTATTTTCTGCTGCGGCGATCGCCATGATTTCGCCCCTAATGACCGCCTTAAGCGCCCCCCACAATGTCGCCTGGGTTACCTCTCCCGTGTCGTTCTGGTCCAAATAAGTGGTGATGCTTTGGGACAGTTGCTGCACGACTCCCTTACGGGCCAGTATACTTTCCCTGAGTCGCCACTTGCCCCTATGTGGAGGAGTACGCGGGACGGTCAGTTGGAGGGTCACCGCGTCGTGATCTGAAAGTGCCGCCGGTGTAATGTCAATGTCCCGAACCATGGGAATTATGTCAGCCGAACCCAGGAAGTGGTCTAGTCTAGCATATGTGTGGTGCACATGAGAGTAAAAGGTGTATCCCGGGGCAGTGTGATGTTTGTCCCGCCAGATGTCAGTCAGCCCCCTGTCCCCTAACCACTGCTTCCCTGTCACCGACAGCGCTCCGGAGTCCCCAAACCTCCTCCCAGACCTATCCTTCTCATTGTCCATGACCAGGTTCAAGTCCCCTCCCACCAGTACCAGTCTCAGATCGCCCGAAAGCGCTTCAGACAGCGCACCTTTCAAGAAAACCTCCTGTTTGGTGTTGGGTGCATAAATGGAGCCCAACGTGAAGGAAGAGGTACCTACGTGTATCGTGTGTGCCAAGAGCCTGCCCCTGATTTCGGCCACCTTATTCCCAACCCGCCCTTTGAAGTGCCTGGCCACTAGTATAGCTACACCCGCTTTCTTTTCGCCGGTCGCGGAGTAGAATTGGTGAGGGAAGGCCCTAGCTTTCATGCGGTGCCAGTCTTTCGCCAACAGGTGCGTTTCCTGTAACAGACATATTTCAGCCCCAGAACGCTCAAGGAAGGAGATGACTGCCCTTCTTTTGATGGGGTTATTGAGTCCCTTGACATTAAGTGAGAGGATACTTATGCTATCAGCAGCCATGAGTATGCGTGCGTCCCATCCGCCTTGACCCAGACCCCCAGCCAACCCAACCCCTGGTACCAAATGCCAATCGATAGTGAACACACCGAGCTCCCCCCCTCTCATCCTCCCGAGCCCCAACTCCCCCCCCAACATTCCCCTTCACCCCTCCCCCCCCAACTGGCGAACATAGTCCCAGGCCAATCATGAGACAGTCTAGGCCTGTGGTAAATGAGTCAATGAGTGGGTGTGTGGCAGTGGCGGCTCATGGCCCCCCGACCCCCCCACCCATCCAGGAGCCAAAACTTATCTGATGTCGACCTTCGCCAGAATCCATTTAGGGGGCTGCGCCTGTGTCTTTGGATACTTCATGGATTGCTGCAGCCTGTTCCAGGGCCACCGTGTCCGGATCGGGCTTGAGAGGCTTCTTCCGCTGTCTGTCCCGCCGCACTGTCTGCCATCCGTCCCTCGACGTCCCGGGGGAGCCCGTCCCGGCCCCGGAGGACTGCCGGTCTGCCATGTCATCCTGGTGTGGGTCCTCATGGGGGATGCCTAGCACCGCACATGTGTCTCGTAGGGAACGCAGCTGGTGGAGGGCGCCATTCCACTTAAAGACCAGGCGGAACGGGTGTCCCCAGGAATACGGGACCCCCTCTTTACGCAGGAAAGTTGTGGCAACCCTAAACGCCCTCCGCTTTTGTAGGGTGGTCGCAGCCAAGTCCTGAAAAAGTTCCACATTGTGGTCCTGGAAGCGGAGGGGTTGCTTGTGACGAGCCTCCCTCAGGATGCGCTCCTTCAAGGGGTAGTCCGGCAGAAAGGCCAGAATGTCCGGCGGGGGGCCCTGGGTCCGGCGGGCCGGGCCCACTCGGTGGGCTCTGTCAATACGAACCGCGAAGTCCTCTCCTTCCCCCAGCACCATCCGGAAGAGCGCTTGCAGGTATCCCGCCATGTCGTCCCCCTCCGCCTTGAGCGGCACATTCCGGACTCGAATGTTATTGCGCCTGGAGCGGTTCTCCAGGTCCTCCGCGTGGGTCTGGAGATCCATTTGCTGGTCATGAAGGCGGACGATCTCCTGCCGAAGGAGTTCTATTTCCTCGCTTCGGGCCTGGCCTGAGAGCTCGTTGGCCGCTACTCTCTCCCCCAGTTCGTCGACGTCCCGTCAGAGTTCCTTGTACTCCCCGGTCATTTCCTGCCGGAAAGTTTGAATATCGTCTTTCAGGGAGGCGAAGAGGGTTTCCATGAACGCCTTGGTCGCCGGTGTCTCGCCCTCCGGTAGATCCTTCCCCTTGGGGGGGGGCCCCGGCGCCGGTTTGTCTGGGCTTTTATCGGGCTTGGGGGGTCCCTTGGCCAGCATCTCCGAGATGTTGCGGTTCCCTTTTCGGTTTGACATGGCTATCCCAGCCGTGGGCCTCAGCCTGGACAGGGCTCCGGGCGCTTCCGCGAGGTGCTCTGGTGTGCTCTGGCCGTAGTTTGGGAAGGCCGGTATCGCGTCCCAGGGGCCTCTCCCCTAGGCCATAGGCCTCAACCCCGCTGCTCTTCCTCGCCTGGGATATAGGGCCTGGCGCCCGCCTGGTATCCCTGGGCTGCAGTCCACCCGCTCGGCACTCCTCCTCCCAGGGCCCCCCGCCTCCTCGGGCCTCCCCAGAGTTGCAGTCGCGCCTCAGCCCCGCGCCATGTGTGCCTCCGGGGGGTCGCCTGTAGTGGGTGGGGGGGGGGATCCCCAGTCGCGTCCTCTATCGCTCCCCGGCCGCCCCCGGGGCGCCGCTCACCTCCACCTTAAGGGTGCCGGGCCCCTCCGCCACCCGAGGCCGATATGCCCCACCGGCCCGCGGCACAGCAGGGCCGCGCTTCCTCCGCTGGGCCCACGCCGGGGCCCCTCGTAGCTCCGAAGGCCGGCGGACCCGGCACCTCACAGTCCGCTGGGCCGCAGTCGGTAGCTGCAGGACTGCTCCTCTCGGCCCCCGCAGACACCGCAGGGGTCTTCACCAACTATCGTCCTGTGCCTGTAGCGCCGTGCGGGGTCCAACTCGCTTCCCGGCAGCAGCGCTGGTCCCCTTCGCCTCCGGCTGCAGCCAGGCTTCTCCGGCCCTCGGCGCCCACCTCCACTAGGCCCACGCCGGGGCCTCGCGTAGTTTCAGGGGCCGGCGGACCCGGCGCCTCGTACTCTCTCTCCTGTCCGCTCAAGCCTCCGCCCGGTGTTGCCGGGTGATGCCCCCGGGGCTCCGGAGTCGCTGTCGGGATCCCCGACTCCCCCACACTCGAGCCTTAGATGCCGCCGGGGGTCTCCCCGGGCCGCTCGGCCCCAGCGCTCGGGTCACTGCTGCCCGCGCCTGCCCCTCGCCGTCAGGCGGCTCCGTTTTTCGGCGTTCTGCGGCAGCCTCGAGCCTCGCCACCGACTCCGCTTCTGCCGCACTGCTCCCGGACCCTGTCCGCTGCTACTGGCCAGCTCGGTGAGGGCGAAGGTCCGCAAGGTTCCCTGGCGGGGGATCAGGCCCGGGGAGCCTCTGCGAGACACGTCTTACCGAGCCACCATCGTAGCCACGCCCCCGTCTTAATCTTTCTGACACTTAACCACAGCCCTAATTGGTCCTGAATATTTTTTTTTATTTTTTATGGTTTGAGGTTAAGTAATGATAAATAACCTGGCTTGCACGATGTGGGATTGCTGATATTGGTGTTCACTTTTTGAGGGCTAGAAATTGGTATTTTTGCAGAAATACATCAAATTAAGAGCCTTGCTTGTGTTTGCTTGCATTTCTGAACACCATACACCATGCGTGAGAACCAAGCAAGATGACTGCATAGCCAGAGGTCTGAGTTTGCAGGTTCATGCTACATAGTAGAATTAAGGCCAGAACCAACTTGAAGCATCTCTCGAGAGACCCTTCTCTCCAACAACCTTGACAACTGCAGTTCCCCATCACTGGGGGTTCCAAATACATTTTGCCAAAATGCAACTTATACAAAATCATTCTTATTCAAATGCTTATGCCCAGAGTACTCTTGTAGTATGGTACAAAGAGCTTATTTCTCACCATATGATCACTGTTCATTGGCTCCCTCTACACTAAGTACACATTTTCAAAAGCCTGTGCCTATGCTACCGGGCATGTCACCATAAAGGGCACAGGTTTCATTCACCACGTCTATTGAGGTATCGTTCACTGTGCTTTTATTTAGTTGGCAAGCCTTTTACATACTTGACCTAAAAATTCTCGAACTCTCTTTGTCTCTCTATGTGCCTGCTAACATATAGATTGTTATTAAGAAAATGCTAATAATTAAACTAAGTGTGAAGTAAGAGCTGACTGGCCTGGACATCAGTTTTCTGATGTTTATTTGGAAGGATGGGGGCTGTTTTTAGGATAGAAAACATTCTCAAGGTAACAAGCAACTTTCAACAAAATTATAGCCTATCTGAGGGATCACAGACTACTACAGTACAGGAAGGGAAATTACACATGAGTTTGACAGACCTGGAGGCACAGAATAAATTGTATAGCTCTTTAGGTTTACGAAGGAAAATGAATGAGATCACAGACTAGCTGTACTGCATAATAAAAACAAGCAGGGCAGACCTAATGCTGCTGCTCTTCAGGCAACCCTGCTAAGAGAAGGAAATTCGATGAGAGTAAGTGACAGACTTGCATAAGTACATAGTCTTAAGGATTATACATTGGAAGGTATTGGAAACAAATTCAAATTAGTTTGACTGCTTAGGGTTTTAGGAATAGGGTGGATAAAAGAAAAATGCTAGATTTCAAGGAGTAAATGAACATCTCAATATAACCAGGAAAAAAACATGTAATATTTCAATTTTGGGTAAGATTTGAAAAGTAAGAGT
The DNA here is from genome assembly GCF_964263255.1 of Lissotriton vulgaris. Classification (NCBI taxonomy): domain Eukaryota; kingdom Metazoa; phylum Chordata; class Amphibia; order Caudata; family Salamandridae; genus Lissotriton; species Lissotriton vulgaris. Next base: position 540,590,950 of record NC_141694.1, on the reverse strand, counting down.
GTTAGACCGGTCACCCTTAGGGTGGTCTTCCCCCAAACCTTTTGCCTCCTCCTCCATTTTTCCTAGTCTTGTTTTCGCTGGCCTTAGGACTCTACTCACTTCAACACTGCTAACCAATACTACAGTGCTTGTGCTTTCTCCTCAAAACATGGTGATATTGGTTTAATACCAGTTGGCACATTTAATTTCCTTATAAGTCCCTAGTAAAGTGGTACTACATGTACACAGGGCCTGTAGATAAAATGCTGCTAGTGGGCCTGCAGTACTGGTTGTGCCATCCACTTAAGCAGCCCTTTAAATACGTCTCATGCATGCAATTGCAGAGCCTATGTGTGCAGTTTTAAACTGCCATTTAGGCCTGGCAAAATAAACCTTTTGCCAGGCCCAAACCTTCTTTTTTCATACATATAAACATATAAGGCACTCCTATGGTAGGCCCTGGATAGTGCAGAGGGAAAGATGCAATGTGTTTAAAAAGCAGGACTTGTACTTGTATGTTTTACATGCCCTGGTTAAAAAAACCTCTTCATGTTTTGTGTCTCTGGAATCACAATTTTAAATCCTAACTTATGGTGAAGTCGGATTTTACATTGCAATTCTGAAAATATGACTTTTAGAAAGTTTTTTTTTCTGGCCATAGCCATTTAGTGCCCATAGCCTGCCTTTGGTCACATGACTGGGTGTAGCTGACAGTTGAGCTTTGTGTATTCCTTCTAGACAGCCACACACAATAGGGAGCTTAGGTGTGCCTGGATGGGCCATCACTTGCCCACTTACACCTGAACAGGCTCCATCCTGCCGCCACACAAAGGGCTACATATCCCTTGTAGTTAGTCTGGAGCCAGGTAAGGGAAGGCAAGGTGCCTGGGGACTTAAAAAGGAAATCTGCAGAAGCTTCTTTCTTACTTCAAAGGCACAACTGGATATAAATACTGGACCCCAGACACCAACTCCAGTACACTTCAGGACCTCTGGGTACTTTGCCAGGAAGAAGGACTGCTGTGCTGCTGAAGGACTGCCACTCTGCTGGACTGCATTCTGCTTGACTCCTGCTTTGATGTGCTGACATGCTGCCCTCTTGCCTGGGTGAGAAGGACTGTATCTGCAGCTTTTGTACCCAGAGCCCAGAGTGACTCCAAAGGCTAGACGGTTGGCCTCCTGATCTGCAGCCTTAGGGACATAAGACTTTTCACAACCTTGCATCTGCACCTGGACTATGCCATCTTTGAGTCTGATTTGCCAGTGGTGCCATTTCAGTTCTGGACCATTGGAAGTGGGCTTAAGCTGCTTTGCCAGCTTCTGTGGATCCAGCGGAACCAACGCCTCTCCTCTGCTGCGTGGCACAACCCTGAGCAGAATCAACATATCTCCGCTGCTGCGTGAATTGGACCCGTCACAAGGCCTCCCATTGCCGTTGCAACATGCACCGCCTTTGGTACCACTGCTGCCTGGCACATCCTTGGTGCAGGCCCTCGTATCTCTCCTTTACAGCAGCCTCAGTGGTGAAGAGGAACTCCGAATCGCAGCCACGCAGTTCCTCAGGACCGGCGCATTGCACCAACTGTGTAACGCATCCCCGACTCTAGACTTCTCATCCCAAGCCTTCATCAATGGGGTCCATAATCTCAATGCAACAGGACATCACAATGCAACTTCGTCGCATTCTGAAAATGACACATCGCTTAGGCTGAACAGCGCATCTCTGACGCAAATCCACACAACCCGGATTTAAGGTACTCTGTTCAGGAGGCTTAACTGGGTCCCTGTAGCTGGTCTATGCTCCATTGTGGTCAGCCTGAATTGTGACTTTGTCCAGGTCCGGCACAACCCGATATCCACAGTTGGCGCATTATGCCTTTTGGAGCTACTTTCTCTTAAAAATTCAATATGTTCATTTCTATTAACTGAATTTTGGTCGTTTTAATCTTGATTTATTTATTAAATAAAGATCCATGTTTCTAACTGGTGTGGGAGCTTTTGTGGTATGTTTTCACTGTGCTACTGTTTGAAGTGTTGAACAAATACTTCACACATTGACTCTAAGTTAAGCCTGACTGCTCTATGCCAATCGACCAGGGGTTGAGCACAAGTTATTTCAGGGTTTGCTTGTGCCTTACCCAGACAAGGATTGTGGTTGCTGCTTGACAAGAGCACACACCCTAGGCAACCAACAACCCGATTTCTTATAGTGGTGTGCAACGGTGAGGATTGGACTTGTGTTTGTGCAGTGCCATACAGTAATTTTGTGTTACACTATCACTCCACATAAATCATTTAAGACCAATTCGGATAAAATTCTCCCAAACTGTCCCTTTTGATTTTTCAAAATGTCCTCACTTCCTGCTGTGTCTGAATCCGCCTCTTCCAACATGGAGTTTGAGCTGGCAAACATGGAGTCCTACACTGTGAACCAGCACAATAATTTCTGTAAAAAGAGGCAACTTCCTACCAAAAGCACCATTAGGATGGTGGATTTGCGAAACGAGCTGAGGGCCTGAGCAGAAATCCACCAGTCACTTGCTACAACAACTGAAGGAGATAAGGAGATGGAAAGGCAAGGAGAGGCTTTGGATCTCAGTCCTGAGTGCCAACAGTCTGCTGAAGGGAGGCTGTGGACTAGAAACTCAGAAATCAGCAAATGCAAAATCAGTAAATGCAATAAGGTACATTTAATACATCACTGTGCAGTCAGTGTTTTATTTTTGAGGAAAAGTACTTCATTACACACAAAACAAAATGTTACACTCAAATTAACAAATATCTACAAAATGGCAGGCAGAAATATCTATTGTGATACCGTTTACAGTCTCTTGCAGCTCACACGGGATGTACAACAATGAAAGATCACATAGATCATGTACACCCCTACATGTCCTATGGACCACCTATGGTGGAGGTACCTCTAATGCTCTGTGCATCCGCAAATCATAGCCCTAAACAAAATACAGACTAACAAAATATAAGAGGTAAAGTTACTAACAGTCAAATGCAAAACACGCCCATCAACCATAATGCAATTTAACAATGAAAACATTTCAAGATGGTAACTTCTTTCTATGATTTTGGCAATGTACAGTGATCTTATGTTTCAAAATGCCCATGTCAATATAGCATTCAAATACTAAATATTTCAGTGTGAGAGTCTTACTTCTACATTTAACAAAATCTGCCAAGCATCCCAGGGACCTAGCAACAAGGGTCAAAGCACTCCATCACTTCTTGACGAAAATAGCAACTTCAGATGTTTTTAAAAGCTGAACAATTTCTTCCCAGGTTCACTATTATTGTGACCTAGGAGATTTAGAGCGACATTTAGAAAATTGCAAGATGGGCTCCGGGGGGCTCTGCTACTCTCCTGACAACACCAAAGAGCCAACAATGGTGGTGCCTTCTAAGCAATTCTTTTGCTCCCAGTAAGAGTTTATGGGGAATCCTTTCTATCCCAGCCTATGCTTTGGAAGCAAGTACAGCCCAAAATGATTTTTCTTTAAAAGGCAACTGCTCACTGATTCACATAATGTCTTTTAGCCCACTTGGGGCATCCATACTCTAATTACCAAGACCACACACGAGCCCAAACCTGCACAGACAGGCCAGCTTTCTGCCCAGCCAATGCACTCCTCTCACTGCTGAAGGGGGGGCCGGATGTAACTGCTCTCCTCTGCAGCTTTGTCCTTCTCCTTCTCCTCCACAGAACCTCTCAACTGTTTACTGGGAGAGAGACATGTAACCTTGCTTTATCTCCTGGACTCTTTAGAAAGAATGGTTTTGCCCATCTGGCGCCCTCCCAGTTGTCAGTCTGCATTGCCTTTGAGAATGGTTGGTTTTCAAGAGCACTAGTCCTCACCAGAAATTAAAGAAGTCTTGCTGGGGACCTGAGGACTCCACAAAGAGCACCAGGGTACTTTTGTTGATCTGGTCCCCCAGGGCAATGTCTCTCCTGTTATATTCCACATAGGTACCCTAATATAGGCCCAGGTAACATTGTAACCCTTTGCCTATATTCTTCCTTGCATCACACTTATAACGGTTTACAGGGACTGATCTTTTACCTAGATAAAACACTGCATTCAGAACGCGGGTTGTTCCCAGTTTGAATCTCATACATTATACATGAGGTTTCGTGGAAGCACAGAAGGACTACTATCTCCTGCATAATATCTATGTATAAAGTTCATGCCTGATGTCATCCTTAGGCCGACACAGTAACATAGCGAAGTAGGACCCCTGGGGAGACCGATGGGTATATATACATCACATCTTGCTAAGATAGAAAGAGGAGACCGAGACTTCCCGGCAGACACACTGACCCGAGATGCTGAGGTTCCTGCATGCAGACACTCCAGCTCGCAGTGGTCTAACATCCCTCGCGGGGTGACCATACCCAAACCAGGATAGGGTCCCACAGTCTCTCACTTCAGGTAATGAGGTTGACTAAATCCTAGAGGGATTCTTGGCTTAATACCTACACACATGCAAGGTACACTTAGGTACATCTAATTAGGGAGGCATTGTAGGAGTACGTACTATTAATATCATGTTCTATGTACTTGTCTGTATTCATGATTACTGCAATATCGTAGAGCTTTACCATCTCTATACCTTTATAGTACTGCTAATCATCTATATCTCTTACTATCCAATGGTTGTTGCAGCTCATCTAATTTACACCAGAATAACAACTGTTCAATAAATTCTTATTGAAAATGCCCAGCATGTTTATTCTGTGTATCTCTCTGAGACAGACTAAGTAAATACGAGTGACTGGGCGAAAGGTAGTGTATTGTTTCCACAATCCTGAGGGATCAGGGTTGTCATGTTCGATGGTTGCCAAGAACTATTCTCTCCCCGGTAAGAGGAGATTCTAGTGGCACTGTGAGCTAGCTGATACAGAAGGCCAACATACCCGGTGGGGGGTGTACGGAGTCAGTCTGACACCAATCCTACAGTGTATGCTGTCCAAACGTGCAGATCCTGTATAGTTTTTATAGGAACTACACAACACTCCCAGGCGGATATTTCATAAACCGCCTGATGTGGTAGTGATTTTCTCTGCCCATCGGACTGGGGGGCCTACCAGGCACATTTCTCTAGGGCATGGGAAACAGACATGCATCTTAGGCTTCACTTGGCTGATCGGAATGTGCTTTTCACATTTTTCTCCTGGAAGTGCCCTCTTACCACAAGACATACTATTTTCAGGAGTCCTGGCATCTAAATTTGTATATTTTATTTGGAACTTATATTTTAGCTTGCTCTTCCAGTAATGTGAGAGAACCTCAGGCATCTGCCCTTCCATTCCTTCTCTTCATAGTAGTGTCCTAGCCTGAGGTTTCCAGTCCTGAGGTCCTCCAGCATCAGCTGGTCTCATGGCAGACTACACCACCCACCTAAACTCTCCAGGTCCAACAGCCTCTAGGTAACTTGCAGGGCCACACTTTACCAGGGCACCTCCAGCTAGACAGGTCCACCAAAGTCCAAGAGAATCCTCGCTTTCAATGCCTCCACCAAGTCTACTGTTCAGAAATGGGACTGGGAAGATCAGTGCCACTAGCAATGGAGATATGGTTTAACAGAGCCCCAGAAACTGCGAGACTTGAGCATTCACCAGGCAGTGGGTTATCTATATGGTGTCTATCCTCTCTCCTCCGCAGTTCCATTGTCTCTCCCTTGTGCCAGGGATCTAGAAGGTGGGTGTCTCTGCCCAATCCAGCGAATCCATACCACCCTTGTCAGCAATATGGTTATTAATTTTGAAAAGGGGACACCACTTCCAACTCAATAAACCCATTCTGTTTAGATCCTAACTGTGAGAAATTTAGTTGCTGGTTGAGGGGAGGCAAGTCCTTCTCAATCAACAGCAACAATCCTGGTCAGGGTGAACCACAAAAGTCACTAAATTAACCTACATTTAACGCTCTGGTAGCTTGCACAAAAGGCAGTCAGGCTCACCTTATAGGCAAAGCACACCTTATTTATGCAGCACTTGAATAGTAATAACATAAAAAAAACACAAGTAAACACCCACACCAATTTAGAAAACGAAATAAAATTTTAAGAAACAATTTGACACCAAAAAAACAAAAATCCAATCAATAGACCAGTGATATGCAATTTCCAAGATTTAAGGTAAGCATAGTGCCTAAAAGCACTTAGCGCCACTTGCGGGTATCTCGTCTTGCGAGACAAGGTGAAATTCACAAGTTCAGGTTGAATGACATGGAGCACGGGCTGGATAAAGGGACTAGGTTAGCCTCACTGAAAAGGTTACCTCCATAAGTCCAAAGCAAAGAGTTCCATTTGCAGTGGAGGAGGCCGAGAGTGGCAGGAGAGTGTCGCGGATGATCATCGCTGTAGCATGAAGGGTAGGCCAGATTGTTGCACTCACTGGAGTCAGAATAGTTAATTTTACCTCTCTGCTATGCAACACTTTCCCTACTTTTGCACTCACTGGAGTTGGATTAGTAATTTTTATCCCTCCCCTATCCAACACTTCCCTACTGTTGCACTCATTGGAGTGAGAATAGTAATTTTAACCCCTTTGCTATCCAACACTTTCCCTAGTGTTGCACTCACAGGAGTGGGAATACATTTTTTACCCCTCTGCTATCCAACACTTATCCTACTGTTGCATTCAGTGGAGTGGGAATAGTAATGTTTACCCCTTCGCTATCCAACTCTTTCTCTACTGTTTCACTCTTTGGAGTGGGATCAGTAGTTTTTGCCCCTCCGCTATCCAACACTTTCCCTACTATTGGTCTCACTGGAGTGGGAAAAGTACATTTTACCACTCTGCTATCCAACACTTTCCTTACTGTCGCACTCAGTGGAGTGGGAATAGTAATTTTTACCCCTCCGCTATCCAACACTTATCCTACTGATGCACTCAGTGGAGTAGGAATAGTAGTTTTTACCCCTCCGCTATCCAACACTTTCCTTGCTGTTGCACAAGTGGGAATAGTAATTTTTACCCCTACGCTGTCCAACACTTACTCTACTGTTGCTGTCACTGGAGTGGGACTAGTTATTTTTACCTCTTTGCTATCCAACAGTTTTCCTACTGTTGCGCTAAATGAATTGTGAAATTCAAGTTTAAATATTTTTTAATAGTTTAATGTTTTCATTTATTAAAGAATTTAGTTTTTTCATATTTTAAATCATTAATCTTTATTTTATATGTGTTATAATATTTTACACTTTTAACATAAATTAGAAATAATAGATTATTAATTGTTTTAAAGTAAATATATATGTATACAATATTATGTTTCTGTGTTTATTTTTCTATTAAGTTTATTTGTTATATTTTATTAAAATGTATATTACATTTCTTTTATTTTGTTAAAATTATATTTAATATCTATTATTTGAATTTATATTTATATAAAAGTCGATATTTTATAGATCTATATTTTTTACACCAATATTTTTTAGTTGAATTGTGTACAAACCTGTTTAAGTATAGGAGTCAATATTATTGTTGTCTATATTTTTTACTCGATATTTTTAACATCAATATTTTTTACATCGATGTTGTGTCAGTGATCCAGCTAGAGGTGTTTACTCTCCCTGCCAAGGATGTGTAGTCCATTTCTTGAAGTAAGTTAAAAAGGCAGAACTGGTTCCCCCGTTCTTCTCTGCCCTCCCCACCCCCCCCCCCTGCACTGTGAGGCTGTATGGCCTGCCTAGAAGGGTCCTGGAAATGAGCAGAATAAGCCCACTCTGGCACCTTCAAATCAAAGCACTTAGTGCTAAAGCTGCCCTTTGCTCTGCCAACTGTTCCTGTCCACTTCTAGTTAGTTAACCCCGACTATGTGGTCAGCAATTAACACCCATTGATTGGGCAGTGGTACCTAACCTGGAGCGGGCCAGGGGAGGGACATCCACATGGATTTCAGACAGTGCGTACTGGGTCTGGTCTGGATACGTAAAAAGAAAAATATTAGTCTGAGTTTCCTCCTTCTGCGACTGGCGCTTGCCATGCACAGGATTGCCATTAGGTGGGTCTCGCTGGGCCTACTGGGCCTGGAAAACTGGCAGAGGGACTTAGCAGAGTAAGCTGTGGCAGAAGAACGACATGTGGAAGACAGGCAGGGACAATACACTGGTGAATGATTTTCAGCTTAAGTTATCAAGAATCTAACTTCACTGTTAACCCCTTCCCTGCTCGGCACATTCCCCTGCTGTGCTGGGGGGAGGGGGGCGCGCACAGCGCTCCCATGCTCATGATGAGCTCAGCTCATCATGAGCTACAGTGCTCCTGTGCTCATGACGAGCTGAACTCGTCACGGCCGCACCCGTTTCTTTAGAACTCTCAGCACAGCAGGGGAATTAGCCCAGCGTGCAAGCGTTCTAAAGGCCATGACGAGCTCAGCTCGTCATGAGCACCGGAGCACTGTAGCTCATGACGAGCTGAGCTCGTCATGAGCATGCAAGGGGTTAAGTCAGATTCAGCAAAACTAAGCATGAGATAACCTTGAAGGATTTTTTCTAGACTTTTCCTCAGGTGAGGTGGAAAAAACAATTGTAATTCTACCTAGGCCTAAAAAGTTTAGCACAGTCTACATAGTGAAATAGCTTTTGGGTTTAATTTCACTGTGTAAGCAGTGTGTCCCATTTTTATATATTAGAACCAGGCCTGTGGGCCTACAAGGTATACTTTAGAGGTGACTTAGGAATATATAAAAATAGGCTTTTCCTACAAGGCAAAGTGATTTTTCCCTGCCACTAAAGTAAAGTAAAAATTAAACTGAAACCTAGCCAGAGTACAGTGGTGCTCTTGACAGAAACATATTTTTGGCACACATGAGTAGTGTAAATACACACTGTATCTCATGTATGCCATTTAACCTCCCATGGCAAAGGTGCACTTGAAGCACCATTTACTAGGGGCTGATAAGGAAGTTAAATAGGGAGGTCCAATGTACAGCACATATTTTAGATTGGGGAGCACTTTTTAGCGTGGTAAAGTTCACAGAGCTCCAAAGCCAGTATGCAAAACCAGGGGGGCCCCGAAAAGAAAGGGGTCATTTCTAACAACCCTGCACTTCTGACAAACCTCTTCTTTGAGCAGCCTAAAGGCTGGTCCTCCTCGGAACAACATCCTGGGATTTTCCCAAAATAAAAAATCAAGCTGTGGTCTATAAAAGCCAGGTATTTATTGCACCCCTGACACTGAAAACTATTTCCTTTCTGCCAAGTCTTCAAAGGGAACCTCTGGAACCAGAGATCTGTCTGTTTCACATTTGTCCCCTTGGGAAGGCCATGTCCAGGCTTGTCAATGGAATGTCAGCTAATTTCCCTAAGCAGATTTCTCCCCCAATGTCTTCCTCTAGTAAGGGAAGTTTAGTCTCAATGGGCCTGTTGTCTAGCAAGGACTGCAAAATGCCCAGTTGGCCACCAGAGTAATTAACCTGGCCCAGCAGTATAGGTGAAATCCACAATGTAAATAAGGGAAAGCGTAACTGCTAAATGACATATTTTACAAAGGAAATTTGGCCAAAGTTATATTTTTTTGCCATGGGGATATTTAAAATTATTGGGAAAGTGATGTTAATCATTTCCCCATTTTGAGCCAATGCAAATGTAATGTTTAGTGCAATGTTACAGAGTACTTACATAAAAGCACCACAGATGTACAGTAAAGTACTTCAAGCTTACACTGTAGTCAAAAGAAAGGGCACCTTTCTTTTTGGATTTTCAATTAAATTAAAAGGCCTACACTGGCTCTAATCAATTTAGTCAGAGTCCCATCTATGATAGGCTGCATGTGCCCAGAAACTAGGCAGTGGCAGACAACAGTCCTCCCTGCTCAGCCTGCTCATGTATACACACATATATTAACACTTGCATTGTCTTTGTTCAGGATAATAAACGTATTTAAAAAGAGACATTTTGGCTTAAGCATAAGGACTTTCACAATTTATTGCTTCAGCTGTGTGAGAGGGGTATTTATTTTGATCAGCAAACGAGAAGCCATTTCCCAAGTGGGAGAAAACAGAGCTGCTTCCTGCAGATATATTATAGACAAAGTAAATGTGCAAGACAAAAGAAAAACAGTCACTAATGTGTAGCTCCTTATTCAGACTACAGTTAAACTCGCAGTGTAACATGAAGAATGCTACTATTTGAAACACTCTCAAGACAACCATTAAGGTGTATTGCCAGTGCAGTCTATAGTATGTGGGACTATAAGCTGGTGGAAGAATTGTTACAGCTGAAAGCACAAAATAACCTACATTGTTCTGTAGGCTTGCTGGGGAAAATATACAGGATTATAAGCTAGGGACCAGAGGTATGTAGCCATATTGCAGTAACAAACCCTACAATTTGCAAAATCACAGAGTTTGCAACCATAAAAGTTATGTTATGCAGATCTGTAGAGCACACTGTGACCCAGGAGTGTATGTTGGCACTGAGCAGGTGTGAGTTAAGCCAAATCTAGGGTATAGTGGAACTACTCGTAAAGCTGGTTCTTCAGCTTCTTGTGGAGAAAAATGGCTTTTTGTAGTGAACTAAACCAATTTTTGTGATTCAGTAAAGGATTAAAGATTCACAAATTGAATTTAGAGGACACTTTGAATCGCAATTTATAAGGGCGGGTTTTGGGTCTTTGAATTTGCAAGGTGGAATGGTAAGAATCATTGTTTGCGACAAAGTTCCGGTTGTAAACGACTGATCAGTTATCAACTCCTAGTAGAGGCGGTAAGTGATTTGCTTTGGGTATCAGGGTTTAGACTTCGGAGGGAGTATTAACTGCCAGCTCTCACTAAAGTTTTACAAAATGGAAAACTTTTAATGAGTAGCTCGATTTCCTTGAAGTAAATAAGGCTGGAATACAATCACAGAAATGGTAGTTTGCTGTCTCCTGCAGGCCAACCTCCCTGTTATTGTAGCCAATTGCAGGGTACGTTGCAAATTGCGATCTGCCTAATGATTAATAATAGGAGAAGTCATACTGTGCCCTCCTGCGATTTCCTGTTTTTTGAACCGACCTATTTAGAACAGAGGTTGGTTTACAAAATCATGTTAAACAATTCTACAGATCGATAGGAGGAGCAACACAGTAAGAAGGGTGTGAACTACACATATGCTTTTTTTTTCTGCCCAGGTGCCACCTTGCGATGCTCACCGTTCGTATAAAGTACTTTTGCCAAGGGTTGCAGTGCTTCTGATTCGGTCTTTGATCATCTTCCGGTCCTGCACTATAGTGTGATGCAGCATCAGCTCGCCTTCATCTTCAATGTGCTCCCTGACCTTCTCCCAGATTCGGTCCTCAGCGCTCGGCGTGACAAGACTGTCCCTGATGAATTCTCTGCAGCTCTGAGCAAGCTGATTCGATACCTGCAGAGAACACAAATATTTTGTCACAACTAGTGCTGGTGGGAGTAATCTGCTATTACCATCTCTTGTCTGCATCCATCGCCTTCACCCTTGTCTTTAAGTTCCACAGTCCCACACATACACAAACATTATGTATATTAATATATATATATATATATTACCTACTGGCGGTCACCAGTAGGTAGTTATAATTAGGATCTACTTTCCATAGGAAATCCACAACATTCTATTTGGAATAACTTTGGGGCCGGTGGACGAATGTTCACAAATTTCTCCAAGAAAATGGCCTGTTCCGCTCCGCTCCTTCCCTGAAAGTTTGGGGGTGATTCGTCAAGTGGGGGCAGAGAAAAAAAGGGGTTCCAAAACGTGTTTTCCCCATGTAATTTCCCATAGAGACCTTTAGCCAGGGCTACAGCCTGAACGCCTGAATGGAATTACACCAAATTTGGCAGAGAGGTAGAGTTTGGTTCGCAGACTGTGCTTTTTGTTAAATGGTGTAAATCCGTTCAGTAGTTCCTGAGAAAATCAAAAGTAAAATCATAGCGATATCTAGACACGAAGTAGGGCAGGCGTACTGAAATCCGTACAATTACGAGCACGAGCTGCATGCTGATTGGATGTCAACTGTCTGTCAACACTCCAAACCAGGAAGTGTTGGCAGCCATCTTGTGCCTCGGTAGAACCGAGTCACTAGAAAACAGTAAAACAAAGTTGAAAAATAAGGAAAGGGGTCAGGGTAGAAACATGTTGACCCTCTAGGCCTGCTCAGGGGGTCCCACATGGATCTTTAGGCGCAAAAATTTACTTTTTTTTTTTAAATAAAAAAAACGCGGGTACCTGTATGGTACTGGTACGCGGTGGAAAAGGAAAAAAAAAATGAGAAGTCCGTTTTATTCTTAATTAGCTCCCAGGGGGCCAAATCCCGGGGGCAATTTTTTTCTATAATGGGGGCTTGGAAGTGTCCAACAGGAACAAAAGAATGAAAAAAAACTAATTTGGAGGAAAGCAATGCTCCTGCTTCCTGCGTTTTATCAGGTCAATAGACTGTTCCCCATAACACAAAAGTTTATTGCAATAAATGCATAGAATTTAAACTTTAGCCATATCAGGATCAATTTGTGGGTGTGTACTGCTTGCTGAAAATGCTGGTGCAGCAGTTGATGTGTTTGGTGCAGTAGCAGGTGGGCTGTCCTGCAACCTCCGTCTTGCGGCTCGAGCAAAGTGGTTGGGGTTTAAGTTCTTCACGTGTCGCTCCATATTTGCTGTGCCAAAGGAGTATTTTTTGGATGGATCACCCCTTGAAAGAGTTGTTTGGCAAATTTTACAGGTTACTTTTGGAGCATTAACCTTTTTTTGCCCTTCAGGAAAAGTAAAAAACTTCCAAATTAGAGCTTCTTTCCTCTTCTTTGGAGGTTCTTCAGGAATGAAATCACCGTCTGAAGAATGGCTGGAAGATGAGTCCATTGCTGTCATTATGGTAAACTTCGATCTATTTGACAAGATTCTCAGAAGAGATGTTTCTTCTTAGAAAGTGAAAGTGGAATTATTAAAATGGGACGGAAGTTTCAACAGTTGTAATAGGAAGTGTTATGAACCAATCAAATCTCTTCTTTTAAAGTCACTTGGCTTTGCGTACGCTTACGCTGTACTTACGGTACTGTTACGATGCGCGTACGCATGACGTTTCACCGCGATTTGTGTAATTGCTTTTAAAAGTAATATAGGATTATTGGAACTTAAAAAAAAATGTTTTGATAATTATCCTGGACAATGTCTTCTGTTAGTATGTTCATTAAATACATAAATATATGTTTTTAAACAATTAAGAACATATCCGTCTTTGCGTACGGGGTGCCGTACATGATGTCACACGGAAGCTTTGATACGACGCGTAACGTGAAAGCGTATTCGTAGCGCATGCTGAAAATGATTAGCAGTACAAACTATGGTGCGATCACTCTCTCACTGTCAAATCAGAGCACAGAGCACGCTATGAGAATGGTTAGAAGTGGTCACTCATTGGAGATCCGATTCAGCTGTGTGGGTTATCCACGGTATCATTACGTTAATTTTTTTGGGGGGGGGGGCGTGGCTAAGGCGCCGATGCAGGTGGAAGCGGGACTCCGGAGCTCCTCCGTGCCCGCCTCGCACCACCACATATCCTGCGCCCCGACTCACTCTCCGACCCCACAAAAGTGCCCAGGAGGGCATCGGAGACACGCAGGGAGACTTTGGAGGACTGGGGGCCCCTGTAACTGCCCCCGCTGCACTTTGAGCGGCGAGCGCGGCACCCGGGGCAGAGAGCACCCAAAATGGCGGCCGCCGTCCTGCTTTGACGCGCCTGGCGACGGAGCTCGGGAGGTGCAGAAGAGCCCCCTGACGCTGTGGTGCCTGACCGCTTGCCGGCGAAGACCCCCGGAGAGCAGGCAAAGGTGAGGGGCACTGGCTGGCGTCCTCGCAAGCGGACCCGGAGGACAGGGGACGACCGGCCTGCCTGACCCTAAAATGGCGCCGTCCGAGACCCGGTGACCACCTTGGCGGCCGTTTGCGGAGCCGTTGGGACTGCGGGGAGCACTGGGGCTGCGTGAGGCACCCGACCCGCCCCCCTGGTGGTGGAATTGCCAGGGAGCCTGCGCCACAGGTGGGTTGGTGGCGCACGAGCGACGTCCACGAGGAAAGCAGGGGATGAGGTGCTGGCTACCCACCCCCACGAGGCACTGAATCTGCAGGCGGGAAGAGGCGCCTACCTGGCCGGGGACGCCCGAGAACAGCGTGCCACGTTGGGACTGGTGCTCATAGGCGCGCACCCTGCCTGAGCCTTCTAGACGCGGGAGCCTCGCTAGGTGCCCAGACCCGGGGCACTAGTGCCCCACGACCCTGGTGGAGCGAGCCCAGGCCCTTGGACAGCTTCGTGAACTGGACCCCACGAGGCGCGGGCCCAGAGGCAAGAGTGGACGACGAGCCTGAGGCGGACCAGAGGCAGAGAGCGGGAACATCGGCGACCGCCGCAGGGGCACGCGACGCTAGCTGCCCGCCAGAATGGTACGTGGCAGCAGGAAGAAGGGCTTCGAGGCCCTGAGGCTGGACGACCCGGGGCACCTTGTCGACGACGTCCCGCCGGGGGCGGGGGCCGGGAGCTCGACCCACCCGCGGGACCCCTCCCTGGGGGACATAATGCAGGCGATTGTAGCGTCGCGGGAGGCTCTTGAGAAGCGCATAGACACCATTGGGACGGACCTGACCCTGCTGAAGGATGACCACAGGAAGCTGAAGGAGCGGGTGGCGACCTCTGAGGTTACCCTGAAAAGTCTGCCAGGAGACGTGGCGGAGCTAAAGACGACACTGGCGGAAATGGCGCAGAAGGTACGGGTGCTAGAGCTCCGAGCTGAGGACAGTGAAGGGCGCTCTTGGCGCAATAACCTCCGCCTCGTGGGGGTCCCCGAAAACACGGGGGGCGGGACGCGGTCACCTACCTGGAGGGCTGGCTACGATCTGAGGTGGCCCCGGAAGGACTTTCGGCGTTCTTTGCCATTGAACGTGCACACAGGGTCCCTGCGCGTCCCCCCAAGCCGGGGGCGCCTCCGCGCCCGATTGTACTGCGTCTCCTGCACTTCAGAGACAGAGACCATATACTGCGGAGGGTGAGAGACATCCCGGACCTGAGAATCGACAACAGCAGGGTCATGGTCTTTCCGGACTTCACCAGGGATGTGCAGAAGCAACGGGCCTCCTTCCTGGCGGTCAAGCGGAAACTGAGATCCCTGCAACTGCCCTACGCTATGCTGTTCCCGGCGCGGCTCCGGGTGGTCGCTGGGGAGCGCACCCACTTTTTCCTAACACCACAAGAGGCTTGGAGCTGGTTGGACGCAAGGGGGGAGCCGGGCACGGACCACACGCCACAGACCCCTCCCAGGAGACACTCCACGGAAACGACGCCGACACGACGATCTGGCTCCCCATCGGGCTGGCAGCAGGAACGAGCCAAGGCGGTGCAGGCAGTGGCGGCCATCAGCCAGGGAGACGCCAGCCCCTCCAGTAGCGCGTCGGAGCAGTCGAAGGCCAGTGCTCCCAGCCCTAGCTCCAGCAGTGGGCACGAGCTATCAGAGACAGACCTGCCGGTGGTGACTCCCCAGACAGCGGATGGTATCCTTGGCTGAGATGGTTCGCAGGACACTGGCCACATAAGTAAGGTACTGGGGTACGCGGGCGGAGGGGGGCCGCTTCCGGACGCTATGCAGTGAGGTGCGGATGCCCCCCGGGACTTATTACTGAGATCTTGGGGATGGGGAGAGTCGGGGGACCTCTCCTGTTTGTTGCTGGGGGAGGTGGGGCGGGGGCGGAGGGCTTCGGGCCTGTCTGGGGCCGGCATCGCTGCCACTCCAGCCCTATTTTGTAGTGATACGCTTTTTGATACTTGAGTTTGGATGGGGTTTCCACGTTGGTTGTCTGTCCGGGGGTGTGGGAGGTGGGGTAGTTTGATTATGCAAGTTGGGGGGGGGACGAGGGTGGGGCCTGGGCGTGCTGGGGGGGTTGCTGGGAGGGTGGATAGGACATGGTGGACTCTACCATGGGATCCGACTTAGGCTACAAATGTCTCACATGGAACATAAGGGGGATGCACTCGATGCATAGGCGTCATAAGATCCACTCCTATCTGGTCAGGCGGGGCATACACATCGCCTTCCTACAGGAAACACATCTGTTGGATAAGGAAGGGAAGGCACTGCAGCGGCGCTGGAGGGGGCAGGTCTTTCACACTGGCTACTCTGCTTATGCTAGGGGGGTGGCCATCAGGATACGGGCGGGGGTACCCTTCCAGTGTACACAACAGATAATTGACCCAGAGGGGAGATACATAATGGTGCGAGGCAAGCTGGATGGGAGGGACCTTAACCTGGGTTGCTTGTACGCCCCGAATGTGGACCAACCTGCATTCCTCTCACTACTGTCCAATAAACGGGCCCAGTTCTTAGTGGAGCCCTTGCTCCTGGGCGGCGACTTTAACAGTGTGGCCGACGTTGCCCTGGACAGATCCCACCCCCCCCTACCGAATGCACCAGCTGGTAGACTTGCACTCGCGCGCTCCGCCTGGCAACGCCAGTGGGGGCTGGTCGACTCCTGGAGGGCTAACCACCCATCGGACAGGGACTACTCATTCTTCTCCGCTCTCCACGAACTACACGTCCGCATTGATGCCTTCCTGTGCTCCCAGGACGTGCACGCGGAAGTGTGCCACAGTGAATATCTCACGCGCTCGATCTCTGACCACAACCCGCTTCTCGTGCGGCTGCGCTGGTCGCAAATCCGCCCAAGGATTCCGGCTTGGAAACTCCGCCCTGAGACGCTAGACGATCAGCTCTTCCGTACCACAATTGCCTCGGGCATCGAAGCGTATTTCCAGGTGAACGCGGGCACGGCGGGCTCGGCCGCGACGGAATGGGCACCTTCAAATCTGTGCTACGGGGCCAGTGCATTGCGACGTCATCGGGGGTGCGGAGAACGTTACTGGAGGAAATAGAGAAAGAGGACAAGACCCTGCGGAGGCTGGAGAGGGCGAGGCCTGAACGGCCGGACACCCACGAGGCCCTGCTGGGGGCGCGAGAGACGGTGGCGGCGACGGTGGAGCGCCTCCGGTGCTTTGACTACAAGGCCTACCTCACGCGAGCGCACTCGGAGCGCGACAAATCGGGGGCTCTCCTGGCCTGGCTGGCCAACCCGGCACGTCGGAGCTCGGTCATCCTTGAGCTCAGAGACCACGCGGGGGCGGCGAGATTTGATCAGCAGGGGATCAACGCGTTGTTCTACGACTACTACACTGAACTTTACCGCAGCAGGGTCCTCCCTTCATTGGAGGAGTTCCAGACCTTTACGGAGGGTCTTGATCTGCCGGAACTGGGAGAGGAGGACGCGAAACGACTCGGGGACAAGATCGAGGAGAGAGAGGTGCGGGTCGCCATCAAGAGCATGGCGAGGAATAAGACGCCGGGCACCGACGGATTCCCCACGGAATTTTATCTCACCTACGCGGATCTCCTTGCGCCCCGGCTGACGTGGCTGTACAATGAGTCGAAGCGGCTGGGCTGTCTCCCTGCGACTACGAGGGAGGCGCTGATTGTCCCCCTACTAAAACCGGGTAAGCAACCGTGGGACAGGACGGCGTACCACCCACTGTCCATGCTTAACCTGGACTACAAGATTCTGAGCAAGATCTTGGCGACGCGATTGCTCCCTCACATGCCCATGCTGGTACATGCGGACCAGTCGGGTTTCATCCCGGCCCGCAATACGGCGCAATACGGCTCCTGCATATTCTAGAGGCTGACACCTATGACGGCGACGAGGCAGTGGTGTTTGCTGTCGATATGGAGAAGGCCTTTGACAGCCTGGAATGGCCTTATCTCTTTCATGTTCTACGAACGCTGGGCCTTGGCGAGGGCTTCGTAGATTGGACGAGGCTGCTCTACCAGAACGCGACGGCGAGAGTCAGAACAGGGAGGGTTATCTCTGAGATGTGCAGGGTGGGCAGGGGCACCCATCAGGGATGCCCTCTTTCCCCCTTGCTGTTTGCCTTGGCCGTCGAACCCCTTGCAGCGCGAGCCCGGATGGGCCAGGCGTATCAGGGCCTGGACGTCTATGGCCAAGTACACCACATCGCGTTGTACGCAGATGATCTACTGATGTTCCTGGCGGACTCGGCGGACTCCCTGCGTGGAGCTACGACTCTCCTGCAATCGCTGAGTAGAATCTCGGGCCTCCGAGTGAACTGGGCGAAGTCCCACCTATTCCCGGCCCGCCCACGGAGAGCATGCCCGCAAACTACGGAGGGAGTGACTTGGGAGGAGAGGAGCCTACGATACCTTGGCACCTCGATCTTCCATGACAGGGCCGATATCCTTGAGGGGAATATCGGGTCGGCAATCAGGCACACTAAAGGGAACTTCGACTTTTGGGGCACACTCCCATTATCACTCATGGGGAGGGTGGCGCTACTCAAGATGGTGACCCTACCGCGGCTGCTTTACTTCTTCGGGACCCTCCCGATTTGGATCCCGGTGAGCTACTTTCGACGGCTGCGATCGATGGTCATCGGCTTTCTGTGGGGGGCGGGCAGGCGCAGGGTGGCCCATGCCACACTTCTCCGCCCTCGGGCGGATGGAGGACTAGCAGTGCCGGACTACGAGCTCTACTACCTGGCGGCGCAGCTGCAATGGCTGACACAGTGGGTAGCGCGGGCCAGGAGAGGGGCGGACGGATCGGGTGAACCGGCGGGTCCGGTCCAGGTGTTGTCCCGGATTGTCCTGGGACTTCCGATGGGAGATTTTCACCTCACTCAGGAGTTTGCGACGGCCCGAAAATGCTGGAACAGGTATCGCCGGAGATGCGGTATAACGATTCCATACGCACCTGAGATCCCGCTTAGACTTTGCAGGGCACTCCCGCACGGGGGCTCGTGACGCGGACTGGACGGTTGGGATCAGCAGGGGCTGTCATCCCTGGGTGATCTGTACGAAAACGGGGCGATGTTGCCATTCGACATCCTGCAGGACCGCTTTGAGCTGGCGGGTGGAGACTTCCTCCTTCACGCGGCTTTAACGGCGGCGGTCCGCAAACACTGGGGGGCGGGCATGTCGGAGCCGCCGTTGTCCCTGGGCTGCCAGTACGTCGTGATGATGGCGGGGACGGTCAAGGCTGTCACGTGCCTAACTCGACGCATGGTCTCGGAATCCGTCGCTCCACTGCTGGCCTTGAAGGCGAAATGGGAAGCGGATTTGGCGACTGAGATCCCCGAGGAGGCATGGAATGGCATACTAGAGGGGGCCCGGAATGGCACGCGCAACGCGAGGTTCCAGCTGGTGCACTTTTATGTCCTACATAGGGCCTACCTGACCCCTGACAAATTGCATAAGTACTTCCCGGCCCACCCGGCGTCCTGCCCGCGTTGCCCGGCAGATCCCGCCGATTTCCAGCACATGTTCTGGTCCTGTCCTGAGCTGGGGCCCTTTTGGAAGGAAGTAGTGGAGGTGCTGAGGGAGGTGACGGAGAGGGATCTGCAACTCACCATGGCGCATTGCATACTACACTAGTTCCCACACACATCAAAAAACAAAGTCACTAGCAAGTTTTTGGACCTGGGGCTCCTCCTGGCGAAGCGGGCCATTACGTCCCAATGGAAGGCGTCCAGGGGCCCCGTGGTAGAGCGCTGGAAGGCTGAGCTGCATAAATGGGCTAGATGTGAGGGGGAGCTTCGCCTGCAGGCCGCGCTCAGGTTAGACAATGACATGGCACTGGAGAGAGCCAGGGCGTGGGAGGGGCTGGTCCTAGATCTCACGCTCCTGGACACGGAAGAGGAGGACTCCCCGGTGCACAGCCCGGCTCCGGCGGGGCGCCCGCCTGACGGGGGGACGGCTTAGGCCCACGTTGCTGCACCCCCACCTTTGCGTTCCAATGTGAAGACTTACGGATGGTTGCTGATAAATCCTGGTGCTATGCTTCGGATCTGGTCTTGTTGGAAGGGTTGAGAACTCGGTTAGGTGATACTCTGGCACGCCTGGGGGGAGGGGGGAGGGGGGACGGGGTGGGGGGGCGGTTAGGGGTGGTTCTGGACGAGGGTGGAGGGGTAGGTGGGGATGAGGGTGTTGCGCGGGGGGGGGTTTGTTCAAGGAGGGTGAAAAGTGACTCTTGGTTCAACTGGACTTGGGACATGGAAGAGGGAGCGCTAGGACCGAAAAGCAGCTCTGCCATTCCCCACCCACATGGTGGCTATTGACCTGTACAGAATGCTCCAGCACAGTTTCTTTTTCCCCCGTGATATTGCCGCTCAACCTCCGGGGTGTGAGCTGAATGGCTGTGTGATACAGGGATGAGGGAGCGACGCCTCAATTGAGTGCCAAGGGGAATGGATTGAATATACTGTATGCCTCTCTGATTTTGCTGCAATAAAAAGATATTTACAAAAAAAATCATTACGTTAATTTTTATCCTGTTTAAGTTTATGTTTGCATGAAATACTATGCTATAGGCAGATATGGATGTTTAGGCAGCGCTTATCTCCATGAAGCTTGGTTATTATCATTCACATATAGGTGCCTGAGGGAGGGAAAATAAGTCTATCTGAATGGCGAGGATTGCACAATAGCAGCAGATCACTCCTTAATTTGTAGACACATACAATTGCATGGCTCTTGTAATCAAGATGCGCCTAATTTGGCCTGAGTTTTGAAAGGCACTCTGACACCTGTCATCATACCAACGTTCAGTTTACTGGAAACGTGAGTTATTTAATTTGAAATAATGCAGATTGTTGTGCAATGTTAGAAGGCATCGCTTACATGATTACGGTAACTGAGCGGGTGGTTTGCTATTAAAAAGTTGTGTTTACTCCTCTGCATGGGAAGCTGGATGTTTCCATCTGGCCGTCGATTCTGACCTTGAAAGCAGAGTCAACCAAAATGAGCCGTATAAGAGCGCTATTTTCTCAAAAAGAGGTCGCTCTTACATCTGCTAGAGAAACATTTGTCCTTCATGTAGCAAACACCCGCACAGAAGTGCATAATTTATTAAATTCAGATGTGGCCCTGCATTTTGGGGAGTTAATTCAGGGTATCTTTAATGCGTCCTTGACTACGGGGTTACCTTACTTTTTTAAAGTTAGAAGTCGTGGCCTTGTGACTTCTTTTCAAACTATGTGGTTGATTAGGATGGCGGACGGACTTGCGTCCGTCCGCCACCCCCGAGGCGGAGGGACCGACCGCAGGGGCAGCAGCGGTCCCTCCTTAGCAATTAGGATGTGACCGCCACCCTGGCGGTCACATCCCGTATATTTTACATTGCGGCGGTTTTGAGCAGCACCCGCCGCAATGTAAAATATGCATGTTTAACTTTGGCATGCACAACTTGGCAGGCACTGCGTGGTGCCTACCACCTTGTGCATGCCAAAGCAGGAGGGTACCATGGGTACCTCCCATGTGCAACCCCCACCCCCCAACACCCTGGGGGCCCGCAACCGTCCCCCAAACACAAAAGACCACATGCTTTTCCACGTCGGAAAAGCCGCCGTGGAAAAGCCACCATATTTGCTTGCATACACCGCGGATCAGCGGTGGACGGACTTGCCGTCCGCCGCTGCTCCCACCACCATCCTAATGTGGCGGTGGGTGTTTCCAATGTCCGCTGCAGTGAATCCGCATCCTCCAGGCCAGCGGTGGCTTCTGCCGGCCCGGAGGATGCGGATTCACCGCCATCCTAATCTGCCCCTATATTTGGTGTCTTTATGTGCATTTTTTCATTCGATTTTTTCCAGCATCTTTGGTGGATTCCCCTTAATACTCACATTAGTTGCCGGTGTGCTTGTATTAATTTGTTTACTTAAATATGGATGCACATCCTGCAGCACACGAGAATATGTCCTGGCTGTTGCTGCTCCGCAACTGAATGCTTAGTTATTACGGAGCGCAGCCTCTGGCTACATTGAGTGCAGTTTATGGATTATTGTTTCGATTATCCTTTTTCCCATGCATTCAACCTGCCTTTCATTGCCTGAGCTGCGATTTTGACTGGGCCCTGGATTTGTGTGTCTGCAGTACGGTGTCTCCCAACGCGGATTATGACCAGCTGATGAGCCCCATAGTGGTTCATGACTTGCTCTGTTCTGACGGTGGGATTATGGCCTTAGCAGCGATACATGGAATATTGGGATGTTGGAATGTTTTTGCAGCGGCGCTTGAGTTCTTGGCATGCAGTTACATTGAAGATGACCCGAGTTTTCCTGCAATGGTAATAGAGGCTCCGGTCGTTGAGGAACATGTATGTTCATTCTCACTATTGAATTTGATGGCTGAAATGTTTTCAGATGAGAACAATGACTTCCTCTTGGAGGCTGTTGCTACATACTGTGCTTATACGCTGTTGGATTAAGACTCTTTGATTTTTCTACCTACTATTTATTATTTAGTTACTGTTTTCTATCAAACGGCGAATAATTTTTTTTGCAAATTTGAATTTAACTCTGCTTTTCAGGTTTGGACTTTGCAGTCCTAATTCGCCCATGTTTATATCACATGCTTCGATCGAGGGAGGGTGTTGTGGGCTGAGCCTTGCACTCACACCGTGTAAAGTTAGCATGGGTTTATTAGAAGCTTAAACGCCATTTTTTCTTTCCTGCTCTGCTTTGCACACGGCATGCACTTGTGATATTGTTTAGAGAAGGCCGAGTATTTTTCTTCATATGAGAATAATTTGTTATGCTACATTTCTAGACTGCCTTGCTAGTTTAGTGTGTATAGTGAGAGTATGGAACATCAAGGTTATCTTGGATACTGTGTCTGTTATTCGGAATGATCCTCGCACGTTCAACCCATAACACATATGCAGCTGTGGCCACCTCTGATACTGGCGCGTTTAATAATGTATTGTGGAGGCATAATTACACACAGTTGGAGAACATTCGTATCCTGACAGTTTGTGCAGAACTCAATGTGATCCACTACTGCTGAGTACCAGAGGTATGGGTCTACCCATGTAATCCTATGAGACCTTCTGTAGTTATAAACTAACCTGGTAGGTAGGGAGGGCGAAATGTAGGTATATTTTAAATTTGTTTACCTTTAGCATTATAGGATGCTTTATCCCTTTGTATTTTATGGAATAGTAACAATGCTGACAACCTTGTTTCTGATAATATGTTTGGTTGTATTATCTAAGGTACTGTGAATGAGATTACGGCGTTAGAAATAAACATTTCAAACTTGCATGTGTCTTTATTTACTCCTTGTTTTGGACTGGTGTAAGACTATAACGAAAGAGTGCTCTTGTTATCCACCTTACTTGAGGTAATCTAAGTCACATGTTCTTGGGTTGACTAGTCATTGGTGTTTTTGCTATAGGACGAAGAACCATTGAGTCACTGATTGCTAGTCTGGTAGGGGGTTTGGGTGCTAAGGTGGGTTTTGGTACACCGTAATTCACTAAGGTCCTAAGTCTTTATGCACAGTTCTGTGTAGGAGCAGAATTCCTGGAACAGTAGTTACAACAAAAAGGCTCGATAAAGGGCCTTGAGTTTGAATCAGAATATGAAATTGAAGAATAATTGATAATCCCAGGCAAGAAAGGGAGCAAGTGTGCCCATTTACAGTGCCTTCGGCCGGGTTAGTTGTTACAATAAAAAGGCTCGATAAAGGCCTGCACTTTGAATAGGAATATGAAATAAGAATAGTTGATAATCATAGGTAAGGAATACAGCAAGTAGTTGTGTGTATGTGTGGATGATGTGTTGATTGAGTGGAAAATGAAAAAGGTGAAAAATAAGAAAGGCTGGAGACACGCAAACTAGCCACTGTATGTCAGTGAAGTGGATCTTTGGATTTCCAGCCGAGTACCCCATCTAAGGAAGCAAGCTAGTGCATAAAGTACACACAGTTGGGCAGATTTACAAGCCCCTTGCGCCACTTTTGCTTCATATTTAACATGGGAAAAATGACTTAAAAGTGGCGCAAGGGGCTTGTAAATCTGCACCAGTGAGTGGTAGAAAAGACGCAAGAAAGGACGGAAGTGTGCAAATTACCCACTGCTATTCACGGGTAGTAGTTACCAAGAAGGCTGAATAAAGGGCCTGCACTTTGAATTTGAATTAAAGAACAATAATTGATAAGGTCAGCCAAGAAAGGCAGCAAGTAGGTGTGTGTATTTGTGGATGTTGTGTTGATTGAGTGGAAGATGAATAAGGTGAAAAATAAGAGAGGCTGCAGAGATGCAAACTTTCCATTTCTTTGTAAGGGAAGTGGGTGTTTTCCAGTGCATATATATATATATATATATATATATACTAGCAGCCCGCCCCGACGTTGTCCGGGTATGAATTGCTGCCGGCCAGTAGTATATTGTTTTGTAGGATTTCGTTTTGGTAGCATTTCTTATCTGTGACAGGCCTCTGAAACGCTCCGATTCACAGTGCACTGCTGATGCACTTAAGAGTGCACGTTCAGTAGTGTGTGAACTCGAGTTTCCCTACTTTATTTTTACTTGCAATATTATATAGCGCAAACTCTACAACATGGCATGAGCACAATTTACATTGCAGAAGAACACATACATTTGTGGTAGGCACGGGGAGACAAAGCGTTTTGCCTGGAATCACAGGATGTTGAGCTGATGCAGAGATTCAAACGTAGCTCCCCAGCTCTAAAGTTCGCAATTCTAGAACTTGTGGCGGGAGGTCTGTCTAAAAGTGTATGTCAGTGCTGGCCATCAATGAGAGAGACCTGTGCATTTTTCAAATGGGTGGGGAAAAAATATGAGTATGTTGCTGGAGATGTGGGCCGCCGTGCCACCAATGTACTTACCGGGGGAGGGTAAACACCCATTATTCCGCAACTTTCTTTCCACATACCATCACTCCGCATACTTTCATTACGAAAGTACCATGACTCCGCAATGCCTTTATAACGCATGGCATTACATTTTATATGATTTTACCACACATTCATTTACAACTAAATTCGTTGTAAATTTACTGAATGGTAAAAGCATGTTTTTTAAAAATGTTTGGATAAGGTAAGTATGGGTATAGGGGTATATGTTTTGGGGTACTGAGGTATATGTTTTGGGGTGTTTGGGTATTTTAAGGGTTCAGATATAGTTTTGGGTTATGAGGTACAGGGGTAGTTTTAGGGTTTAGGGATAGGTATGGGTTTTGGGGTACAGGGGTATTTTTAGGGTTCAGGGCTAAGTTTTGGTTTTGGGGTATAGGGTTATTTTTAGGGTTCAGGGGGAGGTTTGGGTTTTGGGGTACAGGGGTATTTTAAGGGTTCAGGGCTAGGTTTGAGTTTTGGGGCACAGGGTTATTTTTAGGTTTCAGGGCTAGGTTTGGGTTTTGGGGTGCAGGGGTATTTTTAGGGTTCAGGGATAGGTTTGGGTTTGGGGTACAGGGGTATTTTAAGGGTTCAGGGCTAGGTTTGGGTTTTGGGGTACAGTGGTATTTTAGGGTTCAGGGGTAGGTTTGGGTTTTGGGGTACAGTGGTATTTTTAGAATTTAGGGCTAGGTTTGGGTTCTGGGGTACAGGGGTATTTTAGGGTTCAGGTTTAGGTTTGGGTTTTGGGGTACAGTGGTATTTTTAGGGTTCAGGGCCAGGTTTGGGTTTTGGGGTACAGGGTATATTTATAGGGTTAAGATGGGTTAGTGTTTAAGGGTGTTGGGGTATTTTAAGGAGTAAGGGTGGGTTATGATTATGGGGAGCATGGGTATTTAAAGGGAGCAGAGTGGGATTTAGCACACGAAATGAGACATGGCATGAAGGGCGAAACGTACCACACGACCCCAGCGTTTGTCACACCCCCCAGCACATGCC
Organism: Lissotriton vulgaris; assembly: GCF_964263255.1. Classification (NCBI taxonomy): domain Eukaryota; kingdom Metazoa; phylum Chordata; class Amphibia; order Caudata; family Salamandridae; genus Lissotriton; species Lissotriton vulgaris. Next base: position 540,565,265 of record NC_141694.1, on the reverse strand, counting down.
CACAGCGCAACGCAGACACGCCCACAAGGGACTACTTTGCTGGCACAGTTCTTTTACCTTTTAAATGTATATGGTGGGCGTCTGCATAGCCTATGTCCTTCTGCTGCAACTGCCCTTTCCAACACTGTATTGGGTGTTGTGATTGGTGCTGTGGGTCCTGCGATTACCCGCCTCAAAGGTTTGGGCTCTCTCTTTATTATATTAGTATAGATATATATATATATATATATACATATATTCACTGAAAAAACCATAGGTTTTAGGCACGTTATAGTTAGGAATTAGCATTTAAAAAACCTTAGGAATTCACTGAAAAAACCATAGGTTTCACACATGTTATAGTTAGGAATTAGCATTTAAAAAACCTTAGAAATTCACTGAAAAAACCATAGGTTTCACACATGTTATAGTTAGCTGGACATTTCACTCATACAAAACCATTGAAATTCCCCTGTTATAGTTAGTTCAGCTAACTATAACTCACACGCCCGCAATGCACTGCTGATGACGTCACATATTACGTCACTCATGACATGGCCAGTGACATCACTCATGACATCACTGATGACATCTCAAATTACATCACTGATGACATCACTGATGACATCATCTTTGTGAAAGAGTGGCAGACCTCCTCTCACCCTAATATAACCCTTGATACACACTTTCAAAAATAGAAACTAAAATTTACAAAGAAATGGAGATACCAATACCAGTTAAAACAACCTATTCAGTCATTCCAAAATCTACATACACACTCACTCATTCACCAACAGTTCTATATAGCCACTCATACATGTACTCATTCATCATATGTACTCAAACATCTATACATCCTGTTATACACCGACTCTCATCCATAGAGTTACTGACACACATACTCACACATGCAAATAAACTATCAAACATCCATGCATTTGCATATACAGCTATATACACACCACTACACTTACTTTTACAGAAACGTACACATACTTACTCTCTTAAACAATCAGTTATAGAAACACATACTTATTTATAGAGGAACTCTTCCAATCTGTCACTGTCATATATCCTTACGTATATACATCAATACTCACATATACTAGTTTAAAACATATGTACTTACTCATAAAGACACTATTGAGGCAGTCATTCACTCACTAACACACCCATACACACACTCATCCACCCATACAGCCCTGCACACATGCTGTCTTCAAAACACATACAAACAGTGAGTCAGTCATTCATGCATCTGTGCGCTAAGTACTCTTTCGAAACAGCCTCAATGGTTCGACATGTCAAAAATTTGCATCCAAATAATTATGGAAGGATGGCAACACAAAGGTTCCAGGAGAACACTCAACGTGCAGTTCCTTCTACCTCAACTGCACCACCACCTCCTCCAGTTTGCGGATCTTACAATTCATTGTAAATTTTGCAGAAAACTCCTTTGTTACAGTGAGCAGTCTATTCACCTCATTGTGAAGAGCAAATAAGAGCACCGTTGCCCAAAACAATCATATATTTTTTTATTTTTTCTTCCTGTTCCACAGTTTTTTTGTTTCCAGTTTAATTTTTTTGGTTTAAAAAAAAACGACTAAAAACTTGCTGAAAAAATACAAAAAAAACAGAAAACTAAAAAGAAAAAAAAACAATTCTTTTCAGAACTACCTCCACTGGCTTAAAAAACAACTATATTTCTATATTAGTGTGTAAAAGTTTGTCAGAATGAATGTGTAGTGCATAAATGAACGAATTAATTAGTAGTGTATGGTGAATGTGAAAGTGCAAAACTATAAGGGAGTGCTACAGCATAAATGCATAAGGTGTTTACCTTTGGTATACTGTAGTACCTCTGAAGCACTTCAATGTAACATATCCATATAAATATGTTAGAAGTCTATACTTCAATTTGCACTGCTAGTGAAACTGCCTGGGTGAATTTGTATGTGTTAGGAGCGGATTTACAACCCCCTTGTACCTCTTTTACACATCTTTTCCGTCACTTTTGTGATGCAGAGATGTTGCAAAAGATGTGCCATAGTGCCTGATATTTACAATGTGATGCATATGGAAGGTACATCACATTCTAAAGCCCTGCGCCAGAAAGAGGCTTTCCTGCGCAGAGAGGGGGGGAGGGAGTGGAGGTGTTCTAGCATAGGAACACCTCCTAAAAGTGACTGAGTGAAATCTATAAGATTTCATTCAGTCACTTTTAGGCCTATGCTACGTCAAAACCCTGCACCTGCTTGAAACAGGTGTAAGGATTGACACAGCTTTGTGAGCACAGAACCGCAAGAGCATTGCTGGAGCTGCGTTACAGTTGGAACACAAGTCAAGCAATGCACCAACTTCACAAAACAAATACAACATATATCTGTGCCATTTTTGCTCCATAATACACTACATTGTAAATATGGTGCATCCATTGTGCTGATATCACAGTGCACAATAACTGCCATATCTCTGGGGATGTACCACTTATTCTACATCTGCTGATTACTGTTTGAATGTAGTGAATGGATTACTACACACTGATCAATGAGTCTCTACAAAACTATAACAGGAATGACAGACTGTTTGGTGGAACTGTAAGGATAGAGACTGGGAATTCAAAATATAAAAGGTAAATTTGCAGGTGCATAGAACAGTACATGCATAGTAAATAGGAGTTTGAAGCAGTCCATATACTAAGGCCTACTTTGCTCCATAATTACTTGGGTACTGACTGAATTTATAAGAGCTTCAGTTTTACCACAGTACATATATAAGGAAATACTGCTGAATGGCTCACTACAATATTGAAACAGTAGAGTGAGAGTGATTGTGAAAGTCTAATGATGCAGACTGGGCAATTGAATGTATAAAAAACAAATGTGCAGCTACATAGAAGAGTGCATGCATACTCTATACAGGTTTAAAGCAGTACATGGCCTAATGCCTACTTTGCACCATGATTACTTGAGTACTGACTGGATAATTACAGTTCTGCAAGAAGTGTGTCTGTCTGAATTTAAAAGAGCACAGTGCATACATAAGGGCATTTCTATGTAATATGAAATAAGTTATATTTTACTGTTTTACTTGTTCTCTTGATCCGAGATAATGTAGTGCAGGAGTGTTTGTTGTAGCACTTCTATTCTACTTTATCTAAAAGTAACTGATGCCATCTTACATCAACAAGAATGTGGGGCAACAGTTTTACAAACTGTAACACAAAAAAAGAAGTATATAGCCACACTTAACTAATATTTTATAAAATTCCATTTTTAATTGTCACCCCTTTCATATACACTGCGACAGTTTCTGAAGAAAGTTTATTTGTATTTGCTTAATAAAAACTGTTTCAAACCTAGACTGAATTTTTTGCTGTGCAACCACACCTCCCCATCAGGAAAGTAAAACACCACATTATAAGTAAATAGTACTACTAAGAAGTATGTCACCTACAAACTTGATCAAAGAAAACAGCGCAAGACACTGTCATTTTTCCGCCGTGATTTATACACCACACGGCAATTATATAAATGGCCTTTGAAACATATAAAAAAATTGATTACCTCATAATTCCTCTCCACCACCTTATAGGCACTGTACACAGTTAATAGTGTTCCTAACCTGCCCTCTACTACTTTCTTTCCCCATACTCCTTTGGAAAATGCATCACAATATCACTGACAACAGTGAACCGTTCCCACCCAATAAGGAGCAAACTTGTGTTCGGAACACTTTAGCCAATAAAATGTCCATGTTGTTCCAAAGACGAGCAAGGAATGACTGCTAAGCCTTCTACTTTTAATACTTTACAGCCAATGAACATTAAACTTCGTAAAGTCCCGCTTGGAGCACATTACCCTAATACTCCCCGAACAGGAAGGAATCCCTAACCAAACTTTTCCACGGACTTCTTCTACGACTAACGGTTCCTATGAGAAAAAAATATATAAATCTCCAGCACAGTAACTATTTCAATTAGCAACATATTGTGGTGAACTTCTAACCTCTGTACTCACGCAAGTGATCCATGCACTGTTACTCTGGTAACAGGCAGAAAGGTAGTGGCTGTACAAAAAAACTTTATATTTACCCTGGATCCTCTACAAGACAGAAACGAAACCATAATACCACATTTGCAACCCCTTTGCACAGTTTTTTTAATAAAAAGAGGCCCCGGAAGTGGGGGGGGGGCCTCGAGTGGAGGAGGAGGGGGTCCCCGGGAATCCGGGGGGCCATGAGCCCCCCCGCATACATATAATTAAAGATCCGGGGGTAACGATCCCCACGCAGGGGAGACCCTCTACGCCCCCCATTATGAAAAAAAAATTGCCCCAGGGACTTGGCCCACCCGGAGGCTAATTAACAATAAAGCGGGCTTCGCGTTGTTTTTCTTTTTCACCGAAAACGCGTACCCTGCGTTTAAAAAAAATATATATATATATATCCTGCGTGATGTCATATACGGCGCCCCGTACACGTACTCCGCGAAAGATTCTAATTGTTCAAAAACATATATTTATGTATTTAATGTACATATTAAGAGAAGACATTATCTGGGATAATCATGAAAACATTTTTTTTAAACTTTAAAAAAGCGTATATTACTTTTAAAATCAATTACGGAAATATCGGCCGTACGTCGTAAGAGTAACGATAGTTCGAAGACTTATACATTTTATAAAACAATATAGCACTGCACACTATTGAAGAAAAGTCAACACAATTATTGACCCCTCTCCCAACACTTAAAAGCTCCTGGGGAGGTGGTAAATTAATCGAAACTGAATACGTTAGTACAGCCTACTGTGCTTACGCTACCAGGAAACCACAGCAACAGTACAAAGACCAGATTTCCATTATAGTGATTTCTTAGTTGCTGGTCTAGTTGTCAGATCAACACACACTCTCTCATGGCTGGTATACACTAAGGGTGGGCGTAGTTCGTGAAGAAGCGCTACGCGAACTACGCGAAGTGCACTTCGCACTACACGAACTTCACGTAGCACTACACGAGCTGCGTAGTAGTATGTCCGCACTGGGCAAGATGCGTTTTCAATGATTACACAGTGCGGACAAGCATCCGGCACTGTGCAATCATTGAAAACGGCATCTTGCACAGTGCGAGCTGCAGTTTTCTGCTGCTCGAGTAGATTATTACTCAAGCGGCAGCTTTCTCAACGTGAACTGGTAGTTTCTCATTGAGAGCGGTGGCGAGCATGCGCAACCACTCACAATGAGAAACCTTACCTCCCCGCGTTGAGAATCTCGCCGGGATGACATTTTGCTTGCTCGCGGTCGCGAACATGACGTTCAGGACCCCGAACAAGCAAAAATGAGCGCTGCACTACGCTACGCTGCACTACGCATGTTCGCACTATGCTACGTGCAGCTCGCATAGTGCGAAGTTGCGCAAAGTTCGCAAACTCCGCGAGCGTAGCGTAGTGCTTCGCCCAGGGTTAGTATACACCCACACCACACCTATCCAGCACATCCGTCACTAAACACGTGACCCTATGTATAAAAAAGATGGGGCGCACGTGTTCTACGCCATTTTAGAGTTCTTCTCAAACTACCAAACAAGGGGCCCACTACTACATGCGTGGCCTCTTTGGTCACTGAGTTAGTGGTGCCCAAAGCACTGAGCGGGTGAAGAACCTGCCATGATAATGATGAGAGCACGAGTATGTCGTTAGCCACATACATTTATCACCCATGATGAAGGCATGAGCATAATAATGGCTGTGGCTTACGTGCTTCAAATTAGTTTTTAGGTATACGTGTGACCAAGTCTGATAACATCAGAGGCCAAGGACAAACACAGGAAATCTCATCGATCACAGACAAGATAGGCCGAGGGTAAAATGAAAGTAAGAGGTATAAAAAAGAACTGAGGAAAACTACTAAAATGGTGGAGGACGGAGTATGTAATCAACGTTTGGCGCCTCGGCAATTTGATTATTAATATATTACAAAAGTATAGCAGCAGAAGACACACACGGCCCGGTGTGAGGCAGCTCGAAGGTGGGAGGCTGTTGCTAATGAGCTAACGGCGGTGGCTTTTGCCTTTTGAAAAAATGATCTGTTACTTTGGGGCATTTCTGTTAACCAGCCTGACGTTCTTAATAAAATTCACTGGGATACTTTTAAATTTCACATATTTTAGCTCTGTACTTACGTGTGAGCACAGGGGGTCCGGGCTTACCGCGCTTTCCTTCTCCTGCTCTCCCGACGTGGGGGCCCGTCTGTGCGAGTGGACCAGCCATCTTGGGAGTAGCAGAGTGGCAGTCTAGTTTCCCATGACCCCCCAGGACTCAGGGACACAAAAGCGGACGATGACGCGAGCGCGCAGCGGACGCGTGCAGCGGGCGCTCCAAAGGCAAGCTCGTCTGCGCCTGTCAGCGCCAAGGATGCGCCCAGCGCCAGTTACGCCGCCCCTCTTGGGATGGAACCGGGGCCAGTTGTTGGGAGTGTTCCTAGACGTTACACCAGCAAAGAATTGAACATCATTGGTGAGTGGGGCTGGGACAGAGGAACCCTTACGCTGTCCAACACTGCTTCTCCTGTGTCGGACTTTCTGAGGAGTGACACTATAGCCGGTGGGCTTTTGAATGTGAGATCTCTCCCTAAACACAGTGTTGACATATAACTAGTGTTGGAAGCTCACGAGCTGGACTTCCTGTGTATGTCCGAAACATGGACTGCGCCAGAGTGCGAAGTTGATGCTGGGAATGCTTGTCCGCCAGGGTTTAAAATCCGCCACAAACCCAGAACTAGTGGGAGGGGGGTGGGGTGTGTGTGATTTTTAGAGATACGATGGACCTGAATGTCATCGAAATTGATGCGTGCAACAGCTGTGAACTATTTGGATTTTCTCTTAAGAATGCTCACAGGCTTTTTCTAATGGGCATTATTTGTTATCGACCCCCTGGGGTCTTCACTTTAGCCCAGCAGCAGTCGTTATTGGAACTGCTCACCAATATGGCTGCTACCCACAGCCAATTGGTGATTCTTGGAGATTGTAATCTGTGGTTGACTGGCACTATGAACACAGACCTTCTGAAAATGATTCACTCATGTGAGGCCCTTGGCCTCTCTCAGCGAGTCTCTCAGGCAACCCATACAGGGGGTCACCGGTTGGACCTGATTTTTTCAGAGACCAACCTTCTTACTGTTGGGGACATTTTACCTATGGCCTGGACTGACCATTCCTTGATTAAATTCTTTGTGAAGTCAGGATCACTTACTACAAGGACATCTAGCCAAGTGAGGGAGTATGTTAGCAGGGATTGGAAGTCGCTGGTCGGAAAAAAGGCGCCTCACCCATGTTTATGGTTGAGGAGTGCTTCGCCCCTGACATGCAGATTGAGGTGAATTACGCCGCCCTTTGCTCGAAGATTACCTTCGTCTTGGATACCTCTGCTCCTTTAAAACATCATAGTGGTAGGGGGGACCCTCAGCTCCCTGGTTTACGGACAGCCTAAAAAATCTGAGGCTGGAATGTAAACAAGCGGAGAGGAGGTGGAGGCACGCATACCTGGATAAGGACAGGCTTGCTTGGAAAGCTAAGCGGATAGATTATAAGAAGGAGATCCATAGAGTCAAGGCTGTGCACTTCTCTAGAGTGATTCTCGATGCCCCGAATAGTTCCTGTAGCATTTTTAATATTTTGAATAGCCTTATTAGTCCGGACTGTGCCAAGAATGAGTCCCCCCACTCTCAGGAACTTTGTGAGAACCTGGCTAGGTTCTTCCAGGATAAAATCAAATTGATCATTGACGACCTGGGGGTGGAGCAGCAACAAACTTTAGCGTTGGCTGGTTGTTGCAGTCCGCTGACTTTTGGGGCCATTCAGGATCAGGGGGGAGATACGTCCCTCGTGGAATTTGCGCAGCTGTCTGCAGAGGAGTTCAGGGGAGTGGCCTTTGGTATTACATCTGGGTCCCCGCTTGACCCGATTCCACTAAAAATCTGGAAAGAGTTCGAGGCTGAGCTCTTCCCTACGCTTCGGCTGGTTTGCAACCAGTCGCTTACTACTGGAGTGGTTCCACCTCAGTGGAAACAAGCGGTGGTGACCCCTTTATTGAAAAAGCCCTCCCTTGATCCTGAATGCCTTAAGAATTTTAGGCCCATCTCGCTTCTACCTTATCCTGCAAAAATTGTAGAGCGGGTGGTGGCAGGCACTCTCTCTAGATACCTAGAACAGCATAAGCTCCTGGAGGAAGTCCAGTTTGGCTTCCGGCCGGCCCATGGCACCGAGACGGCCTTGGGGACCGTGTTGGATGAGCTTCGGTGGCGGGCAGACAGGGAACAGGCAGGGGTGTTGATCCTGCTTGACCTGTCTGCCGCCTTCGACACGGTGAACCATGGAATTTTGCTGGACAGGCCGAGAGAGGTGGGGGCTGCTGGTAGTGCCCTTGAGTGGTTTGAGTCCTTTCTTCAGGACAGAGAACAAGCCGTGTCCCTCCCTCCCTTCCAATCCGCTTTTTCCACAATCTCGCATGGCGTTCCACAAGGCTCGGCAGTTAGTCCGATATTGTTTAATATCTATATGAAGCCTTAATTGCGGTCATCAAACAACATAATGTTGAAATATTTAACAACGCTGATGATACGCAGCTGATTCTCTCCCTAGAGGGAGATGAGTCAACCTCTCTGGAAGTATTCCACAACTGCCTGCGAGACACAGCGGTCTGGTTGAAGGCCAATTCCCTGCAATTCAACACAGGAAAGACTGAGGTGTTATACTGCCCAAGGCCTAGGGTACAATCTTTTTTACCCAGCAACTTCTGGCCTACGGATTTCTCTCCTCTGGTGCAGCCTGTGAATGTAGAGCGGAATTTGGGGGTGATGTTTACCAGCGACCTTACCCTGGAGGCTCAGGTTTTAAAGATAGTAACTGGCTGTTTGGCCATTTTTCGCCTCCTGAGGAAAATTCTTCCTCTGTTACCGCCCCTTGCCCAGGTAGAGGTGGTGCGATGTACTGTGCTCAGTAGGTTAGACTACTGTAACTCCCTGCTGTTGGAGTCTCCTTGTTATCTTATGGATAGGCTCCAGAGAATTCTGTCTGCCGCAGCAAAATTAGCCCTGGGGTGGTTAACAGGATCTTCCTCCTCAAGGGCTTTGGCTAAGCTGCACTGGCTCCCAGTGAGACAGAGGGAGCAATTTAAGTCCCTCTGTCTGGTCTTTAAAGCTCTCCACGGGTTGGGCCCCACTCGTTTACTGAGGAAGTTCTCGTGGCATGCGCCGGCCCGCAACCTCCGCTCCTCCTCGGCCAGGTTGGTGACTATGCCTAGGTTTAGGAGATCTAGAGCAGGAGGCAGATCGTTCGGCAAGGCCACGGCGAAACTCTGGAATTCCCTCCCAGCTGACCTCAGGCATGTCCCCGACATCCTTGCATTCAGGAGGCACATGTAAACATGGCTTTTTCGTAACCCTTAGCTCTTTATTAGTTGGCCCCTGTTCGAAATGAGCTTGTCAGCGCCAGGATGCCTTTTTTAGATGATAGTGCGCTTTAGAAGTGAGGTAAATAAATAAATAAATAAATAAAAGAAAGCGGCAAATTTAATACCTGAAATGAGGATAGCTTTGCTTAGCGAACTTAAAGAAAAAGAAAGAAACATGGGATTGGAAACGAGGCTGCTCATGCATAGAAAGTACAACTGGTGCACAAAAAAATTGAAAGTTTCACATACTATCATAGAAATATAGCTCTTTCTTTCACCAGTAAAGTTAGTTCTCAAAAAGAACAGTTTTTTTAACCCCAATACCCCCACGATCCTCCCCGCATCCTTCGAGAGCCGCCATTGCTTTGAAAGAGAGAGCAGCTTACATGCTGCTCTCTCTATCGAAAACCAATCTGCTTTCCTACTTAAAAGAGAGAGCACATTACCTTGCTCTCTCTTTCAAATAGGAAAGCGGTTTGCTGTGGTAAAGTGGGAACAGAGGCGCTCCCGCCCTACCCTAGCAAACAGCAGTGTCCCAGGGGTAGGCACCCCGAGACACTTCAGGAGCCGGCCCTGGGAGGCGGTGGTCCCCATGGCCATCAAGGGCTCCAGGAGGGGGGCCGCGCGACCCGCTCCCAGCATTAAAAAGCCCCAGGGGGTGCAGGTCCCCAGAGCTGAAAGGTCATTTTACATATTACTGACCCAGGAAGATGGCGGTCCCCGGGGCGTGTACGGAGGGAGGGGGAGCTGAAAACATACTTTTTTTTTAAACCCGAGGGGATGGCGGTCCCCGGGCTGTGGGGGGCCTTACAAGCCCCCCTTTATGGAAAAAAATTGCCCCCGAGATTTGGCCCCCCGGGAGACTAATTAAGAATAAAACAGATTTCTAGTTTTTTTAACTATACGCGTAGCCTGCGATTTTTTTTTTTTTAAATTGGGGTCCTAAAGATCCATGTGGGACCCCATGAGCAGGCCTAGAAGGTTAGGTTCTTTCTACACTGCCCCCTTTCTTTTTTTTTCAACTTTGTTGTACTGTTTTCTTGTGACTCGGTTCTACCGAGGCACAAGATGGCTGCCAACTCTTCCTGGTTTGGATTGTTGACAGACAGTTGACATCCAATCAGCATGCAGCTTGCGCTGGTAATTGAACGGATCTCCGTACGCGTGCAGTACTTCGTCTCTAGATATCGCTATGATTTTACTTTTGATTTTATCAGGAACTACTGAACGGATTTACACCATGTAACAAAAAGCACAATCTGCGAACCGAACTCTACCTCTCTGCCAAATTTGGTGTAATTCCATTCAGCCGTTCAGGCTGTATCCCTGGTTAAAGGTCCCTATGGAAAATTGCATGGGGAAAACACGTTTTGGGACCCCCCTTTATTCTCGGCCCCCACATGACGAATCACCCCCAAATTTCAGGGACGGAGCAGAGCTGAGCAGGCCATTTTCTTGGAGAAATTCGCGAAGATTCGTCCACCGGCGCCAAAGTTATTCCAAATAGAATGTTGTGGATTTCCTATGGAAACTAGGTCCTAACTATAACTACTTACTGTCGACCGCCAGTAGGTAATATATATATAATATATATATATATATATATATATATATATATATATATATATATATATATATATATATGCGCAAAAAAGAAGGAGAGAACTCTGGGTAGTTCTCAAGTTTAGGTGGAAAGCAGCTCCTGTTAGAGCACCCTCAAAACCAGCGACACTCTAAATCTGCTCACCTCAAATGTCTGTTTTTCTATAAAAGTTTTTAAGCATAGGATTAGCACAGTGCTATCCATGCCGAGATAGACAATGACAAAGTCTTTTGCCATTTATACAGCCAAGTCTTTAAGCATAGGACTAGTACAGTGCTGTCCTTGCCGAGCTGTAAAATGACAAAAAGGCATCTATCACTCCAGGTACAATATTACAGCTTTGAATTGGTAAAATACCAACTCAAGCCAACCTGAAATGAGTAAAAGCAACCCCTGACACAGTGTTTTGCTCTAATTAGAGCTCTTCAGAGAGGTATAGCCTTGTCCAGACACAAGGCAGCACCCAGTATTAAGTCAAAAACAAAACCGTTTCAAGCATTGAGTGACGCATAAATTATGCAAAAAAGAAGGAGAGAACTCTGGGTAGTTAAGCAAAAGCTTTGATAGAAAAACAGACATTTGAGGTGAGCAGATTTAGAGTGTCGCTGGTATGTATGACAGCTTTTAAATCACAGCTCCCAAAAATGCACGGGCTTTTTGGAAATTAAATATGTCTTTGAAAACTAATCGGGCTGAAACGTAGACGCTGCTCTCACTTTCCTTGCTGTGCTTCTGTCCTATAGTCTATAGTAATATGCGTACACACAGGGCAGTGGCCTATTTTATGCATACTTGTAGGAAAGTGCCCCCTTTTGACAGGGTCACCCACACTATTGGCTCATTGGTACTGATGTTGTTAATTGATAGTGCACTGGGTCCCGTCTACACAGGCCCTAGTGCCAGTACTCTTTCCCTAAAAACAAGACAAATGTTCAATTGTAACCTAATTGGCAAGGACTTTAGCACCCCTGAAAGTCCCTAGTAAATGGTACCAAAGGCATGGGTACTAAAGAGGGTCACACAAACCAGCAGAGTGGACCTCAGAAACGCCCTCTACGCCAGGATCAACAAATCTCTGCGCAACAAACTCCAGACCATACAAATCACCGCAGCCAGACTCGACCTCAGCATCCCTTGAAACAAACACATCACCCAACACCTGCGAGACCTCCACTGACACCCCGTCGAGAAGAGAGTGACTTTCAAGATACTCACCCACGCCTACAAATGCCTCCACAACACAGGACCCCAATATCTTAACAAAAGAATCTCCTTCCACGTGCCCAAGAGAAACCTCCGATCTGCTGACCTCGACAAGGCCCTGCGCAGCCAAAGAGCAAGAACGGGTGGAAGAGCCTTCTCCTACATTGTGGCTGAGACCTGGAACGAGCTCCAGATCGACATCAGATGCCCCCCACTCTGCACATCTTCAGGTAGACCCTCAAGACCTGGATCTACGACTGACCGGAGCTGCTCCCCCCTAGCGCCTTGAGACCCTCACAGGTGAGTAACGCTTTGAGACAGTGCCATCTTCCTTGCCTTGGTATGCCCCCATTTTCTTCTGAACTGCTGATCTGCTTTGACTGAGTGTGCCCTGGGTTCCTGCCAACCAGGTACCCAGGGCCTGTGTTCCTTCCCTAAAACTGTGCTGAAACTAAAAACCCAATTGGTATCTCTGGCCACCTGTCAGCCCCTAGTAAATGGTACCCTATGTACCCAGGGCATGGTGACCAGAGAAGACCCTGAGGGCTGCAGCACTGATTGTGCCACCCTCAGGGGCCCTGTACCCTGGCACCCACACACTGCCTTTTGCAGGCTGAGTGCCTAAGTACAGAGCTAAACCAAGAGTCGACATGGCACGCATCCATGTGTGCCATGCCCACAGAGCCCGCTGCCCTAGCATACTTCAGTCACCCCTCTAGCTGGGTGGCCTATGCCAGAGGTGTGGGCACAGGTGCATGAGCCCTGTGCCCCTACAGTACCCAGGGCCATTCCTGGGCACTATAAGTGCAGTGATGCCATTAAGAGTATATGGTGCTGGGAAGTTGTCATTACGAACTCCACAGCACCATAATGGCTACACTGAAGACTGACAAGTTTGGTACCAAACTTCTCAGCACATTAAACCCGCACTGATGCCAGTGTGGGATTTAATGTAAAATGCACCAGAGGGCATCTTAGAGATGCCCCCTGAAAACCTAACCTACAATCCACGTCTGGGCTGAGTGGCTGCAGAGGCTGCCACACAGCAGACATGCTGCTGGACCTCTGGGTAGGAGAGCCCCCGCTCTCCTGGGCCTGCAACAATGCACATCCTGGGCGAGGTGCTAGGTCTCCTCCCCCAGGATGGGCAGGAGGATGCTTCAAAGGCATGCCACCTCTGTGAGCTTCCCCAGACCATTTGCTGTACCCAGCAACCAGCCCCCAGCAGTCCTGACCCCCACTCTGGTGGGGAGACTGGCGTGAAAAACTACGTCAGGAAGGGGGGTGTGCCAGCCTGTGCCAACCCCACCCCTCAGGTGGGGGAGACGAGGTGAAGCATAAACCCGGGCTCCGGCCATCTTGAAGATAGGGAGCCCTGCCCAATCCCAGCTAGGCTCCTGCCCCCCTCCCACAGGAGAGGAGCAGGCTAGGGGGTGTACTCACTCCAGGACAGGGACCCATTGGTCCCTGTCCTTGCCCTACCTGTAACACCCCCAAATTCGTGGGGGCTCACTGAACCTTCCTTCCTCAGATCCCGATACGAAAAGAAGAAAGAAGATCAAGAAGAAGAAGACCCGCCGAGCAGCTGCTAACAACAGGATGACAACAACTGACTTGGCCTCAGCCCTACCGGCCTGTCGATCCTGGAACCTGCTCCTGCCTAATCCCGGGGACTCCTGCGGACAGCAACCTTGGGACACCCAGAGGACCTGCCTGCCTTGATCCTCTTAAAGACTGGGACTCCCATTAGCAGAGGCTCTGCTGCAACAACCCACCTGGTGCCAGCCAGGAAGCTCCGGACCAGCCTACTCTGCACCCGCCGAGCCCGGGCGGAGCCCAACCGAACCAAGACCACGAGGACGTCCCCCGGCAACTGGGACCCAAAGTCCAGTGCCCAAATACACTCCTCAGCGAACCAGACGACGCCTGCAGACTCAGAGCCAGGGGCCACCCCAACCGCGACCAGCTGAGGGTAAGCTTTTCCGACACCCCTGCACCCGGCAATAATGAGGAAACACAATTTAGTGGTTAGTCTCTATACACTGCATGTACTATATGTATGTCACCCGTACAGCAGGCCTTAGAGCCCTAAGGAGGGTGCATTATATTACATGTGAGGACATATCTGCATGAGCAGATATGTCCCTGTAATGCCTAGTTCCATTGCTGACATTGTCAGTGATCACAAAGCTATCTTAAGGTATGTACTGGGCACTGGTCATTACGAGCTAACCAGCTATACAATGGCTTCATTGGAAACTACTGATGTTGGGTATCAGTCTTAATAAATCTGCACTGGTTCCAGTACCAGATTTATGAAGACATGCACCCAGAGGGCACCTTAGAGGTGCTCCCTGAAACCTTACTAGTCACATAGTGTGCTGTCTGACTGGTATCTTCCAGCCTGCCACCGCAATGAGCTTCTGAACCTCTGCAAGGGACAGTCCACTCTCTCGTAGGTCAGAAACAATGCCTGCTCCAGGGGAAGATGTTCACACCTCCTCCAGCAGGATGGTTAGCAGATTAGCAACTCAAGGCCAGAGGCTTCAAAGCCTCTTCTGCCTTTGAAATGCATCCATGGCTTCCCCCAGACCTGGGGAATGCCACCCCCTTCCCTAGGACCCATTTGGTACCAGAGTAGGTGGGAAATTAGATAGTAAGAAGGCTTGTCACACTTCCAGGCTAAGCACTGCCCTAAGTTGGGCCACCTGAAGTGGACACTCGAATGAGGGTTTCACCATCTTGCTTTTGGTGAAACTAGTCACTCTGGTTCAGGATTATGCCCTATCCTTGCAGGAAGTGGTTATCTGGGGGTCTAGACATCGTTGTGGTGGGTAGCCCATTTGCTTCTTCCCTATGCTCCCATAAATGCCCCTAAATTCACCATTTAGGGGTCCCCAGACATCAGAGAGACAGATTTTTCTACCTGTGAACAGAAGGATGACAAAGAAGAGCCTTCACCGTGAGAACAGAGCACCAATACCGAACTTGGCACCAAACCCTGCCTGGCTGCTGGCAACTCAACAATTTTAAGGACCCGACTCGTCTGAAATCTGTGCATCCTCCCAAGCCCTTGGAGGACTGTCCAGCACTTCAACAACCACTTAGCATCTCCCTTGGGGTGGAGAAGCCATCCTCCTGCATCTGAAGGCACCAACTGCACTTGCTCGTACACCATTTTGCTGGACTTTGGGCCAACTGAGGGAGCATCATGACAAGAAGAGGTTTTCGTGGTTCTAAGAGGTCAGCCCCATCTCTCCACTGAGTTTTAAAAAACTGGACCCTCCAGGAGCCCCCCATCTAAGGCCTGTTGAATGTCCAGCTCGGACACCACCACGGTCAAAGCAACCTGCACAATGAAGGACTTCAGGACCGATGAGGCTGACACTGAAAGTGGCCCTGGTGTCTTGTTTTCCTCCCCTCTACAGGTCTAAACAAGAACCATGAGAGCCTCCAACGCAAGTGGCCAGCCGGCCAAACACCTCTGCACCCGAGCCCCACAGTCTGGGTTCATGATAACCATCTGTACCCCTGTATGAAGAAACTATTTGGAGAGTCCGTAATAGCGAATAGCTGAAATTTCACTCGTAAAAGGGAATGTATGTAGGTTTTGCAATAATAATTGTGATTCCTACATATTCCTTAATTGCGAATCGCAAACTGCAATTCGCAATTAAGGAATACCTTAGACATTCGCAATTTGTGAGTACCCAATAGGTACTCGCAAATTGCGAATACAATTTCAAGGGTGTTCAGAAGGACACCCTGTTGCACCCCTGAAATAAGCATGTGTGCACATGTGGCACACATCCATACCCTGTATGTGCGTCACATGGCACTTTGAAAAATGCAAAAAAGTTAATTTTTCAAAGAAATTACAAATTACCACTAACTTGAATTGGTGGTAATTTGCAATTTCTAAAGGCAAAATCGCACAACTTGGGTGCTTCCAGAATTGCATTTAAGGAATTGCAATTTGCGATTCCTTAAATGCATTTGCAAAATAGGGATTCGCAAATGTTGCGATTCCCTATTTTGCGAGGGCCTTTTAGGATGATATATACCAAAAAAGGCTTTTTCTTGTCACAAATGGGCCGATTGTGAGAATCAGCCCCTTTGTGAACGGGAAATGGGCTTGATACATATGGGTCTTTGTTTCTAGGTGACCATTGACTTCAGTGGCGTAGCGCTCGAGGCAACCAACTCATCCTGTACCTGGACATGACAGGTCAGGTAAACTAAAACTGCTGGTGATTCTTTTGACCATGGCCCCCTAGCATCTTGAGTTCCAGAGGGCACACCAGTACTTCCACTACAAGTATATGGTTGCAGTATATGTCTTTCCTTCTATAAGATAACATTCCCATATTCAAGGCTCATACTACAAAAAAAGTTTTTTGAGTATTTTACTGTTTTCTTGTAAAATTCATAACTCTGAAAGTGCTTACCTGATTTCAATGATCTTGGTCTCTATAATAAATATATCAAATTCTGTGTTATTTTTATAAATTGGTCTCAGATTTCTTCTTGAGGGAATGAATGAATGAATGAATATTTATTGTTGGTTACTAAAAACCATTACATAAAACCAGCAATACAAAAGTCATCACGTTACAAAAAAAATTAAAATCAAGGACATTTCAAAAGTCAAGTTGTATAGTTAATCCAAAAATGCAAAGAAGCCGGAAAAAAATGTTCATGGGCCGGCTGAGGGCTCTGTGGTCTGGCCAGTAGCAGTCATCAGCATTGCCCGTGCTTTAAAGATAAACTTCCCAAAGGCAGCCATATGCATTACTCTGGACAGGGTGTAGAGATGAAAAATCCCATCCTTTGCAGAGCTTGACCCAGAATGTCTGAGTAATGGCCTAAGATAAAGACTGCGGGGCAACCGCAAGTCGGGGCAACAGAAAAGAAGATGTGCCAATGACTCCCATTTATAGCTGCAGAGCCTGCATGCCTGTGAACCTGGGCTCACCTTGCCACATGGATAAAGTTCTTTTAGGGGCAATGGGTGTAGTCTGTAGGCCAGGATCTTGTGAAGGGCTGCACTTCCCACTGCCTGCGTGAGATGCTGTTTGGGGGAGTTCAGGATGTGCAGGAAACACAGGGTCTCATGCAGGTCTATTCTTCGCCACAGGGACTCCAAATCCAGTTCCAGTGACCGCGGTCGCACTTGTTTTTTAATCGCGTTTTTGATTGTGGAGTATGTAACATATTCAGGATTCCAGGAGTCCATGGCAAGGTTAAGATGGGCCTTAGCCACTTCAAGGGAGGCCGACCAAGGGTTCCCTGGCTCCCTGAAAATACATCATCTCTTCCAGATTTTGCTGGTTGAGGGAAAACTCCAAGCGAACAAGGGTGTTTCTGGTGCATCTTGGGAGGTGGAAAAGTTTCTTGTATGCCCTGCAGTTATTTTTTTCCAGTTCGTGGCTCAGTTTACCCGGGAATGCCTGAAGGGCGTAGTTGAGTGCCGGCATGAGCTTGCCTTTAAGCACTCTGTTAATGGCCGTAGTAGACGGGCTGTGAAGGGAGGCTTGCAGCTTACAGATGGCGTAGGTGATGGATTTGCCTGTGGTCTTGATAGACTTGAGATGGGCACTTGGGAGCCCTTCTCAAGTCTATCATCCTCCTTCTTCTTGAGGGTGTGAACCATTTATTGACTCTGTGTGTGCAAAAAATGCTTAACACTCCCCTCTGATAAGCCTAAACTGCTCAACCACACTACCACAAATAGAGCACATGGGATTATTAAAGTAAGCCCTCTGTAGTGTCTTGTGAGTCTAGTTTTCTTATCTTGATGACAGGGTTGAAAAGGAAATAAAGGGCTGTCATCTATGCAACTGCCTTTCTACAAAAACTACTCACCACACCTTGAACATGTCAGAACTCCCAAAGCATGGTTGGGAGAGAATAGCCATTTACATTTTCGGGCCACTCGACATTGGCCATCGTCTGCTGGTGATTATGGACAAATACTCACGATTTCCGTTAATTGAAGATCAAGAACAAGTCATTGAAAAATTAGATGGCATTTTTGCATCATGGCCCCCTTTCAATAGTCGAGAGTTGAAAGCTTTATTGGCGCATTTGAATATCAAGCATCAGAAGAGTAGACTTTTGTGGCCACAGGCGAACAGACTTGTTGGGCGTTTTATGAGTATGCTAAGGAAAGCAGTGCAGCATGCTACTCTTGAGAACTTCGATTTGAAAACTGTGTTGAATTCAACATCCCACTTCACCACAGGTGAAAAGCCTGTGACATTTATGTTTTGGAGAGCAATAAACACAAAGTTACCTCAATGGGCCAATCCGAGAAACAAAAATGAGACAACAACCCATTAGAAGGACTTGGTTAAAAAACAAACTATGAAAGTATATGCTGACAAAAGATGACATGTGAAGAACATTGTCTTTAAGAAAGGAGATTCAGTGCTCGCACAACAAATGCGGAGAAGAAAATCTGATGATATATTTGATGCAGAACCTTTCAAGTGGTGTCTACTAAATGACAAGTGGTGACTGTCCAGCATCCTGAGAATTCTGTTGCCAGAGACTCTTATCATTTCAGGGACTTAACTAATCGTTTATCAGATTTAACTATTGAAGGAGAGACTGGGTCTGAAACATCAGTGACTGCTGTTGCCTCTAAACCGATTACTCAGATTCTCGTCTTTGGTGATGACACCTGCCAGTTTCCAGAACAAGATCAGGGCGAACAATTAAAGCACCAAAAAGACTGATTGAAGAGATTTATTTGTACATGTCTATCTATATATATTTTGTACAAATGTGTAATCTTTTATGTAAGAGGGCGAAGTAGGTACAAATGTATGAAGGCATTTTGCATTTCCTAACAGTGAGAATCTCAATTTTGGGCCATTAGGAAATGCAAAATGTCATTTCAGTATGTGCGAAAGGCATTTGCGGTGGTGCAAAATGCGATTTCTACCTAGTAGAAATAGCATTTTTGAAATCGCAAATAGGGATTTCCAAATTGTGAATCTCTAACCACATGTTATAAGGATTTCCTAGTTGAGCCTAGTCTCTAAATGGCCATTTAAGAAAGTCAATTACCATTGATTCAGATCATGTGGTAACCAAGTGCAAACTATAAAAAGGCACCCAAAATGTATCATGCTCTTTCACAATGGCGGCTTTATATGTTCGGGCGAGGAAGATGAGGATATTGTCTGGTAGGCAGAGAAAGAGGAGAAGACAGGAAAGGATATTTACAGTGCGAGTCACCCTTTTTGAAAAGACTGAGGAAGATATTTATGAGAAGTATAGACTCAGTAGTCAGGTGATTCTTGATTTATTTGCTGAGTTATAACCTCAGTTACAGACCCCAACACCCAGAAGCAATGCAGTCCCACCACATCTACAGGTAGTGTGTTACCTACATCTCTTAGCTTCTGGCAGTTACCAAGGGGTCATAGCAGTGACGGGGGGGTCACAAAGTGCTCTTTCCAGGTTCTTTCACAGGTTCTTGGACATCATGGTTAGTAAAGTAAACCAGTACATATCTTTACCCAATATTCCCCAATTAACATACCAAATTGATGTTTTACCGGATAACACAGTTCTCCAATGTCAATGGCTGTGTTGATGGTATACACATTGCCATATGTCCCCCCTCAGCAACTGACTTCACATACGGGAACAGATAAAGCTCACACTCACTCAATGTGCAGCTAGTGTGTGATGCTTCCTGTATCATAACAGACATGTGGCCAGATTCCCAGGCAGCACCCATGACTCATTATTGAACCGACTGTCACTGGGTGAATCTGACAATTTGTTTTTTACGAGGTATGAGAATTACTGACTAAATAAATACAGTGGCAACGACGTTTGTGTAATGTGACCTAATGCACACCTTTTTATCCAAAAGTACTCCATGTTATCCACAATTGGTGCGTGCGTGCTGGACAATGCCTTGCCCAAAGGCAACAGGTTTTAACAGCAACATCATGGTGTGAGGCAGCATTACCCCCCACTTCCAGACGCACTGCTGTTTGCGCATGTTTAGCGTCATTCAAATGGTTTTTCTTCTCATGCTCTTAAGGTGACACTGCAAATGCCTTGCGTCCCTGTATACTCACGCCATACCTGACTTCAAGGACAAAAAGTGAAAGGCAGTACAACAGGGCGCACAGGACAACACATTCAATCACAGAGAGGACCTTTAACATCCTGAAGTCCCGGTTTCGCTGTTGCCACAAGACCCACGGAGCACTACTGTGCAGGCCTGAGGTGTGCTGCAAGACCATCGCCACATGTGCCATACTGCACAACATTGCAATGAAGAAGGGTCTACACAATATCCCCATAGAGCCTGAATCCGACTCTGATGATGATTTACCAACACAATAGGTGCAGCAGGAGGTTACACATGCAGCAGAGGGATGAGTTCAATGCACAGAGATCACCAACAACTATTTCTGAGGTAAGAGTAATTAAAACATCTAATAAATAGGTATCATACATGGTGGTAATGCATGGTGCCTAACTGAGAGGCCACCTTTTATTCAGGAAGTTTTTCCCTCAAGAATTAACTGTATCCATTGTGGCTGTAACATTGTTTCAACTAGGCAACAAAGTATGTACTGACAAACAATACAAAGTAGACTCATGACTCTGAGTGTTCAGTGATTCACTTCTTCTGGCCTCTGGGGTTTGTGTGCCTTGTCAGCAACACTGGGGTGTGGAACTGTTGACATGTCCCAGAAGTGTTTCGGCATGAATGCCTGGAGCTGCATGCCTCCAGAATAGACGTGCCACTGAGGCTAGAGCCATCTTAACTCTCAGGTGAGGGCAGGATGTTGGGGATACAGAGGTTGTGGGTTTGAATATTCAAGGGCTGTGGTCACTTGATTAGCCTAAATGCAACATCCTGACAGCAGTGCCCCATTTCAGTCTGTATGTTGACAGTTCGCCTTGGTAGTGTTGTTGTGGCTACTGCCAATTGGTTGATGGAATGGGTGAAGGAATCAAAGCGTGCCAGGTACTGCCTGTGCCGCTATCTCTGTACATGGTGCTCCTTGTCCATGGCAGCAATCCACCAGTCCTGCCCTTTCTCCACTTGATGCATCAACCTAGACATTCATAGCAGATGTCTATTGAAAGTCTTTATTTGTTTTGTTTGCAAGCACTGTACAGAGAAGATGGATTTCTCCAGGCCACCCAAACACAGGAGAACTCTCTGTCATGTCGACTGACACATTATCATTGTCGACTGTTGATATCTGACTTCTGCCCTGTCTGTGTGCCCTGCCCACAGATGCTGTGGTCTCCCTGCTCTGCAATTGTCTCTCATCACCTTACACAAAGTTTGGTAGTGGTGAGATAGTTGCTCTCCTAGTAGCTGGAGTTGGGATGATGGGCTGAGTAATGGGTGACGTTGTGTCCTCAATTTCCACATGTGTGTCTGTAGTCCCTTCAGCATTAAATGTTTCTGGCATATCTTTGGTGTGATCTGTGGAAACGCATGCATATAGTCAGTGTTAATAAATGGTTAATGTTTGTTCACTATATTGTTGTAACTGTGGTTCATTTGTTTATGACATGTTATGATGTACAGAGATGTTTGGTGCAGGCATCCACACACAGTACATCAAGCATGTTATGTGTACTATAGCTTCCATGATGCATTGCCAGGGTAGAGCAAGAAGCTCAATGGAGTTATTTATGCTTTGATGTATGATTCATGGATTTGCTAACATTATATTATGTTAAGTAAGTAAAGGGAAGGTGACTTACCCTGGCGGGTGCCTGCAGGATTGAAGGTGTCAATGTCAGACACTCCCATCACACTTTCTGCTTCCAGGGTCCCCTCAATGAGTGTTGACATGGGAGTGGGGTTTTATGAGGGACCACCACCTGTTCCACGACACTCAGCGATCCTGCTGGACACCTCCTCCTTTGTGCGAGACACCTAAGGAGTTCATCTTCTCCAAGATGCTGACCCAGATCTTTGTTCTTTGGCTTTATGGTACTGTGAAGAAGACCTTCCCAAACAGTTGGTCCATATGGCAGACACATTCTTTTGTCAAGAGCTTCAGCTCCTTTTCTGAAAATCTCACCTTCCTCTTCTTGCTCCCTGAATTCTTGTCCCCATTTTCTTTGGACATGGTATTCTCCAGGAATGGTGTAATACACTGGCAGTAGTGAGGCAGGAGCACTCCCTTCTTCGAGCACCTTTGTAGGTTTCTGGTTTGTGGTCACGCCCTGTATTTGTAAATTTCCTGGTCTTACGTCATAATTTTGTACCCGGAATGCGACTTTTCCTATTTTGCGATTTGCTATTAGGAAATCACAATTTTGCGATTTCCTACTAAGAATTCAGAATTTTATGATTTCCAAAGTAGAGATTTCCAATTGCGAATGCGAATCAGTAAGAATCACTATTAGTGAAATCGGCTGTTACATTCATACCGTTTTGCAATTCCCAAATAGCTATTTCTATGGATTTGCAATTTGGAAATTGCAAATCTGAAATTTCGTACATATGGCCCACAGTGTCTTGCGAGTTTGAAATGATGGTACCTTTTTCGCTCCATAGAAATGTAATGATAGTGTTAGAGGAGAATGCAACAAAGGCTGTTTCAGAATATTGAGTTTGCAGAATAATAAAGATGTTTAATACTAAGCTCCGTGTGTGGCGTAATCAGTTGTGGGTATCCAGGCTGGAGAGGAAGCTATACCGAGTAAACCAATAAGGGTCGTCTGGACTTTTTGCACGGTGCACCCTACATTGACCCACTACATAAAATGCCAGCTTCCTACATTTCTCCTATGTGTAAATGATGATTCTTAATTCACAAATATGTCCATGCTTTACTTACGCATTCAGCAAGATTCACTTTAATGATTGGTAAAGTTTGGCTATTGTGATACTGTGTAGTTCTCAGGGCTTGAGTCGGGGTACCACGCGGTGGACGGCGACCCCCCACTTATTTTAACAGGAGCTCGATAACTGGAGCAAATGGAGCCACACATTCACATTTTGGCCTCTCTGGGGCAAGATCGGAGCTCATTCAGAACGCTGCTCACGCTCTGGCTTCTCGGATGCAATCGCATCTAAGGGGTGAGTGAGGGGAGGGAATGAGTTTGATGGTGCAAGACACCTTTTCGTGACGTCACTTCCTGTCGTGACGTCAGCGTCCCCCCTGTTCTTTTTTTTTAGGACTTGTGCCCGGGTAGTTCTGCAATTTATCTTTGAAATTGTGAACCCATGAGAAGTGCGCAGTGAGGTGGAATATGCAGCAATATGGATCACTTCAGCAAAGTATTTAGTGACATAATGAAATTCGTTAAATTCCAATGGAGAGCCACTAAATCAGGCCTAACTGGGCACCAAATATTTTCAGGGCTGTAAATTGAAGCTGTCATGGTCTCACGAAAACAGAAACTTGTGGGAAGAGGGTTGGAAAGTAGGGTTTCTGAACTGAACTCTGCACTGCAAGAATCTGAGGTAGATTAGGTTTGCCACCAACGACACATACCGCAGCAGTGACGCAGTGTTTTAGGTTATCCATGCTTTGTGTACATATGGCGATCATTACGTCTGTCAAGGCCCTGATCTCTGGTATGCATCGCCTGATGAGAAGGTGGTTCCGTAATCAAATGTGAACTACAGGTCAAAACAGCTGGTGCTGTTTTTCGAAAATATCCAGATGCCTCATTCAAGACCCCAAGTTAATGATTCTTACTTTTAACAGCAACATCTTATAAATCAACAGGTGGCATTGCCAAAGAACCTAGACTCGTGATTTCCAAAGTACAACCGTTTGCCTTCAGATGAAGGGATTTTAGTCCAAGATGGAACGTGACAGATGTTAGTTGAATCATGGCGACTATGCCTCCAAGATGGCGTGTTTGCTTATCCTGGAGTTATTAATTAAGAGCCGCCCTATATACCAGCCAAGCTTCATGGTTATCAGTCTATATCTATATGTTCAAGTTGAAATCGTGAGCTTTAACACACTAAGAACTAAAACCTTCTACTGAGCAAATTATTATAGAGCAAAAACATTACTGCAAAATGCCATAAACATTGGTGACCAAAAATGCAAATCAGGCTCTAGTGAACTTTTTATTTGTGGTGTCACATTTATGCAATCAATTGAGTATGCATTTTGTATGTTTGATTCTTTTCTTAGCACCAAATGTTAACATGACGACTGTTGCACATATTAGAGTCCTGGACCTTCGTTACTTAATGGGCATGGCTCTTGTAATTAAAAAGCATCATATGTACGAATAAAAAATAAAACGTGATACAGGAGGGAGAAAAAGCATTTTCTTTGAATGTGGTTTGAAACGTATTAACACTCTACGATCTTACTTGTCAAAACATAGTTAAACGGTGCAATTTTACTTAAATCAATATTTCCAAGCATAGAACAATAGGCCTGACTGTTACCAGTTACATTCATTTGATGGGATGCAAAGTGGACAAAGATTACCTCTATATGCAGGTACATGTAAAAATGAAAGCCTCCCCCCCCCCCCCCCCCCACCCCCAGAGCAGAAAAAGTCAAGGTGCAGATTAACAAGAGCTTAAATTTGAAATACACACTTTGAAAGGCCAGGTAAAATCTAATCAGCTTTTACCTAACCATTAACAAAAGTATTGATTATTATGGTATGAAAGGGACAGTTCTGCTTGTGCTGCAGGCCATGTAATTTTCTCATCTTCTGTCAAGTATATGTACATGTATGTCCTTGTTATGGATAAGCTGGAAGCAGTGATTAATAAAAACAAGTTAAAAAAATATATACATATTCTGTCAAGTATCAGAATACGATTTAAGTAGCTAAGTAAAATTATATCATCTTATTGCTGACAGCACTTACTAGAATGTTGTAAGCGATAGCTATTTACCTTGGTTAGCAGCAACCCCAGGTATCCGTTTCTGGCAAAGAACCGGGATATGGTATCCATCTGTTTGATGGCTGTAAAGAGTGCAGGCAGGACATTGCTGAGGAGATTAGACGGGTCGTTCTCATTTGCTATGGCATCAAAATGGCGGTAAAGTGCCTCCAGGTATTTGACTCTATCCTTTGTGGCATTTGATGCATCTGTAATACTGAAGAGGAACCATTTGCAAATAGTAAGCCACAATCCTTACAATTAGTATGAAATAGAATTGTACCAACAAGCCCCCTCTTCCTCCCACATTTTGTGACAATTATGTTTTTATCAGTGAAAACAAAATTACAATATAAGCAACATTAAGGGGCTTTGCTCGTTCAAAACAATTTCTTGAGAAATGAGGGGATTTTGTTGACTGATTCAAAATCCGCAACTGCAGAAGAAAGCTAAGGCCTCAAAAGCAAATTTCACAATCTCCTCATTTCTCAGATATAGGGTGTTCCTTTTTTAGTTCAAATGTTTTAAGAAGGGTATGAATGTTCTCTTGTGAGTCTACACCTAATATCAGCACACCACCACTGCCAGCTGACCCAGAGAAGATGCATATAAAACATAAACCATTAGGTCGTGCAACATGGAAAAAACCAGGCCATATCTCTTGATTCTATCCTTGTTTACCAGAATGAAGACACTCTGCCGCCCATTCTGGCTTTAGCCCCTCCCTTTCGAACATCATCAGAAGCTGCAGTGGAGACACGTCTACACTCATTCCCTATTCGTCACTTGTTTAGTTCTCCTCCTGGAGGAGATTGTAGGAGAGATGCCTAAAAGAAAAAATGGAAGAAGTCCTTGGGTGTAGGCAACGAGTAGGATCATGGCTTGAGGTGGACAAAGGTTGTGTTGATCTTGGAAGTGACCTTGGTGCATGGCTGGGGTATGTGACTGAATGGATTCATAGAGGTGCTCTTTTCTTACAGTAGGAATTTTCTGGTAGAGAATTTGCTCTGTCTAAGATGCTTTTCTGAGAGGAAGCTCTCACTTGGTACCTGTGAATTAGAAGTAGCACACAAATATATATGCCTGCTGCTATAACCCAGTGAGTCAATGGACTGGCATTGGAACCTGTAACCTAGATGTTACAAAAATATATTAAAACATGTTTTTATTGCCTTTGCACGATGTAACAGTACAAACAATAGACCAACAAGTCAACTACAGCAATCAACAACTATGTCACAGAAAAATGCAGCCGATGATAAGTTAACAGATCCATAATATAACATAATACTTATATCAACCTCATTCACAATTGCCAATGGTACAGCCCAGGTGACACCAGTCCTCCCAGTGTAGCAGAGACCTTATCAGCAATAACATTTATTCATCTGTAGAGGCGGTGGAATCGTCCTCTTCCATTGAGGAGTGTTGTCTAGACCTCTCAGGGGTCCGAAAATCACCCAGGAGCTACCCCCAAACCCTAAGATCTTCCCCCACTTTACCATCGCGCATACACTGTTTTAATTGCACCTCCTCTGCCACCACCCATTAAGTCACATCAGCAGCCATCCTGAACTCCAAAATAGGACTCCCTTGACCCATCCAGGTAATCGCAACATGGTGCTTAGCTAGTAACAGTAACACATGAAAAAACGTAAACACCATTTTTTGCCCTTCTTTTTGTCTACAGATGTCTCCCACCAGGGAAATGGTGGGCATCGCAGTAAGTGGAATAGAACCACTGCTCTCACCCGTACCACCACATTCATAATGGCGCCCCCAAATTCATCTAGAATGTCTGCACAAGTGGGCAGGTCCATGGCAAGTGCAGGAAAGAAGCAACTGGACAGGACTCCACCATTAGGGGCAGCTGAGATGCTGAGCATGGCCCATATTTTAAGCAAGAGCACAGGTGTTATGTATGTGTGGTGTAGGAAATGGAAGTGGGCGATTTTTAACTTTGCATTACTCAAGATGGATTTTTCTAATGTAAACATCCTCTCCCATTGTGCATCTTCAATATATACCCCTAGGTCATTGTTCCAAGCTGCACATGCAGGCGGTAGGGTTCGTGTCCGATTAGTCATCATGGCCCTATAGAGGAGAGACACCAAGTGGCGCCCAAGCTCCAGCAGCCCCCAGAATGTATGCGACGTGACCAGTATTAGGGAAGGAGGGCCATATGTCCCTAACTATAGCAGTGAGACTGGCTTGTTTCAGAAACTGCCCTGGTCCCAGATGAAAACTGTCATGTGGAGCCTCAAATGTGATAAACTCGAATATATGTCTCATATCCTCCCTTTCACCAGGTAGACCCATCCATGGTATTCGCAAGCACTCTGCAAGCAGGTAAGTCCCAGAGGACAAATTGCCCGACAAAGGAAGTTTTCTTTAACACCACCATGACGATACGCTCCCACAGGGAAGCAGTGTGCTTAATAATGTTTATGATCTGTTCAGCACCCCTTCCCCTTAAAAGCTGTGGGAAAGTCAAGCCCGTCACAGAGCCCTGCAGGAGCAATTTCTCTGGAATTGTGCTCCTCCATGAGCCAGTGTGCAGTGTTGTAAATTAGAGGCCACGTGGCATTGTTCTAAATTTGGAATCGCCAGTCCCCCCTCCTCCAGCTGAGAGAAGAAGAAGTTCTTCGCCACCCTACTATGCCCCCCTGCCCAGATCAAGGAAGTAAGTAGGGAATGCAGCCTCCTGAACACCGTTTGAGGTGGCCATGAGCCCCACAAGTGAGAGTGGGAGGTTGTTCCAGAATTGGACGGAGGTTCGTAGTCCCTCCATGATCCTGTCTATATTGTACTGTAGACATGTTTGTCTTGTGTGGGCCACCGCCATCCCCAAGTAACTGAATCTGTCAGCCTCTCAATGGAGGGGCAAGGGTGGTAAAGTCTCCTGGCCTCGGAAGAGAAGTGTTCCCGAAGAAAACACCAAAGATTTCTTATAGTTAATCCGAAGGCCAGGTAGCTCCTCAAAAGTATCAAGATATCCCAGTAGAAAAAGGAGAGAGAGTGTAGGGCCATAAGGTAAAAAAGGGTATCATTGGTGAAAAGAAACACCAGATGAATGATAGAAAAAAAGATCTTTACAGATGGTGCTTTAACCCAGCAAGTTTTCTAGCTGGGATTGTACCCTGTCCCCAGCTAAGTTCATCTCTGTCTCATTAGTGGATCTATTGATCTACTTGCCTCTCTAACTAGGATTAGACAGAAACCTCTTTTTTGTGGATAAATTAATTCACTGAGGTATCACGTTTAGCATGTTGATCTTGCTTATTTGTAGGTTGTCGGGAAGTAAGAGCGAGGCAAGAGTTGGGGTTTTTAGGTCTCTCCTAGCAAACGCAGCGCATGAGCTGCTTCGCCTTGGCGAGACTATTGTTGTGGTTTGGTGCGCGGAGGGAGACAAACCATGTGCGCTCACGGACAGGCAATGTGCACACGCAAGGCGTCTCCTCTCCACGCTCACACGCTTGTTTAAGTGACATGCATGCATCTGGTGCACGGCGTGATCACGAAGTACATTCACCAGCCTGCCCGCAGAACAGCCCCCTTTCCCCTGCGCGAGTAGGGTCCCTCCCTCTTGTCACACTGTGTGGCTTGAACAGAATCACTGCTTCATGCAATGTGCTGCTTGCGGAGCCCAGACCCCCTCCGTGTCAGTCTCCACCTCCCTCACCCCTCCACCCACAGTGTCTATTAGTTTCATCTCTTTTACGAATATTTCCACTGGAAAGCCCCTGTCTATTTTCTTGCATCACTCTGGTCACCTTTTCCAAGAAGCAGTGCCGGCACCGGTTCCTGACCTGGCCGAGGCTGCAGCACGTAAGCGGTGCTGGTGGTCTGTGTGCTCAGTGTTGCATCAGAGGGGATGTTTTCAGGAAGTCTGCGTGTTCTGTCTCACTGAGTAGGAGATGTTCTTGGAAAATACTATAAACGTGTGTATGATGAGCATGAGTGTAGTACAGGGGTGTGTTCATGGAACGTTGTATATGCATATACTTACATGCATTTGCATGCTGGGCGAGCTTGAGTTTGGTTCAGTAAAATAAAGCGGGCACAGAGTAGTATCTGGCTGTATTGTGCATTTGCGCCTATGGATGCGTGCGTATAGATAGGGTCATGTACATGTATGACAAGACACCGCCAACTACACACACATGCAACCCCTGACACACAACACCTTTACATTTGTTTCAGCCTACCCCCTAGCATGAAGGGTGAGGCCGCCTTCCACGCAGCAGGGTGAGAAGCTGTGCTCGTGGGGGTGTGCAGGGACTCCTGGGTCCCTGCTTCCTTCCGCGCAGAGCAGGGGAGGCCCCAGCCAGGGATGCCTCGTACAGCTGCTCTCTCAAGGCCACCGGCAGGTGTCTGTAACCATGGAGAGAGCTGGAGGGACCAGCCAGGAGGGTGGAGGCGGAGGGGTACTGATGGATGCCTGCCGTTCCCGAAAATAGGCAAGCCGTGGCCAAATAATCATTAGCGGGGGTTGCGTTGATCCTCCAGGTGGGGGCACAAACCTGGGTGGTAGCTCAGCGGAGCCCAATTTAATGACCATGAACTGCCGTGCCCAACCCACCTGCGGTGCTGGAAACAACCTTTATACCAACATCGCGGGCACATTTTAGGATAACGAGCTCTGGGTTCGCTTGGGTTCGCCCACCCTACCCTCCCTGGGTGTTTCCCATTGGCCGTTTGCATGACCAAAGCTCTTCCTTGTACCTTGATTCTGAGGTGAAACAATTCTCCAAATATGAGGCTGCAAATAGGGTTGAGCCATTTAGCGTTTTTTAATGAGCTGGCATCTTTTCAGAACAGGAAACATGTTAATAAAAAACGTAAATGAGCAGAAAGATTGGATATGTAATTCTGTTTGTGGTGCAGGGGCATTTTTTTACTTTTATGTCTGAGCCCCGATATACGTCAGAGGAGGGATAATTAAACGTGTCTTTAAAATGGAAGCCGGGTCTGGCAACCATGGAAGGCATTGCTCTGAAGTCGGGGCTCCTCCGGGCATGAATCCAGTGCCAGCTTTTTACCTGCTCACCAGTCTCAAGAGTCGCCCTGCTCTACCCCATGGTATCTACAGCAACCCTTGTGCCGGAGGTGGATAGCGCGCACGGAGCGTGGCTCTGGAGTGAGACCTATTGCAACTCCCTCTCAGCCGCAAGGCTTCCAGCAGCAGACGGGAACTACACATGGGGCGGCAAGGGAATTTTGGAACAAGTGGGACCTTCATACCGACCCCACCATGCACTGAACGAGTGTGCAAGCTTGCCCCTCCTTATGCAGGGATATAACTAATAATGGTGCCGCAGGTGCAGTGACACCGGGGACCACTGATGTGAGTGATCCACTTTCCCCCGTTTATACATGTTTTCTTGAGGCTTTTGTTACACATGCCAGTGTGAGGGTTTGATACCCTAGTCAAGGGTTTGGGGTTCTATATACAACCAATTTGATTATACTATGGTGCATGATGGAAATAACAATGAGGCCAACGGTGCATTTTGCAACAGGAATGTTGACATGATCTGATATGATATGATATGAAGGGGATATATTTTCCAATGCCATTTTGAAACAAAGCGAGCTGGACATTTTTTTTTTTTTAAGCTTGGCAGTATACTACAACACTAGGTATTGTGTGTGTGAGTGTGTGCAGTTCCGAAAGTATCTCACAAAGGTGTCCAATGCTTCTGGTTATGAGACGGTGGCCAAGAGTATATCTTCTATGTATGTGTCTATCAGAAAATTATGCCTCAGCAGAACGACAGACTGTCAAGTATACATCTAATTCTGGCACACTGGAGAAGCCTTGACTGCCTTATTATGTGTGCTAGAATGAACAAGCCTTTGCAATGCAATAGGTCTTGCATTTGCAAGACTTTGGGCTACTGGCATTGTAAATGATAAACCTTTTATCTATGTGTTGGTTTTGATAACATATATATTAAAAGACATTGTCATTTACAATGCGAACAGCTTAAACTTGCGCAAATGCGAGACCTATTGCATTGCAAATGCTTGTTTGATGAGCCTACAGAACAATTTACGGCTCTGTCTGTGTTCATACGTTCCCCTGGAGGTCAATTCCAGTGCTCATGAGTATGGCAGAAATACATTATTAAATATGTGTGTGAAATGTAGGAGGTGTTAAAAGCATCTTGTTTAAGCCTCCTAGGCACTGATCAGGGACTACTTTCCAAGGTGTTCTTTCGAACCTCCGAGGAGCAATTCCATACAGAGCTTAGTGAGTGATGAAAATAGTCTTAAAACAATCAGAGCCTGAGCAGGTAATCGGTACAGATGTCTAAGCAATAGAGCCTCTGTTTAAACAGGGGTCTGCCCTGCGTGAACACACCAAGCCGTGCTGACTGATCCCACGGTAAGAGAGCGCATCGCCTGCTTAGGCACTGCCAGGATTAGGAAAGAGCAGATGGCTGAGGTTAAGGTCAAGGAACCGGACCATAAATCTTACTTTACATCATCCGTCACATCAAACCTTACTCCGATTTGAACCCCTAAACATAATCTAAATGTAGCCCTAATTTTGTCTCTAACTTCACTCTTACTCCAACCCTAGCCCATTTTCCTCACAATGGTTTCTCCTGTTTTGTAGTCTGGTTTTGTACTACTCTGTTTCTTTGTCACTACATCTTTTTTTTTTTTTAAACAAAAAGTATTTATTGAAATAAAGAACATAAAACAATTCATAAATATGTGCAGCAGTGCAAGGTATTCACAGTAGTTACTTTCAGCCTGTCCAGTACAGTCTGCATATAGTGAGACGCCAAGAGCATAGATTCCACTGTATGGAGTCCGAGGAGGGTCAGGGCTTACTGGTGACGAATGCAAAGCCCAGGCCTACCAGAAGGAGACACATGGAGATGCTAAGGAGGACCGTAACGACCACCATGCCGCCAGAGCGTCCTGTCAGAAACTGGGCCATGTCCTGCACGCTGGGGGCCAACGGTTTTCTGAACAAGGAGGTTTTCTACTCCGAAACGTGTAAGGCTTGAACTTGCTCTGATTAAAATGTTGGCTGTTCTCAATGGAATTCTGTGAATTCGTCTGTTTGGGTGTGCTCTTCGAACAGGGGAGAGTTTGTTTGCAATAAGATGACGGCAATCCAGCCGTGAAGACGCACCACCCCAATTGGTACAGGGGCCACTGACACGGAACTGCTCCGAGCCTACATGTGGCTAAACAGACTTGCACGATTTTCTTCTTTTTATTTCAAAAGATTTTATTAGAAGAAGTTTTACAAATCAGTACAGAGTAAGCCGATCGAGGGCAACACTGGTTAAATGTAGACATACGCATCGGTGATAATACATACGGGCTTGTTGCGGCGCCTGTGTGCTGGTTAAACATAGGCTGCTTGAGTCCTTATCGTTACATAGCGGTCATATGCCTTGCCCCCTATGGTCGGATGAGATCATGTGTAGAGGTAAGTAGGACGAAGACGAGAAGAAGAGAGAGAAAGGACGGACACAGGGGCAGTGGTTAGAGGTTTGTATGGCCAGAGAGTATGCAGACGGGTTACGCCAGGGGGGAGGTGGGGGGGGGGGGGGGGGACAGTGGAGCTGTAAGGCAATGTGGTGCGTTCACAGCGGTTTTTGCGAAGCAAGGTATTTGTCCAGGGAGAGCCACATTTCATTGCTGCATCCAGCTTGTGGGGTTCGATTTTTCGTTATATTGTCTGCCCCCCTTAGGAAGGTGACCCAGTTGAACCATACTTTGAAAGTGGCCTTCCCTGTGTCCCTCCAGTTAGAAAGGACTGTCTTGGTTGCCGCCGTGAGGAGCAGGTCAATGAGGCTCCTGTCATTGGCAGATTGAATCTCCGGCTGAGGAGGTCCAGTTGTGGATGTACCCAGTTACATTGTAGATGAAATCTGTTACTTTCCCCCAGAAGTTTTTAACTTTAGGGCATTGGACAATCATGTGTTCTAGGTCTCCTTTTTGTTTCTGACAGTTCCAACATAGGTCCTTGTCTATGAGCCCGACCGCTGCTAGGCGTGCCGGGGTCCAGTATGCTCTGTGTAGGAGCCAGAATTTTGTTTGAGCTAGTGTGGAGGTGACTTTGTTCCTGCTTGCCGAGGCCCAGAGGAGGGCTTTTTCTTTTTCGCTAAACCGCCCTGCGTGTAGTGTTTCCCAGTGATCTATGACTTTCCTGTTTAAGTTGGTTGTTTTGGCCCTTAGTAATTTATATAGGTAAGATGTTTGGTGCCCAAGTTTATTGAGATTTGTCAGGTATTGGTGTATTGTTGGTACCTCTTTGCTTAATCTTGCTCTAGTGATTGCCGCTTTGATTTTGAGAAAGTTATATAATTCTATGTCTGGGAGATCGTACGCCTTTTGTAGGCTGGAGAAGGTGGAAGGGGACCCTCGTTCTTCTAGTTGGGATGGGGTA
This sequence comes from Lissotriton vulgaris, assembly GCF_964263255.1. Lineage (NCBI taxonomy): Eukaryota > Metazoa > Chordata > Amphibia > Caudata > Salamandridae > Lissotriton > Lissotriton vulgaris. Next base: position 540,531,741 of record NC_141694.1, on the reverse strand, counting down.
CGGATACCTCGCTGGAACCAGGGGGTTGTGATAATTATGCTTTTTTTTTATTTAATTTTTTTGTTGAACCAAATGGATTCGTGTTTTGTGTTTTTTATACTCTTTTCCATTCTTTTGTCTACTTGCAGGAGGGCGTTTTTGGTGTTCCTGAAGATTGTGTTGTTGGCTTCCAGGTGTTTGTTAGCCGTAAGGAGGGCCGCCGGGTTTAAGCCTCCCGGCAGAGCTTTCTCTAGGTCCAGCCAAGCTGGTGTGTATCCCTGTTCCTGCGTGAGCCAGTATATGCCTTGTCTAGTGAGGCAGGCTGTCTGGAAAGTGACGTTGAGCCCACCTAGGTCCTTGCTGAGCCTAAGTTTCTGGAGGCTAATCCTGGCTTTTTTACCCCTCCAGAGGAACGAGTTTATCATTGTGTTCAGTTTTTTGTGGAATTCTTCCGTGACTATCAGTGGCAGCATACTCAGCAGGTAGTTGACCATGGGGGTTGTCATCATTTTAATTGTTTCTACTCTGCCCCACCAACTGACGTACTTGGGAGACCCCGTGTCTAGCCTGTCTTTTATTTTGTTTAGTATTGATTTTTCATTGTGCTCAAGTGTTGACTTGAGGTCCCTGTCAAAGTAAATACCCAGGTATTTTAGTGTCCCCTTTTACCAGAGTAGGACGGAGGCTCCTAACACCTCCCTGGTGGTATGGGCGTTGAGTGGCTTGCTTTCGGACTTGCTTCTGTTAAGCTTGTACCCTGCTACATTGGCATACTCTTCAATGGTGTTCATTAGTGCTTCTATTGAGGGCTCGGGGTTCTCTGTCATGAGGAGTATGTCATAGGCATATGCTGCTAGTTTGACCGTGTTTCCGTTGGCCTCCACCCCCTTAATCACGGCATTATTTCTGATCATGGTCAGTAGGGGTTCTAGGGTCAGTAGGAACAGTGCCGGGGAGAGTGGGCAGCCTTGTCTGGTTCCTCTTTCCAGAGATAGGGCCTCTGATGTGCCCCCATTCACCACGACTCGGGCTTTGGTTGCCTTGTACAGCGCCATCACCATTGACCTATACTTCTCACCTAGGCCGAACTTCTGCATGCATTGGTCAAGGAAGGGCCATGAAACTCTGTTGAAGGCCTTTTCTGCGTCTAGCGCGATCATCTCCGCTGGTTTAGTGTTGGAGGAGGCGTACTTAATTATATGGCAGAGGAGTCTTGTGTTGTCTTGGGATAGTCTGTTTTTAAGGTAGCCCACTTGCGTTTTGTGTATGAGGTTTGGAAGTTGTGCGTTGAATCTTCCCGCTAGTATTTTTGCGTATATTTTGCAGTCTACGTTAATTAGGGAGATGGGTCTATAGTTCTGCGGAAATTGCGTGTCTTTGCCTTCTTTGGGGATGACTATGATGTTGGCCTCTGCCATTAAGTTTGTCATTTTCCCTTCTCTGATGCAGTGTGTGAAAACCTCTTTCAGTGTAATTATGGGGAGGAAGTGTTTGTAAAATTTGGCTGTGTAGCCGTCCGGCCCCGGTGCTTTGTTATTCTTTACGGCCGCTAATGCCATATCTATTTCTGCCCCTGTTAGTTCTGACTCTAGCGATGCACATTGTGACTCTGTTAGTTTGGGTAGGTTAAGCTTGCCCAGGAGGGCTGCCCCCCCATTGGGGTTGAGATCTTTGTCCTCTTTGTAGTTCCTCATAGAATTCTTTGAAAACTCTGAGAATCTCTTTGTTAGCTGTTTGAGATTTCTTGTTGGCGTCAGTCATGGCTGCTATTGCGTGTTGTCTTTGCTTGCTTTTAAGGAAAGAGGCCAGGGCTTTGCCTGCTTTATTTGCTGAACAGAGATTTATGGCTTTGTACCTGTTGATCCAAGTGCCTGCTCTCTCGCTTAGAATCTTATTGAGTTTGTATTTTTTCCTTGTCAGGGTCGTTAGTGTGTTCCTGTCGGCTAGGTTGACACTGTGGTGCATCTCCAGGTCTTTGATCTGTCTCTCTAGATCTGCTATTGTTTTTTTCCTGTCCCTGTTCATATTAGCCTTGATGCTTATTATTTCCCCCTTATTGTGGCCTTCATAGCATCCCATAGTACTCCCTTGTCTATGTCTGGCTTGTTGTTCATTTCTAGATAGTCCTAGATGGCTTCCTCTATTGCCGCCGCATTGATTGGATTCTTAATGACATCGCTATTGAATCTCCATCTACAGCTAGTTTGTTCGTTGTGGCAACCGCTAAGTGTTAGGCTGATGAGGGAGTGGTCTGACACTGTTCTTGGTGCAATCTCTGTGTGTTCTATGAGGTGGGTGTGTGTGGCTGACATCAGGATGTAGTCGATTCTGCTATACGAGCTATGGGGGTGGGAGTAGAAGGTGTAGTCTCTAGCTTCTGGGTTTTGGAGTCTCCATGGATCTTTGAGATGGAGTTTGGCGCTTAGGTTCCTAAGTGTGTGTTGGGACTGTGTTTGGTGGCTGGTCCTTTGTGGGTGTCTGTCTAGTGTTTGGTCCAATACCTGGTTAAGGTCCCCTGCTACTATCATGAGCTCCTCTTGGGGGAGAATGCTGAGTTTGTCTCCCACTTCTCCCCAGAAGGACTCGTCCTCCGTGTTTGGGCCATCGATGTTGGCTATGTGTATCGTTTCCTCCCCACGCTTCAGACTGGTTATTAGCAGGCGTCCGTTCTTGTCCGCCTGATGCTCGAGTAGGGTCAGTCTGGCTTTCTTATTTATTAGCGTTACTACTCCTCTTTATTTCTGAATGGCTGGTGAGCACAGGGTTAGCCCAACCCAGTTCGCCTTTAGGCGTTGTGCGTCCTCTTCGGAAAGTTTTGTTTCCTGCAAAACATATATGTCGCTTTTTAGTTTGTTAGATAGTTCATTATCTTCCTCCTCTTTATCAGGTGGTTGAGCCCTTTGACATTGAGTGAGGTTATTTTCAGGTCTGAGAGTAGTTGGGGGTTACTGTGTGTTGCCATGGTAAGAGTATCTTATCGTTCTTGTCTGACGCTGTGTATAAGGGGTTGATTCCCATGCATTTTGGTCTATCCACCCCTCTCCTAGTACCTCCCTGCGTGCCCCATATGGACGGTCTGCGATGCGTGATGGCTGGAAATGTGTGTCAGTTGAGAGTGTAAGAAGTAGAGAAAGAAAGAAAAAGAAAAATGAATATATGGTCTGTACTGGCCTACCCCCTGCCCCCCCCCAGCCCTCCCATCCCCCTCCCTCCCTCCCCCCGCATTTCGAAAATTGGGCGTGCGACAGCAAAGTACCCTCCTCCCACTCCTCCCTCTGAGGGTTTCTGAGATATGTACGGTCTTGGCCCCAGGCTTGACCCGGGATCATCAGTAAAGGATATACATTTGGTCCGTGCGGGAGATGATGCCGTGTTGGGCTCCTCACGTCCCAGGGTGGCTGAGGTAGGAGTGCTACCTTGAGGTAGTGTCAGTTCACTGAGTTAGTGACCGGGTCCACCCCGGGATTGAGGAACGTCTTCTTAGTGAGTGCATGACTGCCGCTGATACTGCTGATACTCTGCTGTTCCTGTTTGCTGTGTGTGGAGGCAGAGCCCTCGTTGGATGGAAGGTCGTTGCTGGCAATTTATAACGCTACTCTCCTGAAAGCGCTACTGGGCAGCGCTTTAACTTTACTGCTCGCGTTTCCCGCTTTGCGGGAAACACTCGTGTTTGCTGGCTGGTCGGCGGATTGGGAGACCAGAAAAACTAAAAAAACCACAAGCCATCTGGCCCCGGAGCACCTCCCCGCCACGCCCCCCTCACCTGGCGATAATTGGGCAGTAGGAGCGCTGGAGAGCGGTGACTGCCGCTGATACTGCTGATACTCTGCTGTTCCTGTTTGCTGTGTGTGGAGGCAGAGCCCTCGTTGGATGGAAGGTCGTTGCTGGCAATTTATAACGCTACTCTCCTGAAAGCGCTACTGGGCAGCGCTTTAACTTTACTGCTCGCGTTTCCCGCTTTGCGGGAAACACTCGTGTTTGCTGGCTGGTCGGCGGATTGGGAGACCAGAAAAACTAAAAAAAACACAAGCCATCTGGCCCCAGAGCACCTCCCCGCCACGCCCCCCTCACCTGGCGATAATTGGGCAGTAGGAGCGCGCATCGCGGGACGCGCGCGGGCGGCGCCGGGCTAAGCCCGGGCAAAGGGCGGGCCCTCTGTGGCCGAGGTAGGCCGGGCTGGGCCCCGTTATTTACAATTTACTGTTGAATACATAATACATTAATTTACTGCAGACAAAAATATTGCGAGGAGTCAAATCCCTCATTTGGTTTAGTATTTACAGCACTACCTGTGTATTGGTTTCTTAAAGACAATCTACCAATTATTTTACAAAACATTTCATATAATTCTGGTGATATTGCGGTGATCTGCAGATAGGTTACAGCCTTTTGCACTATGACAGCAAAGAAGTTACGTTCTGGAAGAATGCTTGGAGGGAGGTCATGCATAAAAACGAGATCTAATCCCCTGAGGAACAAACATGACAATAGCTCTCAATTGAAGGGACAAATGCAGTTAATGCAAATATGGGAAAAACCTGCTAATAAGGATACGGAAGGTCCTCCAATAAAAGACGAAGGGTTGATATCACAATCAGACTCTCATTTAGTGACTGATTTTAATCATGATCTAACTATGATGAGTCAACCAATTACTAATGAAGTTATTGTCCCACCATGTTCAACTGAAGGAGAGCTTCCTAAGCCGTTGCTAATAAATCTGGAAGTAAAACAGCATAATGAGAATGTGGAACCCACGGAGAATGATATAGTGGAACTATCTATTCCGTCCAGTATTGATCTAGAACTCTGTGGTCGATATATGGGCGAGGGAACGGTGAACCAGTCTGAACTAATCAAAACCCCTAATAGAGCGACGCCCTCTGGATTACTACTATATAGTAGCACTCCTTCTATAGCATCCAATGAAATCCTCTCTTTGCATAGTGAGACGAAATCTCCACAACTAAATCTTTCAGGGATCCATGCTTATACCGCGTCTGGTTATCCAACAAATGAAAAACCGATTTCGGACTCTCTGATAGCTCTTGAAGATCTACTGGCATCTATATTACTTCTACTAGGAAAATTTGCAGTGAGTTCTGACTGCATTATGGACTCAGTCACCGAGATTTTGAAAGTATTAGTGGCAAAAAATATGGAGAACGGAATAGCTCCTCCTAGTAATTCTGTTGCCCTAAATGCCACGGACAGTAATACTTTATTAAGAAAAAATCCAGTGGTCGGGATGACGTTACAGGTGGATATCCATGAGCCTGCTGAGACCCTAATCCCAACTTCATTTAAAATGTCAAATGAAAGACAAAAAGACTCTATAGTGAAGGAAGAAAGTTCACTGGTGATACATCAATCTACTGTAAAAGGTCAATTAATGGAGGAAGAATGCCCGGTAGAGGGCAATCAAACCACTGGAAATGTTTTATTCCCTATCTTTAACCAAGAGAAAAAAGAACGCGAAGTAACATCTGGTACTAAGGGAATAAAAAAAGAAAAAAGAAAAAAGTATAAAGGAAAGAATAGGAAGCCAGTACGTAAGTATGCGAAGAGAAGACAGAGGCAAATCTTATTCCAAAAACATTTAAATGAAGCCTCTGATGTAATAGAAATTTTAGAAAGTTCCACATCGGATACTCCCAAGAAAGAGGCAGTGGTTTGTGTTACCAGTTCCGTAGTGAAAGATACCCCTGCTGTCAACAACAGCAATGGGAGAGTTCTGTATTCTGAGGTTAATGAGACAGAACTCCCTGCACCAGCTGATGAAGACAAAAGAATTGAGCCTACGGTAATAAGGGTACTTAATCCATCTGCCCCTATTTTTCGATTGCCATCTGAAGTGACATTGGTCTCAACAAACCCGCCTCTGAAAGATCCTCCCCTGTGGGTGGATACCTTGACACTGGATTTTCTGCCATTATTCGATTCGGATCTAAATCTGAATAGATCATGGTTGCTTAATTGCCTTAAGGACATTGAGTGCTTAAAACTAATTCAGTCAAGTGATATTGACTTGGTTTCAGCTATAACATGTGAGAATGGGCAACGAGCAAGGGTTAAATTTTGCTCAAAAATAATCGCTAATCTCGTTCTCCAACAAGCAGAAGCTTTTCAATGTAGAGGGATAGATGTGTTACCTTTCATTAGTACTTGCTCCAGAGAAGGAACTTTAAAATCGGGTGTTAGGCAGGACGTACCGCCTGCCCATAATAAAGACCTAAAAATCTGTGTCTCAAGGGGTAAGCGTATGGTTTCGAAGATACTTCCATGCTATGAGAATTTGATTCCTTCTCAATGTCAAGACCCCCAGCAGTGGAACTGGCTACCAGGAGCTTTATCGAACAATACATCGAACAACAAACGTTTATTTCAACATCTTTAACAGCCAATTAAAAATTATCTCCTGGAATGCTGCAGGTCTTTACAATTCCCCTGAGAAATTAGATTATCTTCTTTCTTTGAAGGCAGATGTGCTATGTGTACAAGAAACATGGTGTATAGATATACAATACGGGGGGAAAGATTATTTTGTTTTTGAGGTCCCCGCTATACCATCAAATAGAGGTCATGCGAAAGGAGGAATTGCCTGTTTTTTATCTAACTCCTTACAATGGCAATTTTCTCACTATACCGACACTAGTAAGCTTTTCCAAGTAATAACCATTAATAACTTGGCATTAGTAGGTACTCGAACATCACTTGTAATCATAAATGCATATATACGCCAGAACATACTTTTAATTCTGTTCTAAAGCGAATGTTTTCTTATGTAAAGCAATTGTTAGAGCTTGTTGCGCCTCCATATATCTTACTTATGGGTGACTTAAATAGTAAAGTGTCTAACCTAAGTTTAGATATATTCAGAAACAAATCAAAGGAATAAGCATATAATATACCTCAATCTGTATTTCCCAATAAAATAAAAACGAACAAAAGAGGAAAAATTTTATTAGAGGAACTGAGCTCGGTAGAGGGGCTCATAGTGAATGGCAGAATGCCTTCTGACACTCCAGCTAAGTTTACACATGGGTCATTCAGGGGTGAATCCATCTTAGATTATGTAATCACAGACTATGAGACGTTCCCGTTCATTCAGGACATAGTGATCTCTCATTCTACCTTGAGTGATCATAAAATGGTTAATATAATAATTTCACTACGACCCCCTGTGACTGAGTCCTGGTCTCTAGCTAATACAGGAATCTCTATTAATCGTAAGGGTGGGAGATGCTTCTGGGATTCTAGCACTGCAAGGGATGTTCAAAGTATTCTTGCCCAAACTCTATTAGAACTAGACGAATGGCACGGAACAGAATTTTTTAACTTTGAAATGCTCTTGCAGAAACTTACAAGGACAGCAAAGAAAAACAGAAATCTTAAGAATCCCCTACGCCCTCCACCTATATTAGTATCCTTAAATAAAGAAATAAATAAACTTGTTAGGCAACAGTACCTTAATAGATCCAGGGAAAATGAGCGTAAGTTAGCCTTACTAAAAAGAAGGAGGCATAGACTAAAAAATAAAATAAAAAAAGAAAAAGAAGACTCTCTCTGGATAAGGTTAAGAGAGGCCTCGGCCTATAACAATTCTAGAGATTTCTGGTCTATAATAGGGAAGGGATGTGGAGTGAGAACCTCTCCCATTCCAGTCTCTATTACAGAAGAAGTCTGGACAACATTTATATCTAGTCTATATGCTTCCAATGGAGTGGAGGATAATAATTTGGAGCTAACCCTGAATGAAGAGTATAACATAGCACTCCCTACTGAGAAATCCATAGCATCCGTGATAAAGAGTATGCGCTCTTCCGGAGCTATGGGCCCGGATGAATTGCCCATGTCTATAATCAAGCAGGATGTCACTTCCTGGAGTAAGATATTACTTCCAGTGTTTCATGCATGCTTCACTTCTAGATTAGTTCCTAATTCTTGGAGGGGAAGTATCTTGATTCCCATATTTAAAAAGGGAGAGCGCGATAATCCTAAGAATTATCGTTTAATAGCTCTTCTGGATTCAATAGGGAAAATTTTCGCTAAATGTATTTTATTGTTAATCATGAAATGGATAGAATCAAACGGTATTTTACCTATGCAGCAAACAGGGTTTCGTAAAGAGCACGGTACTCTTGATAATTTGACTTCCTTACAGGTGCTTGTAGACAAATATGTCCGCGTCCGAGGTGGTGGTATATATGTAGCATTTATTGACTTCTCCACGGCGTTTGACAAGGTAGATCGTCCAACGCTATGGAAAAAGCTTGCTACAATGGGCATGCCAGTACAGTTACTAGAATTGGTAAAATCTCTTCACTCCAACACATGGTGTAAGATGCTACTAGGTGGGGAAAGGGGTCTTTCTCAATCTATCCCTTCCCCGAATGGATTAAAACAAGGGTGCATATTGGCCCCTATATTGTTTTCCCTATATACGGCAGACCTACCCTCCTGCATAGCAACTGGTGGGGGATTAGCCCCAAAAATTGGAGGATTACCCATATCTGTCCTAATGTATGCGGACGATATACTTGTTTTAGATCTAACCCCGAAGGGCCTGTCTAACCGTCTGCATGCATTAAATGCATTCGCAGAAGCACATTATATGAAGATCAATGCCTCAAAAAGCAAAATTATGTGCATATTCGGCAAGAAAAAATGCAGGTCTGAAAATTATAATTGGATATTAGGTGGACAGAAATTAGAGGTGGTCAAAACCTACACCTTCTTAGGAAAAATAATTGCTGCAAATATAAGTGAGACCACCCATATAGAGCACAACTCTCGTAAAGCGCTAGCACATGGCATGGGATTGTGTTCCTTATATAATGCTACAGGGAAGAGACACTTTACACTATTCCTAGATGTATTTAAAGCAAAGATACCTGCTACTCTCCTTTATGGAATTGAATTAGTGGATTTAAAACACTGGGGATTTGTGCAAAAAATAGAAGGAAAGGTTCTAAGGAAAATTTCTTCTCTTAATACAGCCTGCTCTGGTACCTCATGCAGGCTGGAATTTGGACTGAGAAGCGGTTGGGTGCAGGGGTTGATTGCCCTCGTAAGATGGGTAGCCTGTCTGGTTAGAGGTAAAGCTGGTTCCCTTCGAGAAGCTATTAAAAGAGAACTCTTGGGTGACCTCAATGAGTTCTCTTTATTAGTAAAAAACTTCAGAAAAGCAGTAAGTTTGTTGGAGCTGGATGCAAACACCTTGTTTTTACTTGATCCTGTAGAGCTCAAGGTGAAACTAAAAAGTGCATCCTGGGAACTGTGTTATAAACTGGATATGCTTGCCCAATCAAGGAAAAGAGAAAGCCAATCTCTGTTAAATACATATCTATTAAAGCAGCCCCAACAATATCTTACTTGGAATATTCCTCACAGAGTCCGTAGGTTATGGTTCCTCTTAAGACAAGATCTGCTCCCACTAAATTCCCTCCTTGCAAAGTGGTACGGTGTATCTCCTATGTGTAATTTCTGTCATAATGCTGTACAGGATCGTAACCATGTCTTGTTTGTGTGTAATGTACTACGCCCACTTTGCCTCAAATGGTTAAAACCAATTTGTCTACAACTAGGAATTTTAAATGTAAATACTTTTTTCCATGCTCTTTATTATCCGCCAAATGAAATGTTTTGCTAGAGAATTTTTAATTTTTTTAAAAGCTTTTTACATATTTATTAATAATACATGGGGAGATGTTGAGGATTACTCAACTAATGACTGGATGTGTTACCTTCTTATGCTCGTCTGCATGGTTTTATTTTTCTTTTCTTTTTTCGTTTTCTGGTATGTAAAATCTGTATATCGTGTACTTATTTTATGTGGCCCTCATTGAGAGCCAAAACATAATAAAACTTTGACTTGACTTGAGTGCATGTTCTAGATAAAAGCTATGCATTGAGGTAGAATGTTACTTGAGGTAGAAACGTTGATCATGTGCTTGAGATCTCTTGTGTGCATGCTTATTGTCCTTTGCAGGCCTGGTCCGTTGCACTCATATTGTCCGATGATGCTCTTCTCTTCGCGGTCTCTGAGTGTTGCGACTCCATGTTCTCCACCGGTGGGCCGCGCAGGTGTCTTCTCAGTTCGGCCGGATCGTCAAAAATAATGGTGTGCCCCTTGTCCACGATTCTCAGTCTTGCCGGGCCCTGCAAAGCGGAAAGTGATATTGTCTTTCATCATTCTGTCTCTCAGAGCTAGGAAGCCTTTCCTTGTTTCGACTGTTTGGCGCGAGAAGTCTTGTGTGATTATTATTTTGCTATCTTTCCACTTTAGTGTTTGGTTTTTCCTGGAGACAGCAAATATGGCCTCCGTCTGCTGCGATCTAAGAGGTCTGCAAATAATCGGGCGGGGGCCCCGTGCGCTTTGGAGTTTCATCGCTGGTATGCAATAGGCCTTGTCTAGTTCGAAGTGTCTGTCAAAGCTGAGACCCATGATGTGTGGGATGAGCTACTCTAGGAGGGCTGAGCAGGATCCGGGTTTGTCCTCTTCCCCTTCTGGTAAACCACGAAGTCTTATGTTGCCTCTTCTTGTGCGGTCGTCTTGTTTAGCCAGCTCTTTCTGTAGGCTGTTGGTGGCTTTGGAGACCAACAGTAGGGCTCTGCTAGATTGCGTGTTGGCGTCCTCGATGTCGTTGGTTCTCGATTCCGCTGTGTCAATCCTGCTGCTCGTATTATGTTGGTCTGCTCTTATGGCTGCTAGCTCTAGTTGCATGTTGTCGAATGTTTGTTTGGTGGATCTAGCAACCTCGTTGCCTTTGTTGACTTTCCTGAGGATTGTGTCCAGAGTTGTGTCATTTTTGGGCTTCAAGGGCGAGTCAGGATTGATTTTGTATTTCTTTACTTCGTTGGCTACTTTCCCTTCTTGGTTCGACATCTCGCTGAGGCGTCTTCTGGCTAGGTAGCTGTCTAATCTGCTGCCCTTACGTTGTGAGGACGTGCTAGAGTGTTCTCCTCTTAGGCCCGGTGTGGCTTTACTTGTGTGCTGGCGGTCTAGTCTGTATCTGCTTGGCTCTCGGATGGCCCTTGTCCGTGTTTTTGCTCCCCCCAGTTCCGCTTCAGGGTGCTAGCCGAAGTCTTCTTGTTCTGTGCGTGCCCACTTGTTGTTTGTTGACCAAGGTGGCCTCTTCCTATCCTCACTTTCAGTTTTGATTTCCCCGCGATGACCGTTGCGGTGCAGACCCTTCGCTCTGTTTGCCGCCGCTGGTCTGGTGTTTTAAAGCGTTCCTCTGTTGGAGCCAGAACTAGCTCTTGTTACTTTTTGCTGCGCTTGTTCACCGTAGTTGTGGCCTGGGATTGGTGGGCTGTACTGGTGGTTTTGTTGTCGTAATCGCCATGGTTCTGTTGTCGTTCCTTTCGTTTGCACCTAACGGATCGCTCTGCCTTTGTTCGCTGTCGCGTTGAGTGCGTTTATGCTGGCCAAGATGGCTGCTGCCAGTGTGCACCATCAGTTTCGTATTCACCGTGGGTCTGTTGTCGTAATCGCCCTGGTTTTATTGCCGTAATCGCCGTGGTTCTGTTGTCGTTCCTTACGTATGCACCCACCGGACCGATCTACCTCTGTACGCCGAGCTTGTCGCGTTTAGTGCGTGTGTGCTGGCCAAAATGGCAGCTGCCAGTGTGCACCTTCGGTTTCGTATTCGCCGTAGATCTGTTGCTGTAATCGCCGTGGTTTTGTTGCAGTTTCTTACGTTTCTTACGTTGCGCCCACCGGACCGGACTGTTAGCTGCTTCCCTCCTTTTGTGTAGGCGCTCCTTTAGACGTCTGCGCTTGTTCGTGTACCTTGTCGCATTAGGTGGGTGTGTGTAGGCCCAGATGGATAATGCCTGCGGGCACCTTCAGTTTCGTATACACCGGTTGACTTGTTTGTACACGCAGGTTTTGGCTTGTTAGGTGCGTTCCCCTGATTGAATCCACTGTGCTGCAGGCGCTATTTTCTCTCTTCAGCGCTTCACACACCAACCTGTGGTCTTGGTGGGTGTATGCTGTCTAAGATGGCTGCTGCCAGTGTGCACCTTCAGTTTCGTAATCACCGTTATCTTGTTGCTGTTTGATACATTGATCTTGTCCGCACTTACAGGCTTGCAGGCTCGTCGGCTCCCAGGGCTGTTATATTAGATGCTTTCTCCCATTTGTCCCCATGTTGCAGGCGCTCATATGTTTTGGTGGGTGTATGCTGGCTAAGATGGCTGCTGCCAGTGTGCACCTTCAGTTTCGTAATCACCGTTGTCTTGTTGCCGTTTCATGCATTGTCCTTGTTCGCACTTACAGGCTCGCAGGCTCGCCGGCTCGTAGGGCTTTGCTGTTAGATGTTTTTCTCCGATTTGTCCCCAGTTTGCAGGCGTTCATATGTACTTCTGTGCCTTTTCGCTGACTTTGACGCATCTGGCGGTTTTTGCTGGTCAAGATGGCCACTGCCAGTGTTCACCTTCAGTTTCGTTTTGCCTCGATTACTTATTAGCCTTTTTTAGCGGGTTAATGCTCTCTTTTCGCCGCTGTCTTAGCACTCACCTGGCTTGGTAGCTCAGGGGGGTGCTTTTTTTGTGGTTCTTCTCCCTCTCCTCTTCACGGGGCAGATCCTACCCAGCCTGGGCTAGTTCTGTTACGGCGCCATTTTCCTTCCGCTCTTCGCGTCAGTCTTGTTCTTGTGTTGAAGACCGTTTCTTGGCTTTGCGGCACTCTTTGGCTGTGGTGGGGTACTTCAGTCTGTGCTCCGTGTGCTCCGACGTCCGTGCTTGTAGTTTGGCTGTTACGCTGGTTCCATTTCGCTCATGTAATTGCCGTTGTTTCCCTTGGGTTGATGGAGGTAACGGACTCAGGCGCCCGTCCTCATTGCTGTCCAAGCCACGCTCCCAGACTTGCACGATTTTCAACATTTTATTTTTTCAGAGGCCCACTGAGGGTAATGGAAATGATTTTGTGTGGCGGTGCAGAATCTACTAAGGAAATAATTTTGGGAAAAGGTATTTAATTAGTTCAAAGTACTACACATCCCAGCATGTAAAGCAATTGACTCGCCTGTGGTAAAGGCATGCTGGGACAATACCATTTTCAATACTGCGCAACCACATAGAGTGAACAAGGAGGTTTTCTACTCCGAAACGCGTAAGGCTTGAACTTGCTCTGATTAAAATGTTGGCTGTTCTCAATGGAATTCTGTGAATTTGTCTCTTTGGGTGTGCTCTTCGAACAGGAGATATATATATATATATATATATATATAGTTAGGATTTTTTTCAATGCAAAATCTCTAAATTCTATTGTGAATAACTTTGGCGCCGGTTGACGAATCTGCCGGAAAATTTCCTCAAATTTGCCTCGCGGAGCTCCGGTCCTTCCTTGAAAGTTTAGGGGGGATTCCTCAAGCGGGGGCCGAGATAAAAGGGGGGTCCCAAAACGTGTTTTCTCCATGTTAATTTCCATAGGGCGGTCGAACTCACTTTTAGCCCGAACGGCTGAATGGATTTCCACCAAACTTGGCAAAATTGTAGGGACTGGTAGCCCGATGTGCCTTTGCTATGTCTCAAGATATGTGCTTCAGTGGATTTTGAGTAATTTAGGTACAAAAATATATATATATCTATGGCCGCGCCCCGGTACGCGCACCGGGGAGCGCAGCGGGCGCGACACGCGAGGTGCGCACGGAAAGCTGATTGATTCTCAGGGTGTCTGTAAACATTCGAAACAGTCTGGACCGGCCGCCATCTTGTGTCTCGGTAGGATAGAGACACAAAAGGTGGGGAAAAAAAAGGGGGATATGACCATAAGGGGGCAGGGTAGACCCCCCCCTGACCCCCTAGGTTTGATGTAGGGGCTATAAAAGGGCCCCGCGGTGCAAAATATATATATATTTTTTTTATTTGCATGGGGGGAGCGCCCGGTACGCCCACCGGGGAGCGGACCGGGGAGCGGCCCATGGGGAAAGAAGAATGACAGAGTTTTTAAAAAATGTAGCCTTTTTTTAAAAATTGGAGGTAGTTCTAAAAAGAACTGTTTTTTTTCTTCTTTTTGTTGTTTTATATTTTTTTGTGTTTTTGGAACATTTTGTACTTTTTTTGGCTTTTATGAACTATTTTATATTTTTTTTGTTATTTTTATGGGGAGAAACAAAAAAACTGGGAATTGAAAATGGCTCAACTGGAGCAAAAAAAAAAATTAGGGTTTTTTGGGGCATTTGTGGTTGTCCCCAGCAAGGACGATGAGCTTTATGCTCAGTTCACCATAGGAGATGGTCTTACCACAATGAATACATGTTATTGGGAAATCCGCAAACCGTGGCTGAATGCAAGGGATCGTCTCCCTTGCCTCTGGTCCCGATGGAGTGGGTTGCTTTCTTTTGGAGGTGGTGCTTGTAGATTGGGGAGGGTTACTGGCCAGTTCCCTCATCCACTCATTCACCAACAGTTCTATATAGTCACTCATACATATATTCACTCATTATATGTAGTGATACACCTATACATCCTGTTACACACCGACAGTCATCCAAAAGTTACTCACACACATAATCACACACGCAAATAAACTATTGAATATCCATTTATTTGCATATACAGCTATACACACACTACCACCTTACTTCTAAGGAAACTTACACATACTTACTCTCTTAAACGATCACTTATAGAAACACATACTTATTTAAACAGGAACTCTTACAATCTCTCACTCTCAAATATACTCACTTATATACATCAATACTCACATACTAGATTAAAACATATGTAGTTACTGATAAAGACACTAGTGAGACAGTCATTCACTCACTAACACACACATATACACACACATCCACCCATACAGTCCTGCGCATATGCTGTCTTCAAAAGACATAGAAACAGTGAGTCAATCATTGATGCATCTATGTGTTAAGTAACACCCCCACCAAACCATACAGACACTCATACTGATACTAAAAAAAATCTAATAACCCATATACACACACATGTAGCTACTCACCAACCCATGCAGCCACTTATACACAAAGTGAAACACTGATACAAACATTTAAATATTTAAACAATACTCGCTAACAATAAGCCAGTTAACCAATCATTTTTTTTTTTAATAAAACATCCATTAACATCCTTATTTAAACATTTATTCTTCCATCGTCCTTTTTCATATACATATATAAAACATATTTATTTTTCAGAAAGGCACACATTCACTGGATGGTGTCTTCAGTGATGTCATGAGTGATGTCACTGACCATGTCATGAGTGATGTAATATGTGACGTCATCAGCAGTGCATTGCAGGCGCGCAAGTTATAGTGAGTCCAACTAACTATAACGTGGGAATTTCAATGGTTTTATGTCAGTAAAATTTCCAGCTAACTGTAACTGGTGTGAAACCTATGGTTTTTTCAGTGAATTTAATAGGTTTTTTAAATGCTAATTCCTAACTATAACGGATGTGAAACCTATGGTTTTTTCAGTGAATTTCATAGGTTTTTTAAATGCTAATTCCTAACTAGAACTGGTGTGAAACCTATGGTTTTTTCAGTGAATATATATATATATATATATATATATATATATATATATATATATATATATATATATATATATATATATATATATATATATATACGCACACACACACCCACCCACACACACACACACACACACACAC
Organism: Lissotriton vulgaris; assembly: GCF_964263255.1. Classification (NCBI taxonomy): domain Eukaryota; kingdom Metazoa; phylum Chordata; class Amphibia; order Caudata; family Salamandridae; genus Lissotriton; species Lissotriton vulgaris. The sequence continues at coordinate 540,516,114 of NC_141694.1, read as the reverse complement.
ACAAACAAATGCATGTACAGCAACAGTATATATAAATGTGTAGTGAATACATTCACATTTTGCACAGGCATCCTGTCGGCCATATTTTTCACTGCTTTCGAATCATGATTTTGTTTTCATTTATACTACCTACTGGGCAGCTTTGTGCAGAGCTTGAAAACGCATATCCAACCCACCACAAAAGATACTATGAAACCACAAAGGTGATCATTTCCAGAGAATTGTAAGCCAGCATTGGAAGACAGGACGGGGTAAAACTTTATACAAATAACCCTAGGTTTTACTGCTTACTGGTGTTAGATGTGATGGTTTTAAGGAAAGCATCATCTTTTAACGAGATTCCCAGCTCTAGTACTGCACAAAGTCTTTGAGGATATTAAGATTTATTGAGTTAGACTACCTTCCAAATTGTGAGGCACATTCCACATTAGTGACACTTATGATGCCTTCCTTATAACTTAACATCTTACCTTATGTCCACAGACTTCCACTTCTTCAGCAGCCTCGACTTGGCCGAGATCAGCAGGCCAATCACAGTCTTGCACTCCTTTCCTCTCAGTTGCTCTGTGATGGACCCCAGGATCTTCTGCCGCCTGAGCCAGCGGTCTAGTTCAGTCAGAGGGGTGGTGGTGATATCCAGCACTCTAAAGTCAATGAAGTACAGATTAATCATGGACAAGACATGTTCTGCATAGATTGTGATATGTGTAAAAGATTAAACAATAGTTTTGATCTGCACATATATCTACAGACCCTCTGGCCGTTTCAGCATATTCAAAATGCTATGACCTGTAGGTGATCAGTTCAGTCTGCTCATGAATTGCTGTTTTTTTTAAACCCAGCCATCTTTCCACTTACCACCTGATGTCCGAGTTACTTGCCGGTAACTGGGATGAGCAGAGTTCTACTCTACACTGTCACAGCGATCGATTTGATGTATGGCTGCAACCACCTGACAGACACATCTTAATTCTTACACAAAGACTTCTCCATGCAGTCCCTATGAGCTCATGCAGGTACTCTAGTGCTTACAAGACTTTGGAATTGGAATTTTTTGACCCATCTTTCTTACCTAAATTTAATGAGCTGCTAACACACTGGACTACTCAATGTGGTTTTCATAAGCCATTGTTTGGGTTTCATAAAGCGTGCCCTAGATCACACAATTTGTATGTATTGCCAACTTCTTTCTTCACTTGTACATATGAGTTTTTTACCCTCAGTGATTTTACCCATGGTGTCAGTTCTATGTGTACAAGGCGCATCACCTGAAGGCAACGTGTGGGTCAGGACACCACTCTTATCTCAACAATCTGCTTCCAAAGTTGAACATGCAGGGCCCGATTCACAAAGGTAAATAAGACGAAAGTCCAACTTTACCACTTTTGGTATTCACAAAAGGCATTTAGTACTTGTAAATGTCCTTTGTGAATACCGAAAGTCATAAAGTCAACTTATGGTATTCACAAAGGGCATTTACGAGAAGTAAATGCCCTCTGTGAATACCAAATGTCATAAAGTTAGGCTTTCGTCTCAGTTTACCTTTGTGCATCAGGCCCATTGTATGCTCCATGGGGATGTGTAGGCACGACTATATCACACTGCAATGAGTAAGCATCTTTCATACAGTTTAGCCTCCAGGCAGAGAGATACAGCCACATATCGAGAGAAAGAGGGGGCATGAAAGTGTGTGAGTGCATGCTAGTGTGTGGGGCAGTAATCTAAGTTCAATTACAAAACGTATGCTGTTTTATCCAAAGTTGTTAAGAAACATTGTGAGAGTGCCTAAGAAACTCCAGTTAGAGGAGTGATTTCAATGTATGCGTGCTAGGTTACCACAACTTTTCAGTACTCTCAATGCAAACAACGGCTCATTTAAGTTGCAAAGAGGCGCGTGAATGGAACTACATCTGTCTTGGAATTAGTGGGTTGGGGAACAGTGCGAGGGTCGTTTTAAAATTAAATGCTCTTTTGTGCTACACTTGCCATACTCTTCCTTTCCCCACTAATCCTCCCCACAGATAATGTTATTGTACATTATATTTTGGCCACAATATTTTTGTCAGACAATGTTTAGGCCTCAATCTGCTGATACCATACCACCTGAAGTTGGTACGATCTTCATCTCACAGAACATACATCGTAACCTCAAATCACTATGTTATCCACATCTTTCCTACATAAGTAACTAAAACGTTTACACGGCCTCCACACTATTTGTTTTAATCTTGGAAAAATAAAGAATAATAGTAACTATATAGTACACAATGCATAAAATATTCTAGGTATGCATAGGCGTAAACACCAAATATAATATTATGTTCCATATGTACGGCTCTAAAAATAGAAACACAAAGGCACAGCAATGTGAACTAAATAGCACTGTAATTTTCTCTCTCGCCTCATCTGAAACAATCGAAACTAACTATTTGTATACATATATTAATACATATGTGTGTGTGTGTGTGTGTGTGTAAGCAAATATATTAATATATAAACGTACTTATATTTCCAGTCTTTGGCTAAATAATTTTAGTGCACTTGCATGAATATTATATTGCAAAAAGAAGAACGTGCAGTTTTATACAATCGTTTTCCACTGTGATACAGGCCAGTGGCAGCTCCTTAACAGGGGTTCCAGGGTGCAGCCTTGCCTTCTGTGAGTCACAACATACTGCCCCTTGCACCTACTCACAGCTGCTAATTTTTTAACTTAGTGGTGTTCATAAAAACACAACTTTTGACAGGAGGAGGGGGGCTGAGAAGGCTGAGGCCCAATCCATCTATAGGGGACTGTTTAAAAAACACCACACTGTGGCTAGATGTCTGGATTGCACATGTCTGAGAGGTGTAATTCAACTATGGTCCCCTCACACAGGCACAATCCATTTTATTTAGAAGTCATATGGCGCGTGCATCAGGTAGCACAGTATATCTGCTAAAATGGAGCTGTCAGGGCACGTTTTAATGCACCCCTGAGGTCAATAAGGAGCCATACAGAGCAGGAGGGACAGGATCGAAGGCTCTGTCCCTGCTTCTGAAAAGGCCTGAGCTTCCAGCCCCATCAAGAAGCTAGGTTAGGGGTTGAAATGGGGTTTCCTCGTTTTAATCCTAGCCCTACTGCTGAGTCCTGCTCTTTATTGGGGACAGTGCACTTCTGGTTCCGTTGTCCACGTCTGGATTCCTGCCATGCTGCTGCCACGGATGAATGAGTTTGAGTGACAGTGTGTTAGTGTGTCTGAGTGTCAATGACAGTGAAAGTAAGTAAGAATCAGTGAGAGAGAGTATGAATATGTGAATGTGAGTGGAAGGAGGGGGGAGGAGCCTATCCCCAAAATGGCTGCTCAGAGCTGAGGCTCCGTGGTGAACCTTTTATACAACCTCTGGAGTGGCATTCCGCGAACTGCTATACCACCCAAACAACGACTCCGCAACTGGAATACAGGTGGACCACCTGAAGAGCATTATCACCCCTATCAAGCTCCGCTCCAATGAGTAATATTCACTCAAAGCCCCTGCCCATGAAATCGGGAAGATGGAGTCCAGGGAGCTCTAAGAACGCTCCAGGCGCTGAGAGAATTTCACTGCGTTGCAACTGACCTCCGTTTCTTCCACCAGTAGTCTGCACCGTATCCCTCAGTCCACCTTCTGGAAAACACCGACTTGCTTTCGGTCGATGCGCTGCTTGATGGGAGGGCGCATCGCTGACTACACGAGATGACCGCCGTTTCTGTCAGTCACTGCGGGAAAACAGACGGTGAGCGAGGGCATTTCTAACGACCCTGTGTCCCCAATGACGAATTATGGATGGTGATAGGCTCTGGTGACCTCAGAACGACTCGGTCTTTTTGGAGCAAAGCCCATGGCTGGTCCAGAAAAAGATCTCTAAAACAACAGAGGAAGGCTCTCCGCATAATCAAAATTGCACTCAAAAACCGAGTCCATCGTCACTGGTGCATTTCCCTAGTCTAACGAGTGGTCAATCCACACCGGAACTAGACAAAATGGATGAAAACTATAGCTTTCTCTTTGCAGGACCAGTAACTGAAGAAATCGAACAAAGTAAAATTCCGAAGTTACAAGAAGTAAATGCAACTGCAAACGACACAGTAGTTCTCAAATTAAGCACATGCCAGTTCTCAGTCTCTAAAGTTCTATGCCCTGGCAAGGAAGAAAGTCCTGGCAAGGAAGAGAATATTTTAAAAAGGTCATCGCAAAGGAGCGATCACTGGCGTGAGCACCATACCCAAACAGATCTCTTCGAGCACCTCGACTCTCCAGCTATACTTAGTCAAACCCAGGGCGAAACATCGGACAGCATTCTAATGGCCACCATATGGCCACAACTATTAAAATCAATGGAAACCATAGGCGTAGCAATGTCATACCACGCAGACAAACTAGATACGCAAGTCGACCTGCTGAATATGCTGGCCTCCCATGTCCAGGGGATAGAATCAAATTTACAGGACCTAAATAGTATGATAACGAAGGTGCAACTTAACAAGGACACCACCTTTTACACCTGTCACTGCTCCCAAATAATAGACAAACTGGCCACAGTCCCCAGTTTGATGACACAAATACTGGGAGCCGTCACGGAATCATCAACGGAGACAAAGAAGACAACTACCAGCCAAGTAAACGACCATCAAGAAGCCAATGAGGGATTTGGCAGGTCAACCGACGTCTGTAGTGGCGAAGTGAGCCCCGAAACGCAAATAAAAACGCACTCTACCTCTCCAAACGACACCACTACGTCAGCGATCGCGGACGAACAAACCCCAGTTGACATCCGAGAGGAAGCCCTGCAAACTCAGGCATCATTATCAAACGATCCTATCAGCAGCAAACACATTGAACAGGTACCCGTACTTACTAAGAGAGAAAGGAAGCGCCTGAGAAAAGCAAGAAAAACCAAATCACACACTCGAAGGGTGCTAATAACTCAGCCTCAAGAAACCAACACCGACTCCAACGATAAAGAAAAGAAAGAGCAGATAGAGGACGTCCCACCCCAAACCACAACAACGTTAGCTCGTGGGCCAATTCCAAAAGTTAACTCTCCAACTAAGGCAGCCATTACCTCGAATGGCCCAACAGAATGCACCAGTTCAACCCAGATTGCAAGGAAAGTGTACAGCATATTTAATTTCCCAGGAGGGAAAGTTGAACGCAAATTACTAAGCTTAGAGCCAACAAACAACACAGATACTGAACTACAACTTCAACCTAATTCTAGCCCTTTTTCCATGCAAGCACCACCAAACAATAGACAAGCAGATGCAGATAAACCCTTAAAGATTAAGGTAAAAAAGATAAGGGAACCGTTGAGTGGAGACTCACAAGCACCATCAGTTACAGTTCCCAATGGTCACGTGGAAACAAGCATCGTACACACATCTAACTCGGTCATACCCGATCCAGAAGCAGACCAAGTAGGAACAGTTCTCTCAAACACTGAAGAGAGAAGACGACTGAAAAACCAAAAGTGGCACACCCCAAGCAACAAACTCGAGCTAATCCCGCTATATAGCTCAAGAGGGTCTCATGACATCCTGAACAGAGGGTCCATTTTAAAACTTCTAGAAGAACTACCAGGCTTGAGACACTTAAAAACCAGTGACTTGGTGTCAATTGAGTTCAAACCAAACCCTTACCAAACAGGCCCCGACTCCACGATTACAACGTGGACCGAACATATCTTCACAGAATTAATCCTGACACACAGGGAAGAATTCGCGTTATGGGGCATTGAGCTAAAAAAGGTCGAGCCTGTACGATATCCCAGCCCGTTGCAGAAACAAAGCCCAAAACGAAGCCTTCTAAAAGGTGCCAAAGGCCCGGATCAAAAAAGCAACATCGAAAAAGAAGATTATCCATTCAGGCAAATTACTATTACACTCGCCCACCTGGAGGCAGACACACTTGATAGTCACCAACAAGCTCCCCGGGTACCAACTAAAAGGAAGGTAGAATGAACCAACGGAAGATTAACAACTGTAGGAAAAGAGCAGGACTGTAAGATCTGTTCGTGGAATGTCAATGGCCTAAATACAAAGTTGGAGGAAGACGACTTTATAGAGTTCATCACCCAATACAAAATACTTTTGTTTCAAGAAACATGTCAGACGAAAAATTCGCCTCTTGTGGGATACAAAGAATTTTTTACCCCGGCTCACAAGGAGGCACGTCCAGGTAGGGCTAAGGGAGGCCTCTCAACATTCATATCTACCGACATCCTCTGGTCAGCCAGCCCCATCGAATTGGACTCCACATGGATGCAATGCATCAAAATTGAAATTTCGCCCATCATCGGCCTACTGATCGTAAATCTATACATACATCCCGGCGGAAAACATAAAGGGAAGAGGATAAAACAATTAACCTCCGCAATTAACACATTGAAATCCACCTACCCAAGTGATAACATGCTAATCACAGGAGATTTCAACATGAACTTAATGCAAGGCCAGGAGGGTACTCTTCCTACCCACATTGAATCTCGACACGGTAACCAAAGTAGACAAAGCGCAATGGGGAGGAAATGTGCTGCAGAACTGGAAGATCTCCACTTGTACACACTAAACGGAAGGGGTCACCTTGACAGACCAGCCGCTTTAACGAGGGTCACTAGGAACTCAGGATCAACAATAGACTATACCTTGGCCGACCCCGACCTATTCCCCCATATCAAAGACTTCCACATTGTGGAACGGGGTGAAAGCGACCATTACCCTCAGACTTTCACAGTATCAATCCTATTAAATAAATCCGAGCAAGCGCAGCCTTTAACGTTGAACACTCAACTTTTTAACCTGCAAAGATTAAATTGGAAAGAAGACAACATTCCCAACTTAATGGAGACATGCCACTTATTGCTCTCACCGCCAGCCTTATCCAAAGATATAGTAAAGACCTGGGAGTCCTTCGTAGTGAACATAAATAAAAAATACCAAACCAACCACAGAGGACACAAAACAACAAGAAACGGAGGAGGGAAATGGTAAACTCCAAAACTGCACTTATTAAAAAAGCAACTAAACTCATATCTCAGGGCTCAACGTAAAAAGGACCCCCAACTATCACAACAAACTCTGAAAAAAATTGAATTCTTAAAAAAAGAGCTAAAACGTGAGACCAAATTGGCCAAGCAAGAGCATAAGGAAAAACTACAATGCATTATACTCCATGCTAGTAAACTACGAAATTCCAAAGATTTCTGGGCAAAAATAAATTTTATGCTCAACGGCAAACACCGACAGTTCAATTCGGAGTTGACCGATCAGCTTTGGGGCACTCACATTAATTTACTTTACAACTTCACGTATGATACATCTACAGACAACACATTCGCAACCGCCGGCGAGCCCTGCCCAACACCAAGCCTGAGACCAATGGTAGAAGCAAAGTCTTCTCAATCTAAAGACACCTGCAGTCAACCGCCACAGGACTTAACTGGAGAAATTGATCAGATTACACCAACGCAGGTTTCAAAGACCATAAAACATTTGAGACCAGACGGGGCCCCCGGACCAAACGGCCTTCCCAACGCCCTATTCAGGCAAGACCCAATGTTTTGGGCAATTCAACTATCCCCTTTGTTCTGTCACAGCTTAAGGACCGGGAATATTCCTGATTCATGGAGGGGCAGCATTCTACACCCCATATTCAAATCAGGGTCCCGATCAGATCCCAACAATTATAGGCTAATAGCACTAATAGACGTGGAGGCCAAGATCTACGCATCAAACCTATTGGTAGAACTGGAGTCTTGGGTCAACAGCAAAGGGCTAATCCCACTGACACAAACAGGCTTTAGAGCCGGAATGGGTACTCTAACAAATGTATCCGCGCTAACCCTTCTCGCTAAAAAGGCTATCAATAACTCCTCCACGCTATACACTTGTTTTTTGGACCTAAAAGCGGCCTTCGATAAAGTGCCTAGATCAAAACTTTGGGCCAAAATGAAAGCCTGGGGTGCGCCACCAAAGCTATTGAGAGCAATCATAGAACTATACTCACACACCTGGGTACAAATAAAAAAAGGAGATGGACGATGCCTAACAAAGAAATATCAAACTTCTAACGGACTAAAGCAAGGCTGCGTGTTGGCTCCCAGCCTTTTCAACATCTACACCGCAGACCTAGAAAGTGACCTACGCACAATTCAGGGGGACCCACCGAAATTGGGACAAACACCTATTGTGAGTCTACAATACGCAGATGACATTGTGCTCCTCTCACAAACGCCGCTTGGCTTACAACGCTTGATTTCCAAACTCGCGTTATACATCTCCAAAGCACAACTAACAATAAACCTCAAAAAATCAAACATCCTATGCTTCTCCAGTTCCCGAAAGAAACAACTTAAATATGTCTGGAGGTTAAATTCTTCTATATTAACACAGGTTGACAAATACAAATACTTGGGCATCATACTTGATTACCAACTAAAGTACAAACATCATTTAGAACAGGGGAAATCATAAGCCAAACAACTGCATTTCGCTTTTAAAACCATACAAAAACATTTAAGTGGAAGTTCAACCGGCCACATGTTAAAGATCGTAGCTGCTAAATTCTTGCCATCGCTCACATATGACTCGGAATTGATGGCATCTAGGGACTCTACAGCGCTGAATCTTGCTCAATCCAAACTGTTTAAACACCTTTTTTCGATCCCGCGACACATTTCACAGGCCCAAATACGTCTGGAATATGGATTAACAAACCAGACTCCGGCAAGACAAGGAGCATTGGCCAAATATTACTGGCGTATGAGGGACGCCGAAGACAACTCACTTGCCCACCTCTGTTGGCTAGAGTTCGAAAAACAGGCTGGGTTCTCGAATTCAACATATAAGTCCCTTAGGCAAGCGCTTCAGTCTTTAAAGCTGGAAGAAGCCTGGCTTTCACCCGTGTCTTATAACATTTTTGAACAGATCACTAACAAAGCTATCAAACAAGCATCGCTGATAATGGACAAAGGCGCAGTGGCTGGCAAAAGCCACGCCTGGATTGTGTTACCAACATATAACCATCTGAAACATCAGCCATACTTGCAAGATTGTTTTAGGGATCACTACAAGAGGAAATTAAGTCTTCTGAGGCTGGGTTGGTTCTCGAGCAAAGACCTCACCCCCAAATGGCTGCGTACCTGGCCAACTTCAAACTGTCGCCTTTGTGGCAAGGGCGTAGAGTCATTATTGCATTTATTATGCATATGCCCGGCACTTCAAAATCTAAGGAAGACGCTCTTGTTACCACTCCTAAGAGAAGCACAAGTAAGAACCTGCAGGGTGGCTGTAATAAAATGCCTTAGCGGGTCTTGGATACAACTTTCCTGCAAAACTATAAAATTCTTGGCCCACGCTGCCCAAGAGCTGGAAAACAAGGAAACAATTAAAGACGACCCGTGCCAATTGGCCCCCCCAAGGCTGGGCCCAGACTCTCCCTCAACCTCTTAATGGATACCCTTCATTCCACTTCCGGCGTAAAAAAAAAAAGAAAAGAAAAACTTCATTCTGAGTTAACAACGTGTTACTTCCATCAAGTTACACTTAACCCCCAAGCACTGTACCCCCGTTTAGAATATCCATTTGCTGACTGGCAGCTGCAATGAGACAGTTATCCCCGTGCCCAGTTCCATCTGTGTTTCTCAACTTTACACAGTAACTGCACATTCGAGCAATTTGCTAATGCTTTGCGTTACTTTAATGCATTATCTTTTTATGTGATTTATGTTGTTTTTATGCTGTTTCAACGATGTAAAGTTTTATCCCATGGTGGTAAGTTCCACCCTTTTATGATTTTCACAAATCAAATAAAGTATTACTTACTTACTTACTGGTGACCTCAGAGGTAACTTCAATAGTGCCCTAGGTATCCCCCGGGATCGTCGCCTGACCCCAAAATGGAGGCGGCAGCCAGGCATCCCTGGGAGCTTGAGCGGTGCACGGGGGGGAGGGCCCAAGTGCAATACAGCTCTGTTGCCTCAGTTCTCATCTCCCCCATAGGAGAGCAGGAGCGCTGGACGAATAAGTGGGGTGCTCCCAAAATCGGACCTAATCCAGCAACACACTTGGTGAGCTGAAGGGACAGACGCCTGACCCCAACATGGTGCCCGAAACCTGGCGGATCAGGTGTCCTAACACTACACCTGGTGGTCCACAACTCCAAACACAGCTCAGTTTCTTCTCACTTTGTTAGGACTACGCTGCGGAATTCATTGGCAATGGGGAATTTGTAGCAATCCCTTGTGTGTTTTGAGAAGCAACTCGTAGTGGCCCTTGAATTGGGAGAGGCATCCGCCAAAGCCCAGGCTTTCGGAGAGCTGGGAAACCTACACAGCTTGTTGGGGAACTTTGAACAAGCCTTTTCTTGTCTTGAGCATCAGCTGAACATTGCAAGGGAAATGAAGGACCAGCTCCTTGAGAGCGATGCCGCGTGTGGCCTGGGAGGAGTGTATCAGCAGATGGGAGAGCATGACACTGCACTCCAGTACCATCAGCTTGACCGTCAGATAGCTGAGGATACCAACAGCCCTACATGTCAAGGCAGAGCCTACAGAAACCATGGACTAACCTTTGAGTCTCTGGGTACCTACGAAAGAGCTGTGGTGTATCAGGAGCAGCACCTCAGCATTGCAGCTCAAACCAATGACTTAGTAGCCCAAACAGTAGCCTACAGTAGCCTAGGGAGAACGCACCATGCCTTGCAGAATCTACTCGCAAGCTGTCATGTACCTACAGGAAGAAAGCGCCTTCGATACACGAAGAATGAAGGGCAGCCAGTGGTGACCGGACGGCGCTCACCTTATGCCACCCTAAAGAGCCACAAAAAATAAGGTCTTGCAATTCTTCGCTGCTCCCGTCACTAGATAGAGAATGTGCCTGGGACGGGGGCGCCTGTTGGGACCCTGGGGCAGAGTAAACATAGCAAAGAGGCAGCAATAGAGCAGAGGTTAACGAGGGGTGGAAGTGACCACCACCTAATCAAAGCACAATGACAATTTCTGAGTATACTCCTGATCGCCACCCTGACAGCATAGTCCGAGCGAGCACTATGTCCGACGCCCGGTGGAGCTGCTCTGTTCAGCTATTGAGGAGATCGGCCTTGGTTCATCCCCTGACTGTCACCTACCCAACCGGATTTTTTGCACAGTTTTTCTCCCTGTCTCCCTGTTTTACCCACCCCCCCCCCCCATTGTATTTCTGTAACTCTGCTTTTTCCTTGTCGCCTATCTATCTATCTATCTGTTCCCATTCAGCACTCTTTCGTTCTTTGTCTACTTCCTTTGCTCCTATCCCCTCTCACCTGAATCTTTCCCCTTGCCCGCTACACCGCCTAGCCCCATGTCCTTTTGTGCCCTTTAACTAAGCACTCCTTCTCCCCTTGTTGGGGAAAGGTCCAATATATATACGCTGGAGCCTCAGCATACCTGCTGAGAGAGTCCACAGCACCAAGGGAGCCCCTCACAATTAAGGTATGTTATGGCACCCCTTGCCAAAGCACTCCCTCTCCCCTTTTTGGGGAAGGATCAAGTATGTAGGCCTTGGAGTCTCAGAGACCCCTCTGAGAGAGTCCACTTCGCTCAGGGAGCCTCTTGCAACAGAGATGGGGAAATTATGCCACTTCCCCTGAGATCACAGCTTTCTGGACTTTGGACGCAGCTTTGACTCGTCTACCGGTTTGTGTTCCCGTCACCCTCCTCCATTCTCTGTCTACTTCCCCTGCTCTTACCCCCCTCACTGGAATCCCTCCCCTTGCCTGCTTTTTCCCTTACGTGTATGTTGCTTTTTGTTTGTCTTGGCCTTACTTGTAACTATGTTGCCAGGCTCTAATAACTGTGTAACCTTTGTAACGATGTAACCTGCAATTATGGTCTGATACTCATGTAAAGCACTCTGATACCTCGGGGTCTAGCCAGCGCTATAGAAAACTTTTTAAATAAATACTGAAATAAAAGGATATGAATGAAGGGGTAGGAGTCAGTTAGAGTGAGTGAGAAGGAGACTGTAAGAGGAAGTGGGAGTATGTCATGGGTGTAGCAGGAACAGCTACACCAGGGCATCTAGTCCTCAGAGACTTACTGGATCCTATATATTAAATCAGTGTTTGTACACCAGGAGATCAAAACACAGCCCCTTGTACATCAGCAGCTGTGAGAGTGTCCGGGATTGTGAAAGAGAGAGTGCGTGCAAGTTAGTCTGGGAATAAGAATGAGACTCAATAAGTATTAGAGTGCGACTGCTTTTGCGTGTGAGTGGCAGTAAGAGGGGGAGAGCACAGATGCAAATGAGTAAGTTAGAGTGTGAATGAATTAGAGTGAGTGAAGTGGAGAGATTGAAAGCAGTGGCCTAACAAAACTTGAGGGGCCCCCCTACAAAGTACATAGAGGGGGCCTGACTCCGAACTCACTCAGGAGCTTTAGGGCCAGGGTACTGTGCTGAGGGGGTCCCCTGGAGCTCGGCAAGCCCTCCGCACAGCAGGGGCCTTTGTTACGTCACTGATTGAAAGAGAGAGTTAGTGTGAGTCAGATTGCCAGTGTTAGCGTGTTTTATGCTTGTGAGACGCTGGCCAGGGCGTACTCAAGATAGGTCTTGCCTTATGAGGGCACTCAAGTTAGCATTATGTTTCTGGCATGTTAGAGGTAAATTGTGGCAAAAGAAAAGGTAACCATGGCAAAATGCAGGCCCCGACATACTGGAAGTAATACTTGGCATACAGGCACATCTACGATAAAATTCTGCTGTTTGCATACAGGAGGTATTTCTTGAACTCAGAGAGGGCAACCATGGCGTATTTAGGCTGGGGTTAAGATAGGGGAAAGCAAACTATAATAAAATGCTGGCTCTGACATATTGAAATTATTTTTTTTATATGGGTCACCCATGATATATGGGCAGTGTCTATGCCAAACTTCTAGTACTGGCATACTGTGTGTAATTCTAGGCATAAGGGGGGTAACCGTGACAAAATGCTGGCATTGTCACAAAGGCAATTTTTGAAAAAATGTGGTGTGTGGCCAGTATTACTCTCACCATATTCAAAGATAACCAGCTGCCACTGGTACAGGCAATCATAATAGCAGCTTGTTACCCTGAAAAGAGGTAAAGTAATTGGCTTTCAAATAATGGCTAATAACAGGATGTTCATGTAAACGTTCACTAAGCAACTGTTAATAAAGCTTTCATTAAAACTATACAACCAGGTAGACAATGACACTCGAATTGTTCGACCATTACTTTGAAGATTGTGATGGCTCTGCTCATGCACAGTTTAAGGAGCAAATGTATATTTGGCACTGTTCTAGTTGGGGCAAGGTATTATTTTAGCAGACCACGGCATCAAAACACACGCGCTTGTTTTAATTTTGAGAGTGTGCCACAAATGAAACCACAGATAACCAAAGTCATGATTATTCCAGTTCATATAGATGTGTCTTGACAATTCTCTCGACCTACCTTTCATCCACCGCTTCCATCAAAATTTGGTCAATGGTCTTGATCCAGTCTAAAACCAACGCCTCGTGCTCATTGACAATATCCGAGTCCAGGATGGCAGATCTTTGTTGAAGGAAGTCTGGGCTGATTATGTGTGTAGGCCTTTTTAATATCTGAAGCAGAGACATGGGGAAGGTGGTTAACAGGTGCACTGATTCCACACTTTCTACTTTTTCAATTCAAGAGATGCTTTATCAGCACACCAGCACTCAATTAGCCAGTCCCCGCCTATAGCTTAATACACACTATGTGCAGAATTTCTGGTACAAATGCTTCATCACGAAATAGATATACATATAAAATGAAATTAAGCTTAGCTTTGCAGACATTGACAAGGGAAGAACATACACAACATTTTTACAAAGAATTATCGGGCTCCAAGTTTTTTTGCTCACCATTACTACTGCACTGGAAGACATAATTTATAGATTAATAACAATCACAGAACTGACTAAAGGGCCAGCTACATTATTATTATCCTGAATTCTGTACCTCATGTTTGGCTGCCAAAAACACTCAGGTGTATTTGATCCCCATAAACACATTACACTCTGCCCAGATATGTTCATTAACCTGCACCACATCAGTTGCAAAGTGTGACTAAACTGTAGCGATCTTCTTTTGACACTTTCCATTTTCAGAATTCGGAATCACTTTGATCCATGAACTGTTTAATCAATTCCAATTGTGGCTTTAAAATTTAAACATCTTAGAATACATGATGGTCTAAACGACCTTCATGAAACCAAGGTATGACATGCTGAAGCACTGCAGAGCTATGGGCCTCAAACATTGAAGCCACTATATGACCTTGCCATATGGTAACTATGGCTTAGAAAGCACCACTTTTGACAATTTTCAGGGACATAACAAATTCAGCAATAATCTACGGGTGTAACACAGTGTCACCTATGGGCATGACCAGGTCCTTACATTGAACATTTTGTAATAACCCAAGGATTATCATTTTCAATAACCTCACGTTTCCCATATGGAAAGAAATCCACAAGTAGACGTCTTTATCCAAATAAATTAAAAAGGACCAGGAGGAAGGCAATTTGTGTCAGAGGGCTAGTACAAACATATGTGACTTCTAAAAATTGCTGCCCAAGCCATAATCTCTAATACTAACATTGCTCGTCAAGGGTATGAAATACCTTCTGCGTGTCCAGCCCAACCCCTTTTCTGGGTGCATCAGTTTCTCTATGATTAGGACGGAAGTGAGTCTCAGGTACAACTGTTTGTGCCCGCCAGGTATGAAACATGATTGATGTTAATTAATTAGTTTAGAAACCAAAGTAGATAACCTCACTTGGAGGGTATTGCACAATATTTTATATTCACGTTCAATAAATTAAATGCTTTTATGTGCCAAATTCCTACCCTCTTTACCTAGTGTGGGCAGCATCACAACTGCTGCTTTGATGCACAAGTTTTAGAGCGAAAATATCCTCCGCATCCCGCAAAAAAGGCAGTCACCCCTCGAGAATTCAGCTATACCCATCATCAAAATCGTTCATTTAATTTCTTCCTCTGCCAAAAATATGCTGAAACACCTCTAATTATCATTAAACCGTGATAAAGAGGGGATTCGAATTTCATCCAGAAGTCTTGGTCTGTTCCTCACTTAGATGTACTTGCGAGCATCTGACCCCTGAAGTAATTCACACACACTGCCCCTAAGGCACTCTGTTCAGTTACATAGTGTTGTCCCATTCAACTTGCCCACAATCACCAGGAACTCACAGTTGCAATTACTCAATCTGGCATATTCCTTCATCTGGATCATGGATGGGCACCACACTCCTCTATATCCCATTCAGTGGCATTTAACTGTCTTTCCATTTTTTGACCCTATTATGAATATAAGTCAATTCCTTTACTACAGAATTGCCCCACACAGCTTTGTTGCTATGCATAGTATCCTAAATTGCTTTCCACTTCAAACCCTAATGTCCACCGATTCTACATTTGCCTCAGATATATGGTTTATGTACTCCCAAATGACTGTGGCAAGTAGCTGATCCAAGAGCTTCCCCCGGCTCCTCCGCCCACCGCCCCCCACCTCCGAAGTCTGAATAGGGAGTAACGTTACACCTGCACCAAAAGTAAAGGCAAACGACTCATGATCCAGTGATACCAGAAGAAAATATGCAGGACAACTTCCGAGCAATTAGGAAGTGTATTTAGTCATAAATAAGACGTCATCGTAGTTTACTAACTAATCAAGCATCTACCTCGATTATTCACCTTCACTATGTCTTCTGGCTATATAGAGTGCACAGTCAAACTTAAATCCTCTGTTACTTGATCTCAGATTAGCCAAATCCTTCCCAATCTTCATGTATAAACTAATAAAAATTAATGGTACACTTTTTTTTGGCTTTTCCCACTTCTTTTGGTAAACTGATGATAAACATTTTGTTGAGCCTTGGGTCATATACTCCAGCCCCTCTAGTTATCCTTCCAACCTGATACTTGGACTCATTTTACCTGGAAATACCCCAACTGCACGCCCTAGCCACCACAAAGGCTGTAAAAGAGAGAATGACTCTATCAAGGTAAGATGGCCTTAACGACATGTTAGTTCGGATAGATTAAAATCCAGAATGTACATATATACGGAACTGTAAAAACTAACAATGTAAACCTGTAAAGTAACAAACCCTATATACGTTGTGCTGTCACGTATATATATATATACACAATGGTTGTAGAAACTTCTATTATACTTAAAGTATTTCAGGAAAAAACTGGTCTCTCTTGACATGTATCCACAACATCTTGTCTAAAGCTCTGTGACGCCCGATGGAACAGATACTGAGCTACATGACACTGTACTAAATACATATTCTAGAATGAGAAAGCTGTATATTGGAATAAACGGAGCCCCCTTTCTTCTCACCATGGGGTCATCTCCAACCCTCTCCAATGCCACAGTTGTGCATTAAATATATAGGTTAGTTTAACATTGTACCTAGAGTCTCAACAGGAGAATCCTTTCTACATGCAAGAAGAGAATTAGCAGAACCGAAAACACAGTTAAGCTCCATCTCTTTCTTCATTGCCATGAAATACCTCTTACTTTACAGGGCTGAGAGGTTGACAATGTGTTGACTTTGTTGAGTTATTTATTGGAGATTAAAGGCTGTTCCAAGAGGAAGTAAGTTATGGACGAAGAAGGTAAGAATGGAAGCCATTTCAAGTACTGCCAGCTAATTTCGACAACACTGAACTCACGATGCATTTTTGTTAGTCAGAAGCAGGAACTGCACGGTAGACCTTTTTAAAACTGACAAAATGGTGGTTGACCAGCGCTTTCGGTCCTTTTTGCCTTTAATTGATAACACCTGACGATAAAGAGGTACCAGGTCGGACGGGCCTATCAAGCAGAAGACCTGGTCAGACTGGTCAGTGTGTGGACCTGTTTTCGGCGGTTTGTGGGTCCGTTTTAGGGTCTGCTGGGACAGTTTCTATTGTTCATGTCACTGATATTGCCACATTCAGTCCCTCAAACCTTGATTAAAACCCTTAACAGTGTGCCTTTTCAAGTTCAAAACTGCCCCGATTTATAAATGTGGGCCACTTTTTTAGCTATCTGATTCTCTAGGGGGGGGGCTGCTTTTATTCTGCTTATTTTCTGTCCCAGCCCGAGCCTGAAGCAGAGTGTCAGCGACATTAGTGTGCAAGAGAATGCCCAGGTTAGCAATCACACCTCCCAGCAGCTTAATGTATATATGGTGTATAACATGAAAGACGGGTGGGCATGCCAAAAGGCATAGGGGAAGTATAAGATGGTGATCCCTAGAGTCAATAAAGGATCGCCTTTAGTCGCTCCATGGGCCACAGCGGTGCAGCAGTCATCAGTGGTGGCTCCTCCGCTAAGGCAGAGGAGTGTCGCCCAACTGCTTCAGTGGCAGCTGAATACAAAAAACAAAAGGATAATAAGTTTACGTTATTATCATTTTGCTTTTTGTATTCAAGTTGCAGTTGATGGGGAGGGGCTGGGATGGGCTGGGCTCGGAAAGGAGGAGTGATAGCAGCACCAACACTGCGCATGACGCTTTGGCCAGCCGGCTCGGGCCGGTCAAAGCATCATGCGCACTGTGCATGTTCTCCACCCAGGCTGCACTACAGCCTGATGGAGAACATGCCCAGCCTGCCAACCCCTGTCTGAATTCCAAA
The DNA here is from genome assembly GCF_964263255.1 of Lissotriton vulgaris. Classification (NCBI taxonomy): domain Eukaryota; kingdom Metazoa; phylum Chordata; class Amphibia; order Caudata; family Salamandridae; genus Lissotriton; species Lissotriton vulgaris. Next base: position 540,498,421 of record NC_141694.1, on the reverse strand, counting down.
CACCGGTGCTCAGACCAATCACAACGCTGTTAAGGAAGCTTTGTGATTGGCCAGAGGATTCTAGGATGCTGTGTGCTTCACTTCCTGGTTTCGGCGAACGGACGAGAGGCGTAGGTCATGGTTGTACACAAGGGGGTGAGGGGATCATCCTACCAGTCGTCCAGTTCTCGCAGGAAGCGAGCCTGGATGCTCCACCCCCACAGCTCCACACTGAAACTCTGAGCCACTTGCTGTGTGTCTGTGAAACTGTGAAATCAGAAAGAAGGAAGCTGCTGAGAACTGTTTTTAATGATTTAAACATCCGCACCTGCAGACAGGCGGCGACAAGTTGGCTGGGTGCCGCATCAAACATTTTAATATGCAGGGGGGTAAAATTTATGATAGCTGTAGAAAGCTTACTTATAAACGAGGGCAAAGACTGAAGGCTTGGTGCCACAAAGGAAGTATGTGGAATTTTAAGAACTGAAAAAGTTTTAAATGAAATGTGTTTTATATGCTTTATGGTTTGTGAAAACCAAATAAAGTTATTTTTTGACTGACTGACTGACTGACATACAGGTATGAGGCATGCCGTCATCAGGGCATGCATCACTGGTCTTAAAAACACCACTGGATCGGGAACACCCTCTTTGTTCTTCTGCCACGTGACTCGGAGGAACGAGACATACCTATTACTAGTGGCTGACTTCAACCCTGTGAAATGGCATAAATTGGGCCTTGATCCATCTGGCACAGTGGGCAAACTGTTGGCAGTGATGGCTACATCACTTACTTTTTTATGCATCCTCATTAAGGGGTACATTTGTCTACGGCCCATATTTTAAAGGATTGTTTGCCAGCAAGCATGTTGTGGCATGCTCTAACAGTGAGAGGTCAGACAGCTATCTTGTTCTAGTTTTCGGCCTTTACAAACTAGGTATTTGAGGCCCCAACAATTGTAGCCTAGCAGTCCCACAAGCTAGCTGTCAGGAATTCAGAACTTCAAAGACCCTGTTAGCTTTGGGCTGGTAGTCACTGCAAACTGCACCATGACCCATCAAGAACATGGGTTCTTGATAGGTCACTTCCCCTCCGCACAGCACCGCCTGTGTGTCCTTGCCCCAGCTGCCACTGCTGAGGAAGTTCGAGGCCCTCCTCCACCCGCAGGCTACCACCTGTGCCTCATCCCTGGTGGCCAGTGGTAGGCCCTAGGTTTGTATCATCATCTGTATCTTTATTGAATTGCCTTATTGTTATTTTGGTATCTGTGACTGCTATTGTCTGTTTTCCCCCGGTGCCTGTATTTGGTCCATGCCCTCTCTTCCTTCTGTTCCCCACGCTGTCCCTGTGTTTCTCTGCCCGTTTTTGCCTTCTGTTTCCTTCGTTGCCCCGTGTTTCTCTGCCTGTTTTTGCCTTCTGTTCCCTTGTTGCCCCCGTAATTCTGTGCCCGTTTTTGGCTTCTGTTCCCTTGTTGCCCCCGTAATTCGGTGCCCTTCCACCTTCTGCTCCCTTTGTCACTGCTCCTGCTCCAGCCGCTGCGGCCCGCTCCCCTGACCGCCCATTCGCTGCCCCTGCCCTGCCTCCCACCTCCAAGTTGCTCCTCCCTCCCACCTCCCCATATATGGCGGCCGCTGCGCAGTGACGAGAGCGACCCTTGACCCTGCTAAGTAGGTCGCTCCCCCTCCACACACCACCGCCTGTGTGTCCTTGCCCCAGCTGCCGCTGCTGAGGAAGTTCGAGGCCCTCCTCCACCCGCAGGCTACCACCTTCGCCTCATCCCTGGTGGCCAGTGGTCGGCCGTAGGTTTGTATCATCAGCTGTATCTTTATTGTATTGCCTTATTGTTATTTTGGTGTCTGTGAACGCTGTTGTCTGTTTTCCCCCGGTGCCTGTATTTGGTTTGTGCCCTCTCTTCCTTCTGTTCCCCTCGCTGTCCCCGTGTTTCTCTGCCCATTTTTTGCCTTCTGTTCCCTTCGTTGCCCCTGTGTTTCTCTGCCCGTTTTTGCCTTCTGTTCCCTTGTTGCCCCCGTAATTCGGGGCCAGTTTTTGCCTTCTGTTCCCTTGTTGCCCCTGTAATTTGGTGCCCTTCTGCCTTCTGCTCCCTTCGTCGACCCTCACCGCTCCCACTCCAGCCGCTGCGTCCCGCCACCCTGATCGCCCATTCGCTGCACCTTCCCTGCCTCCCGCCTCCTAGCTGCTCCTCCCTCCCACCTCCCCATATATGGCGGCCGCTGTGCGGCCGCGCCGCTGGTGCACCTAAGATGCGCCTAAGGCAAGCCCGTCTGCGCCCGTTCGCGCCTGGACCGCGCCCAATGCCAGAACCCCTGTTCCCCGCGCCCGTCACGACGACCACCGCCGCTAGGATGCCTGCACACTCCACGCTCTCAACTCCGGACGGACCCACACCTGCTTCAAAGCCGCCCCGAAACGCACACAGTGTCCCTTCACCTGCCGGAATTGCAGCTACACCAGCCTCAGAGCCGCCGAACCACCCGCCAAGAAAGGCCACAATCACCTCCGATGCATCCTACGGAACACATGCTCCGCATGCAAACATGCCGTCGAGCTCTGGGATCTGCTCGAAACTTCATCCCCGGACGTCGCCTTCCTGACAGAGACCTGGATGAACAACTCCTCCGCACCCGACATTGCCATTGCCATCCCAGGCGGCTACAAGATCACCCGGAGAGACCACACCAATGAAGTCGGAGGAGGAATCGCCATCATCCACAAGAACAGCATCAGGGTCTCGACCAGCACCGACGACACTCTCAGCACCACATGTATTTCCAGATCTACACAGACCCCAACTCCACCCTCAGAGGCACCCTCGTACCTCACACTCGCCACCGTCCCTCGCATTCGAAGAACAACCACCCGCAGGAGATCCTTCTCCCACCTCGCCGCCAAGACCTGGAACACCCTCCCACTGAGTCTACGACAGACCCAAGACCTGCTGACCTTCAGGAGGCTACTCAAGACCTGGCTGTTTGACCAGTAGTGCCCCCCCCTCCCAGCGCCTTGAGACCGTTGCGGGTATGTAGTGTGCTCTACAAATGACTGATTGATTGATTGATTGATTGATTGATTGATTGATTGATTGATTTAAGAACATAGGGGAGAGAAATAAAGCTGACTTTGCATGAGGTGGCAGTGGTACAGGGCATAAACTTTATAATTAGAGCTTGCAACTGGTTTTGCTACTTCTCAGGCCATTCCCCAATATGCCAAATTGCACAGTACTTATACCAGTTAAAGTGGGGACTAGCAAGCCTGAAATATTGCAGTTGCCAGGCTAAGCTAGGGCATCAGCTACTGCTACCACTATCATGTGCTCCATTGCGATTTACCATATCCAAACTAACATGTTCCTACTATGCACTCCCTTCTTAGGACAGATTTGCAAAATATGTATTTTATTTGCAATCAGATTTGCAATGGGCCATATACGAGTATCTGTCATACTTGGTTACTCATATGGATAGACTACTATCCCCAGTGCTGGGAATAGGTCCTCACTGTACTACTTTACAAACCTCAGGGTGCTAAAAGTACTAGTCGGGACAACAGGTTCTGTTCTTCCATGATAGGCAGTACGCAATATCACATAGTCTTATGGTGCGGTAACTGCATAATTTTCTAATATTCCAACTTCAATCAATAATATAGTTATGAGATTATCCAGAAACCTTGGAGGTCATCCACCGGATCTGATTATGTATGGGGCCGAGTTGGGGAGAAGGGGCTGACCTGCCAGTTGTCTTTGCCTCGAGCCCTACCTCTGGTGCCCATGATGTTTCTTGGGGTGTGACCAAATTGTTATGGGGTGCCCCCGCAGGGACAATGCACTAAGCGGCTGCATGGGTGTTGCCTTCATAATGGTTCTCAAATGCTATAGTGCCCTTGAGGTTATCATCAAACCTTTTTACAGGAAGGTCCTTTGGATATGCGACTGATTAGAGGGGGTAATGACCTGTCGGTTGTCCTGGCCTTCTAACCCTACCTCTGGTGCTCATGATGTTTCTTGGGGTGTGACCAAATTGTCACGGGTGCCCCAGCAGGGACAATGCACTAAATGGGTCCCTTGGTCTTGCCTTAGGAATGGTACTCAGATGTTACAGTGCCCTTGAGTTTATCAACAAAACCCTTTAACAGAGAGGTTCTTTAGGGTATGGGACTGGTTAGAGTGTGGGCTGACCTGCCCTTGATATTTCTTGAAGCATGGCTAAAGTGTCGTTGGGTGCCCCGGCAGGGACAAGTTGCTTGCATTAGTGGGTCCTTCATCAGGAAAATACACTAGTTGAATTTAAAAAATGCATCAATCAATAGACAAAAAGGAGTTTGTCAAAAGTTTGAACTGAACACTGGTCCCGCCACAAATAAAACCCAAAGTTTAGTCTTACATTCATTATTTATATGCAATATGCGAAAAACCAAGCCCTTGGATGACAGCGTAACCAAATGACAATATGAGGTATCTGGGCTCCTAAAGAATAGAGCAGGATACCTACTCAATGGTAACTATTGGAATCAAGGGGCAAATTACCAAGGGCATTAGCGGGACTTTTTCCCGCTAATGCCGCGATAATTTTATCGCCCTATTACCAAGCTGTCACTAACACCAATTAGTGCCAGCTTGTAGGCGATAGCGGGCATTTAGGGGCCCACCTTGCATGTCAGCGATAATTATCGTTAATGACATGCAAAGTGGGCGTGCCAAGATGTTAGCGACTGAAAACAGTCGCTAACATCTCTAACTCCTATTAACAACTTTTGGAAATATTCGCGCTAAGCGCAAATATCTCCAAAAGCTAACGCCTGCTAAAAGCAGTTCTTAGCCATGTTATCCAATGGAAGGTGGATAACATGGCTAAGAGCATTGTCACGATAATGCAGGAATATCACTGATTTTTCAGCGATATTCATGCATTTCGCAGGATTTTTACCGCTTTTGAGATAAACCTTGATAATATCAAGGTATCTCAGAGGTAAAAATCCTTGGTGCTCGGCTATATTTTTTTCCCGCTAACCAAGCAATAGCGATATTTATCGCTATTGCTTGGTAATATGCCCCCAGTTCTATATGTAAGCGTATCTTATAGGACACAAAGGTCCAAAGTTCCACGCCAGGGACTGGATTCTCAAGAGGGTGGATCATAGTTGGTCACAGGGCACATGCGTTGAGAGGTCTTGGGATGTCAGACTTCACCAACGGGCCATTTATGCATATACCTCAATGCGTGTCTTCATTATTGCCAAGCCGCAGTGAGGCTTTCATCTGTACATCAGTGTTTAATGGAGATGACAATCGTAAAATATCTCATCAAAATAGCTCGCACCTAGCATGGATTTATTTAATGACTCATTGGCTGAGAAATGGAAACAAATAGATCATGGGGGCGATATCCAGGTAGGTGCTGATGAGGAGGGGGAGGGCGAGTCGCTAGTAACCTCCTCGCCCAGTGGTGGACATTTTCACAGAAAAGAAGGGGATACCCAAAAATGTGGCTACTTTGCTGGTTTGGCCCCTTGATGGGGTAATGAGTATCTAGGCCTGGGGCTCACTGGAGGGACGACTGACCTGCTAGTGGTCCTGGACCTTTCAGCCCTACCCTAGGTTGCCTGGGAATTTGGGATTGATTATTAATGTGCACTTCGCTTGGAGGCCTGTCAGACCACCAGGTGCCCTGGCAGAGACAGTGTGTTATGCGGTTCTGGGGTGGTGTGTGCGTTTGTTTTGATTTGTATGTCACTTTTCAAACCTCACCTAGTCAAGGATGGAATTTGAACAAGTGAATGTTGATGGTTTTATTTGCCTCTGCCTTGGTGGAGAACGAACAGAAATTGTTGGCACAGGGTGCCTGCCTCTGTGGGGGATGAAAATAGAAGATGCTTTGCAGTCTGCAATGCGGCCATTGGTAGGGGCATACAACTGGGGGAGTTGATCCTCAATATCAAACAGTTTACCACTGCTGTGTCATGGCTGAATGTATTTTGTCACATGCTATACAACCTGTGTGAAGCGTTTACTTGCTTTTCATATCACTGATGTATTTAACTGTCTTCCATTCCATGACTGAATTTTAAGAGATTAAAGGCCATATGTATGAAAGTTTGGTTTTGCGATTCTCAAATAGCGATTTTTTGGTAATCGCGATTTGAGAATCGCAAAACTCTATGTATGTAGGATTTGCAAATAATTTTGTGAATCCTACATATTCCTTAATTGCGAATTGCAAATTGCAATTCCCAATTAAGGAATACCTCCCCATTCAATCGTATGGGCCTAGAGGCCCACAGGAATGAATGGGAAGACATTCTCAATATGCGATTCTCAATTAGAGAATCGCAAATTGAGAATGCAATTTCAAGGGTGCCAGGGTGTCAATAGGACACCCTTTTGCATCCTTGAAATGTGCATGTGTGCACATGTGGCACACATACATGCCCTGAGGGCATCTATGTGCGTCACATGGAACTTTGAAAAATGCAAAAAAGTGCATTTATCATAGAAATCGCAAATTACCACCAACTTGATGTGGGTGGTAATTTGCAATTCCTTAAGCCCAAATTACACTATTTCTGGGCCTCTTACATTGCATTTATGGAATCGATTCCCTAAATGCAATCGCAAAATAAGGAATCGCAAATTTTGTGATTCCTTAATTTGCGAGGCAGTTTTACCTTAATACATCCAACTTGGCTAAAGTGCGATCGCAAATGACAAAATTCTGCAAATTTCGGCATTTGCGATTGCAATTTTGAATGATACATATGGCCCTAAATAGCTAAGCCGTGGAAAAACACATACCTGGGTGTCTGTATCCTCTTTCTTGTTTTCAATCAATCAATCACAGAACTTGTAAAGCGCACTACTTACCCGCGAGGGTCTCAAGGCGCTGCGGGTGGGGGAGGTGGCTACTGCTCGAAGAGCCAGGTCTTGAGGAGCTTCCTGAAGGTGAGCAGGTCCTGGGTCTGCCGCAGGTGGGTGGGGAGGGTGTTCCAGGTCTTGGCAGCGAGGAAGGAGAAGGATCTGCCTCCGAAGGTGGTACGCTAGATTCGTGGGACGTCGGCGAGGGCGAGGCTGGCGGAGCTGTGGAGTGCTTTGTGAGTGTGGGTGAGGAGCTTGAAGGTGATCCTCTTGTTGATGGGGAGCCAGTGAAGGTCTCTGAGGTGGGGGGTGATGTGGCTGCGTCGGGGGAGGTTGAGGATCAGATGGGCCGAGACGTTCTGGATGCGTTGTAGTCGCTGTAGGTGTTTGGTCAGGATTCCCGCGTAGAGTGCGTTGCCGTAGTCCAGCCGGCTGCTGACGAGGGCTTGGGTCACTGTTCTTCTGGTTTCGATCGGGATCTACTTGTTGATCCTGCGAAGCATGCGGAGGGTGTAGTAGCAGGAGGAGGAGACGGCGCTGACCTGCTTGGACATGGAGAGGGAGGAGTCGAGGATGACTCCCAAGTTGCGTGCGTGGTCCGTGGGTGTCGGTGCTGTTCCTCGTGTTGTCGGCCACCAGGAGTCGTCCCAGGCAGACGTCTTGTCTGAGTTCAGCTTCAGACGGCTGCTCCTCATCCACTCGGCGACGGCCTTCATTCCCTCATGGAGGTTGGTTTTGGCGGTGTGAGGGTCCTTGGTGAGGGAGAGGGTTAGCTGAGTGTCTTCGGCGTTGGAGATGATGTTCAGGTTGTTTTGGAATAGGAGGGGTGAGCTGTTCCTGGCCACAGTGTGGAGTTAGCGATTGGAACTTAATTAGCACACTGTAGTATTTGCCCCTTCCCACACATCTTTAATGATGTCAAGCCCTTTTACACCTTAGAAGCTTAAAAAGTGCCAACTGCCCCGATAAAGGATATACCTTGATTCACCGAATCTTAGAACAAGGATCCGGGATTTCATTGAATTGTGAATTGCAAATGTGGACATCATTGAAATTTCAACTTTAAGGGTGTCTACAAACACTTAAAGAGCTTTTTTCCAGCCCATCTCTACATGCAAACTTAAATCTAAGCAGGCCACTATGAATAGGGTAGTCTGCTGCAGTACAATAGCACAGTGTTTAAGGGCACAGGACACATATTTTATCATGAGGCAGAAGTTTTTCCACAAGGAAAAAAAATCACATGACGAACAAAAGAGGAATAAAGTGTGTAAACGCACATTTCCCCCAAAACCGTACTTGCGGACAATCTGTGGGTCTGACAGGCAAATACAAAAGAAACTATGAAAGTTGTAGTTTTTCACTTGGTATGGGATTTGAGAATAAAAGATGCAGGAGGCACTTTCCAATGATAGACTAGCTTTACTAACTTTTTGTGACTCAAGATTTTAGTGGTTAATGGTTTGGTGTGTCGCACATTTTCTCACAGAAGATAGCTAGGGCTGGATGTACTAAGCCTTTTACCAGCCACAAACCCTCCAATTCAGTGTTGCCAACTATTAAAATGCTTTTTCATACGTACTAATCCCATTTTAGGAGTCTGTAAATATTTTTGACTCTTTGACATACAATTCCAAATAAATACCAATTAAGTATCAAGAAGGAGTGAGATGTCGGTACCCCTTACTAATAAAGAATTGGTATCATATACCTCAATGTTTTGCAAGCGAAATCCAGTAGCAAAACATCGAACATTAACTGATACCTCCAAGGAGACGGTAATGCATTCGCTTAAGGGAAGTAAATGTGCAAACGTTTGTTCAAGAGGGGGCACTGTTCCAAAGGACCACTGCTAACTCTTAAAAACACCTTAAACAAGCATTTGCAATGCAATAGGTCTCGCATTAGAAAAGTTTGAGCTTTTAGTATTGTAAATGGCAATGTTTTTTTTTTTATGCAGTAGTTAAGTTTTGTATGTATAAAAATGAGCACCTTGAAGGAGTGAAGGGTTTCAAACTAATAATAAAAGCATATACAGACAATAAATGACACACACAAATGGGGAACGGTGCTGTCAGGAAACTGCAGTTAATTTATATACATGCCTTGCAGGGGCACCTTCAGGATGCTTTAACTTCAGTGCTCCCAGGCCCCACGCAGCTTTAGCGTGCTCATTAGGAGGTTATGCCTATTTCTTGGTGCATTTCCACAGAGCACTTTGGTATTCCCCCGCAGCCCTACAGGCCTGTATGCTGCTCCAGGTTGTCTCGTTTTAATTGTTTCACCTTGGCTGCCCCTCCCTCTGACCCAACCTCAGTAGGGGAGCCCCCCACTTTACGACACCTCCAGATTCACATTGGTCACCTACTTCTGGCTCTATCAGCCCTCATACCGGTCCCTCTCTCATCAAAACAGCCTTTCACGTGAGGATCAGAGCCGCTTGGTAGATTATGGCGGTGCTCCAAGCGCAAAGTGTATGATCTACCTCAGCCAGCTGGGCACTCAGCTGCTCCTCCCGCTGCGCAGTATTTGAACTCCTAAGAAGGCTTCAACTATAGGCGACTCATGATGACTACTGCAGACGACGCGGTGGAACTTCAGGGCTTAAGGGCTGCTCGGCGGGGCCGTCCAGTAGCTGCCTGCACCCTGGCGCAATGATTAATTGAGTGCAGAGGCGGAAGGCAGGCAGCTCAGCTGACAGCACAGGGGCCTTTGCAAGCTGCAGCAGGCAGTGCGATGGTGCGGGCCTGAGCCCGGTACAAACGGAACATCGCCGCCGGCCTGCGACCAGGAAGTCAGGCAGGCCGGGCGGGACAACCGGAAACAGGAAGTAGGAGGGAGGGAGCCTACCCCGCCTCCTACGGAAGAGCCGCGGCTGTTTGGAGCACCGGAGCAGGCAGGAGCAGTGCTTAATTTGTAAAATATGAAGTGCAGGTGCTGAACATTTTTTCAGAGACCACACCCACTTTTTAGGGCTCCGCCCACTCTCGACACTGGCTCCACCCACATGTTCACGTGGCACTGCTAATAGTCAAATATAATACCAGATCTGAATTTCAGAAAGGGAGCCTTCGTAAGGTTTTGATAGGAGGTTCCCTGTGGCATGAACCATTTTGAAAAAGATGAAAACAAATGTGCATTTAAAGCACAAGTTTGGAATAAGAAGGCCGTGCCATGGGAAAAATTCAGAAAGCAGGAAACCACAGCATAAATGGAAACACTAAAGTCATTGGGGGAAAGAAAGTAATTTCATTATGGCAGCTAGAAATAGGTTCCTGCTTCTCAACAGAACTCAGAAAATGTGAGGAATGGAAGCATATGCAATTTACCCCTGGCCAACAAATCAAAGAATTTTAGCATCACTTTATTTTGCACTAAGAGGCAAGACGTGGTGTATATGTCAAGTATAAAACAATATGTTCCCTGATACTTGGACTCGTAAAATGTTTGAAATGTGGAAGAGGTTGTATTTTAAAATAATTCAACATTAACTTTTGCCAAAAGCAATCAGGCTTCGCAGCACACAGCGCTCCTTTCCGTAAGTAGTTACAGAATGTCTTTGATAAGACAGTAAATCACTCGAGGAGTCGGGGTGGGGGAAGAGGTCAGTCCTTCTCTTGCAGGGCTGTGCGCACATCGGATAGTCAGATCGATGCCACCATGCAGCCCCTGCATGCACTCGTTTGCAGTTGGAACAGTCTATGCTGGGGTTGAGGATACATTTGTAGTTTAGAGGTTTACCCCCACCTATGAGTGTGATATCTGATATGCATTCTCCTGTAGGTTTATGGGACCTTTTTGCCGCAGTGGAAGTGCCCCTGCAGCCAGCTGCTGCATCCACCATGGCACCATCTATAGGTTCACCGACCGTGGCCTGTGTCCACCAATGAACATCCCGTCTTATCAGCGCCTGGAGCCAGGCCTTGTGGTGCATCCGTATGTGTCGCTGACTGCCCGTGCCATGCAACAGTCTGGGCAAGCTTCACGGGCTGCTGTGCGCAGTCCCCCTGCTCCTGCCGGGTGTGAAGAGCAGCTCACCTACTGTACAGTTTAGTTTCTAAGCATATCAATATACCGGCGATTTGCATTGCGAACTCACTTTAAATCAGTAATTCGGCCAAGCGTAAATGTAAGGGAATCCCGGAATCATTATTCATACCGGAATAAACTAAGTGTGGGATAACGTCGAGTACTGATAACATCAGACGACTACTCACTCTGCCTAGTAGTACTAGTGCGTAATTGAAAGTTTAGTGCGTGCTTCTGTGCTTCATTTTTATTTCTCACTGTTATCGAGGATGGTGGGGCCGGTCAGCAGGCCAGGACACACACACACACTGAGTACTGGTGGCTGCAGTAGTAGTACTCCTGAGTGCCACAACCAGACGGCAGCCAGCAAGGCACAGTGTAGTGACCGGTCCGTCACGCCACCACCACCACAGTGCACAGGACAGCACACCAGTACTGGACAGCACACAACAGCCCAGGCCAGCTCCCAAGTTTGTCGACGTCGGCACACTCGTTGGTGGGGACTCGGGAGTGGGGACTCGGGCCGGGGCGGCTAAGGCCAGGATAAGGGCTAAGTACTCACTGACTAACTTACTTAAATAAATCGTCGTGAGTCTCTCAGCGCAGGCAGCGCGGTTATGCTGGGGCGTGGCTCATTAGCTCATCATGGCTGCCTGCAACTGGTGACTGGGCAGAGCCAAAGTCAAAAAAATCTGCGCGCACACTCCGCACAACCCCCGACTGGCCCCAGCCCCAAACCCCCATCAGAACCAGGGCAGCTCGCTCCAGTCCAGGACCAGCCCCCACCAACTTCCGCGGCCGGCCCGCCCACCTGGCAAAACAGAAACTATCTCAACAACTCTTCTCTGGCTGGCCGCGCCGAAACGAAAGTTACGATTCTATGAAACAGAAACAAACACTGAGTGACTGCACAAGTGCACATTATATATGTTTTTTTATTTAATCATACTGCATAATATATATATTGTATTTATTAATTATCGGAAGGGCTCACTCAGTCAGTCCCTGCCAACAACGGTGCAACTTGCAAGTACTAAAGAGAGAGAAGACGCCCCGGCCCGTCACGCCGGTGAGTGTGTTGATTCGTGACGATTTGAAATTGACACACATGATGAGATTCGGGCGGCGGGGCGCAGGATAATAATTGACACTGACACTGACTGAATCTCAGAATGCACAAGACAGACACAGTAGACACCACCACACGCACGCTGCGGGGCGAGCCAGGCCTGCAGTGCACAGAGCAGAAGAAGCAAGCAACTGCAAGCGCAAGCAGCAGGTGAACAATGACGCACAGCAGAAACTTCATAGACCCGGCCCTGACATTTAAGTGCCGGTGCTAAGTACCGGCACAAATTAAGCACTGCAGGAGCCTACCCTGCGCCCCGGTGCCAAAGGAGGGAGGAAGAGTCCTGCTGCCGGGCCCTGCAGCTGCCGATGATGAGAGCCGCCGCACCAAGGAAGACGCCGGCCTGCAACCAGGAAGTCAGGCAGGCCGGGCGGGACAACCGGAAACAGGAAGTAGGAGGGCGGGAGCCTACCCCGCCTCCCACGGAAGAGCTGCGGCTGTTTGGAGCACCGGAGCAGGCAGGAGCCTACCCTGCGCCCCAGTGCCGAAGGAGGGAGGAAGAGTCCTGCTGCCGGGCCCTGCAGCTGCTGATGAGGAGAGCCGCCGCACCAAGGAAGCCGGTGAGTGGGGCTTCGCCTTGTTGCTGAGCTGCGAGGGCGGGGGGCATGTGTGTGTGCGCGCGTGCGGCGGCGGGGGGCTGTGTATGTGTGTGAGCGTGCGTGTGTGTATGTGTCTTGGAGTCTGTGTGTATGCGTGTGTGTGTGTGTGACTGTGGGGGGGGTGTGTGTGTAGGTGCGGCGGCAACGGGGGTGTGTGTGTGTGCCTGTGTATGCGTGTGCCTGTGTATGCGTGTGGCTGTGTATGCGTGTGGCTGTGCGCATGCGTGAATGTGGGTGCGCGTGCACGCAGTGAAATCCAGCCGCAGAGAAGCGCGTGGCACTTTCTTGTCCTTCATTCCCCCGAGTCAGCTAGCTATAAGTCTCCAACCTGGACGCATCCTTTGGATGCGAATTCCAGGCGAGACCTAAAAAGGGATACGTTATTTTAAAAGTAGCTCAATGAACAGTAAGGAAAACGGGAAAAAGTTTGCTCTCTTGTAAAGCTGCCATAAAAATGGTGGTCTTCTGACCACAGCAGGCCGCCATCCATGTGATGGCCTTGATTAGTAGTGAGTGCAATTTGTGACATACCTCAATATTCATAAAGTAGGCCAGATTGCAAGCCACTGTGATTTGGAATATTAATAACCGACCTATTAGCGCAACAGTTGGTTCTTAAAATTCTTTACAGACCACAAAAAATGTTCACAATTTGCAACCAGTGTTTTGCAAGCAGTTATTCACCCATCTGGCCCTCAATTTGTAGTCACCCAGCTAATTTATTCTCACTGCAGGCACAATCAGTCAAAATTGTCCAGTGAGATGATGAACACAGAAGCAGTGAGACTAAGGCCTTGAGTTTGAGCGGGAATTCTGAGTCCGGGAAATAAGGAGATTATTTTAGAGCAGTCATATTTGAGCACCAACAGGTTAACTTACACCAAAAATATTTTTGCAGCATTTTTTTGCTATAGTTTGTATTAAAATGACAGTGCAGAATGATATTGTATATTCTTTAGAATGAGCTAGTCGTGTCAGTGCTCATAGTTACTTACATACAAGTCGAATGGCATGTCTACTCTTCCTCAACTTAGGTCTTGGTCTTTTGGGGCACAGATTGGACACGTTAGCTATTTTTGTCATTTTCTTTTCCCTGCCCAGTTACTAGATAGCAAGCTGAGTCCAAAGGATGTTTAACAAATGACAAGCACAATGGCTAACCTGTCTGTATATTTCTGTGGCTTACATCATTTGTGGTTTCGATTCAAAATTAGTACATAAGTGCTCTCCCTGTCTTCATTTAACATCTCTTCTTCTAAACCTCTTTCCTACTTTCTTCTAAATCCCATTAGCGTGCAAGGGATTTAGAATGTGTCTTAAATTTGCCATGCCCGTTTCTATATTGTTGTTACGCACTCTACCGCAACCTCTTTCTGCCGATAGAGAATGCTGGTCTGCAGCCGGGACCTCGGGTGGCACCAGTTCTCTCTCACTCTAATAAGGTATGGACTACTAGACCCCGTTTGGGATGTGCAATTTGGGCCAAATTCTACCCGTTCAGTACTTGACTCATAGTGGTTGTAAAAAGTGAGTATTCACAGGCTTCTCAGAGAGGTGAGCCTGAGGCTGGTACAAACTCAGCCCTCAGCAAACACCCACCCAACAACCTAATAACTGATGGTACAGCCCAGTGCTGATCTTTAAGAGAGATGTATCTTAATTTGCTCTGAAACTTAATAGTACACACTACAAAGCTTCAGCTACACAGAGTCTCTGATGTAGGGCCACTGTCCCTTCATGTGGATGCCTCCTATACTTCCTACTGTAGCTTTAGGGTTCCCTCGCATGGGTCACAGGCACAGGTGCAGCACTTCTTCCATCCTTCTTTTGAGCCTATCAGTGAAAGAAAGCGACAGGGAGTGATTGAGAGTAGCGAGTGTGTCTATGAGTGAGAATGAGGGAGTCAGTCATGGCCACTGGAGTTATGCAGCAGGGGAGGTCCGAATTATGCAGAAAGGTTTACTAAATCATTATTTTGTACCTTTACACATTTTAACACGGTCTGGGCACATTTTTCGCCTTGTTACTTTTACTTTAAAAGCTAAATACACGCCGGCCTGGGCTCAGGACAAACCCCCTACCGTGCGAAAATGGAGACGGGGATGGACTTGTGCCGGGGATGTCCTGGGAAGTTCCACAAGGTATGGGGAAAATGGTTGAATTTACTGTTTTTAATTAATTGTTCTGATTTTCTCATACATCGTTATACTGCCTTTCAAATGGAGAGGCTTGCTCGAGTACTTCAATCATGACAGTGGTTTTTTTTGCTGTCTGTTAGAGATGGTCTCTGATTTACTATGCAATTGTATGTTGTCCTTTTCTGACTTTGGTTTTTCAAATGCAAATAAACTTGATTATAAATAATAAAAAAAACTAAATACAGCAAGCAGCAACTGAAAGGTGATCAATTAACCTTTGTAAAGGACCTTCAATTTAGAGTTAGTAACGTTTAATCCCTTTGAGCTAGAATTTGTTTGTTGTTGAAATCTGCATATCATGCAGCAGATAATGGGTTAAGTGGCCTAAGTGGTGAATCTATAATTTGCAGAAAAAGCCATGGCAGCAGAATTGCATAATTCTATTGACCCTGGACAGAGAGAGTGAGAATAAATGAGAATATGAATGAGAAAGAGAAAGTGAGACTGTGGGATTGAGTAAGAGTGAGGGCAAGCGAGTGTGCATGAGGGGCAGTGAGAATAAGTGCAAATGAATGAGTGAGGCAGTATGAGGTGTTATGAAAAGGTGTGAGGGAGTTGGAGTGTGAACAAGAGTGAGTGAGAATGACTATAGGTGGCTAAATGAGTAAATGCAAGTCAGCATGAGTGAATGAGTGTGTGTGTTACTCTTGAGAGTCTGTCCCTGCCCCTGGCATAGTGGAGGTCTTTTTTGTTATACGATTCACTTACGCCAAAATCCTGGAGTTGGCATATTGGACGTAAATCTTGGCATGAAGGGTACTGCTGGGAAATTACTGAAGCTGGCACACTTGAAGTATTTCTTGGAATGTGGAAAACCCGTGGCAAAATGCTGGCACTGGCATATTGTAAATGGTTCTTGTCTTAAGGGGCTTCTTTAGCAAAAGACTGGCACTAGCATATTGGAGGTAGCTCTTGGCATAACAGGCACCTGTAGAAAAATACTGGTACTAACACAAAAGGTAATTCTTAGCCAGTGCTTAATATGTAACGAAATAAGTGCCAGGGCCCTCTTCAGCACTGCGAATGACAGTACAAACACACTTACTAACCATCGTTCTCCTACACGTGCCACAATCCAGGCTATTTTAGGCCCCCAAGCTACAAGAATGTATTTGGTGGCAGGTAGTCGTCTTTTTTAAAGCATATTGAACTAATGAACAACTGTTGTGCTCATCTATAAATTAGACCAGCCATGCCACCATGTGACAGTCTGTCATACGTGGCAGTGTTGACACTTAAGTGCTGGGCACCGGAAGCCACCGGCTCAAATTAAGCACTGCTCTTAGTATATGGGACACCTGTTGGAAAATGATGGTGCTCACATGGTGGCCATAATTCTTGGCATTTGGCGTACCTATTGCAAAATACTGGAGCTGACATATATTGTGGTAACCTTTGACATAAGGGACACCGTGTCAAATTGCTGGCATGGTAGAGGTAATTTTCTCATATTGTACACCCATAGCAAAATGCTGATGCCTGTTTAATGGAGGTAATTCCTGGGAATAGGAGGAACAAACATGGTGTGTTAGGGATGGTAATCATGACAAAAGGCTGGCCCTAACATACAAATAAACATTTTAGACATATGAGACACCTATAGTTCTTGGCAGAAGGGGTGTCATTGTAATATGTGAGGATCCCATGCCAAACAGCAAAGTTAAAAAAAAATTGGGCCAATTCCTGAGGGGAATCAAGTTTTACTGGCTTTTAACACCAATGGCTTTTGAGCAAATTTATGTGAAAATGGTGCTTTAAAATGTACTATTTGACCCCCAAGCCCCTTCTTTAAAAAAAATTATAATAATTTTTGGACAGAGAAGCTCTTGAATCTGAAGGGCTCAGGCTTGCCCGCTCACTGAAATTTGGGGCAAGCAGTAAACCCCTTTCAAAGATCACCACCCACTGCTGTTCTATGTTTTAGACCTCCACCCCAGCATATTCCGGCCTTTGCACTATTATCCGGTTGCTATATACAGTTCTTGTCGAAATACTCGTCCCACTCAGTAAATACAAATAAAAAATATAAAGAAAGGTTCAAGCCACTTGCAGCAAAGCCTACTGTTTATAACTACCTGTTGCTTCTCTGTCTTTGCCATGGTTGACACATCTTGAATGGCTGCCACATACTTGTCCAGGCCTGACAGGAAGTGCGCAACGCTCTCCTGACTGCAGGAGCCCCAGTCCGTCTGTGCTCGCAGCACCGGGAAGAAGAGCTCCGTCAAGAGGCACTTCAGGTTCTCCACCGGGCTTTCTTTTATTTCTCCACAGAAAATCTCTCGCTCCATCCTGACCGGGTCCACATCCGTGCTTGTCTAAGGGGGGGAAAGAAAATGACAATCAGCAATTTATATATCTGACCATTCGAAGAGTGCTACATATGACAGGATATTTTTTGTCATATGCAATTAAATGCAAACAAGACAGAAGTGCTACTGGTTGGCAAAAATGCTGACTTATGGGGCGATCACTGGTGGCCCAATGCTATGGGTAAAGCCCCGGAACCTAAGAGAGAAGTCAAGAACCTGGGGGTGTGGTTGGCTCCTCTCTTAGATTCTGTTTCCATACTAAAAAAAGTCGCTGCTACATGCTTTGGCATCTTACGAGGTCTTAAAGCTATTTTAAAGTTCTTTGACTCATCTACTAGGCAGCTGATAGTCCAGTCCACTGTTCTTTCTCAATTGGGCTACGTTAGTTCCTTGCTTTTGGGAGCAAATCAAGCCGAGATCTCTCGGATGCAGCGCATCCAAAATGCGTCTGCCAGAGCCTTAGTAGGTCTTCCCCGATTTTGCTCCATCACTAACACCATCCGAAGACTCCATTGTCTCCCTATGGCTCAGCGAATTCAGTTTCAGACATTATGGGCCAGATGTATCAAGATACCGTTTTGCGAATCCTAAATAGCGATTTTTTGCGAATCGCTATTTAGAATTCGCAAAACGGTATGTATGTACAAAATCTCAATTCTTTTGCGATTCCTTATTATTCTTTATTTGCGAATTCGCATTTTGCGAATTCGCAAATAAAGAATAATTTTCAATGCATTCCTATGGGCCAGGAGGCCCATAGGAATGATAGTGCAATAATTCTCAAATTGCGAATTCGCAAATTGCTAATCGCAATTTGAGAATTATTTCAAGGGTGCAGGGGTGTCTCAAAGACACCCTGCTGCACCCCTCAAATCTACATGTGTGTGCATGTGGCACTCATACATACCCTATGGGCATGTATGAGTGTCACATGCCACCCTTACAAATGCCAATTAGGGCATTTTTAAAAGAAATCGCAATTTACCACCAACTACAAGTTGGTGGTAAATTGCAATTTCTTAACACAAATTCGCAAACCATAAATGTGTCATACATATCATTTAAGGAATCACAAAATTTGCGATTCCTTAAATGCTATGTCAAAATAAGGAATCGCAAATAATTGCGATTCCTTAAATTGCGATTTTTTGATACATAACAAAAATCGCAAATCGGCCGTTTGCGAGTCGCAAAGGCCGAAATTCTGCGAATGTCGGCCCTTGCGAGTCGCAAAAGCCTTGATACATCTGGCCCTATGTCTTATTTTTTATTTTAAAACTTACAACTACCAAAATGCTCAGCAACCTTTTGACCCCGTATGTCCCAACCCGCTCATTACGCTCTGCGGGTCAACATTTGGTCAGGGTACCCCGGATCAAACGCTGCCGAGCGGGAGGACGTTCCTTCCGCTATTTAGCAGCAAAGCTGTGGAATTCATTACCAGCACACATACGGTAACGGGAAGGTCTGTTGGATTTTAGAAAGGCAATTAAAACCCACATTTTTCCCCTAAATTAAGCTTTCCTGGACTATGTCTTGCTGAATCCCATTGTAGTCAGTTTTTTGTGAGCTGCTAAAAGTGCCGGGACGCCCCTTTGCTGGGGCAACTGAGCGCTATATAAGTTATTTTAACATAACATAACATATCATATTGTAGCTGGAGCTAAGATAGCTGCAAACATTTAAAACCGGTATTTCACGAAACGGTTTAACGGATCTACGTCCAAATGACGGACGAAAAAAAAGTAATTTGCTAAGAAAAAAATCCAAACATGGTTCTGGGAATCATTATTGGAAGAATTTTACACATGCACATTTTTGCAGAAATTGTGGCAAATAGTGGGGTTTTCTGTAATCACGCACTTAGGGCTGTGGCAGTTGTATTACTTTCTCTTTCTATTTTAGCTGTGGTGTTGTATATCAGTAACACAAACTGTCATTTTATGTATGAGCATCATTCATAGATGTATATTTTTTTAAATGTGCAGTCTTATATAGTGCATACTCGACCCGAAGGTATTGGAGCACTTTACATGACCACCAGTTATATTCAGTGGTCGAAGTGGGGACAAAAAAGTAGGGGAACTGTGGGCGGAGACTCGGGGGGCGGGAATAAGCAGAGGATTGGATTAGTGGGCGGAGTCGGAGGTGTGGCTAAAAATAGCAAAACATACCAATTTTTAGTGCATTTGGCATTTCACTGACCGGTTACAGCTTATAACGTTATTTAATTCAAACAATCGATAAACATGTTCATTTGAGGTTTAATATATAAGTTGTTTATATTTAATTCATTTACAATGTGGGACATGTTTCCAATCACAGAATATTCCAAATACGCTTATAAGTGGAATCATAAGCCATTTGTCTCCGAGCCATGCAGTTTCTTTCAGTGGCACTTCCTGCATTGCAAATCCCTGGTGAGTTTGCAATGCAAAATGGAGGCACCAATGGGTGAGGTGGACTGGCCTCAAGGGTCCTGTGTATCATCCCCAGATCGAGCCTCCCCTTCCCACCGTCATTCTGGCATCGATCAATACCCTGCTTTTTACATACCCATGTTCTGTCCTCTCTTTGCCACCATTACTTCCTGGCATCGCTCATTACCGTACTTCTGGCATAGCAGGGTTGAGCCCTCCTCTTGCCAACCTACATCTTGGCCTCACTCTTAACCCTGATTCCAGCAAACCCAGATCTAGCCCTCCCCAATTTTAATTCCTGCCATCGCACATTACTCCGCTTCTAACATACCCAGATCCAGCTTTGCTTTCTCCCACTCTCACTTCCTGGCATTGAACAAAATCCTGCTTCTGGCATAGCCAGGTTCAGCCCTACCCTTGCACCCTTAGCCCCTGGCATAGTCGTTAGTATGCTTCTACCATACTTAGATCCAACCCTCATCTCGTCACCCTTAGGTTCTGGCTTCACTAACTACCCAACTCCTTGCATACAGGGTATATCCCTCCTGTCACCTTACTTCCTGGCATTGTCCTTTACCCTACTTCTAGCACCCCAGGATCAAACCATTCTGTTGCCACCCCTATTTAAGGCAACGGTAATTACTTTACTTTTTGGATGTCAGGAGCCAGCTCTCCCCTCACCCTCCTCACTTTCTAGCACTGCTCATTACCATGCATCTAGCATACCCAAATACAGCCCTCCCATCACCACCCTTACTTCCTGGCACTCATTACCTTGCTTCTAGCATACCCAGCTTCAGCTCTACCATTACCGCCTTTACTTCATGTTCTAGTTTTTTGCCATGCTTCTACCAAACTTAGATCTAGCCTTCATCTCGTCCTGCTTAGTTTCTGAAATCACTCACTACAAAACTTGGAGGATACCCAGGTTCAGCCTTCCTCTGACCACCCTTACTTCCTGGCATTGCTCTTTACCTTAGTTCTAGGAGTGATTCAGCCCTTCCGGTGCCATCGCTACTTCCTGGCATTGCTAGTTACCTTGCTTATAGCATTACTAGAGTTAAACCCTATTTGTTAACCTTACTTAAAGGTATCCCAACTTACCTTACTTCAAGCATACCCAGATCCAACCATCCCCTCACTACCCTTACTTTTTAGACATCATTACCCTGCTTCTAGCATAGACAGGTTCAGCCCTTCCCTCGTCCTCTACCTCCTTGCACCGCTTATTATTGCCCTACTCTAGAACACCCACGTCCCGCCCTCCTCTCGCCACCCTTACTACCCAGGATCGTTCATTACCCTAGGTCTAGCAATAGTTGGATCTCGACCTCCCTTCGGAACCCCCACTTCCTAGAATCATTCATTCCCCCAGCTTCTAGCTTACATGGTTCATTTCTCCTCTTTCCACCCTTACTTCCTAGAACCACTTATTTCACAGCTTCTTCATACCCAGATTCATCCCTTTCTTCATCCCTCTGTATCCTGGCATCCCTCATTACCCAACTTCTAGCATACCCATATCATGCGATCCCCCTCAACCTTACCTCCCGGAATCGCTCATTACCCTATATTTAGAGTACCCAACTCCAGCCCACCCTCCCCACCCAAACTTCCTGGTATCACCCATTACCTTGCTTCTAGCATACCCAATTGTTCACCCTCACATCGCTCCTTACCCTGCTTCTAGCGTCCCCACATTGAACCCTTCCACGCCTCCCATGCTCTCTGGAATTACCCTGCTTCTAGCATACCTACACCCAGCACTCCCCTCGCCACCCCTCACTTCCTAGCATATCATTACCCTGCTTCTAGCATACCCAGACCCAGCCCTCCCTCGCCACCCTCACTTCTTGGCACCGCTCATTACCCTGTTTCTAGCATACCCACATCCTGGCCTCCCCTCGCTCCCCCTCACTTCCTGGCATCACTCATTACCCTGCTTCTAGCATACCCACATCCTGGCCTCCTCTCGCTCCCCCTCACTTCCTGGCATCACTCATTACACTGCTTCTAGCATACCCACATCCTGCCCTCCCCTAGCTCCCCCTCACTCCCTGATATTTCTTATTACCCTGCTTCTAGTATACCCAGATCCAGCCATCCGTCACCACCCTCACTTCCTGGCATTTCATTCATAGACTGCAAACTGCCCATGGGGCACATAGGGCGAGGGCATGAAAAAGACTTGAAGGGCATCAGCTGAGCCTCGGTACTGTAATTATAGGTTAAACTGCACGTCTGGATTGAGATAGGCAGGGACAGCAGTGTATGGCCCCTACCAGCAGCACAGAGAGCAGTGGCAGATCGGGATAGATGCCCTTCGGTGGAGCAAAATGCCGACATTTTAGAAGAGTAAAGAGGGAGATTTGTTTAAAATAAACAGAAGAATTAATTTCCCCCATTGACTTCTGCAGAAGCTGCAGGCTGCAGAAATAAAGCTGGTTTTGGCTTTAAAGGTTGGGCGTCTCCCGCCCAATTCGGGCCTATTGACATG
Source organism: Lissotriton vulgaris (assembly GCF_964263255.1). Lineage (NCBI taxonomy): Eukaryota > Metazoa > Chordata > Amphibia > Caudata > Salamandridae > Lissotriton > Lissotriton vulgaris. The sequence continues at coordinate 540,476,390 of NC_141694.1, read as the reverse complement.
TATTTATTTGATTTATTTTGAAGGTTTTATATAGCATGACCAAGACTCTTGCGAGTATCAGAGCGCTTTACATGACAAGTAGAAATATATACAGTATATATTACGATATAATGAACCACGAAATAAGTAATAGGTACATCTGGATCAAGAAAAGGCAGTGCGATGCTAGTGCAAAACGGCAAGGATAAACAGAAGGACAGGCCCTAAAATAGTGTTTTACATATAATCAGGCAGCACACCACTTTACATACAGTACCTCTCCTACACTGCTTTTATATATAATCATCCCAGTACACTGCTTTACATATGACGTCCTCTGGTGAGCAGATTTATAGGTACTCACTCCTGAGCCCTGTTTATATACAGTGCTCTCCAGTGCACCAATCACAGTTCTATATATAATAATACCGGTGTACTGCTTTACATATAACGATCTCCGTTGAACTGATGTAAAAACACTCACTCCTGTGCCTTGTTTATATGCAGTTCTCTCCCGTGCACCGCTATACATAATAGTGTCTTCAGTACACGCTTCTATATATAATGGCACCAGTGCACTGTTTTACATATAGTGCTCTCCAGGAATTTTAAATGCCCGCAGTGAACCTGGCATGGGTGGTGCCGCCAACTGCACTGGCTTCTGAGTAGGGCACTACACATTGAAAGAGCAGATTTACAGCAAGTCACAAAGTCCCCCAGGTGGCGTCCGTCAGTCTGCTTGACACCAAAGAATCCTTTGTCACAGGTCACAGGGGGGCGGGCGGGCAGGCAGGCAGTGTCCTCACAAATGAGGTGTGAATCACGGTCTCACGGCAGCAGCAGGGCCATCACCCGTAGCCGCTTTCACGCTATGCTACACTGATGGCCCTTTCAGTCTCACTTTGTAGGCACCGAGACACAACAGGGAAGGGGAGGAGGTCGGGTGCAGTGCAGAGGCCCTTGTCAATATTCACGTTGCAGCACGCGCCCGACCTTCGTCAATATTCACGTTGAACCACTCAAAGAAACAAAAGGTGTCATTTTAAAGTGGCTATTCCTACAGTCCCGGTACGCCCTTTCAAAACCAAGAAGTAGGGGAACGGACTAGCATAATTTTTAGAAGTAGGGGCATGCCGTGCCCTTCCGTCCCCGCCCACTTCTAACACTGGTTATATTACACAAGGACACATTAATTTGTGTAGGCACGGGGAGATTGCGTGATTTGCCCGGAATCACAGGATGCTGAGCCAACTCCGAGACTCGAACCTTCCCCAGTTCCAAAGTTGGCAGCTCCAGCCGTTACCACTGCATTTGGATGTGTGGGTTGGCTGCAGGAAGGGTTCCTTTAAAGGACGTGGGCTGCAGCTGTTTTAGGTGAGGTTATTATTAACAAACCTATGTCAACTTATAGTAACCCCGTAAAAGTTAAATTAGCCTTTCCAATATTAAGTTTCACATGTCTCACTCAGGCCCAAATATTAGATATAATTAGAGATTTTAATAGATTTTCAGCTCTAACGGTATTCCAGAATCATACGTTTTTTTCATCATTACTGCAGTAGAATGTAATATCCCTATTAAAACCTTTAAACTCTTTTCTTATAACACACAGCTTCCGACATCAGGACACTCATGAAATACGAAAAATATGCCACTTGTCATCTGCACTATAATTCATGTGCCTTGTGATGTAACAGTACTTGATGTGGGTTACAAAACATGTAACTCAGCGAGCTCGACACCGCCATTACAATAAGACCGCATACTCCAATTTCTCTATGGGAGCTTGTGCTGTGGCCGTGAACTGGTCGTAGCACAAGCTCCCATGCAGTGGCGTAGCTAGGCAGTCTGAGTGGGGAGGGGTGCTGCAGATAAATTCTGCGTTTGCCGCCACAGCGGTAAATACATGTAAAAGCGGGGGGAGTGGAGGCGCTCCCAAAACTCATGCCCCCGGGGCACACTGCCCCCCTTGCTACGCCACTGCTCCCATGGAGAAATTAGAGTTTCTGTTAATCCCTGAACCATAGGGACACCCTTGGCCTACCACTAGAGGCCATGGAGGAAGGGCCCCAATGTCACTTTCCAACAGGCTTTCCGTGTCGGAAAGCCCAACATGGAATTCCTGTCAGAAACCAACATCGTAATCCCGACTGCAGAAACGCCGTCCTCAGGTATTATGGTGAGGCCTTAGACTGGCCGACGGGCTCCTTGAGCCAGTCAGAATCCAGCCGGAATGACCAGCCACTTTCACTTTCGACCGCCGGCATTGTAATGCAGTGGTCGAAAGTGAAACCGAAGATGTTGGCTGAAAAGCCTCCGATATATATATTAAAATAGGGCTCTAAGTCGTAACGATTTTCTTCAATTACAATTAAGCCAATTACATCTATGGGCCTGATTACGTGTCGGGCGGATTACATCGTTGCTATCTCGGGACCAAACGACCTCCGGTTGGTGGTCCCGACACCACTATTACAATGCAACTGCAAATGGTGCGGTTGCATACTCCCATAGAGAAATCTGAGTTTCTGTTAATCCCTGCACCACGTGGCAGGCACAGAGGGGCACCACAGGTGCCCCCTCGGCCCCCAACCAGAAGCTGTAAAAAGAAGGGGGCCTGCTTGGGGCCCCCAAAGTTGCTTTCCAACAGGTATTACATGTCAGAAAGTCTAACATGAAAAGCCTGTAGGAAACCGTCATCACAATCCCAATGGCGGAAACACCATTCTTAAGTGATTACGTGCTGGTTGGGACTGTCGGAAGACAGCCGGATTGACCAGCCAGTTTCACTTCCGACCCTTGTCATTGTAATGTGGTGGTTGAAAGTGAACCTATGATGTTGGCCGGAAAGCCTCTGACTGCAGGTCAGGGGTTTTCCGACCGACATCATAATAGGGCCCTTAATGTTTTATGAAACATGTTTCTTCACTTTAAATTCCTCCCATTTAAACAATTCGCTGTATTTTTCTGTTATAAATATGGCACCATACCTACAGAACACTGGGAGCAAGCGGCCTGCTGTTTGTAAATGTGACACTTGGAAATGGGAGAAAATATAAATGATGAGTTTTATGTAATCCATTTAATCATAAAGTTAACTCTTCAGTTTAATTTTCTCCCATTTTAAAGTCCACCTCGACACACAGCAGACATCTTGCTACCAGTGGCTGGTAGACATGGTGGCACATTTACAACTGAAAAATACAGTCATTATTTTAAGTGGGAGAAATTGAATGTGTAGAAGAATGATCCACATAATGAAAATGTTTGCAGAACATTTTTCTGCACTTTAAATTGCTCCCATTTAAAAAAAGAGTTGCATGTTTGTGTTATCCATGTCACTGTGCCATATATGGCGAAAGGTATGTCCTGTGCCACAAGTACACATGACACAGGTTATCGGTCTCCCATAATGTGTATCCCATTTATATGCACATATGTTCATACATCTCCAAAGACCACGCTCTCACTGCCACACATAGCACCAGGTGTGATGCATCCTTGCCACGCCTCAGTTGGCAACCCAATTAGTAAAATATGGCAATTATTGTGGTTCAACGGGCTCCTCAGGGCTCGGGCCCCAGTGGAGCTGCACCTGCTGCGCAAATGGTAGCTACGCCCCTGGTTGCCAATGGTGGCCCAGGCTCAGCTTTTGACTAGTTTTCTTCCTCTGGTCTTTGTAGGTGACGTTCTCTTCACAAGTATTTCATTCAGCCTCATAATCTGATTGGAGAGAGGGAGAGAAAATATGACCAACATTTTAGCAGCTTATTGTATTGCTACCTCTCCCTCCCTGATGTCACTTCCCCTCTCTAGCAGTTCCTATATTCATTTTATAGTGCTGGGGAAAATGGGCTACAATGATGTTTCTCCTCAGTATATATCAAATGTAATTTAAATCAGTGGCTCCGGTATTCTCCCATCCCCCCGGCTCTTACATGTGTTTGCCGCGGGGGCCGCAAATGCATAATTTATCGCCAGCACCCCTGACCCAACCCCCATATCTGCGGGCGTCAAAGTCAGGGACCGCCACGAGCGTCAGAGTGCCTAGCTACGCCTCTGATTTAAATGGCCCTATAAGGAGTGCAGAGTCAGCTAATCTCCAAGATGACCTTGTTTCTTTGGTGCTCTGGCTCAGCTCTCTCCTCGATGCTACTCATGTCATTCACAGCTTGAGGCAGGGCTAGACAGAGTGAGTTCTGGTTGACAGAATTGACAGCCCATTCACTGGGGCCCTTGGATGGCCAGGGCTTGCCCATAGCTCCAACTATAGCGTCAGAGATGTGCCCCTGTCTGGAGTGAAGGGGAGTGGACTTGTTGTGTTCTTGGGGGGCGGGTGACTTAAAGGGCATGAGCTGGGGGCCTACTCTCAAGGGGCACCTGGGAGGGCCTAGGCCTAACACGTGGCCAGCTCAAAATAAATGACACGGACACTGGGTGAAGCTTCTGGCTCTGCGCACCGTCGCCAACTGGCGTACGTCCGTGCGGAGCCCCTCTTTATTCAGCATGTCACGTGGGGCTTACGCTGCACGCCTGTTGCATCACAGGCGTGCATAAGCTGGAACACAACATTCCTCCTAAAACATAAAAAAAACAAAAATGCATAGGACCAAACGAAGGCACTTCATGGCAGTCAATGAATTAAATGTTTCTCAGATCAGAGTCCATAGTTATAATTCACAATTGAATCAAACAGTAAACATGCAGTGGAACAGTCTCACATGAGTTGGTCACGAAGACAACAGGATGGTTCTGGATTACTTCTCAGCCTGTAGTGGGATGTCCCTCGATTCAGGGTGACGTCACCCCCGGCCGGGGATGTTGGACATGGGCTGGCGGTCTCAGGACCGTGCTCCCCTCGTTCCATGCTGGCGCTCTCTGCGTCATCTGGGCTATCACTTGTCACTTCAGGAGGGGTGTCTCGCGGACAGCCATCTCGAGATGCAGTGGAGTTCAAGGCTGCTGGACCCGCTGACGCCCGAGTTTCGGGCGACTCTGGAAGGGCCTCTGTTTCAGTTTCAAGGTGAAATAGTTTGAAATGGGACACATTCCGGTTCACTACTTCTCGACCTCTGGCGGCAATGATGCGAGTGCCCTTCACACTGACGACACGCCAGGGTTTCTTTTCATATGTCAGTCTGAACTTCCCACTGGTAACTCTATTCTTCAGCAATACGAGGTCTCCTCTGTTGATCCGGGCTATCACGGCTCTCCTCCTCAGGCTTGTTTGGGCATAAGACTTCTGTCGCTTCGCTGCGATCTTACTTTCGTTGGCTGACGCTTGTGTCCATTGGGGGTGATAGGGAATGGAGTCTGCCACTACCCGTCCCATTAGGACATGTGCCGGAGCCACCCCCGTAGTGGTGTGGGGTGTCTGTCTGTAGCTCCGCAGGAACGTAAATATCGCCATTTCCAACGACTGTCCTTTGTCATGCGCGATCCGGATCACCTTGTTGAGGGTTCGCATGAAGCGCTCAACTTCGCCATTAGCTTGCGGCCATCGAGGAGTCACACGGCGATGCCGGATTCCTAGGGCATTCAGGTAGCTGGCTAGTTCCTGGCCTTGAAAGGGAGGGCCATTGTCAGTTCTTAGCTCTTGTATCACTCCATGAGCCGCTAGGATTTTTTCAATTTAGGTATAACTTCGGTGGCACTGGGGGTAGCTATTATCTCCACTTCTGGGTACTTCGAGTGGTCGTCGATCACGACCATGGTGTGTCGCCCATCCGGGAGCCTGCCAAAGTCCATGCTGACGCATTCCCATGACCGTTGTGGTCGAGGTTCGACCATGACAGGTGCCTCTCGCGGGACATCTCCTGTGACTTGGCAAGCTGCACACGATCTCACTGTGTTTTCGACTAGGTCATCCATGAGTGGAAATCATACTTTGGTCCTCAGTCTTGCCTTAGTTTTAACCATCTCTTGGTGGCCGACATGGGCCAGTTGCACTACCTGATTCGTTAGGGCGGAGGGTATCACCAGCCGGTGACACCGCAACAGGCATCCGGTGTCATCTTCATTCAGTTCTCCTCTCACATGGTGAAAGCTCTCCATGATGCGTTGCGCTTTAGGTGTGAGTATTTTCCACTCTTCCTTGGCCCGGTGCCAGTTTCTGCTTTGGAGGGCTTTCAGCGCCCGTTGCAGGCAGTCATCCCTCTGGGTAGCTTCCGCGATGTTGCTCATTGATAGTGGCCGTGGACAGGATCTGGCAGTAACGCACCTGACATAGGCTTCCGTATCAGCGGCATCCTCCATCTCTGCCTGAGTGGCTGCCCTCGGATGCCGTGAGAGGTAGTCCGCTGGATTTCTTGACCCGGGTTGCTACTCCACCCGGCAGTTGTAGTCCTGGAGCTGTAACATCCACTTCTCAATGCGAGGTGGGGGTTTCGTCGAGGTCCCCGAGAAAAGGGCGACCAGTGGTTTGTGATCCGTGGCTACTGTGAACGGCTTTCCATACAGATATAAATAGAAGTGCCGGCACCCCCAGTGGATTGCTATTGCCTCTTTTTCATTCTGGGAGTAACGTTGTTCAGTTTCTGTGAGTGAGCGGCTGGCGAATGCAACCGGGGCCCAGTCCTCCTCATCTCGCTGTTTTTGCATCAGTACAGCACCTAATCCGGCCGGACCAGCGTCGACTGCCACGAGGGTTAGCTTCTGAGGGTAAAAAAATGCCAGGGTGGTAGTGTCTGAGAGGGCTGCCTTGATGTCATTAAACGCCTTTGCTTGTTCTGGCCCCCATTTCCAGGGCGTGGTGTCCTTCGTGAGCTCTCTCAACGGGATTGTGAGATTAGCGAGATCTCTGATAAATCTCCCGCAATAGTTAACCATCCCTAGAAAACTGCGCACTTCTGTGACAGTGGTGGGAGGAGCAGCTTCCTTGATGTCCTTTACTTTCTCGGGATCGGGGTTGACCCCCTCGGCGAAGAATGTGTACCCAAAGAATTGTAGTTTCTGCTTCAGGAATTCACATTTTTCCTGTGTAGGGTGAGACCAGCTTCCCTTAACTTTCGGAACACCTGCGCCATCCGATGGTTGTGCTCCGGTATGGTGCGAGCGTGTACCATGATATCGTCATTGACATTGATTACGCCAGGTATGTCGGTAATCAGCTCTTGGATCACATTCTGGAAGTCCTCAGCTGCGCTGGACACGCCGAAGCTGAGTCGGGTGTATCTCCGGAGTCCCACGTGGGTCGAGAATGTTGTTTTATTCTGTGATTCATCATCGAGCACCAGTTGGTGGGATCCGGACCGCAGATCTAGCTTAGAAAACCAGCACGCTCCCGCCATCTCTCCTATCAGATCGTCGATTGTGGGCGTGATGTGGCGCTCCCTTTTGATGGCGGCGTTGGGGAGAAGCATGTCCACACAAATCTGGACAGCTCCCGGTTGTTTCGGCTTCCGTGTGACTACTATGGGCGACACCCACGGCATGGGGCCCGTCACCTTTTCTATTATGCCTGCAGCCTCTAGCTTTTTAAGCTCTTCTTCCACGAGTGGTCTGAGATGGAAAGCGATGCGGCGATGCCTCAAATCTACCGGCTGGACAGCATGGTCGATGTGGAGGTGTACTTTGCTGCTTTCCAATGCCCTTGAAGATGTCCGAAAAGTCCGCTATGAGCTGCTGTACTGACTCTTGGTGAACTCCGAATACAAACGTGACGACTCCAAGATCTTCCGCGGCCCGGCATCCGAGTAGCATACCCTGCCCATCCTCTGACACAAAAACGTTGGCAGTGACAGTCCTGTCTCCATGTGTGATCACGGTCCTGAACTTCCCTCGGATCTTGAGAGGAGTGTCCTGGCCGTATGCAAATACGGTGATGGGAGACGGACTCAGGATTGGCGGCGGATCCATTGTCTGATGGAGGGCGGCACTCATAAGGTTGATGGTCGCACCTGTGTCTACTACAGCCATGATCTCCTGCTCAGCTACTCTGATGCCACACTGAGGCAACTTCCTGGTGCGTCGAGTCGCCGTGCCAATCATGTGCACTTTGTGCACCGTCCTCTCCTCTTCTTCATCATCATCCATATCACTCTGACTCGGGTCACCTTCTGGTAAGCCGTTCACCACCTGCCGGGGGCTTGCAGAATTTTTTCGACTGACAGACTTTTTCGAAGTGATTGAATCGACCACATCCCGAACACCGCTTCCCTCTGGCTGGGCATTCCGATGCTTGATGTGGTGGACCTCCACAGTATCCACAGGACTTTCCCGTTGCTCCCGCGGTGTTCCCAGGGGCTTTCTTCTTCCACTTCATCGGTGATTTCACCTGAATCTTGTTGACCGGTTCGGCCTTCACCGGCGCCTGGAGGGCCGCTTCCATGTGGGCTGCTCGGGCCTTGGACAGTTCTTTGGTGTGACCCAGAGTCAGGATGTCGGCTAAGGGCTTTCCAGACTCCTCCAGGATCCGTTCCCTTAACTTGGCGGAGGCACAGCCCTGGATTATTTGTCCCTGTATCTCCTCAGTGGCGTCCGTGAACCCACACGTCGATGCCAGGTGTTTCAGCCTGGCGTGATACGGGTCCAACGACTCCTCCGGCAGTTGCCTGGCTTGCCTGAATATAAATCTCTCACAGTCCTGATTAGCCATTGGCTCAAAGTAAGCATTCAGGGCGTTTATGAGTGAGTGATGAGTCTTTGGCGTGGCCTCTACTAGTGTCTGGGCAATATTGTGGACGTCCTTGCCTCCTAGATGGAGCACCATGGCTCTCTTTTGGTCTTTATGAACTTTGGTAGCCTCGAAGAAGATCAACAATCGGTCTACCCAGTCCTTCCATTTAGGGGCTAGTGACGACGGCGAGCCTTCCACCATGAAGGGCTCAATGGGGGGTATCGTGGCCATGACTCTGGTGTTGAGGCACAGGACACGGTGTGCCAGGTGATTCCTTTCAGGCTCCCCTGATCGCTGCTTCCGGTGTGACGAGTGTGGCTGTGGCCAATGCTTGTTCAGAACTGGCAGGTTGACCTTCCGGAATTGTTGTGGCCAATGCTTGTTTAGTGCTGGTAGGTGTCAGCTGTCACTGCTCATGTGTGAATGACTTGAGGCAGGCCCGTCCTTCTTCAGACCAGATGTCCTCGCAGGCCTGTGGTTCCCCCCTTCGCTGTATGTGGTTTGAATGCAGCTGGGCTCGTGTTTTCCCCCTTTTCTGCCCTTGTCTGGAACGCTTCTGTGTGCCTTCACCTCCCTTGCTGACCCGGGCTCTTCCTCCAGCGCGTGGTGCAACGCCCGCGCAATGCGTGAGGTGTAACAGGCCTCGCCCGGCCTGCGCATGAGCGAGGGGCGTGGCCAGGGCCTGGTCACACCGAGGCGCCGCTTCTCCCCGGCAGCGCGCTTCACGCACCGGCTGCCAGCTCGGGTGCGTCGCTGCACGGGACAACAGCTGCGAGGCGCTGGGATGGCCGGGCAGTCGGCAGGGTCACCGGCAGGATTGGAGGCCTTTCACGGGCTGCTGCAGCGTCCCACACGGTAGGAGGGGGGGGGCCGTCGGCCGGCAGGCGCACGAGCGGGGCGCAGGGGCTCACAGCGGCTCACCTTGTGCACCGGTGGAAGTCTGGGTATTTCACTCTGCTGTGCACCGTGTGGGGCCTCGGGGCACGAGCACCACGAGCCGGGGCTGAAAGCTCGCTGCCGCCCCGCTCCACTACCGGCACACCACACCCACACGGCGAGGGCACGACCACCCTCGTCGCCAGTTGTTGTGTTCTTGGGGGGCAGGTGACTTAAAGGGCATGAGCTGGGGGCCTACTCTCATGGGGCACCGGGAGGGACTAGGCCTAACACGTGGCCAGCCCAAAATAAATGACACGGACACTGGGTGAAGCTTCTGGCTCTGCGCATCGTCGCCAACTGGCGTACGTCCGTGCGAATCCCCTCTTTATTCAGCATGTCACGTGGGGCTTACGCTGCACGCCCGTTGCATCACAGGCGTGCATAAGCTGGAACACAACAGGACTGTCATACCGATAAAGAGACCACAACAATAGTAGATTGTAACCACAACTAGAGCATTTTTTAGGAACGCTGCTTGATAAAATCGAAAGTAATGGAAGATATTTTGCGTAGTTACTAACTGAAAACTAGCACCAAGACTGGAGGAGGTAAAATGCCTCATACAGAGTAAGTGGGTAAATAAATGATGTCTGATTTGGAAGAGCTCAGCATGGAAAATCGGCAGAACATCCAATGATCGATCCAATGATTTGGAAAAGAGAAAATGCTATGGATATCTTCTAACTAGAGCTTAGAGGAGACGCTAAATGTTGAGACCAAATCCCAACAGTAGTTCATCTAAATGGGCAAAAGAGGCAGGCCAAGGACAGAGGTTTAGAGGATAGGACTGGTTAGGGAGATTGTTGATGATGTGGCAAAGAGACCGATCCAATGATCCCAAGAGCAGCAAAGGTTAACAACAATGAGAGGTGATTGATTGTGTTGAATTCCACAGAGAGGGCAGTGTTGAGACAGTACAGTAGAGGTGTTTGTAATGAACAGTGCTAAGAGAGCTAGAGCCTTATAGGGGCACATGCCACACACTCGGTATTAGCCTTTCTCCGCTTTCACAATCACGCTCTTCATCAGCTCTCTGGATCAAAGTCCCCCCGCCCTTGTGCATCCTACACTTTATACAAAGTAGATACTCTCAGTGTATGGAAAAAGGAGACTAAAAGTCACGTGGCACTTTGGTAATCAAATAAATGTACTGGGTCTATGGTGTTTAACCTCTATAGGCTCACAGAGCACCTCACTGACTTGTGCTATCCTTGTAAGGTACAGTTTGTGAGGACTTTATCACATATTAATATCCAGACTGTTACTTTTACATGTATTGCAAGGGCAGTAGAAGGACCCTGTGTAAACTGAAATAATAAATGAGAGGCTGCCAACACAGAGAGTTCAGGCTATTTTTTGCAATAAGTAATTTTCCTGTCTGAAAAAGTTTGATGTCTATTTTAAATGCCATGCCGAAGCCTTTCGTATGGCACTGCAAAACTCTGGAACATTCTTCCAATGGATCTCAGAAGCGCAAGCTCACTTACCATCTTTAGAAAAGGGCTAAAAACGTGGCTATTTCAGAACTAGACGCTCTGTCTGGGCTAATCGCAGCCCTAGCGCCAAGACACCTCAAGGTATTCGAGCACTCAATAAATTTTATTAACATAACATATCAGGACACGTTTCTTCTTATGTAGCTAAAATGTCCCAGAATGTTGTGGATGGTCCTTTTGAAATATGCAGGTTTTGCAGCAGATTTTCATGAAAGGTCCAGCAGCAGCATCGGTTTCAAGCTGTGTGCTTTTCTACATCTTACTTACTGTGGAGATGTGCCTTTAAGAGCAGAGAGTTCACCATAATAAAAAAAAACACAAGCAAACCACAGCAGCCCATTGAGTTGGGCTAAGAGAGCCAACAGCACGACAGATTTGCAGCAGTTACTGGCCAGTGGGCGCTTCTCCCATACTGGCCCAGCATTACCATCCCCAACTGTTGTCTCTTCACTCCCATCACCCCCTCCAACAGAAGGGCGCCCCCTCCCAGCAGCTGCTCCGCACCAACAAGCAAAACACGTAAGCCGAACTCTTTGAACACGGTAGTGGAATAATCCTATGCAACTTTCATTACTAGTTCACCCTTATCTCTGTTCCCTCAGGGTTAAATACAAGTCAAGTCAAGTCAGAGAATTTATATAGCGCACTACATACCCAGAGGGTCTCAAGGCGCTTGGGGAAGGGTGGGGGATTATTTGTCGAAAATCCAAGTTTTAAGCTGTTTTCTGAAGGATAGATGGTTTTGAGTGAGGCGGAGGTGAATGGGAAGGGAGTTCCATGTTTTAGCTGCTAGGTAGGAGAAGGATCTTCCCCCCCATGGTGGATTTGTTGATGCGAGGAATATCAGCGAGGGCTTGGTTGGAAGAATGTAGCTGGCAGGATGGGGAGTAGAAGGATAGACGCGTGTTGAGGCATTCTGGTCCAAGTTCGTAAAGTGCTTTGTGTGCGTGGGTGAGGAGGCGGAACGTTATCCTCTTACTGATAGGGAGCCAGTGGAGGTCTTTTAGGTGACCGGAAATGTGGTCTTTACGCGGTATGTCTAGTATGAGTCTGGCTGATGTGTTTTGGATGCGTTGGAGTTTTTTCTGAAGTTTCGCGGTGGTACCGGCGTATAGGGTGTTTCCGTAGTCCAGACGGCTTGTAACCAGTGCGTGAGTGACCGTCTTTCTGGTTTCGGTGGGGATCCAGCGAAATGTTTTTTTGAGCATGCGGAGGATGTTGAAGCAAGATGATGAAACTGCGTTGACTTGTCTGGTCACTGGTGCACTGGTGCTCTTTGCTATTACCATTGAGTGTCTGTCATGCATGTGATTATTACTATGCATACTGCTTCCAATTGCTGATGAGCTGTCAGGTACTACTGTGTCTGTCTTGTTTTATTGTCACTGCTAAAGACTGAAATACTATCACTAAATTTGAGTTGAGCAGAGTAGAGGTTTTCACTAGGATGAATGAAAGCAAAGCCGCATACTTTTGTTTGTATTTGGAAAGGGACTATTAACAACTCCTCAACAAATTCCCACTCAACTTAATCTCTTTTCAGCATCATTATTGCCAGTTGTGATTTTAAAATGCTTTTAATCCTCAAAATGACTAATGTCGAGAAAGGATAGTAAGTAAAACTCAAACAATTTCAACTGGTGCATTTGTTATAGACTCACCAAATACTTGTCCCCACACATATATTGGGCCCCACTTCGACTGCCTGTTAGCTACCCCTTAACTTCACTTCCCCCCCAAAGTTACTGATACTGGAGATACTGGTAACTTGGAGGGCGGAGTTTCCAGGAATTATAGGTGGAACCCTGAGTTGCCCTTAAAAAATGCGTAATTAACAGGAAATCTTCTACTAGTTCCTTATTTTGCCAGGTGCTTCACTTGGAGATGTTGGTTGCAGTAAAACATCACAGGTCCATGGTGTGCCTGCAGATCTCATAATGCCCGTCAAGATAAAAAATGATCTCATAATAATCCCTATGTGGGCTCTTCCTCCTGCCAATACTGGTGCCCTTCATATCCCAGTAGAAGACGTGGCCTTAATACCTCATTGGTCCTGTATATCATTAAATTGAACATGGTGTTGGCGGTTCATATGGTGCAAAAAGGTCCAGGAGCCAGAAAGCTGATCCCTTTCCTTCCATTGAGGTAGATCACAGGAGGCGTGATGCTGAGGGTTTCAACAACACACATATTCTTGAACTGATGGATCCAAATGAACTCTTTTTTTTATATTGTTTCCAAATCATGCTAATCGAAACCCAGATTTATATCAGGACTAACCCTGGGCGTAGTTCGGGTAGTAGCGCTACGCGTAGCTACGCAAAGTGCACTTTGCACTACGTAAGCTACGCGTAGCTAGGCAAACTGCATTGTGCACTGTGCAAAATGCTGTTCGCACTGATTGCACAGTGCCGGATGCTTGTCCTACACTGTGCAGTCATTGCAAACCGCATCTTGCACAGTGCAAGCAGTCATTTTCTGCCACTCAAGTAGATTTGTACTCAAGCGGCAGCTTTCTCAACGGGGACTGGTAGTTTCTCATTGCAAGCGGTCGCAAGCATAGGCGACCACTCACAATGAGAAACCTGACCTCCCCGCCTTGAGACCGGGAGGTTTATTTTCCACGCTCGTGATCGGCAACTTGATGTTGCTGATCGCGGACGAGGAAAAAGTCTCGCTGGGGTGTTATTTTGCTCGCTCGCAGTCGGCAACTTGATGTAGAGGACCGCGAGCAAGCAATAAAATGCCCGCTACGCTACACGTTTTTGCACTGCACTACATGCAATTCGCGTAGCGCGTAGTTTGCGAATAGCATAGCGTAGTCCTATGCCCAGGCCTAATCAGGACAGATTCCCATCATGATCAATGTGATGCACTGACTTCATGATCATCATTTCTAGAGGAAAGGACCCCCATCACACTAGTACAGCGGAATGGATACTGGACGCAGGTTATTCAAACTGAATTTAAATCTGAACTCTGTAATAAAAGCAACAGCCAGCTAACACAACTTTTTTTGAGAATCCTTCATGAAGGCTATTAAATATTAAAGATGAAGTTAAGAACTTGGAAGTATGCTAGACAAATATATGTTACTGATACCATACACTTACTTCGAAAAACAATGCACACAGTTCACAGAGAATAAAGCTGTGCTGCTGGCAACTGCAATTAAGGGTAGGCTGGGTTTTGCCATTGCTCATTGGCCAACCTACTTAAGACAGCCATATAGAAACATCAGGTAGTGAAAACAACTGCTGTTCGTCTGCTGTAAAACATGTAAACATTATCACATTTCTGGAAGTAGAAGAGACCGCCAGTGTCTTCCAATGAAGGAAAAAATCCCTTGAAAAAGCAACTGGTTTATCAACAAAATGCCCCTCTGAGGCACCTTAAGCAACCGTAGAAACAAAAATGTTAAAACATTCTTATCATCTGGAGTACTTTGTTCTGCTGATCAATTACTAGTTGAAATGCCTAAATTCAAATGGGTCAGAATTGGAAAGCACGGTTTCCGTGTCGACCTAGAATTACTCATCAGTAGAGTTAACAAACCATGTAAATATCGACGTTATCTGCAATATTCTAAAATCATGCTCCCAAAGTCAGACACCCACTTTATTCCAGGACTTGGCTGCCTACACGCTGCTTAAGTGCAAGTCTTTCTGGCTGATCATGCTTCACCTTCGGGACTCTGGCATAAAATATTCCTGGGGGCACCCATTTCAGCTGATCTTCTCTTACAAGGAGGAGCTAAGGCAAATCCGCTCACTTCCAGCTGCCTACATACTTTTGGGCATCGAGGAACCCGCACCGGATCAATAGAGCCAGAACCCGTGGCCTGAAGACGCCGAAGCGGCCATGGCTGGACCACCATTAAGCCTCCGAGCTCCACAGTGCGTCCTGACCCGGGCACTACGGCCAAGGAGCAGCAAACAGTGCTGTCATCCCTCGCCGGGGCATCTTCGGAATGAGGCGGAACCTCCGCTATTTGCAGGCTGATACTTTGACGGCGCACCCTCGCCTCTAGCCGATGGCATTGATAACTTTCCATGGGCCTGTCTGGTGGGAGCTGGGAGCTACGGGCCACGAGTACCCTTCACTCTCTTTTCTAAGAGCAGGACGCTCTGGACCTTTACTTTGATTTTTCACATTACCTGTTTTTGTTTCTTTTGGGGTTTTGTTTTTTTCAATGTTGGGGTCTCCTCCCCGTTGCTGAATCTCCCTCGCGGGAACACAGGTCAGCTGCCCATGCATGCTATCAACGACTCACCTGGGCTACCTTGGCTCTAGGAAGCCTGCGGCTTGACTGACCTTTAGCCCCTATAGTGCATGGCTCTCCCCCCACTTAGTGTAGATGAGTGTTAAGATTCTCACATTAAATGTTAAAGGGCTTAACAACCCAATTAAACATAGAGCTAGCCTGTCTTATCTGGAAACTTCTGGGGCCCATATCTGCTTACTGTAGGAAACCCATTTGATGCCCAGCGACACCCATAGAATGCGCTCTAAGGCTTTCCCGCACTGGTACTACTCTTCCCTCCCAACCAAGAAGGCAGGGGTAGCCATCCTGGTAGGGCGCACATTTCCTGGGAGGGTGGGGCCCAAGGTGAAATTAAGAGGAGGCTCCTGGTGCTGTTGTAGATGATTCTAGGACTCTAGTAAATATTCCCGATTTCATGCCCTTATGTGGTTATATCAAATAATACCATTATATAGGCATAAGAATCATACCCATATTAAGACATAGCCAATGCAGTCCAAATACGGCAAGGCTACTCCCATAGACTCCTAGAAAGCACAACGTGTTCCTAAACAAACCAAGCCTCCAGCAGCCAGGGAATTCCCCCTGCTTCGATATTGATTTGTCATAGCACTCCTGGAGTCCTGAAAGAACTGCGAGTTCTTAGTGACGTCTTATGTCCAACCTTACGTCAAACTCGGCACCTTCCAGGTATAAATATACCAGCATCTGCCTTAAGCAACACACGGTGGTTTGGAGCAGATCGGCTATCTACTTGCCCGACACCCTGCTGATGCGAGTGCCGAAGGATGCCGACCCTCCCTGCTGACGCACTGAGAGAGACGCTGTCTTTTCTCCTGCAGAGAAATCCAGCTCCAGTGTTTCCCTGTCACCCTTGTGGGTTGCTGGGAGATCGAGTCCTGAGAAAGAGATACAAGACCTCCTTCATTCTATAACCAAGGTACGGAGCTGATTAGACCCATAGAGAATTCTTGATTCAGATTCTTGGCAAAAACGATAACTCATCTACTCCTTCCCTATACTAGGCTTAGGTTAGGTACACTGGGGTAGGCGTATCTTAGAAACACCAGTTGAGTACGTTTAGTCATTATTTTATCGTTGTATGTATTTTATCCATTTTAAGTATCTTATGGCTTAGAAACCATATAAATGCTTTTACAGTATTATTTCATAATACTCATTTTACTGTACGCACTTTACTTTATGACAAGTATTGCAATTGACTTCTCTTGGATGAGAAAGAAGACTGCTCAATAAATAACCCTTTTATTGAAAACGCCCGTCTCGCTATTTCTCTGCACTCCTGGTGAAACTAAGCATGCACGATTAACTGAGTGAAATAGCTATCTATTGTTTCCACGACTCTGGAGATATACTCCTTATTCTGGGGGAGCAAAGTTGTCATGTTTATGCGGTTTTCAGAAACGAATCCCTTCTTGTCTATTCAGGAAAGTTAACACCTTCTTGTTTACTCGAGAAAGTTTCTAGTGACCTCTGAGCTAGCTGGCATTTCATAATTAAGTCTAACATATTCAACAGAGACCTAGTCGACTTCAGTCCTACGTCTACACTGTTGTTTATGTTATTCCAATGCACAGAGCCTATTGGGAATATAGGAACTACACTACAGCGCACTCGGTGACCATAGGAGGGCACACCCTAACCCTGGCCACTATATAGCTCCTAACGAGGGACAGGAGACCTTTTTGCACAAGGCGATAGGCGACTTAACCTCCACACCTGATCGACAAATTCTTATTGGGGGTGACTTGAACATTGGGTTCGATGGTCAGCTTGACCGTTCTGCACAGAGGCAGGGATCGACGGGGGCTTTCTCTGAAGCCCACTGCCAATGGTTGCATGATCTTGGTTTAGTGGACTTGTGGCAACACCTCCACCCTCATACCCTTGACTATACATTTTATTCTCACGCCTGGGGGACTTACGCAAGACTGGACTACTTCCTAACGACCCGTTCTCTCCTCCAGATAACGCAGTCCTCAGTCATTGAACCCCAAGCCCTCTTGGACCATGCAGCCCTGACTATGACTCTACTGTTTCCCCCCACCACCAGACCGCCACATTCCTGGAAACTTAGGGATGAACTCCTCCACCGTCCTGACGTAGTCGCACTCCTGACAAAAACTTTGGAGGAGTTCTTAGCTGTAAATGACACGCACAACACTTCCATTGTCTCCCTTTGGCAAACGCTCAAGTTAGTGGCCCGGGGAGATGTCATAGCCACGTCGGCTGCAGCCAATAGGGCACCTAAAGAAAAGAGGGATGAACTTTCCAAGCAAGTGCTGGAATTAGAAGGGATCGATAAAAGGACGGGAGTACCTTAAATTTGGAGGAAATTAAAAGTGGCCAGGGTGCAAATGGCCAGTCTGGACCTCGATAGGGCGGAATATGCTACGCTTTGGTTGAAGCATACATTTTATTCTCGGGGGGACAAATGCAGCCGCTTATTAGCCCATAATTTGCACGCGCATAGACAGGCAGCGACGGTCCCCCTCATTCTGACTGACGAGAGCATCGAGAATATATGGGGCGAGGACATAACAAATACATTCAGAGGTTTCTACGCAACTATGTACTCCTCCCAGTCTTTGCCCAACCAAAACTCCTCCAGGTATTGTCAAGACGACTTTCCAAACTGACAGCTGACCAGAATGCGGCCCTGGATAGTCCCATTAGGCTCAAAGAAGTTATCTCGACTATGGCTCGAATTAAACTTCTTAAATCCCCAGCCCAGATGGGTTCACCGCCCTTATTCATAAAACGTTTTGATCACTTTTTAAATGCCATTAATGACACTAGGGAGCTACCACCTACAATGCTTCTGGCGTCAGTGGTAGTTTTGCCCAAACCCAGAAAAGACAGAAGATATTGCGCCTCGTATAGGCCGATATCTCTTTTGAACATTGGTTTTAAGATCCATACAGGAATCCTCATGGCTAGACTCTGGTCCATGATGCTGGGTTGCAGTGGCCTGGAACTGAGGGCGAATACTGTACAATTTAAGGAGCCCAATTCACCTGAAGTTATGGGATTACTTTGAGAACATTTGTCCTGCTTGAGTAGACCCCTAACAGTTATCTTGAAGTGGACTTGTTTGCTTTAGCTGCTGAAGATCTCAAAACTAAATTTGAGTGGCCTGTCCTTATATTTATCTTACTCCTGAGCTTAATTGTTCCACAGGAAAAAAAAGGGATGTGAATTTCTACTGAGGGCCGTGGGGACCCACTGGCATGTGTCTGTAAAAGATGTGACTCCACAGGATATAGGACGTGATTTGTTCTGCGCGGACAAAATCTGTCTCTGCCAAATCAAATCTTTTTAAAGCATGCTCCTAGAATTGCAAACTAACATTGTCCACATTGGCACCACTTAATAGATCTGGTCAAGCCTTTATGAATTTTTCAGAAAAATAACTGACAAAAGAAGGGTTCATCCTGCCTTCAATAAACTTGCTTGAAGTCACTGAAACACACCTTCTCCCGGCTTGAGTTTTTCTTCTGGTCTGTTGCTGTGTGAACAAGCCTTCAAATTGAAGGTGTACACATTTGTGATGGCCGTACTAGATACAGCCTCCAAATTGGACCTCTGGACGGATTTTTCCTCTATCTTGAAGGCAGTTCCTTTGTGTATCTTGCTGCACAACGTGAGAATGCAATTCTGCTGAATCTTCATCTCACTTTGAAATTGCCTACCTTTAGGAAATTACCTAAAACCTGGCTATTTTAATGCTGTTATTTTACTCAGAATTTCTCGACTGTGCAATTTCATTGCTGCTTGATCTGTTCTATCAGGATACACATTCGGGGATGAGGAGGCATGTTATAAATGACAATAATATAACACATAGCCTGCAGACTAGGTCAGGAAATGAAATCCTTGAAAGACCAAGCCCCACATTCTATCCAGTCTTGTGCACTTCATTTAGTTGCAATACAAAAGGTGGTAGTAGTGTCTAAGGGGTTGCACCTCAGAAAAGTATGCAATTAGACTGGGCAATTGTGAATGTGGTTAACTCTCCTCATAACTCTAAGCAATGGAACAATTAATTATGGTGCCACTGAGGGTAAGAAGGGTACCCTACTACCTTGGATGCACAAATACATAGGTACTGCCAACAGTCACTGTGCGATACAATGCAACATAGTTCTATCACAGCACTCTAAAAGTTACATTCCTTCTAATGTGGATCCTTAATACGTTGACTTCACAAAAATATATCACCAATATGTCACAGGCAAACAACAGAAATGAGTTTATACAAAATAATTTTTTTTCTCTAATTTATGCCATTATCGTGAAACATAACAATTTCAGTCAAGACTGTAAAATCACCTGTTTCAAAGAACATACAAATGGGGAGATATTATACAAAGAATTCAAGAAAGGTCCTTTCTTTGCCGAATACGAATTTGGAAGCCCACGCTGTCCAATCGCTCGAGCAGCTATGACGGGCCTATTATAGCCCGATCCGAATTCTGAATACTGATGCGGTTTCACAAACAAAATTCGGAGAATAAGCGTACCTTTTAGTACTGAACATAGGAAATACAAAAACCGCACAGGGACCAACATACTTAGGAATTTGTCTTTGGGCTTCCAATTATCAACACACTCTGGACAACTGTTATATACGTTGTATCCTGCTATCAGATGCATATAGGATCTACGATATAAGTATTTGAGACAGCTAATTTGGTTGTTCTCTGGAACTACAGCTTGTGAAACAGGTCGAAGTTTCTTTGGGAAATATACGAAAAACACGGTTGGGTTTCACACTATAGTCGCGTCCTGCAAAGTCCATGAAGAAGCAGGGTTGGCCACTATCAGGAGTACTAAATATTTTCTAGAAAGCCTTGAGGAAGTCACTGGATGTGACGAAACATGTGTCGGCTGTTCTGGCGCATCTTGATCAAGACTGCGTAGCATTGAATTCTTTGTATAATATCTCCCAATTTGTATGTTTTTTGAAACAGGAGTTTTTACAGTCTTGACTGAAATTGTTATATTTCAAGATATCTGCATAAATTAAAGAAAAGAAAGTATTTTGTACAAACTCATTTCTGTTGTTTGCCTGTGACATATTGGTGATTTATTTTTGTGAAGCAACGTATTAAGGTTCCACATTAGAAGGAATATAACTTTTAGAGTGCCGGGGTAGAACTATCTTGCATTGTGCACTTCATGGTTTGCCTCACTGTGTACCAAAGTCCTGATGAAATCCACAAAGGGACTTAAGACACCTTGGCATTTTAAGATTTTTTTCAACTCTGTAATTGGCTTATATTGGAAGTTTGGATTCTACTGTTCCGTACAAACTTTAAGATCCCATGGATACCTGAACAAATTGTTTTCATGTGCGTGAGGGTTTTCTTGTTAAATTTGTAATAGGATTTGTTGTGGATCTTAAAGTTTATTTCTTCAACTGCACTGTTGTTGGATTGCGCAGTTGAACACCATACCTCATACACATTTACGTGAAGTCCTGGCTGACTACTCTGGCAAAGTTTCCAAAAGTGAACTAAGGATATCCTTAAGGAAGACTGCTTTACCTTCTAATTCCTTTTAATCTGCAGCAGAGGTGGAGACGGGGGGTGGATTGTTGTGGGACACAGGAGAAACCCCTCTTTGAAGCCCATGGCTCCCCCGAACTCTTCGGAAAGATATGGGGCAAATGGTTCAACTTGTTGGCTTGAGGGGTGGGTTCGTGTCTTCTATGCTTCAGGATCACCCTATGTATGATTTTACCCTGCAATTGATTCGCAAGTCGCATGTTGTTTCACATGTGGATGTACATTATGATACTATGCTTGATTTTTATGCCAATATGAATTTTGGTTTGATCAACATTTTATAAAGTTGATTAACAAATAAAATCTGCAAGTGTGGGAGATCATTCACAGTTAGCATCAGGACTGTGACATCTCCAATGTCATGCAAGTTGAATTTCCTAAAGCACTAAAAGAGGAACAATTTTGTTCTTTCCCCAACTGGCTGCAATCTTTGTTTTAGGCATGAAAGACAATCAAACAGCATTTGTAAAGCGCAACACTGCCACCCCTGGGGGTATCTGGGCGCTGTGTCTCCGTCAAAGAGCCAGGCTAGATGGAGCTGGAGACGAAGGTCGTTCCAGGTCTTGGCAGCAATGTAGAAGAAAGAGCGTCCCCCACTGCGGCTGTTACAGATGGGGGAGATGGGGAGAGGAAAGGGGTTAATTTGAGCTGGTGGTTTCCAGTGCTGGGCACCCGCACTTAATTGTCGGCACCATCACTTAATTGTCGACACAGGCACCCATGACAGCAGTCACAAGGTAGCGCTGTTTGTTTAACTTAGAGATGAGAAGAACAGCCATTGTTTATTAATTCAGTATGTATTAAAAACACTAATACCTGCCAGTCAAGCTATTTTTATCGCTTTAGGGGCCTAGTATAGTCTGAATTGTCACACTTGTAGCAGCATGCTGGTTAGTAGTTGTGTAGACACGTCATTGGCAACGCTGGCAGTGGCAATGGGTGGTGCAAGCTGCGGAGGCCTCCTGTTTAGAGCCCTGGCACTTATCTTTGTACAAATTAAGCACTGGAGGGAGTGTGCAATGACGAGTGAAGAGGAGCACAGGTGTCTAGTGGGTTATTTAAAAATACCACCCGGTATGTAAGTATGTGTTAGCAATCTGGACACTTTCTGATAAAATCTAATTAATTGGGATTGACCCAATAATATTTGGTTTGCGAAACATAGAAAACCTAATCCTTGAAATCAATCAGTCATTTCGTACTAAGGAGATGATGGACCGAGCGCTGAAACTTTTCAGACACTCACCCCCAGTCACAGATCTGGGTTGAATCCCTCATCATTCTTTAGCTCAATTCTCCACCCCAGTTCAGACTCAACTACAGGTTTTGTCATCTTCACAATCTTCATTCTATTGTTATTAACTGATCATCAGGCAGTTATGCATTGTGATGGTAGATGTGCCTCAGCAGCTTTATATCACAACCATATTTTGCCTGCTGGTAAATGAACTGGCATCAACCAGTCCGCTCCTCATGATCCACGATCTATCTCACCATGTACTGTCTGATTTCTTACCTCTGCACGCATGAAGTAGAGTATGGTGGGGCGCAAACCCTTCTCACTTCCACCTCCCAAGCCCTGGAGGTGACGACAGTTCAGCAAGTCTGACTTGATGCGCAGGTCCCATTTTGTCAGCTGGGACTTCTCTTCCGTTTCAGAGAAGAAAAAGATAGTCTGGGGACCAGCAGCTGGACAAATAAAGTTGCAAGCATTATCTATTTATTCAGGTAAAAGTGACATAGACAAGTTCTCTCTTTACATACATACAAACACACAGCATACAAATCACAGACATCGTACACAACACAAAAACACACAATCTCTGTCTTTGCTTTTGCAAAACCGCCATACTTTTAGGGTTCAGCTTTAAAAAGAAAGGAAATGATAAATACAGGTTTTAATGTAATTAAATGGAATATATTAGTTAATAACAATTTAAAATGCACTTTAGCTACAAATGATAAATGCTGGTTTTGATGTAATTAAAGGGAATATATTAGTTAATAACAATTTCAAATGTACTTCAGCTAATGACTTACCATAAGCGTCAGATCTGTTTTTATACTCTGATACCGTTACATGTACAGACAGGACAACAATTGGAGGTCAAATAAGAAGGAGAGTTTAAAGAAAAATCATGGTGATTTAATTTCTGCTTTCACCTGCATTGGGCAGTGAACATATACAGGTGTGGCCAGGTTGTCCAGAGGACCTGGGATGTGGGATTTTTTTTTCTCCCCAATGGGATTTTGGTGAGCAGCCGACCAAAGGGAGGTCTACCCCCTGGTTTATTGGGGAAATGGAGCAGAACAGAGATTGCAGGTGGTTTGGGTTCTATTTGGATACTTTATAGCCTAAGGCAGTGCCTTCCAAACTTTTCATGTTGGTGTCACACTTTTTAGACATGCATAATTTCGCAACATAGTAATTGAGTTTTACTAGCGAACCGGAGGTTAAACTTATTGCATATAAGAGATACGGACAAATATATAAAATGTATGTCATATAAATTGTAATAACAAAATATATGGGGCCACAACATATCTCACGAAAACCTTTCATGTATATTTTTTAAAATATATGATTTGCAAAATAATAACATATATACATTTCCAAGACTGTTGTCATTTTTGGGTAACAATATGTAAATATGTTCAAGAATTAAAACCATTTGAATATAATCAGCAACTCTTAATATTTTAATGAGATGTATGAGGTTGATAGGATGAACACAGCTGCTCAATATTTGGTGGAATATTAGATAAAGACACTGGCATTTCGTCATCAAGCTTCCACGTTTTATTGTTATAAAGTTTGTTATACTTGAAAAGGATACTTCACAAATGTATCTACTAGAAAACGGCAGAAGAATTTTTACCGCTTTTTTACCTATGTTTGGATGCAGTTTTGAAACATTAATCCAAAAGCTGTCAAAGTCACCCTCTTCATGCATCATTGACAAACTTTGATCCTTTTTTATTTCAGCTAATTCTTCTTCTTCAATAAGTGAAAAGCTACCAGTTGCAGCTGAAAGAAATGGATTTCTGATCCAATCATAGTCTTGGATTTCAACATTTGGGAAGTAATGATGAACTTTCTCTCTGAGCAATGTTAAATGGTTAACAATCAGCGGGCTGATATCGCATTTCAGTTCACACACAGCAGTTTTGGAAAACATTTCAAAGTTGCCTTCTTTCACTTTCTTTTTCCAAATTGCTATAATGACTCTCATAGCACAAATTGGATCTGCCTCTGTTGAGGTCTTTTCTCCTTTTCCTTACATACTGTGTTAATTATTTTCAAATGTTCAAATATGTCAACAAGATATGCCAATTTTGTGCACCAAAGTTTGTTTTGAATTAGATCGCAGAAATAGTGTTGCTGATTTTCCTCAAAATGTTTAAGAATCATTTGCCGCAATTTGTATACACAACAAGACATTAGTTCACAAATGTGAGCAAATAATCTTGATTTAAGAGGTCTGCTTTTAATGTAATAGACCATTTGAACCACTTTGTCCATAACTTTTCTTAATTAATTTCCAATGGTTTGCGCAACTAGTGCTTCGTGATGTGAAAAGCAATGAGTAATTAGAATATTTTCAGTCTCTTTCTTCACTAAAGCTATAAAACCTTTTGTTGAACCAATCATTGAGGGTGCACCATCCGTGCATATTCCTACACTATGTAACCATTGCAAATTATTTTCCTTCATGAAGCAATGTAAAGTTTTAAATATATATTCTCACCTCTAATTCTCATTGGAAGTTCTAGGCAACACAAAAATTGCACAATAATTCTGTCAGTTTGAATAAAACTTATAAAAAACAATAATTGAGCTAACCCACTGACATCTGTTGAGTCGTCTAATTGCAAAGTAAAGATCATATTAACATCTTGAAAAAATATCCTTCATATGCAGCTTAATGTTATCAGGCATTTTTTGAATACGTCTTCCAATTGTGTTATCTGCCAAAGGGATTTTATTAACTTCTATTTCAAATTCTGGCTCAAACATTGTTCGAACAATAGCACAGCAAGATTCCTTTATGGTGGTTTCGGCAATAGTGTGTGCTTCCTTGTTTTTGGCAATTATTTCAGCAACCAAGTCACTTGCCTTTTGAGCTTTCTCTGATCTCTTCCTTCTCTTTGTGAATGATGCAGTTTGCTTCTTTATAGATTTTGACAGCTCAATTAAGTATCCTACTGTTTATTCTGACAAATGGCTGTGTTTTGAGGTAAAATGTTGTTTTAATGTATTTGTTACCATACTTTCATTTGTAAGTATATACCCACAAACTAAACACTGAGCACAATGATTGTTTTCATTACCAGAAAATGTTAACCCCACTTTCATACAAGCTTTATTATTTAAAGCTTGACCCAATGCCTCCTCAAGTGCTAAGCTCGTTGGACCTTGACCCACTACATATTATTTTGAAGGTTCTGAATGCATCACTAACTGAAGCCATCGTTCCTAATGAATGGAAGCATGCTATGGTGGTCCCATTATTAAAAAAGGCCAACGCAGACCCCAACAACCCATCTAATTTCCGCCCCATTTCTTTGCTTTCATGTTTCTCTAAAATTTTAGAGAAACACGTCAATTCTTTGCTCAATTCCCACGTCGAAACCTTTAATCTTCTCCATGGTTCTCAATCCGGGTTCAGGGCTGGTTTTTCTGCTGAAACCACCCTCCTTGGTGTGTCGGAATCCATCAGACAAAAGGTGGACAATGGGGAGACAGTAGCACTCATATTACTTGATTTGAGTGCCGCGTTTGACACTGTCTCCCACTCCATCTTGTTGTCCACCTTGAAATCTGTGGGTGTCGATGGTTCCGCCCTGGCCTGGATTGCTAATTTTCTTTCTGACCGCACATTTCAAGTTTTTTCTTCTACATCTGTGTCATCAATATTCCCCTCTAAGCACGGTGTTTCACAAGGGTCTATCCTCAGCCCTCTTTTTTTTTTTAATTTGTATGTGAGACCTCTTGCTTTTTTGGCGGAACAGGCAGGTCTTACAATTTATTCCTATGCCGATGACACTCAAGCCATCTACTCACTTTCCACTAACAAAAATCTCCCCTCTTCCTCCCTTCAAGTTGGACTACAACAAATATCTGCATGGATGCTTGAGCACAAATTAAAACTGAATGGGGACAAAACAGAACAGATTCTGTTTGGTTCTGACACCTCGCTCTGGGGCCCACAACATTGGCCACCGGAGATGGGTCCTCTACCTACCCCAACTACGACTGCTCGCAATCTTGGGGTCCTCCTTGATGACCAATTGTCCTTCAGGCAACACGTCGTGAAAGTCTCCGCCAAATGTACCACCATCATCAGGTGGCTGAGGAAAATCACATGGATGCTGCCTGCTGACACCTTGAGGACTGTAGTCCAGGCTCTTGTCACCTCACGCCTGGACTATGGGAATATCTTACTCCTGGGTGCCTGCAAGGAGGTTACTAGGAAGTACCAGGTGGTACAGAATATGGCTGTTCGCCTTCTTTGCAACCTACCCGCCAGAACCTCGGTCACGTCTCATTTGCGGAAACTGCACTGGCTGCGAATTGAGAGTAGAGTCAAATTCAAGGCACTATGTCTCATGCACAAGATCATGACTGGAAGAGCTCCACACTACCTATCGATTCTAGTGCAGCAGTATATCCCCCCGCACACTTAGGTCATCCACCCAGAATAAGTTTAGGATACCTCGTGTCAAGAAAGCCAAAATGGGAGGCCGCTCATTCTCCCTATTGGCACCTTCTCTTTGGAACTCTTTACCCCCACCTCTGCGTTCAGAAATGTGCTTCCTGACTTTCCGTAAAGGAATCAAGACCTGGCTCTTTAATACCTAAACTGCTGGTCTGACGCTCCTCTCTTCCTGTATATCGCTCTGTTTGCCTTAGCGCCGGGAAACCTCCGGGTAGCTGCGCGCTTAATAAATGTAATTATAATAAACGAGGATTGGAGATTTTTCCTTTGGGCTTCTTATGTACTGAGACAGACTGTTCAGTTGATTCTTACGTACTTTCCTCAGTAGCTGCTACATTTTGTTCATTGCAAACATCATCTTCACCAGCTTTTTGTTTCTTAACTATAAACTTATCCATGTTGTGTTTTCGTTTGCCTTATCCTGCCCCTTGGGCTGGATTCTATCTAGGGCCTGCGCAAGTGTCAAGGCTTGGACCGGTCCAAAAATTGTTCCATAGAACAAGGTCACAGAAAGAATTCAGATGGTAGCAGGAGGAGAGGTAGGAGTTGGCTGCATTTACTATCACACAATTGGAGAGTTTTCTTTTTTTCACTTCTTCATCTTCATTCAGGCGGCGCCCTAGCTGTGGTCTGAAGAAAGCTACCAGGCACGATAAGCGCGGGTGTCAGACATAGTCTTCATTTGTTCATGCCTTTATGATGGCCATTTATTCCTGGCTAGATTTTATGATGGCGAAGGAAAGGATTCACAGTCCAATGCCAAGGTGGCGCTGGATCTTCTTTTGTAGCTCACAGCATGTGCTCGTCAGGATGCCCCTCAATGGGTCTGCGGGGAGGCAGAAGCAGCGAGCGCTGCAGGAGCGACGAGCATGTGGAGCTGCAGGAGCCACGTCACTGGGGATGCTGCTGTTGCCCCCCTGTGCAAGCTTGAATGGGTCTGCGGCGGGGCGGTGCTTCAAGCGCTGCAGGAGTCACAAGCATGTGGAGCCGCTAGAGCCTGGTCACACGGGTTTGCGTTAGGGCAGCATCAGTGAGCACCGGATGGCTGCTGGTGCTGCCAGCCTCACTCTGCCACTGCTGGTAGACTGAACGGGACTGTGGGGGTGGCGCAGAGCATCGCACTGCAGGAGCCACCGGCTGGAGACGCAGCAGTCTACTCACCACCACTACCGCTGCTGGTTGTTTCAACTGGTCTGCAGGAGGGTGGCAGCGAGCAGCAGCGATGCTCCGAATCCAACCATGGCTCGCTGCCCGTTACAGGAGACTCCTCCTCTTCCACAGGAACAGGTAATGCATCAGTAGCATTCGCAGGACCATTCTGCATGATGCCTAGACCGTGTCGTGCAACACACCTACAGATGGCAGCTGACACACTAAAGTGTCACAACACACAGTTTAGGAAGATCTGGCCTAAGGTATATATAGGTAGACATTTCAGGTGTCAAGCCACCATTTTGTCTTGGTGACACGGTGGGTTCTAGGTTTTTAGCGTTTTTGTGTACTTAGCTTTATTGTGCATTTATGAGGTGTAATGCTTGCACTTTCTTTAATAGGAGTAATTAAGGGGGTCATTATGTCGGGTGGATCGCTCCCGCGGACCATAGATGACAATCCGCCCGACATCTTTTCCCGCCCTCCCGCCATTTACCCCCCGCCCTATTACAATAGCGGGGGTACAGCGGCGGATGGAAAAACTGTACGCCGCTTTTCTGCAGGCAGGCAATTGTTACAATTGCCTGCTGTGCGGACCTGGGCCATAATATGGTGGAGGTGCCTAGCAGGCACCACCCACCATATGATGTGTGCGATTTAGGCCTTTCCATGGCGCAGATGCCGCCATGGAAAGGCATGCGGTCTTTGGCTGTGGGGGCCCGTTCTGGGCCCCTGGGGTGTTGAGGGTGTGGGGGGTTAACTTGGGGTTTACCCACGGTACACCCTTCATTGGCATACACAAGGTGGCAGGCACCGCGATGTGCCTGTCATATTGTGCATGTCAATGCACAGCATACTACTTTTACATTGCAGCTGGTGCTGCTTACAGCACCGCAGACGCAATGTAAAAGATGCGGGATGCGACCGCCAGGGTGGCGGTCGCATCCTAAGTGGCCCCACGGGACCTCTGGCGGTTGGTCCTGTTTGCCGTTATGGTGGCGGGCGGACAGTAGGCATCATGTCCTTTGCGGAGAAAATTGCCCACACGATGAAGTTACTGCAGGAAGCCAGGCGCTTGGACCTACTGCCATTGGGCATCTCGAGACCCGAAGGCTGCCCGGTGCAGAGGGTTTCGAAGGGGTTGCGGCTGTTTCCTTGCTAACCATTGTGCCGGACCCCAAATGTAACAGGACACAAGGTGAGCGTAAAGGGACGCTCCTGCATGAGGAGAGCGGCTCCAAAGATGTGTGAGGCACGCAGCATGCATTCTGGGAGCCCGAGAGGCCTGTGGGAGACACAAGCGCTGCCACAATGCACTGTATGTAGGCCCTGGGCAAGCTGTTGGGACAGGAGTGGCCATCTGGCAGCATGAGGTGTCTCAAATGGCATAATAGGCCTCACGCATGATGACAGATTGCACCGGAGAGTCAGTGAGAAGGCAAAAGAGGCTAAGGGGATGGCAGGGGTCACAGTACAGCGGGCACCTAAAGGGCCGGCTTCTGCATTGGTAGCAGCGATGCTTGAATAGAGCAAGTAAGAGAATGGAGGTCAGGAGGGTGAGCCTGGGTACGAGTAGGGGGACTGTGGCAGGTGCTGTTCGGAAGGCGAAGAAAGGAGACCCTTCATGAAGGTATATGCCAAAGCAGGTCAGAGTGGGGGGCCTCAGGGGGCATCTGGTAGGACAGAGGCCAGTGGTTTGCATCAAGTGGCACGGATTCAAGGTGGGTAAGGGTTGCAACAGGAGTCAATGGGATCCTCCTCTAGACAGGGAGAGGGACTGGGGAGTTTGCATTGGTTGCTGAAGCCAGGGACAATGCAGGTGAGTAAATGGGGAGTTGCCAATACACCCGGCCTGATTTCTTTCTTACAGGGAGAATGTTTGGCCAACGTGGCAGACTCAGGGGAGCTCAGTGCAGCTCCACAGCCCATGACGAAGAGAAAGCAAGGCCCAGTGTGGCCAGCTGGACAGCAGTGATGGACGGCATGATCACTGCCTTAAAGAAGTCTAGGGTGGCCTCCGTGGTGGAACCAGCAGGTGGATTTGGTGCAGCCCCCAGCAGTAAGACACAGCGGGCAGGTGATAATGAAGTGTTTGATGTCTCAATGTTTGACTATGAAGAGAACAGTGTGGAAGAAGGTGAAGTGCTGGACGAGAATGATGCTGAGATGGAGGAGTCACAGTGGTAGCAGGAGGGGCGGGACAAGGGCGGGAGAACATTAATGAGTCTTTAACTCGTGTTTTTCAGGGTTCCGATGCTCGACCTCGGAATGCCGGACGTGAGGTTACAGTATGGCAGGTACAGCTGGCTCCGGAACGGGCACCGACTTTTGCACAAGGTATGAAAGGGCACAGTAAATACCGCAAAAATGGCATCCACTGGGGTGAAGGGAAATAAGCCTCAGGAGAGTGGAGAGGCCCACCTTTGAAAAGGTTTATGTGTCAAGGATACCAGAGTCGGTACAGAGGACTGAGATGGGAAGGGAAAGGAAGGATCAATGGGAGGCCAGAAGGATGCTAAACAAGGAGTACCTGCGCTGGTCAGAGGGTGAAAAGAGAAAGAGTGGGAACACTCTGGGGATGACAGCAAGGTGTCAGACAAGGGAGTAGGGGAGGAGGTAGAAGGTGATAAATCTGACGGCGAGACAGAAGACCCAAAAAAATCTGATGGTAAGGCGGATGGCCCCGAAAACAAGGAGATAAAGATTAAGAGGTTGCATTACATGAGGGTGTCCAATCTGTTGAGGACTCATTTAATGCTGGTATCCAAAGAGAAAATTTGGAAAGGAGAGTAGATGTTAATGTTAATGTTATTTTGGAATTTGTAAAGCGCAAACTATCGCTCCGAAAGGAGCATCCTGGCGCTATAGAGAGGGGGAGGTCAACAGAGGTGAGATCTATATGGCATCAAGTGCATAAGCATCCGACAGGCTAAAAAGCCAGGTTTTAAGTTGGTTGCGAAAAGGAGTTTCCTGATCAAGTAGCCTTAGCTCCTTTGGCATCCCATTCCATGCCCTAGAGGCAAAGACACTGAGGGTTTTTCCCCCTTTAGTTTTGAGGTGAAAGGCGGGGATATTTATTGGCTAAATTACAGCCTGCTGATCTCAGAACTCTTGTGGGACAATAGTGGGAGTATCTTTTAATGAGATATTTGGGGCCGATGTTGTTTAAAGCTCTAAAGGAGGTCAACAAAATTTTGAAGAGAATCCTTTTATGTAGGGGGAGCCAATGAAGTTTCCGAAGCGCTGCAGAGGCCGATGATTTTCTGGGGAGTTTCAATACCAGGCGAGCCGCTGCATGTTGGACACTTTGTAATTTTTTTAATGTAATTTTTTTTACTCCTGCTATAAGACCATTACAATAGTCAAGGCGGGAGAGTATAAGGGCCCCCGCCACGGTTTTTCTTACATCAATAGGGAGAAAGTCAAATAATTTTTTCAATGATTTGATGATGTTGGTGGTCAAAAGATAATGACGCATCAAAAAGGATGCCCAAATTCCTGGCCGTTTCTACTGAACTCGGAGGCGAAGTGGCTCCCTCTGGCCACCAATCATTGGGACTAAAGGTAACATTTTTCCCAATGGGCAGTATTTCTATTTTCCCGGAATTGCATTTTAAACAGTTATCATTCATCCATTGGAAAACGTCCGCAAGACAGTTCCGAAAGTTTTGTTCAGCTGAACAGGAATCTTTATACAGGGATACAATCAGTATGGAGATGCTGAAGCTGTTGCAAAGAGAGCTGAGGGCCATAGAAGGGTATAAAGAGGAGGAATGTGAGTTGTCCAAGCTGCCAAAGGTGCTGTGACTGTCTAAAACTGGACAGCTGCCTTTCTCATTTATGCTAGTGTATACTGTGAAAAATACCCAGAGAGGTCGGTGGAGCTTTTCAAATATATGGACGTTATCAGGAAAGCTCAGATAAGTTATGAGGGATACACTTGGGCCCAGTACAGTATGATGACGAGTTTTGTGCTCGTATCGCCCTAGATCCGGAGGCGCAATGAGGAGAGCTGGACATTGACCTTTGGCAGCACACAATGGAGCCGGCCAAGTTTGGTAAAACGTTTTCCACAGCCAGTGGGTTATCTATAGTCTATTGGCACTTTCGAGAGGTGAGGACATTTGAGACGAGACAGGGTAGTCAGACGGAAGCAGTTGGAACTTCAATAAAGGTCTCTGCATCAGAGAGTATTGCAAGGACTGGCACAAATGCTCCAAATATGCCAGCAGACACCCCTCATACACTGCTTTGGAGCAAATGGTCACACAGGTTTCCCCAGGGGCCAGTGGCAGCAACAGCAAAGGCGGCAAGGTCACAGCAGCAGAGTCAGGCAACAGGCTTCTGGGGTGGACGGGGGAACACGGACTGAGGGGGAAGGGCTTGTACACCAATTAATCTGGAGGGACTGGCATTTTGGTTAACGTACTACGATAGAAAGGATGATGTGAGGCTGTTGCTGGAGGGATTCACATGGGGGTACAATTTGGGATATGAAGGCCCAAAGCTACGTCGGTGGGTGCAGAATTTGAAATCAGTACATGCACACAAACAGGTGGTGAGGGATTCAGGAGGGCAGGATGGCAGGCTCCTTCGATGATTGGCCCATCGAAAACTTGATTGTGTCCCCTATTGTGGTGGAATCCAAAAAAGAGAAAGGACAGTTCAGGTTAATTCAGCACTTGTCGTGGCCGGAGGAAATGTCAGTGAATGTTTTTATCCCAGAGGAACAGATATTGGTGTCCCATTCATTGGTAGACATTACTTTATCCATGGTGGAAAGATTTGGACAGGGGGCACTAATGGCTAAGATGGACATAAAGTCTGCTTTCTGTTTGTTGCCAGTACATCCTGATGGTTTTCAGCTCTTGGCACACAAGTCGAAGGACAGTGGTATGTGAATGAGTTACTCCCGATGGGATGTTCAATTTCTTGAGCTCCGTTTGAGTGCTTCAGTACATCCCTGCAACTGCTGTTTTCGCGGTATACAGGACATGTGCATGTAATGCAGTATCTTGATGATTTTTTATGGGGAACCCCGGTTTTTCGGACTGCCAGCAGCTGCTGGTAAGTTATTGGGAGCTCATGTGGGACCTGGGGGTGCTGCTGGCACCAGAGGAATACAGTGGGACCTGACACAGTGCTGTCATTCTTAGGTATTGAGATTGATTCTGGGCCATGGAAGCCTGATTGCCAGAGGACAAAAAAATTCCCATGCAGTTGCTCTTGGATGCTTTGTTAGCTAAACCCAAAGTAACAGTAAAGGAAGTTCATGTGCTCCTCGGACATTTACATTTTTCCTGCGGGGTTGTGAGAGCAGCAAGGACATTCTGCCTTAGACTGGGGATGTCTGGATTCCCGCTGCCACATCACCATATGAGGTTATCAGCTGGTGTCAGGGCACTGAAAGAAGTGGAATGGGATGCCCTAAGATGGTGCAGAGACAGAATATCGAGTAAAAAATATCTAGTTGCACAAATATTGAGTGATTAATATAGTGCATCAGAAATATCGACAGCGAAAATATTGTGGTCAAGAATATCGACTTAAGGGAGGGGAGAACATGGCGGCCGCGGGCTAGCGCAGCGCGTGCGTCAGACGCCGGATCTCCGAACACCGCGGAGTGCAGCCGCTACCTTCTGAGGAAACTATGCAGCGGTGAATGGGGCTTTTGAGGTTTCTTTAGCCCGTTTTTGTTCCCTGGGAGTCGAGTGAAGCAGAGTTAGCTTCGTATCCCTCGGCGTCGGAATTGGGCGGTGCCGGTGCTGGAACCGGCAGATGTGCTACAGTGAGGAAGCCTTTCAATCCTTCCCCGGCAGCCCTACACCTCCCCGGAGTCTGTGGCAGAGAGCAGCCGTGGAGCTCCGCCGAGGTCATTCGGCTCGGGGGCAGCTGAGAGGTAGGCTGGGCTGCGCTGGGGAAGAGAGACAAAGATTGCAGCGGCTACGGGCTCCCTTGGAGGGGGTCAGGACTTTGATGTAGCCGTTGGAGTCAGCGAAGGGGAACAAAGTGAAAGTAAGCGGAGTGTGGGGCTAGTGGGGCTGAGACCTGGGACAAAATAGAAGAAAAAGTGGGAGGCAGCGATAACAAGGTGACCTCAAGGATAACCAGATCTAAAAATAAAAGTGTTACTCTCAGGACTACAAGCACTAAGAGCGTTAAGAGCGGGATTGAGAAGACGGGAAAGAAACAGAGGGCAGTCAAAAAAGGACTACAACTCCGAGAGTCCTCTTTTCCAGATGAAGTGGCGACAGTAGAGACTTCCATATCTGACACTTCGGACTTCGCAAACGTGAGGCTAAAACAGAAACCTATAACTAAGGGGAAAAAAAAGCAGTAAAAAAAATAGTAAAGGTGGCCCTCAAGGAGGGGGCAAAACCCTAAATTCAACGAATAGCACTGCTAAGATTACCCCCTCCCTGCGCTCTTACTTCAAGGTTCTACCTCTGGATTTGATACCTGCTCACAACCTAGTTAAGGCTGACAGTATACCTACACCTTCTCTTTGCTTGTCCACTGCCACAAATTCTGCCACAAATTTTGATCATCACAGAATTAACTGTGAGCCTAAGCCTCCTATCCTAGTATCAGATATGGCGGAGTTCCCTAATCTTCCACTACCGAGTGTTGTGGAAAAAAATATTCTAGAAAATGAAGGGAGTGCCCAAACTGTAATATCCCAAGAATGCCCGCATAATTTAGAG